>NC_092821.1:31744609-33042109 GCF_023375885.2 Dermacentor andersoni
AAATCTAACAAAGCCGCATACAACAAGTGGCAGCATATGAGATTAGTGATGAGGGAAGAATCGCTCGCTTACGTCACAGAGCCGGAACCATTGCGCTAGGTTGCAATCAGGCTGGCTGATTCTTTGAAGCCAGACCTTCCTCTGCGCCGCGTCTCGCTTCGCGGATGGAATCCGGACGAGTCGCTTGCCGTCCGTTTCACGTGTGGTGCATCCGAAGGCAGAGTAAGAAGGTATCCCGAACTCATATTTCAACTCGTACGGCTCCTATATATACGCATCTTCGAAGTCATGGCGCTTGCCGCTGTTTTCCTGCGGGAGGAAATGTGGGTAACAGAGGCGAGTCGTAACAGCGGCTACCTGCTTTACGCTCGTCGCCTTCTCTATCTCTCTCCCCTTCCACTTTTTCTCTTTTAACTTGACAGCGTTAGGAGCGCCGTGTCGCAAAAAAATCCTGTGTCGGCGCAGGCGTCAGTGTCCGCGGCCGAGAAAATAATCCCGAACCAACCCCAACCCCGCAGGCTTTCCGCGAGGCGCATATGCGTTGAACTAATTGACTTTCTCAAAGTAAAATGTGTGAGAAAATTCGTAAAGTACGACTTACATACAACCTACAAACATCATAGCGTCAGATTGTAATTTGAATATACAAGAAAGTATAATTCTGTCATGCGGAAACTAAAACAGAAACCTATTTTCACGTTATATACCAGCTGTTTGAAGTCTGTCCCAAAGAAGGAGCGGTATGACACGCTCGGTTCCTTCAAATACCTTCAAAGGCAAAACCATAAAGCTCGCCTTCGTGCATAGCGTTCGCCGCCAACGTTTCCATGGCCAGGTTAAGAGAAAGCTTCCTCCGCTACCGCAGGGAGCGGTTATGCTACCCACCAGTGCACAAAATAATGAGTAAGCCTCAATCCACCACTATGGCGACTACTTCTGACGCGAACTTTCCCAGTCCTCATGCTATACAACCGCATACGACTCCTGGACCTCGTCAAGGACACAAAGCTTTATCGCTTTTCATGACAACATAACGTTTGCATGAGCTGCAGTGGCCGGGGAGCGCCGGAAGCAGTCACGGCGCTTTGAATGATACCGCGTTTGAATCTTCAGGCAAAGCTTAAGCGCCCTTCCTGTTTTTTATCTGCCAAGCCATTTTCTGTGTGCAGAGTAGCCAACGGGAACAACCTCTCTGTAAGCTCCCTGCCTTTCTATGTATTGGTAGCTAACCGGATGGTCATGTGGTTGACCTCATGCCTTTCCTCTACTTGCTTTATCTCTATGTCTCTTAATTTTCGTGGCACACCTTGTACCTGCTGCAGAAAATAAGTATGCAAAGGGAACAGGAAGATTGCCAAGAAGAACAGTGGCTTCTTTTAACACTTATCGTTCATATTCATGTTCTTTCGGACACTTTTGTCAATAACTTTGTTTGAGCTGTTCGAACTTACCAAGCAATAATTGCTACTGTCTTATGACCGGGCTTGTCTATATTGTTATGAAGTTCAAATTTGTGATATTTTGTGTTCTCGCATTTCATTTTGTTCATTTACAAAACCCACTATTTCTTGAAGTACGTCTCTATCTCACACACACATACAAACGGATATAATCTGCATATGTCATCCCCGCTCGTCTATTCTTGTTTACTGTGCGCGCAAAACTAGTGGAAAACCGGCATTATCAACCTTCTTAATCTTTGCAGGCTAACAACGCCGTGTGTAGCGTCAGTCATTATTAGTGGGAAGAAACTCAAACACGCGCCGAGTCATTTATGTGTGAGACCAACCCATTTCTTTTTTTTTCTTGCTATCTTAAAATAAATCTAATATATTAACTTAACTTTATACTAATAATTCACATGCAAGAAATTATTACCCTTGCCTAATTAGTTTTCGATATATAGCCCGTGACCATATGGTCACACTGGGCCTTTACGCTACAGCAAAATACGCGAAGTTAAAAACATTTATTTCAAGCCATGAAACATCACAAAAAACATACATAGCGAATAGTCGAGCACTTATTTATTGTGATATGGCTTAAATCATGGAATACACATGCCGACGTAATACTTTGGGCATTGTGTGTGCACCACGCTGTTCCAATTATCTCATACACACCTCCACCTCTTGCCATTAGGTATTGGTGCAACAAAGTGGGCCACTTGGTCATACCGTGTACGATTCAGGACATCACCAGTCTTCGGGATTCTGCGTTGACCAGGTCCTCTAGGCTTATTGTCCCATCGCATAAGGCATAGCTTTGTGCAATTTGCCGGCGAAATTCCACCTGCGTGACGTTGAACCCTGTGCTACGAATTAGCGCCCAAGCGTTGCTGATAGATACATAACAAAGTCAAGTGAAAATCGGCCACCACCACTTTTTGCCACGGATTGCAATCCAATAGGCGCCTACACTTGCATCCGTCTGGTCCGTACCTCCTATAGAACTTGTGCTGAGCAACAGTGTTTGGATGGGCCACCTTGATTCGCTTCTTCTCAACACAAGAGTACCTGTCTGCAGATGACATTGGCTCTACGCCGTGAATGGCGCTTACGATCGTTACTACAGAATTGTCCATCCAGCGGACAACAATCATCCCATTGTCGCTCAGCACGGGATCTTTGTGCCGGCGAGGTTGGTGCTTGACGAATTCTGGTCAAGCGATAAGGCACTCTTTGGGAACACGGTTCTTCTTCACTGTGCCAGTGCCTTCGTAGCTCTGTGCCTTGAGATGCCTGAGCAGCTGCATGCTTGTGAATAAATTATCAAAACAGAAAAAGAAAGGAAAGTCGTGCGTCTCTGCTGCGAGTTCATCCACCATTTGAAGAAGTGACGCCGCTGCTTTTTCGAAGTCCTTTTCATATTTTTCAGATGTTCCGGGATCCCCTGCTTGCCTTGATACACTTTGAAGTCTACAAGGTATCTGTTCTTGGCATTTAGGCACCATATTTTATACCTGAAGCGGATAGGCTCTCCGCGCATAAACTGTTTACAGCCATCGCGACCATAATACTCTATCATACTTTCGTCATAGCTCAGGTGACGCGCAGGTTGAAAATGCTCCAGAAACCTTGCATTCAATAGTGCCATCGATGGACGCAACTTTACCAACTTGTCACTAAGTGATATGCTTGCATTTGGCACAGTGCAGGAATCGCATTATCTGAACGAAGCGATTTCTTCGCACAGCATTGTAGGCCATCGTGTTTCGCATATCCGTGCCGCTGTCCCAATAGCACTTTTTCCCTGGAAAGCGGTTATAGCCGGACAAAACGAGCACTCCAAGAAAACTTAATTCTTCTTTGGTAACCTCCGGATCGGGCATATTCAAAAATAACACATACGTTCTTGTTTGTTCGAATTGCAGCTCCACGACGGCTTTGTCAAAAAGTTCGAACAACTCAACAGGTGAAAAGTCCTTGTAAGCAGCAAAGTTTCGGTCGGGAAATATGCCAAGGCTTATCTGGAGATCACCCTTTGTGCACTTAGAAACAGTGGATAATTTTGCAGAAATGGCCGCATCAACTACAGAAGAAACCTCTGATGTACCGTCACCTTGCTCGCCGGGGTCGTCACCGTCCGAGCCGCATCCACCAATGCGGCGTCCATCAGAGAAAACAGTTTCAGCGCGGGCTCATAGCTGCCACCTGCTTAGATTGTCAATGAGCCCACCTGAGTCTTCATCGGCCGAGTTTTCATCCGAATAGGTGCTAGCATCTGGCGGCTCGATATAAATCACTGACACGTCGTCATCTTCCTCTACGACTATCTTCGCTATTTCTTCCACCATCAACCTATTGACACGTGTACTTATCTTTATCGGGCAACGACGTTTCGCCGCCTAACAAATGTAATCGCACAGCATGGGACGCGCCTGCATGTATCCGAGGTTTCTGGAAAGGTATCGATGCTTCTATCCGCTGTCTGTTGTCGCCGACACTTATGTTATCTGATTTCATCACCTGACGCGAATGGTGTAGAACTTTGTGGAAGGCACGCGGGTCCCAACGATTAGTCTGGAACATTCGATGACTGCTCTATAAAAGCCGACGCGCTTGACCCGCTGATCAGATTTTCGACGATCGCCGACTGTGTTCGCCGCTTTCGTTGTGCTATAAGTGTAGCCTGTTTTGTGGGCACAGGTTCGCCCAATAAAAGCTAGTTTTGTATTCCACCGTACTGCTTCTTTCTTCACCGTCACTACCACGTGACATCTGGTGGAGGTGCTTGTGCGTTCATGTACCGAACGCCCCCGCAAAGCCGCGATCCAAGCCCGAAGCCCGAGGACAAAACCGACATCGCCCAAGACCAGCGTGCTAGCCGCAGACTGCAAAGACTGCCCCCAGAGCACGGACTTCTGCCTGAAACGACAAAGAAGATCGCCGTGGTCAAGACAAACCAAATGGCTGCCCCAGTGTCCCCCGTTATCCTACAGCAACCTCGGGACCCACCAACCTTCCATGGAGCAGCAACTGAAGACCCGGAATCCTGGTTGGAGACATACGAGCGAATCGCGACTTTCAACAACTGGGACTCCGACGACAAGTTGCGGCATGCATACTTCGCCCTAGAAGACGCCGCCAGAACGTGGTTCGAGAACAGGGAGTCGACAATGACAACATGGGACCTGTTCCGTACCGGCTTCCTGCGCACCTTTACAAGCGTCGTGCGCAAGGAAAGGGCCGAAGCTATGCTGGACGCCCGAGTGCAGCTACCAAATGAGAACGTTGCCATCTTTACGGAAGAAATGAGCCGTCTGTTCCGCCACGCCGACCCGGATATGGCCGAGGAAAAGAACGTACGCCTACTCATGCGTGGTGTGAAGGAAGAACTTTTCGGCGCAATGATACGAAGCCCACCGACGACCGTAGCAGAGTTCCTTCGCGAGGCCACCGGCATTGAGAAGACACTGGAAATGCGGAACCGGCAATTCAACCGCCGCACAAGCTCTACCCACTACGCAGGAATTCAATCACTGGCCACGGACGATCTGCGCGAGACCATCAGGGCCATTGTGCGCGAAGAACTGCGCAAGGTCTTGCCTTCGTCGCAGCCTCAAGTGGCCTCTATCGCCGACATCGTGAAAGAAGAGGTGCACCGATCCCTTGGAGTTCCTGAGGTGCAACCAGAACCACCGCAGCCGGAAGCAATGACCTACGCCGCCGTCGTCGCCCGCCGTCAAGGCCCCCCTGCGCGACCGCGCCAAGGTCCTGCAACACCGCAATTCCGTCGTCCGCCGCCGCCGCCGCCAGCGCGCCCACCCATCGCCCAGCGCACCTATGCGAGGAAGACGGACATTTGGCGAGACCCCGACCACCGCCCGCTCTGCTATCACTGCGGAGAAGCCGGCCATGTGTACCGCCGATGCCCATACCGCGACATGGGACTGAGAGGGTTCGCCGTCAACGCGCCGCGTCCACAGCTTGGGGAGCGCCCACGTGACATTGCCGATTACCTAGCCGGCACTCAGTGGAACTCTCGACGACCGTCCCGTTCGCCGTCACCAGGCCGCTACCTGTCGCCGCAGCGCCGTCCATACACTGGCCCAGCCCGGGGCCGCTCTGCGAGCCCATACCCGGAAAACTAAAAGCAGCAACCGATGGAGGTGCGGTTGCTGTTCGTCGAACTGACGAAGATCCTCCGCCGCCGACGAAGACGACGAAGAGACCATCTCGACGACATAACGACACGCCGCCGTCCCGACGAAGTCTGGAAGCCAAAACTACACCGACGAAAGACGACTTGACGACGCGACGTTCCAACTTCAGTTCAACACGACGCAGCCGTGATCCAACGCCAAGACCTAACTGCAATGCCAGACAAAGAACAACCGACCTCGACGTGCTTCTCGACGGCCACGCAGTCACTGCCTTAGTCGACACAGGGGCCGATTACTCCGTAATGAGTGGACACATCGCCGCCCAGTTGAAGAAAGTTAAGACCGCATGGGAAGGCCCTCAGATTCGCACCGCTGGAGGACACCTCATCACGCCGACTGGGATCTGCACGGCAAGAATAACCATTCATGACCGGACTTACCCTGCCACCTTCGTTATCCTCCAACAGTGTTCACGAGACGTCATTCTCGGTATGGACTTCCTGGACCAACACGGCGCAATCATCAACCTGAAGTCGAAGTCATGAGTAACGCTGTCGGAAGATAAAGCAATGCCGCCGGAGAGCCCTTGTAGTCATCACGCCTTGAGTGTGCTCGAAGATCAAGTGAGCATCCCGCCTCGCTGCAGCATTGTTATTTCGGTCAGCATCGAAACACCCGCTGACGTAGAAGGCGTCATCGAAGGCGACCAACGTCTACTGCTAGACCGTGAAATTTGCGTCGCAAGAGGGATCGCTCGACTGCATGAAGGGAAAACTGAAAGGTTGCTGACAAACTTCAGCCAGGAGTTCAAGCACATCAACAAAGGCACGACGATCGCGTACATCGAGGAAATTCTGGAAACAAGTAATGCGTTTGTCCTCTCGGATTCCGCCGCATCTACCCCGACGACCATGGTTCCCGAACCAGACTACGACATTAATCCAAATCTCTCTATGATTAGGCAACAGCAGCTCAGAAGTCTGCTCCGACGATACAAAGGCTGCTTTTCGACGTCATCGAGGATTCGACAAACACCAGTCGCCAAGCATCGCATAATCACCGAGGAATGCGCTCGACCACTCCGTCAGAGCCCTTACCGAGTTTCTGCGCGAGAACGTGAAGCTATAGGAGAACAAGTCGACGAAATGTTGCGCGACGACATCATCCAGCCGTCGAAAAGCCCGTGGGCATCCCCTGTTGTTCTGGTAAAGAAAAAGGACGGAACCCTACGTTTCTGCGTCGATTATCGTCGTCTGAATAAGATCACGAAGAAGGACGTATACCCCCTCCCACGGATAGACGACGCATTGGATCGGCTCTGCAACGCTAAATACTTCTCGTCTATGGACCTCAAGTCTGGCTATTGGCAAATAGAAGTCGACGAAAGAGATCGCGAAAAGACCGCCTTCATCACCCCAGACGGCCTCTACGAGTTCAAGGTTATGCCATTCGGACTGTGCTCGGCGCCTGCAACGTTCCAGCGCGTGATGGACACGGTTTTAGCAGGATTGAAGTGGCAGACCTGTCTCGTATACTTGGATGACGTCGTCGTCTTCGCCGGAAATTTCGACGTTCACCTTAGGCGGCTGGCAACAGAACTAGAGGCCATCAGGTCATCAGGACTTACTCTGAAGCTGGAAAAGTGCCGCTTCGCTTACGAGGAGCTTCTATTTTTAGGCCACGTCATCAGCAAATCTGGAGTCCGCCCCGACCCGCAGGAGACAGCTGCCATAGCAAAGTTCCCACAGCCCATCGACAAGAAGGCAGTGCGTAGATTTCTTGGCATGTGTGCCTACTACAGGCGATTTGTCAAGAACTTTTCACGCATCGCTGAGCCGCTGACGCAGCTAACTAAATGTGACGTCGAGTTCAAGTGGGAAACGCCGCAGGCCGACGCATTTCAAGAACTCAAACGACGCATGCAGTCGCCGCCCGTACTTGCGCACTTCGACGAGCACGCCGATACCGAAATCCACACTGACGCCAGTAGCCTAGGCCTCGGCGCCGTCCTGGTCCAGAGAAAAGATGGACATGAACACGTGATAGCTTACGCTAGCCGGTCGTTGTCAAAAGCGGAAGGCAATTATTCTACAACCGAAAAGGAATGCCTCGCCATCGTTTGGGCTACAGCGAAATTTCGCCCTTACCTATATGGCAGGCCATTGAAAGTCGTCAGCGACCATCACGCCTTGTGTTGGCTAGCGAATTTAAAGGATCCCTCAGGACGGCTGGCACGGTGGAGCCTGAGACTACAAGAATACGACATCACTGTAACATACAAGTCCGGACGAAAACACTCAGACGCCGATTGCCTATCACGCGCCCCCATTGACCCGCCGCCGCAAGATGACGAGGATGACGACGCCTTCCTTGGAATAATAAGCGCGGAAGACTTCGCCGAACAACAACGAGCGGACCCGGAACTTAAAGGCCTCGTCGATTATTTGGAAGGGAACACCGACATTGTTCCCAGGGCATTTAAGCGCGGATTATCTTCCTTCACTCTTCACGACAGTCTACTCGTGAAAAAGAACTTCTCACCAGTCCGCGCCAATTAACTTCTTGTTGTCCCGTCAGGACTTCGTCCAGAAGTATTGCACGCCCTACATGACGATCCGACCGCTGGACACCTCGGATTTTCCCGAACACTATCGAGGATACAAGAAAAGTATTATTGGCCGCGCCTGACCGCCGACGTCACCCGTTATGTCAGAACATGCCGAGACTGTCAGCGACGCAAGACACCGCCGACAAGGCCAGCCGGATTACTACAGCCAATCGAGCCTCCTTGCCGACCATTCCAGCAGATCGGGATGGACTTGTTGGGACCCTTTCCGACGTCAATAACCGGAAATAAGTGGATAGTCGTGGCGACGGACTACCTCACCCGCTTCGCTGAAACAAAAGCACTGCCGAAAGGTAGCGCAGCCGAAGTGGCGAAATTCTTTGTCGAAAACATTCTGCTGCGACATGGCGCCCCAGAAGTCCTCATCACCGACCGAGGAACGGCCTTTACAGCGGAGCTCACCCAAGCCATTCTGAAATACAGTCAGACAAGGCACAGGAGGACAACGGCTTACCACCCGCAGACGAATGGTCTTACGGAGCGGCTGAATAAGACCCTCGCCGACATGCTAGCGATGTACGTCGACGTCGAACACAAGACCTGGGATGCCGTCCTGCCGTACGTAACATTCGCTTATAACACGGCGGTGCAAGAAACAACACAGATCACGCCGTTCAAGCTGGTCTACGGCAGGAACCCGACGACGACGCTCGACGCCATGCTGCCTCACGTCACGGACGAGGAGAACCTTGACGTCCGTACCTACCTCCAGTGCGCCGAAGAAGCCCGACAGCTCGCCCGCCTGCGAATCAAGAACCAGCAGAGGACCGACAGCCGACACTACAACCTCCGACGACGCTTCGTGGAGTACCAGCCCGGTGACCGTGTTTGGGTTTGGACCCCTATACGCCGACGAGGACTAAGCGAGAAGCTTTTGCGTCGCTATTTCGGACCGTATAAGATCATCCGACGTATTGGCGCACTGGACTATGAGGTCGTGCCAGACGGTATTTCGCTATCACAGCGGCGCCGCTCGCGACCTGAAATAGTCCACGTTGTGCGACTCAAGCCCTACTACCAGCGTTAACGAACTTTGTGGCTTCGCGTAACTGACCTTTGGACTTTATTTGTTTTTTGTTACTTATGTTTAAGAAGTGTCCTTTTGTGTTTCGCTCTCTTATATTTGTAGCATCGGGCCGATGCTTTTTTTTTAAGAGGGGGGTATTGACACGTGTACTTATCTTTATCGGGCAACCACGTTTCGCCGCCTAACAAATGTAATCGCACAGCATGGGACGCGCCTGCATGTATCCGAGGTTTCTGGAAAGGTATCGATGCTTCTATCCGCTGTCTGTTGTCGCCGACACTTATGTTATCTGATTTCATCACCTGACGCGAATGGTGTAGAACTTTGTGGAAGGCACGCGGGTCCCAACGATTAGTCTGGAACATTTGATGACTGCTCTATAAAAGCCGACGCGCTTGACCCGCTGCTCAGATTTTCGACGATCGCCGACTGTGTTCGCCGCTTTCGTTGTGCTATAAGTGTAGCCTGTTTTGTGGGCACAGGTTCGCCCAATAAAAGCTAGTTTTGTATTCCACCGTACTGCTTCTTTCTTCACCGTCACTACCACGTGACACTATTCAGACAATAAAATAAAAAATAATCACTGCAAGAACGCGCCAGCACCCGTGCAAGAGATGAGAATGCAGTTTAAAAAAAAGCTAGGTAGCCTAAAGGCCCAGCGTGACCATATGGCAACGCGCAAGATAACACGCTCGTTCATGGATAAATCAAACATTAATATTTCACAAATGCTCATCGAAGGTCACATATTCAAAGAACAATACGGAGGTAAGGATATCTGACTATTGCTTAAAGAAGTAGTAAAAAAAAAACGCGCTTACCCCTTGCAGCAATGCATGGCAACGCTACTCCCAGAGTAACACTTATTCCCGCCTTTGCGAGGGGCTCAAACAAAACGACTGACAGCTGCTGCCACTTGGTATTCATAAAGGGAACTCTAATCTGTCAAACGGCACGTCAAAGGCGATTTTGGTGCCGTTTTGCTAATCGTAATTAATTGGAATCCACTGTGCAGACTACCGTGACCATATGGTCACGCTGGTCTTTAATGGGCTAATGTCACTCACATATGTTATGTCTCCGCATCTCCTCACTTGGACATCAAAAACTGTTCCTTAAGCCTAACGAATTATTGTGCCGAGCAGCTTTAGCTTCCTATTAATTACTTTGTATTCTTAAGAGTAATACAAATTTCGCAATATGTATTCCGGGGAAAAACGCCATTTAACGATGTTCTTTTTCAATGAATAGTTTTAGAAGTTCACGGAGTTATCGTCAATAGAGGAATATGTTTGTATTCCTCTACGAATGATTTCCACGTAAACGGTTCTGCGCTCGAACAAGAACGCTTACTCGTATACATTACTCCAATTCTTTCTGCAGGTCCATTTTGCATTCCTGGATCCGTTGAGGCTCTTGCATTTGTCAGCACGCCATTTGTGAATGAATCGCTGGAATTCCCGGATGTAGAAATCGTCCTGCAGTCCCTCCCATCCTCAGCGCTTCCCTTGGAATGCTACCTGTCAAACATGGCTCTCCGGAAAGACGTGAGGGGACTGAGTTCGCTGTTTTACTATGTGCAGTATGTCCTTATCGTTTCACGAGACACGGTCAATGTTGTTTTGCGGGTAGTTAAGTGGAGTTACCATTTCTAGGAATGTTGCAATTACAGATACGATAAAATACAATAATATGACAAAAAGAAGCAACCAGCGATTATCGAATGGAATTAAAGAAGAATATAAATGTTTGTGGCGAGCTTCCTCTAACAAAAAAAAAGCTACACAAAAAAGCCTACGTAGCATTAGGACTAAAAAAGCACGGAACTGCACAGCTATTGCGTTGTTTCGTACATTTATTGCCTGCAGTCCCGCTCCTTCCTTTCCAAAACACTGATATGCAGCTGCTACAAAATAGCAGGCGCGTTTCTGTGCGTACAGTTTCCCTGCCAAAATGTAATTTCAGGTCTCGCATTTCACCAAGTGACTGGACGTTGAATCAGGTACGAAGGTGCGTGAAGAAGGCCTAATAGTACTGCCACGAATTTCACGATAAAGGGTGCCCACTCCGCACATCTTCTAAGGATGATTAACGTGACGAGGTTGTGTATGCTGCCTACTGCTTACGTATATATTAATATAAGATATGCAGACCAAAAGCTATTTTTCATATCGCTCACCTCGCAATTCCCGGCACTGACCATACAGGAGTCGTAAGTTATTAACGATATCATATTTAGTGTGGTAAAAAAAAAAAAAAAACTTCAATAACATGTACCATGCACAATCTTGATGAGGGTGTTGAACTTTTTTCGTGGAGGAATGAACGTCGTTAATCACTTCAAATTTTCTTATTTATATAACATATGTTTATTCCTATTCAGGTGTATGACCAATACTTTCTGCCTAAACGCGGAAGACACGGATTTGCGCTCGCTCCACTGGTGAACAGGCCGAAATCGCGAGGTTACGTGAAACTGAGGACAACGAACCCTCTGGACCAACCGATCATTGACCCCAAGTATTTGACGCATCCCGACGATTTGGCGGCGGCAGTTGAAGGTACATAGTTGAAGTAATAAATAAACTATAGCCTGTGTTCTTAATCGTATTCATAACGCTGTCATGAGCATGTCAACGCTTAACCAAAGCTTTCCAAATACGGCAATATTTAAGCACGCACCTATTGAACATATGAGCTGGCGCAAGGGCCATATTTCCAACGTTTCGTCTGAGTGAAGTTTCTTGTACGTCGTAGTAGAGATTTTTGTGTAGACAAGAGTTTACCTGAAAAAGTCCGAACGCCGCTCCTGGTCAAGGAAAATGAGAACTTGTTTCTGGCGATGAGGAGTACCTTCTTACCAAAAATAAATTGTTCTCATAGAGTAAAAATGTTTAGCCTAGTAGGTAACTAGTACCTGGCTTCCCAATTTCTCCCAGAATACACTCGTTCCAGGGTATAAAGAAAGTCGGAGGCCTGCGTGGCACACGCACCACAGTCGCAGCGTGGGCTGGAGGAGCGGCTGCATAGACGCTCCATTTTCGGCAATACACACTAGTAGGTTTCTGTGGCGGGGTCTCTTCGCGTTGTTTTCACGAGAACGAACTGGACTGTCCACCCTGCGTGGACGGCGGATTGCGGCGTGTGCTGCTGTCTGCACAGCGTTCTGTTGAGCCCGACGTTGCCTGGTTGCAGCCGCGCACGTAGCTCCGTGATTGGCTTCTTCGTAGCGGTTCGTACCTTGCGAGGAGGCGCCATGATATGTACCGAAGAGCAAGCACGGCTATCGGGACTACGCGGCGCACATGTGACACCCCGTGAAACGTGGCGGGATACGATGATCTTGTTGTTATTGACGATGATGATTATTTATTGACATCCCCTGCGAAACCGTGGGGAGACCGCCACTTAGCCTGCTTCAGTTAACCAGGGCCAGCGACCTGCAGCATGCAGCTGCAACATGTCGGGACACCTGCGGGAATATCACGCAACTGTGAGACAGTCTGCCCGTATCGACGCTATGCGTCAGGCATTTCACATCGCGTGAGAAGTGGCACGATACAGTCCTAATGAAGATGATTATCATGATAGAGACGAAAATAATTTATTGGCATTCCCTTTCAAACGGGGCGCTGACATAGTCACCTCGCCATCTTGATTTAATGAGGTGTACATGGTTTCTTTTCATTTCATGCTGGCATTTTTGTATAAATCTCCTTAATCTTCCTTTTCTCTCTCTAACCTTCTCCATCTGACATGTACGGATACAGACGCAACTGCTACATTGCGTGTCACCTGGTGTAATAATGTACAACTGCAATGGAAGGTCTGCATGTGTCGACGCTATGTGACTCGCAAGTCGCATCGCGGGTCTCATGGCGCGCTTGGGCTCATCTGTAGGGTATGTTTCCGCTGCAATCTAGCAAACGCTAGCGTGGCTCAGAGGTAGAGTAGCTGATTCGCACGCAGTGGGCCCGGGTTCAGTATCGGTGGCAACTGGGCATTTCTTTTCTAATTCCCGCCGATAGCTCCAACGGACACCTGTGGCGAAGGCAGCAGACATCATCGCCAACCGACACGGCTGTGGCAATGAGCCCACATCTTCTGTCGCCCGTCTTCTGTCGCCCGCGAAGCTTTGGGGGGAGGGTAGAGAAGGGGATCGAGTTCTACTCCGGCCGGCCTAGACGTGCGCCCAGCCTCTGTATTTGAAAGCCGTATGCGACGGGGACAGAGTCCGCCGCGAGCTGTGTTTTCATGGCTTTTGTTCGCATTGATGCGAGACGCAGCAAGAATGTCAGTTCCAGCGTTTCGAGAGCAAGTTTCCGCAGTCATCGAGCGATATATGTTGATGTTTGCTTGTGCACGCGTACCACCATGCTTCTTAATTTAGTTAGGATGCCTATGTTTACTAGTTATACGGTCGATACAACTACTTCGCTTACATCATATAGCTGTGCAGTAATTCGCTATTGCAATCAATGGTTAGCCTTTCGGGCAGTACGGCGACTTCTTTCAATTATCCTAGTACTTACAATAACTGACCAAAAAGATGTGAGCCGTGGGTGCGATTTCAGCTGTCGCAGCACTCTCTCACGGTAGAAGTATTGGCAAACTCTGGCTTCCCCTGTTGTAAGAAACTGCGGTGGCCGCCACTGCAATTCATTTAAGCCGAAAGTCTTACGTGGCTCATATCTCCAATGGCCTTAAAACAATCAGAAGCAGCAGTGCATAATATAGCCCCTAAGCAAGTAAGAGAAATGCAATGACTCATCCCCGGTAATGCTGAGGCTACACGCACTGTTACGTTTCGCCTACGACGCGCGGTATAGCCGGCGCGGATGCAACGGACGCCGGGGCTTCGTTCAAAGCGGCGGACATTTTGGCCCGTTCGGAGCTGCCGCAAAGCCTCCCCGCCAAGCGCGTCCAGGCGTGTTTCAGTGCCACGTGTCTTCGTGTGTGCGTGTGTGTGTGTTGCCCACGCTTGTCAAAGCGCAGCAGCCGGGGAGAGGAGCTCCCCAAGTGTGAAGCGAGGAGGTCTGACCGGCGCCGGCTTGGCGGATGCGTCACTACACTCGTCTCAACGTGTCTCTCAGCCTGTCCGTGCCCCGCCGTCACGTGGTCTCGTCACGAGGCCTTCCTCTTGCCCTCGACTCCGAGAGTATAAGAGCAGCTGCCCCCGGACGCCAAGAGAGAGGCTCCGATTTCTTCTGTTGAGTAACGCGCTCTCCCGTCTCTCCACTTCGGTCAACCTGACCGGCCGCTCTTTTGCGATGCTAGAATAAACAAGTTGTTCTGTTAGCAGTCGACTCATGCTTTGCCAGCACCTTCGGATGCTTCCAGTTGTGCCCCAGGCCGCCAGGCCAACGCTACCCTTGGGGCTTGCGACCCATTTGCAACAACGGGCGTCAGCGCTGAGGTTCCAACAACTGTCTGCCAGCGGTGAGATCGCGACAACGGAGGCCAGTAGCGAAGATATGCGGTTGACTGTATGCTGAGCAGCACAACGACCATCCGGGAGCAGTGCAACGAGCCCTGTGTGATGACTGGTTGCCTGCAGCGGAACGAATGCGTTGAATTCTTGGCTGCGAGGTTTGGTGAGTGCGGGACTTTCTTCTTCTGAGTTTTGCCAGGCTTTTGTTAGTGTCAGAAACAGAGCTGGTAATTGTGGTTGTCGTTGCTGCCGGGTTAGTTTGCGGCAAGACAATAGTAGGCAGTAGAGAAAGCAGCATTCAGAGCAGCCATGGATTTGAAGTCGTTGCGCAAACCGAAATTGCTGGAGCTTGCAAGAGAGTTGGGTCTGGAGGACTCAGACAAACTCAGAAAACCAGAACTGCTAAGGGCTATTCTTGAGTTAGAAGCGGAGGATGACGAGCTGTCGGAATGCCTTGAGACCATTGAGGAGAGGGCAAAAAGACAGCAGCGCGAACTTAAAGAACAGAAAGAGAAAGATGAGCGTGAACGAAAAGAACAGAAAGAAAAAGAAGAGCGTGAACGTAAAGAACAGATAGAACGAGAGCAACAAGAGAAAGAAAGAGAGCGCGACCGTCAACACGCTTTGGAAATGAAGCGTCTCGAGTTAGAGATGGAACGCGCTCGTAATGGAAGTCAGGCACACGGTGCAGGAGAACGAGTATTGTTCAAAATGACTGATCTGATGCGGCCGTTTAAGCTTGGAGAGGACATTGGTTTGTTCCTGGTTAACTTTGAGCGAACGTGCGAGAAGCAGGGGTTCTCTCGGGAAACGTGGCCACAGCGCTTGCTCACTTTGTTACCCGGCGAGGCGGCCGACGTAGTCGCTCGCTTGAATAGAGAGGAGGCAGAGGATTTCGACAAAGTGAAATCGAGTCTGCTAAAAAAGTACAGGCGGTCAGCGGAGGCGTTCCGTCGGAAGTTTCGGGAAAATGAGAAAGGTAAAAGTGAGTCATATACAGAGTTTGCCTACAGGCTTGTGTCAAACATGCAGGAGTGGCTCAAAGAAGAGAAAGCGTTGGGTGATCACGAGAAAGTTCTGCAGTGTTTCGGGCTAGATCAGTTTTATAGTCGGTTACCTGAGAACGTGCGGTACTGGGTCTTGGATAGGCCAGACGTTAGTACGGTGGCTAGAGCCGCTGAGCTAGCCGAGGAGTTTGTGACGCGTCGGGCTCGCGGTGCTAAGGACGGTCAAAAGGGTGAATTTGGCTCCAAGTTTGAGAGGCCGAAGTTAACACCCATGAGAGCAAAGGGGGACAGACGTAGTGCGGATGCGAGTGAAAGCAGTCCGACCGAACCTAAGGAGACGGCGGCAGCCGAAGCCGAACGCAGAAAACGGTTCGAGATGAGGCAAGCGCGCGTGTGTTATACGTGTCAGAAGCCGGGTCACTTTTCGGCGCAGTGTCCAGAAACAAAAACAAAGGCGTGTTTTTGTTATTATGCAGCACTGACGAGAACATGAAGCTTCTCGAGCCTTACATGCGAGACCTCCTCGTGAACGGGAAAGAGTGCCGAGTGCTTCGCGATTCCGCAGCTACAATGGATGTAGTTCACCCCTCCTACGTAGAACCCGATATGTTCACGGGCGAGTGCGCATGGATCAAGCAAGCCGTGGAAGCTCATAGCGTGTGTCTGCCCGTAGCAAAAGTGCTTATTGAAGGACCTTTCGGAGCGCTTGAGACGGAGGCCGCAGTGTCATCTATGCTGCCCCCCCAGTACCCGTACCTATTTTCGAACAGGTCCGATCACCTCCTGCGCGAGAAGGGGCTTTTGTTTGGTGAGGCTAGCGTTCAGGCCTTAACCAGATCGAAGGTTCGGGAGCTCGCTGCAAAGGCGGTAGTTGCGGGGCCGACGTTGTCAAACAATGAGAAATGGTCAGAGGCGCAGCAAGCTGATATTCAGAGCACGTCCGAACTGAATAAAATTCAGCCTGTAGCGTTGAAGGCACCAGATACTGGAGAGGAAATGCCCGACACGGGAAAGTTAGAAGAGCTATCTGCAGATTTGCTCATCGCGCCTACGTCAGACGGACTTAATAGGTTGCTAAAAGTCAGCCGGTCGGCTTTGATAGCCGAGCAAAAGAAGGATGGCAGCCTAGAAAACGTACGCTGCATTGTCAAGGAAGGTATCGCCAAGAAAAATGCTCGCTTTGTGGAAAGAGGTGGGGTCCTGTACCGGAAGTATCTAGACCGCAGGGGAGTGGAGTTCGATCAACTGATCGTGCCTCAGTGCTACCGTCAGGATCTGTTGCGCTTGTCGCATGGGGGTTCGTGGTCCGGACACCTAGGAGTTAAGAAAACTAAGGACCGTCTCTTGCAAGAGTACTATTGGCCAGGGTGTTTTCGGGACGCAGACCACTTTGTGAGGAACTGTGACACCTGTCAGCGGGTGGGCAAACCAGGGGACAAATCGAGGGCGCCGTTGAAGTTGGTACCTATCATTACGGAGCCTTTTAGACGGCTCGTTATTGATACAGTGGGACCTCTGCCGGTAACAGCCACGGGGTACAGACACATTTTGACTGTGATCTGCCCAGCGACAAAGTTCCCTGAAGCAGTGCCGCTTAAAGAACTCAGCTCAGTTGAGATAGTCAATGCACTACTGTCCATATTTGCGCGAGTTGGTTTTCCTGCGGAAATCCAATCAGATCAGGGCACGGTGTTTACGAGCGCTTTGACGACAGCCTTTCTCGAAAGGTGCGGGGTAAAGCTGTTACACAGCTCAGTGCACCACCCCCAGTCGAATTCCGTTGAGACGCTCCACTCCGTCATGAAGCGCGTGTTGAGAGCATTGTGTTTTGAACATCTAACTGACTGGGAGCTGTGTCTGCCTGGGGTGATGTTTGCATTAAGGACCGCGCCGCATGCGGCTACGGGGTTTTCGCCAGCTAAGCTAGTGTACGGTCGCTCGCTGCGTTCTCCGCTTCGCATGCTTCGAGACGGATCACTGCCCTCTCCAATGGCTGCAGACCATCTCTTCCACAAATGGCCGCCTCCTGCGCTGGAGCCTCGCTTTGCAACAATATTCCTTTGAGGTGCGTTACAAAAAGGGGAGCCTCAACGGTAACGCCGATGGCTTAAGTCGAAGCCCCTAACGTGGGAATCAGCCTCAAAATTGTTTGTTACTGATGTTTTTCTTCCTGAGGCAGGATTTTTAACATATTGCTTTTGTGTAGTGTTTCAAAGTGATGATGTGCTTTCTAGTGCAATTTTCCGATTTGTGGACGCGTTCTGAGTGCTGCTAGACTACTGTAAGGAACTAGGCAGTGGTATAAAAGGGGAAAGAGCCTGGCAGGACTTGGTGAGGGTTGTTTCGTGCTTGCTGACTGAGCGGTTGAGTTTCGGCGTAGTTCTAACGCTTGTCGGGAACGAGAACAAAAATGTCAACTCTCCCGAAGTCACTTTGCAGTGTCCTGTGTGAACCTGAACGAGAGAACGAGGCCTTCTCTGTGCGCTGCGCTCAAGAAACGCCGAGGGACGACCGACTTCGGATATGAGCATCATCGAGCGACATCCCTCCGGACAGCGGATGCAGTCCCCTGACCATCGGGATCTCCTTCCCCCGGCGGGGCGGTCTGTTACGTTTCGCCTACGACGCGCGGTATAGCCGGCGCGGATGCAACGGACGCCGGGGCTTCGTTCAAAGCGGCGGACATTTTGGCCCGGTCGGAGCTGCCGCAAAGCCTCCCCGCCAAGCGCGTCCAGGCGTGTTTCAGTGCCACGTGTCTTTGTGTGTGCGTGTGTGTGTGCCCACGCTTGTCAAAGCGCAGCAGCCGGGGAGAGGAGCTCCCCAAGTGCGAAGCGAGGAGGTCTGACCGGCGCCGGCTTGGCGGATGCGTCACTACACTCGTCTCAACGTGTCTCTCAGCCTGTCCGTGCCCCGCCGTCACGTGGTCTCGTCACGAGGCCTTCCTCTTGCCCTCGACTCCGAGAGTATAAGAGCAGCTGCCCCCGGACGCCAAGAGAGAAGCTCCGATTTCTTCTGTTGAGTAACGCGCTCTCCCGTCTCTCCACTTCGGTCGACCTGACCGGCCGCTCTTTTGCGATGCTAGAATAAACAAGTTGTTCTGTTAGCAGTCGACTCATGCTTTGCCAGCACCTTCGGATGCTTCCAGTTGTGCCCCAGGCCGCCAGGCCAACGCTACCCTTGGGGCTTGCGACCCATTTGCAACAACGGGCGTCAGCGCTGAGGTTCCAACAGCACTCATCAAAATGAAGCATGCGTGCATACATTCATTGAAATAACGCATACAACGCACAGAAACGCAGCGCATAGTCGAGTGATACAAAAACCACGAGACCCTCCCAATGGCTCACACCCGGTAAGCAAGCAACAAATGCAATGGCTCATATACCCGTAAGGCTGAGGTTACAAGTGCTCATCAAAGTGAAGCGAGCAGGGCATGCATTCTTTGAAATCACCCACACAACACATAGGCTAGCATAACTTTCAGTCCCCTGCTGAGAGGATGCAAGGGAAAGTCGAAGAGAAACATCGTTGGCGCGAGTCTGACCCCGGTACACGATTGCGCGAAGCCTCAGCTAGGCGTATAAAACGACCCACAGAAGCCGAGCTGCGAAAGCAGCATTGCGACGATGAAAGCCCGCGCATTAGCAAGTGTGCAGCAGGCGTTCGTCTTCCCGTGTTGCAGGAGTGTAGCATGCGACCGAATTTTTGAATCTTTTTGTCTCTATCACGTGACCGGCTTCCCACAGTCGACACACACTTCCGCTTTGACACTCTCGATGCTAACGTAATTAAAAAAAACACTGCTCTTTCTCTCTTTCCTTTATATCTCTCGGTCAGGAGTCAAGATTGCGCTGCGACTCATGAAGAGCGACGCCATGCAGGCCATCAAAGCGAAGCCTTGGGACATCCCTCTAGATGCTTGCGTATCCGAAGGCGCCATATGGAGTGATCCGTACGTGGCCTGCCTTGTACGCCACATGGCTCACACAACGTGGCACGCCTGCTGCACGTGTCCCATGGGCTCGGACGAAAGGGCCGTGCTGGACCCCAGGCTCAGGTACGCTTGTTTTGAGATGAAATTGAGAGTGAGTTATGTGAAACGGGGAAATGATCGTCTCTGCGCCCTTCGCTGTTAACAACCTCAAAATGTACCAGGACATCTTCTTCTAACTAACCCCAGTTTATAATGTAACTGGTCGTCCGACATTTCCCAGTTTATAATGTAACTGGTCGTAAAACTATTTCCAGTTTATAATGTAACTGTAGAAAAGTCAATATGATTAGATGAAGAAAAAAACAACCTCGGCGCACATTTTAAACCGAAATTTCTATTTCGAAATTGCAACTTCGAAGCTTCTTCCACTGACGGCTACTGCCACTTTGGCCTCACTTTTGTGATGTCATGTGCAGTGCGACAAGTGTGTCGTCTGCTTCGCATAAGTTTGTAGCAACATGATTTGACATGCCGTATTTTGGTTGCTATGCGCGCGTTCGCAACAAAGGATGCGGCAAGGGAGCATCTATTGGATCGTACCCGTAGTTCTTTCAGTCCCGGGATAAAAACACACAAGTAAACATTTATAGGAACTAACAATTGGGCTGACCGCCGACCAACACGCGCTTCGCGCATGTTGCACAACTTAATCACGTGGAATTCACTTCGTTGTGTCAGTCTTCCGTGTTGCCAGACTGCTGTACGGTTCAAATACGATATTATACTCGGAAATTTTCTACCACGTAGAATGGGGTCGAATGTCGCCCCCTTGATGCCGGACGTGTATGACATAACAAGCAAATATAGCGCAATCTAGAAAATTTGCCTTCATGGTCTATCTAATTAAGAAAGTAGGGCTCCTATGGACATATGGTCAGTAGGAGTGATATAGTGATAGCACATGGCGGGAAAGCTTAATACCGGAGCACTGGCATGCTACCTTGACACCAGAGCACTTATCAAGCGTTATTCGTTTTCATACATAGCAATAGAAGTAGGGCTCCTATGGACATATGGTCAGTAGGAGTCATATATAGTAAGTAGGAATCATATAGTGATAGCACATGACGAGAGAGCTCAATACCGGAGCACTGGCATGCTACCTTAACACCAGAGCACTTATCAAGCGTTATTCGTTTTCATACATAGCAATATCGAGCACATTTTAGAAAAGGCAAAGCCTGGTCATCGAAGACCGTAACGAGAACGCGGTGGTTCCCGGTTGCGCGCATTTCGCGAAACTGTCCGAAATATTTCAAGTGGTTTACGCTTGCATGCATCAGCGTGGAGGTTTATGGAGGGTAGGGGGCCATTATGGTAGCAACCCTGGCAAGAAGAATGATTCTGAGGTACGATCAATTGATTGCGTGCCTAATAGATGCGATGTGGTTTGGAATACTGAATATATATATATATATATATATATACATATATATATATATAATATATATACCAAACGCCTCTAATTAACGCGAATATCTCACGAGTGGAACGCCTTACTACCTCCACAACAAAGGCACATTCCAGCTACGCCCGATGAAAGTCTCGGAGTGATAAAGTAGCGCGTATTTAGGTGCACCCTCAACCTTCAAGTCCCGTGCGTGTACAGACAGCGAAGCTCATGGCATAATGCGGTTTCGGGCAGGTGCGTGCTGCTCCTAATTTCCTGTCAAATGTCGCCTATCGGGACATTTTCTCTCCGAGAACTTCGCTGGACATTTTTCTTGTTCCTTGCACAATGATTGTGCGGAGTAATATTTCTGATTAGTCCATCCTTCTCACTTACAAAACATCGCGATAAGGCAATAATATGCGATGAATAAATGACGAGTTAATGTAGCTTCAGAATTCTTAGACAAATGCTCGGAGTACTTGCGAAACCATGTCAAAAAATGGGGGCAGCACAGAAATAAATTTCACTACATGTTGTGCTGGATTCATTATGACCAGATATTAACGAAGTAGATCACCCGTAGGACTATTTGCGTTGTGCAGCAGTTCCTGTCAGCACACACATGAATCTGTAATTTCTACAAAGCAAATCCTTGTTTTGCATCTCCTATAACTTAAGGCATTTTGTAGACTGATAGCATGTGTGAGAAGATTCACAAAGCACATGGCAGCAGCAATACTTTCAAGGACTATTAGAGTTGAGGGTTGTAGCTCACGAAAAGCTCCATTTCGAATGTTTCTGGAAGTTCTCGACGCTTCCTCCATGAGATTGGCTGAGCGACGTAACCGGCAAAATATAGAAATACCGGGGCAATCGGGAAGTAAATACGTAGACGTTGACATATGCCGTGGCGCAGAGACTCATCACGTTTATTCGCTGTCATGCGGGACTTTGTGTTTCAAAAAGCGGGCCGTGGGGCGACTGCATAGTGTCAAGCAAATCGGCGTTCTTCGGCAAGGTCATTGAGCTTGAGCGTGCAGCTGAAATATGCTGACACTGTACGATCTGGAGGCAAGGGAAATAGCAGGACATTTTGGATAACAGACGTGCGCCTGTATCAACGTTCGTTTTAGCTCTGTGCGTCCAGTCAAGCTCTGGCCATACCGATGCGCGTTAGAGGAGCACATGGGCTCGTACCTTCTAGCGCGCGCCGGTTCCCATTCGGGTTAGAATCTGGAAACAGGTACCTCATGGTGAGCGTTCAAATCGATGATGCGAAATCGCAGCATGTGCTACTTAAAAAAAATGCGGATACCACGGACTATGGGAATCGATATAAGCGAAGCTTGGTGTGCTGTTTGCTGTGACTGAAAATAATTAGCGTTCATGATGGTGTCGAATGTGTAATTTCTTCAGTGTTTCGTCCGATAAGAGAGTGCTGAGTTCATGTTAAACGTTACCTTGCGTGCACAACTGCTGATTGTCTGCGTAGTCCACAGAACACACAGGAATACGTGTTTGCTTGAGGCGTTATTGTGCGCCATTGTTCATAATCTCTAAGAGGGTCGTCCATTATCACTGCATCACATGGCACACCGCATCGTGGGAGAAGTGTGACACTATTTATTGATGTATGGGGTCGTACATAATTCAATTAATTATTAAGACTGTATGTACACATTGTATGCATACATTCGCGGTCTGCATCACGCCTCACTGCTTATCAAAGGCGCTCCTGTTCCGCGCGACGCTTCTTTTTGGCCTGGGCGTCCTCGACGCTGTGTGCGCGCTTTGGAGTCATTTTGCTGGCGTTTGTTTACGTACTGCTCCTGCATATGTCGCCAGCACGCTGTTGAGATACCAGCTTCAAGCGCTCTCTTCAGGCTATGGTCGATTGTAACGTTTGCACTATCGCAGCGCAGAGCGTGACCTCCACAGCCCAGCAGCTGCATTTTTGTCGCGCAAGAAAACAAGCACCACACATGGCATACGCACAAACTGTGGAGAGTTACCGCGGCCGCATCGGCCAGGATGCGCGGAGGTGAGCGCCACCTGGTGGTTCTGCAAGAAACCCAGAGGCGCGCGCGAGCAAGACGACAGCAGCAGCAGCGCCCAGAAAGTCGGGAGCAGATGGATAGAGAGCTTCCCTTTCAAACTGTTTCCACCAGTCGTTAGGCATTTTGTTGAGTCGCTGCCACTGGCACGCGAAGTTTCAGCGCTGGTTGCCCATACGCAACCTGTGGTCGACGAGGATATTTGCCGCTCACTTGAGTGTGTCCTTTCATAAAGATGACAGTGGTGAGCTTGCTGCGCACTACGTAAATTTTTCTGTTCTGCTGTTTCCAGAGCTGCTCACATGCACTATCCAAGATTCCTCCAATTGCGGCCTACTCGGCTTTGCTTGACCCTGTTTACTACATGCATTATGCGCGTACCATCGAACTTGAGTAGTGGAAACTGATTGTTTATTTGCATAATGACATAGATAAATAAATGGCCAAGAAATGGAAGGAAATTAGCTCTGTTCGCAGTAACTGCCTAACCGCAACCGCTGATACTTGAACGTGCGTTTGAATTTGAGGCCAATGAAGAAATCTGTGTAGTTCAAATACTTCTCCAAAATAAGCCGTAAACACAGATCGCATGCTTTACCTGGGGAGAATTCCTTGGTGCGAACATTGGCTATCGCATGGTGATGATGCATTCCTTCTTTAATGGCGCAAATGCTGTTTCTAGACACACCAGCGTCAGTCCTGTGTCTTTCTTTTTTTTTTTGTTCTGTCACTGATAGTTTCCGAAGGAGGCCGCGCGCTCCCGGGTGGAAGGACGCCAGCCCCCACAGAGTGAATTTTTGGCAGACATATTGACTTGTGCACCATATATAATTATAGCTATGCACAAGACGACTACAACAAAGTGAAACGTAACTGGTTTTCTAAAGCGGGATGCAGCAATTGTCACACATACTGCATTGCTCCGGTATTGCTGTTTTCTTTTCTTTTCCAAAAATCTATAATAATGCGTAGAAGTGAATGCCTGTGCCGATATCAAACAGATCCAGTGAATTTACTCGTAGCAAAGGCCCATGCTAGGGGAAGTAATCTAAAACACGAAAGCTGCTCTTTGCCTAATATTCCCGCCGCGAGTGATGCTTTCTTTCAATTGTAAAGTTTCATTAGTCGCGAATGTGTGGGTAGTACTACACATATTATGTCTTCATGTCGCAGATTAAAATGTTATAATGGTCTTCTGTGCAAAGTTGTAGTACAACGCATGCAGTAGTTCTGGAAAGCGACTCCAAAGCTGCACTTAGGCCACTTACGGTAACATAGAAATAACGCCGCGTCCCTCCGCGTTTCATGTGTGGCGAATAATATTACTTTTCTACTAACCAGCACCGCTAGATCATGTTTATCTCTTCTACTATTCGCGGATAGAGGGCGGTCAGTCTTTGTTAAAGAAGTGTTTGTATACTTTGTACAAAGATGATAGCTACACACTGATATGCTGATCACTGTTTCCGTACATTGACGATGCTCGTCCGCTCACTACCCCCCCCTCCCCTCCTTATGTTTTCCGTAACCATTTAAACGCTCCCTGGACGGGAAGGAGCTGAGTCCTTTCGTGAGTTCCTGGTAAACATGGCCCATGCCAAGCTGGATCGTGTAGGGCACTTTTTAGTCTCTTGGCTTTCTTCTTTCTTTTTCTCGACGACGATATATCACATTTTCTTGTGCACTGCCTTTAGGAGTCACTAGAAATTTAGCCTATAAACACCTAAACTTGTCTACACTCTTTTCCTAAAATGTTGCACACGAAAGAATTCTGCCATTTTTGTATATTTCAGGACAATAGTGTGGCACGGAAGCCGTCATCTTCGGAACTTTTAATAAAGACATCGCGCTGTGTGGCCAGTAAAATGTATAAACAGTGTGCGCGGCCGTCGATCACCATGCACTATGACCCTCCGCAAGGTCATTTAAAGAGGGGGAGCAAAGCGGACTGCAGGCGCCGTCTAGTTTCAGTTGAACGACAAAGCGCGGATATAGCAATGCTGAAGACAAGGATACTGCTGATGTGTAGGTGTTACGATGTTGTCTGTAATCGAGTTGATTTAGATTTGAAGGGTGCGGTGTTTTGCCCCTGTTAACCATTTCATGACTCCGTTGCGCCGGCCCAGCCATAAACGAGCACCGACTTGCACAGTCCTCTGTCCTTTTGAGCCTGCTTTTGTCATTACCGTCATGACGCTATTGGTTTACGAACAAGCACCTTTGTTCCTAGCAACAACGGATGCTGCAAGCATACTCATGTCTAGTGAAGAACATGTCCTGAAAGAGCTTGAGTTCGGTGTATTGTTTTTCTACAAGTCCACAACTCTTGACACCAGGGCGAATTTGGGTGGAAACAAAAAAATTGACTGAGCACTAGGCGTTCTTTTTTTCGGCAAATCATATTGATTTTGGAATGTTATGAATGTTTCACAGCCCGAGCGAAACAATATTCGTTTTTTTTAACTAAATGTTTCCTTCCATCACTCTTTACTCTTGCTGCAATCGTTGTCATTATTGACCTTTGATTGGCTTATTGTGCTTTCATGGTAGCTAGATAGGCTTTAGAGCTGCGAGCAGCGAATCATTGCTAAAACGCCAGTTAAAACAGGATTCGCATGTGAATGCACGCACGCACACTGCATATCAAGAAACTTGCAAGCTAAATGGCACTTGTGTTGTACTCTATTTGCCTCTCATTGCATTTATAGCATCTCTCGGTTCAACACCTTCTTCGTTTCTTTTCAGGGTTCGTGGCCTGAAGAATCTTCGCGTCGTCGACGCATCTGTCATGCCAACAATAGTAACTGGTAACATAAACGCGCCTGTGATGATGATTGCCGACAAAGCAGCGGCTATGATTCTACAAGATAATAAGTAGATAATGTAGCTTTATTTAGGCCTTTAAAACTAGAGTAGGTTTTTTCTATGATACCATTTGCACTACATTGGCAAAGCTGAGCTAAACGAAATGCCAAGCTGTGACAGAGTTGGCTTTTTTAGTCTATAGCGGTCACCCTTCCATGCGCCAATTAGCTCATATTACTCAGAAGGGCCTTGAATTTCCATCTCCTGCCTTCCCCGTGTTTTCCGCAGAAGGGTACACGTGATTCGCTTTTTGCTAGCATTAAGGTGACTCTGATTTCGGCATGTTTTGGAAGGGGCATATATGTGACCAAGAAGCTCCGGATTTATTGTCACATAAACTTTGTTGTCGCCATCACTGTTGTCTATACCATCTCAGGAAAAAAAACTCCTTTCGACATTAACTGCGTGCCCGTCGCTCTCATATTGTTGTGCAAATTCTTAAAAAAACATACCCGAAGGCATTACACGCAATAAACTAACTAGATTTGCATCGCACACGGTGACCGAAGTTGCACTTCCTAATATTCCATCTCTTGTTCCGCGCAAGTCTCGCTCAGTAACTGGTACATTTTAAGCGAATGTGTTGTCACTTCTTAGGAATGTTATGGAATGAGATTACTCTCAACCCTGTCACATGGCAGGCTCGGACGACTTCCGGAGCAACATTTCCTGCTCATTTTAGAACAAGACTGCTTCAATGGCAAATCCGGAGCAATGTATCAGTGTTCCAATGGCAGATTCAGAGCACTGGAGGAGGCGTGATCCCTCTGTAGAGAAGTCAAAACTGCTCTGCCAAAATCGGCAGAGTGTGCCGGAACTCTTGACCGAAGAGTTTCCCGATTGCTCCCAGCATGCCTCTAGCATTCTGTTTACGCCAGTATCAACGAAAGCAATGGACGTCACCATATCGCGCCGTGTACCTTGGCTCGCGCCACTTTGACTGTTCAAGTTGGAACATTGCAGGGGTGAATCTGATCACGACGTTGAAGCCACCGTTTACCAGCAAGCTTTCGAAATCATGTTTTGCCTTCCTGCCCAGAGACCAAACGTAGTCGGCTACATCGAGGATGTCTTGCGCTGCTACTCGCTCAGCAGCTGCATGCGATTTGCCAGGATATGGTGGTTTGAGGAGAGCAGACTAAGTACGAGCATAGCATGCCAGAAGGCTGATACAAATTACTCGCCGTGATGTCGAAATAGTTCTACATGTGATAACCAAATATTACTTACCGCGACTGACGTGACTGGCCCTGCTCACCATTGGCGATATCAAAGTACCAGCTATTGGTGTCGGTTGTCTTTTATGCATCTCCACTAGGGTTGTGAGAGTGAATATTCTTGCAGTGCAGTCTATCATTATTAATGGTAAAATTATTAGAACTATTTATTATTATTATTATTATTATTATTATTGGAAACATGCAAACAAAGGAAACAGGGAGGGAGCAAGCTGACAAATGCCACCGAGAGGGCCCAACGTCTGCCTACACTTTCGGGAGGAGGGAATGAAAGCATGAGAAGATAGGAAACAAAGAAATAGGAAAGAAAATAGGAAATAAACAAATGACAGCGACACGAGCAAAGGAAAGTGAGAACACAGAAAAAATGTCTATAAACGGGAGGCCAAATGAGTTTTCTGCAAGAAATTTAGCAAGGCTCTATGAGCTATGGTTTGAATATTTGTAGCCTGCAGTCTACTTGGCTGCAACTATTTCAACCATAGCGTAACTACAGTGACAAGCGTAACCGTGGCGATAGGCAACCGCGAAAAATAGCTCCGACTATGGAATGTGCTGTTTCTCTCCTTATACTACAAAGACGTGTCCGCGTCGGGCTTCCTTATAGAGAGGCTAGTTTCGCTTCGTATCTATGTTAAAGTTCGACAGTGCCCTGTAGCTTTCTAAAAACCCGGCACTCGACACTGCACAACGGTGCCGTTCCGATATGTCTCCCATTAGCTTCGCCTCCCTTTCACCTCTGGGCATATCCGTTTGCCCCGTCCTCTTACGTATTTCGTTAGGCTGTTAGTATGTTGCAGCTTCAAGTGTCCCTCTACATGTTTCCTTCAAGAGCATCTCCTATTCTCAGACGCCGACAGCCGTATGTGTCAAGCTGTAACGTGGAAGTCGGCAATGGTGTAAAAGTGCTATTTTTAGCTTCTGTATGCTTATTGCTTGTACGCTTGGCTTGTATCCTGCCTTTTAGGAAGTAAATATTCCATGGCTGGTTGAGGCTTGTGTTGTGGCCTGTCTCCAGATCCCCGTAGTATCGTGGGCATTACAGGATGCATCACAGAGCAGCCGTCGCTTGCGAGCGGACACGCAGACGGACCGGCACGCAAGGGACGCAGGGTAGCTATACATCCGGTAGTTCGGCCAGTCTCAGCAGCGACAACACTCAAGGGAGCGACACATCGAGGCTTACTCGTTGCCGCTCGCCATGACCTCTTACAGAAGCAGTGATGCACGTTACATACGATGGTACCACGGACTGACCTCAGCAGGTGACGCCGCCAAGGAGCGTAGCCCTCCCCACCTCATGCCATCGTGGCGCCCCTCGGAAATGAGATTGCTCACACGGCGGCGGAAGTCGTAGCCGCCGGCAGCTCAGCGCATGCGCAGGCCGTTTCCCTCCTCGCGCGCTCTTCTTTCATCTACCACTGCGCTTCGCGTTCGCTTTCATCTTTCACCTGTGCTCTTTCACTCGGTTACGAGGCATAACGCCACCGCGGAGGCACGCCGACGCTCAACGCAAGAACGGGCGCTTAAGAGCTGCCTTCTAAATACAATATGAAGCACATCGTAGCTCGGAGGTGCGAAATAATTTTTTACACACGAGGTTCTCTCAAGTGCACATAAATATAAGCACACAGGCAATGGCAGCAGGTTTCTTTGGGCGAGTCGTGCTGCGTCTTGCTTCACGCCTTATTGCAACGGCGAAATGCACAGACAAAAGCAAGCGCCGACACCAACTGGTGTAAGTGCTTTGAAACTGGCTCACCAAATGGTAAATATATCTATAGAGCGCGCAAATTTTGAAGTATCGTTCATTTCGAGCACATGATCTTTCGAAGAGACATTTCACTTCTGCCTACTCCTTGAATGTAGCAAGTGTATGTCTGCATAAATAAATTAGGCATTTGAGAAAATGGGCGCCACTATGCATTTTCACCCTCGTACACATTGAGCCGTCATTTACAAATCAGGAAAATCATAAATCAGCTCAAAAACATTCTTTGCTTGCCTCATCCGACCCGCGGCCACGGTACCAAAGCGCCCCAAAGCGTCCTCGACGCCTACTTTGCGGCGGTTGAGGCATAGAGGAGGAGCTAGCCACGCTCATCATTGCATTTATTAATAAAGCGAAAATCCACCCGTTCGTAGCAATTCCTACAAAGGAAACCCATACGGGTTCCCCGAAAGAAAAGCCTCAGAGTTGAAGAAAAATTCGTCCTGGTCCGGGACTCGAACCCGGGATCATCGCCTTTCCGGGGCAGCCGCTCTACCATCTCAACTAACCAGGCGGCAAGCAGATGGCAGGGCGAAGCCGAATTTGTCGACAACACACGAAGCAAAAGCAAGTGTTTGACGTAGTAGTTCTGCGGAAACGCGCAAGGTGGAGAGAAGTAAGTAATAAAGCGAAAATGAGAAATCAGCATTTATGCTCTCTCCGTGTGGTTGGGACGGCCGTACAAAAACCAGCTGGCGTGCGCAAATCTCGGAGGCCATGCATGTAACGGCCGATCCAGGTGCAGCAGGAGCTGCCGCCACTAAACCGCTTGATAATTTGAAACTAGCGACACTCACCCTGGCACTTTCCTCCTCGATTCCCCTCGCGCGCCGGTTGCGTACACTGCGCCCGACACGCTTTTTCTCCTTAGCTGCCGCGGGAGGGCCGGAGTATTTGATGAAGGCACATGATTTTTAACCAGTTGCGCGCCACAGCGTTGTAGAAAATATTTAAATATGGTGATGACGGTATCGAGAATGCTGAAGGTAACGTTTATGGAGAGGTTGGTTCCTTCTTAAAGCCGTATGAATGGGACACAGGGAAACCATAAACGGGCGGGGGAGCAGTGGGGGGAGGTGGTCGGCTCTCCCAACAATTTTCCAGAAGGGGCAGGGTCCCCCCCTTTCTGACCATTTACGCTGTAATCAAAATTTCGACAAGAGTTATAGTTAAATTTTCAAACTGGTGGCTCTGTGGTCCAATGCTCTCCAGAAGGCCGATGACCAACTAGACGTACAATCATGGCACGATGGCAGGTTAAGAAACTACAAATTAAGGCACACCACTGAACATACCAGTAACCAAACTCTTCATAAAATCACTACTACGCAAGGAAATGAGCGAAAAATTTGGCGGTATATTGATTTACCCAGCTCCGAAGTTAAGCATGCCGGGAAGTTCCTTCAAGAATTCATTGAAGAGTATGGAGCCCCTCGCAGAATAATCTCCGACCGTGGGTAATGCTTTACCTCGGAATTATTTCAAGAGCTTTGTGTCTCGCGAGGAATGTAGAGCACATCCACAATAACGCCCCACCCGCAGGCAAATGGCCCGGTGGAACGGGTCAACAAAGCTTTAGTACATGCGATATCAAGCACCCTGGTGTACGCGAGTCATCGGGACTGGCACGCTCACTTACGCTAGAATCAGTCTAATCTCAATGTAGCTGTCAGCAAGACAACAGTAAAATCTGCATTTAAACTACTGTACGGATATGCGCTAGAGAAAGATAATGGTCTAACTGACCTGCGCCCTTCCATGGGATGTGAGCCTGCAAACTTGCAGCGTTTACGAGAAGCTAAGAAAGCTATTGAAGAAACTCAGCACAAGTTAAAGAGGCCATATGGTAGAAAGAAGTGCCCAGCATTACATGTGCAGTGGGTGATGTGGTAGTGGTGAAACATCCAGCAGTGCACACTGGGGAGCCACTAATACTCCAGTCATATATTGCGGTCTTTTTGTTGTGTCTCACCTACTTCCTGCTGACACATACAGACTCACTGACATGAAGTTCCGTGCCAAGAACGCTGGGCTGTATTGTACGAGAGTACATGCAAGTCTGTTGAAGCTATTCCGCAATGTGTCCGAGGAAGAAGGGGACAGCGAAGAGGACAGCAACCGATTCAACTGCACTGGAACTGCCTGGGCCAGGAGAAAATAAGCGATGAAGAACCAGACCACGATGTCTCCAGGACTATGCTACGGACTGACTGAGGACGGCCAGTGGGCCAGAATGCCCGAGTGTTATTGTTAGGTGGCGCTGCCGAACCTATCAGCAGTTGCAGCTGTTGATTTCCAACGCTGATGCGTGCTTGTGTGTGCGCTCGTTCCGACTGTTCTCGCGATGTATCTCTTCATTTTATTAAACCTTCTTTGTTCAACATCGTTTACACACATGTAATCGCTTTATTGCTGTTATTTGTTATTGTTATAATATGGCAGCTACATATCTTGCATGCTTATGTCTCATCTGATATTGCTTTCAAAATACAGGGAGTCACGTGCCAAACTTCTTCCTCAGCCAGTGTTCCTGCTCTTCCTGTCCTTCAGTGTCGGTTGAAGACATTTAGTAAAACTTCGTACTCAATACCGAAAATCGATAAGAACAAATTGTTTCTGGTATATTCCCTGTAAGCAACACTCGTTAATAAAAGGTTAAGGCCAGTTTTGTTCCACAGCCTGCTTTTTCCACATTTTTGCATTGAAGTAGCTTATGACTAAAGTATGCGCAGTTTGCACCTTTCTCATTTGTAATTCAACATTTCATCAGGCTGATCTACTTCATCATCAGGACTAGTGGTTGGAGCGTAGGCTTGCATTACCTCCAATTTATATCTCCTATTTAGCTGTATTACGACGACTTCTACAACTCATTAATGCTTTAGAATTGATCAATGCTGCCTGGAATGCGTCATAAATTCGAAATCCTAACCCGCTTTCTCTGTGATGTCCAACACCTTTGTAGTTGAGGATTTGGTCGTGAGTCAGCACTGTATAAGCCTCGCCATTTCTAACCTCAATAAGGCCAATATGTGCCAGGCAATGCATGATGATTCCTCAAAGAGCCCTGCTTAGCTAGCTTTGCTCGAGAGGGTTCGCGTAGTAAACGTAGCCAGGTTAAGTTTCCGGTGGCAGCCTCTCCGTATCGAGAAATTTTCAGCACCCTCTGCTGCGTAGTAGGTCTGGCAACCGCCTTGGTCAGAGAGAGAGAAAGCAAGGACAGGAAAGGCAGGGAGGTCAACCAGAAGTCAGCACTGAGGGAAACGGGTTATTTGCAAGAGACATCAGAGGAAGTAGTTACCGAATACGGCACAACAGAGGCCGATTCCTGTTTTGGTGAGGGAGTGCCTTTGGTGAAGCTTAGTGGGCCTTCCTAATTTGGTTGCGCCTTGTCTATAGCCGGGTAAAACTTTAGAAAAAATGGGAGGCCCCACCCAGATGACTGAAGTGCAACAGCCGATTGCCTCCGCGGCTGAAATAGTCGCCCTCAATAACGGTGCTTCTAAAACGCCGTATTGTCGGTACAAATACAAACTTGTATTTTGATGAGTGGTTTGGTAGAGCTGTCGGGATTGGAATGCTAGAGCGCACGCGGGATCGCGAGTGGAAAATAACCCCTCGTCTTCTACAGCGCTTCGCGTGATCTGCCTTTTAGCTTAATTGCAAGGGACGAAAGTAGAAAGAGCAGCCCTGCATGACTTTTGCGCTTGTTTATATGAACACGGCACATTTGCCACTCGTTTTCCGAGCTTAAGATGAATCAGTTGCTATTTAACAAGTACTTAAAGAAACAATCCATTTATCGAAATCATTACAAAACCTGAGACGAGAAGACGATCGAGCCAGCAAAGGTACAAAAACGCTTTATTCATTGTTTTAAACAAATACTCTTGGTTTTAAATGGCATAAAATTTATATTGCTTGGTTTTATATTTTCGGAAAGTTATGTTCAAGAATGTGAAAGCTTTTTTCGTTCCTTCGCTATTTCTTTTTGTACATCGACACAGTACACGAACACATCCGCCGCTAACAGTAGGCACCACACATTGGCCGAGTTTTCTCATCGTACCTTCACTTTGGAGCAAAACAAAACACAATGGAACAAACACGCAGGATGTATGTTGGTAGCGGTGTGTCACCGTGTAGTCCTGTTTTCAGACGAACCGTAGCGCAGCGTCAGCGATGCTCGCTGCAATCTTTCGTCGCCGGATCACGGCTCAGAATAAGCGCATGTGGCACGAATGTTGCATCGTAAGCTCGTAATAATACTTCCGGCATGGCAGACCACCACAAATAGTTTGAGAATTCCTTATGACGAAGGGTAGGCGCACACGACTGAAGCGCCTCGGCCCAATGCGAAGCGCGGGCGGCCATCTTCTCCATGGGAGGGGTCACCAGGGTTTCCGGCTCATAATGTAAATTTAGAGTGCGCGTCCATTGGTGGAGGCTCGCGTGATTCCGCCTTTGAGAAGCAAATGCGCCTTTTTTCTAAAGTAGTGCCCAATTATAGTATGGGCCCTTTGACTCTCGGCAATTCTTTTTCCGGTGTCAGGCGTCACTCAAACCATGAAACTGTATTGATTGGACGAGAATTCGAACTAACAAATTTTAGATTAGACTCCCGGTGGTCTACCTCTGCTCCATGCCACCAATTTTTCTGTTGACATGTGGGCTACCTAATTATACGCCTGTGCTAAAGCCCTTAACTACTTGCAACTTGCTACTACAGAAATGTTACCGATCAAGCACGTGCCATGAAACAAAAAGTAGAAAGAAAAACGCGTCACACTTGCCAATCAGCCGACGCTCAATCAGTCATTCAATGCGCGTCGAAGCAGAGCTGCATTGATATTCTCATCGCCACAAGCGAGCTGCCACGGCTGAGATACAATGCGAAGCAACAGAGCTGCCGGAAATAGCAAGCATTAGGTAAAACGGCAAATTTCACATTCCGGCTTCTATAAATTTGATTCTGCGGACGGCGGTCATCTATTCCTTCCTACGCTTCTTTTCATACCATTTAAACAGGAAACTGTAAAACTTGACCGGCGGCTGCAGCAGCCGCGAGTTTCATCGCTGTTGGGGCAGTTCACCAAGCAATAACGTGCTTCTTGCGTAACCGGCCTTGCAATCATCATGAAATAATGGCAAACTTGAGGATGGGGTCCTTGTACTGCTGGCGGCAGTAGCTTCCATGCACCGCTCGAAGCCCTCACGTACATTTGTGGATTGCAGGGTTTTCTGCGCTTTCACTACCTATGTAAGCGAACACGTTCCACCTTGTTCGATAGGGTTAAAAAACCCTCTATCTAGGGGCCCGAGTTTCCTCGCGCCCTTTCAGAACCATACATGCTGGGCTCAAAGACGGGATCAGCAAAGAAAGTGTGAAATTTCTGAAATCAATTGCACACTATTACGTCATAACTGCTGATGATCCTCGGTTTGAGGTTGATTGATCATACCTATTATCATTAGTATGTGATAGCGCGGCAGACGAAACGCACAGAAATCCAGGAGAAATAACATTATTGTGTTCGGTGTAAAAGAGCAAGATGATGAAACGACAGATGATTTGACTGAAAAAGTGGTTAACGGAGTTTTTAGCGAGACCCTAGACGTGACTGTTTCTTCGGTCGAACGGATTCACGGGATAGGCCGCAAGCAACTCAACAAACGCCGTCCCGTGATAATAAAACTGATGGACCACTGTGAAAAGATGGCCATTTGGAAAAATTGTCGCAGGCTGAAAGGGAAAGAGGTCTCGATTTCGGAAGATTTCTCAGCCCCAACCAGACTGAAACGTCAGAAACTCTGGCAGACAACCTCAGAATTAAGAAAAGCAGGCGGAAAAACCCAGTTGGTCTACGACAAAATTAAAGTTAATGACGAACTGTTCGAATGGGATGCTACAGAAAATAAAAGGGTTCCTGTTAGAAAGCCTGACGTCAGTAAGAAGCAATGAACTGAAACTGGCAATAAACAAGCATTTTGTTGCCTGAACCTTAATGCTTGTAGTATTATGAATAAGTCCGAAGAAATAGAAAGCGTCATTCTGACGTACAAACCACATTTAATAATAATAACCGAGACTTGGCTGCACAGTGAAATCAGCGACGATGAGGTAACGCCACCGGGCTATCAAATTCACCGCACAGATAGGGATTCCCGAGGCGGTGGTGTCGCAATTATCTTCCAAGAAACGCTACACGTGGAGAAGCTTCCTGGCGTACCTGGTATCCAGAACGTTATCTTAAAAGTCTTTCTTGATGACCTTAGTCTCGTAGTTGCAGGATTTTACAGGCCGCCTAACTCAGGTAATTCCTTTTTTGAGAAACTTAATGAGTTTTTTATGGGCTAGCAAAAGTTATTCTTGGAATTTGATTCTCGGTGGCGATTTTAACGTACCGTCCATAAACTGGAGCAGTAAATTCCCAGACCCCTTATGCAGCTCTGCTGAGCCTTTTGTTGATATTATTCTTTTCTATGACCTAACACAACTAGTTACCGAACAAACACGGATACAAGGGGAAACCATGTCTATTTTAGATCTTTTTCTTGTCAGCAATAGCATCCTTAATTGCAGCCCGAAAACGTATGTTCTTGACGGTATATCCGATCATAAGATGGTAAGCTTATATGTAGATTTCAATTGTATAAAGAAAATCAAGAAACAGACATCTATGGTACCGATTTTTGCGCGTTATGATGATGCGAGTATATTGGACCAGCTTGACATCTCGTTTTCACAATTTGTTGTCCTCTCTGAGTCTGAGGGAATTTCCGTTGATGATTTGTGGCTTTTCTTCAAAAACCTTGTTTTAAGGTGCATAAAAGATTTCGTATCATTCTGAGCGAAGTGTGTGCAACTCTCAAACCCATGGATGACCAAAGACATTGTAAGCTTGGGACGAAAGACGAAAAAGATCCGAAAGAAACTTCGTCGTAGTCTCTCCGAAGATACCGCGCAAAAACTTTCCGACACGCGCAGACAGTTAAAACACGCTATCAAAAATGCTAAGTTATATTATGATAGTGTAAATATGAAAAACTTTCTTCTTTCGTCCCCGGCAAAATTTTGGCGTCATTTCAAAAAAAAAAAAGCGTACAATATCGAATCTATGTATTGATGGTAAACCTGTTACGGATCCATTTGCCATTGCGAGTTCATTCAATGATTACTTCTGTTCAGTGTTCACGAAAGATGACGGCAATCAGCCACACTTTACACTACCTCAGGAATGCCCTGCTATAGGTGACGTATCAATAACTGAGGAAGGCGTTCTCTCGCTTCTTTTGAAAGTGGACAGCAAAAAATCCCCTGGAATAGACGGCATACCGAATGCCTTCCTCATTAGGTATGCCGAATGGTGCTCGAAATATTTAACCATAATATTTAAAGAATCCTTAGGGCGAGCGGAACTTCCACATGATTGGAAGTATGGAAGAATCGTCCCCGTTCCTAAATCACAAAATCCATCACATATTGCGATATACCGGCCGATCTCCATTTTATGCACATGTGTGAAGACACTTGAACATGTCATTTTTAAACATATATCGCAGTTTCTTGAAAATAACAACCTGATCGATTCCAGACAGCACGGTTTTCGTAACAACCTGTCAACGGTAACACAACTGCTCGAAACCGTTTATGATTTTGCCGCATCATTAGATAAGCAAAGCCAGGTAGACATTATATTCTTAGATTTCGAGAAAGCCTTTGATCGCGTGTCCCATCCTAAACTGCTTATCAAAATGAAATCAATATTCAAGAACACTACATTAATATCCTGGATAGAAGCATATCTTTCATTGCGACAGCAGAGTGTTTCCATCGACAGCATTAGTCAGGCCCCAGTTTTGTCAGGCATACCGCAGGCATCCATCCTGGGACCACTGTTCTTTTTAATTTTTATTAATGACATTACTCAAGACATACCAGTGAAACCTAAGTTGTTTGGTGACGATTGTATATTGTATAATGTAATTCAGTATCCGAATGACCAGGCTCTTCTAAGTTCATCTCTATCTAAAATAGACCGTTGGTGTTCTGAGTGGCAAATGAAGGTAAATGAGAAGAAAACCGTATGAATGACAATAACAAGAAAACGGATTCCCCTACACTTCCAATATTCAATAAATGGCCGCAGTCTTTCTTCAGTAGAGAGTTATAAATACTTGGGTGTCATGATCACGCCTGATCTGAGGTGGGACACACATACCAACTACATACAAAAAAAGGCCATGCAGAAGCTTGGGTATCTGAAACGTTCCCTACGTCAGTCGACAGAAGAAATAAAGTTACTGGCATATAAAACATTTGTTAGGCCGATTCTTGAATATGCTTCCGTCTTATGGGACCCATTTACTGAAAAAAATATAAGTAAACTCGAAAGTGTCCAAAGAAAATCAATAAGATTCGTCTGTAATTCATACAGCTGGCACACATCTCCGACTCAGCTGCTAGAAAAAGCTAATTTAGAAAGACTTCAACTAAGACGCCATCGTGATAGGTTGATATATATGTATTTAATATATCATGGTAATTTGCGTATCAATAAGGAATTGTACATTCAACAGGTGACTCTTCGTTCCACACGAGGAAATCACTCGAAAAAGGTTAAAGAATTCGCCTGCAGAACCGAGTGCTTCAGTAATTCATTTTTTCCTCGAACTATTCGAGAATGGAACCGTATCAGTGCACGCATTGTCGAGAAACCCACCATGCAGTCATTCTTAAGTGCTTTATAATTCCATCAGCCTTCGATTTTCAGCAACACTTATCTCGCGACATATGCTATGGTTCTCCCGCAAAATGCTTCGATAAGTGATGAATTACAGCAGTTTGTCATATCGAGCGACGCGCATGCGCAGCTTGAATGGTCCGTGTTCTGATTTAGTTTTTCCTTGTCAAGCACTCTGTCTATATATCATTGTACAATTTTATATCTGTAGCACGGGTTTGTATGCAAGCGACGTGCAAACTATCGGTCTTTCGCTACTTTTCAGTGCGTAGTGCGAGCCTTGTGTAATGTGTTCTTGTCTTGTTATTTTTGATCATTTTTTTAAAAAAATATGGGGTTTTACGTGCCAAAACCACTTTCTGATTATGAGGCACGCCGTAGTGGAGGAGTCCGGAAATTTTGACCACTTGGGGTTTTTTAACGTGCACCTAAATCTAAGCACACGGGTGTTTTCGCATCTCGCCCCCATCGAAATGCGGCCGCCGTGGCCGGGATTCGAGCCCGCGACCTCGTGCTCAGCAGCCCAACACCATAGCCACTGAGCAACCACGGCGGGTTTTGATCATTTTTTTTTTCATATGTACTGTCCACTCCTGCCTACGGCCTTCTCTGAAGGCTGGCAGTATTTCTCAAATAAATAAAATAAATAAATAAAAGAAAGCTGGCAAAAGAAAGCTCAGAACTCGTCATGTCGCTCTTTTTCTCTGCGTTTCATCTGTCGCATTGTCATATACCAAATATAGTAGGTATAATGAATCACAGTCCGGGCCTCAACAGAAATTATGCGACATACAAGCGTGAGATTTTTTCCAAGCTATTTCCCGCTTTCTTATTTATTTATTTAGTACAGAACCCACAGCGCCAGTGTGGCATTACAGTGGGGGGGGGGGGGGGTCAAATTGTTTATACAACAAACAGTACAAGTCGTTTCATAATAAATGCAAAATAATTTACGTCACAACATATACACCCTGTGAAACACAACTTCAGAATATGTTATCTTAAAGAAGAAAAAGAAAGATACATCGTCAGACAGCATTGGTCCTTAGAGCACAACTTCATTCATCAAAAGAACATGTTATAACAAGGAAGAAAAAAATGCATCATTAGACAGAATTGTTACAGAGTCCTGCGGTAACCTGTTCCAGTTTGAAATCGTCCTGGGGAAAAAAGACATTCTTAGCATTTCGGTTTTGCATTTTATTTCTCTTACCTTATTCACATGATCTAGACGTAAAGATACATAATCAGGCCTAAGTATGTACCTATCGCGTTCAATACCAGTTCTAGAATGAAATATGTTATGAAAGAACTTTAACCTGAGTGATTTTCTTTTTTCCTCTAATAGTTCCCAGCCAAGATTCTCTTTCGCACGTGATACGCTGAAATGCCTAGAGTAATTACGGAACACAAAACGAGCCGCTAAATTTTGCACTCGTTCTAACTTTTGTATGTCAACCTTTAGCCAAGGGTCCCATACAGTGCAAGCATAATCGAGGACAGATCTAACATTCGCATTACACAGGAGTTGCTTAGTTTCCGAAGAAAAATGTTTTGTATTTCGTCGCAAGAAACCTAGTACCCTACACGCCTTGGCTGAAACGTATTCAATATGTCGGTGCCATGACAGATTGGTGGTAAAAAAAACACCAAGATATTTGGACTCGGACACAGATGACAGCTGTTGAGTGCTTATTTTGTATTCAAATTGATGAGGAGTACGTTTTCTTGTAAAAGACAGGTGAACAGTTTTCTGCAAATTTATACGCATGCCCCAATTTTTGCTCCAATCCGTAACCTTGTTCAGGTCCTCTTGCAAGGCAAGACAATCATTTTCATTATGAATAACTCTATATAACACACAATCATCTGCGAATAAACGTATAGGAGATGAAATATCAACACATATGTCATTCATGTAAATTAAAAATAGTAGAGGGCCCAGGACGGATCCCTGTGGTACTCCTGACGTTACCTCAATGTCATCCGAGTGTTGGCTGTTTAAAACTACTTTCTGTTGCCTTGAGCTTAAATATTCCTTAATCCAAGCAATAACTGATGTGTTTAAATTATACCATGATAACTTCTCTACTAATAAATCGTGGGGAACAACATCAAAAGCTTTCTCAAAATCGAGAAAAACCGAATCAACAGAGCAGCCGTTATCTAATGCACTTGCTATATCATGTGTTAGTTCTGTTAGCTGGGTAACGCAGGAAAAACCTGTACGAAATCCGTGTTGCTGAGGACTTAGAAGTGAGTATCTGTTTAAGTTGTTTATAATGCTAGTAAAAAGGATATGTTGAAACACTTTGCAAACAATACATGTCAAAGAAATAGGTCGATAATTGAATACACTCTTACGGGGTCCAGACTTGTGCACAGGGACAACATTTGCAGATTTCCAATCATCAGGTAAGGCACTTTCTTGTAATGATTTATCAAAAATAACGCGAAGATATTTTGAGACAGAGTGAGCACACGATGATAGTAATGCAACAGGTAAGCCATCAGGACCGCAAGCCTTACCAACGTCCAGCCGCTTTAGTATCAGTTCAATTCCCCTCTGATCAATCAAAATGTCTTCCATTGGTTCACCATCCATTTTGCCAAAATTCGTATTCATTTTGCTGCTGTTTCCACGTGCAGAGAACACCGAAGCAAAGAATGAGTTGAAGCATTTTGCTTTAGCCAGATTTTCGTGAACAACGATGCCAGCATCGTCTAAGGGGGGAATTGATAAGTCGTCCTTTCTATTCATTTTGATAAGCTTCCAGAATACTTTAGGCTGGTTTTTAATTCGCGAGGGGAAAGAGACGAAAAACTTTTCCTTGGCCTGTTTCATTGCAATTTTCATTTCTTTTGTAAGGTGATGCAATTTAACTTTTCTTGTGGCCGACTGGTTCATTTTGTAGCTAGCGTAAGCATACTGCCTTTGCTTGGCGATTTTGCGTACTTCCTTCGTATACCATGGCTTCCTTTTGCCACGCCGTGACGTCATCAACCACGATGGAACGTATCGTTCTCGCAATTCAAAGATTTTGCTTTTAAATATGCGCCACAGTTCATGCACGTCATTAGATTCTGATAAGGTTTCAAAAACATAGTAATATGCGTCTAGTGCTCGACATATGTCAAGTGTACGGGCTTTTTTGTAAGCATATATGCGTTGCTGGCCGCAGTTAACAATTTTAGCGTATGTGAGGTGCATGTTACATACGACAGCTTTATGATCCCCTATTCCAGGTACTATCATTGTAGAGTGCACTACAGTGGGAAGGTTAGTGAACAGCAAATCTAATATATTATTTCCTCGAGTAGGCTTTAGCAGCAGTTGAGATAATGCGAAGGAGTTGCATATCTTTATCATTTCTTTACTCGACGCACTTCCTAAGTTACCTGTAATGCTTGGTCGGGACCAATCAATTTCAGGTAAGTTAAAGTCACCACCTACGAATAAGATATCGGCGTCTATTGTCTCCATGGTATCAGACAGGTCTACCCTTCCTGCGTTCGATATGCATGATACAGAAATGGCGTGAAGAAACTCGGCCACCATGGTAGAGGGGTACCCAACCCTATAGACCAAAGCGGAACGTGCCTCTCTCCATAGGAAGTGCCAGCGCAGGAGCGCCAGCCATCTACAAACGTACAGTCGCGATCAATTTGAAGGTGATCGCTCGAGCTGCGACCGGCGAGCCTTCCAAGCAGCATAGCGGCCGATTTCTGAACTGCGAAGATAAAAGTTGCGCTACCTTCTTCCCCTTTTACGCTCCTGCAGGCTGCAACCGTCACCCCCTAGACTAGGGTCGGTATAACGTAAAACTATTCCGTTCTGTTTCTATTCCAACATGGCCGACACCGCTCGCTCATTGGTCGAATTTTTTGAGGCCGCGCCCATTTTTCCTGCCTGTCAAGCGACGTCAGGAATGCACAAAAACTGCTACGTCAAAGTGACGTTTACGCACTCATTATGCTAAATTATGCCGAACAAACCCGGCAAATTCGTGGAATAACCGGTGAGTGCCCCGTTCCGTTTGGAATAGAAAAAAATGGCGGCCTTCGTGATTGCGTTGGCGGCGGCGGCGGCGGCTCGACAGTCCGGGCGCGGGAGGAGGGAGCCCGAGGATGCGTTTGACATGCCAGACGATCAGTTTCGGCGGCACTTTCGCCTGAAGAAAGAAACTGTGCGGTGGCTGTGCGACGAAGTGGCGGAGGAACTCGGAGGCGTGAGAACTTCAGCGCTGTCGGTGGAGCGGCAAGTGTTGTGCGCGTTGCGATTCTTCGCAACGGGCAGCTTTCAAGCCTCGGTAGGGAGCGAGGAGACGATCGGCGTGACCCAGCCTGCGGTCAGCAAGTGTGTGCGACGCGTGGCGGAGGCAATCGTCCACGCCGGGGCCCGCAACAAGTGGGTCCATTTCCCGAGGACGTCGGAGGAGAAGGCGGCCGTGAAGGAAGGGTTCCTTCGACGCGGCTCCATTCCCGGCGTCATCGGATGCGTGGACGGCAGCCTTATAGCCATCATCGCACCGAAGGGCGAGCAGAAGGCGGCATTCATGTGCCGCAAAGGCTACTACGCCCTCAACACAATGTTCGTAAGTATCTTAATTTTTGTCTAATTTGCCCGTCATAGCAACGCGTGGCTTATGCTGCTGTGCGCGCTCTCGTCAGATCTGCGACGCAGGCATGCGGATCCTCGCCGTCGACCCTCTGCGACCGGGGTCAGACCACGACGCCCACGTCTGGAGAACTACGTGGTTGCGTCGTCGGTTCCTGGAGGGGCATATTGCCAAGGCCGGCGAACACCTCCTCGGTGAGCAGCGGGAAAATTTTGTACAGTTGCAATTCTGGCAGCACGCAGCAAAGCGTGCTCACGCCGTAGGAGAATATTGTAGCCCGAACCCCTTATGTCATAGTCAGGTTATTAAGTATAGGCGACATGTAGAAATTTTCCAATGGTATCTGCACAAAACAAAGTGACAACACACCTGCGTTCTACTTTAAACTAATTAATAATGCGAGTGTACAGTGCACGCGTTGTCACATTCTTTTTTACACTGGCAGTCATTTGTGAATAAAGACTACACAAAGAGCTGCCTTGCTGCAAATAGGGATGCTACTATGTCCCAGCTATTGTTATCTGTGATCACAGATGCGTCAGGTGCTCAGCCTGTATATTCCTTTATTACAGTCTCTCTGTAGTAGGTGCATTTTACATGACCCATGCTTCGCCTACTAAACTTTGTGCAGATTTCACACCATGTTTTGTGATCCTGCAGGTGACAGCGGCTACCCCCTGGAACCATGGCTCCTGACCCCAGTCACAGGCCACCCTCCCATACACACTGCAGAAGGCAGGTACAACACTGCACATGCTGCCATGCGGTCCGTAGTGGAGCGGTGCATTGGGCTTTTGAAGAGCCGCTTCCGCTGCCTTCAGCGGTACCGCGCCCTCCACTACGAGCCAGACCGCGCTGCCAACATCGTTGCAGCATGTGCAGTGTTGCACAACTTGTGTCTTGATGAAGGTGACGTGTTGTTGGATGATGTTAGTGATGACAGCAGCAACAGCAGCAGTGACAATGAAAGTGGCAACCCCTCCCCACAGAGAGTTCCCCGAGTGAGGGCATCACGCATGATGTACCTGAGAGGCTGTGCTGCCCGGGATAATGTTATTAGCTCATTTGGCACGACACGGCAGCAGCACCAGCACTACCTGAAAAGGGTGCGAAGGCGGCTGCGTCGACAGCAGCACCGACAGCAGCAATAAACACGTGCCTGACACTGCAGGCAGATGTTTATTACTGCTGTCTACACACCTAATAGAGAGCAGGAACCAATGTGAAGAAATGTGTGCAATTAGTGGATAGCGTGCTGTTTCTTTATCGAATCTGCTCGATCATAACCAGCGTTTTCACGTGTCCTCTGCCAGTGAGCTGTTACTACCGGAGATGATTGCATCATTCCACTGTGACACTACATGAGAGCCTTTCATTTAGTACCTGTGGATAGAACACTTTGTGTTCATCAGCAGAATGCTGTAGCCACTTCTCTGGGCAGCTGTGGTTTGCCAAATGATTTGCTGCTGCTGCTGTTGCTTCTGTCATCACCGACACTGTCACCGCCATCTGCACTGTGCATGGGAGGCTGGTCTTCGTCTCCTCCCTTCCTATTTGGGCTGCTGTCAAGCACTACACTTCTCGCTCCACCATGTGTACTGTTCTCACGCACCTTGTAGGTCCTGCGCTATTTTGCCACACAGCCACCGCACAGTTCCTTGACAGAAGGCCAAGTTATGCCGAAAACAATCGCCTGGCATGTCAAGCGCGTTATTCTCCCTTGGGAGAGTGTACATATGTAAATAGTTCTGAAATTGAAGGAACACACATTGTAAATATTCATTTCAAGTGCCACTTGCATTGTTTAAAATTGTTTATTTATATCTGCATTGTAAATAAAACCATGTGACCCATCTTCAATGCCATCTTTCATCAAAGCAAATGACAGACAAGCACACAGAGCACGACTTCATGGCGCCAAAATAGCCGTGTGATGTTCACTACATGGGACCCAGTACACTACCCAGTTGGCAGATGTTAAACTGCATAAATATGACACGAGCATTATGATGTTTTTTTGAACTCGCACACAACCATTTATCTTCATTCAGCAACTTAACAGCAAGAAAGATGTCTTGTCTATTATGTAGTCAGCGTGTTTGTAGCACGAAATAGTTCAATGACTAGTGCCGTAATAAGATCACAATATAAAACAGCCATCACATGCTTTTAAGGAAGGACAAGTGAGAAAACGTTTGGCACTTCAACGGTATTTCATATAACGGCTGCAAGAGCAGCCTGGCAGCGAATGTCAAAATAGTGGCCACATCGATGGCTCCATTATGTATGTCACAAACTGTGCTCAACTACAATGGGGACTAGATTGTACTGCTATCATAGGTAAGGACACCTGAAATATCACAATAACTATCACAAGTAACAGGCGCTTGGTGTTAAAAAAAATTCAAATTCGGCTACTTTGCATTGCGTAGGCGTTGCAAAGTTTGACGATGCAAACATGACATACATATGGCATGAAAATTCATTTCCAGTTATCACAGCATTGTAGTTAAGTGCACCTGTATGTGTGCGAGACAATGTCGAAGTTGCTGTAAAAGTGATTGCATAGTGTATATCTTCCTTGGAAAAACGGTGCGCATTGAAACATATCAGTAACAGCAAAACAGAAGTGAACAACACCTAACGGAAATATGGCAAACATTCTACATATAATTTATAACGTCTCACTTGGGCAAACTTGCACTGCAAGTAAAAATACACATGAAAAGAAATTACCTTGAAAAAAAAATGATTAGGTACAGAAATGTAGGGAAAACAGTCATATCATCCTTTAGTGCTACATACAAAAAAAAACACGCATTTGTGTTTCAAGTGACATCACAGCACTATCAGCTTTCGCTGCCATGGTCGCACATGACCTGCACATAATTTCACAAGACTGGCTACAACTCGCCACAACAGCTTTCGAGGAGGTATGGGCGCCACCACCAAATGCTGCAGCGGTGATTTGAACGGAAAGATGGGCAACACTTGTACCTATTAGTACTAAAGGATTATAAGGGGGGGGGGGGGGGGGGGACTGTCCCTCATGGCTGAGGATGCTCGCAGAGGCGAGCCAGGAGCTGGCGCAGTGTTGTCGCGATGAGGCCGGTGGCCTCTCTCAAACCACGCATCTCTGCTGCCAGCTGCTGCTGCACCACCCGGGCCGCCCTCAGCTCCTCCACCAGCTGCTGATGATGCTGCGAAACAAATTCACTCACTTCAGCTGCAGGTTATGCAATGTAAACGTTTATTCGCACTGTTTGCAAGTGCTACAGGTTCAGCAAGGTTACTCTTGAGGGCAGCGAGACCATTTACATATGACATGAGAAATGGCCGTGCAAACGTATATGGTCTGTTATGTTTAAAACATGTGAAACGTAGCAAATCCTACCAAGCTGCCTCTGCCTGTCAGAAGACAGTATTCGTGACTAGTTAAATTGTTAAACAAATGATGATCATGCTGTGGTGATACATGCAACCATGGAAATGTTTTGTAAGTTGATATGTGTTAAAGAACACCTCAAAGGAGATGTATAAACGTGCATGAACCAATGAGCCAAATGACTACAGATGCCTCTGATGTGTAATATGATGGTTGTAATGTACATTAAAGTGCATGAACCATTGAGCCAAATGACTACAGATGCCTCTGATGTGTAATATGGTTGTAATGTACATTACCATGCGCACTAATCACCTCCTTAAAGAATGACCTGGTCAAGTTGTACGTACCTGCCTATTTTGCTGCAGCAGCAGCTGGTGGAAACTGGCGGCCTCCGCGTTCGCTGCCTCAGCCAGCTGCCCCTGCCCCTGCCGCGCATACTCGGCGGCTGCCCTGCAGGCCGCATCCTCCAGCGGCTGTTGGCGGAGTATCTGTACCGCCCGCACGGAGGAATGTACCACTGCGCAGCAGTGTGTCGCAGAGAAAAAAAAAATGAGCCTCTGTTACAGACCACCTTCGATTTAAAACATGACCTACATTCGGAGATAGTTGCGATCGTTTATAGAAAATGTTTACTTACCAGCTATCTGTTGAGATGCCTTCCAACCTTCATCGATTCTTCCGTATCCTATGCGAATAAAAGCAAGAGTGAACACCATGCGATCACCGCAGATGTTCAGATGCTACTGCTCAGTCATTAAGCACAAGAAAGAATGATGTTTACTCACCGAGCACTACGCTTTCACAGTCTTCATGATGTTCACAGCTTCCAGAATTCTTCTCAGGCGAAAGTACCTCGTACGCCGAGATTTCATCTCATCAGGCAGCGTTACGGACAAAAATACACCAAGAGCGGCCCACAGAACCGATCAGCTGTTTTCACGTAGCCGCCATCTTAAGTGTGCGTAGCAAAATGGATTGGATGCGGAATTGGCACGTGTGTGGCTATGACTAGAAAAATTAAAATATTTGTGTTTACATTCAAGCGCGCTTCAACTTCTCTTGCGTTAAAAGATTACAAAACACTTTTACTCTCAGCGACATACAATTGTTCTTTTATCAGACGTTTATATCTAAATGTCACTTGCTATACGGTCCCTTTGCAAATAAAAAACAAGCAAAACATGCTTCCGGCAACGATGGAGGCTGCTGATTGGGCAGATTGAAAAACGTCACTGGTTCCCGCCCCCATACGCAGAAACTGTCGCGTCATTTTGACGTCCGGAGTTTGGAACACTTTTTGTTTGGAATAGAGTTACGTTATCGCGCCCTAGCTCGCCACATTTTTGTGCTTGTTACCCTTTCATGGCAATGATGTGTGTGCGTCCCTGCCTCAAGCATACATTGGCTAACAATGACGCCTCTTTGCAATAGCTGATAAGGCAGTCGAAATTAATTCGCAGGTTATCTCGTGAAGGGTGACGAAAAGCTGCGAGTTGCCAGGCGGTGGTGAGAGCTGCTCAGCGAACAGCAAAAGAGAGAGAGGGAACCTATCTGATGTTTCCCTCTTGACTGACGGTGATGACGTAACGATGGCGCTGCTCCTAGTTTCGGTCGCCGCTCGAGCGATCACCTTCAAATTGATCGCGACTGTACGTGCCGGGATCGAGTGGCGCACGGCACTTTCTGTCGCCACCAGTACAAAAACCCCAAATCAGATTTACAGACAGACGTCAACAGCACTCATGCAAATATACCAACCAACCCAGTTTTGAACCTTGCAGCAACTACTATGGCTGAACGAGCATTCTTGAAAGCGTTCACTGCCGCTTGGATCGACAAACGTGCTCCATTTCGCATACGTGACATGCTCTAGCAGCAAAAAAAAGGTGCTAATACCGCTTATTTATTTTTTACTTACCTGTATAAGAATCGCGCGCCGACCAATTGCTCTTCAAAAATTGAAATCACAGATGCGACAGGCACAATGTCTTTGCTAAGCGCTATTAGTAGCCGGTGGCGACGCGGTGCTGTGAATGCGCAGAGAAACAAATGCGGTGTGTGCAAAGTATATACCAGGTGTGCGTGCGCATGTGTGTGTGTGTGTGTGTGTGTGTGTGTGTGTGTGTGTGTGTGTGTGTGTGTGTGTGTGTGTGTGTGTGTGTGTGTGCGCGCGTGCGTGTGCGTGCGCGTGCGCGTGCGCGTTTGCGTGTGTCTTTATTTTGGCGCACAGCATTTTTAAGAAATTGCCTTGGCAGATAAAATGATTCTACCATTCAGCTGAATTACTCGATTAGGAGGCCATAAGTTGTACAGGAAGTCAATTTGCCTTATTGAATAAAGACATGTATACACTAACAAATTATTTAACTAATTATTTTACATAACATTTCTATTTATGAGTTGTAGCCGATGAGTTTGCAAAGCCTATCTGCTCGGAAGAAATTCTGAGAGCTACATCAGTTTCAGTGTACTAAATTTCAAAGGGCCCGATGCAATGAATGGGCGTTCCAGTTAGTTTTCTGCTTTAGTGCATAAATCAGTGTTTTCTTTAAGTAAAGCACCAGCGCATTTTTATCGCAAGTTTGACGCCAGACATCTCGAAACCGGCGCATCCTCAGAATTTGTAACAAATCGATATGCCTTGCATGCTCACTAGCTACAATTCTTGGATTTAAATATATGTCGTGATGTAACGAACTAAGACGTTCTTATTGTCACTATGGCAATTAGTAATTTAGGTATCTTGTTTTCTCGTAGAAGTAAAGACCACCTCATCGATTCATTTAGCTCAAGGGTTCGTATCGTGCAGTCTGGCACAGGCAACATTGTAAACGTTTGTGTATAAAAAAAGACCCTATAGATATAGGAGCGCAAAAACGCGATGAGCAGCGCCACGTGCTGAAACACTTGTTTTTAAGACGTAGCGATTTCCTTGACGTTACAGCGATGTCACGGGGGCCACAGCCGTCTGGCGGGTATCGATAACTATATAGCACAGCGCATGAGCACCAGTGAACCAACAGCGTGGACTGTGAGGATAAATGCTCACGTTCGTCTCGTGAACAAGCGCTACCCATGTAGCGGCGTGGCGCTTATCGTGCCGATTTGCGCACTGCACGCATCTTAGGTGGTCACTCGTTTGCGCACGATCATCAATCAGAGGTTGCTGAGCAGCTGGAAACTGAACTAACATTGGCGTCGAACAGAAATGCTATGAACGCATCCCGAAGAGCTTATTGGACACGTCCGACTGGAATCCTATCTTTCCTCTTACCTTCAGTGAATGAACTGAACTACCTACATATGTCAGCCAAATTTACAACCATTCAATGGTATGTGTCATTACTGGCAACGCCGTCTTAGTTCTCGTCGGGGGAAACTTGAAGAAAGGGAGTACCAGCGAAACACAAATGATGCGCACACAAGGAAACGGCGTTAGACACGGACGGACGCTGACTTTTTTTTTCTCGTTTTCCTGTCTTGACACATGCATACGCATTTAGACTGCCGCTGCAAGCCAGGCATGCATATTTTCAATTAAGTCGCCAGTGATTTGTGCACACGTGACCGAATATACCGCAGTTTGCGCTTTATGGATGCCGCTTTGTCTCTCAGGCGCATGCGCCATGTGTTCACTTTGTATATCCGTCTTTGCAACACCAGGTAACTTTTCTTTGTATGCGTCTGCTTTCCGACGCTAATACTTTTCTCCCCTACTGCCTACCTATCTGCTGAAACTGGCAGGTAATATAAAATATAAAAACATTCACGCAGGTAAGCCTCTGGTATGTATGTGTCTATGTATGCTCAAGCATTGTGTAACTTGCTTGTCTCCGCGCAACCCGGTGTCATTATCGGTATTAGAGAACTTGATCCAGCCAGTATAAACCCTCATCAACCCTCATCAGTTGTTCGCTTATCGTCTTCGATAGTGAACATGATTAATTAGACACACTTAATTAAGGTAGAGTTAATCAAGGCGCTCGAACCTTCGACCTTTCGTGAGTGTCGAACTCACGACCTCTGGTGGTAAATAAGGTAAATTTAGGGTAATTTAGTGAAGCTGTTGCAGCACCACTACTACATTTGCTGCTGGTTCTGACACTTGTCTTGAGCTTTTTCTTAATGGAAACGTGTGCTGTTCTGTGCGTTGTATGCGTGCTTCCCATGAATGTGCACACTGTTAGCTTAACTTTGCTGAGTGCTTGTAGCCTTAGCATGGGATGAGTCACTGAATTTTTTTTACTGGCTTACGGAGGTATGAGCGATACTAAGGGTATGAGCCATTCATTGCCTTAGGTGACGGACAAAGTGCTCGTTGGGTAGGCATAGAAATACTTGCACACTTCAAATAAATGTCACCTGCCTGATCCATAGAAGACAAATCAGACCAACATGAACACTTGAACTGATCAACGGAGAAAACAAGAGAAGCCTCAGTCTGGAGCCACCGTTTCGATAAGAAGACAATTTTTGGTGGCACGAAATTACAAGTCCCTTTTATCGAAACTTGAGCAAGACCGCTCAAGCGCCATTTTCGGCCTACTGCTGACCACCTCCGAGATCTGTTCCATATGCCTACTTCTCACATATTCCTGTATTTAGTACTCGTCGTACAGCACCAGCAGCTATTAATGCGCTAGCATTCTTCGGGTACTTCACGCACTTTTCGGGGGCTACTGTGTAAATTTGTATCTATTCATCTATGTTTGAATCAAACCGTTTTCTTTCGCCTACCTGTGTCACTGGGTAGTCCCTGGTGGAATGATCAGCACCTCGGCTGCTGCTGTGCTGAGGTCACTGATTCGAAAGCAACCACCGGATAAACTTGGGTCACTGAGTATGTGCCGATGTGTACATACAGTAGGTGCCCCTCTTCAAGCAACCTCTTTTACGCCGACATGAGCCACTGTAGACACCGGACTGGGTAAGAACTGCTGCTCGAAGAAACACTTTGATGGTGAGCTGGACCACTGAGTATCTGACAAATGCTCTGTGCTGGTCTTCAGTGACCCTCTGTCATGCCAACTTCGGTCACTGGGTATGGGCCAGCGCCTGTGGGCTGCTCTTCAATAAATGTCTTCGCCGCCAACTATATACTGTGTATGTCCCAATTGGAATGGGTCGCCTTAAAAGATCCCTTAAACTGTTCCGATGCTAATCGCAACCGAACCCACGTCACAAGGGTTCCTGAAGAACAGCAACCCGATAGATTCGCAGGTTGCACCGAAATACAGCGGGTATGTGCCACCCTTTAATGAATGTCTTGCCATCCGCCGTGGTTGCTCAGTGGCTATGGTGTTAGGCTGCTGAGCACGAGGTGGCGGGATCGAACCCCGGCCATGGCGGCCGCATTTCGATGGGGGCGAAATGCGAAAACACCCGTGTACTTAGATTTAGGTGCACGTTAAAGAACCCCTGGTGGTCGAAATTTCCGGAGTCCCCCACTACGGCGTGCCTCATAATCAGAAAGTGGTTTTGGCACGTAAAACTCCACAATTAATTAATTAAATGTCTTGCCAACCAGGGTCACTAGTATGCGCCACTGATTTTACGGCAAGCGAGAGAACAACTGCCAGCCTTGTGAGGCACCGGTGCGTCGCGCTTCTTGTCTCGGAGACCGCGCGCGGACTTCTCGGCAGCGCCACTAGATGGCGCAGCGTGTCCAAAAATAAGAACGAGAGGAGCCCAGTTGTCGCATGACGCGTTTCTCACCATGCGCGCAGCGTCGCGCCATGCATTTCGGAGTTAACGCGAACGCTTTGTGGCGGCGGCGCTAGATGGCTCCGAGTGTCTTTAAGGAAACGCGGAAGATGAGTCCCGCTATAGTACACGCTTTACACATACCTCGTTTAGACGATGGCAATACCTTCTGTCGCTATAGTAATTCAAAGCTAACGCATTACCGTTGACTGTCATCGTGAGATGGTTCGGCCGCATTTGCATCTAGTTTGGGCAGCGAATATCTGGTAACTGGCCAGCAGTGAATCTGCTTGATTATCGTCCTTCGCGGTGCAGAAAATTTGCTTGGGCCATGGGGTAAAGAGTCGCTACATCTGCGTGTTCTAAAGACCTCATTAAGCTTCTTTACTGAAGGTGTTCTTTTATCTATTATTAACAGTTAGGATGTTTCTTTGGGTGGGTATTTGGTTTTTGGCAATATTCGACACACTTGATTCACTCACTAGTGTTTATTTGCAGGAACTGCAGTGCGTGCCGTTTCGCTGCTGTTTTTTTTTTTCTGTAGTAACTATTTAGCCACGTTTTTAAAATGTACGCCGTTGAAATGAGGTTTTCCATGTTAGTTGATGTTACACTTTCATTTTTAGCAATTCATATATTCTGCAGAGACCAGCGGCCACAACACTGCAAATATTTTCAATTTAATCCAAATGACGGTACGCTATGAATCACGCGCAAGTGTACGGCTCCTCATAATTCGTTTTTCACATGGGTACTTTAAATTTTTTTAAATATTTTAAAACCAACGCTAAAACTTTTTTCATCTGTTCATGCGGGAATGCTGAGACTTCGGTGGGAAATTGAACCCGTTACATTTTACTTTGCAGCATAAGCTCACAGCCACTTGTCAACGTGGCGGCTAAATCAAGATTTTTAATCGACATTAATATTCGATGGAGGCCAGTTTGCCGGAGACACGTTGTTTATCAAGAAAATGCGACTCCGTCAATTAATTGTTAAATTGTTGCCATAATATATTTCTTTTTTAATTCCCGCGATAAAAGAACCAGCGGGAAGTTTCCACAGCGCATGTCCGATTGAGCAAGGTGTTCGTGCTTGCGCTCATCGGTGATTAGATTTTGCTGAGAATACGTATCTGCAATGCATTTTTAGTAGAACATACCCTGAAGAACTTACTGGAATCGCCCGCACCGCATTACGGAGCAGGATGTTTGCTCGGTGTTTTAAAAAGCAACTGAGTGCTTCTACTTGCCATATCAGCACATGAAACGTCCGTGCTGGCGCAAGCAGACGCCCTTTGAATCTGTCTGTTCAGGCTTTAGCGACAATTCTGAAAGCAAAAGTGCCAGTGATAACAGAACGGGAGTCAGCCATCTGTAATAGCTATCGACCACGTGACCATCATCCGCCACGCATTCGAAAGCAGTTGCCTCGTCTGGAAGCAAGTACCCGCACGTGTTGTTTTGCAGCAGGATTTTTGGCAAAAATTGACTATGTTGCTCTCTACTGCGTGGAACACTGTGGCCTACATCTTCGGCATATTCGCCAACGGTTTTCAAGACGTGTTTCATTTTCTCATTTGTGTGGTGTACACAATTAACCTGATAAACCTGCCCACCGATCTGGATGTCGACGAGCAACGCCTCCTTGACAAGTATGACTACGTGATCGGTAAGTCAAAGTGTGCTGTTCTGTGGCACCGTCGCAGGTAATAATTTGATTAGGATTCTTACAGTGTGCTTCATCCACTTCCCGTTTTGCTCGTAGCTATGTTATTAACCGTTTGTCTCGACCTTTAAAAATCCTTTAAAACTTCTCGGGTGCTAGAAATTCGAACTCGCGTCAGACCGGTTCCTCAAGTGCAGCATTCCTACACTTTAGCGGTGCGCCATGTATGCCAGCACGCAGCAACTGGATAAATCTTCTTGCCTTATTACTTCTCTTTACTCCGGCGCTGCCACAAGTTTTCCTTTATATAAAGCGCCTATTTCACATCGCATATCCTCCCTAAGTTGCACACGCCTATCTCTTACCAGTACTCACCTACGGGGCAGAAACCTGGAGGCTTACGAAAAGGGTTGTACTTAAATTGAGGACGACGCAACGAGCTACGGAAAGAATAATGGGTCTAACGTTAAGGGATAAGAAAAGAGCAGATTGGATGTGGGAACAAACACGAGTTAATGACATAGTTGAAATCAAGAAAAATAAATGGGCATGGGCAGGACATGTAATGAGGAGGGAAGATAACCGATGGACATTAAGGGTAACGGACTGGATTCCAAGGGAAGGGAAGCGTAGCAGGGGGCGGCAGAGTTAGGTGGGCGGATGAGATTAAGAAGTTTGCAAGAACGACATGGCCACAATTAGTACATGACCGGGGTTGTTGGAGAAATATGGGAGAGGCCTTTGCCCTGCAGTGGGCGTAATGAGGCTGCTGATGATGATAATCTCTAACGAATGTCCAACCAACCCAGACCTACTGTCATGTTCGACTGGAGGTTATTTTCTCGTGTCGTTATTTGGTTACGTGTTCGCACCGCCCTTTCACCCTGCGCGCGTGCCACATTGTCAGTCGGCCAATACAAAATTCGGGCAGAACCTACGATGGTCGACGTCAATGGGATGGCAACTTTTACGACCAATGATGAGAATCGTCATTACATAAAATGTTCATAACAAATTCCACAGACGAGGTAAGAAATAATGATAGTCGCATTTAACGTCGACAGACATCGTGACACGGGTAAATTCCTTTTTATGCGATGACTTTCATATGCTGCGCCATTAGTCCGCATATAAGAAAGCTGTTCTCAGTCGGCGAACGTATTGTTTGTGGGCAACCGGGCTTCGTCTGTAAAGTGTGGTGAATTGTTAACCGTTCCTGTACAGTCGTCGACGAAAGTAACGAACGCCTCTGAGCGCATGCAGGAAAGCATGCCAACGCCACCAAACGTCCTGCCACTCAAGTTCGTGTTACGTGAATACCAGTGCCGTACGCACGTGCGTTCTTATATCATTAGTCGGCATTCTGTTCGCACATTGTGCTCTGCGCTGCAACTAACGTCATGTGTCATTAATATGGCGCGGTGCGAGGTGGCGCTGCCATGTTCTTCGGCACGCGCTCGCAGAGGTTCAGTCACTTTTGCTCACGAATGTATAGGCAGGATCACTTCTTTCACAAACGTACCTCTGCCAGCTGGTGGCTTGAACGCAATCGTAGAAGCTTCACATGACCGTGACGTATGTACAGCTTACATATCTTCGTCACCGCAGGAGTACCATAGCTGTTGGTCTTGTGAAACTGACATTCACGAGAACTCGAGCGCCGCTTGAATAAATACTCTGCGAGATCACAATGTGGACGCGAAGATGTACGAACGTGCACTGATCCCTTGATTTATGACAGCTTCCTTACGCAAGTCCTAAAGCTTTGAGCAAAAAGTGTCGGACAGCTGCTCTCAGGCATCAATAGGGCGTTGCTTTGCAAGTGTGACAAGAACATGAACCGCGGTATGAACGATCTGCCTTTGAAGTAACAACGGTGCACAAGATATCGACATGAGCGCTAGCGCTCACGTGTCGTCTATCTAGAAGATAGCTTTGCAAACACCTGCCCGACCATGCCATATCGTATGAAAAGCTGTTGTATGATTTCATTTTTGGTAGCTCATTGCGCAGCCAACTATGTTAGAATTAGGCGTGTAAAGTATCGCTGAAGAATCTGTTAGAAATGTTGTCGCGAAGCAGTGGCGGTGAAAAATGATGCAGAGTCAAAACTGGGAGTTGAAAATGGAACTTTTTATTCGGCGAACTTGTGCCCAGCAAAACGAGCACTCATTCGCAACGACAGCGGCGAGCAAAGTAGGCGACCGGCGGAAATCTCATCAGCGGGTCAAGCGCGTCGGCTTTCATATATTAGTCGTCGAAAGTTCCAGTGTAATCGCTGGTGCCCGCGCGCCTTCCAGAAACTGCTACACAATTCGTGTCGCGTATGCAATCAGATTATACAAGGTTCGGCGGCAACAGACAACCGACAGAAGCATCGATAACATTTGCGAAACTTGCGATGCCTGCGCGCGCGTCCTGCGCTGAGCGACAACGTTTAACATTCGTTAACCGGTAAAATACGGCCACCGGATACAAATAAAGTATCCGTGTCATTATAAGTATGCTTGTTGGTGCATGAAAGAAACGTGAAAAAGTGGATTCTGAGAAAATCAGCGGAAATATTTGGACACCTGTAACACTCAGAAAAAACATCCGAATAGCTAAAACTTATGTAATTCGTAGCTTGTCTCCTCTCGGTTTTTGATTCGCTGAAATCTTCCCATGGAGCTCCTGATTTATTATTCTATATAGTTTGGAAGCATGATCGCCGCATCGGGCGGCCCTCACATTGAGTGTATTGCTGGAAAAATTTTCACTGTGCTAAGGCGATGTTTTATGGTAAGTGGTTTCAACATGTGAAGTCTGCCTTTCTAAACATCAATGAAATGACATACCGTGAGATAATACAAGCTGGACAATCGGAGGGTTTTAATAGGCGTCTTTCGTTGCCCTTTGCCAAGTCGTACTATTGGAGCACTTATTAGAATGTATGGTGACAGCTCATTTGCATGATATCTGAAATATATATATATATATATATATATATATATATATATATAACAGGTTTTTTTCACAATTTATACACTTCAAGTCACCACAAAGAAAATACCAGTTTATTGTTTTCAGCCTGCTATGATGCTTTGACTGAGAAATGCATTCAGTTTGTTCTGTGAGGCACCTGATAATTACTGTGGCATGTTATTGCACAACACTGCCTACAGTAGCTAACCGTAATTAAATCTCAGAAAAAATTAATACCAGAATGCATATGACAGGCACATAGCGTTTTGTGGAACTTTCTTAATTCATGACTTTTTTAATTGCACAAAATCTACTGCTCTGAAATGATACACTACCACGTACTTAAAAAGCAAAATTTTATACTACAATAATAATCAATCAATCAAATGTTTATTATAGTGACCAGAAACAGCTGGAAAGCCTTCGTACTGTTGTACTTAGAACGCAATATGTGAGACAAAATGTACAGAAAACATTAATGTGGTAGAAAAAAACAATTCGAGACAGAGAAACAAACAAGGAAAAAGAAAACGAAGAAGGATACAAGGAAGTTAATCATACATAATTACTTACAGATGCACAAAACACCGGAAATGAACTCTGAAGTATGTCAATACAGGCACAATTCTTATTACATGTTTTGTGAAGTCGAGTCATATATGTCTTTAATGCAACAAAGCCAGGCAAAGATTGTGGAATGCTGTCTGGTATACTTTTGCAGCACGAACAATTGCGTATGATCAGGAAGCTTTGGGGAATGTATAATACCATGAACCACCTTACACAGGAACAAAAGGTTTGATTAATTAGGTCTTGGGAGTTTAGAGGTGCAAGCTGACGTATATTTGAGAAGGCTGAACTATGGTCGCCAGAATGGCAAAAGTGGTGCTTGAAGATTGATTCAGAAGAAATTGATTCTGGTCGCGCTCAATAAGGTCGGAATTAGATTTGCGCGTTGTAGCCCCATCTACTGAGGTATACTCTAGTAGTGGAAGGCACACAGCAGAATAGAATTTCAGAAACCGAAGACGTGAGTGTAAATTATGCAATATACGAAATACAATTTCAAAGGCGTGAAGGGCACGTTGTGTGATTATTTCTGTGAAGAGAAGCTTAGCGTTTTGTCGAAGTACAGACCAAGATCTTTCATTTCGTTGGCCCTGAGCAGTGGAGCATCCCGAAGGGTGTATGCAAACTTCACACGGTGTGTTTTCCGCATGTAGCTTAATGCCATAGTTTTGGAAGTATTTAAGTGTACCTTATTGTTTCTGCACCAGTTTGATAGTGAAAAATTCTTTTTGGAGGTTGGTGCAGGGGTGAACACCGTTGACAATGTGGAATAGTTTCAAGTCGTCGGTACACAACGCCGTGCTGTTCATTTATTGAAGTGTTTTTAGCACTAACAGAAAGCAATGAACGTAATACAGATTCAAATGCTTTTGACGCACTGCAGAGCATAGATATAGGCCGGCTGTTAGTAACTGCATGTCTAGTACCTGATTTGTGCATGGGCTATGTCCATGCTACCTTCCGAGTTTTAGAAAACGTACCAGATTTTCAGGTGCTAGAAAACGTATCAGACTGTATGCTTGTGAGAACAGAGAACAAGTATGCTTCCATACGTCTTAAGCACTTCGGAAGGAATAGCATCAGCACCACAAGAAAGGGAAGGTTTGAGGCGCTTCATACATATTAAAACAAGTTCTTCATTGACTAATGGCGTACACACCATGCCAGACTAGAAAGGAAGGTTATATGAAACATCTTTTACACAATATACAGAACATATGTGTTCTGCAAAGCCAACAGCAGAGTTCAAGACATAACCATTTTCATCAAAAAGGCATACATCATCGGTGCTTTCTTTAGATGAGTCACAGCGCTCGAAGCTCCAGCAATATATTGAATTGCGTGTCACGCCAGCTTCACCACATTCAATGTAGTCGTAGTGATAATAATAATAATAATATTATTAATATTTATCGTTGCCATCTTACCATAATCGTACATCAGAAGCCAGGCCCGTCAAAGCCAAGGAAGTGGCTTGCGTGACTTGGCCCGGCATGTCGGCAAACAAAGTCAAAATGGCAACATGTACAGAAATTAAACGCTCGTGAAGTTTATCACACGAAAATGAAACAACCTTAGCTGAAATCAGTGACAAAAGAAATACAAGAAAAGAGAAATGTAGTATTATACATATCTTACAGTGCCTCCAACATTTTTTTTTCAAGCTTCGTTTCGAAGTTGCAGTAAATATATGATCAGGTAGGTCATCGAATATTCTTGGGACATAAGCATACCTACTAGCTTTACCACATCTTGTGTTGCAGTGCGGTACTATAAGACGCAATGTTTTCCGCAGTGCACGGGGAGCAATGTATTCCTGTTTGAAATCAGGGTTCCAAAAATGTCTTACCCCAACCGTTTGAGTGAACAAAGTTTTAAATGACGGAAGACCCAGATGTATAAACAAGTTCACAGTGTCGGCTGAGGAAGTGTTATAAGCAATGGACTTCAACATATTTTTTAGAATTCTGTCGATTCGACAGAGCCATCGAGATGAGCAAAACCCGAACAATTTAATGACATAACGTAACACACTGTATGCTAAGGCGTGCATGATAGTGGTTTTTACAGGCATCGGAACAATGGATTTAATGTCAAAAAGCAGCGAGAAAACACTTCTGAGCCTGCCGCAAAGATATGTCATGTGATCATTTCATGAGAGGTCACTGTCAAAGAAAACAACAAGGTATTTAATGGAGTTTACATATTCTACAGGGGTACACTGACACGATTGGCAAGTGCGACCGTGTAGGAACAAGGGTAAATTTGTAACCGTTGCTTTAAGTGGATTTCTAAAACATAACATTTTGTTTTTTTCTTTGTTTATTGACAAACAGTTGTTAGCAAACCAGGTCACTGCATCGTACACACTCTCTTGAAGTAACGCAATTGCTTGTCAGTAGCAGATATGTTTAGTTAAAAGGACAGTGTCATCTGCATACTGAAATATCATACACTTCGATACAGCTGAAGAAAAACCATTTATAAATATGTTAAAAAGAAGGAGACAATTTAGAGCCCTGAGGCACTCGGCTTTCTATGGTAGCTTGTTATTGATGAATAACTCGTTGTCTAAAGATATCACCTGCGAGCGGCCGGACAAATAGTTTTTTAGGAACTGGTAAAATGGCCCCCTGAAACCGAGCAGGTATAGTTTTTCAAGCAGGAGTTCGTGGTTCACAGTATCCAATGCTTTAGAAGTATCGAGAAACAATGCGCATGCAAACATGTTTTGTTCTAAAGCTGTGTTTAATTCGTCTGAAAATTCCTCGAGCAGAGCAATGGTGCCCCGTCTCACGACAAAGCCGAACTGACGACTCGATATAACTGAAAACTTATCTCGAAATGACGTCATAGTTTCTAAGAGAAATTTTTCCATTATTTGTGACATGATAGGCAAGATCGAAATGGGTCGGTAACTGTCCACAATACCTTTCTTTCCCCCTTTAAATAATGGAGATACAATAGCCATTTCTAATTCCGCCGGCATTGTAGCTGCCTCTAGGAATCCATTATGACAAGAAGAATACGCCATAGTGCGTTGAAGTTTCGTTGGAGCAAAGATACCGATATACCGTCTGTACCAGCTGGCTTATGTCGCCTAAACCCAGCAACTATTCTTGCGAGTGAGTCGAATGTTATCGTCTGTAAGAACGCGGAAGCCCATATGATTTTTTCTTTTCTAGAGCGGCCAGCTGGCACCGTTGAAGTTGCTCCCGGAACGCGCGTGAAATGTTGACTGAAAATTGTGGCTGTCTGTGCAAGATCACATGGGAAAGCGTCAGCTAGCTTTGAATTGGTAGTGTCTTTCCCGCGTAGGTGGTTTATCAGTAACCACGTCTTCGCCGGGTTTCGAACAGATAATTGAAACTGACGTTGAAAGTAGCGTCGTTTTGCGCATCGTATAAGGGCGACGACTTTATTCCTTGTGAATCTGTAGCTAGCGCGAAGCTCAGCATTGCACGGAGTTCGTTTAAGCCATTTCCACAGCAAGTCTCGGTAGGCGATTGCATTCATTATATCCACGGTAAGCCAGTTATGATTTCTTCTCTGTTTAGTTAGAACAATACGAGTGCAGGCTTCTGGAAAGCTGCGTATTTTCGAACAAAATTCTTCATAATTAAACAGTGGCACTCCGGAAACAATCAGTGAAGACCATTCGAACCCGCCAATTATCTCATCCAATTTGTGTGGATCAACAAAGGCAACGCGCGTCCACCTATCTGAGCTATTTACTTTCCCACGTTGAGGTGTGTTAAAAAGGTACCTCAAGCTAAAACGACAGACAGTGAAATAGTGGTCTGCTAAGCGTTGCGTAATCACGCATGAATGCAGATCATGATTAGGCGCCCGTGCGGCGATGTGGTCTAAGCAAGAATGCGTTATTCGGCCATTCGCAATTTCTTCACGTGTGAAGGCGGTGACCATGCTTTCGAGGCCAAAAGCAGAAAGGGCAGGTAAATAGTCTGAAACTTGAGCTTTGCCTGGGCATAATACGTCAATATTTAAATCACCAGTGAGGCAAAACTCCTCCTCATAACTGAAACGCTTCAAAAGAGTCTCTAATTCTATTATAAATCGATTAACGCTGTTTGCAGGAGGCCGGTAGATCGCTAACAAAGAGCGGTCTGAAGAAAGCTTACATTTAAACACAGGCATTCCGCATGAGCCAGATCTACATCAATGCATGATACTATGTACTTTTCATTCACAAAAACTGCAATTCCACCCGCTCGACGGTTTGAACGAGTGATAAATTTTGCACTGTAACCTTTTATGGCAAAGAACTGTGTGCTTGATTCGGGAATATTGATTTCGGTTAGCACAAATACATCTACAAAATTTGTTGCATCTTCTGCAATATGTTTAAACTCATCCCAGTATTTACGTAGACTGCGAATATTTATATTGACCAAAGTAAAGTCTGATTCGGAATTCGGGCCGAAGCTGCCCTTAAAAGCTCGAAAGCTCGGAAAATTAAGCAAAACAGACAGATGCATATTCATTAGATTTTTTCAACATTCATTTCATTGGTAATGCGAATGAGTGGAGAGACTTCGTCCTTCTTAGCGAAGATTTTGCCTGCTTTCACCCAAACGAACTTGTACTTTTGTTGCTTGCCTGCGGCCCGGGCAAGCCAGAACAGATGCCGATTTGCCTTGGTTAGATTGGCATTAAAGTAAAGCTTCGGAAGTACTTTGGATTCACAGAGCTGTCGAAGCTTTCCACGAGCCCTGATCCAGTTTTCTTTCATGTTTACCGTTGAGAAACGAACCAAGACTGTAGGAACAGTGTCTGTTTTGCCAGAAAGTCGGTGGACAGCAATGACGTCAGCATCAACAGAAAACTCGAGTAAATCAATTTCGTCAGCGAGATCATGCAGTATTTTCTTCAAATCTTTCTTATCGGCAACCGGCAAATCATGAATTTCCAAATTTGCCTTTCTGCTGTGCTGTTCAGATTCATTTTGATCATGCTGCAATCGTTGCAATATCTCAGCCTAAACACGGACAGTCTCATTTAACTTATGAATTTCTCTGTCTCTGGTCCTTGCGGCATCTTCAGACAACTTGAGCTGTTCACGTGTAGTCTCGTATTGCTTTAACAAGAAAGTGACGGCATCTTCAAGGTCAGAGATGGTCTTCGACAGCTTTAAGAATTCGGCTTTCAGAAGCAACAGCGAGTCAACCTTAGAATGCGGTGCCGGTAGTACTTCTAATCTTTCTTTACGTCCTTGATTTCCGCAGCAAGAGCTAAAATAGCGTCGTTATTGCCTGCCGCCTGCGCTGAATCCGACTGGGATGAAGAAGGTTGCCTTTTGTTTGCTCTGCAGGTCTTACATACCCAACCCTCACGTTTCGCCTGTCCCATAGTGTTAAAGGTATTACAGGCAATACTCGAGCAAGTCTGTCCGAGATGATATGAATATTTGCATTCACAACACGCCATAATATGTCCATCACTAGGCAGACGTTTTTGACAGGCAATACAAAGGCTGTCTTCGGACATCGCGACAGGTTATAAAAGCAACGCTTGGCAGTCGGCAGCACTTCACATACAATGAGAAGCAAAAGATTACAAAGGAAAATATACCTGTGGAAGTACAGGTGATCAGTTTAACTGGCCAATGTATCGCTGCCGACTGCATTAATAAATAATTAATAATAATAATACTAATAACCTTAGTGGTAACATGACACTCTAAACAGGTGGCAAGACTAAAAAAGAAGGTTGATGCCTGTAGGCTAGATGTGCGTGAAAGCCGGCCATTTAGAGCAAGAATTTGTAGGATGCAGAAGGCACCTGCACCCTTTACGTGCACACACACACGCGCGCACACGCGCGCACACGCACGCACACACACATTTGCTCAACTGAACTCCAGAGCAAGGGACACATTCAACGGGTGCGCAACGTGCAGGAGTGCCAATTCAGTCCGATCGCAAGGAAGGGCAGTCTGAATGGCCGGGGGGGGGGGGGGGGAGCGAAAGCTCTGTATGCTTGATATAAGCGTGTAGTTGCGCGTCGGGCTGTACAGGCACGATGGAGCTCAGGCTGTGCTGATCGAATGTTCAGACAGACTAAAGAAGTATGAGTGCTGTCCAGAGAGCCGTCAAGCACCTTGCAGAATCGACAGACTAGTGCAATGTTGCACTGGTATTGCAGGGTGTGCCACTTGAGAGCTTTGAGGCAATCCTCGTAGGCTAGCATGAGCTTGCGACGACCGAAAAGACGGGAGTAGAAGGCGCGTGTTACCCAGCGCTGAACAAAATCAGGTTTGTCCTCGACGTGAGTTCGGTACGGGGATTATACTGATGAGCAGTACTAAAGCCGTTGCAGAATGATAGACGTTTAGAGTGTTCGGAAACCCTTAGGTCCACAGGGAAGGGAGACACGGGACACAAATCCAACAATGTGACGATCCTTAGATACAGTGCTGGTGACATATACAGAAAAGTCGAGAAAAGGAATTAATGTTACACCCATAATGCGAAGGGCGCGAACAGTCTTTAGAGGGCTGCCTCCGAGGAAGTAGGTTAGACACGCATCATTTTTTTTGGTGGCTGATACTCATGGCAGCACTGTTTCCAGTGCTACTCTAAAGTTTGGTGTTGTAGGCCCAGTCGTTCACCTTTACGGAAAGTATTAATTTCAAGCTCGTATGCTGCACATCAGCTTAATGTTGCAGTGAAAATGTTAACTTGTTAATCAAACACACTCTGCGAAGATGTATTAGCAACATGGTTTTGAGTTGCTCTTTTTCCTGACTACACCTTGTAGTATCGCAGCGAGAAACATTTTATCGGAAACTGGAGAGATTTAGGCAGTCTAAGCATACCGACTGCCCAAAGCACTGATGACACCTTTTCACTTTCCTCGCAATGCACTCGCACCATCTGCTCTGACCATAAGCAAAAAAAATGAATCAAAAGCCAATTACAGTTTCATTGACTCAGTATGTGCTGCTTCTCAAGCAGGCATCGAAGAAATCCTGGTATACGCGGCTACATGCTTAATTCTTGCATGATGCAGGTCACATATATTGCACATATTGCAAACAGATCACACATTGCAAACGCATCATTTCTCTTTGCAGTCCTCAAGTATAAGGATACACTGACTTAAACATGGCTGCTGTGCGTCATGTTTCCTTGAGTGCGTCAGCGTTCTGTAGTCCTGCACGAGCGATTTATCCCCAACTAGCTCATGCACTTGAAAAAACTCAAGTTAAGCAGTACTGTGAACTTGTACCGAACTGGATTCCCATGCCGAATAGAATAGTGCACCGCAAGCTGACACGGATGGCGTAGCTGATGACGTACGTACGTACCACTGTTGGGCTATTGGTATCTTTGGCTTTCGAATGTTGCCTTTGCCCCTGGAAACAGCGCTGAGCTCACCCGTTAAACTTGAGTCACCTGATAGCACACGATACACGCCGCGGTTCACCATTTGAAGTTCCACATGATTCATTACCCACATACCACACCACACGAAATCAAGAGTGCCATATATTAAATCGCTGCAGTGTCAACGGAACTCAAGTTTTTCAGCTGGGCTAGTTCACTCGCCAGTTATGAATTCGATCGGCGCACTAGGCCTACCCGCGTAACGTAAACATCGGGGCCAGGCGAGTGCTGAATATAGAGACTGCGGAGTTCGAAAGCATGGGTGCTATAACATAAAACTATTGCAAACTTTTCTATTCCAATTCTGCAATCATCCTTCCGCCAATGGCCAAGTTCTTTTAACCAGCCCCACTTCGCCTGTCGGTCACACGACGACAAAAAAACCGCGGTAATTCCCCATCTGGTATGATATGAACACACTGATTATGTATGACTGTAAAGAACGAAAGGAAAATATAGTTATTTACGATTCGACGCTTTTTGGCCATTAGACCTCAGCTATTGGTCAAAAGTTCTCGGGCTGCACCCACTTCACCTGCCTGTCACGCGACGTCACAAAACCGCGAAAATTGACAGCGTCGAAGTGACGTGTATGCGTTAAAGATGCATTAATATACCGAACAAAGCTATATTTTTCTCTGAATAGCCGCAGGCTGTCCGGTTCCGAAAGGAATAAAAGATGGCTGCCGCCGGTCTTTCAGGCACTGACTACTTGCACCTGCCGGAGACCATGGGTTTATTTTCGTACAACACTTTTTTGCGTGTCTGTGTCACGTTTTCGAGCACTTTCGGCATGTTTACGTCCTTGCTCAGTCAACTTTTCTTTGCTGACGATCCTTTTTAGCGGCATTCTTAACCTTCCGTTGCATGCCGCCGTGGTTTTCGACGAGCCACCCCAAGCTAAGTAAGGGAAAGCGGACCAATCGCAGACGCCACACCACCCTCTTCATCCGGTCATCGATTTTCAGTGCACTGGCTCGGCCCCATCAAATCGCTCTCCACTTGAGCCCTGCTCCTCGCCTCTTATCAGCCAATTAGATAAGAGAAGCCGCTCAGTGTAGGCAATGTTATTCGTTTTTAAAGAAAAAAAATGACCTCCTGTAATTGAGGAGAGCGTTTGATTGGTCTCTCCAAACAACCCTGCGCGTCACCGCCCGATGCTTGCGTCGGCGGTTACAAGAATTTGACCAACAGGAGATTGGAATAAAAACATATTGGAATAGTTTTACGTTATAGGGCCCCATGTTTCCATTCGTTTCGAGCACGACAAAATGCACACAAACTAAGCACATAGGTTGCGGCGATCGTGATTCTGTTGGTTGTTTAAGCAGACGATCGCACTGAGGCCGGTGGAACCCAGCGGGCAAGTTGGATTTGTCGGCGTCGTTCGAAGTAGGTTCGGATCCACGTCGCACTGCCACAGCCCACGGTCGTCGGTTGTGTAGTTGGCAGCCCAAATTCACCACTGCCTTCCAGGAACACTGTCGCGCGTGTCGGGCGCCCAAAGAAATCGGATGCTCATTGGTACGGCATCTCCGCATCGGCTGCCATCATAGGCATAGTAGCCGGAGACCTCGCATCCTGCGATTGGTTGACGCCGGCGACGCATCGTAGTCTCTAATTGCTGCACGCCGTCGAAGCGTCGCCACGCGTCGGCGAACTTCTAGCATCGTCAGTCGACAAAATCTCTGCGCGTTGCCACACTTCACCCTGTTGCCGACTGACGCTTTTGAGGCATTGGCACGTGTCCAAGCTTGCCGACGTGTGCCAGTCGTTGGGCCTTAAGCCGACGGAGTGCGGTGCGCTGAAAGCGTTGGAGTATATCGGGTGCTTAAAGGGCAACTGCGGCGTATTGTTAACCATATTAGGATATTGTCATTTTCAAATGATATTGACGGTCCTGTCACCTCTAGGGTGGTTTAATTTGCTTAGAACTTCACAAATGATTTTAACTAACCAACAAACGAAATACCCAAACCGAAACCGGTAGCTGCTTCATGTGACGTCATGATGAGTGAATAACGTCAGGTCCTACATTACCATAACGTAAACACGCAGTACACGTGGCGCTTACACCAAAGAAGCGAAGCTGATGATGTCTCCTGACGACGCAGGGTGCTTTTGCATAGTTTCCGAACTAGGTAGCGGCGATTTAAGCGACGATTTCAGCGAGAGTGGGGTGTAGACTTTGACGTCGCAAACACAGGATGACCATTAGAAAGTCATGATTCCGGAACGCAACCAATATTTAAAATTCATATTCAGGAATACTAAACGAGTGGCTGCCATCGTATAGTTTGGCACAAATCATCAATGCAAAAAAGAACATACATGCAAAATTTTGTGACCATCAGTGGACATCGGAAAATTGCCAGAGTTGCACTTTAAGAGCTGCGCTCTAAAATGAAAGCAAACGTGGAGCGCAGCATGAGATGACAAAAAAGGCTGCGAGGAGGAAAGTGGTGGTGGAGGTTAGTTAAAGCATGAAGAGGAAAACGAAGGGGAGATGGCCTGCACATGCGCTGAGTTGCCGGCGGTCACAGCATCCGCAGCTGCGTGGGCGATCTACCCTGCACTTCCGCAAGGGGCCAGGTGGACGTGAGGTGGGGGTGCTACGCTTGCCTGCGGCGTCACTCCTGAGGTCAGTCGGTGCACCAGCGTGTGTGACGGGGATCACTTCTCCGGCAAGGGGCGATGGGGAGCGGGTACGAGTAAAGCTCGATGAGTCTGCGTTGGATGTTGTCGCAGCTGGCACTGGTGGCACGAAAGCGTCAGAAGAAAATCATACAGCCGCGCATACAGCCGCGCAAGACGCGTTGTACGGCGACAATGGCTACGACATCACACCGGAATAGTGCGCGTCGTCTGCTGCATGAGCGGAGGTCTGCCTGCGGTGGCTGCTGTGAACGTCGCCTACGCGTCGCCCACGCGCTGCCTCTCGCGATTTCCCGGTTAGCGAGGCAGTCGCGCCACAATTCGCTCCATTTTCAATGTGCCCCACGAGAGATTGTCCGCGCCAGCTAGGCTACGTACCGCGTTCTCTTCCTAATATAAACCGTGTGCCTATATAATCATAACACATAATACTGACACGCGCAGTGAAAGAAAGTACAGAGCTGAGTTCAAATTTCGCATTAGGGAGTATCGTAATCGTCGATGAACTTTTACAGCTAAGCTGTTTGCCTATAGTTCGTCAAGAATTTTCGCGGCGAGTGCTCAGGGAAATAAAAATAATTTCAACCATTAAAAAGAACCTTCACCAATTTAAGCGAAAAGCGCGCAAATGTTTTGGCGCGACGCATAGAACACACAGCTCAGCTTTTGTTTCAATAAAGAGCGAGCATCCAAGCCACATCACTGATGATAAGGTACTCCTTGTAACAATGATAAGCACGTAGTGCTCCCCACTTGCGTTTCCCATTAAATATTGCTGTTGCGTAAGCTGCCGCAGCGACAGTAGCTTGCGAAGAGGGGAGTGACGTCACTATCTTTTCAAATATAAAGATAACCAGCCTAGCAACTGATTTATTTCTTGTAATACCACTGCGAGTAGGCAACGCACAGTTGGGACTCCCGTGCAGCGGCGTGAATACGAGGAGCGGCAAAGGGAAAAGAATCGGCACTGCGACCAGTGGCAGCGTGCTGCCAAAATTTCCATTAGTCTAAATTACCATCACTACAAAACAATAAAGCATTACACACCCCCCTCAGCAGTTGTAGTGGTGGTTTTCGACAGCTTCTCTGCACATCCACTTTCGCAGGGCCTGGATGGCGAGCTTTCTTTTTTTTTTTCTCGCCCAGACAGTCGTGCCAGCAGAACGACCTTTGCGATCGATCGGGAGCCAAGTCTGATGCACGAGAAACGCGGCTTCCGTGTCACTGCTTCGTTATCCTTACCATTGGTGGCACGCGACGGTGGGCGCAAATGGGCTTAGGCGCAAATTTTGTTGAACGGCATGCGTGCGGTACCAAATAAACGAACGAGCAGGACAGCAAGTAAAGATGGACGCGCATGATAACTGCAACAGTGGTAACGCGCCGTCCAACGGCACGCACATGCACTTTGTCACTCGCTCCAATAGTCTCAAAACTTATGCTGTCGACATTACAATGGCGTTCGTAAGCCTAAAAGCATGGGAAGTGGACGTCATAACTGTAGGACAAGGCTCTAAAATAGTGGTGCTCCCGGCTTTGAGACTCGCATAGTTCTCACGCGAGCAATTTTTAATTGATCAAGTGCACTCTGTCGTCTTGTAGAACCGCAAGATTGCAGGAACCATGGAAGACATATGTCGGCAAGGTACCGCTTCGACACTAGCTGTGCTTACGCTGCTGAGTGCCGATCGCATGCAAAGGAAAGATGTGGTACACGCGGCTGTCATCATCTGAAAATTTGTTGGTGATGCAATACCTTACGCACTAGTTCAAAATTATATGTGCCGAAACATGTTGAACGACACGAACAGAAACTATTGGGGACGACAGAAGAAAAGCAAAATGTCAATTGTGTGCGGCGACTTATTTAAGAGTACTCGTGGTAGCCAAATGGCTGCGGTGCTCTGCTGTAGATCTCAACGTCGCGGGCTGGAGTCGCGGCTGCGGTGGGGGCATTCATATGCACACGAAATGCAAGAATGCTCGTGCCCCGTTCTTTCGGTGCACGTTCAAGAAAACCACGTCATTAAAAATTAGTACTCAGCACTTTATTTTAGCTTCGTTTATACCTAACTCTGGAATTTAGGGACAATAAATCACATTTTATAAGAAAAAAATTTATATCCATAGGAGTGATAGCAGCCCAACCCTTTATTCTTGCTTGGGAGCATACAGACTGGCATAAAGGCACTAAACTGCAGTCATTATCATGATCTTGCTGATGAGAAAGGGAGAGAGACTAAGAGGGAAATGTAGGGAGGTTAACCAAGGAGGGGCCGCGGTGGCTGCCCTGCACTTGGCGAGAGGGAAAGGGGAAGTATAGACAAGAGAAGAAAAATAATACCCAGTAATTCGCAGAGGAATGTCCGCTTTCACAAGCGTTAGTATCCTTCAAGAATCCAGAAGGACTTTTTCTGGCCTTTCACATGCAAGAATGCATAGGCCATGGTGTGAGGTTCTTTTCCTCCGAGAGCACTCTATTTTATAAGAGGCTGAGTGGCGTAGGCACTCGCAGATTTTTTCGGTGAGCTGAGCGAGCAGCTTCACCTGCACTGACGTTGCCGATAATTCCGCAGTGGCTCGGCACCCACTGAAATAAAATGTCGTGCCCTTTCTCAAGCACGTGGTAATGGGCGCGCCTTGTTTCATGCACCAGCTGCTCGTGTAACCCATTCATTATCAAGAACATCACCAACATCATCAACAACCTATTTTAAGTCCAATGTAGAACGAGAGCCTCTCCCTCCAATCTCCAATAACTCCTGTGCTGTACCAACCGATGCCAACTTGCGCCTGCGAATTTCTTAATTTCATCACTCAACCTAGTATATTGCCCTCCTCTACCGCGTTTCCCTTCGCTTAGCATGCATTCTATAACTCTAATGGTCAACCGGACCGGCCCAGCTCCATTACTTTCTCTTAATATCGTTTAGAGTATCGGCTATGCCCGTTTGCTTTTTGATCCAAACCATTCCCTTCCTGTTTCTTAATGTTATGCCTCTTATTCTTCGTTCTATCACTCTTTGTGCGGTACTTAATTTGTTTTCAAGCCGCTTTGTCAGCCTCCAAGTTTCTGCCCCGTATCTTAGCACCGATACAATGCATTGATTGTACACCTTTCTTTTTAGTGCTAATGGTAAGCTTCCAGTAAGAATATGATTATGACTGCTGTATGCGCTCCAACCCAGTTTTATTCTTCAGTAAATTTACTTCTCATGATCAGGGTTCCCTTTGAGTAATTGTCCTAGGTAAACGTATTCAATCGCATGCTCTAGAGGCTCACTGGTGATCCTCAACTATTGTTCCCTTGTCAGGCTATTGATCATTACCTTTGTTTTCTGCTTGTTAATCTTCAACCCCACTGTTACACTCTCTCTGTTCAGGTTCTCAATCATTTGTTGTAACTCGTCCCCACTGTTGCTGAATAGGACAATGTCATCTGCAAACCGAAGGTTGCTAAGATATTCGCTGTTTATCCTTACCTTATAAGCAGTCCCAATTTAATAGCTTGAATACTTCTTGCAAGCACGCAGTCAACAACATTGGAGAAATTCTCTCCTTGTCAGACCCCTTCCTTTATAAGTATCTTCCTACTTGTGGACAATTGGAGTATGTGTTGAATATTCATAAATATTTTCCGAAATATTTACTTAAACCTCCTCTACTCTTTGATTACGTAGTGCCTCTATGACTGCTGGTATCGGTACTGATTCGAATGCCTTTTTGTAATCTATGAAAGCCATGTAGAGAGGTTGATTCTATTCTGCAGATTTTTCGATTATATGGTTGATTACATGGATATAATTAATTGTACAGTATCCCTTGAAGCCAGCCTGTTCCTTTGGTTGACTGAAGGCAAAGGCAAGTGTTGTCCTTATTCTAATATAAATTATCTTCGTGAATATTTTATGCAATACTGTAAGTAAGCTAATTGGCCTATACTTTTCCATTCTTTAGCGTCTCCCTTTTTGTGGGTTAGTATAATGTTGGCATTCTTCCAGTTCTCTGGAACCCTTGAAGCCGTGAGACATTTCGTATAAGGGGCCGCTTGTTTTTCAAGTATGGTGTCTCCTCCATCTCTGTTTAAATCGATTGTTATTACATCTTCACCTGCCGCCTTTCCTCGCTTCATGTCTTCCAAGGGCCTTCTAACTTCATCGCAAGTTATAGAAGGAGCCTCTGTAACCTATTAATTACTACTTTCAAAGGAGGAGTCCAGGCTGCTCTGAGTATTGTGCAGCTCAGTATAGAATTTTTCCGCGGCTTTTACTATATCTTCAAAATTGCTGATGATATTGGCCTGCTTATCTTTCATTGCATACATCTTGGCTTGTCCTATGCAAAGTTTTTGTCTCACTGATGTCAAGCTGCGTCCATTTATTACTGCTTCCTCAGTAATTTTTACGTTATAATTTCGAATAACCTTTATTTTCTCCTTGTTTATTATTTTAAATAATTCCCAGAATTCTATCTGACCTCTCCACTTGGACTGTTTCATTCCTTGTCGCTTCTTTATTAGGTCCTTCGTTGCTTGAGAGAACTTACCTATTCGTTGCCTTAGTGCAATGCCACTAACTCCGAGGACTGATTCTGAAGCCAGCCTAGTCACGTTTTCAGTCATTACCTCTATATGATCTACATCTCTGTTTTAACGCTGCATATTCGTTTGGAAGTACCAGCCTGAATTGGTCTGCTTTTACCCTTACTGTATCTAGGTTGGCCTGCTTTTTCTTGACCAATTTTACGCTTTCTCTCTTCAAATTGAAGTAAACCCTAGCTCTTACAAATCTATGATCACTGCACTTTACCCTATCTAACATTTCTACATACGGCACTATGGTGCGATCGGCAGAAAGTACGAAATCAATTTCGTTTCTGATTTCACCATTAGGGCTTTCCCAGGTCCACTTTTTGTTCGAGCGCTTCCTGAAAAAGGAGTTAAATATTCGCAGCTTTTTCCATTCCGAGAATTATACCAACATCTCTCCTCAAGTGTTCCTATAATCCACGCCGTAGTTGCTCATTGCTTGTTCACCAGCCTGTTTTTCTCCACTTTTGCATTGAAGTCGCCCATGACTATAGTATGGTGAGTTTGCACTTTTCGCATCGCTAATTCAACATTTTCATAAAACTGATCTACTTCATCATCGTCATCATGACTGGAGGTTGAAGCGTATTCTTGTACCACCGTTAATCTATACCTCTTATTAAGTTTCATTACGACTACCGCTACCCTCTCATTAATGCTATAGAGTTCGTCAATGTTGCCCTCTATGTCCTTAGGTATTAGGAATCCTACTCTGTGTAACTTCCTATCTGGCAGTGCCCTATAGCAGAGGATATGGCCGTTAGTCAGAGCCTCACCAGTTCTAACCTCACTAAGGCCAATGATATTCCAAACTATGCCTGATAGTTCCTCAAGATCCTGCTATGTTAGCCACACTCGAAAGAGTTCGGGCGTTAAAGGTTGCAAGGGTCACTTCTTTTAGCGGCCTGTCCGGGTCCAGAGATTCTTAGCACCGTCTGCCGCGTTACAGGTCTGACCGCCGCCTTGGTCAGGTGCTCTTCAGCTGCTGTAGTCTGAGGGCCATGGGTTAATTGTAGGAGTCATGAGGGAGTTAGTGGCCGAATACTGCACTAGGGAGGCCAATTCTCGTTCCGGTGAGGGAGTGACTTTGTTGAAGCTTAGTGGGCCTTCTTAATTCGATTAATATGGCCTACTGGTTCGCGCAGTTTTAGCCGATGTCAGGCGCCACTCAAGGCTCGAGGTGTTTTAGTGGAGATGGTGAATTCCAGATTACCCCATTCAGATTTTTAAAAAAAACTCGAGGATTCGAGCTTCTGACTACTACAACCGAGCATACAAGGTAGCTCTGTCAGATAACCCTGCAGGCTGTGAGGCTGCAGCCCAGAAGATCTTACGTGCCTAAAAACTTCCTTGATTTCTTGATAAATGTCATAGTACCTCGTAGTTCCAGAATATCACGTACGCAGGTGGCCGTGAACTCGGCAAGGTAAACTATACGGACGTTCAGACGACCTTGGACAGCACTTAAAACGAGACGAACGAAATGGTGGAACTGGTCTCTTCTCTCACCTGAAAGGCGACGGGACACGAGGTACATCCTTATTGTTCTGCGCCGAAAGGCCGAGTCGTCGAGACTGGATGAGCTGCACTTCCATATGTACATACGTATATATATGCGCGGAATCTTTCACTCATGAACGAATCGTAAGACTGCGCCACCGGATTCTCTGCGACACAGAGCCCATGGCGTTACTCGCGTATAAAATTAATATTAACGCGCTCGATGCGCTCACTCCGATCACAAAAAGGGGGTCATCTCAGTAGGCACATCTCGGCAGCGTAATGCGGAAGTCACTCCGGCCCATTTCCTAAATCTTACATGCCTGAAAACGTCCTTCATTTATCCGCGATATATATGTTTTGCTGGTCGCGATGGGTAAATCAATATGGAATGATTCCTAAATGGTGCCCACCTTGTAGTTTCGGAATCTCACGTGCAGAGGCGGCTGTGAACTTGGCTAGGTAAACTATACAGGCGTTTCGATGAGCTTCGACAACACTTAAAACTATAAGGGGGCAAAATAATGGTGGAACTGGTCGCTTCGCTCACCCGAAAGGCGAGAAGAGACGGGGTACTTCCATTTTGTGCTGCGTCGAAAGGCCGGGTTGTTCAGAGTGGATAAGCTGCACTATCATATACACATACGTATATATACCTGTAAACTTTCGCTCACGAATGAATCGGAAGACTGTGCCACCAGATTCTCTGCGGCATAGACCCCATACTGCTACTCGCGTTCAAAAACGATAACGTGCACGATGCGCTCGCTTCTATTACAAAAATAGGAGGCTTTATAAGCAGGCACATCTCAGCAATGCGCTTTGGAAGTTCCTGCAGCCCATTTCATAAATTTAGGCTGCAGTATACGTAAAGCCAAGTGCGGAGTTTGTAGGGCTGATCTCGGATCGAAGAAATTGACCCAACCATTTGGTGGCTGCTGATTCACGTAAATGAGTGTACATTGAAGAGTCTTAGAACGACAGAAAGCTGAGCTAGTTTGTAAGGAATCATGATGCAAAGAAGGGGTAAGGCGTGCGGACACGGACACAAGAACAGTGGACAACAGGAATGCCACTATCGACTGAAGGAAGCACTGAGGTGAACGAAGAAAAGACGCAAAACTCATCTCATCATGCTGTGGAATGGTAGCACCACGTGTCAACGGGTACACGTGCCTGTCTACGAGAAAGGTCTGCTCCTTATTTAAGGTAATCGAAGGCTAAATCACACACGCACTTCCCTAGGAATGAAGATACGCGTCTTATGGTCGAGGCACACCTGCCGTGGTTGCTCAGTGCCTATGGTGTTGGGCTGCTGAGCACGAGGTCGCGGGATCGAATGCCGGCCACGGCGGCCGCTGTTCGATGGGGGCTAAATGCGAAAACACCCGTGTGATTAGATTTAGGTGCACGTTAAAGAACCCCAGGTCGTCGAAATTTCCGGAGTCCGCCACTACGGCATGCCTCATAATCAGAAAGTGGTTTTGGCACGTAAATCCCCATGTTTTAATTTTTTTATGGCCGAGGCACGGCATATCAATAATGGTGGATATCTCGCATGCATATAAAAAGCAGGTCCGCCCATTTTAACACAGTATGATTACAACGGTGCTCTGCTTTCCATGGAATCTTTTAATTTTTGTGTGTGCTGCTTGTGCAAGAAGCCGTACTAACAGGAAAGCGTGAGCCTTAAACAAACGCTGCAAAGCTCCTGGTCCTAGCTAGCAATTACGGAGAAACATGAGACACGCAGTTCTGTCTTTATTCTTGGTGGGAGTTTTGGTCTGTCGAACACACCGTGCCTGACATCTGTAGCTACTCTTGTAGACTTGTGTCACTGATGTAGGTTTCGCCTGATCTTGCCCTTAAAAACCGTGGGAAGGTGTTTCTTCCAACATTACTTTACCTCTCTACGAGAACAAACAAAGCCAGCTAACCGCTTCTACCAGATGGCGGAGCAACTGTAACCATAATTCTGATTTCGTTTTTTTTTAACATACACGTGCACCGGCACGTTCTAAGCCAGACCAGTTTCTGTTTCAATGTCGTGTGGGTGCCGACTATTCCTTCTACTGAGGATCGTTTCACGCGCATGTGAGAAACGTCGTGTGGTGCGGGCAGTCCGCATCTACCAGCTCCCAGCAATAGTCTCTGCACGGCTTTGGATGAGTGACCCTGCTCCGCAACAGGTTACTTGAGTTGATGATGCATGAAACTTATAGGGTGTCCCAGCTAACTTTCGCGAAGCTGTCCAGCCAAAAGAAGAAAAAAAGAATTTAAAACACGGTGCAACATCAGATTTTAATACCTGCGATATTCGGTTGTCAGACTTCTGAAGACCGAACACCGTTAGTGCTATAATTTCACCTTGCACCACGTTCTTGAAAAATTTTTTTTAATAGCTTGGCTAACATTATCAAGGGCGCAAATTGTATTATGCGCATCTTAATGCATGAAGACGACGCTGCCGTCTTTTCGAAAGCACATAGTGAGATACCTTAAGGTAGTTCGCCAAAAGCACTACAGCAGTGGAACGTCTGATTTGCGTTGACAAGATGAACAAACTTGTTGCTAACCTGTTGTTTCCAGTGAAACGCAAATGAAACCATTACAACCGAATAGAAATGATTCAAACAGCGCTTCAGGAGTAGTGCTCTGTGTTTGGTGCTCTATACACATGCTGGAATGCTTTACGTAACCTTCCCTTTTTATGTCAAATAAGCAGGCCATCTCACTGCCTCAAGTGCATGATTCTTTACGAGATTGCTTTCACGTGTTGTCTTGAATCATAGCTACTGTCCAATTTTACTCATTGTTCATTTGCGAAATTGACCTAGGTCCTTCTGAAAGTACTGAAATTAAAAGTTCGCTCCATTCCAAGTTTATTACCAAAATTAGTTCGTCCACAATGTTGTTTCCCTGTGCGCGGTTACCGGCGCAAGAGCGTCTGAATGACATGAATGAAAAAAGATGGGGTTTTGCGCGCCACACATGAGGCATGCCGCAGTGGGGGACTCCGGAAAATTGGACCACCTGGGGTTCTCTAATGTGTACCTAAATCTAAGTACATGGGTGTTTTCGCATTTCACTCCCATCGATATCCGGCCGCCGTGGCCGTGATTTGATCCCATAACCTTGTGCTTAGCAGGACAACACCAACGCCACTTTGCAACCATGGCGGACAATCACACATATGCAGATTCTTTGTGTGGAAATATAATTTTTACCTATCCTAATTTATTTTATTCCTCAGAACTAAAGTACCCGATAAGTACATCGAAGCGAGCTTCGTGCAGATTTTCCTAAAAAAAGATTTGCGCAGACAAGATGTTTGCTCACGCCTAGAGAATGTATTCGTTTCTAATGAATGCATTAACACTCACTGTCTCTGTAAACTACGACAAAGTTCAAACAGAGAGCTCGTTACGGATTGCGGGGTTCAGAGACAAAACGAGTGCCCTAGAGTCAGCGACGAACAGCTATAGACGAAATAATCTTCTTCGCGGTCCACCACTAATTGTTCTATTATGCTTCAACAACTCGCGACTCAATCTTCAGGAGGCAACCAACTTGATGACCTTTGAGTGTGCGTATGCTCTACCGCTGTGGAAATGAAATCTTATCGTCAGGCTGAAAATTGATAGAATCATGATGGTGGATAGCGTATTGTACTTTTATTAAAGGGTTGTCTGTGATGAAAACCTGCGTCGCAGCGAGTGTACGTTCAGCAGGATGCCACTTGTGAATGTTTTAAGTATTTAAAGTCTAAAACGCATCGCCGGTCTCAAGGAGCTTGCGAGTCCTGACAGGTTTACGCGTCTTGATGGCTTTTTCCTCGTGTCTTACTGGTCCTGCTGGCCTTGCATGCGTTGCTGGGAGTACAATTCAACCCTTGTGTCCTTACGTTCTCGAGAGCACTGTCGCTTCAATATTGAAGGTGCAACATTTAGCGAGTGACTGCACCACAGTGCGTTCTCTTTCTGTCGTTTCACGAATTCCTCAACGCTCTATTTCCTGTTGCAGTGGGTGGAGGCTCAGCAGGATGCGTGCTCGCCAACCGCCTGTCGGCCGACCCAAGCAAGATGGTGTTGCTGATTGAGGCCGGGGGCATGGAGAAACCTCTTGCCCAAATTCCACTGTTCGCGCCTCTTCTCATCGGTAGTAGCTTCGACTGGAAATACCATCCTCAACCGCAGGAGCACGCCTGCCTCTCTATGGAGGATAGGGTATGTATGCGTCGGTGGCAGCGCACTACAAACAAGGGTCCGATTCAGCTCCAAGAACACCTCCTGAACCAGCTGGGTGTGCGCAGCAGCACATTCCTAGCTGTAAATCGCAGCTGCGCGCATGTACGGTGCTCACCTATTCAAACACGGTACTGGATCCGCATGGACGTCGGCGCATGCTGCGTTACCTGTGCGCGCTGGGAGGCCAACTGAAGGTACCATGCATCCCAGTGTGTCGCCCTCATCTTGTACCACGGAGCATCGGCTTGGTTCCCCAGCACGCGCCGATAATGAATACCGAAATATTTGCAGCGAAATATAACAATGGTAGTGTCACTAAAACCAGGAAAAAAGGCTATATAGCACAGCTTGAGGGTATGTCGCGACTGCATACACGAAGCAGGACACAGAGGTTTGCTGAAGCGTACAATAAAATAATAGTCAAGTGCCCCCAGCCGTGCTGTCCAAGAATTGCGTTTGAACAGATGAGAATTGTACGCCACAGTGGTGGATTTTGGTGGAATTTGTTTCCAAGTATCAGCCTGAATTGGTCCGCTTTTACCCTTACTGCATCTAGGTTGGCCTGTTTCTTATTGAACAATTTTACACTTTCTCTCTTCAAATGAAGGTGAATCTTACACTTCACTAAGCTATGATCACTGCACTTTACCCTACCTATCACTTCTACATTCTGCATTATGCTGGGATCGGCATAAAGTATGAAATCTATTTCATTTATTTTTTCACTATTAGGGTTTTTCCAGGTCCACCTTCCGTTTCTACGGTTCCTGAAAAAGGTGTTCATTATTCGCAGTTTATTACTTTTCGAGAAAGCGACCATCATCTCTTCTCTAGTGTTCCTAGAATCGAAGCTGTAGTTACCGTTTGCTTGTTCACCAGCCTAATTTTTCCCCAGTTTTGCATTTAAGTCTTTTATGACTCCAGTATTCAGAGTTTGCTCTTTTCAAATCGGTAATAGAACATTTCATAAAAATGATCTATTTCATCATCATCATGTCTTCATCATCAGTTTTATTACGACTGCTGCTACCCTCTCATTAATGCTTTAGAATTCGTCAATGTTACCCACCATGCTCTTATGGATCAGGAATGCTACCCCGTGTTGCTTCTTATCTGCTTGTCCTCTGGAAGTCTACCAATGTTCGGATACACCAGTTCAATTTACTATATGTCGGAGACAAAGTACCGATTATGTCCGCAGACACTCGCTTGAACGGTGTATGTGGCAAACGACCAAGTGGCGCCGTACCGGATTTTCCTTTGGGAAACTTTTTTTGACACGAGCCACAAGATCGAACATATGTTTCGATATCTGTATGAACGCCGGGCCAGAATAATCCACCAAGTACTTTATCCGTAGTCTTCTTAGTGCCCTCGTGGCCGGGCAATGAATTTTCATGCGCGCCTACCACAATTTGGGTACGGAGTTTCTTTGGGACCACCTCTTGTTGCACCGTCTTCTCGGGACAAAAATGGTAATCGCGATACAATATTCCTTTATCAATGTAACTGGACTGCGTGGTTGACCCAGTGGCAGAAAACTTTTGCCAACCTTCTTTCTGCAGATTTCTAAACTGGCAGCTTGTTCCTGTTCCTTTTAGAAACACCTGATTTGATACTTGAAACAAGTCCAAGTCGCTTGTGTGCTGCTCCGTCGCAGCTTTCGCTGCCACCAAAGCTGTGTTGCCGTGCTTCGTTGTACAGATCGTCTGCCCACTTTAAGGGAGCTTGTTGGCATCGCTACGAGGGCTCCAGGTTCGGTCGGGATTTGTCGGATTCCGTGATGCGGCAACATTTGACTAATACGTCGTATAATGGGGCTTTTCGAACATTTCACGACAGCACCTGAAAAATATGGCCAAGAGATGTAAATCTGAGCTTCGAAACTTCAATGGTGCTTCCATTAGCGAGCAGCAGCGTTGGCTTGGTGCCGATCATCCCTTTGTCCGGGATAAGAGACCGGCGTACGACGACACTGCTGCTGCCGGTGTCGCCTAGTAGTGATACCGCTTTTCCAGACACTTCACCCGGTAAAACTTGCATGTCCTAGACATCATCATCATCATTATGATCATCATCATCAGCCTGGTTACGCCTACTGCAGGGCAAAAGCCTCTCCCATACTTCTCTAACTAGACTCCCGTCCTAGACCTAGACTCCCGTCGGTAAATTCGGAGGCACTACTGGCGCGTCTCGCTTCTGAAATTTGTAACCTTCTTTCTTGGGCTGAAGTTCGACAGGTGAGGAGACTCATGTCGATGCTTATTTTACACTGGCACCTTTCCGTTTGCAGGACTGGGCTCCATGTCCCATTTTTTCAACAATGCCCACAGTAGGGCTGGTCCAGCCTCACGCGACATTCTGATGCTTTGTGTCCTGATTTGCCACAAACAAAGCATTTGATGTCGCACCTCACTGTTTGGCCACCTTCTTTTTCTTTGCTTTCTCCTTGTCTGGGAAAACAAGAAGGTTGTTTTGTTGCTCGACTTCCATGAAGTACTCAGCTGCCTCTGTGATATTTTTCACCGTTTGGCAGTTCGGTTCGCGAAGAAACAGTGAAAGACGACTATGGCGGTTGTTCAAGAGCTGTTCAGCGACTATAAACTCCCGAACCACATCGAGAGGTTTCCCTTCGACAGTCATCTCTACCCACTATCGAAAAAACTAAGAAGCCTAGTACCATACTGCTTGGGTGTCTCAATGTCGTGCGGTGTGCTGCAACGAAATTTTTCTGGATAATCTTCGGCAGTACAACGAAACCGCTACAGCAATGCCATTTTTACCTTGTCGTAGTCCATCCGTTCGTCAGGCGACGAGCAGCCGAATACCTTCAACGCATCCCCATACACACACAAACTCAATGCCGTGCCCATTTTCACATATGAATGATTCATATATGAATCACGACTTCTCTCCAATTCACGTCCACGAGTCGCCGATTCTGGGCAACCTCGCGCTTGACCAACATAAAACGTAGCTCCAATGCACTCTCATCAAGCTGCCAACGTTGCCCTGTTGCCTCGCACTCCACGACCCTTCATCGCGTGCTCTGGCAGCCTCCTCCTGAGCCTTGTCGGCTTTCACATCTACCCATTTTCTCAGTTCCGCAACCTGCAGACCCATACGCTCGCCCAGGGCCGTAAGCTCCGACAAACTCATCTAGATGACTATACGGTTACGCAACTGGAACAAATGGCTGCCTTGTACGGTCGTGGACGCCAATTGTGTGTTGACAGCTTGCTCGTCCCGATAGTTTCGTGCCGCCCTCTGATTGGGTGATGTTCCTTCTCCCTTGACCGACAGCTCGTGCCACCGCCCGCCAACATCTTCTTTGTCGGCCACTCGAGGATCTTTGGAGCTGCCGCTGTTCAGAAGTGTTTTGTCACCGCATTTTTCAACAATGCTCAGCAGACGCTTTCCACTCACTCATTACAATTACCAAGATGATTATGGTGCATACAAGATGATAGCGCTCGGACCTTTGTATTCCGAAATTATTCTCAACTTGAAGCACACGCTTGACTTCATCTAAACGACTCCTGTTGTGAATAAGCTGAAAGAAACACGGCGCTCGCCTAGGACACTTTCACGCTAGGCGCCATTAATTTTGAACCTCGTCAAGCATGGGCTTGAAGACATATTTTTTAATACCGTGGTATGTTTCATTGTATACTCTCGCGCTTGAGTATGCACTTGAGCACTGCAGGGTTCCCGACCACCGGTAGGGCTCGGACCGGATAAGTAATTGTTCACTCGGTTCCGTGCCTCAGCCAGACCTGGATTAAGTCCGGACATGCTATTTGCAACTTGACAAAACTAACTACTATAAAAGCTGAAGCCTTACGCAAGTTTTAAGTATATAGTGTCTGTCGGTTTATGTGAAAGTCGCTCAGGTAGGCTACGACATAGCAGCTGTAGGCTGCAGAAGTTAGTGTACATTAGAGGTGCTCTTCTGCCACAGGCAAAACGATACGAGAGATCAACCGAGCCTACTGTGCGCGCTGTTTTTTGTACGATCAGCATTCTTTACACACTTCAGGCATTTTTTCTATCTGCCCGTCTCTCTGTTTTTATATATGTCTTTATCTGCCTATAGATCTATAATATATATATATATATATATATATATATATATATATATATATATGCACACCTTGTAAGCAATGAATTAAAATTTACACCTGCTGGCAGTCAACTTCAATTCATTGCCTTTTATGATTCCTGAGGCAAACAATCGCTCTCCGCGCTAAAATCTTTGTGGCCGTATTGAGATTTTGCATGCGCGTTTATTCATCTTCCGGATTATGCTATGTCTTTCTTTTCATCTCAGACTCATTTCAACGTTCAATTGTCGCGTTTCTCCTTGTTGCCCTCGAATGAGCTTACCCTGTAAGGTACATTGCTGAATTCAGCCTTCCTATAGCAGGGTCTCATTGAGCGGTGGGCATAAATTCTACTAACAATATGAATTTCCTGCCAATCATAAATATCTATCATACGTATCAATTTGGACTGCCATGTTCGAGCTCTAATCTCACAAGCGGAGAACTCAATTAATTTTGGTTAGATAATGAGTGCTGTTCTTTGTCACGTAAGTCATTTATGCTAGAGTACACAATCTTCGTGCTCGAACACAAGTAGGGGAGCTTGGATAGACAATGCTTTGAAAGAATTTGTAGTGCTTAAAAGCGGCAGGCTGTTTACTCGTGCTCGCTGAGCAGACCCGTTGTGTGTCTGTTTCCGCATGTTCATGGTGAGTTGGAGTACTAATGCCAACGAATCGCTCGAAATAAATGCAGCATAAAGTTGAATTTTTTATTAAAGGCAGACCATTGCGCACGTTGCTAGTTCAGTTGCAACCAATTCCCACGTGCAGTCGCTTCATTCTGACTTCGTGGTTTCTTTCGGGCAATTTTCAGCACGGTGGGCACTGAAAGCATTAGTTTCGAGCTGAACAGACGTAGAATCAGTTTTGAAGTATCTTGGTCCCGGAGCGCCTTTCTGCAAAAATCGCCTCTGATTTCTTTCCAGAGGTGCCGTTTGGCCCGCGGCATGGCTTTGGGCGGATCGAGCGCCATAAACTTTATGTTATATGTTCGAGGAAACAGGCGTGACTACGACATATGGAGGGACGAGTTCGGCGCGCACGGCTGGTCTTACAGGGACGTGTTTCCGCACTTCAAGAACATTGAGACGGCGAGACTGCCGGACCAGGAACGTGAGTCTCGTTCTGCATTGAATCGGTGCTGGCGTTTCGCAACTTCAGTTCTCGCTCAGACATTTTTCGCAAATTTGTCGCTGCAACCTTTGACAAAGTATGCGCCTAGGTGGCTCGATTTCTATTGCTCCCAGCCCCTGAGAACCAAGTCATTTATTTTAATCTTCCATCGTCACCCGGCTTAAAACGGGGCTAAAAGAAACAAGCGTTGCGGTTGCATGACTGCGCTGCAAGTTTAGCAATTCCAGTCACTGAAAACTTTTCATGACGCATTTGCTTCTGGGGCGATTGCACGAGAGATCAACACGGGTCAAAAATTTCATATTTTAGATTTCATTGAATATTTTATATTTTATGCGCATATCACTAGGTAGCACTAAAGTGAACGTGGCTTGTTTGCCTAATGAATATTTTAGGAGGAAAAAAATAACGAGATTCTTCAGTGTGGAGGTGGCTATTTAATGCACAAAGCATTTTCACAAATTCACAACGATGTGAAATACAGTATGTTACAGCTACAAAGAATTCATTTTTGTGTAAAAGCTAGACGTAAAGAAGGGTCAGCTAGCTCTGTTTCAGGCTTCCGTGCAAAACGGAAGTGTTTTAAAAAAATTGCTTAATTTGCTACAATCTCCAAAAGTTGCTTTATTTGCGACTTTTTATCAACTAAACCAATACATGTAGCCTTCTGAAATTTGCTGGACTGCGAGACCTTAACCTATGCAACAATTGTGCTGAATATTCTTGCTGTATCACAAATTACCGTTTCTACAATTCGCCTCAAATTTGAAGTTTTGACAAATGAACGCTATTTAAAAATGAAAATAAAAAAAACCCCATCGTAAATTTTTCTCAAAATCTCGTAAACAACTATTCATAGGCACGTGAAAAAGAATATTAAAAAACATGTTGCATTATTTTGTTTGTAATCACAATACAGGTGGTAGAAATGAGAGCTTTGTCAGAATGCAGCAAGGTGCTGAGGAAAAGGAACATCGGGGTAAAAAGAGCGTGCATAAGGCTCTGACTTGCCTAAACTTGACCGTAATGGCGACGTAAAGCCAGTTTTGGTAAACTATAATTATTTCAACCACGCCGTTCTAAAATGTCTGAATTTCCGGCATAAATTCGTGGAGTCATGCCTCTCCTCAGCCATCATTGGCGCCCATATTTAGTTCACGCTTTCAGGTGCGGCTGCTGTAAAAATCGTCTCTTTTGATCGAGTTGATAGATGTAGAAGAATGGGATGGGAACCCACCGTAAGAAGACGAACCGTAAGAATTCTTACCGTAAGAAGACGAACTGGGAGGTAGAAAGAAGTGCCACTTGAAACTGCCTCACGTTCATCAGCAGAAGTCAGATTCGCGACGAAGGAACTTTCGCCCGGTGCTAAAGCAAATTCATCTCGGTGGCACTGCAAGGTCCAAATCTTACTTCGTATAGTGCAAGCGCCATTTGGACCCCTCAGCTACCAAATGCGGCATGTGCACCGAATGGTTCGCCAAATTTATAGAAACCTATGACATGTGCTCTTCGTACCAAAAGCGAATGCGCTTGTTGACTCTACTGCGAAGCCAGCTGGAGCGCCGAAACGTTCAAGCTCTCATTCCAAATTTGTCAGCCTGCATGATATACAAATCCCGACGTTGGCGCGAGAAATGTGGAATATGGTAAGCACCAGACGCCCTTGAGAGAACACGGTTGAACCCAACAGACGTTTAGACCGCTGTGGAATATTATACCAAAGACGAGCATGGATATGCTCGGCAGACTCCCAACAAAAAGGACGTAGTATCTGTTTCGATTGATGGAAACAAACAGTATGCTGCCAAGAGATTCGTGACCCGCTCAGTACGGGAGACATATGGTCTCTTTAAGGAAGCCCATCCGCATACATCTATTAGGCTCTCAAAGCTTTATTCTCTCCGGCCGAAATGGCTTCTTGCCCCACAACAAGAAGTGTACCTTTGCATGTATTGCGCCAACGCCACACAGTGTGTTTCCGCACTAGAAGAGCTCATTGAAGGTGCCTACACAATTACCCACCTCAAAGAACTATGTCTTTGCACCTCGCCCACGACCGATTCTTTCCCGGGCGACTGTGATTATTCTGCCCCCCCCCCCCCCCCCCATATGAGGATACTTTTACTACTACAACTTTGGTAATCCCTGAAGAGACAGAGGTAAACAATGCGGTATGGGAAAATGGCGACCTCGTCAAAAAGACAGCACAGGCCTCCAGGAGCTTCTCCAGCACCTTTCTCCAGGATCTTGGTGCATGGCTTGTCAAGTGGATCACCCATGATTACATAAGTGCATTCAAGTATCAGCAATACACGACGCCAAACGGAATCAACAGCACGGATCCTGTGTCTTTGACTTTGCAGAGAATTGGACAGCTGTTGTACTGAACGACGTACAATCATACCATTGGCACAAAAAAACAGGTCTCGCTATTTACGTGTGTCGTCACGAATAGAGGATCCACTCAATGTTTTGCGGTTCTCAGTGATGAGGTATGTCATGATGCTGCACACGCTTGCTTTGCGCTGGAAAAAAATCGATGAGTGCATGAAGGAAGAACTTCAGCTTGGCATATATGCTACATACGTGTCTGACGGCGCCAGTAGCCATTTCAAAACAAGTATCAGCTTTAGCAGCTGTCACAGAAGGAGCACGCGTCAACAAAGTGGCTTTTTTTTCGGCCACAGGACATGGCAAAAACGCTTGCGATGGTGTTGGTGGCTTAGTAAAGCACCAAGCCTCGCTGTACAATCTCGGAGCAGACAGCACTACAGTCATTAGGTCAGCCTATGAAATGGTAGCGCAGATGGCCGCAACGCTGGAAAACGTAAAACTGCTCTTTGCAGATGTGGATGAAGTGGAGAACTATCGCCGCCTCAAAAGGAACCAGTGGAAATCTTTGCCACGTGTTCCGGGCATACGGTTATGGCACATTTGGTTAAGCGAGCCTGACGCCACCAATTTCGATCGCGTTGTATTAGTGTCTCGCACTGCTGCAAGTGATTGGAAAAGGATCAAGCCTTTCTGAGCGTATACAGCGGGTATGCTCGATGTTCCTTGTGCCCTCTCCCTGCTTCCATGCGCCGTGTGCGGATCATCAACAAGTGTGCACTGACAGGTCAGTAAGTCAACAGGCAAGCAACTGTGCCACTGCGTATTGGATTCGCTCCATTAGAACTGCGTGATCTGGCCCTCTGGATCAGCTGGTTTATAGAAAAATGCGGAAAGAGCTGCCAGTACTGCAGCGCTTCGTAAACTTAGGACGTGTTCTCAGCACGCTATCATCGTTTAGCATTCGTCAGTGGTGCTTCAACAACTATCCCATACATTGTATAACAGCAAGTTTGGCCGAGAGTTCATGTGGCCCTGCCAATACTTCAATGAAGAAATAAATGCTCTACTTGAGGCTTTGCACAGAGGCAATTTCCTCAAGAGTGCGCGGACCAGGTAATGTTTCGCAAAAGACCCAAGTATCTGAAAGAAGTGTCTTGCTTCTTTCCAGCTTTTCTAAGAAACTGAACTTTCCGACAAGTGGTGATCCTTAGGGACTGTGAACCTTTTATTATATAGTATTCTAACGGTTCCTTTTTTTCTTTTTCTTCAGAGGCGGTAAAATAAGCAATCGCTGGAACTATCTGCCAGCTAACCCTGCCTTAACCAACCGCATCGCCACTCCCACCACCTCTTAGGTTGTATAATGACGTTCATGTAATGACCAGTACGACACTTTTAGAGGCATTTACCTGCCGCACATTCTGTTACCTGTGTACATTTATACAGAGTTAACTGTTAATTCTGTAGCACACAAAGAAATAAAAACCCTGCATTAACAGAAGGCACAACTTATCTACGCTGCAAGGCGCACGCACTTGCTGTTAAATAAAGTGAGCCACGTAATGGTTATGCTGACGCTTCGTTATTCCCATTCAAGCATAGAAGTAGTGTACTAAACGCACTTTTATACAGAAGTAATAATTATAAGGTCAAAACTGGCTTTACGTCGCCATTACGGTCAAGTTTAGGCAAGTCAGAGCCTTATGCACGCTCTTTTTACCCCGATGTTCCTTTTCCTCAGCACCTTGCTGCATTCTGGCAAAGCTCTCATTTCTACCACCTGTATTGTGATTACAAACAAAATAATGCAACATGTTTTTTAATATTCTTTTTCACGTGCCTGTGAATAGTTGTTTACGAGATTTTGAGAAAAATTTACGATGGGGTTTTCTTTATTTTCATTTTTAAATAGCGTTCATTTTTGTCAAAACTTCAAATTTGAGACGAATTGTAGAAACGGTAATTTGTGATACAACAAGAATATTCAGCACAATTGTTGCATAGGTTAAGGTCTCGCAGTCCAGCAAATTTCAGTAGGCTACATGTATTGGTTTAGTTGATAAAAAATCGCAAATAAAGCAACTTTTGAAGATTGTAGCAAATTAAGCAATTTTTTTAAAACACTTCCGTTTTGCACGGAAGCCTGAAACAGTGCTAGCTGACCCTTCTTTACGTCTAGCATTTACACACAAGAATGTATTCTTTGTAGCTGTAACATACTGTATTTCACATCGTTGTGAACTTGTGAAAACGCCTTGTGCATTAAATAGGCACCTTCACACTGAAGAATGTCGTTATTTTTTTCTTCCTAAAATATTCATTTGGTAAAGAAGCCACGTTCACTTTAGTGCTACCTAGTGATATGCGCATAAAATATAAAATATTCAATGAAATCTAAAATATGAAATTTTTGACCCGTGTTGAACTCTCGTGGAATCACCCTTAGAACTACGTCCGTTACAGCACTGACACCCGTGCCTGCTGCGTTAACCGCCAAATAAGTTTCACGAGAACCATTTGCAGCAAAGCTGCAGATGTTGACATGAAGTTGAAACTTCTTGTGACCGACATATCTGTTAATTGATCACTACAAAAGGGACCACTATTGACGCTCATGCAAGACCATTGTTTGGTGTACGTTATAATTACAGGTCCTGTCGCGATTCTAATGGACGTTTACTGAGTATTGTGGAATGCTTTTTGCCACTTTAGGCGAAAATATTGTATGAAAAAAGCTTTCAAAATAGATGCTGCACATTTGAAAGCAACGTTCATCCTGAAACTTGGAAGTCTCAGTACAGCTAACTGAACCAAGGCAGCATCCCGACAGGCATGAACGCAGGCGCTACTAGTCAACCGCGCAAAGGACTTTTGACGATATATGTCGGCACTTTATTCATTCTTATGCTTTTTGAACGTTGCCTCTATTCTTTTATCTTTGTCTTCTGCATCATATCATCGCCACCACCTTTTCTTGACGAAAAATAACTGAGGTTTAGTAAGACTAACATCGTCACCATTCAATAAACAGTGTGTATATTGCATACGAGAAAACACTGCAGAAGTAAACATGGTTCACAGATATCAGTCTTAGTGGATCTGATTCATTTTAGAAGGGCGGAAGTTAGTGAGAATGCGCAACTCGGCAAATGTGACTTATGGCACAGTAGGCCCACATTATCGAAGACATACGTATATGCCAGCGCCTAAACATATCGGAACTAACTTTGCAAGGTCATCCAGGAGTGGTTGCAGCCTGCCCCGCGTTCCAGAAACCTTAACAGTTGTCCTAGCGCAATACTCTCACGTGAGTGGATTTTAAGGCCGTACTTCTGAATGCGTGCTTCCTTCCCCCGCTTTCGGCGTTGAGGTATATCAGCTCGAAGCGCATTCTGAGCACGTGAGTAGTGTTAACGCGACAGTGTTAAGGACCTCGTCTCGTAAAGAACCCGGCGTTCGGCGCGGGCATCCCCGTGAGCGAAAATTCCCGTATATATTCAGCTATATGTATATCTCACGCGTTGCTATATGACATGCGGTATGTGCGCCTTATATTGCCACACCATTATACCACTAAAGTTGCTCCTGCCTTGTTTGACATTCATGACAAGGTTATTCCTGGGAATTTTGAGAATGACAGGCCCCAAACAAATGTCATGAAACAAAATATCGACAAGGCGTGCTTTTGCATCACCTGCGTATGGACTCTCTTCTGCGGGGCTACAAATGGACCACTTGTCTTTGTCACCTTAACGACGTTATTCTATATATTTTTGCCCACGTTCGGCAGCCCCCTTACCCGACTCGCTGGAATTCTTGCGGTCTTCCGGAAAGCCGGCCTTCAACTGAACTCCACGAAGTGTCAATTCAGGCGCCGTCAGATCACCGTGTATGGACACCTCGTTGACTCATCCGGTGTCCAACCAGATCCGGGAAAAGTATGCGCCGTACGCAGTTTCCTTGTACCACGTTCTGCCTCTGACGTGCGCTGCTTCGTCGACCTGTATTCTTACTTTCGCCATTTCGTCAAAAACTTCGCCGACGTTGCGCCGCCTTTGACAGGTCTTCTAAAGAAGAACGCGCCATTCTCATGGGGCCTGGAGCAGGCTCACGCGTTCGCCGCTCTCATCGGGTTTCTGACCACCCCTCCCATACTTGCCCACTTTGATCCGTCTACACCGACCGATGTTCACACTGACGCAAGCGGCTATGGCCTCGGCGCTGTTCTCACCCAACACCAGAATGGTACCGAGTGCGTGATAGCTTACGCCAGCCGCCTGCTGTCACCTGCCGAGAAAAAATACTCAATCACCGAACGGAAGTGCTTGGCTTCAGTTTGGGCTGTCGCCAAGTTGCGGCCATTTTTGTACGGCCGCACGTTTTCGATCGTCACAGAACACCACGCACTCTGCTGGCTGTCTTCCCTACGGGACCCGACTGGACTGCTTGGTCGCTGGGCTTTGCGGCTCCAGGAATTTTCATTTATTGTACATTACCAAATTGGACGCCTCCACAATGACGCTGACTAGCTCTCGCGTCACCCCGTGGATCCTCCCGATCCTGTTGCGCATGATCCGGTGACCTGCGTGGTGGCTTTGACTGACATGACCAACTTGCGTGCTGAACAACAAAGCGACGCATCCTTACACTCCATCAACGCCGGAGTGCAATTTGGCAGCACCGACGGCACGTGCCGAATGTTCGTGCTGCATGACGGCATCCTCTACCCCCGCAATATCAACCCTGATGGCCCCGAGTTGCACTTTGTCCTACCTCGTCATCTGCGACCCGTCGTTCTCTAGCAACTTCACGATGCACCGACGGCGGGACACCTTGGAGTTTTGCGTACATACGACCGCGTATGACGCCGGTTCTTCTGGCCGGGTCTCTACCGCTCTGTGCGTCGTTATGTCGCAACTTGCGAATCGTGTCAGCACCGGAAGAAACCTGCCTTGGCACTTGTCAGACGACTCCATCCCATTGAAGTTCCCCCTTAACCATTATTTCGCGTAGGCCTTCACCTGCTTGGCCCTTTTCCGACAACGACTAGAGGGAACAAGCGGAGCGCCGTCGCTACTGATTACGTGACACGCTACGCGTTAATAAAGGCGTTGCTGACTAGTTGCGCAACTGACGTCGCCTATTTTCTCCTTCACGACGTCATTCTCCAGCACGGTGCACCTCGACATTTACAGACCGCGGCCGCTTGTCCTTGTCTCGAGTTGTGGACGCTCTCCTACACCTCCTACAAGCTGTCCATCGCATACCACCCACAAATGAACGGTCTTACGGAACGTCTCAACCGAACATTCAAAAAGATGCTGTCGATGTACGTCTCTAACGATCACCGCGACTGGGACGCCACGCTGGTTTACGTGACGTTCGCGTATAACTCGTCCCGACATGGCACCGCATGACATTCACCGTTTTATTTTTTGTATGGTCGTGACCCCACTTGGCCCTTTGACACCGTCCTACCTTCTGTGCCCCGCGTTACCACTGAGTACGCTCGTGAAGTTATCGATCGCGCTCACATGGCGCGTCAAGTCACCTTATCTCGCTTATTAGCCTCGCAGCATCTGCAAAACGAGCGTTACGACCAGTGCCATCGCGATGTTCAGTTCACCCCAGGTGCTTTGGTGCTGCTTTGGTCACCATGTCGTCGGGTTGGCCTCTCCCAGAAGCTTCCCTCTCGCTATACAGGGCCTTATGAAGTCCTACGTCAAGTAAACGACATCGATTACGCGATTGCGCCGCTACACTTTGATGCATCCTCAAGTCAGACGCCTGTCGACGTAGTGCGCGTTTCGCAGCTGAAGCCATACTGAAGCCATAAGACAGAAGGATGAGAGAAGAAAGAGGAAGAAGATCGGAGACGCTGGCTTCTGGATGTTGTTCGTGGTCAGCCATCTTAGCTATTCTGTCTCATCCTGTATATATATTGTAAATATAGTTTTTATATACTGGCAACATCCTCCTCACAATATTTTCAGCCTGGAATATGAAAAGTGTGAAGCAGTAACGGAAACCAGAAAATGATCTGTTTTCTTTTTGGCGCGGTTGTACACTATCTGCACGGTCGGCCCACGCGAGAGGCCGCGTTTCTACCAAAAAGCTCGCATTCGTGCATAGCGTTTTCCGAGAGTGTTCTCCGGTAAACAATACGGCTACATAAAGTGCAGTTGCCTGGAAACATTGGAAGTAGTCAAAGATATTTAAATGCTATCGTGTTCCTCTATCAAAGCCGACGCTTAAACGTCCTCCAAATTTTTGTCATAGCGAATCCAGGCAGCACCCACACAGCCCACCCGCTAAGCTCGCAGGTAGAGTTAGGATATTGGAGCGAACTGGTTTTCGTTCTGGTTTGTTTCTTCGCACTCAATTTTTCCCTTCCGATTCTCCTCCGCAACGAAAAAAAAATAGTCTGTAATGGTTCACAGCAGTTTTGGTTCACATGCAAAATTTGCTAAGCAAAGGAACGATAAAAGCACAGTATGTTTTTTTTTTCCATAAGTGAACTATTAATTTTGAGATTAGGCTCAGTGCCTTGAATCAAGGTACTGAACGTGATCTCGGAAGCAGAACGTCTTCGAGTGTACCCGCCGAAATGCGAGACCACTGTTTGATAAAACGCACTTAAACGTAATCTAACCAAGAAACTAGGGCAACAAAGCGTTGTAGGAGTAGAAAACAAAACTGTAAGCTCTTCAGCGCAAGATGTCTGGGTTTCGCAGAGATGTTGATCTTCTAATGTACCGAACGGCAGGCTTAGTTTAGTGGAGCGCTCCATTGGCCATCTCTCGCCCAATGCCTGCCTGGGATACGCTCTATGCGGACGCCTGAGATGCGCCCTAATGCTGACGTTGCCTGACGTCGGCTGTTTTGGATTGCCAAATTTCCCCTTGAACCAAAAACAGGTGAAAAATTTGTTTAACCCCGAAACAAAATAATAAATAACGTTTCGGTTACGTTTGCGTTCCGGTCAATAATATCGTTTTTGTTGTTTTGTTCGTTAAGACACACTGGGCAGGGTTCAAAGCCTTCAAAACTGAACAACACAGAAAGAGAGGCGTTAACAAATGAGAGAAGCAAACGTAAAAATAAAGTTGAACGCCATTTTTTATCCCCGTCGCTGTATTATTTCTCTCCGTTGTCAGAATTCCATCGTCGCCATTCTAACGCCATTATGGGAAGTTGGTAATCTCAGTCGCGGTCTTCTGGTTGTTGTCACAGGAGCGCTCACGCCACGAATCGTTGCACAACACAGACAATATATGTTGAGAAGTTATGGCGAGAAGGAGGCAATCATGTTTCGATAAGTTTGACTAAATTTTCTGCTACCTTCGCACAATGGTTGCTTTCACCGTGGATCGCAAATATATTTGTGCTCCACTTTGGTGCAGATTTCTGCTGAAGCCCATGCGCACACGCATTGGATTGGTTATGCTCTTGTGCACTGTTTCTGACCAAGCTGCTTTAAAATGCGCTAGGCAGCGATTAACGCACTACGCCACAACTATAGTTTCGGCCTTCAAGGAGGAGCTTTAATAGCAGTACAAGTGAAAAGTAGCAATGCCACAACAGCGAACAAGACAATCAACGAGCATTTCGTCGTTGATCCTTTTAGACGGTTTTAGACTAATAGAAACACGGCGCTATCAGTCAAGAAAATGTAAGATTAATCACTTCGTTATGAAATACCAGTAAAACGCATTGCTCTACTGAACCAAATGAACCTCAAATCTGAGAGCGCTACTTCTACCAGACTGAGGCAGATATGCTGTTGCATTAAAAAACAAGCTACTGTCCAGAATTTTGGGTTGAGAGAAATACCACAGGTCGATAGTCTTTTATAACATCTGTGTTATTTTCACCTTGACTCGGCCAGTGACCGCAATCTCTTCATCATCGATAGTCTTTGTCCATGATCTAACCGTCCCCTCGCATTTAAAAGGAAAGTGTGTGTATTTTTATGAACACAGCTTTCTATCGTGGTACCCATGGGGAGATACCCGTGGAATACGCGAGCACGCAAACACGTCTGAGCAAAGCGTTCTTGGGAGCTTGCGAGGAAAATGGCTACCCTGTCATCGACTACAACGGAAGATCTCAGGCAGGTGAGCTCACTTCCATGTTCTGGGCGCGCTTGCAGAAAATAAGAATCCAATGCCTCTCCACAATTAATGTCTCGAATGCCATTACCTGCATTCCTGAAAAAAAAATGTATTGACGTGTTATGGTTGAACCACACGTTCGGCGTTGGCTTCAGCGGGCCTCTAAATCTAGAAGCCACTAGTAATTTTCTCAGTTGTAATGCAGAAATTTGCTGGTTGCTTCTGCGAAAACTGATGCATGAAGAAAGGCCTGGAAAGGCGCAAAATAAGAAGGCACCCAAATAGAATAAAGTATAGAGCCAGAAGGTAAATAACGACGGACTATTTGGCGCATTGACGGCATTTACAGTAGCAGCTATTCGCGCAATTGTCTCGAGACATGCAAAGGGCCCACCATAAATACACGCTAACTACTGGGCAGGATAGGGCGTTGTGCTGTCGTGGCGTTGTGGGTAGTGCGATTGCAGAAATTTGCGGGGATCCTGCCACCATACGCGGGCTAGTGTGAAGGCGCTTTTTGAAGTGAGAGCACGTTTATAAGTAAGCCCCCTTCCAGGGGCGTACGCAGAGACCTGCTTTTTTTTTTTTTTACTTGAGGCAAAGCGCAAGAAGAAAGAACGTCGGACTACAGAATGGAACGTAGACACACGCGCTGTGTCTTCGTTCCCTTCTGTCGTTCTACGTGCTTTTCTTACGCTTTGTCTCAAGTTAAGCAATAACAACTAGCCCATCACTCTGTTGTCCTGAACCTGCTATTTACTGACCAGGGCATCGCACACGCGGTTCTTCTTGTTGGACATGTCGGCAGAGGAGAGAGAAAAATCCCGATTGTTTTAATAGTCTGGTTCAAAAACCTTTCAGTATAGGAATAATTGTCGCTTTCTTTTTCACTATCACACGCCAGCTGGCGCACTACGTGTGGTCGGGTCTCTAGACGGCGAATGATCAGTGGAAGGGATCAATGCCGAAGATCCCGGCGCACTGCTGTTAGCTGATAACGTTGTCTTATTTAGCAACACATTAAACGACCTATAACGGATGATTAACGACCATTCTGGCTAATGTTGAGCATTAGACTCAAGAAGTAATCTCCACTATAGTATAAGGTGGTCTCTATTAGCCTGACGAAGTAGAAGTTTCTTTGGTAGGCAGCGTCGGGAAGATCAGTACAGTCGATAAGTGGGCCAGTTGGTACTCATTCATACTGATTAGGTTGGCAACAGCGCAGAAAAAAGCAGCAGCCTAGAAGCTGGTCGAGAGTAAATGTTCCTGGGCCAGTTTGTTAGACGGAGACACGGGTCGTGAGAAAGAAATTTGAAACATAATAGCAATGGGAATGGATCGCATACGGCGGGCGTTCCCTGATTACAAACATCATTTTGATGAGATACTGGTAATCGGAGATAGTGGTAATGTACCAGGATGATGAAAAATTGTTATTGATTACTGTAGTGATTTGATTTATCTTTTTGTAGGCTGCTCTAGACTGCAGTTCAATACGCGGCATGGTCAGCGCTACAGTGCCAGCAAGTCCTTCATCACGCCTATCCTCCACAGAAGGAATCTGCACATTTCGCTGTGGAGCCGAGCTACAAAGGTAAATGAAAAAGTGAACAAATTTCTCGCCAGTTTTTAACATAAAAATACATATATACCTGTGTGCCTCAGTAGGCAAGATCATGTTATCGCGCATCTGATCAGGTTGCCGCATCGATTATTTCCCCGACCAACACGGTGCACTGTAGACGGACTGGGAAAGGTCGTCACTCGAATCTTATTACATGAGCACGAAGCTCTGTTCAACAGTAGTTACGTGCACTGCATCCGTAGCATCAGAATGAAGGCACCGGGGATGAGATTCTTCAGGGATTTGGTTGTGCCCTTCATGCGCTGTGTGCACAACTGTGCACGCCGAGATGGTGCATCAGAAGTTCTGTCTAAAAAACAAAGAAATTAAGCCCTCGTTGCGTACAACTTGAGGTAGCGTTTTGGGGCGTTTGCTGCAAATTATAATGCGCAAAGCGTTTCAGTGAAAGGAGCTCGAAGGTCGATATGGCTGTTTCCCGTTGGTGCCCGTATGTCGTCAGAAGGCGATTTCACTTCTTTCATTGTTTACGTTTAAATTTTGCATGTTTCATGTTCTTCAAATGGTTCGATGGGTAATTTCAACGTATCCTGGGCATGTAATCGTTGATGTCGCCTGTTACGTCCCTGCGTAGAAGGACGAAGTTCACTAGAAAATCTGAAATCAATATACCCACCGTGGTTGCTCAGTGGCTATGGTGTTGGGCTGCTAAGCACGAGGTCGCGGGATCGAATCCCGGCCACGGCGGCCGCATTTCGACGGGGGCGAAATGCGAAAACACCCGTGTACTTAGATTTAGGTGCACGTAAAAGAACCCCAGGTGGTCGAAATTTCCGGCGTCCTCCACTACGGCGTGCCTCATAATCAGAAAGTGGTTTTGGCACGTAAAACCTCATAATCTAATCTAATCGAAATCAATATTATCTTTTGCAGCAGTACGCTTTCGATGATTCTGAAGAGTCAAGAAATATAATAAAAGTACACATTCAATGCACATGTGAGAAAACGCACACCTCCGTCACTTGGTGACGCGTTCGATGCACTATAATTTGACGAACGCGCTGTTCACACAGTGAGAGGCATCATATACTGTGTCAACTTAGCATTTGTTTCCTTTGAAAGTTTATCCCCGCAAGCCCCTCTTTTTTTCATACTGGCAGCGTGCGTTAGTCTTTCATCGAGTTACTTCTTTTCAGTTTTCCTGACGGGAACTTCGCGCTATCGGTGGGTTATCTTTATATATCCTTATTATTGTATATATATATATATATATATATATATATATATATATATATATATATATATATATATATATATATATTATTGTATTATTGTTATTTATTCGTCCAATAACACGTATCATCGAATTCTGGCGAAACTGGGCCAGTCAGGGGAAACAGTGTATTCGGTGAAAATGAGTGGCGAGAATTTAGCGCGAGTACACTGAAAATAAGAGAGCCAGATTAACTGCTTCTTGAAACCTACATCAGACAAGATCAAATGATCCCAATATTCGCATAAACTATTTTCCTTCCAGAGCAAGAAATCAGCAGCCTCATTTGTAGCGGTTGTAACCCTTAAGGTATTTATATTTTTAAAATAATAAAATAGCCGTGGTGGTATTGCTTCGCAGGAAGACTTTTATACCATTACAATGTCTATTTCGCAAAAATGAATCGTGGACTCAGGGTTGAAGTGCTTTAATTTCTTATAATTTGTTTTCGAGGAGGCAACTCCGCATGTTGAAGAATGACCTAGTGTTCTCATCACTAGTCGGGCTTATAAATTACTCCATTGTATGGCTATTGGACCTACTTTGGAAGTTACCCATTTTATTTCGATGAGTGTGCACTTCGAAGCTTCAAGAGGAGGGCCGAAGAAATTCTGAAAATATGAAATGTTTACTGTGCAAGAATTTTACCTGTGGCCACAATGTATTTTGGGTGTAACTCACTCGGCACCCCATTGTATTTCACAGCACAAATTTCTCTAATACGTCCAGTGTCATTGGGAGGTCCAGCGAGCCTTTATTTCCCCTAAGGAATTGCTGGAGCAAGTTCTTTGGCACTCATTTGATAGTAACTTTATTGTACTGCAGAATATTTATAATAACCTAACGCACGAAGCTGTAGGTATTGTTTCCTTACCAAACCACTCCATTAAGGATGCTACGGTTATGCGCAAGAGACGTTTCACGAGATTGTTACATTCGTCGTTGCATCGTCGAAACTTTACCGTCGACCGTGTCTTCGCGTTCATTTTTAACGAAATAAAATGCGTTACATATTCGCCGAATATTTGCTCTTTCCCAGCATAAGCCCCACAACCCAGCAAACCTTTCTGCTTCACTTTCCCGTGCGCGCGGTCATATTTTGAGCGCTGTGGTCACCTGACACTTCCCTCCGGAGTGTACTGGCTATATCCACACACATGTTTTGTGAAGTGCTGCATATGTGAAACATATCGTTAATCTGCGCGCATCTAAGCTAGCAGCAATTTTCCCCATGTGTCGTGTAACAGTTTGCTGTGCACGGTACGTCATGAGAGTTAAAAGAAGCTCCGAAAAAAACCATCCCAGGGTGACTGCTTATATTAGTGCAATTAGTTGTTGCCCTCGCCCAGACATAGATACTTTAAGCTCATGCCATGATAAGGAAGCGTCGAATAAAGAGACGCTAAACTCATCTGGTTGTCTTAACAGTTCCGCATAACGTAGCTTGCTCGTTTTCTTCCGTGCTTCCACGGCTTTGCGATTTCATATGTTGCAGCCAAACACTTTGTGTGTAAACGCAAAATAAAAAAAATATAGAAAGAAATGGCGCTTAGGCACCGAAATTGCAACTTCGGACACGTTTGCTGGGACACTGCAGTGCTGCTGCCGAAATCTATCCTTTCCACTCAAATATAATTCACTTTAGGCGAGTCGTATAACTAGTTTGGCATGCTAGCTGAAAATGCGAGTTAGATATTTTTTACTGCGAGAAGCCAAGTGCCAGAAATATTCTCAGGTGATCGAACAAGAGTTGGCTGTAGCCAACGTTTGTTCCCAATAATGAGCGTCGAGCGTTGCTCATTTGGGGCACAGGTTGACCTAACGAAGTGGCAAATTATGTCGCGCTTTTGGCAGATAAGATATCGCGAGAACTTGACAATTTAACTGCCCTTCACAGTAGTCAAATAGCCCTCCAATAGCTGTAAGTGCTCGGAATGTGGCGTGCAGTGATCAGCAATATCAGAAACAAAACAAAGCAAATGAACTAAAAATGTTTTCTGCACTCTTACCGGCTCCATGGTTGAAATTTCAATGCCAGTGACCTCTTATGCTCACTTCAACATAGGCCTTGAACGAGCCTATATGAAAGCTGCGAGCGAAGTTCAAGCGCAACTGGCCGTTTAGGACGTGCGAACCGCGTAAGATGTACCTGAAAGGGTATCGTGGCGAACGGGTGCCGTGGCAGAAACAACATAGCTGTTTTTACTCGAGCACTTGCCGAAGACGACCACATGGCAGTTGAGATTTCAATCGAGTTTTTCATCTGCCTAAAAAAACTTGAACTGATCAGGGCGCCCTTACTGAGAAGAGTGCATTAGCCGAAACATGTATTACGGGTGAGATCTTTTGTTTGACCATTGTTCGTGGCTTCCAAGCTCCCAGAATCCCCGGTTCGTCTGTTTTGTTAGCTTCTGTCTTGTAAGCATACGTAGTACTGAAATAGACACACAAATACTGCAATATTCCACTTGGTCCTCACTAACACCTTGCTATAACGCGTTTATTCATCGAATCCGCCGTGCTGAGGAGGTATCTCAATATATTTTTCATTCTTTGTGAAATGCAGCGCCCCACATAGTTTCACAGTAGAATCATAGATTATAACTTCATATCAAACCGGTATACTACAAACTGCTGTTACCTTACGGGCTTCTTCGAAATAATTTTAGGCCAACATAGGGAAATCTATCGAATAAGTTTATATAAAGTCCGATAAAGAACGCCCTAATTTTCTAATTACCAGTCATTTCATTATTGTTACACTTTTATTTTCCGTCTGCTGCGTTTACTTAAGTCCCCTCAGCCGTTACGCCAAGTGTTCATCTGCACAAAAAAAAAAAATGGAATGTTGCTTTTTTTGCAGGTGATTTTTGAAAACCAGCACGCCGTCGGAGTACGTTTCCTTAAAGGGCCTCGGATGCACACTGTACGAGCTTCGCGTGAGGTCGTTATCGCGGCCGGAGCAATCGGATCTCCGCAGTTGCTCTTGCTTTCCGGTGTTGGTCCTTGGTTTGATCTGGAGCAACTGAAGGTTTGTTTAAACAGGCTAAAACATCTTGTAAGCGACCTGCCCACCAAGGTTATAAACAGTGCTTGGATCGTTTTATATATATATATATATATGTGTGTGTGCACGTGTGTGCGTGTGCGTGTGCACGTGCGTGTGTGCATGTGTGCACGTGTGTGTGCGTTCCGGCCACACGGCTGGTGAATTTTGATGAGGGCGAAATGCGAAAAAACTGGTGAACTTAGATTTAGGTGCACGTTATTCCATAGTCCCCCACTACGTCCCACATAATCAGATCGTAGTTGTGACCCGTAAAACCCTATGATAGAATTTTTTGATGTAAGTCATCAACAATAAGGAACATGGGCTCACGCTATTTTGCCAAGTCCTTAGGTTAGTGTCTGATAAGGCGTTAAAAAGCCTTCATGTGGCGAAAGACGTTAGAAGCAAGCAACTCTACAGCAAAACGGGATTGTAAATTTCACAAACATTTGTCAAAGAAGCACAAGCGAACCAATTTATCAGACCTATGACCCCATTTATCAGATTTGTTGCGTCTTCCGACAATAGTAGTCTATTTTCTTTAATTCTCACCAGCCGACACTTATAAATGGAGCTAATGGTGTACTTGCGGAATTAGAGAAGTCGAGTGCAACAAAGCTCTTGCCGTAATTATCGGGAAAAGCTGTGATACTTCGCACTAAAGCCAACTAATACTATTTACAAAAACCTTACTCTTGATTTTTATGGCACGGAAGTTGCACCTATCGTTCAGACTTGGAGGTCTATCCCATGAAAACATGTATTGGAATGAACAAGTGAGAAAGTCTGTTCTAAATTATCGTGGCCAACAGTTAATGTTTTCTCGAGGATGTGGTTTCTTCTTATGTCACGCAAAGCTTCTAGTTTATATTTGTCTTTTCTGCTTTATCTTATTACCATCTGATATGGGGCACGACTACGCTTGTAAACATAACAAAAATCAGATTGCAGAAGAAAACAGTGCGAATAATCGTAAATGTCCCGTATAACTTCAACGCCACGCCTATTTTGTCGGCCTCAGATTGCTACCTATTGATTTAACAAATTGTTTTTATTAACTGCTACAATGTAGGTATCGAACATAATGTCCTACTTATTCCACAGCTTTGAAACTTAAAAAACCGAACAATTATACGTAATACATACACCAAAGGGAAGTGGAAGATTCCCTTTTCAGGGACCACTTATGGTCAACGAATGATAAAGTGCGTGTTGCCAATTGCACTGAAAAATTTGCAATTCGTGTAAAAGAAATTTATCACGTGATTGTCCAGTTTTATGTTTTTCTTTTTTAATTAGTGTTCTTTTTTGTGTTTTCAGTGGCCTTTTTCCTTAATTTTATTACTCTAAGCACTGCATCTGCTCAAATTATTTTCTACCAAAATTTCTCTTCTGAGTAGACTAACAAAGCGCTCTGACTTAGTGCGTCTTGCTGCATGTGTGTCATATTTATTTTTATTTATTTATTTATTTACAAATACTGCAGCCCAGAAGGGCTATTGCAGGAGTGGGTGAATACAAATGCGAGAAAGAAAATCACTATACAAAGAAGCATGCGTGAGTAACATGACTAAGGGGAGCATTCAATGGCATCCCCAAATTCTCTATGTGGTAAAGAACGGATGGAACCAGGCAGGTCATTCCAGAGTTCAATTGTCCGAGGAAAAAAACTGTATTTAAAAGTGTTGGTGCGAGCAAAAAAGACGGATAAGTTTAAGTCATTGCTGCTTCTCGTGATTAGGGGCTTTGCACGGGTCAGATATGTGTTAGGGGAAGCATAATGTGGAGAGTAAAATAGAGAGTGTAGAAGTTTCAGAGAATTAATGTGACGACGGTGGGAAAGAGGGGTTAAACCAAGCACATTCAGATGAGATGACGGTGAAAACATTCTATCATAACGGCGGTATATGAAACGAACCGCCTTTTTCTGAACAGATTCAATTTTGTGGATGTCCGAAATTTTGTAAGGGTTCCATATGGTAGACGCATATTCAAGAATAGGTCTTACAAGTGTTTTGTATGTAATAAGTTTAGTTTCTTTGGGGGCAGCACGTAGAGTTCGGGTTAGATAACCAAGTTTTTTTAGTCCTTTGTTGCAAGTTGTTAGAATATGTTCTGACCAGGATAATCTTGGAGTGAAAAGGAGGCCTAAATACTTATATTCGTATGCGCGCTGCAGAAAAGTGGATTTATAGGAATAATTGAAATATGAGCAATTAGCATGCTTGTGAAAGGACATGGCGACTGTTTTCTTGAAGTTAATGTTCATTTGCCAGAGTTCGCACCATTCACAAAAACTTATAAAAGATTGATTCAGAGTGTTATGATCGTTAGGTGAAGAAATGACATTGTAGAGAACGCAGTCGTCAGCGTAAAGCCGAATTTTTACTGAAACAGAGCTTGGAATGTCGTTAATATAAAGCAAAAAAAGCAATGGCCCTAAAATAGAACCCTGGGGCACACCGGAAGATACTGATGCGTCAGGAGAGTTGAATGAATTAAAAGAAACATACTGTGAACGATCATAAAGAAAACTACGGATCCAGTCAATGAGAAGCGGGTTATTAAGGATAAAGTTTAGTTTATGTAATAGTTTAGGATGTGGTACAGTATCAAATGCTTTCGAGAAATCAATGAAGAGTGCATCTAATTGATGACCTAAATCAAGAGCAAAAGCGATGTCATGTGTAAATTCAGTTAATTGAGTCACTGTGCTAAAACCACTACGAAATCCATGCTGAGCGCTGCATAAAATGTTATTAGACTCGAGAAAAGTGATAATGTGTTTATAAATTATGTGTTCAAGAAGTTTGCATGCATGAGAAGTTAACGAAATGGGTCTATAATTTAGAAGAGATTGTTTCTGCCCAGATTTGAACAGTGGAATGACTCTAGCCCGTTTCCATGAACAAGGAACTGTACAAGTAGATACAGATTTCTCAAAAATCAATGTGAGGTATTGACACGTCCAAAGCGCATAACGATGAAGGAACACATTGTTAACATTGTCTGGACTGCAGCCTTTTTTGGTGTCAAGATTTAAAATAAGGTTCAGGACTCCTTGCTTACATATTGTAACATTGTTAATCGCACAGGACATGTTAGTTGTCGTGGAGTAGGGAGGAATTACGCCATTGTCCTGTGTGAATACAGACTGAAAATATTCACTGAATGCTTTAGCAATAGGTCCAGGATCGCTTATTTCGGAATCGCCTAATAGAAATGTCTGGGTGGTGTTCTTCATTGGCGAAATTGAGCTCCAAAATTTTCGTGGGTTATTTTTAACTAAATTAGGTAGAGTGAACTGATAATAAAAGTTCTTAGCTGCGTCCATTTTTTGACGGAGTTCTTCCTTCATAAAGCGGAACTGGTCATTTGTTTCTGCATTCATGTGGCGCTTCCCACGTGCTCTGGCTACTCGACGCTTCAAATGCAGTATTTCCCTTGTCATCCAAGGAAGGTCTAGATTATTCTTTTTTGTTTTTAATGGCACATAGCGCTCTATGCAAGTATGGACAATGTTTTCAAAATGGGATACTATAGCATTGATATCACTGGTAGTGCATAACTGGGAGAAACTGTCGAATGAAATGCTTAATGTATCAAGTATGGACGTATCATCTGCATGATTATAATCGTAAAAACTGGTATATTGATAGTGGCGCCTTGAAACTGAAAGATTAATAGTAGCAATAACAGCTTTGTGATCGGAAATACCGTCCGTAATCTCACACTCAAAGCCACTTGTAAAGAGCGGTGCACTTAGAAAAATCAAATCTAGTATGGCGGACTCTCTAGTAGGGTTAGATACAATTTGTTTCAATCCAAGCGATAGTGGAAATTCAAGCAACTCTCTAGAAAGAGGGACGTTATCACCAGTTATCGATAATGAAGCCCACGAAACATTAGGTACATTGAAGTCCCCCATGCAGATTAAATTTGAAGAGCCAAAACCGTGCTCTTGGATGAACGCGTTAAGGATCATTATTTCATTTGAGGTATGTTTGGGAGGTCGATAAAACACACCAATGATTACATTTGTTTTATTAATGTGCACCTTACACCAGACCGTCTCGATTTCAAGTGGGGATTGTAGTACAGAAAACTGTAGGTCAGAGCGCAAAAATACGGCAACACCTCCGCCTCTGCCCGCATTCCTGTCTACTCTTATGACGTTATATCCTGGGGGAGTTACTTCGCAGTCAAGGATGTCGCTATGCAACCAGGTCTCAGTAACACCGATAACATGTGGGGAATGTGATGCCACCAACGAGGAAAAGCTTGAATATTTGTTAGATAGGCTTCTTGCATTAGGATTTAATATACAAAGTTTATCGTACTTGTCATTGTTAAGTCAAGGATTGTTCCCCTGGGAGAGCGGTAAATGATGGTGAGTGGTGCGGTCAGGAGCTTTTACAAGAGAGTTCGAAACAACGTCCCAATTGTAGAGCTGATTATCAACAAACGCATGGTCGTACCTGAGGTGTACCACTGAACCATTGTTACGGAATTGTGCTGTAGCGTCCCATAGTTTTTTACGGATGGATCGTATGTTTGAAGAAAAATCTTCAGATAAGCGCCACTGAGACCCTTTTAGCTTATAGCCATTCTTTAGAGCACTAATCTTTTCGCGAAAATCTAGGAGCTTCATAATGATGGGGCGAGGTCTCCCACCTCTAGGTCTACCAAGCCTATGCAATCGCTCAATTTGAGGAAAATCAAGCTTTAGTACGTCAGTAAAGAAGTTCTTAACTTGCGATTGCAGCGATTCATTAGTGTCATGCTTAGATTCTGTTAGACCATAAAGAATAAGGTTGTTGCGACGCGAGCGATTTTCTAAATCATCGCTTTGGGAAGAAAGTGAGTTAATAGTGGATGACATTTTCTGAATTTGGCTCTGTAGGTTATCGTAGTGGGCTGTGCTAAACGTGGGTGCCTGCTGCTCAAGATCAACTATGCGTTTCTCAATTGCCTCAAATCGAGCGTCGATAGATTTTCGCATGTCAGCTATATCTTTTGTTATCTTATTTTGCCCCGCAAGAAGCTGAGCGAACATTTCGGATATCATAGAGCCAGAATCATCTGTTTGAGTGGCGGAGCGTTTTGTAGGGCCCGGGTTTGTTTCAATATCGCCACTCAGTAGGAGGCTGCTCATGCAGTAAACAAGATCAGCACATACAGAAATATATGCAGAAAGACATTCGTGTGGGCAAGGCATCAGCAATAAGAAGCGGTTGTCAGATCGAATACAATAAGCGTTCTTAAGGTAACATACCTGCACGAAGAAGAGACAACGTTTGAACATCTGGCCTGTATTGCTGCTGCCTTGCCCACTGAAGCGATGAAGCTGCGGTGTGGCTTTTATACTGAACGGAGCCGGCGTCGTGACTCGCATTAGTGCACCATCCAGGCTGACGTCACCGATGGCAGAGGTCAGTATCTTGTCGAATCCAGCGGTGAACAGACCATGACTATCTTCCAGGGCGGAGATAGGGCAGTCATCGCGCGCATGCGGGAACATCAGGGCGTGATGACATGCGAGCGGTGATGCATCCAGGAAGGCCTTCGTAGTATACTCCGGGCAAGCAGCCAAGCCGGTGAAAAGCTGCACGAAGAAGAGACAACGTTTGAACATCTGGCCTGTATTGCTGCTGCCTTGCATATGGGGTGTATGTCTCTGTGAAGCCTTCTGTGGCTTTTGCCTATACACCGCTCCGCTTCGACGTACATTTTCCCCGCAGGGGCGTCTGCGTCAGCAGGCGTTTGGTGTGTTGCGACACCACGGACCCGAGCACACGAGGGTTGGACCCTCCCGCGTGTAGCCGTGCGCGGCTTAGCCGTGTCCGGGGAAAGGGGGATCCTGGGGGTTGAGCCGATGCCGGGTGTTTGGACCTTTAAGGCCCCCCGGCGGAGGCAACACACCTCTTTGGCCTCTGCTTCACGTAGACGCCACCCCCGGACTGACCCACCCGGGGGAAATCGGCAGTCGCCTTTTCCTGTCCTCCTCTCCAATCTTCGTCTTTCTCTCTCGCCTTTTTCATCTTTCCTGTCTTCTCATCATTTCTCCTCACTTCCTAGTTTCCCGGCGGCAAGGGTTAACCTTGTGTAGCTAGCCAGCCTTGGTTATGCTGTATTTGGTTATAGCAGCGATGTACGGCTGGCGTTGGCAGGGTTTCTCCAGCAGGAACTTCTGTCACGTCCCCCTGTTGGACTCCATGGTGGGTGGTCGGCATCGCGGCCGAAAACCCAACTGTACCTATGGAAAACGCGTTTCCTAAACTACCTGATCGCCCTCAGAAACGAGGGCGCACCGAAGAAGTATTTTAGTTTTTCGGACGCCAAGTCCACAATTTTCCTCGTTTTCATGTGATCCACACAGAAAAACCAGCTAAACAAGTCCGAACAATCTCCCCCTTCCTTGTATCTAAGACCCTTAGCGAAGTTTTTGGCCCAGGTTATAAGGCGTCGAGGATGGCTAGCGGTGACCTCCTCTTGGAGCTCCGCGATCTGAAACAATTTGAAAAACTGCCAAAACTAGTATCATTTGGGGAGACCCAAGTAGTAGTAACCCCGCACCGCACGATGAATACCACCCGCAGCGTTGTCTCGGACGATGATTTGCTGGAGCTCACTGAGGCTGAACTCTTGGAGGGCTTCAGTGAACGAAATGTCATAAATGTCAAAAGAATCAAGATAAGGCGCGAGGGTAACGAAATTGCGACCAAGCACCTAATTCTCACCTTCAATTCAAGTGTCCTGCCCGAATCAATCGAGGCCGGGTACATCAAGCTCCGTGTAAGACCATATGTGCCAAATCCCTTGAGATGTTTCAAATGCCAACGTTTTGGCCACAGCTCGCAGAGCTGCCGAGGCCGCCAAACATGTGCGAAATGCAGTGCCCTTGAACACGCAACTGAAGAATGTAAGAACTCTCTACACTGTGTAAACTGTGATGGGGATCACGCCGCGTACTCACGGTCGTGCCCCTCCTGGAAGAAGGAAAAAGAAATTGTAACCATAAAAGTAAAAGAGAATATAACGTTCAAAGAGGCACGAAGGCGGGTAGCATACCTGCCAAAGAAAAGCTTTGCCGAAGTGGCGCGCCAGGGGGCAGCGTCACAACGGCCTCCGGCGGCTGTCCGACCCACAAGCAGTGAGTCGGCAGTCACGCCATCTGCCCCCGCGACGGTTGCAGCTAGCGCTGCTCCGTCAACCGAGGAGAAGGAACCATCGACCCCGAAGGTGGGCGCAGCCGAGGCTGCCTCAACTTCCCAGGTCCCTTCCTGCGCTGGCAACGGCCGGCGTAGCCAAATCCCTCTGGGAGCCCCATCGACCTCCGGGCTGGTGGGCGCAGGGGTCTTGCCCTCCAAGGCGAGACTTTCCCGGGAACATTCTCGCTCGCAAGAGCACGTGTCCGGCGCCTCACAAGAGGCAATGGACACTACACCCATCCTCAAGGCGCACCAAGCGCCTAAGGAGCGGCGAGGCTCCCTCGAACGCTCCAAAAAGAACAAAACCCCTATTACAGGGCCTCGAAAGGGTTCTGTAATCTAAGGCATCCCGTCCGTTTCCGTAAACACAGCACCAATTTATTTTAAATATGGATACACAAATCATTCAATGGAACATTAGAGGTCTCCTTACAAACCTTGATGATTGGCAAGAACTCATCCACAAACATAATCCAAAAGTGCTGTGTTTACAGGAAACACATTTAAAATCCAGACACGCAAACTTTCTCCGTACGTATGTTACGTTTCGCAAAGATCGCGATGATGCCGTCGCATCATCGGGTGGTGTTGCGATTCTCACTCATAAAAGTATAGCATGTCAACCTTTACAGCTTCGAACGCCCCTTGAAGCAGTGGCGGTGCGAGTTGTTCTGCTAAACAAACTCATCACTATTTGCTCGCTTTATATACCCCCACATTACAAATTAACTAAACATGAATTTCAGTCCTTTATAGATGAACTGCCAGAACCCTATGTTGTTCTTGGCGACTTCAATGCGCACAGCTCCCTGTGGGGCGACTCTCGTATAGATGCGCGAGGTCGTCTTGTTGAACAGTTCCTTTTTTCTTGTGGTGCGTGGCTTTTGAATAAGAAGGAACCCACATATTACTCTCTAGCAAACCGATCCTTTTCGTCAATAGATCTTAGTATAGTCTCCCCGTCTCTACTGCTTGAACTCGAATGGGAAGTTGCCAACAATCCTTACGGCAGCGACCACTTCCCTATACTGCTAAGATCACCTAAAGAAAACGAATATCCACCACACGCTCCTAGGTGGAAGATTGAGACGGCTGATTGGGAGAAATTTCGATCTCTTACTAGTATCTCATGGGCTGACATGTCTTCGTTAGAAATTGATGCTGCAGTGGAGTTTTTCACAGCCTTCATAATACATGCCGCATCTAAATGCATATCACAAGTAAATGGCCTCTCGTGCAAACGGCGCGTCCCGTGGTGGACCGACGATTGTAGGATCGCACGTAAAAAACAAAACAAAGCGTGGGGGTTGCTACGCGCCTCCCCCACTGCGGAGAATCTCATCAATTTTAAGAAAGTAAAATCACAAGGCAGGCGAACCCGCCGACAGGCCAGAAGAGACAGTTGGCAGAAGTTTTTAACGGGTATAAACACGTATACAGATGAGGCCAAAGTCTGGAACAGGGTAAATAGCATAAGAGGGCGACAAACATACTCCCTCCCTTTGGTAAACACACAAGGCGATACACTGCAAGACCAGGCTGATGCTCTCGGTGAACACTTCGAGCACGTGTCTCGCTACAGTCACTATTCAGAGAACTTCCTTAAATATAAAGAAATAGAAGAACTCAAGCCTCTGAATCGGAAATGCACGCCAAACGATCCTTATAATCGCCCTTTAACGACTGCCGAACTTACAGCCTCCTTGTCAGTATGTCGGAGCTCTGCACCGGGCCCCGATATAATCATGTATGATATGCTTAAACACCTGCAATCCGACGCACAAATCACGCTACTTACACTTTTCAATGCTATCTGGGCTGCTGGTTATCTCCCATCGAAGTGGAAGGAGGCTATTGTGATCCCTATATTGAAGCATGGTAAAGACACTTCATTGCTCACTAGCTACCGTCCCATAGCGCTTACAAGCTGCCTCTGTAAGCTTTTCGAAAAAATTATCAATCGCCGTCTGATACATCTCCTAGAGTCTAGTAAAATGCTTGACCCATTTCAATGCGGTTTTAGGGAAGCGCGATCTACAACCGACCATTTCGTGCGCATCGAAGCGAGCATTCGCGATGCCTTCGTACACAATCTTTCTTATCTGTATTTCTGGATATGGAAAAAGCATACGACACAACCTGGCGGTACGGAATCCTGCGCTACCTTTCGGTGCTGGGCATCCACGGCAATATGTTAACTATCATAGAGAGCTACCTAGAGAACCGTACATTTCGGGTGAAAATAGGTCCTGCACTGTCGCGTACATTCATACAGGAAACTGGGGTACCCCAGGGTGGCGTACTCAGCTGCACGCTCTTTGTCGTAAAGATGAACACGCTTCGGGCATCATTACCACCAGCTATTTTTTACTCCGTCTATGTAGACGATATACAAATAGGCTTCAAATCCTGCAACCTCACAGTCTGCGAGAGACAGGTACAGCAGGCGTTAAACAAGGTGTCCATGTGGGCAGACCAAAATGGATTTAAAATCAACCCCCAGAAAAGTTCCTGCGTTCTCTTCACATGAAAGAGAGGCCTAGTCCCAGATCCTTTTCTAGAGCTGGGCGGACAACAAATTCCTTTTAACAAAGAGCACAAATTTCTAGGTGTTATACATGACTCCAAACTTACCTTCATTCCACACCTAAAATATCTAAAAACAAAATGTCTAAAAACAATGAACCTACTTAAAATCCTATCCCACACAACATGGGTTAGCGACAGGAAATGCCTGTTGAATCTTTACAGGAGCCTAGTTCGATCACGAATAGACTATGGTGCCGTAGTATATCACTCTGCCACCCCGAGTGCACTAAAGATGTTAGACCCCGTTCACCATCTGGGAATCCGCCTGGCCACTGGCGCATTTAGAACAAGCCCTGTTGAAAGTCTGTATGCCGAGTCCGATGAGTGGTCACTCCATTTTCGGAAAACATACATCAGTTTTAACTACTTCCTGAAAGTGCGCTCTAATAAGGAACATCCGTGTTTCACAACCGTTAACGAATTGTCGTGTGAAACACTTTTTCGTAATAGACCCTCTTTGAGATTACCTTTCTCAATACGTGTAAGAGAACTTGGCGAAGAAATGGACGTCCCATTTCTAGAACATCGCCTAATGCCTGCTGTTAAGCTAATACCGCCCTGGCAGTGGCAGGTGATAGAATATGACGTGTCGTTTCTAAAGGTCACAAAGCACGCTCCTGAGCTTGAAATTATCATGCATTTCCGGGAGCTTCAATTGAAGTACTCCTGCTCCGAGTTTTACACAGACGCATCAAAATCACATGCTGGCGTATCCTACGCTGCTGTTGGGCCCTCTTTTACTGAATCTGACGTGTTGAACCCCATAACAAGTATCTTCACTGCAGAAGTCTACGCAGTACTGTGTGCAGTAAAACATATAAACTGAAACTGGACAAAGCCATCATATTCACAGACTCGTTAAGCCTTGTAAAAGCACTCATTTCTTCTCAAAAGCATACTAATCCTGTCTGCAATGAACTCTACTCACTCTTATGTAACATCTACTTATCACATAGGCATGCAGTAATATGCTGGGTTCCTGGCCATAGAGGAATCGAGGGAAATGTGCTTGCCGACGAGATCGCCAAATCAATAGCATCGCAAGGTATTCGTTCTGCTGCTGTCCCTGCCACAGACATGAAGCCTTTTCTAAGACACAAACTCCGAAGCCACTGGCAACGCTTGTGGGATACAGAAACAAGTAATAAGCTTCACCTAATTAAGCCGAAGCTAGGTCCCTGGCACCCAACTACGAAAATACGAAAAACAGATGTCCTATTCACTAGACTGAGAATAGGACACACATTTGGCACTCACAACTTTCTCTTGTCCGGTAATGAGCCTCCAACCTGCGGCAGATGTGGCGATCGGCTGACCGTCCTCCATGTCTAGCTGGAGTGCCGGGAAGCCGAAAGAGACAGGAGGAAACATTTCTCGTTTGCATACCGCCATTGTATTCCCCTGCATCCGGCTATGTTTCTTGGTGAAGAACCGCTTTCTAAGACCACAGCAGTCCTCGCTTTCTTAAAAGATGTTGTACTACATGTTATAAGCCCATTCATTTCGTAGCGCGTCCTCTTTCCGTAGGATATCACTAGGATAGATTCTCTGTATGGCACATGCCTCTCGGCCCTTGAGTTTCAAGGGCTCTGGCGAGGCAGTAGTGCTTTTAGACAATTTTAGCATCTCGCATATTTCATATAATGCATCATTATTTCTTAATGCATCTTAGTGATCATAGTACACGTCATTAATCATTGCCATAATTTTATTACGTGTAATTTTTATGCAATTTGCACCAACTCTTTTAGGCCCCTTTACAGCCACGTCTCATTAAATTCACAAAACCCCTCAGACCACGACATATTCAATACCACTAGCATGGCGCTCTTTGGCCACACCTGGCCCTTGCGCCATTAAACCACAAACATCATCATCATCGTCGTACATTTTAGTGCGAAACGCTGAAAGAGATTTTGACGTATGTCCTGAGTGCTGAAAAAGGTTCCATTGTTCTAACACTTGTACATATCGGTCAACAAACAGGAACATTTCACTTGAGCAGAAAGTGGAGATATTTCCTGCCCTGGAAGGCATAGTTTGCATAATTCTCACACATGTCAATGTTCAGTTAGATGTTTCTTTCTTGAGTTTTCTTTGTTTCAGACAGCAAACGACAGAAATTAGCAATAGCTTCGATTTTACTTCGACTCCTAAACGCAAACAGTTGATTCAGGTGAGACCGGTTGCTGCCAAACAAGAACGATCCCGCGCTTAATATGCAATTGATCAGAAAGCATATGACAGTAACTTCCATGCAAATCTCCCACAGATTCCTGTTATTGCTGACCTGCCGGTGGGCCGCAACCTTCAGGACCATATGCACGTCGAGGGCGTTTCAGGCACGCTGCGTCATCGAGACGGAATTAACCTTTTTTGGTCGTCCACGGTGGACTACAACAACAACTGTTCAGGTGCGGAGCAAGTTCCTTTTTGTTATAACTTAGGTGTGTTATCGACATTACTACGTTTATCTGAGGCAAGGAAAAAGGACAGCATTTTCTTCAATGAAGACTTCGCCACTCTGCGCCAGCAAGTGTAGCTCTGTCCATCTAAAACAAACGAATTATCTGAAATAATACAGCGTGAAAAGAACCCATCACAGCCACAATATTAATCATAGCAATAAGTGGTAGCATAATAAGTTGGTGGCGTCCTTAGTATAGCTACAAAGCCCCTACAGATATATATCCACGCAAGTTCTGTTCTGAAGAACGCATAGGTTTTTTAAAAATCTCGGTCCAAGTTAGCTGGGACATCCTTTATATGTAATTATCTTTAACGCGTGCGGTTTCTCACACCTGTTTATATCTCACGCTTCCTCGGGCTTCACAACCTTTCAATATCAATCCTGTCAACCATCTATCTCAACACATCAGTAACCATAAGAAGGGCTGCCCTGTCAGCCCACACATCCACCCATCTTTTCTTCTTTTTTTTTTTTTTTGCACGAACAGCAAGAGGCTGCAACAGTTTCCTGCCGACCCTGCGCACACTGCTGAGGCCAGAAATTCACGGGAACTATCATCTATCTCATCCAGTCACTTTGCTCCACCACCCACTCATTGGATAATGCTTTATTAATTTAAAGATGTCAATATTTCCGGAGGACTTGACAATCGGAAGAATATTTCTTATTAGACAGCTAAAGTCGTGCGATATATTACAATATATCCTAACGCGCCGCAATGAAGATCAATTAACAATTATTTAGGTTTATTAGAGTACTGGTTCTTATATATTAGAACCATTGTCTGTAGACTGCACACGAATGAGCTTACGCTGGAAACGGTACTTAAGCTCCAATCACGATTAATTGTTTTGTGAATGACACAGCTCCTTTCAATGAATGCGCGCATAAAGCGCTGTTGCTCAAATTTTAATTTCAAATAGCTGTTTATTAGTCTTACTTGCTCAATGTATCCTCTTATTTAATAGGCTGCCTGCCTATACCTACAAGGCTTATCGATTACCTTTACTAGTTCAACACTCGCATGATTTATCTGTCCTTCTGTCCTTATTTGTCTCGGCATTCATAATGATTTACAATGTATCACACATTATCAAGGGCGATAGGCAAGTGATGTGCAATTAGATTTAGGTGCACACTAAAGAGCCCCAGGTGGTCGAGATTTCTCGAGTCCTCCACTACGGCGTCCCTCATGATCAAAAACTTGTTTTGGCACGTAAAAGCCCATAATATAATTTTTAAGTGATGTGCAAAGCGGCTGACTGACGGTGCGATCGTGTACTGTTACAAGAAAAGGCTCTGGGCGCGCACTGCCATAGAAACTCCGCGCGGAAAGCTTTATTGGCCTTCGTCAGGTTGCCGAAGTATACTGGTCTTCACGATAGACTTTAAGAGCGTCGGCTGCTTCCGCTGTATGGTGTATGCCGTATGAGGATTCGTACCCCTGATTCGACTGTTGCAGAGTCATGAGTCATAGGGTGGTAGCGGTGGCTCAGCAATGCGTAGAGCTTCACCAGCAGCGAAGAGCGGCGTAGGCAGGGACAATGTGACGTCACAAGTAATAACGTTGTATTATATCGCTCCGTCAGGAGCGGTCAGCTCGACAACCTGCTCAACAAGGAGGGAAGTGGACGCTCCCAGCTTGATGGCCAACTGCAGTGCTATTCACTTGGGCCTAACCGGTTACAAATTCCCAGTGTATACTATGAATGTAATCTTGGTAAATCCTCTGGACTGGTAACAGCCTTATTTTCTTATTGACAGCCTTTAAAAAACGCCTAGCAGACGATGCGTGCTCCTGGCGGTGAGCGGTGGTAATGCGGAGACGGCGAAAGTCCGAGAGCCGTGCACGACCGCTTATCTCTCAGGTGCGCATAGTTGCCTCGCTCGGTCGCAAATTGATGGGAGTCGCTCTAGATGTGTTCTCTCGATGCACACGTGATTTGAGTTGTTCCAAGAATGCCGACGTGTTGCGTACGTACTCGAACGCGAGCGATGGTTCTGCAGCACACCACGCTGAACAGAGGTAGGAGAATACTTCTTTCCTGACCTAGCTCTCAGGGCTGAAGCGCGCACAGCACCGCAGCATGTGAGTACAACGTGGCCAAGTCAACGCCGCACACAAAGCATGTAAAGTGCACTTGAAGAAGCTGCAGAAGTTACATTTGGTGATCATCGTAGAGTACTGCACAGGCCCAGGCCGACCAAAGAGTTTTTCGGCGGGCCTGGGACGGGCCCGGACAGGACTCTGGCTTGAAGCCACGGGCCCGAACCAAACGGGGGCCCACTCATTAAAAGGCTCAAGTCCGGCTTTCGAGCACCCGCGAACGTTATGCCTCGCAAGGTTCAAGGCATTCTGTATGAAGCTCAAGTTACGTAGGGAAAGAGCTGACTCTTAGCATACCTTTGCATAGAAAAGAGAAAGACAAATGAAGGTCAACATTACCACAATATATAACCTTGTTTCCGCACAAGGAAAATATATTATACAAAAAACCGCTCTTCAAACGGTTTTCCTGTTACCGCTTTTGTGACTGCACTGTTGCCAATCTCGATACTATTATTTTAGCGCTAACGCAAGGGTTTCTCTTTCTGCTTGGGCGTTTATTTTATGCTGTATGCCCGTGAGCTGGTGTGCTTGTACATATATAGATAGATATGTATATTCGCGTGCTAAATGACCCCATAGAAAGACATCGTACGATCAAGGTAAATACATTCGCACCAGCGGAAAAATAACAGGACAGGCAATGGGCCAGATCACTGATGTTCGCATGGGAGAGACAAAGATTTCGGTCTTTTATTCTTTATACACCGTAGCAGATTAGACCCCGAGAAGGTGAGGCTGATATATATGGTGCAATATGTAAGTAAAAAAATCATGTTCGATGCTGGCGTCCTTTTTTGTTGCACGTACAGAGGTGTAGACCGCGTTTTATATTATTATCCTTCTTTTCGAAGCGTTAATGATAAGGCCTGTTTATGCTCCAAGCACCTTCAAAGCTTCATATTAATTTTAGCTTGTGGTAGAGGGAATTAAAGGGACATTCCTTCTCACGGACATAGGCAGTTCTTAAAGGTCTTGCACGAGGCGCACACCTGAAGCACGCCAAAGCACAAGCGCGTGTAAATGGCACCACACGGTAAATGGTGGCTGCCACCTTGCGGTGACCACCACGAGATGTGGCTATCTCTGCACGCGTGGGCAGAAACAAGAGGCCATCCAAGCAAGAAGAGCGAAAGAATAAGAGATGGCCTGCGTTGCTAAACAACCGGCTAGGCGACGCACGCGCAGAGCGCAGCCTACTCATACGGAACCTGCAAACATAGAACCGCTCTGTGTGTAACATAGGGCCAACTTCGCCATCTGCTGAAAAAGGAATAAAAAAGGCTTTGGCTCTTGTGGCGTAGCTCGTCAGACCGTGCTTACCTTTTTAATGAGTTGGTTGCCGACATCATATATTTGACGATTTGTCTCCATAGCACCATGAATGCAGCTGAATTAAGGGACACGTTCGCTGCCGGGAAGCTGTAGCGTGGGTCCAAGCAAGTTAAAGCCATGCTTGGAAACATTTCATGGACGTTGTGACGTGCAAACCCTATCACCAGTAGGGCACGTGCGGTGCGAAAGCTGTAAAGCTTTCTTCGCCTATAATGGTGGGAAAACAGGAACGTCGCACCTGAACCGCCACAAGCGCAAGACTACAGATGACACCACTGCCATTGCTTCGCTCTACAGGGAGAAGAAACGCCACGTTTCATCTAGCGTTAAGGGCAATCGGACGACTGCTTGCGCGAAGTGGTGCGCAAACGATATGCGGCCATTTGATGTTGTTTGCGACGACTTATTTTTAAAAATTTCCACGGAGGCTACTGTATGTGAAACTGGGCCTTTTACGTGGTCGAGCATTTCTTCCTCGTGCTTGCCTCAACGGCGAGCGGCGCAGCGCCTTTATTAACACTCGCGCAGGAGAGAGCGAGAACAGATTCTAGCCAGGCTTGGGGCTGATCATGCTCGACGCTGGGTGCGTGCCCATGCTTCCTCCCCCCGCTTGCTCCCCCCAAGTCTGTATGAGGGCGAGAAGGCACTCGCACGCGTACACCGACGCCAACGGTCACGGGCACGACCGTTTGAACGCGTAGGTTTTCTCCGCGACTTCGACGTGGGGGCCATTGCCGCCGTTTTTCTCGCGTGACACGAATTCCTCGTCACATAGGGGAGTTGTAACCGCGGTGCCCTTGTATGCGCTCGTCCCACTTTCCTTTCCTTGTTTATGGCCCTACCTGTTCTCCACGTGCAGGGCAGCCAACGAGAACGACGTCTCGTTAACCTCCCTGTCTTTCTTTGCGTTCTTTCTCTTAATTTTCGTGGCACATCTGATACGTACATGGTGAAAGTAAATACACAAAGGAAATTGGAAAATTGCAAAGGAGAACGTTTGCCGTATTCTTACCACCTATCGTTGATTATATATCGTCTCAGACCACCTTAGTAAATAACTTTATTTGAGCCTAACAAGCAATAATTGCTAATGTCATATGACCGTGCTAGTCTATGCGATATTGTGGAGTTCAAATTAGTGATATTTCGTTTTGTGACTTTCCAGTTTGTTCATTTCAAAAAGCCTTCATTCCTTCAGGCATGTCTCTCTCTCATACACGCGCAGAGGTGATCTGCTTATGTCGTCCCCGCTCTTGAATTCTTGTTTACGCGCAGAACTGCTGGAAAACCAGCATTATGGACTGGATCAAACTTCCTAATCTTTTCACGCTAACTTAGGTGGCATGCGAGTCATTGTTAGCGGGACGAAACTAAAACAGGCGCCGAGTTGTTTCTGTTCGACCAATGTCGCTCCAAAATGCTATGTTCCCGCATCGACTCACTTCTAGGCCATTAAACACTGCTTCTTTGTATGGCCTGTATGGCGAGCTGTAGCAAGTACAATTATTGATGAATCACTATAAAATATACCTGTTATATTCAGTTTCGTTATTCATTTCGGTTCTTTATTCCCCAGGGGGCGCTTCTGTTCTTCATTATATATATTGGTTGTATGTGTTAAATAAACGGCTTTTACTTCGGGACGGCTGGAGTCTGACTTCCACCTTCGGTCAATACCACATTGGCGACGAGGATGTCGTGAACGTACCCCCAGCCCCGCTGCGCCGTCCGTATCCGCCACCATGAGCTTCACCGGGCTTGCTCCGCCGCCGTTTTTCCTTCCGACGCCCGGCCGTCCCTCATTGCCATGGGAGCAGTGGGAGCAGATGTTCAACGTGTACTTGCTGGCATCCGGAGCCGCCGCATTCAAGCCGGAGCAACGCAAGGCTATTCTTTTGCATTGTTTGGGGGCGGAGGGCCAGCGTATTTATCAGACGCTACATGCAGGGACGAGCGCCGCAGCACCGGCCGCGCCAAGTGCCGCAGCACGCGCCGATGACAAGTCTGCCGTGGCCCCTCCTGACGAATACGACTCTGCACTCGCCGCATTACGGCTACAGTTCTCGACGTCGCGCAACGTTATCATCGAGCGTCATCGCTTTCACCGCCGCAGCCAACACACAGGCGAGTCCGTTCATGACTTTGTTGCCGCTCTACGGGAGCTAGCGTCACATTGCTCGTTTGCCTCGCAAGATGATGCTTTGCGGGACCAATTCGTTGCCGGCGTAGCTTCCCCTCGCGTACGTGAGCGGTTACTGCTCGAGGGTTCCACACTTTCATTCGAGAATTCTGTTCGAATTGCACTTCAGTTTGAGCAGGCGGCTGAAGAGCTAAAAGAGCTTTCTGCTTCTGTCGAAGCAATTTCATTGCGGCAGCGTCGAAAACCATCGTCGCATTCTTCGAAAAAAAGGAATTCACGACCGGCAGCCACCGTAGAGCAGAATTTAACGAGGAGCACGAGCGGCTCACGTGCGCCGCAGCGGAACCGCCCCCCTCAGCGGTACCGAGAACAGAGTAGCCGCTCCGGCTCGCCACATTGTTTCCGATGCGGTTCGCGGGACCACATCGCGTCAGCGCCACAGTGCCCAGCGCATGGCAAGACTTGTTCGTTTTGCGGTCACAAGGGCCACTTTCAAAGGGTATGCAACCGCAAGCTAACCCAAATGCAAGGCCGAGTACGTGAAGTTGAATTTCATGAAGATGTTTCGTCATCCAGCAGTGCTGAGGATGTTTTGACTGTGCAACGTTCCGCGCGTAGCGGAATTCATATTCAATTGCAAGTCGCGAATGTCACTTTGACATTCCTTGTTGATTCAGGGTCGTCTGTTTCAATTCTGTCGGAACAAGAATTCAGTCGATATTTTCAGAGCGTTCCGCTCCTGCCTGCTTCGCATGTTAGTCTGTTTGACTACTCTCAACGGCTGATTCCAGTGCTAGGTTGTTTCCAGGCAGACGTTCGATTTAAAGGCCGCACAGCGTCGCTACGTTTTTATGTTGTTCACCGAGGCACTTCTCTGATCGGTCTAGACGGCATTAAAGCCTTGGATCTTCGCATTGAGGGTTCTGCTCTCAAGTGCCTATACACGTCCGTTACTCCGCAGCCGACTGTTGTTGACCCGCTATCCTGTTCTATTTCCACATCGTCAAGCACGCAGCCCCGTAACAAAGCTCTTCCGCCAGCCTTAGCACATGAGTTCAGTTCACTTTTCAGTCCCGAGTTGGGTCTCGCTAAGGGGTTCACGCATCGCATCAAGACACGGCAAGGCGTGCAGCCTGTAACTTCGAAGCTTCGCCGTCTGCCGTATTCTCTCCGTTCACCAGTATCAAATGAGCTGCATAGGTTGCTGAGCCTTGACATCATCGAGCGGATCGATGCTTCTGAATGGGTGTCCCCGATTGTTGTTGTTAACAAGAAAGATGGTAGCATCAGGATCTGTGTAGATCTTCGAGAGCCGAACAAAGCTATTGTTCCAGACAGTTTCCCATTGCCCCATACAGAGGAGCTGCTTCACGCTTTGGTAGGCGCTACACACTTCTCCAAACTTGACTTGGCTTCTGCTTACCATCAGGTTCTCTTGCACCCTGACAGCAGGGATCTGACAGCTTTCATCACCCATGATGGCCTTTTCCGTTTTAAAAGAGTTTGCTTTGGGTTGGTTTCTGCCCCAGCGGCATTTCAGAAGATGATGGCGAAAATCCTTGACCGCTGCCCTGGCGTGTTGTTCTACATTGATGATGTCATCATTTTTGGCAAGACCGCAGAACAACACCTTTCAAACTTGAAGACCGTGCTGCAAAAGATCAAGAACGCAGGTCTGAAACTGAACGACAAATGCCTTTTCGACGTTCCAGAACTTGCCTTTCTAGGGCACAAGGTCACTGCACGTGGTATCTTGCCACTTCCAGAGAAAGTAGACTCCATAGTTAACACACCAGTGCCAACTGATGTGGCCGCCCTTCGTTCGTTCCTGGGCCTCGTAGAATACTACTCCAAGTTTGTTCCACACTTGGCACAAGTGGTTGAGCCTATGAGAGTCTTACTTCGCAAAAATGAGCCATTCATCTGGTCTGCCGAAGCAGACAGCAGTTTCCGGAGGGTCAAGGAAATGCTTTCGTCAAGTACAGTCCTCCAGATGTTCGATCCGTCATTGCCAGTAATTGTGTCGACCGACGCGTCCGACTGTGGGCTGCCCTCGACGACAGTTGCCTGGAAACCGTCAAGTCATTCGTGCTGAGTTCCTGGCCGCCAAAGAAGTCCATACCAGAAGAGGCGAAATCATTCTACGCCATTCGGGAAGAACTTTCTGTTGTCGATGACCTGCTTCTGCGTGGAGAGCGCCTCGTTGTTCCGTCCTCCCTCACGGCTCAGATCATCAGCACCGCGCACGAGACACATCCGGGTATCACGCGCACGAAGGCGCGACTGCGTGAGCGGTTCTGGTGGCCACGAATGGATAAGCAAGTGGAAACGGCAGTAAAAAACTGCCATATCTGTCTGGAGGCAGATAAGTCCGCCAAAACATCACCAGCACCGTTGCAACCTGTTGAATGGCCTGAGCGACCGTGGCAAAAGCTTGGCCTAGACATTGTTGGTCCCTTGGAGCATGCAGCCTACAACAGCAGATTTGCTGTAACGCTTGTTGACTATCATTCGAAATGGCCAGAGGTGTATTTTTGCAGCGAAGTGTCCACGAGCACCGTGAAAGACTTTTTAAGAAGTGTTTTTGCCCGGGAAGGCTACCCGGAAGAGATCGTTTGTGACAATGGACCTCAGTTCACTTCGCGTGAGTTCATAACTTTCCTGCAACACAGAGGCATCAGTCTTTCACATTCTTCAGTATACTACCCCCAAGCCAATGGGCAAATAGAACGTTTCAATCGCACATTGAAAAACTTCATTCAAGTCTCACTCCTCGAAAGACGACCACTCCGGCAAGCTGTCACAGAATACCTTGCCATTTACCGCTGTACTCCGCACGCCACCACCGGAGTCGCCCCAGCAGTTCTGCTGCATGGTAGAATGCCCCGAACCAGGCTGGATATCGTGGGTTTCTCGGCACCAGCATTTGCGGAAGATCCAGCCAAGGAGTTGGCGCGACTTCGTCAAAGGGTTCGGCGTCAGCAGCAAAGCAGCAAGCACTACACGGACAAAAGAAGAGCCGCCAAGAAGACGAAGATAGCCGTAGGCGATTTTGTCCGTGTCAAAACCGTCCGTTCGGTTCAAGGGAGACTGCGCCTTTTCTTCACCCACTGAGGTGATCAAGAGGAGGGGACCAGCCTCTTTCCGACTTGGAGACGGCCGTACGTGGAATGCCTCCAAGCTTTCCAGGGTTCCGGAGAGGGGCACCTGGGGACCAGGCCCACCTGCCACGCCGCAGCCGCGGTCTCCTGAGGCGCTGCAACCTGCCACGCCGCAGCCGCGGTCTCCTGAGGCGCTGCAGCCTGCCACGCCGCAGCCGCGGTCTCCTGAGGCGCTACAGCCTGCCACGCCGCAGCCGCGGTCTCCTGACGCGCTGCAGCCTGCCACGCCGCAGCCGCTGTCTCCTGAGGCGCTACAGCCTGCCACGCCGCAGCCGCTGTCTCCCGATGTGCTGCAGCCTGCCGTGCTACAGCCTCCTTCTCCCAGGACGCAAGAACTGCGTCCTGGCATAGCGCAGCAGCAGTCAACGAGCCCGTCGCCAGTGAGACGTCCAACGCGGCCGACCCGAGAGCGCCGGCCACCGGCCTGGCTCAAAGACTATCAGACCAATTAGTTCGTTGTCTGTCATTGTGTACATAGGTTGTAAATATGTGTAAATAAGTACAGTGTGCATGCTTTGGGGTTTTCGTTACTAATACTTACTAACAACTAACTACTAAAAATAAGGGAGGGAGTATGTTATATTCAGTTTCGTTATTCATTTCGGTTCTTTATTCCCCAGGGGGCGCTTCTGTTCTTCATTATATATATTGGTTGTATGTGTTAAATAAACGGCTTTTACTTCGGGACGGCTGGAGTCTGACTTCCACCTTCGGTCAATACCACAATACCCTTGGGAAATAATATTTAGGTAGCACCACTTAAGTGTCTTGGGTCTAATGAGTTATTAGCCAAGAAGCTTTAGTTTCCTATTAATTGCTTTGGATTCTTGCGAATAATGAGTTACGCCATATGTATTCGTGCGAAAACTGCCGTCAACAGATGTTTCTTTCCATAGAATACATTTAGGTGTTCGCCGAGTAATCTTCAATACAGGAATATGGCCGGTCTTCCTTTCAGAATTATCGCTACGTAAACGATTTTGTGCTTAAACACGAACGCTTACTATAATTTTTTGTGCAGGTCCATTTTCCATTCCTGCATCCCTTGAGGCTGTTGCATTTGTTAGCACGCCATTTGTGAATACATCGCTGGAATTCCCGGATGTGGAGATCGTTCTGCAATCCCTCCCTCCTTCAGACCTTTGTGTGGCATTGTACCTGTCAAAAATGGCTCTACGAGAAGACGTGAGCACACTAAATTTGCTGTTACTATGTGCAGTATACCCTCGTCTTTTCACGGGACATGGCCAATATTGTTATGCGGATTGTCTAGAAAAGTTCGTATGGCAAATACTAGAAGTAACACACAATTGTGTTAGAAAACACAACCTTAGAATATAGAATAGGATACCAAGTATTTTCTCATTTCTAAATAACGAGAGCTATAAAATACGTTGCGGTGACCGTAACAAAATGCAAAGTATTCTTTAATAAAATAAACTGCGCAGCAATAGCACGAAAACTGCACAGCGCCTGCGTTGTTTTGTATTCCTGTTGCCTGCAGTTTCATTCCTTCCTTTCTGAAACACTGACGTCACGCTGATACAAAACAGTAGGCGCACTTTTGTGCTTATAGTTTCTCTGCTATAAGATAGTTTCCTAACTCTCGCATTTGACCATGCCACTAGCAGTTGAATCATGTACGAAGACGCATGAAGAAGGTTTTATAACACTTCCGCAATTTTTGGCATAAACTTCGCCGACTCCGCAAGTCTTCTAAGGGTTATTAATGTGACAAGCTTGCATTCGCTGTCTTGTACTTAAGTATTTATTAGCCTAAAATAATCATGCGTAAAGTAATTTGTCTTGTAGCTCATCTCGAAACTGCCAGCACAGACTTTACAGGAGCAAGAACTTTATGTCTGTTACATTTCAAAAAAACCCCCATAAGGGTTACCGTGGGCAATGGGGAAAAGAGCGTTGAAATTTGTTCCCTGGGGCATCAGCGTCGTTAGTCAGTGTAGATTGCCACTTTTAAACATTTTGTCTGTTTATTCTTACACAGGTGTACGAACAATACTTTCTGCCTAAACGCGGACAACCGGGATTTGCGTTATCTCCAGTAATGAACAGGCCAAAATCAAGGGGTTACGTGAAACTGAGGACAACGAACCCTCTTGACGAACCGATCATCGATCCCAAGTATTTGACGCATCCTGAAGATGTTGCGGTGGCAGTTGAAGGTACGTTGGGGCATAGCTAAGTTAATAAATTATAGCTGGTTCCTAACCATTTCAATAGCACTTTGAAGCACACGTCAGCTAAGAACCAAGGCTTTACGAATATAGCTAAATTTATGTACGCGCCAAGTTAACATATGAGCTATAGTATGCGCCATATTTTCAAAGTTCCGTCGGAACTAAGTTTCCTAATTTTACGCCGTGGGAGAGCTTTTCGGAGTAAACGTGTTTACTCCAAAAAGTTGAAGCGCCATTCCACATCAAAGAAAATCTGAGCTTGTTTCTGACTATGAGGAGTACATTCCTATAAAAAAAATTACTCCCGTAAAAATATTTATCATAGTAAATAATTAGTACATGGTTTTCTGTTTATCCACAAAGACAATCGTTCTAGCTTATCAAAAAAGATACAGTTGGCTTTGCATTAAGATTTACGCTCTTATATTGGAATCTAGAGCTGTGAGTGCCAACTGTTCACCACGCTTCTGCGGTTTTTACCATGCTTCCATGGTGGCTGCTATATTTGATCACGACGTGACGCGTTCATTACTCACCTAAGCCGGCCTCCACTGATACTGTTCACGATGGAAGCGCATGACGCCGGCACTGCGCAGTTGGCCGTGGTTTGAGCGGTTGTCGCCTACAGTGAATCGGTGAGTGAAACGAGGCTGTCACCAAAGCATCATAGGACATGCAAGTGTCTCATATTTGCAGTCCCAAACTCTTTAAGCCTCGTCCAAGTGCTGCGACACTGCCGTAGGATGACCGTTCCTAACGGCAGATCTAAAAATTGTTTTCCAAGTATTGTAGCCCGTAACTTCTCGCAGAATTAAATCGAGAATAACCTCATATGCTCTTGACGTTGTTTCTTGATTCCTCATGGCTTTGAAGCTACGCCCTGTTTTCCTTTTACGTTCAGTAAAGTTTATTTGATGCTATGTCACTACATTACATATATTGTATCGAATCACTCGCGAATTTGCGAAGTGCGATATATTTCTTTGTGTAATTTTCGCGCTCCGAGCTTAGCAATTGCACGTTTGAATTTGTTTGCTTGGACATTCAGATTCAAGGAGTGCAATGTTGTAGTAGCTTAGAAAAAATGTAGCGTATCGTTCGTAACTCATTTGCGTTGTAGCTTGCGACAAAACAGCCACCATCAATCGTGCGTAATACATGTAAAACACTCATTGGTAGGCATTCTCGCTAATGAGTGCACTCATTTCTATCCCATCACATAGTCTCAAACATTTGTTCTGCGGACTAGACCTTAGTGGACAGATAAAAACACGTACAAGCACAATCAGTTTGTGAAATTTGGTGCTCTCTGGCTATCGTTCTTTTCCGCGAACTTTTTGCCTTTGATAGAAGAGTAATGCAAAAGTTCTTCCGGTACAGCAAAACATGGTGCTAGAGGATCCTTCGACCATTTATTCCGGGGATTTTTAACACAAAGAAATGAGGACGTAGAGAAGCTACGATGACGGCAGCTGCAGTAAAGCGCAGTTACCTAAACTCCTATAACAAGTGCTAGATATTTTTATTCCATGGTTCTCCGTTCTAAACACAAAGCGCTGCAAGTTGACCAGCTTTTAGTACAAATAAACACGTAGGACTACCACAGCTTTCAATCTAATAATGAGCAAACACCCTCATTTTGGGTATGTGTGTACGCGTACTGCATATTTACCGGATTTAAAAACTGGGGGGTTAGCGTTCATAAACTGCACAGTGGCTTATGAATCATGACGGATGCCGTAGAGAGTGGGTTCTACAGAATGGAGGATATACAACACTACACTCGGCCACAGGCACGGCCACGTTGTCCGAAAACAGGCCGTGGCGGTGCATCGGCCAAGATATGACTGTGTTGATTTTTCGGGAGTCGAGGAGAAATGCGTGCGGCTGCGCGGATCGTGTAAGCGCTTGCTCAGGCGGACAACCGAACAGTTTATCACTGTCAGTTGACTTAGTAGTGAAAGCAGTGTACGGAACATGGTTGTATTTGTTTGTTTACTCATGCATGCAAGGTGTACGCCTGTTCCACTTCTGCCGAAGCTGCCGAATCCAGACATCGTATTGTCGTGTTTGTTTCCTACGCTACGAGGAAATAGGGTTACACCGATTCAAGATGAGGCGACACATTCTCGAAAACACACTTGACGCGATAACCGTTGAGCTCTCAGGAATCACTCTCTGGAATAGGCGCAAAGACTTCGCGTTGGGAGTAACAAAATAGTCCGATTATCCTTCCCAACAAATTTGACAGGTATGAAAAACTACTCCCATTTTTACAAACAAAACACACAGGAGGGCGGTAAATTTTTAAGCCGACTGATACTAGTGTAACAAAAGCCAGAAGCGGGAATGCGATACGCGACGAGCGGTTCACTCGCATTTCGTGTTATTTTTTGTTTACAGCGCAGCGGTGGTGGCGCAGGCGAAGTAGCGCATGTGCAGTACGTCTGACGCCCGCTCCAGTGCTTTGTTTCGCTATGTGGTATCGGTGGACGCACTCGCGGCGTGCCTTATAATGACGTCATTAGCGACCGTGGGATGGCGCTCTCTACAATGGGGCCATCTCGTAGTAGGTCGCCACCGTGCGGCGTGTCTTGTTCGCTGCCCCGCTTTCTCCCTCACCCTTTCGCCATATTCTCCTCCTACGCTTTGGTCCTCCTGCTTTCACTGCACCCTCCTCCGCTTTCCTTGTCGCGCTCCCTACGCTACCCCCTTTTTTCATACTCCGCTGTGCTTCGCGTTCACTCTTTTTTTCATCCTTCGCCCTTCGCTGGGCTCGTTCGTTCTATCAATTACGCAGAGCGGAGGCCACCGCTCAACGCAGGAACATAGACCTAAGACCTGGGCTGCGAACAGATATTTAACTTGCTATTGGTAGGCATGGATCTATTCAATGATAGATAAATCTAAACGTAACTATGCTCGTATTTTGTAGCTAGAATAGGTTAAAAAATAGCGTCACTGCTTACAACATTGCCATTCGCACCTCACATTACATCGTAGCAGAGAACGCCGTCTAAAAATATATTGAAAACACAGAAGCATCACATTGTTTAAAGACGTGAAAGAAATGCAATAATTAAAACGGGCCATAAGAAACTAATACACGCAAGCCAGACTCCATAGAAAAACGATGTATTATTATCGGAAAAGAATCTTGGCGATTGTGCAACCACCTCGGCGGAATGAGCCGATTGAAGCGCTCCAGTGACGTCGCCTGTCACAAAGCGTGAGAAGTCGCTCTGTCATCATATTACACGGCGTCACAAATTTGTAGACACATCTACCGATTTGTACGAAACCTTACCAGAACCCGGTATCGACAAAGAAAGGTTAAAATTATTAATATAGACAATGCTACGCAACTCTTGCAGTGGTTCATAGGCTATGGCACTGTTGCACCGCCTTGGTCTTTCTCGGATAGTGATTTGCTGTATTCGCTACCGTGGATGATTTCACGTTATTGCGCAATAGGTATAGAAAGCTTAGAAGGATAGGATAGCTGTTTGGGCATTTTGGTATGATATTGATGCTTAGAAGATAGCGCCAAAGCAACGCTGGCATGTACAGAAGTACCACATTTCTTGGTCTTTATCCACGTAACTCAGTAGCTGTATTCAGTATAGCTGTCGCGTCACTCGAACGCAAAAGGTGGAAACAAATTACCAAGGAACGCTCTTTTTTGGCTTTTGTAATTACCCACACTGGGGCTCTGTAACCTAAAACTTTGCCATTAATAGAAATTGGTTCAAGTCAGTGACTCAATCTGTTGCTATAGCGCCGAAATAAAAAAAACATTGCGGGTGGTAATTCAGCAGTAAATGCGACAGAAATCCGTTGAGTATTACGTCGCACTTTTCGACGTCTCGGATGCATAATTTCAATCGCGCTTACCCCATTGCAAAGTTTTGTCCAGGAGCTCAATCGGCGCAAGTGTTTTACTCTACGCCCTGCAGAGGTGTCTGCGCTAGCAGGCATTTGATGCGTTGCAGAACCTCGTACCCAAGCACATGAGGGCTGGACCTTCCCGCGCCTATCCGTGTATGACTTTACCGTGTGGGGGAAAAAGAGGATTCTGGGTGTTTAGTAAATGCATCGAGTTTGAATCTTTATGGCACCTCGGCGGAGGCAACACACTTCTTTGACCTCCGCTTCACGTATAAATGCTTGAATGTTATGAGCGCCTTTTGCTTTCGTTTGTTTGACCACCTTTTGCATTCGAGTGACGCGACAGCTATACTGAGTACAGCTACTGAGTTCCGTGGATACAGACCAAGAAAAGTGATCCTTTTGTTCATGTCAGCGTTGCTTTGGCTCTGTCTTCTAACGTAGTCGGCATCTCCGGCCTGACCCAGGTGGGAGAAATCTGCAGTCGTATTTTCCTGTCCCCCTCTGCAAACAGTTTTTGTCTTACTTTTACATATTTCCTCTCTCCGATTCGCTTCTCAGCTAGCAAGGGTTAAGCTTGTGTAGTATATCCAGTCTCGGGTATATATGTTACGTTATTGCGGTGGCTACCACTGCCGCCGAATTTTTAAATTGTGTTATGGCAGAAGCTTTCCCCCGCCTTCCAAATCGGCCTCTAAAAAGAGGTCACACCCAAGTACCTTTCGAATTGGCATTCCGAGTAAATGCAGCCACATTAACACGTTACCACATCTTCGGGACCTATAACATAAAGCTATTCCAATATGTATTTATTTCAATCTCCTGACATCAAATTTGCGTAACCACTGACGTAAGCATCCCGCGGTCACTAAGCGGCTTCTCTTATCTAATTGGCTGACAAGAGGAGAGGAGCACGCTCAAGTGGAGAGGGATTCGATGGTGCCGAGCCACTGCATTGAATATCAATAACTGGATGAAGAAGGTGGTGCCAGCGCCTGCGATTGGTCCGCTTTCCATTAGTTAGCTTGCGGTGGCTGGTCGAAAATGGTGGTGGCATGCAAGGGAAGCTTCAGAATGACGATAAACCGGATCCTCAACAAAGAAGAGTTGGCAGAACGAGGTCATAACCGTGCCGAAAGTGCTCGAAAACGTTACACGCACAGGCAAAAATGTTTATACGCAAATAAACCCATGCTCTTTGGCAGGTGCGAGTAGCCAGTGCCTGAGCGATCAGCGGCAGCTATCTTCTATGCCGTTCGGAATGGGGCAGCCGCGGCTATTCAGAAGAAAATTCAGTTTTGTTCGGCATAATAATACACCTTTAACGCGTACACGTCACATTGACGCGGTGAGTTGTTGCGGTTTTGTGACATCGCGTCACAGGTAGTGAAGTGAGTGAAGACCGAAAACATGTGACCAATAGCCGAGGGCTAATGGCGAAAAGGCGTCGGATCAGAAATAGCTATTTTTCTTTTGTTCGACCAAATCTTGAATAATCAGTGTGTACACGTCATATCAAATGGGGAACTATCGCGGTTTTCGGGACGTCGCGTGACAGACAGGGATAGGAGGGTGGTCCAAAAAAATTTTGCCCAATCGCGGAGGGCTGATTGCAGAATTATATTGGAAAATTTTGGAATAGTTTTACGTTATAGCGCCATTGCACAGCGAAGGAACCACCGAAATGTGACAGCTCTCATCTTTGTTCGTGGCCAAATGCCTAAAAGAAAAAATTGAAGAAGGCTATAAAGCCTTCATAAAGACATGTGGAGACGTTCTCCTCGAACTAAAGAAGAAAACACAATTGCAAAATATGTCAGATCTCACCAGCATTGATGGCATCACAGTCACGATATCCCACCACTGATCACTAAATAAAGGCAAGGACGTGATCTCAGAAGCCTTCTTTAAATTAAGCAATGAAGAACTCCTCGAGGCTTTCCAAGAACGACACATAATCAAAGGCCAGAGAATAACAATCAGGAGAAACTATGAACAAATCCCAACCAAACATGTGATAACTTTTTTCGAGGCTGTCACCGTCACCATTGTATTGCATAAAACCATCACCATTTCTTCAGTGTGCATCCTACTCATACTCGTGTTACTTCTATGCAGCTGTAAAATCTAGCACACCAGTTGCCGTAGCCTTTTGCTTCAGCAGGATATTTTACTGTCCATTGTACCCTTTGGGGCCGCGAAAGAACAGACCGAAGAGGGCAAGTAATCGAACATTTCATTTTGTCAACCAACATGTCTTTGAAACTTGGGTTCACCAACGTGTCTTTCACCAAGCTCATGCGAATTTAGCTGTTTTGATTTAGGCTTCCGCGCGCCATCTCTTTTTAGTAATGTTAAGTGGGAAGTCCTCAACCCATCCCATGGAAGTAGTCATTTGCTGGCAATCATCAAACTATCATCTACATTACCTACCATATACCCTAAGCCACGTCCCTGGAAGTTACCCATATACCCTAAGCCTAAATACCCTAAATAAAGGCCAAACTGGCCTTTATTTATGGAGAACGCAGAACTTGAAGCTGTCTCGCTAGAGCTCAACATAGATGAAATGAATGAAAAATTCATACGTCCTGATAGCAGCAGAAGAAAAGGCAATACCCCAATGATCCTACATTGTGCGAAAAAAGCTAAACCTCTGGTGAACGCCGAGTGCACACAAGCAAACAAACAGCAAAATAAGGCTTGGGGTGTCGCGAGAAGGTACCCCACTTACAGTAACCTTATAAACTTGAAACAGGCTAAAGCAAAAGCGCGATACGTCCGGAGGCATGTGTAAAAGTCATCATGGCCAGAATGTGTCCCCAATTAATAGTTCAATCACTTCCAAAAAGTTGTGCCACCAGCTGAGGAAGTTCTGGGGAAGCTATACATATACAATACCTTTACTCACAGCTCCAGGCATACAAACATTATAAGAACAAGCTGAATAGGTGAACACTTCTGTAATGTTTCTAAGTCAGTGAACTACCTTGATGCATTTCTTAAGCATAAACGGTCTGCAGAGAAACAGACTTCCCATTACAGGGACATAAAATGAACCGTACAATGCTATCTAACACTTGAATAATTAAACAGGATGCTTTCTGCTGGCTAAAAAACACGTCAATTGGCCATCATCGTATTCATTGTGAAGGCGAAAGCCTTTTTAGGCTCATGGTGAAGTTTGTGCCAGCAGACCAGACCGCGGCAGTGCCCGCCGAAGCGTCAACGTGCCATATGAAGACAGACTAAAAAATGAAAAATGTTTGATAGTGACAAATAGTGAATGGTAACATTATAATAGAGATTGGTACAGGTTAATAATGACTAAAATGATTAATAATGACTTGTAATGACTCCTAATGACAATACGACCAATATGTCGAACGACGGCTTGTAATAACAATTGAATACAAATGACTAAATATGCTTAGTAGTGAGCAATAATAACTAATAATGACTGAAATGACGTGTAATGACTAATAACTACAAAATAACCAGTAAGTCTAACGTCAACTTGTAACGACTACAATTCATTAGAAATGACTACAAACGCTTAGTAATGACCAATAATTACAAATAATGACTGAAATCACTTGTAATGACTACTAATGAGTATATGACCAACATGTCTAACGACGACTTGTAATGACCGCAATTGATTACAAATGACAATAACGCTTAGTAGTGACCAGTAATGACTAAATAATGAATAGAAAGAGAAGAAGCAACGAGAAAGAGTCGAATGTTCAGACGAGGAAGAGTAGGCTTTTGCCGTTCACCTCTTCAGAGATCTCAAGAGACCCTGCAATCTTTTTCGATGCTTTCCCATCTTCCACTTTGATCTGCATAAGCTCTGCTAGAATGTTTCAACAAAACATGGGGTACAGGTACATTACCAAAATAATGGGAAAACGCAATTACAGTGCTATTCCTGAAAGCCGGAAAGCCGCCTACATCTCCAAGCAGCTACTGGCCCGTTGCCGTCACAAGCTATCTATCCAAATCCTACAAAAGCATCGTCAATACAAGGCCTACATTCAGTCTTCAAACACAAAATACACTAGACATTCACCAATACAGTTATCAAAAAACTGCTCAACAACTGACCACATTGTTCGACTGGAACGTGAAATACAGAATTTTTTTCTGCGTAAACTACACTGCCTTGCAGTTTTTTGACCTGGAAAAGGCATCCCACGTTACTTGGAGATTTCGCATATGAAGAGACCTGGACGATATAGAGATCGGTGGAAAAATGCTCAAATGTCTAGCCGACTTTGTCTGATCGAACATTTCAAGCCCGTTTAGGAACAGCGTTTTCACGCATGTTCGTCTAGGAGAATGGTGTGCCACAGGGATATATACTAAGTACAACTCTGTTCGCTGTGGAAATGAACTCCTTAAAAAGAATTTCATCTTGTCTCATGCATTGACTATGTGTTGATGATCTCCAAATTGCGTGCCGTGGATCTAACATAGTAACCTGCGAACGACAAGTACAAATCAAATTAAACTCGCGCAATGGGCAACCGAAAACGGCTTTCGTTTCTCCACTGAAGAAAGTGTCGCTGTGGTCTTTTCCTAAAAAAGGGCTTGTATAAAGACCCTGTCCTGGAGATGCACCTGTTTGCCTTACCAGTTAAAAAAGAACACAAATTTCTATCCATTATGTTTGATAAGCTAAACTTTCTAGGACACATAAACCGTTTGAAAACAAAAGCAGACAATGCACTGAACGTGCTTAAATGGACACTAAAGGGAAATACTAAGTCGACGTGGACTGTTTATATACCATTTCAGAAACCTCGCAACGTTTTTTTTCGTGCCAAGAAAAGTCTTAGTTTACGAGAGAACTGTATCTGAAGGGCCCGAATACCTTTCGCGAAATTCAAATGTCCCGCCACCCAACCGGGGAGTGGTGACGTTGCATGCATCATCCCCGACCTTTGCTGTCATTGGTGAGTAAAACGGCGCCCGACAGATGGCGGCACCGTGCCAAAACAGGGCGGCGGATTCGCCACTGCAGCTGCTTTTTGGTCAAGTGGTGTAGACCGTTCGGGCATCCCGCGACATCACATGGAAGCTGAATTATCTGCTGGCTGAAATCTCTGTTACTTGCAGTTTGTGCGAGTTTGTCGAGCCAGCAAAACCAGGGCAGCACTACGCGATCACGAAAGTACGTAAACGTGAAAGCGCGGGCGGCCCAGAGTCGATTGAAAACGAAACCTTTGGACCGCCCGCGTCGTTGTGAACGGTAATTTCAATTCTTTTTCTGGACATGAAATGGAACCGGACAAGTAGAACTTTATTTCATAATATATTACACTACCAGGATGTTTTTGCAAAGAGTACTTGAGTGCTAGCGACAGAATTTAACTGAGGAGTGCTTTCGTCATCGGACAAGTGTTCGAATGTCCCGGGGAGTCTCTAATCATGTCCTGTATTGACTTCGATTTTTCTAGTATTAAGGTTCTGTTCGCTATAATATTGACGCCTTAGAGATTCTCGAGCAGTAATCCATCACTTTAGCTTCAAATAGTATTTGCCTTTAGTGTCCTTTTAAAGTCTTGTCACAGAAACACTTGGGCTCCGACCGGAAAAGCCCTCTGCATAAACAGCGATCTTTGATACGCAGCAAGATAGACTACAGTTGTGTAGTCAGTGGGTTATCCTGACAGTCCCATCTAAGGCGAATAGATTCACTTTATAATCGAGGGCTACGCTTAGCATCTGGTACCTACAGAACTTCCCGTGTTCCTGTCCATACGCAGAAACTAACTAGCCATCTCTGCAACAAAGAACGCAGCTCATGCTTGCTTACATTCAGAGTTCGATCATCACCATGGCATATATGCTACGACATTATCATATCATGTGCTTTGGGCCCCCTTTTATTCCTCTTATTTATAAATGACCTCCCGAATGAAACAGGCGTTTTTATCAGACTCTTTCTATCGCCCCCCGGGAACAACGGTGAACTCGCTTCAAGCAATCGAAACGTTCATGCACATGCACAACCTAGGTCCTCCAACTTTATTTGTCCGGGCGATTTCAATGCACCTGGTATTCATTGGCCCTCTCTATCGACATGCGGTCATGATGGCTCTTTCGATAAAGAACTTTTGAATTTTAGCCTGAATTTGGGACGTACTCAGATCGCTTGCGAGCCTACCAGGCAGAATGCTCTTTTCGACTTGGTCTTTCTTAGCTCGAACCTCACCGCGAATGATTACACTTGTGAAGTGGTAGAAGGCATTTCTGATCATAAGGCTGTTTTTGTTTCCCTTCCGTGCATTATTCCAAAACCATCCTTTGTTCTTACATTTCGCGATTTCAATCACGCTGACGACACCTCTATTTTAGATACATTGGCTGATGCCTTCGACACCTTTGAAACACTCAGCATATCAGGTGACGTGAATGTTCTCGTGACATATTTTGAAAATATTGTCATGTCATGTATCGAACACTTCATTCCCATCAAAACAAAAAAGAAAAATACTAAAATCCCTTGGATGAACAGAGATATACTACATCTTTCACGTCGTGTTCGCAGGCTTAGACGCTTGAAGGACTTCCATAACCACGTACTCACTGCTAGGTTAGCTAAGGCGAAGGAGGATCTTTGTACAAAAACCAAATCAGCCAAAAATTTTTTTTATAGTGTGCAGCTACCACTTCTCTTGAAAAGAAACCCGCATAAATTCTGGGGATCCATTTTTCCTCGTCACAGCTCTTGTACATCCTTATGTGTGAAGAACGAAATGACTAGTGATTCACTATTAATCTCCAACGCCTTCAAGGCACACTTTAAGTCCGTTTTTACTTGCGATAATCATATTGTTCCTCTTTTTCCAAACATTCATCCGACTTGCCCCATTAATGATACCTTAGTTAGCACGGAAGGTGTCTTAAACCTCATACTAAATATTGATACAAAGAAAAGTGAAGGGCCTAATGGAATCCCGAATTTTTTTCTCGTTCGGTATGCCTTATGGACTTCACGATACCTTACTCTTATCTTCAATAAATCACTAACTTCCGGCATAGTACCTTCATCATGGAAGATGGCTAAGGTGCTTCCGTTACATAAGTCAGGTAGTAAGCAGCATCTTTCTAACTACCGGCCAATATCTTTAACACCATATTCATGCAAAATACTAGAGCATATAATATACAAACACATTATGGAATTCCGTGAATCAAATAACATTCTCTCTAATGTACAACATGGATTCAGACGCGGTTTTAGCACCATAACACAACTTGTCGAGTTCACGCATGACATAGCTTCTAACCTGGATAAGGGATTTCAAATTGACGCTATATTCAGATTTTTCCAAAGCTTTCGATACCGTACTTCACTCAAAACTACTGTCCAAACTAAATGCCATTCTTAACAACCCTCAATTAGTGAACTGGATAGAAAGTTTTTTGTCTCACCGCACTCAATTCGTAAGCTATAACTCGATCAATTCTTCGGTGGTGGATGTGTCATCAGGCGTCCCTCAAGGCTCGGTCCTCGGACCTCTACTTACTATATATTAATGATTTGCCACACGAGATATCGTCTAAAATTCGAATGTATGCAGATGACTGCGCATTGTATAACATCATTTCATATCCCTCTGAGCATGTTCGCCTTAGTGAATCATTCGTCAGATTTTCTAAATGGTGTGAAACATGGCAAATGAATATTAACTTCCGTAAGACTGTCGTTATGTCCTTTTCTAATAAAGCTAATCCATTCCTTTTGAGCTACGGATTTATTAATTTAATTCAACGCGTTTCTGCATATAAATATCTTGGTCTCACGTTCACCACTAACCTGTCCTGGTCAAAGCACATTGATTCCATTACGATTAAGCTCAACAAAAACTCGGTTATTTCCGTCGTACTCTGTCTAATTCTCCGCGCGACACTAAATTACTGTTATATAAAGCTATTTTTCGCCCTATACTTGGGTATGGTAGTATCATTTGGAATCCCTACAAGCAGTACGAAATAGACAGTTGAGGCCATACAAAGGAAAGCCATTAGATTTGTCTACCGACGTTGTGACCACCAGTTCTCACCATCGTCAGTCATGTCGTCACTCAACTCGACATCTCTCGCCGAACAGCGACACGTTAATTCTTTAAAAATTCTTCATGGCATTACTCACTCATCTTGTCGCCTATCCAGTAATGAATATATCACCTTTGCTAAAATCTCTTCTAGTAGGAGACATCACGCGCTTAACATTACACCATTTCTTGCACGCACTAATACTTTTAAGTATAGGTTTTTCCATAAAACAACTGAAACATGAAATTTGCTACCAGGAACCAACCGTTCTCTCCCATTAAATAAATTCTTGTCTGTACTCCCTCAACACTGCGCCTAAACTTTGTTTGTTGCCTATTGTATTTCTTTCTTGTATTGTATTATCCACTTCTGCTATAGCCCCAGAAGGGGCTGCAGTATGTGTAAATAAATATACAATAAAAATTGATACTGTAGGAGACCAGGCTAAATTACACGCAAATTCACAGAAGATAAAGAAATGGTGTGATGAATGGTAAATGGTGCTAAACACGTTAAAGCTGTAGTTATGACAGTCTCTAGAAAGTTAAATTACTTAAACTACTCTTATTTTATTTATAATCATGAACTTATAAGAGTTGAGCAGCATAAGTACCTTGGCATGATTTTCACAAGTGATCTTCGCTGGAACCACCATATAAATTGTGTGTGCCAAAGCCAACAGGTCACTCTGGTGTCTGAGGCGTAATTTACCATTCGCGACGCAAGAAACAAAACTTCTAGCTTATAAAACATTAGACCTACAATTGAATATGCTAAGGTTGTCTGGGACCCTTACACTGCTATAAATATATCAAAAATCGAAAGAATACAGCATCCGGCAGTCAGATTCATATTCAATAAATACCGGTGGACGGACTTCCCTTCTCAACTTTGTGTGCAGGCAGACCTACCGACATTACAGGCTAGAACTAAATATGAAAGACTTGAATATATTTACCTAATAATTCATCAGCATGTTCATATTATGTATTCAGACTCTCTTGAAATTCTTTCCGGTTAAACCACTAGACATCGTCATTCAATGTTTATTCGTCCCCCTGTTATTCATACCGATTGTTTCAAGTATAGCTTTTTTACAAGAGCTATCAAAGAATGAAACTCCCTCTCGGAAGAAGCCGTTTCATCCTCAATTGATTTCTTCGCAAAACACATTGGAGATATCCTAGTTTGTATGTAATATACTTTACTTTGTATCTTCGTTATCTTCAGCGGTTTATGCTATTACCTCTTGGTGTTATTAATTTTAATTTATCGTCCCTTTTTGTGTTTCAACGTACAATTTTCCATGAACAAAATATTTGATTTGTAAACGTTCGTATTCCCCTCCTGCTATAGCCCTGTGTAAGGGCTGGCAGTATCTGTAAGTAAATAAATATACTGCAACACATGAATACACAATGCGAATAAACTACATGCCATCAAATCTCTCGTACTTCGATATGAAGTGTGCGAGCGCGATATTCAAGAGGCATTTCAAGTTGCAGAGAAGCCATCCAGATAAGCCCGCTGGTGCGACGCTTCATGATTTCTAGATAGTTCACTGCCACACCTTAGGAAGCAGGATACCCCACAGGAGCACGTAATACAAGAGTTACGCACAGTGCAAGAAACATACAGCACTAACGAGTTTCCCACAGATGGTTCAAACACATGACTATGTGGGAAGCAGTGTCATATCGGGAACCTGGGAACCGACTGTTATGCTCCCGCCAATCGTTTATTTTCCCAGCCGAATGTTATGCTTTGTGAATGGCAGTGCAAAAAGTTGTACCTAGAAAACACAAAAAACTCATTTTCACAGACTCCCTAATTGCTCGTAAAACCCTCAATTTACAATTCGAGCAGGGACCTTTCATCGGCGACATCCTACACACACTGTCACGCATAAATCAAAACCACTCAATTCCTTTCTGCTGGGTTCCAAGTCACGTTGGGACCCCGGGAAATGAAAAGGCGGATATTTGTGCTGCTCATGCGAAACACAGAACTGTATCTCAAATAAAGGTGCCCTTGATAGATGGGCTTGAAGCTATTTGCAGAACACTAATTAACAAATGGAAATGTCAGTGGAACTTGAAAGATAACAAATTGCACCTCATCAAACCGGTTCTAGGTGAATGGAAAACCAGCTGCCGCCAAGAATGCTTCATTGAGGTAATATTAACCAGATTCCGAATAGGGCAGATGCACCACAGAAGAAATTATCTACTCAGAAAGGAAGCACATCCGACATGTGGTAAATGTGAAGAACCACTTACTGCACTGCACATTTTAATTACTTGCCCACATATCGACAGACAAAGGCGAAAACGCTCCCACGATCTATACGTATTGCAGGTATCACTACAACCCCCTCTCATTTTGAGAGACTGTTCCCTTGTTCCTTTTGACAATGTAGTGAATTTTTTAGAGGAAATAGGCTTCCTGAACAAACTTTAAATTATACAGGTTCTACTATTTGTGCCATTGACGTTATAACCCATTGTGTCTGTCGCAGCAAAGCCAAAGTGGCTTTTGCGCCTATAAACCAACGTTAACTATCTTGCCTCTTCGAGGAGCAAAGTGCCTCCGGTGGTGGCCTGGTGCTGACCACCATATATATACATATATATATATATATATATATATATATATATATATATATATATATAGCAGTTCCATGAGGGTGAGATGCAAAAGCACTGTGTACCCTAGATTATGTGTGCAGGTTATCGAACCTCAGGTCGTTAAAATCAACCCGGACTCGCCTACTAGGGCGTGCCCCATAATCGTGTCGAAATCAAGGCACCTGGCACCATATAATTTTATTTTAAATATATATCTACTTCTATCCAACCAGGTTTTAAAGAATGTTGGAGTGGAGATTTCTCAAGTGAAGCCAGACTGTCGTCATCAAATCATAGGCAAGAAAAAACGTCAGCGATTAGTGGAGCATAAAGAACCGCTATCTTACAACCCACGAAATTTAGGATGTGAAATGTCGCTGTACAGACATTATTGGCGGCTTTCTTTCTGTCGCTGGTTTGAGACGAAAGCTAAACGTTTTGTCACATTTTATAGCAGGCAATGATATCAATCCGCAGTCCAAGTTAACATTTAGCCAGAAACCATGAGCGTTTATTCTTCAGTTACCCTAGTATTTTGAAGAACAATCGAAAATTAAATAATCTGTGAGTGAATTTCAGGTGTTGTGACACCTTTTCACGGCGGAAGCAGACACACCGGCTTCACCTTTGCTGGGAAGAACCCGCGGGGGCTGCAACCGCAATTTTTTTAAACTCTTTCGCCTCTGTCACGTGACCGGCTTAACACACTTCACACGCATACTTCTTTTCTGCTTTTACACTCTAAATGCTAACGCATTAAAAGAAATTAATGCTCGTTCTCTCTTTGCTTTCTCTCTCTGTGTCAGGCGTCAAGATTGCGCTCCGACTCATCAAGAGCCGCGCCATGCGGGCCATCAAAGCGAAGCCTTGGGACATCCCTCTAGAAGCGTGCGCCTCCGAAGGTCCCACATGGAGTAATGAATACCTGGCCTGCTTTGTGCGCCACATGGCTCACACAACTTGGCATCTCTGCTGCACGTGTCCCATGGGCTCGGACAACAGGGCTGTGGTGGATCCCAGGCTCAGGTACGCTTATTCCGAGATCAAACACTGAGACATTCAGTTATGTGAAACGGGAAAATTATCCTCTCGGTGGCCTTTGCTGTTAACAACCTTAAAAACAGACAGGGCCTGATCGCCCATTTCCAAGTTATAGTATCACAGCAGAAAAGTCAATATTGTTAGACGAAAGAAACAAATCTTTCGGCTCATATTCTAAACCAAAATATAGATTTTCTCTCCTAGCTTCTAAGCGTCTCCCACTGACAACTACCGCCTTTTCGGCATCGCTTTAGGGATCTCATGTGCAATGCCACATGTGTCGTCACCTGTGAAAATTTTTTAATCAACATACCCTGCCATGCTCAATCATTGTTGCTACGCATGCTTTGGCACCAAACGATACGGAGAGGGCGGCGCCATTAGATTGCGCCCGCAGTTTTTCAGTCGCGGGATAAAAACACAACATTTGCACAAACTAACTTGGGCTGTCCGCCGACCAATACGCACACGTGAAAAGGAAGCCGCGCGCATGTTGCGCAGGTTGAACACGAGCAATTCCCTTCGTTTCGTCGCCCTTTCGAGTTGCCAGAAAGCTGCACGATTCAAATACAATGAGCTCGCAAATATTCTACCGCACAGAATGGATTCAAAGTTTGTCAGCTTAATGTGAGACGTATACCATTTAACCTGCAACGCACGACGGATACAATCTCAAAAATTTGGCGTCATGACCGCCTTAAGAAAGCAGGGGTCATGCGGAACCTATACGGCCGCATTTGGAAGTTTTAACCTTGGCGCGACAGCTGGATGACTAAGCACCATTCAAGCGTTATTCGCTTTCATATATACTAATATTGAGCACATTTTCGCACAAGTCATAGCGTGTTCATCGAAGCACTTAACGAGAAAGCGTTGATGCCCACTTGCGCGCAATTTCGAAATCTGCCCAGAATGTGTTACGGTGTGCCCGCTTGAACGCATCAGCGTGGACGTTTGTTGTGTGTAAGGGGCCATTATGGTCGCAGCCCTTACAGTAAAAAGAAAGCTTAGGGAAAGATCTTTAGTTTGCGTATTAAACAGAAATGCTCAAGTGCCTCGTTGCACAGTGAGCACGCCGTCGGCGGCGTTGAACCGTAGTGGCCGTGGGCGAAACGCGTGCATCTATCGCCACTTGGCGCATTTTTCCCGTCAGCAGCAGCGCTGGGGAGGAGGGAGAAATAAAAAAATCAAAGTGGTAGTTTCACCCGAAAGGCGAAACATCGATTGTGATCGCTAATTAGTGGACAGCTGTAAGAAGTAAAGTTAGTAGTTTTATGAGCAGCATAAACTTGTAAACGTAGGCATACTAAGTTAACAAGCATGATGTTCTCCGCACACAAGCTAATGTGAACACATAACACTGCGTGACCACGGAAACTCGCTTTCGAAACGCCGGAGTGAGGAAGTGCCGCAGCAGCAGCGACCGCATTGGCGTTCGCGCTGCCTCCCACATCAACGCGAACTAAGCCATGAAACACCGCGCACGGTCCCCGTCACAGATGACATTGAGGACGCAGCGACCCAGGCGGGCCCACGCGGCCGCCCGGGCCACCCGGACACGAACACGCCCTCCCCTCCTCTTGGAGCCTTGCGCGCGACGAAAGACGGTGCGCTTCCTTGTCGCTTTCTTCACTTGCGTGCGCGTGATTGAGCCGCAATCGTCGGCTCAGCCTCGCACTCTCTCACTCGCACATACAGTGCCTGACGCCGGACGACGATTTTATGGAAGAAATGCGCCTGGAGTGGCATATGATTTGTATCGCAATAAAAAAAAAGAAACAGAAAGCTTGCATTCGTCCACAGCGTTTTCCGCAAGCGTTCCCCGGTAAAGAGATTACGGTTGCATAAGCCGTAGTTTCAGTGACGCGTGAGAGACCCTAGAATGTTATCACGTTCTCATTCTCGTGGCAAAGGTTAAGCGTCTCCCAAGATGTTAAATATATTCTAAGCGCATTCAATATATATATATATATAGCAAATACAGAACAGCGCTACTTGCCCGAACTTTCTACCAAACACAGTAATTAACGCGAATATCTCACGAGTGGCAAGGCGTTGGTGTTTCGACGACGATGACACTCCAGCTACGCATGAATTGTTGGTGCGCTGAAATACCACGTATTCAAGTGCTCACTCTACCTGCGAGTACCATGAAGTGTGCCTTATGGTATATATGAATGTTGCAGATTTTCGCTGTGAATTTTGCTTCTTTCCTGCATAGTGGTCGTACAAGATTATATTTCTGATTAGGCCACCCTTCTCGCTTCGAAAACATACATTCGAAATTATTGCGCCATGAATAGATCAGTTGTTAAAATAGCTTCAGAACTGGCCTTAGGCAGATGCTTTGAGCACTTGCTCAACCGTGTGCAACTGTAGAAAGAGCATATAAATAAGTACGACTAGATGCTTCGTGGGATTCATTATGATGAGATATTAACGATGTAAATGACCCATCGAATAGTTGACGTCTTGCAGGAGTTCCTGTCAGCACACATGTGAATCTATATTTTCCTGAGTGCCTATTCTTGTATTGTTTCTCGTATCACTTAGGTGGTTTTGTCGACTGATAGTGTATGAGAGCATTGACAAAGCATATGGCGCCACCAATGCTTTCTAGCGGAAATAATTGTGGGTTGGGGCTCACAAATTTTCCTTTTGAATATTTCTGAAAGGTCTCAACTCTTACCTGGTGGCATTGGCTGAGTGATGTAACCGGTGAAATATAGAAAACGTTATGCAGATCCCATGCGCTCTGAGAATCTATATAAGCGAAGCATTCTGTGTAGGATGCTTTGATTGACGATAATTAGCTGTGTGTTGACGGTTAAAGCTTAATTTCTTCAACATTTGGCCTAGCACGAGAGTGGTGAGTTGATGTTCAACGTTAACTTGCGGGAAGCGCTGCTGTTTTTCTGCATAGTACACAAGACACACAGGGAGAAGTGTTTGCTTGAAGCGTTGTCGTGTGCCATACTCCATAACCTCTGAGAGGGTTGAGCATAGTCATTACCTCACATGGCACATCGCATTGTAGCAGAAGTATTAAACTTGAGTTATACTATGGGGATGTACGTGCCAAAACCACAATCGGATTATAAGGCACGCCGTAGTGGCAGACTACGGATTAATTTTGACACCGTGGTGTTCTTTCACGAGCCCCAAAATCTAAGTGCACGTGCGTTTTCTATTTCACTCCCATCAAATGCGGCTGCTGCGATTGGAAACAAATCCATGGCCTCTAGCAATTCCATAGCCGCAAAGCTAACGCGATGGGCACAGAAGTCTTGATTTGACAGTCGTCCGCTTCGGTAGTTTCACCTGGACCCTGCGGGGCGCTTTAGTTTATGCGGCTCTGCTTCTGCACGCCCCGCGTGGTTTGTCCGCTTGATATATTTGCATGGTGTTTAGTTTTCAGAAATAGCAGCAATGTACTGAGCCGTATCTTGAACTTAGGCTTATCCAGTTTCCCCGCAACCGCGGTCGTATAGTAGTAAGGTTTGCTTACCTTCTATTGTCACCTCCCCCTCCTCCCTTGCATGGGAACTGCTTCTTCTCCTCCTCCCTCCTCCCTACATTCTTATCTACGTCCCTTCCGGACTCGCACCTTAGTAGAAAGGGAAGCGCTGCAGTTTCTGCAATGCTTCTGAGGGGAGTCACGGATAATTACAGCTGTCAAGAGGCTAATTTGGCGACGGCCAGGGAGCTCCAGAGGGCATTGTGCACATTGGACGCGGTGGGGTGAAAAAGAGTTTCTAGCGTCGCCTTTCCTCTCTGACTCGCTCCTGTCATGTATGCACATGCTGTGGCCCCTCCCCCCTCGCGGTGTGCCTGATAGCATCAGCCATAGCAGTCACAGCAGCAGCTGCAGCAGCCGAAGAAGCAGCAGTGGGAAAGTCCAATGAAGAGGCAAAGAAAGCTTGGCTTTAAAAACTGGGCCCAGTGGAGAAATACGCAGGCGTTTACATATGCCGCGCCATAGAGACGTCCGTGTTGGTCGTGTTTCCTTGCTGTCATGCGTGACCTTGTGTTTCGAAAAACCGGCCGTGGTGTGGCCGCGCGGTGTCAAGCAAATTGGCGTTCTTCGGCAAGGCCAGCAAATGGACATGCTGTTAATTTGGCTGCATGCACTCCTTCTTGCACGCTCTATTCTTGTGCTTTTGATACTTAATGTGGGTGGAGAAGAAATGAAAGAATCTGGCAGGGCAGTCATGCTACCTGTTATGCTGAGCATAGTGCATCCATGTTCAATTTAAATAAGAGTTGCTCTTCGTGGGCGTCCAACAAATGAGGATTGGCTCGGTACGGAAAGGACAAGCAGGACAACAAACTGTGTCCTTTTTCATCTGTATTTTTTTTTTTTTTTGCATCTCGCCGCGGCAATGGGTATCAGTGCTGGCCAGGAGGCGCTGCAGCTGCTTGTGTGTGCAGCTGGAATATGCTGACGCCATACGATTGGGTGGCCAGGAAAATTGTGTGACATTTTGGGTGATAAGAGACTAGCTACATGCGTCCAGCCAAGCTCTGGGCACACCGATATGCTTTGCAGAAGCACATGCCCTCATACGTTCTAGCACACCGGTTCTCTGTCTGGCCATAATCTGTAAACATGTAGTTCAATATGAGCGGAACAATCAATGATGCTAAATATCAGCACGTGCTACTTAAATCTGTTTCCACCGCTTGTTAAGCTTTGTGATACGGCGCTGCAGCTGGCACGCGAAGTTTCAGCCCTGGTTACCCAAACGAAACGTGTGGCCGGCGACTATACTTGTCGCGGACTCATGTGTGCCCTCTCATAAATATGAGAGCGGTGCGCTTCTTGCGCACTACGCAAATTTACTGTTCTGCCATTTCCAGAGCTGCTCACATGCACTATCCAAGATTCTTTCATTGCCGTCTTATTCGGTTTTGCCTGGCCCTGTTTACATGTATGCATTATGCGCTTACCACCGATGCTGAGTAGTGGAAACTGATTGTTAAATTACATGAAGAGATGCATGTAATTTAACAATCAGTTTCCACTACTCAGCAATCGGTGGTAAGCGCATTAATGCATACATGTAAACAGGGCCAGGCGGTCATATTTTGAGGCTAATGAAGAAATTTGAGAAGTGCAAGGTGTAACGCTTTACGCTGTAAACACAGACTATGTGGTTTACAACTGGGAAGGATTCCTTGGTGAGAACGTCGGCTAGCTGATGATGAATCCCTTTTATTGGCAAAAATGCTGCTTCGAGCGACACCTGCGCTCGTCTTGTGCCTCTTCTTCCTTTGTGCTGTGACTGCCACTTTCCTAAGGACGCTATGCTCGCGGATGAAGAGACAAAAGCTCCCGCAGAATGCATTTTCGACTGTCGCATATAGTTGTTCCCATTATAGCATTAAACCTATCCGTACGACGACTACAGCCAAACCACACGTAACTGGCTAACAACGAAAGCGGGATCGAGCAATTAACTTGCCGCACGTGCTCCGTTGTTCCGGTACTACAGTTTCTTTAGAGCGCACCTCTTAGGCGCCCATGGCTGCGGTGAGCGTCGGCATCCTCGGCGTGACCGAGCGAACGAGCACAGTAAACAGCCGTGGAGGAACAGGAACAAACGGGGAGCGCAGCGGCGGATGAAAGTCGTCAATAGCAAAGATAGCGCAAGGAGGAATTCGCAAGACGATGGTATGGCGCAGTGCCACGCAAGGCGGGCTCTGCGGCGACGATGGCTACGAGATGGCGCCAGAGTAGCACGCGTAGTCTGCTCGCCGATGACGGCATCGAAACAATATATACAAACAAAGCACTGCATGAGCGGAGGTCTGTTTGCGCGGCTGCTGTCGATCGCACCCACGCATCACCCACGCGTTGCCTCTCGCGATCTCCCTTTTAGCGAGGCGGTCGCGCCACACTTGGCTCGGTTTACAACGTGCCACGCGAGACGTTGTCCCCGCCAGCCAATAGATTGCGAAATGAAAACACTTATGGAGCTTTGCATCTGGGAGCATCGTCACCGTCGGTGAATTTTTTTAATGTAAATGTTTCCTTCCATGACGCATTAATCTATTGTGAGATGTGGCGCTCGAAAGAACAGATCTTGGAGACGAATAATATAACGGCAGATGTAAATAATTTTGGAAGTGCTATTTGCTACATTCGTTATCATTGTTGACCTTTGATTGGCTTATTGTGCGTTTTATGATTAGCCAAATAGCGCTTTAGTGCCACCAGAAGCAAAGCAAGTCTAAAAATCAAGTTAAAAAAAAGGATTCTCGTGTGACTGCACGCACGCGCGCGCTGCATATGAAATTTACCAGCTCAATTGTACTCTATGTGCTTTCATCGTTTTTATAGCGTCTCTCGATTCAACACCTTCTTTGCTTGTTTTTCAGGGTTTATGGCCTGAAGAATCTACGCGTCGTGGATGCATCTGTCATGCCAACTATAGTAACTGGGAACCTAAACGCGCCTGTGATGATGATCGCCGATAAAGCAGCGGCTATGATTCTACAAGATAATTAATAGCTAAGATTGCTTTACTTATACCTTGCATATAGAGGCTAGGTACTTTCTATGATATCTTTTGTGCTAGATTGACAAAGCGAAGCTAAACAAAATGCTGACCTGCAACAGAGTTCGCTTTTTTACGCTATACCAGTACAACTTCAAGTGTAAATTAGCTGATATTTCTGATAAGCCAACACGTGATTCGCATTTTGCTGGCATGCAGGTGAGTTCAATTTCGGCCTGTATTGGAATGTGCATCTATGTGACCAAGAAGCTCCAGTTTTATGTTCGTATAAACTTTGTTGTCGCCGCCATTGTCGTCTATACCATCTCAGGAAAAGCTTGGAAGACCGCTGCAGTCACTTTCGACATTCAATGCATGCCCGTCGCTCTCGTATTGCGTGTTCAAACTCTGTAAAAGCGTACCCGAAGGTAATACATGCAATAAACTCGCAAGGCTTGCCTGGGACACGTTTTACGCTGTTGTAGATCCTGGTGTATCGTCTCTTGTTCAACACGTTTTGCTCAGTAACTGGAACATATTTAGCAAATATGTCATGCCTACTTGACAATTTTGCGGGTTGAGATTACTTAGTGAAACTTCCGTAGAATGATATTAAATGATAAACTACAGGAACGCTGGCAAGAAGTTTGACTGAACAAAGACCCAACGCTCAAGAAAATTTGTCCCACGTAGCTGACATTTAATAAGTGGAATCCATGTAGACAAAAATTAAGACAACGTGCTAGTGACTATTTTACTGTTATCACAAAGAAACACTAAGAAGGCGTGAATCCTCACATTTACAGGCGATGATCGCGTTCTCTAAATGAGGTACTGGCGGCAGGCGTGATCGTATGGTACTGCATTAACGTGCATGTCGGCTACTTCATGCAGATCCGTGTTTTCTAGTAAACAGTATAAATCTAGAACTTGAACTGACCATAATTCAAGAATGATATTGCTGCAAGCGCTCTGAAAGCGAGCCTTGACAACGCTTCACACCAGCCACGCTGATTGTGGCTATGAAATGAGACTGCCACTTATTTAGGCCTCGCACATGTAATGTGAGGACGTTGCACCGTTCCCCGCCTGCGGCAAGTTTTTTTTATTCGCTTTCATTGCCAATAAATCATCGTTTCTTTAATTCAATTAGTCCGCTAGTGCAAGTAATTTCCCCTTTCCCATTTCTCTGTATGCTGAGCAAGAAAACAGCTTCTGGTAGCACCACGGGAATGATCCTGAAAGTGGCACGTGAGCTTACTACGGTACTACCTTCGGAGTTGTAACACCAGGAAACTACGATCCCTACGTCCATGGCGTCCGTGGTCTACGTCCGTGGTCTACGTCCGTGGCATAACTTTTAAAGTATCGGGCTTCTCTGCTAGACATCGTCTATTCGAATTCAACCTATTTACAATTTTATTGATTTATTAATGCGTTACCACCAGGGGCGTCGAAATGGAAAAAGAAGTGCATCTGTAAATGCAAAAATACAAATTTCGCCATAAGGCCGTAGCAATCAATGCGATTGCCACATGGAATATCACACGAGGTCAGCCTCGTAGGTTTAGTGGGAGCATGAATTGCAATAAACGTAAACAGGGTAAGTATACACTCATGGCGTCATCAAATGTGCTGACGCACATGGACAAAACATACGCGATGGCCACGAGCAGCATAAACTAGAACTGCAGGGCCTTTTCGTTGTTGTTGCCTTGCGTCGTCCTCGCGTTCGTGTATCACAGCGTGCTCACGGCAAGCCCGATGTGCATCCGCTTCGCGCTTGTTGTCCTGAGTGGGCGTGGCACATACCCACAGTGGGGGCGTGGCCGAGAATCGGGTGGCTCAATTAGGTGCATAAAAATAATAAGGGAGTTAACAATTTAAGCGTTGGAGTTTAAAAGTAAACATTTTGTTTCGAGAAAAAAAAAGGAAATAATCCGATGATAACCGGGTATAAGATAATAATAATTAATCACAGATAAGAAATAAAAGAAAGCTATGGTTGGGAGGGAGAAAGATCAGTCTAACATGGAAATCGATTGGTTTCAATGAAGTACTTTCGGATTGCCAAGCAAACATTCCTGTGGCTGAACCCAATAATGGAGGCTCCAAAAAGATAGGATCACAGGCACTGATAAAGGTAGACCAATAGAGCGAAATGGGATTTCGAGTATCCGTTTTCTCACAATAGAAAAACGTCTGCAAGACAACAAGAAATGGTCTATTGTCTCCGCTTCGGCACAGAATGAGCATAATGGTGAGGGGACCAGACGACACCTGTGGAGGTAGAAGTTCAATGCAGGTATACGGCAGTGCAGCATCGTGATGGACACTTCAATTTTCCGTCTTCGGCAGAAATCTCTGTGCCAAGGATGTAGGAGATGTCCGCAATCCACAGAGTTGGTAATTGCGGAGCCTGATACTGTCTGTATAATGACACTCCTTGCGAAATCTAGCAGCAGTGACATAAGCAGTCAAAGGGCAGCAAGGGAGAATCGGGCCGCTTATCGATGCCTTGGCTAGAGAGTCTGCCATTTCATTTATCATTAGTCCTTTATGGCCAGGCACCGAAACCAAACGCACCCTTTTTCGCGCTTTTTAGCGGCAAGGTTTTGTCCACATTGTCGGTTAACCTCGGCTTTCTCTTTCCTCAGCTCCGCGTCTCGGAACCCCTGGTGTTAAGCGGCAGCATACGCCGTAAACACGCAACAGCACGTTGCTCCTGCGGCTGCACCACGAAGCGGTCTTGGTGATTATTCGGGCCCTCCTTGCATCAGTGTGATTAGCGTTTTACACGAGCTTTTCGGCCGACGTTATGTCATCTCACGCGCGGAGGAAAGTTTGTGCAATGTGAGGGACGCTGGGTTTCGCTGCATAAGAGCCGCGTCAACAGCTACTACCATAGCTACTTCGCGTGGGAAAACGATGGCACAAACTGGCAAGGTCGGCATAGTTGGGTTACAGATTGTTCTAGCATGCAAAGCTGTCTCACCTAATGGCCTTAAAATGCAGCTGCTTGTGTGCCCGATTCTTTACGATTGAAACACGAACACTCCTAGGCGTATTTCTCAACCTTGCGTTCTAATTCTGACGCTAAGGGAAAGCGTAGAGTACTGCAAGTACTGCTCTTTAGAAAACGTAATAAAACTTTATTGGCCTATTCCTTCGACTTCTCCACAGCTGCTGCTGTCGCTCTCTTGCACTCCGCGTCGGCAGGTGCTCTGACGGTGTCAGTCGTTCAGAGCGTGCATATATTTGGTAGGAGCGCGGCACGGTGGAAAATTGACGCGACAAAACTCGTTTGAGCCATTTCATCGCGTGACTACAATGATCTTAGAAGCTCCTTCGGTAGCGCAACAATACCCTCTTGACGGCTGTAGTCATCCGTGACGCCCCGCAAAAGTATTGCAGAAACTGCAGCGCTTACCATTGCACTAACGTGCAACAGTCCAGAGGGGCTATACATATAATGGTAGAGAGGAGGTAGGGAGACGAGGCAGAGAAAGAGTAGAACCGGCGCAGTCGCAAAGCGAGTGAATAACAGCTTTGCCACTCTTCGCTCGCAGCACCCATCTTGGAGGGAGAGTTGGAGAGGGGAAAGGCGACGTAAAAAAGCCAAGAAAATGCTGCTACTAGACACGACAGCGGTTTCGAACAAACTGGATAAATTTAAGTTCAACGTTGGTGCTCTACGCTTCTATTATTTGTGAAGAATAAACAACTTGCAAATTTGTCAAGCGGACAACTAACGCAGGGCATGCAGGCATAGAGCCGTACTAAAACACCGTAGCGTCTAGGCGACACTACGGAAGTGGGTGCACGTGACATAAACACTTATGTACCCGTCCCGGTAGCTTCGCGGCTATGGCGTAACTCGAGCTCGCGTGTTCGATCCCGAACGCGGCAGCCGGCTTCCCGCGGGGTCAAAATTAAAGAACATGCATGTACGTAGATTTAGGTGCACGCTTAAGAAGACCGGGTAGTCAAAATTGAACCGGAGTCCGCCACTATGCCATTGTAGTTTTTGCGTGTACATCCCCATAATTCAATGAAAGTTTAGCACGTCTTGCACATTCTCTAGTTATAGTACACATACATAAATACCTAAAGGTACTTAAAACAGAGCACGGAAAAATGGCGCCGCAGTAGGTCAATCGGTAGGAGCGTAGCATGCGTTATGCAAGGATGTGGGTTCGTGCGCCACCTACGGCCACTTTTTTTTCATGCGCTTTACTTTCCTTTATTTATCATTTCTAGATTTCCAATGATACATACAAGAAATTGTACTTTACGCTTTCAATATCATTGCCGGGGTCGCAGTGACAGCGCAACTAGCACTGCCTCACGCATATTTTTTTCAGTCTGCGCAGCTATCTTGGCCCACGGCCGATCAACAATTACACGTGGAAACCACGCTCCTATTACTCGGGGCGTGGTTGTGCTTTCGCTCGATATTCCGTGGTTGGCACAGCCGAGCAGTCTGTCTTCTTTTTTTTTTCTGCCTGTGCGGGTTAGTCCTATTAGAATTCGTTTGCACTGCCTGTGATGTGATCGCTGTCGCTTCTGGCACCCTTAGCTTTTCGCGTTCTCTTACACGCAAAATTGTTTAGCCATTGTACTGGTCCAAATGGAATCCTGGGAAGAAAATGTGGACAAATACAACCTTATGAAGATGATTGAAGCACTAGAGGCAAAACTCGAAATAGAAAGCAAGCGACTCACTAGTGGTATTCTCGGTAAATTTATATTGAAGATGCAGTCCTGTGGGGTTGATGCTGAAGAGTTGAAAAAACAAGTGGACAGCTTGGAACTAAGTGTTTCGGTCCTAAATGATATCATAGAAAGGCTGCGTGATGAAAAGTGCGTGCTTGCGTGCAGCTGACAACAAACATTTTAATAAAGAGAACGAAGTACTGCCCGAAAGCGTTGCTGCTCTAGAACAATGAACAACTCGAATGAAGAACGTTGAGGTCCAGGGCATGCCGTGTCACCAAGTGTGTTAATTTCACACGAAACGTCCCGAAACCCCTAAGACATTGCCGAAGCACTTGGCAAATATTGGAATTGTTGGTGATTGCGCGAATGAGGTTTCACCTGAAGAATAGTTGAAGTCCACAACCAATCTTACTTGTAGGCTCTCCCGAACTGTGCCTTCAAGGCAATACGCGCATGCATAGTGCAACTGAATTCTTGCCGTGCATATGAACTGTTTATGGAAAAAATATGGGTGGAGGCTTTTTTTATGAGCAGTAAATGTCAGTAAAGCACCCATTTACTCGGTCTGAATGTTAATGGCCCCGCAACTACACTATACGATAAGTCGTGATGAAATATACAATAATACGTGATAATAATAAACGATAATACGTGTTAAGACGTACGATAATACGTGATGTGATGAAAGTAAACGATGTCTGCTTCGAGGTGGTCGTCACGACCGTTTTATTATCCGTCATGAGATATTGTGCATGGTGCTGACTCATAGTTTTCAGTACTACAGATCAGCAGATTACGACTTATGCGAGAACCTTAATCATCAACTCTCTGCCGCAACCGTGGCATAGAGGGCAAATTTCAAGAAATTTCCAGCTGGAAGAATATAACCTTTAATGAGTGTCCGTCGGCCTGGTCAAGCACTGTTTCATTCTGTTGGGAGGAAGCAGAGACGAAGTGACCGTGTGACTATAACTTTCCTTCACGTATTCCAGATGTAAATGATGATAAGTTAGCTTTTATCTGCCACTGCAAAAACTCGCACCTGCGCCGTCTTCACCAACCGACTGCCCCGAGCCCGCGAAATTGCAGTTGATGAACTTGCAAGCACAGGACGTTTGTGTAATTATACTGATGTCAAGTGCCACAGCATGCGTTCGCTTGGCAATTAGCTGTGCATATGCGTGCCGTTTCTCTACCACGGGTGCGCTTTAAAACCACGGCGCTGCAGTTTTTTGCTTTCCTTTCCTTCCTTCTTCTCCGCCCTTAAACTGGCTCTCTTAACTACTACACGCAGAAACAAAGCAACAGCGCGCGCATGCAATCCCATAGATGAGATGAATATATATATATATATATATATATATATATATATATATATATATATAAATAACCGACTATAGCGGACAACATGAGTCCCTTTCCACGTAAGTGTGAGGCTCGGAGCAGCAGTTGTGGCGCTTGAAAGTGGCCTGGGGCCTGACGAACCAACCCACTGAGCTATCTTTTCGGGCAACATCGAAGGGTCACGAGTTCAAATCACCTGTTATGTTCCTTTTTTTTTTCGCCCCGTTTTCCTTCTTTTTTTTCCTTCTTTTAATGTCTTTTCCTTTTTTATCACTGTACGGGAACCCTCCTAAAATAAAAAAAAGAAAGATATATATCTTCAAATATGTATGGCCTCACATGTGCAGATCATAAATACCAGGTTCTCTAGCCGAGTGTCATCCGTGCGGTATAACCGAGCTCAGATTGGTCCACCTCGACTGATCAAATAGGGCACCACTGTATATTAAATGAGGCGTACAACTCCTGCGGGACCCGCCGTGGTTACTCAGTGGCTATGGTGTTAGACTGCTGAGCACGAGGTCGCGGGATCGGATCCCGGCCACGGCGGCCGCATTTCGATGGGGGCGAAATGCGAAAACACCCATGTACTTAGATTTAGGTGCACGTTAAAGAACCCCAGGTGGTCGAAATTGCCGGAGTCCTCCACTACGGCGTGCCTCATAATCAGAAAGTGGTTTTGTCACGTAAAAGCCCACAATTTATTTTTAAATTTACCTCCTGCGGGGACGGTACAGTATCCGCCTCCCGTGCAAGAGGACCGTGATTCAAATCCCGGACCGCAGAATTCTCCACCGGAAAATACCAGAAAAAAAAACAACCGTGTGTTGAGAAAATTGCACAAACAGGCCTGGAGTGCGGCCTGATCCCGGTGACCAGAACCGGTAACGCACTCTCTCACCAGAGCAGGATTGGCCACCCTGGTGCAGTACTTGGCCACAACCTCCTATATGAACACAACAATCAAACCCCGGCCCTCAGTCCCCAGCAGCTGCGAAGCAACTGACCACGGCGGCGGTCAGACCTGCGACGCTGCAGAGGGTGCTAAGAATGCCTGGCTCCGGACAGGCCGCCATTGGAATATGAACCTGGCAACGTTTAACGCTAGAACGTTATCTAGTGAGGCGAGTCTAGCAGTGCTATTGGAGGAATTAGAGGGCAGTAAATGGGATATAATAGGGCTCAGTGAAGTTAGGAGGCCAAAAGAAGCATATACAGTGCTAAAAAGCGGGCACGTCTTGTGCTACCGGGGCTTATCAGAGAGACGAGAACTAGGAGTCGGATTCCTGATTAATAAGAACATAGCTAGTAACATACAGGAATTCTATAGCATTAACGAGAGGGTGGCATGTCTTGTTGTGAAACTTAATAAGAGGTACAAAATGAAGGTTATACAGGTCTACGCCCCTACATCTAGTCATGATGACCAGGAAGTCGAAAGCTTCTATGAAGACGTGGAATCGGCGATGGGTAAAGTCAAAACAAAATACAGTATACTGATGGGCGATTTCAATGCCAGGGTAGGCAAGAAGCAGGCCGGAGACAAGTCAGGGGGGGAATATGGCATAGGCTCTAGGAATAGCAGAGGAGAGTTATTAGTAGAGTTTGCAGAACAGAATAACATGCGGATAATGAATACCTTTTTCCGCAAGCGGGTTAGCCGAAAGTGGACATGGAGGAGCCCGAATGGTGAGACTAGAAATGAAATCGACTTTATACTCTGCGCGAACCCTGGCATCATACAAGATGTAGACGTGCTCGGCAAGGTGCGCTGCAGTGACCATAGGATGGTAAGAACTCGAATTAGCTTTGACTTGAGGAGGGAACGGAAGAAACTGGTACATAAGAAACCAATCAATGAGTTAGCGGTAAGAGGGAAACTAGAGGAATTCCGGATCAAGCTACAGAACAGGTATTCGGATTTAACCCAGGAAGAAGACCATAGTGTTGAAGCAATGAACGACAATCTTATGGGCATCATTAAGGAGTGCGCAATAGATGTCGGTGGTAACGCCGTTAAACAGGAAACCAGTAAGCTATCGCAGGAGACGAAAGATCTGGTCAAGAAACGCCAATGTATGAAAGCCTCTAACCCTACAGCTAGAATAGAACTGGCAGAACTTTCTAAGGTAATCAACAAGCGTAAGACAGCGGACATAAGGAACTATAATATGGATAGAATTGAACAGGCTCTCAGGAACGGAGGAAGCCTAAAAGCAGTAAAGAAGAAACTAGGAATAGGCAAGAATCAGATGTGTGCGTTAAGAGACAAAGCCGGCAATATCGTTACTAATATGGATGAGATAGTTCAAGTGGCTGAAGAGTTTTATAGAGATTTATACAGTACCAGTAACACCCACGACGATAAGGTGAGAGAGAATAGTCTAGAGGAACTTGAAATCCCACAAGTAACACCGGAAGAGGTAAATAACGCCTTGGGAGCTATGCAAAGGGGGAAGGCAGCTGGGGAGGATCAGGTAACAACAGATTTGTTGAAGGATGGTGGGAACACTGTCCTAGACAGGTTGGCCGCCCTATATACACAATGCCACATGACCTCGAACGTACCGGAATCTTGGAAGAACGCTAACATAATCCTAATCCATAAGAAAGGGGACGCCAAAGACTTGAAAAATTATAGACCGATCAGCTTAGTGTCCGTTGCCTACAAAGTATTTACTAAGGTAATCGCAAATAGAATCAGGAATACCTTAGACTTCTGTCAACCAAAGGACCAGGCAGGATTCCGTAAAGGCTACTCAACAGTAGACCATATTCACACTATCAATCAGGTGATAGAGAAATGTGCGGAATATAACCAACCCTTATATATAGCCTTCATTGATTACGAAAAAGCATTTGATTCAGTCGAAACCTCAGCAGTCATGGAGGCACTACGGAATCAGGGTGTAGATGAGCCATATGTAAAGATACTGGAAGCTATCTATAGCGGTTCCACAGCCACCGTAATCCTCCACAAAGAAAGCAACAAAATCCCAATAAAGAAAGGCGTCAGACAGGGAGATACGATATCTCCAATGCTATTCACAGCGTGTTTACAGGAGGTATTCAGAGACCTGGAGTGGGAAGAATTGGGGATAAAAGTTGATGGAGAATACCTTAGCAACTTGCGATTCGCTGATGATATTGCCTTGCTTAGTAACTCAGGAGACCAATTGCAATGCATGCTCACTGACCTGGAGAGGCAAAGCAGAAGGGTGGGTCTGAAAATTAATCTACAGAAAACTAAAGTAATGTTTAACAGTCTCGGAAGAGAACAGCAGTTTACGATAGGTAGCGAGGCACTGGAAGTGGTAAGGGAATACATCTACTTAGGGCAGGTAGTGACCACGGATCCGGATCATGAGACTGAAATAACCAGAAGAATAAGAATGGGCTGGGGTGCGTTTGGCAGGCATTCTCAAATCATGAACAGCAGGTTGCCACTATCCCTCAAGAGGAAAGTGTATAAAAGCTGTGTCTTACCAGTACTCACCTACGGGGCAGAAACCTGGAGGCTTACGAAAAGGGTTCTGCTGAAATTGAGGACGACGCAACGAGCCATGGAAAGAAGAATGATAGGTGTAACGTTAAGGGATAAGAAAAGAGCAGATTGGGTGAGGGAACAAACGCGGGTAAATGACATCTTAGTTGAAATCAAGAAAAATAAATGGACATGGGCCGGACATGTAATGAGGAGGGAAGATAACCGATGGTCATTAAGGGTTACGGACTGGATTCCAAGGGAAGGAAAGCGTAGTAGGGGGCGGCAGAAAGTTAGGTGGGCGGATGACATTAAGACGTTTGCAGGGACAACATGGCCACAATTAGTACATGACGGGGGTAGTTGGAGAAGTATGGGAGAGGCCTTTGCCCTGCAGTGGGCGTAACTAGGCTGATGATGATGATGATGCGTGCCAGTAAATAGCTGGCGGCGGATACGCGTTCTGCGGTAAATACACAGTTGGGTAGCGCCTGCCGGTGAGATTGGCTGTGGACTTAAAGATGCTTTTTTTCGCTTCAGAAAATTTTCTTGCATTAAGGTTTCTGGATCACAAGCCGCTGGAAGGTTGGCGCGCATAATGACCCATCTTGTTTTTATCTGGAGGGCCTTAATGTTTACTTTAGGCCTGAACATTGTCAAAAAGAGCCTTCTTGCCAAACTTAGAAGTAATTTTCTGGAAAGGTACTCGGTTGAATTGTCCAATATTATTTTTAGCAGTAGCTTCATCAATGCGAAAAATAGTAGACATATTTTGGCTGAAATCTCAACAACTGTTTGACAATAGCTTCCAAAACACACATTTTTGCCCTTTAACTGAGCCAATTAAACGCGGAAAATGAATAAGTTTGTTTGCCTATGAAGTCACGCGAAAGAACCACGCCAGTAGGACCTTCTGAAATGAGATTTCGCATGCTACCTAGTTTCACAATCTATTCAAATAATTTACCTCGAACCAACTTTTGCTTATTCGCGTAAAGCTCAAAGAGTGCTTACGTCACCCAAAGCTTTCTTTACGAGAAAAATACTTTGGTGAAACTTCACTCACGCAATCACCAACTAACCCAATTTTGCAAAGTGAATCTGGCATGGTCTCTTTTGGGGTGTAAGAAATCCAGAGTGGGACTGCATCACAGTTATGCACACGATTGGCGATAAAATTGAATATCCAGTGAGGCCGGTTGATCTTGACGTCACTCACCGAGTCCCTACAAGAGTTCAGGTCAAGTAAAACATCTGGCTAGATTATTTTCGCGCACAAAAACGGCTGATTTCATGAAAAAAGCACCCAAGGCGAAACTTCACCTCACGGACGTCGTTGTAAGAGCCGTTGTCAATAGCGCGCAATACATTATTGAGCGTTTGACTCTGAGAGACAAAGCGCTTTTTTCCAAAAAACTAACACTAAAAAAGCAATACAAACAGCAATTCCTGCAGGTCAGCAACAGCCACATTACGGCAAGGAAGACCGATAAATTCAAAGTATACAGCACTGCTGATGAGTCACACCCAGCAGTTAATACCTAGTCCCTGTTTCATCAGTTTACATCTGCCCTCACTTTCGTCATCCATTATGGTATCTTATTACTTGAGCCTGTTCTTTTGGAAAATGCCTTCATTTCTTACTTGCTTCAGTATCAACTCTCTTAAGTATAGAAGGGTGAATTGAATGTTAAGAAGGCGTTTAGTGACGTTTTTATAATGCCTATAAGCATTTATTTCTGGTATTAGGCCCCATAAATTCCTACATTCAACTTCGGTGCCTTTGTAAACACTTTTTATGCGTCAGTTTCGCTTGTCAGTGAAGTTTTAGATGCTCGTGTTACCTGGCGATATGACCTGTTCTGAACTCGTTCAGATTTCACCACAACGCAACGGCCGAGCCTACGTTATTCTTCCTGTGGTGGTTTAGTGGCCTGGCAAGGCGATCTGCACTTCACAGCCATGTCGAAAGACATAAGTTGTGAGGAGGGCTCAGTGGAAGCACGATGTGGAAAGATGATGAGGAGGGTGTGGCGAAAGGTTGAGAAGAAAAGCGTAGCGCCGCGCAAGACGTGCAATGCGAAGACGATGGCTACGATACGGCGCCAGAGTAGCCCGCGTAGTCTGGTAGGTCTGTGTGCAGCGGCAGCTGTGAATCTCGTCCACGTGTCACCTACGCGCTGCTTCTCGCGATCTCCGGATTGGCATAGCAGTCGCGCCACACTTCGCTCTGTTTACAACGTGCCGCACGAGACAGACTTTCCGCGCCAGCCAATATGTCGCGAAATGAAAACGCGTATAGAGCTGCGCTCAATTTTCGCATTAGGGAGTATCGTAATCATGGCAGAATTTTTTCTTCATACCCTTTCATTTCCGTTTATCTATAACTTGTTTTAATTCAGCAGAGAACCACAGATAATTTCCCCATGGTGTGAATGTTATGATGTGAACATACGTATATTTAAATATGTATTGTAGTGAAAAGAATTGCTCGGCGCTCCCAACGTTGCCTGCTGCTATCGTGCCCTGTAATTTGCTCAGTTTAGGACATGTATATACGTTTTATGCAGACAACCTAAAAGACCACCACCAAATCTATAGTTCCTGGAAGCAAGCAAAAAAGCTTAATCAGGGAGGCTCTTTAGCACATTAGACACAGCAGTCCAGCTTACTGCCACATCTTCATGGCGCTCCTTATTCAATGGCGATTCCACAAGGGAAAACAAAAGGCAGTCACATGGCGATAGGACGGGTGAATGTGGGGGTGCTGTTGACCAGCAATACGGCTCAGAATATTCTGATGCTGACAAAGCAGTGTAAGACCTAACGTGGTCGTGTCAGCTACTTCCGGGATGACTAAAATCAGCACCAGGGCACAGAAGTGTCTAGCGCAAACATTTTTAGATTTCGATATAGAAAGTTTCGTTTCACGGTGCACGCAGGCTTTAGCATAAAAATTAGACTAAACTTGTATTTTGTTCGCATTGTTGTCAGATCTCCTTCTTTTTTGAGTGACCTGAACCGTCCCTTCGCAGTTCAATTTATTGTGGCTTAGTTTTTAGGTAATAATGTTAGCACCAACTTTGATCTAGGACAGCAATGCTTAACCCAATTGTGGGGATCAGTAATGGCCCTTTACAAGAGCTCTGTACCAGTTTCTCATCTCACAGTGCGACGCTTGATGCTCTAAGGTATGAGAATCGAATGTTTTTATTGACGAGTGCACGTGAAGGCGGCAAAATGAAACCAAATCTAAATTAAAATGAAGAGCACGAAATATGGACTATAACTCAGGTTTCCTTTTTCCTTCGAGATATGTCCGCATATGTCAAACACGACAATGAGAACAACTGGAAGCTTATTTCATACCTTTGTGGCGACACAGTCCGCGCATATTTCTGCGCACCCTCCGTCTTCTTATCATCTGGCCCAGCATAACAAAGCTGCACGCTGGACTGCATGGTCGATAAAACATAGCGCCACCGCCACGTCACCCGAGGTATGCGTAACCGACGGTGGCTATAAAAACAGGCTACCTGGCTGACAAAGCCCGCTTTTCTACCTTCCGCTACTGGGACGAACGTAGCGTTGGTATGCCCGTCCGCTGCCATCGTTAGTCGAATAAACAATTGTTACCTTTTTATGTTGGGATTCGTCCTTCAGCAGAAGAGACATCCCACACCTTCATGGTGTGAATACTTGGGCGGGTGACAAATGCGCTTCTGATTTTTTTTCGTGACTCAAGGGTCTTAGTGAAGTCCTAGTACTTATCTGTCTGTCTATCGCACGTTAGTTTGTTTTATTTTATTTTGTTCTGTTTATATTTCCATTTGGCAAAGGTGTAGAAGTTGGGTTTGTTGCTTATTGTTGGCCACGCATCGGCAGATACTATTCTAGTTGATGCGCCTTGGCTACTTACTACGCGTGGGAAAACAATGCAACAAGCCGACAAGGCCTGCACAGTCGGTGTAGTGTGCGTGGGTTGTATTACAATTCGTTCCAGCGAGCAAAATTGTCAAACCTGAGGTCTTGGAATACACCTTTCTCTCTGCACCAGTATCTTCGAATGGAACACGAACGCGCGTAGACATCTTTTACACCGGCGTTCATCTTCTGACAAAAATAGAAATCGTACACAACGTAATGTTCCTCAGTAGGCATATTAAAACTAAAGTAATCAGTATTCTTATGTGTATATAGTGATGAGGCCAAAAAAAATATATGGAGGGTTCATAAAACGAGCCAAACGTCTCAATGCACAGGCTTGCATGAGCGAAACTCCTAAGGAAGTTCTGTGTCGTTTGCTGGGAGGTGTGTCCTTGGCCTAGTGGTAGACGGTCGAACTGTTGCGCTATGGTCCTTTGTTCGAAACCTGCCATCGGTCTATTTCATTTATGTTTATTTACTAAAGGGAGTCTTTCTCAGTGAATTACTACCGCTTTTGCGTATCGGGTATGTTTGAAACCTCATTTGTGGGCTGATTCCGTAGATACTGCGTCCAAAATACAGCCGCGCTATTAAAATTGCCTCATTTTCAGGTTTGAGCTTGATGCCTTTTCACACTTTTATTATTTAACAGTCTCAGAATATTTGGAATAAAAGGTATGCGCTGCCAGCGTTATGCTTCGTGACATTTATTTTTGTGTGGCCATTATCAAAATCTTGAAAGATAAGTCAATCCAGAATGGAAGAAGATGTGTGAGCAACTTTAGTGATGGACAGTGTGGCTGCATATACGACACAAACTTGGAGGTTACCAAACGTGCTCGAGAACAAGAGAAGCACCGGGCAAAGAAAGATGGAACGAGAAATGTTAGGCGTAAGGTTAAGGAACAAGAATCGAGCGGTATGAATCAGAGAGCAAACAACGACAGCCGATATTCTGGTTGACGTTAACAGCGAAAAATCGTGAACCATTCCAATCTGTGATGGTGGTTGACTAGCGACGCTGGTTAGCACACGACACGGAGGTGACACATAATTTTAAACAAAGGTACAAACTCATTTATTGTCTTGATGGGTGGTCCTCATGACGGAAAGTACGCACATGCATTTATTGTCTTGGTCGGTGGTTACTACTTCACTTGCAACTGTAATCACATTCTTGGATAACAGGCAGCTTTAGTTGGGCGTCCGCAACCACCCACGTGCGCAGGGCGCGATGTTGCGCGTGCGTAGCGTAGCGCGCGCGCACGATACGGCAAAAGTTGGCCGGACGCAAATGCTGACAAGGGGATTGCTGACTTGCACGCGTAGGAACCAGTAGTGTGCTACTCAGCGCCGCCATACGCCACCTTCTGAAAGTGTGTAGCCAATATCAGCCGCCAAGAAGTCAAACCGCAAGCCGGAGCCATATCTTTGGCAAGAGCGATATCGAAAAATGCGTTCTCGTGGACACCCGAGAACACGCGAGAACGTCCCGCAAAGGCCGCTGAGCCCGCAGCGGACGCTACGCAGCTTTTGAAAAGCTGCGGGCGCACGCACGATGCCGTGCGTGCTCCTGTGTACTGCGCATGCGCACTGACACCTCCGCGGCTGTGCTGCGTACGCAGAGCTGCTGCGGACGCCCAACTAAAGCTAGACAGTTTTAGTTACACGTACGTAGAGGCTTCACGTACGCAAACGTGAAAAGCCTACGTGCCTTACGTGCACGCCATCTGAAACGCTTTTAGCTACACGTACGCTACGCACGCCAAGAGGGACCCCGTAGCCACATCTATTGGGAAATGTGAACACGGCGGTAGCCAATTCAATCCTGTCGCCGCGTTTCGATGCAAGCCGTTTGCGCGCGCGCGGCCCGCTATCGCTTGTTCGTGATCTCGGGGAACTCCCGCGCGAAGCTGTCTACGTGCGCAAGAAACGCACGCGAAGAATTGAATCTCACGTACTACGTCCGTGAGGCGCGCGCGCCCGCTACATTGTACGCATGCGCACTGCTGACACGTAGAAGCTCTACGTACGCAAAGCCTCTACGTACGTGTAACTAAAACTGTCTACTGTCTAATGTCAAATCGACGCACGTAGGCCGCTGGGTGGTTGGTTGGAGCGGATCGGTGTGGGATATGCAAGGTCAATCCAAATAGGTCGCGAAGCTTCGGGAGAAAAGCGGTTCAGTACAAATTGTCACCGATATCAGCAAGCGTGGTTATGGGAGCAGCGATGGAAGCACGACTCTGTTTGGAGGGAACAAACATTGGGAAAGAAAAAAGCGTTTTTAATTCAAGCAAGACACAGTTACACTCATTAAACGAAAATACAATTCTTGGTCAATATTGTATATTCAAAGAGTCAAAGAGTTTATTCAGACAACGTACGGTACAGTTGCCTAGGGCGCAGACCAAAAGGCAAGTGGATGCCTGACAAGGTGTCTGCGCCCTTCTCGCTCCCATTCGAGAGCACAAGGCATTCAGCGCATAAAATAAACAGTAAACGAGAATGGAAATACACAGTGGTTGGTTAACATTGAAACTGGAGTTATTTCACATTCGTGACTAGTTAAGAAAATGCAGGTTTATTTAGTTTTATTATTATTATTAAATACATTTCTTTTCAGCGCCCATCGTTACAGGGGGCGTTGACGCCGCTATCACTCCCAGTGCAATTGTGCAGTGTGCAAGTGTGCAGTGCAGTGCAAGTGTGCAGAAAGGCACGCTCGGAAAGTTCACCTGTTGAAATACGCCCCCCTCACACGTTGTGCTCTCTTGCTTGTTGAAGTTTGTCTGAATTTGGTGACGCGGGTAGCTTCATCACTTCTTAAACTGTTCAGTAGAAAGTAGTGAGTTACGACTACCAGATAATTGTGTAGTTTTCGTGCGACCGTACTGGCCGACGGGCTTGGCATCCGACGATAGGATCAGCACTCTGCACCTAAAGCTTTCGTCGGCCTCCAAAGAAAGTATGTTCTTTGCAGGGGTGCGATTTCGACAACCGTACAGCTGAATTTTCACTGCAGCGCTTTCCGCGCAGAAAGCTCGATACGCCCATCAAGTAGAATGGCGCGGCATTTGAATATATAGCTCTGAAGGCAGGCCACCAAAACAAATTTCCCGCCTTCAAAAACAAAATGACGTCACTTTTGTTTTTAACGGACATGGCGTAACATTATTTTTTCTTCTGCCGGAAGTGTTCCCTCCACATACAAATGGCGCTAAGCCCCACGAACCGCCGATAAACCGCCATGTTTTGAACGTATGGGCTCCTATGGCAGCTTCGCTACCAGGTATATTTACCTTGGAATATGTATGCAACACGCAACGCGTAAAACGGTCCCTTTTCGATACCGGCACATCTGCATTGAAGGGTTAGTGCCATCGCAGCTAATTCACGCAAAGTGAGTAGCATGAACCTTACGGCTCTATGAGTCATGGCATTTTTTGCTTGCTTATGGTGGTATGAGCCATTGCTCACAGGAGTATGAGCCATTGATGATGAGTTTTCGACACGCTGTTCGGCATGCGGTGTGCGTGATTAGAAAGAATATAAGCACTATTCGCTTCACTTTTCTGAGTGCTTGTAGCCTCTGCCTTATGGGGCTATGAGCCATTGCATTTTTTGCTTGCTTACGGGAGCATGAATGCTTACACTGCGGTATGAGCCATTGATGATGATAGCCTTTGTTCACAGAGAACAAAAATGCACGGAACCCTAGCAATATACAGCTTCGCTGTAAAATCATGAGCCATTCCACTCTGTGAAGGTGCTTGACCAGCGAAGATGTTTAGCACACGGAACGGACGTGACACATAATTTTGAACAAAGGTACGAACCCATTTATTGTCTTGATGGGTAGTCATCGTGGCGAAGGCTACGCGCACTCATTTGTCTTAATCGGTGGTTATCAATGCGAAAGCATAACATGGCCCATTTAGTGAAAAAGACGGTGTCTGTAGCAGCGAAGCCGCAACTGAATTCCCATTGTGTGCTACGCTACGTCATGTGCGCCCCACGACAGAGCAGAGCGGCCGAAAGGAAACACTGGCTCATCAAGTGCTGCGTGACGGGAGAGGGCATCGCTCCGAGGCCCCCTCACGCTCGCTCTCAGAAGCCAGCGTTATCCGCGCGTTCCATGTCCGCGCAAGCTCTCGCCTGCGTTTGAATTTCTCCACGGAAATCGCTATAAAAACGAATGTATAAAACCGAATAAATTAGAAAGGAAAACACGCAATACAGAGTCGAGTGTACAAAAATTTACACACGCTTAAAATGTTACCTAAGGAGAAATTTCAGCAGAGCTCTATACATGAAAGAGGTATGCGTTAAAATTTTTTTTATTATGACTATATTATTTTTGGTGCACAGCTTATACTAGAAAAAGAAACTAAGCAGCGTGGCTGGTCCAGACAATCTGTCTCGTGCGGCGCATTGCGAACAGGGTGAAGTGTGGCGCATCTGCCTCGCTAATTGGCAGATCGCAAGAAGTAGCGCGTGGGTGATGCATGGGCGCGATTCCCAGCAGATACTGCAGACGGACTTACTCTCACGTAGCGCTTTGTTCCCATATATGCTATCGGTGGACGCGCTCGCCGTACGCCATCGGTGAACAGACGACAGCGCGCTACCCTGGCGCCATCTACTAGCGGTCGTCGCCGCAGAGTCCGTCTTGCGCTTCCCTACGATTTTCTTTCCCCGTTTTCGCCGTGCCTTTTCCATACCCCATACCCTCCTCATGCGCTTTTGTCCTAGCTCTCTCTTCGCTGTCGCCGTGTTTCCATTCCCGCTGCGTTCCGCGTTCGCTCTTACACCCGTCGCTGTGCTCGTTAGCACGGTTATACCGACGCTCAACGCAGAAACGGCCGCCTAAGGGCTACGCACTAAAGCGTTGGCGGTAGCGAGTGTCCAAACTACACCACGCTCAGAAGCCGAGTGGTTTACCCACCGGGCTAGACAAGCTCCTCCAAGATGGTAAGCCTGTGCTCCCTTCTTTATGACCTCTTGCTACTCCGACCGAAATTTCCATTGCCAAGCCTGGCGAGGAGAATGTGGTTACGTGAAAATCATCGCGACTTGCTCGGCAGTATCCCCATTAGGTTCTATGGTAGTCGGGCAAGGTTGCATGACGTCACGGATCGAGGTGCACCGGCCGTGTGCTAAGAGGCATTCGCCCCATCTCAGTGCGCTTGTTCGCCCACGAGGCGTTCATAACACGAAGGCCCACTCAGCGGTGTTCAATTGGACATTAATGCTTTCGCATTGCCAGTTCATAAGTGCATAGGTGTCCTGGTTCTTTTTTCATTCATGATAGCGCCCGCCCTATGTCTCTGTCACTCTTTACGTCCAGTTCAAAGTTCGCGTTTTCCTTCTCTCCATTAATGATAGCGTCTGTCATCTTTCTGTGTCTCTCTTTCCGTATCGTTTGACGTTTGCTCTTTCCTTTTTTTATAATCATGATAGCACCTGTCCTGTGTCTCTGTCTCTTTCCGTCTCGTTCAAAGTTTGCTCTTTCCTCTTTAGACTTATGATAGCGCATGTCCCGTGTCTCTATCTCTCTTTTTATCCTGTTTGAAATTTGCGCTTTCCTTTTTTGCATTAACGATAGCGCCTGTCCTTGTCTTTGTTTCCCTCTCGATTAAAGTTTGCTGTTTCTTTTTTTGCATTCATGCACCTGTCCTGTGTCTCTGTCCCTCTTGCCCTTCCGTTTCAGGGTTGAGTTTTTCTTTTCTTCATTCCCCTTGAAAGGACACACGCGTTTCCCTTGACGGCGGAAAGGATGTTAATCTCCACTGTGTTCTCGAAACAACTGAATCACACTTTCCTATTCTTTGGTCAGGTTGCTCTGACAGCGTTGTTACAAAGGATGTTACAATGTCAACAACGAACGGATGGAACAAAGTATATAGACAACTTTCTAATATAGGTTACGCACTAAGGCCATAGAAGGCTTAACATAAACATACGCTGCTAACTGAAGAACAACAATCTATTGTAGAGGAGACATTATCACCATGTATTTAAATCAATAGGACACAAACCACAAACATACGACGCAAAATCAGGAAGGACAAAACGTTATGCGCAAGATATCTTACCCTGTTGGCCTGAAGGAACAACGGAGGAATTCAGGAAAAAGATAAGGAACAACGGAGTAATTCAAGAACAACGGAATATTATAGTAGATATGTTACCATGTTGATTTGGTTCATGTAAAAAGTACTACAAAGAAATATTTGAGGGATACAGCATTCACGTCACTTGTATGACTTCTATCAATGAGTAACTCGAATTGTTCTGTGATACTGATGTTTGTAATATCAATTCCGCATTTCATGTGCTTACTTAGCTTCGAGGGAGATCTCCAGAACATTTGGATAGGATGTACAGTCAACTGATTCTTCAACAGCACCGAGCGAGCGCGGACAGGCCGCCCACTGAGCGCCCTTTACCAGTGCTAATGGGTGAGATCAGAAATATCTTGTTATCTTGCTGATATCTCTTACTCTTGCTGATCTCATCGCTTTGTGCCGTTACAAGGCGCTGACCGGCGAGCCAGTCGACGCTCACGTGGTACTCTTAAAGAATATTTTTGACATATGACCCACTCCTTCCTAAGGCCTCATGTGATAGGCCGAAAGTATTCTTGAAATAAATAGGTTGGCTGCACACACCCCGAAGGTTCAGTAACACCAATTATCAGTATTTGTTGTGAAATGTGTTGTAGCTCGTTGTTGGAAGCCCAAAAATGGGGAGTATTCGTCGGCGTCTTTGAACCTATACAAGCTTTATTTACTAAGAATTCTTTAAATGTGTATCTCATGTAAGAAATAGATATTTTTGCGCTTCTTGCAGGTTTGCTGGAACATTAGAGACGGCGTACGGGTGCCTCCGAGCCGCTCGGGTAGGCAGAGGGACGGCTCTACGTGGAGGCACAGTAACACAACTTCTGCCACAGGCTAGGCGGCAAGCACCCGGTCTGGTTGGCGTACCAGTCCAGCCTCTGCACGAACAGCAACTTTTGCTGCGAGCCATCGCGCACCTCGCCGTATGCCTCGAAGTGCGCCAATGGCCGGGTAGTGACCAGAGCCCGCATGACCATCTTGCCACTCTGGCGGACGTCGAGTGCAAAAGCGTCTGTCACGCTCTCCAACTTCCACCTGCAGCGATGATGCCAAGTTGCTAAACCCGATCTAGAATATTTCAGAAAATACTCTTCCCTTAAGCAAATTGATATTTTAACGGGGCAAGACAGGTTGCGCCTGTAACTCGCCTGAGTGAATTTTTCCGCTCTCTAAACAAGAAACAGTCAAGTGAAGAGCAAGTGCTAGGATGTACAGTTGTGGAACCACTGTTAATCGTTATGTGACGTGCTTATTTATTTCTATGAAACTAAATATGGTGAATAAAGTGAAGGGATCATCTCCAAGTATGAGGGCTGCATGGAGAAGTACGCGGTGTCTGTAAAATACATTGAATAATTTTATTATTTGCGTTTCCTTTTGTTGTGATAGCGGTTATTTGGGCTCTCAAAGCGCATCCATGCCATCGTCATCGGTGTCGCCATGATGTTTCATATCAAGCCTAAGTGCGATAACATCGCAACCGTACACCTTGGTGCGGCTACCCGCCGTGGTTGCTCAGTGGCTATGGTGTTAGGCTGCTGAGCACGAGGTCGCGGGATCGAATCCTGGCCACGGCGGCCGCATTTCGATGGGGGCGAAATGCGAAAACACCCGTGTACTTAGATTTAGGTGCACGTTAAAGAACCCCAGGTGGTCAAAATTTCCGGAGTCCCCCACTACGGCGTGCCTCAGAATCAGAAAGTGGTTTTGGCACGTAAAACCCCTTATATTATTATTATTACTTGGTGCGGGTGAAAGCTCGCGAAGGTCAGCCTAAAAGGATAGTGCCTAGATCTCGCGCGCGCAAGGGAATACGGCTGGGAGAAAGCGCGCCGTCTTCCATCGCACGCAAGGCAGCAGGAGGGGCAGGAGGGGTTCTACACTGGCGGCGGCTGTGTATGGCGCCGTTAGGGGCACCCGCGCGGGCCCTATCTTGAAAGCCGTCTGCGCTGGGTACGGAGTCTAGGCGCACCAAAGGGCGGATAGTTGCGTGTAAACTGTGTGCTCACCGCTTAGTTCGCGTTGAAGCGAGAAGTAACACGAAGGTCGATTAACTTGATGCTACTGCCGCTCTTGCTCGCGCCAATGTTTTTGCAGCAAGTGTGTGCGGTCATTGACTGAGACGGGCTCAATTTGGCCCGTGCGTGCGTGACACCGTGCTTGTTAACTTAGTAAATGATGGTGTACAAGTTTACAAGGCCGATAAAAAGAATAAACTTGCTTCTTACAGCTGTCTAATAAATTGCAATCGCCATTGATGCTGTGGCTTTCGTGCGAAACTGCGACATTCTTTTTTTACTTTGCATGTCATTTTGTATTTTACCTTGGATGACAACAGCCAATAAAACCTGCAGAATTATTGTTAGCTGTTCACTACAGCCGATCCTAGAAATCAAAGCTCAATTGCACTAGGTCAACTGAACAATCGCCCTTTCTCGTAAGAAGGAATGCTCAGACGCCGCTTCAGGCTGTTCTTTATGCAGAAAGCGCTGAACCCGTCGCTGGGATTTTTGAGGACATACGGAATGAATGAAAGACGATGAGAATTGTAGTGCGCTACATCGCACTTATGTTCAGTTATGTGCGGTATTTTTCAAATATTTTTTAGCGCTTATGCTTTTCTATCATCTCTATTTCTCTCTACCAGTTTCTTCCCGCACAGGGTAGCCAGCAGGTCTATGCACCAAATAATCTCTCTGTTTTTCCTGCTCTTGTTCCCCTCCTCCTTTTTTGGTACTTTACAGAGTGTTGCGGGCTTTGTTCATTCAATGTCGAGCAGCTCATCCTAAGTTGACGTCGTGAGGTTCACGAAATTGCAACGATCACTTTCTACTTAGCAGGGGCTCTCAACATGCGAAAGCTGAGTCTCTTCTGACTAGTGCACGTCACAGTCGGTGACAGGTCTAGAACATACAGAAAAACCAACGCAACAAAGCTGTCTCTCTGCGTTTTAATCAAATGTTTTCTTACAGGAAACAAATGTACGAGTTGAAGAAACCGAAGTAGTTGAGTAACGATGAACACTCTTGTCGTCATTTGGCGGATCTATGAAGCAAACAGGACGTGCCTGTTAAAGAAAAACCTTTTTTTCTTCGTGAGGAGGGGGAGCAAGTACATGCCAACTCCACTATCTAATCGTGAAGCCCGTCAAGGGGGTGGGGGGGTGGGGGCAATCCGAAGTGAAATGGCTACCTGGCCTTCTTTAACGTGCACCTAAATGTAAGTAAGCATTTTTTTTTTTTTTTTGCATTTCGCCCAAATCGAAGTGTGACTGCCACGGGCGCATTCCAACCGACGACGTAGACCTTAGCAGTGCCAGCCACAGTCACCGAACTACCCCGGTGTGTAAGCTTGAGGAAGAGGAGAACTTAATGGGGAAAAAACATACAGGCAACAGTCATCGGCGGAGAAATATTGTACAAAGGCCATTGAAAGGTTTAAAGATTGCTTCCTCGCACAAAGGTGCACCACAAATTGTGAAAATATAGTTTTATGAACGCCTATGTAACTTGCCAATTGTGAAAGCCACGCCCATAGCTAAATCAACTGCGCCACATGCGCTTGGTGAACGTGAAGTATTAAACAGCAAAAGGAAGGGCTCTGAAATTCAAACACGCAAATATCTTGTAGTGTGCACCCAAGGAAGTTCCCGCAGATATTTTGTGACCATAGGTTGCACTATAGCACAGGCCAGTATGAGAGCAATTCCCGCTATGATCATTCTGCTGCATGGCAATAATGGAAAAACATTTTTGTCGCTGCACAGAAATGTACTAAACCACTTGAGCTGACAAGCAACTTGGACATTTGTGAACAGCTTATCAGTTGCCATCCCTTCGAACAAAGCACAAGGTATCTGCTAACTAGCATACAGGGTGTTTCAGCCACCTTGAGCCAAATATAAAAAAAGAAATATACGTACTAAGCGTGTCGATTTGGCGCAGTATTGTTCTGAGCCATATTGAGCGCCCCAAGATATCTTCCCCAATCCGCCAAGCTGGTTAATTAACAAAAATAGCTTATTAATTTTTAATATTGTAACTCTAGCGAGAAGCGAATACATAACTTACAGCGCTTGTTCGGAAACATCGGATTATTTAATCTATGCTAACTGCCCGGCTTAACTTTTTCCCACCCTTTCTTTAATGTGCGTGAAACTTCGAAAAAAAGGAAAAACACCACGTGACTGCCGCCCAACACGCCGCGCTTTTAGTGCACTCAATGTCCGCTGAATGAATCAGCAAAGGCTGCTCCGCGCACACAGATCGATCGAACAAGCTGTCGGTGACCACGATAGATGTCGAGTGACAAAAAAGGCACACCGTTTTAAGAAAAAAATATAAAGCGAAAAAGTGGCCGCCACGTGCGGATGCGATATGGGACCGGAAGCAGCATTTGACGCTGCGCAGGCGTTCGTTTTTTTTTTTTTTGCTTTTCTTTTCGGACCAACGACGAAAGTCGATGAAAGGCACGAGGCTGATCGCGTGATGCAGAACGGAGATCAAAACCACGCTGCCACCGGTCCCATGTGGCATTCGCACCTGGCGGCCGCATTTTCGTTGAACTTTTTTTTTACTTGGAACGGTACGCCCCTTTTGCCACTTAACGTCCATCGCAGTCAACGTCAGCTTGTGCAATCGATCTCTTTGCGCGGAGCAGCCTTTGCTAATTCGGTCAACCTACACTCAGGGCACTAAAAGCGCAGCGCGTTGGCCGGCAGTCACGTAGTATTTTTTTTTTTTTTACATTGCACGCACTTTATAGAAAGGCTGGAAAAATAGGCAGGGCAGTTATGTTAGCATAGATGAAATAATGATTTTCTGAACAAGCGCTACAAGTGTTGTGTTGGAGATCTTTCGCTACAGCTAGTATTTCGAAAGCTAATTAAGAAATATTTGACAATTAGCTTGGCAGATTGTAAAAATATCATGACGGACTCCATATGGCTCAGAACAATACTGCGCCACTTCGATACGCGTAGCGCCTATGTTTGTATTTTTAATAGTTGACCCAAGTTAGGCGAAACATTCTGTGTATAGTGTGTTAAAATAGTTTGGGATCAGTGCTGGGCAAAGATAATTTGCAATTGTATCGTGATATGATACAAGATACTCGGGCAAGAAGTATTTAAGATACAGGTACGAGACATTACCGATGTTATTGTATCCGGTACGATACTTTCCCTTTGTATCTTGACACACTTCGGTACATTCGCAAATTTCTTGTTATACATCTCTATAATGTACCAGCGAACGTGTAGGTATTGAAATGTTTGCTTGGAAGTTTCTTATCTCCGGCGAACCTTGTCTCATTTGATGAAATGCCTGTTAGTATGTAAACATTTTTGTCTTCGTTGGTCAAAGTATATTTTCATTCCGAGACAATTTATTGGGATTGCATGAAAGCTCTTTAACGCTGCGCTGTCAGCGGTTTTTGCCTGTCACTTTAATAAGTGGTGGTAGTCGCTGCTCTGCTTGGCGACCAGCTAGCGGGTCGTCATATAGTTACAAGAACGTCAACGAGAAGCCTCTGCTCGATGGCGTAAGTGCCGGTGTGGAGTTTTACCTTGTCCTTAAATGTATTACCGTTTACGAAATACAAGATCACCGGACAGGTGTACTGCAACAACGCTGCTAGTGACATTTTTTTTTTGTGTGTGTGACGCATGGTGTATACAAAGAGCACATGGAGCTGCAATGACCTTTATATTCTACATATCTTCTGGTGCAAAGGGTTCGTTAGGGACATATTCACTGCCGTGCAATACTTTGACAATTTTTCTTCTACAACAAAACTTATGTACCCCAATACTGTTTCATACGTATTGTAGTAGCACAACGTGTCGCTGGACCCCGACGCTTTTCACACTGCTGCCACTTATAGCTCCAATTACCTGATCATTTGTAACAGTAAGAAATCGAAGGGTGACTGAAAAAAAAAATATATGTCAGAGTAAAATACAAAGGCGCATTGAATGAATTGTGGGTTTTACGTGCCAAAACCACTTTCTGATTATGAGGCACGCCGTAGTGGGGGACTCCGGAAATTTCGACCACCAGGGGTTCTTTAACGTGCACCTAAATCTAAGTACACGGGTGTTTTCGCATTTCGCCCCCATCGAAATGCGGCCGCCGCGGCCGGGATTCGATCCCGCGACCTCGTGCTCAGCAGCCTAACACCATAGCGAAAAGGCGCATTCCGTATCACACAATCACAATACAAATGTGGAGATACAGTACATGCGGCACCACTAATAGCCATGACATTTAAGCATGAGGTATTGTCAACTCACCTATTAAGGTGAGACAACAGAAAATTCAGGGCCTGTGGAAAATAGCGTTAAACCGCTCATGTGGACGATCATGAGAAAAACGGAGTATTTGGTATTAAAATATTTCTAGAATCCTCTTCTTAACGTCTTTAACATGTTTCCTGGTAATTTCCATTATAATAACGAAAACTCAATTTCGCTATTTTACCAAGTCTCAAGCAGAATGTTAATGAATGCTCCAGGCACTCCCAGATTACATTCTTTTTCTACACAGTGTCACCTTTACATAACAGTAAACTGAAGTGGAATGGAAATACGAATATATTAGGAATGGCGCAGACAGTTCAAAAGATAAGAATGAAGCATAAAATTTATTTTGGCAGCCCGTTACAAAAGACATGCTGCAGCAAACAGACGGGAAAAAACAATACAGAGCCTTACGTAATGTATGGCATGCAAGAACGAGGACAGCTAAGAAATGAGTTGTGCTAAAAAATTAATTATCATTTTAAAAAATGTTTCAATAAAGACAGCAGAAAGAACACAGATACAGTATGCCAAGCTATACTCAGGTAAATGCTTGTTCTATTACATCTACCTTCAGTACCGCTGGTGCAGTAGTTGCTAGAATCTCATTTGAGAGATATAAGCAGCAGCTGCTTGAACCGACAAACGGTTCGATGTGTTCAAGCCCCTGGACGCATGATAACCCAATTCTTCCATTCTTGAGACTTCGTAACAAAGCACCAGGCAAGATAACTTAAAAAATGACACTACGGCGACATCAGAAATTGCGCGAAAGACGCCGCACGCATAGGCGTACGCAACACAGTACGGTGGCTACGAGAAAGTGTCATGGATTATGCAGCGTTAGTTGCATCAGTGCGATGCAACTGAAAATTAACAAAACTAAAACACAACAGGTTGGGTTGTACAGTCGTTCGCACGCTTGATTTTGTCGCGACACCACAAGCGCTACCATGTTACCCTGCTCCACCAATAGCGACGCGCATACCACATCGTCTGCACTTGCTGGAGAGCTGTGGCGGAAAGGTAAAGAAATGGCGGTGCTTTTAAGTTTTATCTAGGTGACATAATGGCAGCAGTATCAGCTTGACAAGCGCCGTTTAGCCGACGTTTATTGTTTCGCGTGGAGATCTTGCGATAGCAATATCTTGTATCGTAAGATAAACGATACATTCTATGATATATCGGAAATACAGGTACTGATACACGTCTCGCTAGACGTATCATGATACAAATACAAGATACCCAAAGAGTATCTAAGAGAGTATCTGAGATAAATGTGTCTTCGATACTGCCCAGCACTGTTAAAGGTTAGATTAGGTTAGGTTAGGTTAGGTCCGAGGTGGCCCTTCCAGCCAATGAGCTTTGCGCACACAGCGTCTCGTACAGTCCGCGACCGTCAGGGACGGATAATCGAATAGGCCCAGTGTTCGCGCTGAATGAAGCGTTGGTGCAGCTGATGCACCGCACCGCACCTAACCTAACCTAACCTGACCTAACCTCGGGTTATCAATTATACATCCTATCCATTATACAAATACAAGATGCTCAAAGTGTATCTGAGATAGTGTCCAAGATACATGTATGCTAGATACTGCCCAGCACTGCTTGGGATCCACACACCGTAAGAAATTGCCGGAAACTAGACAGAGTACAGCGCCTAGCCTCCCGGTTTATCTTTAACAAACATCGCCGCCTCCACTCTCCAACGGATCTTTGCAGGTCAGCAAATTGATATACGTAAACAACTGAAGACAACAGCTCCAGATATTCAATTTTTTTCTAATTACTCACAATAAAATCAAAATTATTGCACCTAACTTACTGAAAGAGCGCCCATGTCTGGCAAATAAACTGGCTAATACTGGACACAATGACACCAAACAAGGGCTCTTGTTTGGCACAAAAACTGGTTCAAACTCGACGTCTGTGGCAACCGTACTGCACGGAATCGTATCATTTAAGTGCTCAGGTTTGGGGAGGAGCTTTTCTTTGGCTATCTAGAGAAACACCTATAGAGAAGTATGTACGGGGCCATTCTTATGCTGCATAGGAAGTGCGTGACCAATAGCTGGTATTATGGCCTTTAACAAAGCTGCATCTGAGCGTACATGCACACACATATACAAACACACAAGCCGCTCTTGCAGTCTGTTTCTTTTATTAACATGTACACTTTTGCAATGCCCTGACACACTAACGACGCATATCACACGCTCTCACGCACACGCGCAAACACACACAAAACGCAAGCAGCATACTGAAAACGTTGGCAACAGACAGTATGGACGTCCTTACATCGAGTACCAACACGCTCATGACAAAGCAAGAAACCAAGCCACCGTGCCAGCAGCGTCCAATGCATGGAAGGCACTGCTCATGAATACTACGCACCCGCAGAACGGCAAACAAAACTAATCCGAAACAAAGTATGTTGATGACACCACTCTACTCAAAATGTGTCGTACACTACAACGCATAAGCAGGAACGCATTGGAACAATCGCAAACGAGACGACAATATGCTGCAAATTTGAAACCGACTTCCCGGTTCTAATAGTTTGACATGGCCGCTTCACAAAACGGTGTGCTCGCTGAGTAACGTTGCTAAAACAAGCCGTGTAACTCGTATAACATCGAAATACTACGGCGTCACCATCAATGCGACGTATATTGCAGGAGATGATAAGCAACATAGTAGCCATGATGTCTATCAGGGTCTTGCAGGGTCTCTTGCAATCGCATGATCTGGAAAGTTACAGATATTATATTCCCATCTTCAGCTATCACTGCGTAGGCGCTGCGTTCAGCGGCCGGCCGATGTGGTAGTTTAACCGTGTGAGCGCTGTGCCGAGAGAAAATGTGCTGCTTTTAGTGTGTAATAACGATCGCTAGACCCTTGCACCCGTGTAACGCTATTAGCTCGCCGTATGTTTCGTGACATTAAGAAATTCGCAGGCGCTGGTTGGGATCGGTTGGCGCAGGACCGTGGCAATCGGAGATGACAGTGAGAGGCCTTCGTCCTGCAGTGGACATAAAAGAGGCTGCTGCTGCTGATGATTATGATGATGATGATGTTGCAGGTCGTGCGCTGGTGTTGATCATCGTAGTTATGGCCCATTTGCCCTTTCTTTCCCGCTCATCAGAATCCCCTGGTATCCTCGCTGCTATCGCACAGGATCACAGTGCATGGGAGATTTTGTTGAAATTTGGGCTATTGCGTGATGCAGTTCATTCCGAATTCGACGATGCACCTTTTCGATTATCCACTACTAACAGTCCCGCACTATCGGAGGCGGTGTTTCCAGCCAATGAGCGTTGCGCATGCAGCGTCTCATACAGTCCGCGACCGTCAGGGACGAATAACTGAATAGGCCCAGTGTTCACGCTGAATGACGCGCTGGTGCCGTCGGTGATACCGCACCTGTGACACGAAGGAGCGCTTGCCGAGTACGCACCGATAAGTAAGTCCGGCGCTTTGCCGCATTCTTGTAGTTTTTGATTCGTGAGGTGTGGCTTATACGAATCACAAGATGATTACTAAAGCTATAAAAATTAATAATATGCCTATCGAATGTTCGTTGTTTATGTCGCTGTGCACGTTTAGCCAACATTTTCATGAAAATTGCCGGAGAACGCATTGATGTTGCGAAGAGCTTCATCATTTACTTGCTTTCTGCTAATAAGTATTCTAGCGCCGGTGATTGTTTGATAAGCATGGGCGCAATAATTCAAGCAGCGAAAGTTACTGCAACACCTTGGTTTGAGCAAATTGGTTCATCTCGACACTTCATAAACAGGCGTTAAAGACGAAGACGAAAGGAACACGACCGTACTGGCGCTACTTCCAACAGGCGTTTATTTCAAACGATCATCTATTTTTGCTCTGCGCATCAGTTACATCGTGCACTTTTTCTCTGTCGCTTATTTTCGTGACATCTGTTCGATGTGACCTGCAACAAAATTAGCTGTTACCAACTTTTCCAAGCTCGAACTCTCGCACTTGCTGTTTTTTTTTGCTACAGAGTGCCCGTAAGGAAGTCTAAGTACTGGGGATTTTTGCATCTATGAAAAAGGTTTATTAATTCCTGAACAATTTCATTTGTTCTACACATGATATGGAACTTGTCAGTGTTTATTCTAAAGACAGAATTGGGGTCGGAAACTATTTCGTATTCTTTTGCTGCCTTGGTGCTTCAGGCATGTGCAGATGCTTAAAGCTTGTACAATGTTGATGAATATTAGGATGAGGCTATGAACGATGGTTGTCAAAGTGTAATGATGACCTCCCGCTAGACATGCGGAGTTATGCTCCTGGGGGTACTTACTAGTTGGCCTTATCGTGTAATGCTGTTAGGCCTATGGATGCTGTAACCTTGAAACCCCTGCAGGTGGCCAGCGTTACAGCAACATGGAAACCATTGTAAGGATGAATATTGTGCAGTGGTATTAAGGTCAAACCAGAAGTGACTACCTTTGTTTACACTCTAACTTGGATCAGCCCAGTTTAGTCCACCAGACAGCCATCCATGCATGATGAGGGGTGGGGTGAGTGCATCGAGACTAAACACGCGCACAGGAATGCTGCCTGGTCAAAAATTCTTCGTGATGGCGTCTACCTAAAATTTATTAACGCAATTTATTTGCCGAGATTTTATTTTAAGAGTGATATGTTTCACTGTTAGGCGTACCTGAGGAATATTGAAAAATATTATGAATGTTACACAGGAACACTGGAGAAAAGCCGCACTCTATATCCTGTTGAAAACAGTACGGCAGTATTTCTCACTTTGCGCACCACTGCGTTAAAGAGACGCAATGGAGCGAAGCAAGAAGCAGCGGTTCACTGCATGCACGTAGTATAGCGTTCGCAGCTACGGTACATGGCTTCTATTTTGAGAAGCATGTGGCTCCTTGCCAGGTGAAAGCCAGCTGATGCTATATCACACTGTCTTGGCTAGTTGCTCCTTCCTCTAGTACTCGTAAAGCATCTTGCACCACCTAAATATCGTATCAATCAATCAGCCATAAGGTGCAATGAATCTCGTGATGCGTGGCGGGTGCCCTCGCATATTAAAGATAAATAACCATGCAATTAAGGGAAGCTGGCATGTGCATCACGCGTAGCCGCCAACCCAGAGTTCTTGTGGTTCACAAGACAACAGCCTTTTTGGTCTCACCTGATGCACATAGCAGGGAAGTTGGCTTCGTTTAGACGGTTGAGGTAGCCCACAACAAAACTGGCGAAAGACTGCACCAGGATTGACTGCTCGTCCAAGTCGCTGCCAGCTGCGACACATTCGCAGAACTCTGCAGGCACAAAGGCTTCGCCGCAGTTCCTGTCCGGAGGCAGGCGTCCCAGCAGGCTAAGGCCCTTCTCTGTGGCAAGGGATGCATTGAAGCTTGCGTCGGGGTAGCGGGAGAGTGCCACGAGAGTGGCGTGCACATCGTATGCAGTCACCAAGCGTCGCTGATTCACCTGTGTGCGAGCATCAACTTTGTTACGTATCAATATACATCAAGTGTGTATAAATTAACGTTAGCCAACCTGTTGAGCGAAAAAGAAAGATAAAAGCAAGGTACAAGCTTCGAACATAAGACCTGCGGTGTTCGGTCATGTGCGTTCTGACAACTCAACACCGTAGGTCCTAAGATCGTGCCTTACACCGTATTTTACAGCGTAAGCTGTGATAGGCTCCATACAATGGCCGTTTCGGTTGGGGTGCTACCATTCGTCGCTGGTGCCCATCACAGCCATCGCCAGGAATGACGAAAAACCCAGTTCGGGCCAGGATAGAACCTAGGCACTCTGCGCGGGAGTCAGCTACTCTACCGCTGCGCCACCGAAGCTGCACTGCCGTCGATGACATGACCACGAAATCATGCCGATATTATGAGAACAGTGACAAAATCACGAGTAAATAACGGTTGCGTCGTTGCAACACAATAAAGAAGAACGAATGACATCGATGGAGCGACGAAGGTAGTATGACGACCGCGGCAAAACAACAGTGAGCTGGCGTTATTTAAATAACGCAACGATGGCATGGCGACAGTGGTATGACGATGGCTTTTTGACTACGATGGCGTAACGCCCCTGGCATGGAGAGGCAGATGATGAAGTTGGAATGGCGATGATCGGACCACTATAGCAGTTTCACGACAGAGGTATGACAACGAATGAATGACAACTTTATAATGACGAGGCACCGACGAGGATAGTATGACAACGGTGTAACAACAATAAGATGACATTGAGTCTATTTTGATTATGGCGTGATTACGAGTCTATTACAAAGATTGTATGATGATTGGTGTGACGACGATGACATGGCGAGGTCAAATGAGGAAGCTGCAGCGGTAACAATGTTGCGACCACGATGGCCTCGCCGATGGCGGTGTGAAAACTAATAAAACGCTAATAAAAGAAGACTGTGCGGTCAATGGCGTGAAGACGACGGCAACATAAAATTCGGATGACAAAGCTTGTATGACGACAATGCAATGACCACAACGGCTTAACGACAACCGTGTACCTAGAAGCCCAAGTCATTAGAAAATTAGTTACCGAGTCAGCGTAAAAGGCGGGACAATGACGGCATGACGAGAGTCACATGACATAATGACCACGACGGCATCACGAGCACAAGCACATACATAGTGGCCCCTAATGTTATATATCTTGGGCCCCTCAGTCAGCGTTGAAGCCACGAGGACGACTGCATAAGCGACAGATGACGAAGCTAGAGTGGCGTCGATGGCAAACACCACGACTGCAGGGAGCTTGCGGTGCAACAGGGACGTTTGAAAGTGACTGCTTGACGCAACGCAATGACGACCTTAGCTTGACAAGGACTGCCAAATATTATGATTAAATGACGCCAGCCTAATTGCAATACAATGACAAATAAGAAATGACGACTACGGGTTGACGTTTCCGAAGTGATGACGATGGTAAAACAATAGTGTAGCGACGACGGCATGAAGAGAATGGTATGACGGCGACTGCGTGACGATGATACCGTGACGATGACGTTATGACAAAAGTAGAAAGAAGAAGCTAGTGTGGAGACAATGAAATGGCCATACGGCCTCACGACAAGATTATGACAACTAATGAATGACGACTGTAAACTGCGAAGGCGTGATGACGACGGAATGACGAGAGTCGGATGACGAAGCCTGAATGACGATGCAGTGACCATGATGGCATCCCGACCAAGAGCATATACCTAATGGTCAAAAATTTGGAGGACGCTTAAGCTCCGCCTTTAAGAGCGGAAAGCGATAGCATTCAAAGACCCCTTACTGTTTTTCGTGCTTCCCGGCAACCGCAGCGTATGTAACCGTAATGTTTACCGGGAAACGCTGGCGGCAAACGCTATGCACGAAGGAAAGTTTGCTGGTAAAACGTGGCCTCTTGGATGGGTCCATTTTCTGCTCTTGTTTCGCACTTTTATTATTTAAGTCTGAGAAGAGCTAACATAAAGGATATGCGCTGTCGGTATTTTTTTATTATTACATTTCTCTGTCGCCTTCGTTCTCAAAATTCCGAGGAATAACTTTGTGTAAGGTATGAAAGACAAGGGGTGAGCAACTTTGGTTGTATAAGAGTGGTTGGGTATGCGTAGTTCAGAATTTGCTTCTATATTTTTTTTTCTTGCTGGAGCATCGTCCGACGCTGGACGGGGGACGCCGACGCCGGATAGATAGATGCATAAATGGATGGGCTCAAAACGACTGAAGCAGGCTAACCCTCGTATTCAGAAATGCATCTTAACTTGAAACCCATGCTTGACTTGCTTTAAGTGATGCCTCTCAACGCACCAAAAGAAACGCAATGAGTGTCTTGGGCGCGTTCGAACCAGACGTCATTTATATCAAGTCAAGCATGAGCTTCAAGTTAAGATGTATTTCTGAACACGAGGCTAAGAGTGCTAATCGCATAATATTCGCTTTAGAGCTCATGACATTAGCTGGCACCGCTGTTGAGCGGAAAATTAGAAGTGGCGGTGTATCCTGAAAATATTCACTTCACACGATAGGTAGTGGTCAAAGAGAGTTGCTCTGAAAGAAGACGGAGCTATCATTAAGCGATCTGGCTTATCTATGGTGTGGTGTTGACTGTTCAATTGAATCACCGTTTCGATGTCTCCTTGAGTGTTTCGAAGCAGGAACAATTTAGTAGTAGTATTATGCGCTGAGTTGCATATTGTCTTGATTGTGTAATTTTGTGCAATAAGCATCTTGTTATTATACCTTGTATTCTTTATGCAAAATTTTGATGCGGAAAACATGTTCTGGAGCAATTTGATATTTTAATTTTTTGAATAGTCGTTCTGTTGTATACCGGGTGCAAATTGTTTTAAAGTGTAAAATACTCTTGAGTTGAAATGGGGTACTTTTTAGTTGTGGTTCACTAGCCTTCAGGCGAGTGGACGAGTACCATGTGCTGATGTTGGTTAGCAGATTCGTATTGTGTCATGATACAATGACCCGGCAGCTTTACGCATTCTAGAGCGTGCTGGCTGCGCACTTTACTTTCCGTTGGTCGAGATTGAGCGCGCGGAACACATTCAAGTGGTGGATTGACCACGCCGCTCTCCGACTTACAGCGCTCTGAGGCGCTCTCGCCTTTACCGTGGGAGCACCAATGAGATGCGGCGGATTTCGTGTCACGTGCCTGCCACAACTTCTGCGGGTCGCTCCAAGCCTACTGCGGCACCCCGGCAGCAGTAGCCAAAGCTAGCGACTGCAGCACCGAGGCCTTCGTCTGCTGTGTTGGTTACTGGAAAAGTAGCGTTGAAGTGATTCCCTTTCCGCCCTTCAAAAAAAAATTGCTGTGGTGAGCGGCCGAACATTGAGCTTAGGCACGTGTTCTCTGGATTCGATATGCAACAGGCCCCCACATTGAATCCGAACCTAATTGAATGTCGTATCAAGCACTCTAATTTCCTACAACTATGCTGATAAAGCATTTTAATTTTAACTACGCACCTCTAGATTAACGGCGACTCCGGGATGGCGCCGCAGAAAGTGTTGTGGGAAAACAACGTATCCGAATGGAGTCTTGTCCTCGTGTCGGCCAATGACGGTTGCACGATTGCTACCAAACCGTGCACCGTGATCGCTGAGTAGGACTAGTGTAGTGTCATCGAAGGCGTTCCGTCGCTGAATGTCTCGCAGCATACCGTACACTGGCTCGTCCAGCACCAACAGCGCGTGATCGTTGCTGTGCGGCACGTCCGAGAGCCAGGCGTATGCGAACACAGGGATGCCGTGGCGAGCGTTCAGACTCAGCACGTCCGCCAGGTAATCGAGGAATACCTGCGACCAGAAACTCGTGGGGCCGCGGATTCCTTCATTTGGTCATGATCAACTAACACATCGGGACTACGTACAGCCAAGATTTAACCTTCCTCTATTGAAGCCGGGTCAGCTCTCTCTGTTGGGCGTTCGGAGCGCGCTTCACAAAGTTTAGGCTGTTCAGCGCCACACATAGTAGCTCTCAGAATATCTGGCGAGAGGCTGGCAGCAAACTATACGAGGGACGCATCAGCGTCTGTTGAATAGCGCTCAGTGAGGCTACTGCATTATCTGTGATAATAGCTTGACCTAGCAGCCATTCAGGCCCGATTTCAGATGGTACCACTGCATACGAGTACTTATGCGCTTGATGCTTAGTGAAAATTCTTTTTCAACATTTTCGCATTCCAAAGAAGGAGGCGTATGTGTGGGCCTTACACAAAAGCAGGCCTTGCTTATGTAAATAAGGTACTTGGGGAAATACGGTCTTCATAGTAAACTCTCAGCACCTTTATGCAATTGAAAAATTTGGAATACTGCAAATTGAAAGCATAATGGCAGAGGTGCGCCTACTTAGTGTCTAATAACTTTGTTTCTTTAGCGATGAGAAGAGCGCAAACTCAGTATACTGTAGTAATGAGCGACAGGAATGCAAAAGTGGGGATAAATTAAGCTGGTAAACAAGCAATTGGCAACTACGGCGTCGATTCTAGGAACGCTAGAGGAGAAATGCTGGTAGAAAAATTAGGAAGGAATAAGCTGTGTATAATGAACACCTCTTGCAGGAAGCGTAGCAGCAGAAAGTGAACCTGGAAAAGCCCTACTGGTGAAACAAGAAATGAAATTGATTTCACACTTTCTGCCGATGCCAGCATAGCACAGGATGCAGAAGTGATATTTAGGGTAAAGTGCAGTGATCATAGGTTAGTGAGGGCTAAGATTCACCTCAAATTGAAGAGACAAAGAATAAAATTGGTCAAGAAAAAACAGGTCAACCTAGAGGCAGTGAGGGTAAAAGCAGACAAATTCAGGCTGGTACTTGCAAACAAATATGTAGCCATAAAACAGAGAGATGAAGATGATATAGAGGTAATGAATGAAGCCGTCACTAGGCTGGCTTTAGAGGCAGCAATTTTAGTGGGCGGCAAGGCACCACAGAAACCAGTAGGCAAGCTCTCCCAAGTAACAAACGACCTAATAAAGAACCAACAAGAATGAAAGTGTCCAACTCAAGAGATAAGATAGAATTTGCAGAACTCTCAAAACTGATCAAGAAGGCGAAAACAAGGGGTATTCGAAATTATAACGTGAGAAATACTGAAGAAGCCGTAAAAATTGGACGCAGCCTGAAATTAGTGAGAAGTAAACTAGGCATCAGACAAACCAAGACGTATGCACTGAAAGATAGGTAGGGTAATATCATCAGCAATCTCGAAGATATAGTAAAAGCGGCGGAAGTATTTTATACTAACCAGTACAGTACCCAAAACAGCCACGATACCTACATTCAAAGAAGTAATGAAGATGGTTAAAAGGTAAACAAACACCCGTGGCACTTCGCCGACCAAATAAAGATTTAAAAGAAAAGAAGACGTTTCGGCTCCCACACGGGAGCCTTGTTCAGAGGCTTTTTTTTTTAACCTGTGAACAAGGCTCCCGTGTGGGAGCCGAAACGTCTTCTTTTGTTTTAAATCTTTATTTGGTTGGCGAAGTGCCCCGGGTTTTTGTTTACCTTTTAACCATGTTTCATCCCGACCAGACGGGCTTCTGTCAAACACTGAACTTCAAGTAATGAAGCTGTTACAGAGGCTCCTTCTATAACTAGCGATGCAGTTAGAAGGGCCTCGCAAGACATGAAACGGGGAAGAGCGGTAGGAGAAGATGGAACAACAGTTGATTTAATCAATGATGGAGAAGACATAATGCTCCGAAAACTGGCGGCTCTCTATACGAAGTGTTTATTGGCTGCAAGGGTCCCAGGAAACTGGAAGAATGCTAGCATTAGACTAATCCACAAAAAGGGAGTCGTTAAAGAATCGAAAAGTTGTAGGCCCATTAGCTTACTCGAAGTATTATATAAAATAGACACCAAGATAATATACAATAGAATCAGGGCAACACTGTATAAGGGCCAACCGAGAGAACAGGCTGGCTTCAGGAAGGGATACTCTACAATAGATCATACCCATGTCATTACTCAGGTAATCGAGATATCCGTAGAGTACAATCAGCCTCTCTATATGGCTTTCATAGATTACGAAAATGCATTTGATTCAGTGTAGATACCCGCAGTCAAAGAGGCATTACGTAATCAAGGAGTACAGACCGCCTTCGTAAATATCTAGGAAAATATCTACAGAGATTGCACAGCTTCCTTAATTCTCCACAAGAAAAGTGGGAAGATACCCATAAATAAAGGGGTGAGAATAGAAGACACAATCTCTCTAATGCTATTGACTGCGTGCTTGAAAGTATTCAAGCTATTAAACTGAGAAGGTTTAGGAGTAAGGATCGACGGCGAATACCTCTGCAACCTTCGGTTTGCCGATGACACTTCTATTCAGCAACACTGCAGACGAGTTACTACAAATGATTGAGGAGGTGAGTGTAAGAGTGGGGTTGAAGATTAATATGCAGAACACAATGACGATGATGAATAAACGAGCAAGTGAACAAAAGTTCAGGATCGCCAGTGTGCCTTTAGAGTCTGTGAGGGAGTACCTTTACCTAGGTCAATTCTTCACAGGGAACCCTTATGAGAAGGAAATCAACAGAAGCATAAAAATGGGTTGGATCACATACGGCAGACATCGTGAGCTCCTGACTGAAAGCTTACCGTTATCATTTAAACGGAAAGTACATAATCAGTGCCTTTTACCGGTGCCGACATATGGGGCAGAGACTTCGAGACCAACAAAGCAGCTTGAGAACAAGTTAAGGACTGCGCAAAGATCGATGAAGAATGCTAGGCATAACAATAAAAGACAGAAAGAGAGTGGTTTTTATGAGAGAGCAAACTGGCATAGCCGATATTCTAATTGACATTAGGAGAAAAAAATGGAGCTGGGCAGGTCATGTAATGCGCTGGTTAGACAACCGTTAGACCATTAGGGTGACAAAACGGGCACCAAGAGAAGACAAGCGCAGTTGATGACGGTAGGATACTAGGTGGGGCGATGAAATGAAGAAATACCCGGGCGCTAGTTGGAATCGGTTGCCGCAGGACAGGGGTAATTGGAGATCGCAAGGAGAGGCCTTCGTCCTGCAGTGGACCTAAAATGGGCTGATGTTGATGATGATGAACTTTTTTTCTGGTGTATTTTCCTTAATTGCACGTTTTTCTTCATAAATCATTGAAGATGGCATTGTTAAAATATGCATAGCAGGAACACTTAAATAAAATCCATAACTTAGCACTGCGCACAGGTATAAACTCATAGATTCACATGTAGATAACTTAGGTGTGTGAAAACCTTTCCGACATGAGTCCAGCTGACCCGTGTGCCTAACTTTTAAGATCCTAAAAAAAGCAGAATAACACATTACACTTTTTGCACTGTTACCTATGGTAACAGTGAACAGGGTTGTAGTACGAAAATCTTTGGTGTGATTCAAATTCTGACTGTAGCAACCTGGAAAATGCTACCAGACATACGTACATTCATCAATGTAAAGATCTCCAGTTCTCAAAATAATTTAGAAGAAGTTTAAGCTATTGCGCACACTATAGAAATGCGTAGTATGTAATACACTTGCCTGGAATTTCCCACAATCATGTCTGGCGGAACCATTTCGCTAAAGAACGTCTCAAAGGAATGTTCAAAAATACCTTTTGCAGTTCACTGAAGTAAATCCGGAGCTACTTTGGTACATAATCTTTAAACTACACAGGATGTCGTTAATTATTTGCAGACCTGCGGAAAATAGTGGCTCTGGAGCAGTACTTGTAGTATTAGCAGGGCTAGGGAAGCTAATAAGGGGAATTGAACTAATAGGGCAAGTGGGACTCTGAGTACATTCCGTTGAGGCAGACCAATCACTGTTGTTGTCACTATTATTCTCTTCGGATGAATAAAAAGGAACGAGCCTTCGCTTCCTTCGATGGCCATACTATGAGAGGAAATGGCTAACTGTGGTTCAGTAGACCTTTTGGAGTAACGAAGGTGTCTTGGCCCTTTCGTCCTCGTGCTCTGAAACATCGCAGGAATGACCGCGTTAGCAGGCGTTTGGTGTGTCGCAACACCACCAACCGGAACGTGTGGGAATGAGCCCCTCCCCCTTTTAACAGTGCGTGGCCTATCCATCTGCGATATAAAGGAGATGCTGGTGGTTGTGCCGATGCTTAGCGTTTAGAACTTTAAAGTCCCCTTGGCGGACGCAAGGCCTTTGACCTCAGTTTCACGCAGACACACTCCGCACTAATCCATGCGGTGGAATTCGGTAGTTGGCTATCCCAGTCATCCTTTCCGATCTTTGTCTCACTTTAAATTTTTCATGTCTTCTCTTTCTCACTTCCGATTTTCCAGGCAGCAAACAATAAGCTTGCGGAGGTAGACGAATTCTTTTCTTGCTTTAGGCCAACTTAGTTTGAGAGTGAAGGAAGAAATACAGACAGGTGACAGGGTGAGCGCTGTGAGCCACATTCTGTATACCATATTTGGTTATGGCATTCATGTAACCTACCTTTTTCGATTCCTTCGGGTAACGTAGCGTCCCTTCGTTGGGCTAGGTGCTGGCCGGCTGGTGCCGAATATGGATAAATATTCATGGCTTTATCGTACTTCCTTCATCTTCCTGATCGCTTTCGAATCAAAAGAGGGTGCACCGAAGAAATGTTGCAGCTTTTTGGCCAGCGAAATGAAACCTTCCCACGGTTTTACGATGCCACCCTTCACAGTTGCTAAATGTCTAACCGGCACACTAGGTCCAGGCTACAAGCGGGCCAGCCAGGTGACAAGGTATAGGTGACAAGGTAGCCAGCGGCGACCACCTCTTTGAGATTCGCGATCATCATCAGCATGAAAAACTCGCAAATCTCGTAGCATTCGGTTATGTGCAAATCCCGGTGACCCCACACCCGTCAATAAACTCATCTGAAGGAGTCATTTCCGATGAAGATCTCTTGAACTTGAGCACGGGAGAGCTCCTAGGGGGCCGCAAATAACTGAACATGACTTAAGTTGGGCGAATAAAACTAAAAGGGACAATAACTAGATACCCGTGAAACACATCTTCTTTACATTTGACTCCAGTATTTTCCCCAGAGACCCTAGAAATAGGATACTCAAAAATTCGAATAACAGCGTATACCGCAAGACCACGCAAATGTTTCAAGTGCCAGAAGTTCAGCCATTGCTCGCAAAGCTGCCGAGGCCAACTGACATGGGGAAAGTGTGCTGACCATGAACACGCTTGTGAAAACTGTAATGGCGTGCTGCACCGTCCAACCTGCGATGGTTATCATGCAGCATATTCTCGGTCCTACCCTACGTTTAAATGAAAAAAAAATGCCATCACATGAAAAATAAAAGGAAATAGCTCTTTATGAAATAAGGCAAACGAACCTGGACGCGTGTTTCTCTGCAAGTATGTGTGCTAGAGCACCTTTTGATCGTCTGCAAAACGGGCATGAAGTGTCATGCTCTGTCGGGAACATCTTGTGCAAGAGCACGGGATGCGCTAGCGACCCCGCTTGCGTGCGTCGCACGATCGTTTGCTGCATTCGGCTGAGTTGCGGATGCGGACGGGGAAGCCTACAACTGCCGCCTCTGTACATTTGGGTGATTTCTTCGTAACTTGTCACATGGTGCGGTAGCTCTGGCTCGTCCTTAGTCCGGATTGACAGTTCTCGGGCATAGCGGTCGGCGAGTGCGTTGCCTTCCTCTTGCGAGTGAGCCGGGACCCACACGAGCTCAACGGCCCGTCCCGGTGATTTGCATTTGGTGAGGATCGCTAGTGCCGCGGAAGATATGTTCCGCTTGCGGTAGCTTGCGTAGGCGGTCTGGGAGTCTGTTGACCACGGTCTTCACTCCCGGTTGTGTGAATGTGAGGGCCACGGCCACTTCTTCTGCTTCGGCTGTATTCGTCGTCCGTATCGACGCGCCTGTGACCAGTTTATCGATGGTGGTGACGACCCCCGTTGCTCTGGTTCCGTGCTTGGGAAGTGAGGCGTCCGCGTAGAGAACCTCGGGGTCCTCTTCCAGCTGTCGAGCCAGTGCCTTGGCCCGCGCAGAGCGTCTCTCGTCGTTCCTCCCCGGCTGCATGTCCCGGAGGAGGGGCTTGGTCTTAATGCCTCTCCACGTTGTGGGGAGTGGCTCCGTTGTCGGTTGCTGTTCAATTTGCCATCCTATCTTGCGTACGACGGGCCGACCGTGCTCTGTCCGGCTCAGCCTTACCCACATGAAGGGGGTGTCACGACGTGGAGAATGCGGCAAGGTGGCGCAAATGCCATACCAGTAAAATTGGACTAGCAAAAGAGTTTCTATTCGAAATTTCAGAGGGTCCTTGTGGTCCGACATTTCGAATTAACTTTTGCGGTGTGCAAGGGACTGTGCTTCATGAATGATTTGATTATGATTAGTCTCGTTTGAAATGTGGCGAAGCACGAACGTAATGCGGTTTTGACAGCTACCACAGCTGCTTACTTAGCCAGCTGCTCGGTTTCGATGCAGCAAGGGAGCGCTAATTGCCGTATTGTGCATCAATTATGTGGTGTGACAGGTGGTTGCAAACCAGCCACCTGCTGCATTTCGGCGCTTCCCCAAAGCCCAGAATAGCCTGTTAGTACGTTATGTGCGCTGGTGTGGGAGGGAGGGGTGGGGCGTGTAATGTGTACTGCAGTAGAACAAGCTGCTCAAGAGGCCCAGCATCAGGATAACAGACGTGAGCGTGACCCAGAGTGGCGGGCTGCACGAAGCAGCGAGGAGCGTGCCGAGGAGGCTGGCAGTAAGCGGTGGGCTCCAGCGGAAAGCTCCCTAGATTGCGAAGCGAATAATGCATTAGTAAGATCTTGATGAGGGCTAGTTGGTTCATACTTAGAACTGAGGTGAAACAGCGCGAAAAAGACGAGGACACAAGGAAACAAATACCACAGACAAGCGCTGACTGCCAACTGGAAGTTTATTTGAAAATCACCGGACATTTATACCTTCTTCAGCATAGGCATGCGCACATCAGTCGCAAAAACATCTGCAAATCATCATTTTAATCTTTCTTCCAAAAATGTGATTTCTTTTCCCGACAAGGCAAGAGAGGGAGTGCTTACACATTTATCGCCTTCCTTTCTTATATGAAAGGCCTCTACTATTTCCCTTTCCTTCTTATTCTTTCCTTTCCCTATGAATTTAGTCTTTTCAAATATGGGGGTGCATTGACACTTGTTACAGTGTCCAGCTAAATGACTCCCATAGCCATTCTTTAGGTTAGTGCTGTGCTGAAAGAGCTCGTCAGCACAGCACTAACCTAAAGAATGGTTATGGGAGTCATTTAGCTGGACACTGTAACAAGTGTCAATGCACCCCCATATTTGAAAAGACTAAATTCATAGGGAAAGGAAAGAGTAAGAAGGAAAGGGAAATAGTAGAGGCCTTTCATATAAGAAAGGAAGGCGATAAATGTGTAAGCACTCCCTCTCTTGCCTTGTCGGGAAAAGAAATCACATTTTTGGAAGAAAGATTAAAATGATTTGCAGATGTTTTTGCGACTGATGTGCGCATGCCTCTGCTGAAGAAGGTATAAATGTCCGGTGATTTTCAAATAAACTTCCAGTTGGCAGTCAGCGCTTGTCTGTGGTATTTGTTTCCTTGCGTCCTCGTCTTTTTCGCGCTGTTTCACCTCAGTTCTACGAATAATGCAGAGTGGCGAAGGAGATACCACGCTCGGAAGCCTGATACAGTGGTGTGGATGCGAAATTCCACCGAGTCTTCGTGGACAAAACATTTAGCTTCAGTGGTTGTCTGTGCGACCGATTGCGGCTTGAAAACGACCTATTGGTGATTGCAAACATTCCTTACCATGACGTTTACAGCTCCGCTGGTCATGCACCTTCACAGGGTGGAATGACCTTGAATTTTTAACGAATCTACTTTTCACCACGATATTTTATACGAGAATTTAGTACAGACAACATAGTAGCCTACTTTACCACTTTTAGCATTATGGGTGGAAAAAATGCATTCCACAAACAAAGGGTAACCGCCGTAAAAGACGACTCTCTTGGTGGAATGATGCCGGCAAGAAGGCGCGGAAGACAAAATAAAGCATGGAGCGCGGTCGCTGATACCCAAATTCAGAAAATGTCATCGAATTCAAAGACATCAAATCGCAGGGAATGCGTATGCAAGGGCAAACGAGGGGGGGGGGGGGGGGGGGGGCAAGCTGGAAAATGTTTCTTTCCGGCTTGAACTTGTACACATAGGAAGCAAAATCATGGAACGGGCAAACAAGGTTTAAGGGACACCAAATATATTCACTGTTCTTAGTGAATGAACAAGGACATAGTTTGAAAGACTAGGCGGAAGCTCTTGGCAAACATCTTGAATCCGTCTCTAGCTCTATCCACTACTTCGAGCGTTTTCTGACATACAAAGAAACAGAGAAACGGAAGCCACTCGACCGTAAACGTGGCCCAAATGAAACTTTTAAGTGGCCGTTCACTGTTGCTGATTTGAAAGCTTTCATAAGCGCATGTCAAAGCTCTTCTCTGGGTTCCGACAGGGTTGTGTAAGACATGATCAAATACCTTCACAGAGACGCAAATCACACTACTTTCCCTCTTCAATACTACCGGGGCCACTGGGCAACTTCTATCCTCATGGAAAGAAAGCTGTCTTCCCTGTATTGAAGTCGAGTAAAGGTCCCGCCTCGGTAACAAGCTAGCTATCGCCCGATAGCGCGGACAAGTTTCCTGTGCAGGTTGTTTAAAAAATGAGGAAAGCCTCAATGTCTCTACACAGGAATAATAATTCTACCCGCCACGATGGCGGGTAGAAACGCGATGAAGGAGGTGGGAATTCGAGGCTGAAAATAATGCTTTTGCGTGGACGCTGTAATGAGTTTTGTTGTTGTTGTTGTTGTGTGTGGCAAAGCCAGTGTCAAGCAGGCATCATTTATTATTTCATTTGCTAATCTGTTTTGTTTACATCAAGTATGATGTGTTACATGTGCTGTACCTTATATTGTACTTTTCGTTCATACCACAGTTGTAAGCGTGCCTACGGGTGAATAAATTTCCTTGTCAGCAACTTGTCTGAGGCCTGTTTCGTGCGTTTCATCACCCTGGGCACCACGCATTGCGTCGTGGTTGCTTAGGTGAATCAGCTATGGACAGACCAGCGCCTGCTCAATGCTCAGGCAGCAAAGATGGCGGCAAAAGGCTCCCAGCTGCTCGCCAACAAGGTCGTACCGCTGGAACGCATGGGCACTCCAGTGGTTTATGTGACGGTCTATCGTCTTCCACCCTGTGTCAGTGACGACGCCCTGATTGCTGCACTTGCACCATATGGGAAGTGCCAAGGCATTTCCGACGTTGTTTTCAAGGACAGGACGGACATCAGCAATGGCAGCCGACTGGTCAAGCTCGAGATGGTAAAACCTCCACCGAATTTCATCATGGTGACTGGCTTTCGGGTAATGCTGGAATACAAAGGAATGAAGAGAGTGTGCCCCAAGTGCGGAGCAGTAGGTCATTTTGGGGCCACCTGCACATCAGCTCGATGCGCCCGATGTGCCATTTTCGGCCATGCGAGTGCAACGTGCAACGCGCCATGCAGACGTTGTATTGGCGAGCACGCCACTGTTGACTGTGTGTTGCCACGTTCGTATGCTGCGGCAGTGACATCAGTGAGAGGAGATTCTTGATGATGGGGAGGAAAGGTTGGGGTAAAGTGCAGCGCAGTAACTGTCTCTCAGCAGAGGACACCTCAACCGCACTGCACAGGGGGTAGGGAATGAAAGTAGAGGGAGAGAAAGACATCAGTGACGCCCACCCAGCCACGACTGGGAGCGAATACATCTGAAGAGGCAGCACAGACGCAAGCCACACATCAAGCAGGAAAAGAAAGTGCCCCAGAGGCGCCGACGCCAGCGTCCCCCGATGCCAGCGACGCTGCGCCTATTCCTTCTACTGACGAAGAGAGCAACAAGACACCACCGGCCACAATGGCGTCGTCTACCACGGAAGACGACGAGGAGCCTACGTTAGACGCCCAGTCTACGCTATCACAGCGGGAACGGCTCCTTGCAAGTGCTACAACACCGAACGCTAGCGAGCACGCGGATGGACGCCATCGCGGCCTCCCCGAAGTCTCGGCCGGTCCGTCGAGGATCACGCCGGTTGCCAAGACAACGACCGCGCTTGCGAGTGGTAATAGTACAGCGTTGAATGAGAGACGCACGCGCTCGCAAACAGCGTCTGAAGAAGCCAAGAGAATGCTCTCTTCAGAGAGCTCTACGTCATCAGAACCAATGGCGACACCCTCCAAGAAATGCAAGAAAATGCCACGAGACACCACTACCATGGACGTTGTCTCCGATTCGGAGACGTACTAACAATGGCGCCTTACACTGCTTCTGCTGCCCGTAAGGGCCGCTTTCCCTCTACTCCCCGCTACGAAGTTCAGGCAGCGTTGGCGTAACAGTGTCTGGCGCAGACATCGCATTCCCGTCCCTGTGCGAGCGTCTGCAACCTCGGTATTTTAGTAATCAGCTTGCGTCCGGCTAACTTGTGTGAAGAACATGAGCAGTGCCCGTTTCTCGTTCGCTGCTGTGATACTCCTATGTCATTGCTCACTTTGCCGTGTTCTGGCTGTTGCACTGATGTCGGACGCCGATTCAGTTGGCAACTAACTTGTGGTAAGCCATTTGTCTTAGTCTAATTTTGTACGCAACTAATTTACTATGTATTTGCACATAATTACACTTAACGCACAAGGATTTCGTAGCAGAGACAAGCAGAGAGAAGTAATTAATTTCGCCCGCGAGAAAAAAGTCGACCTCCTCTTTCTTCAGGAGTGTAACTTGAGAAACAAGCAGGAAGTTAAAAGACTTTGTGATGAATTTTCTGTTAAAGCTTATTTTTCATATAGCCCCGGGAGATGTCGTGGTGTAGGAGTGGTGGTTTTTCGTAGGGTGCTTCTACATGGAAGTCACTGCCTTTTTGACTTGGAAGGTCGTGTAATAGCTTTTGATTTTTTCTGGGGTGAGAGGAAAGCTCGGGCACTGAATGTCTATGGACCCGCCGTACGGTCATACCGCAATGACTTCTTTGCGAGACTCTCCCCTTTTTTGTTAGCCAACCACCCATTCTTTATCGTTGGCGATTTTAACTGTGTGCTCAACCCCATGCGCGACTCACGAGGGCCAAGACAAAACGCTTCCAATACGCAGGCAACTGAATTATCTCTTATGGTGAAAGAATACAATTTATCAGATGCCTGGGTCCATATGCATGGCGGAAGTTTTGACGCCACATGGCAGCAAACGCAATCGCAATGTCGTCTAGATGGAATGTATTTCCCCCCTGAATTAACAACACAAATTGTCCAGTGCAGCATCCTCGATCTCCCCGCGAAAGCCGGGCGCATTTCAGATCATCGGGCTTTCGCTGTCGTGTTGAACCTCGAAGAAAGGCCAGGTGAACGCACTGATATGTGGAGGCTAGATATTGCTTCTTTGCGTGACGAGGCGACTCTAACCAAACTAAAAGCGTCAGTAGCTACAACAGTTTGCGATTATGAATGTAATATCGAAGCGTGCGATACCTTAAAGTAAAGGTGGAGGTCTGTATGCATAGCAGCTAGCAGGAAACGAAAAAGAAAAGAGACCGAACAGCTTTGTGAGTGCCTGAGAAGGATAAGAATATTACTAGACGGTGGCTCCCAAACATAGTTAATGCGCGAATACCTAGACCATCGGCATGAACGCTACGATAGACTTATGAACTGGTACTCTCGCACCTCTGCAAAGGCGTGGATGACGAACAGGCCAATTTCTGACCCTGAGGTACTGCGGCTGGCTCGTGCGTCCAGCAGGAAGCAAAAGGGCAGCGCTCATTGAAAGGGTTATAATAGAAGATGGCACAGAGAGCGGTGCGAGGCGAGATATGGAAAGAATTTTTTGCAACTGGTTCTCAGATGCATTTTCATCGGAAAAGATTTACAATGCAGAGCTCTTGAGTGAAGAAATTTCGGACTTTTGCGCTAACCTACCTAAAGTGGAGATACAGAAAGCCAGAATTTATTGTCTCCAACAAATCTACAAGAAGTTTTTTATGTTATACGATCTATGAACAGCGGATCAACACCCGGTCCAGATAGCTTACCAGTCGAATTTTACCCGTCTTGCTGGGAGGAAGTAGGCACTGCCTTAGTATCGCTCCTTAACGGCATTCTTGCACGGGAAGGTATTCCTAAATCGTTTAATCGGGGCCGCGTAAAGCTCTTGCCAAAGCCAGACTCCAACCTTGCAGAACCCTCATTCTGGAGGCCTATAACGCTGCTCAACACAGACTATAAAATATTGACAACCCTTCTTGTAAATCGCATGAAGATATTATTGCCGAAAATATTCAGTGTACATCAAACATGTTCCGTGCCGGGTCGGAGTATATTTTCGTCTCTCAACTTAACACGCGATATCATACAATACACAACAGCGCGTGAAGCTTCAGGAGTATTAGTAAGCTTGGACCAAGCCAAAGCGTTAGACCGCTTAGAACACCAGTACTTATTTGAGTTGTTACGATGCTATAACTTCCCAGAAGAGTTTGTAGACATCCTGCGGATGTTGTATTCGCGAACAAGAGCTGAGCTACTGCTTAACAGCATTTTAACACCTAGATTTGATGTGACAAGGGGAGTGCGGCAGGGTTGTCCTTTGTCGCCCATATTGTTTGTGCTTGCGATTGACCCGTTGTTAAGGTTGTTTAGCGAGAGCCCGCTCGTAAGAGGTCTTCCTATGCCGGGAACCGGCTGCATAAAAGTATCAGCGTATGCGGATGACATCACTTTGCTTTTACGGGATGGGGACAGTCTTGTAGAGGTATTTCGTATTTATAATCAATATGCTTCAATCTCAGGGGGCAAAATGATTATGAGAAAATGTGAAGCATTAAATTTAGGTCGCGCCGAAATAACGCTACCAGGGAACATTAAACAGACCGAGCATATGGAAATACTAGGTATCAACATTTGTACAAGTGGTGTTTCACCTCACACGTGGCGAGACATTGTCAGCTCCATTAAAGAACAGTCGGAAGCAGTGACTGCGTCGCCACTGCCGCTGGCAGTAAGGGCTTTCTTCATTAACAACGTATTATGCAGTAAACTGTGGTTTGCTGCAAAGGTAGCTCTCCCGCCGTCACCAACAGTACGAGTAGTAAACTCACTTATTTTCTCATGGTTCTGGCTAAACAAGTCGCAATACGTAGCGCAGCAATTTTTGCGTCCGCCAAAATCCAGCGGAGGATGGAGCTTGCCGTGCATAGTTACATTCGGTAGGCTGTTGTGCACTAAGAGTACATGTGATCTACTTGATGATGATGAGTACCCTGGTAGGCCGCTGCTCCTTTATTGGCTGGGCCATTAACATCGAACGCTTATGCCGCAGAGTACAGGAAACTTGCTTGTGACGGCGGTAACGCCAGCACCGCAGTATGCCGCGGCTGCGCGCTTGCAAAGCCAGCTTGTACAACTAAGAATTACAAAGCGGCGTGCGACACCAGTTTCCAGGCTTTGTGAAATGTTGTGTGAGACAGCTGTACCTCCACGAACAGCTACTACACAAACATGGACAGCCATGCTTTCACCTGATTTGTCCTCTCAAGTGAAGAATTTTCATTGGCAATATCAGTGGGGCATTCTACCTACAAGAGACAGGCTTGAACGCTGGCATATGGTAGCGAATGATAAATGCATATATTCCGCACAAACAGAGACCAACGCGCATGTAGTAAAGCACTGCGTTGTAGCACGCACCTTCGTGAAGCTAGTTGCAAGAATGTTCGGAATATCCATCGTGCGGCCACCACAGCGCCGAGACCGGTTTGCGAGTCTCGTCTGCTACAGTGCTAGCTACGTTTTGTGGTGCTTCCGCAACATCGCAGAACGATTTCGGCAGTCAAATAGAGCAATGTACCCCAGGATGCGAAAACTACGGGTGATAGTATGGGTGATAGTATGGGGTCATCTTGAAGAACAGCTGTTCAAACTCGGTGAAGCCGAGTTTCTTCGCCGCTGGTCTACGCGGTACATAACCGTCTCCCGAGGCAAAGTCTTTCTACAGCCAGAATAATGCTCAATTTTGTTGCCTGAGTTGAGACTGTATCTGTATGTGCCCCGGGTACCTTTCATAAATTCGAGGCTGGCAATAATGCTTTTGCGTGGACGCTGTAATGAGTTTTGTTCTTGTTGTTGTGTGTGGCAAAGCCAGTGTCAAGCAGACACCATTTACTTCATTTGCTAATCTGTTTTGTTTGCATCAAGTATGGTGTGTTACATGTGCTGTACCTTTTATTGTACTTTTCGTTCATACCACAGTTGTAAGCGTGCCTACGGGTGAATAAATTTCATTGTCAGCAAACTTGCCCGGATAACGGCTCTGGCTTTTGGCTCAAGGCGACTCGGAGGTCGCCGACAACGGGAGCTAAAAACATTTCCTGCTTAAAAAACATTGTGGTTGCTCCGTTCACGTGGAATTCTCGCTTCATGCGTGTAAACTGAAATCGTGCGAGTAAAGTCGCACCTCGATGCCATGTGGAAACGAAGGACAAGGTGTATCGGCAAATTGAGAAGCAGCAGTTAATTTGTTCTGTGCGTTGTTTATTGCCCTTCGCCGCCACAACTATAATGTTTTCGCACCCTACAGCGTTGCACATCATCTCTCTCACTCGCGTTCTGTGCGGTGTTAAATTCTCGCACTGCTGTTGTGCCTTAGACATTCCTAAGTTGAAGGCTTCGCGGTGTACAGAGCTGAAGCGGAGCATAATAAAACGCAAATGCACGGTTAGGGGTGCCATGTGCGTCTCAATAACAGAGACGAGAACCACGAAAACGCAGTAAATGCCAAAGAGAAGTACGAGAATTGAACGGCCCGCATGGGCAATTCAACAGCGTGCTGTGTAGAGAAGCAGCGACCTCTTGAGGATAGAACACGCTGGTCTTTATGAGCGGCTGTGATGATGTGTAGAGTGATGTGGAGCGACCGTCGCACTGACTCTTGCAACTTATCTCCTATGGGAAAACCTGCCTTGACATATTTTGCTGAGCTGTTTGAACTTTCCAGTGAACAAAAGGCACTCCATTTGCAGGCTCATACTAACCGGTGAATACAATAATACTTTTTCATTGACTACGCATAAAAATAAATTTTGGGGGGGGGGGGGGGAACATCTTACCGGCTTCTCAAAAGTTCACTTCATTTTTTTACTTCGTCTATAAAATATGTAGATCAAAATGTGTGCTTTTGCGACCCTTCCGATGTCTGTCACTCTGTTTCCGGTATAGTTTTTATACCCCTGCCTCACGGGCAATGTTAAGTGCACTTTGAGCGAGTGCACTGCGCCGCTAGTATGCACTTCGCCGCACTTCGTCGCACTTCGCCGCACACGGGAACGCTTAGTAACACTTACTACAGCGCGCACTTGTCGACAAGTGTGTTTGGCGAAATCGCTTCGCAAGAGCGATGTGCGTAGCCTCGTTAGCCATAAGTAAAAAGTAATTCAAGTGATACTGAAAGCAGAGCTAGCAGTCATTATTATTAACATTTTTTTTTAAATTCCTGAGTTTACAAGGCTACAAGGTGTGCCAAAAAAAAAAGAAACAATAAACTACTCTCGCTCTCGGGCTGTTTACGGCCCACGCCTGGTAATTGCCGCGCAGTTGTTTGGCAGGACGCGTCGCTTGGACTGGTATTGGCCAAGTCTTGTTGCCCTGTCTTGGCGCGTGGTGAATAATCCGGTTATTAAGGCGGCAATAAATTACTTGACTTGCCATTAAGTTGATTTTAAATGCTGTTTCTAACAATAACAAATTGTATTTGTGTACGCATTTTTCAGTTAACATCTGCTTTGCCGTCTGACTCCCGATCGTCCCCGCCACCTATTTGAAAGAACAATATTCCTTCGCGTATAACATTGAGCCGCCAAAAAACACCCAAGAGGCTGAAATTCGTTTGCTCAAAGTGTACTATAGTTGGGCCGTGTGACAGGGGTGTTAGCCATAAAAATGATTACAAACTTGGAAATATGTAGGTACGTTGTATACGATAGCGCAGTGCCTTCCCATAAAAATCTAACAAGAAATGGCTGCCCTCATTTAGGCTAAATTGGCGCTTGCGTTCCCAAACAGTTCTTTCGCACAGAAGCAAGCGTTGCCCTTGAGCGGTAATTTAGACAAATCTGACGTGATGACACGGTTTTTTCTTGCTTTAGGGAGGCGTAGGAGGAAGGTGTATACACATCGTAGTGGGCACGAGGGAACGAAATAAAAAAAAATGTCGTGGGCGTTGACCACTGTTTAGCATGGGGATTTTGTCTCATTCTTGCCTATTGCCGCAAGGATCAAGCCTAGCTTCTTGCCGCCGCTTCCACGAACTCCTTGCTTCGCATATAGCAGCGAACAGCCGCGGAAGGGCACCACAAAGCAACGATGAAAGCATGAATTACGCGTGTAGCTTAGCCCTCGATCGAGCCTTTTGGTTTTCTCGTGCATACGATACTTTGCTGCAAGTCGATAAATGGAGCTTGAAATTTTTAATGGACAGAGAGCAAAGAATAGCAACCGGCACGTCTGCAGGGTTGTACAACAACAACAGTAAACAGCAGTGGCATCACGAGCAGAATAATGCAATGTCTTGGATGGTTCGCCGAGAAATCGTCGATTAGAAATCAAACTGACCTGCGTCTTCAGCCGGGAGCCGGCGCAGTAGTTCTCGATGCCTCCGTTCTCTTCCATGGCGTGCACGACGGGCACAGGGTAATAATCGGTGGGCGGCTTCCGGAAACCGCGGTAGTTTGGGTACGCAAACAAACCGTAGCAAGGCATCTCTTCCAGAAAGAGCGTGGCGTACCCCTGCGATGAGTACACGTTCCACAGGAGTGGCAAGTTGTCGAAAATGGCGTCGCGGTAGCGCCGTTTCACGTCGTCTGCAGGCTTTCCCGTCAACAGCGGTATCTGGTTGCCGAACGAGCTATCGCCCACCTACAGCACCGTTGAGAACGAACGAAACGATGTGAAATAATAATAAGGATACCTCTCCGTTGTGTCTCGAAAACAATGTACATTGGACAAGCCTGCTATAGTGACGATAGGCTTGACTCGCAGAACCTGACAGATAGCATACAGCATACAAACTTTTAACGCGTCAGCATTAAACCAGGTAGCACACAAAGTCTTCAAAACGTCGCACCACTGGATTCAATGTCTCAAACAGATTTTTGACCAAGCTCGATGCATTAAAAACATTGCAAGCAGGATAGCTTAAAAACGAGGGGTGTATACGTTTCAAAAACGCTTCCGTAAGACTGACCCCATCTGTACAATTAGCGTACCGGGTTTCCGACGGCGCTGTTCTTGGCGGGAGAATTCTCCACTTACCAAGCCGCTCTCGTTGTGTCAATTGCTGCTGTATTCACCGTGCATTAGTATGAGCTCAGCTAGGAAAAAGCATTTTGTGGTGTTGACCTCACGTCAGATGAGACGAAAGGTTGCAAATGAAGTCGACAGCACAACAGGCCCCAAAGTAATGGTGCGTGAGTGCAGTCACATTGAAGCCGCTCTTTGTAACGCGGACAACAACCCACATTGACTTCAGAGGAGCGCTGCCAGTCAGTAAACCGTGCTGGTGTTAGCGCTGATTCTGATAGTGTATCCCCTACTGCAGTAGTTTTCGCTTTTTCATGAACTTTATCATCTTTCAATTCTCTCTGACGTTTTCTTTCAGTCACCTGCAGTATTTTTTTTTTGTCTCGACTAGTGCAAATGCGAAACGACCGATAAGTCACTCTCATCGTTTCACAAATCCATTCATGCCACGCAGTATGGTCAAATAGAACCACTTCCCATTGCACGTAGCTAGAGAGGGATACGCGGCAAAATTCAAAGAGCTACTACACACTGAGCACAGTGCCTGAGCTAATTGATTTGTGCTTACTTTTTACGCGTTTTGTTCTCACAGTTTCCTACACGTTGAGATGAATTTTACCGATAGTATGCCAATCTTTCTCCTGTTCCATATTGTAAGCGCACTTACGCACTTTATTTATAAAGCTTTTTCTATGCTACGCGCAAATAAAGATAGCGAGTTAAAGAGCGAACATCACTTTTGTCGGCACAGAAGGAATACATTGGTACAGCCCTTACTAGGAACGGTGCTCTGCAGAAAGTGTTACGGTGAATTCTACTGTGAGCACAATGTATACAAAAACAATGTCTAGAAACCACCTTCGATGAATGTCAGTACAAGTTAATAGCCCGAACGAGCACGCGGTCGAAAGAACTAGAGAGAGAGCGAAATATGGTTGGCGAGACAGCGAACAAACCACCGAAATCCTTCCTTGCAGGGGTGCGATCGGAGATGGTTGTTCGGCGCGTTCATTCGGTTACAGGCGCGCGCGATTGGCCTACTCCGCGCAGACGTCGCCAGCCGCGGGGCGCGGCCACGTTTTTGGTGACGTCAAAATGACGACACGCTCCTGTCAATCATCCTCCCACCGAGCATTTCGTGTGCTAGGCGCTGAACCCGACGGGAGCTGGGAAGTTTGGAGCCATCATACGGCTTCGCATGGCGCGTCTGGTGGATTGGATTGGATCCAACAGGCGACTGCGGCATGGCACGTTTGAATCCAATCCATAGTTCAATTCGAGAAAATGGCGCTTCCGTTGGGAACTTAGGTTGTTGCGCTGGCGTTTCTAGAAGAAGGAGGAGAGCGGGTGGCGGTGCGAAACGCTTTTGAAGAAATGGCAGAAAGTGAATTCCGGCGTCTTTTTTGTTTCTCGAAACAAATAATTCGTTGGTTGTACAGACAAATCGACCCCATCATCGGTGCCAGCGAGTCACTGGAATGTTGTCGCTGCCTCTTGAAAAGTGCGCCACTCTTCCCGTCCTTTTTTTTTTCTTTTTTCTTCTCGCTGTGCGCGACACCACTTAGGGACGACGCAAAGAAACTAATAGTTATAAGTTGCAGTAGTCACACGTACTACTATTTGAAAACGTGTTTGGGCTTGAGAAGAAAAAAACACATTTTTTAGATAAAGATTTCATTCATTTGGAAGACGAGAAACATTTCGTTTTGTGGTATACTGTCTGCAAGCAGACGACAATGGACGGAAGTCAACTTCCGGGGAGGTCACCGCTTCCTGATTGGCTGCTCTCTCCGCCCCGCTGTCACAAATTTTGCATACTGCAACCTTGTGACGTTGCAGCAACTGAACAGAACGCGTATCGAACAAAATATCTCCGATCGCGCCCCAGATCAACAGAATGACGGCCTACTATCGCCCTCTGATCAGGCATAAGAATAGCTAACATAACAAATAACAAAAAAGCTATGCTCTTTAACATTCCTGAAACTCAACGGTGTGGGCTCGCCACGCCTGGGCGCATATAGCTTGATCTGATCGTGCCTGCTTAGACGCGCCAATCGTCTCTTAACACGCTGTACCCCCAATGATGCGACACTGAACTGACGGCGTGCGAAATGATAGGGGAAATCAAAGACCTGCGAAATGCACAGTGGCGACTCCCAGCTCACCGCTGTAGCTTGATACGGGGTGGCATGTCAAGCAAGCGAGCCAGCTCGCGAAAGAACAACGTAAGAAAGGGCGGTGTCTGTATATGCGCGACATGATCCACTGTCGGTAAAAAGAAACGCGTGATGCGCACACCAAGCCCTCATACCGCGGCGCTTCAACAACCCATCAATACGATCCAACTTACGCAAGGTGGCGATACGATGCCGTCGTCACATCGGTCACATGACCAAGCGTGTGTCCAGGGCTTCCGCGCGGACCCGAGCAGTGTATAGTTCCGTAACTGCGCTCGTTTGGTCAGTCGTGTGTGTCTGACTCTTTTCACTTGCGCTGCTCGTCGTCGTGCAAGCATTGCAGCGTTTTGTTGTATTACTTGGCACTGTGTCTGCAGCGATTTGTTTGTATGATTTTAACTTGGAGAGGAGCTGAGTTTTTCATTCGAGAGCACCGATTGGAGGGCACTAATTTCCTCTTCAAGCTAATCGTCATGTCGCTATGGCTTCGTGAAGCGCCTTTTCAGTGACGTTATAATTAATACGCTAAGAGCAGTATTAAGATGAAAGTGGGAGAGAATACATGTTGCTTTTGGGTGCCTGGGATCGGGTTCGGGCTTCATGAATTAAACTAGCAAGTTTTGCAAGATGCGAAGGCGGGAATTGTCGTGTCTGCTCAAGTTGTCTATATCCTCTGGACAGCCATCATCGTGTAATTTCCGTTTCCTGTTTAGCATGAATGTTGCAGACAAGAGAACTGGCAACCCGACCTTTTGTTAATGACTCAGTATGAGTACGGTGGTGCAAGAGATGAGGTAAAGTGCCCGTCTTATTTCATTAGCTTGTGCTACAGCACAGTCATCGAATATTGTGCGAGCCACACCGTGCTGTTATCGCTTGTGATTCAGCTCCTTCGATTGTGTTCTGGCCCGTTTTATCCTACGTGATTGGTATTTCATGATATTAAGAGGAAGTGCGTGGTCCAATATGAGACGGCCGAATTAGTTTTTCTTTGGCGCTTCAGAATGGTCGCAATATATTGCGCTGCTTGTAGGCTTTTTCTTGTTATAGTTTTTCTAGTTCGTGAATGGATACCGCATATAATTTGCGTAACTCACTAGTAGATACTGCACTCGTAAGTCGTGAATCGCCTTGGCGTAATATGTCCTGTCACTACATGCAGTCATTATTCTTTGTGGTTTGTGACTGGTGCTGGTGTCTAAGCGCCTTGGTTTTCTCGACGCTTACCCGGCCACCTGCCGAGTTTGTGCGCGTGCCATGTGTACGCACGGTGTTTGAGAAGTGCTCGTGCTGTTTTTTTTTTTTTTTCCGATTTGTACGTTGTTCGTGCACTTCGCACAACAGGGTATGCCGGGGTCTTGGTCCTTGCGCAACAAGCTTTCCAATGGTACGTTAGACAGAGGAACCTATATTTAGGCATGTTAGTGCAATAATTAAGTTGATGGGTAAAAGTGCATAGCATTAGCTGCTTAGAGTTCATGTAATGTGTTTTATTTGGACAGAAATTTTTGGCCATGTCGCTGCGGAATTGATTTTTGCATGCCTAATTGCATATATTGGTCCCTGCCTGGAGGCCTTAGTAGAAAATTTAATTAGAAGGTGACCTTGTGCCAATAAAATGCAACAATGTCATACTATGCTTGGTAACTTAGCGTAGTGTCTTGAATGATAGTAAGCAGTTGACAGGTGACATAAAACGTGATAATACTTTAAGCACATAATCGCTTAATTCTTGCTACATTGCAATGCGCGAACTGATCGTTCTCATTCAGGCCCCAGCCATCAACAGAGTGGTCCCTGGTGAAAGGGCGGGTGAATATGCGGGTATACATTGGGGAATCTTCCCTCATATGCTTTAAACGACGTCCTCCAAATCGTTTAAGGAATGCAAGCAATCAGAATTTTAGCAGAGGAAGACCGAGTGAACGCAATTTACCTCGTCATTACGTAAGCTGTCGCTAATTTTAGTTGACATGCTTAGTATAGTTAATGGGGAATCTACACATTATATGCCCATTTCATTGAAGAGCCAGTTCAAGATAATTTCCGCAATACGTTTTTATAGTTAGCATTGCTTATGTTTGTTTTTATGATCTGGATACAGTGTTGCAGTTGCATATTTTATGTACATGCCATTTCCATAAGTGATGAAGTTTATTATATCGTTCGCATTGTATATTAAGTATGCTGTTATATGTTTCATTACAAGCTGCAAAAATTTGAAAGAAACTGTAGGCCTGCCCATTTGGCCCATCAGGAGGGAACACTTATACTTCAGTGCTACCAAGCGAAGAGTGAGCGCATACATGTGCCAGCGGTGGTATGTGGGCAAGTCGTTCCGGTCAAAGCCACTTCACATGCATTGAAAACAGTTCAACTACCAACGTAGTGCAAAATTTCGTGTCCACTTTGAGGAAATGGAGCACCAGTGCAAATATCTTGGCATGCCAGTCCAGGGCAGCAAGTGTGCCTACATTGAAAACATTTCAAGTACCAGCATGTACGGCAGTTCCATTGCCAGCGAAACAAAAGACTACAAAATGGTGTGCTGCCAAGCGAGTCATCAATGGAGCTCTGTCTGGACTGTGTGCAAAATATTTTTGGATGTTAAGGTGGGGTGAACTGGTAAAGCATTTGCGTGGGGCTACAGGTGTGAAAGCTTTTTGTCATTCAGAGTGCTTTTTATAGTGAAGCTCTTAGCCCCTGGTTGGTCGGCATTTTTTGTGTCCGTGTCTGTAAGCAAAAATGCGGGCCAAACGCGGCTGCAGTGCAGGGCCAGAAGCAATGACTCGTACCCCTGTAAGGCAGAGGCTTCAAGCACTTCGAAAAGTGAACTGCACAGTGCATGCATTCTTTGGAATCACGGTTACAACATACAGTACAGCGTACCTTTCAATTATGAACAAACGCAAAACAAGCATTTGAGCCACGCAATTGTTGATGAAGTGCGCCTAGTAACAGTGCGAAGCACGTAGCGCTCCCAAATACGTTCCCGGTAGCGATTAATGTTGTGCAAGCTGCCGCGGCGATGGCAGCTTGCGATGTGGGAAGTGACATCCCCAGGCTTTCGTAATAACCAGCCTAGTATCTGATTTGAATGTTGTTGCAGCACCGCTATGGGCGGTGGTGTGCTGTTAAAATTACTATCGATGAAGAAACACCAGAGAGACGCTGGTTCCTGATGTACACAAATAGTGTTAGCCGAGCCCGCTCGATCAAGCAGAAGACTGATTCCGCCAATTCCACCGCTCGGGCACCGTCAGGGTGCTGGGAGCGTCAGAGTCCAACTAGGGAGGCTTCAGACAGTTCACGGAGACCGTATGTTCAAGGTAATGGATGAGCAATAGAAAAGTTTTAGGTGAACGCTTGAGTACAAGGCCAGGTTTGAAGTATACACGTCGCGAAGAACGTCGTTGTTGGGGGGAACGACACTGCGCATAGCGTTGCGTAGACGGTAGGCGTAGTCGGAAACTTCAGCAGGTACGGTGGGCGAGTCGTCAAAGAACTCGCTAGGAACTGGTAGAGTGGTGCCAAACGTAAGCTTGGCGGCACTGGTGGAAGAGTCACTATGAAGAGCGGTGCGGATGCCAAGCATAACAAAAGGAACGCGCTCGATACATGATGACGGAAAAGTCGAAGCCATGAGTCAAGCCTTTAGTTGCCGGTAAAAACTTTCGATGATCGCATTGGATCATCACTGGTGGCAAAAGGCATTCTTGATGTCGTCGACGCAGAGTAGCCGAGATAGATTGACAAACAATGCTGAGTCGAATTGGCGACCATGGTTAGTCGTAATGGTGGAAGGGACACCGTAGCGGCTAATGCAGAGTGTAGCGAGTGCTCGAGCTATCCACTCCAACGTTAAGTCCAGGAGGGGCATCGCTTCAGAACGTCTGGTGAACCTGTCAAGGCAGGTTAACAGGTAGCGATGGTTCTCGGAGGAAGGAATGATGCCAACAATATCGACGTGCAGATGGTTGAAGCGGGCGTTCAGAGACGGGAGTTAACAAAGAGGAGACACAGTGTGGCGATGCACTTCAGACTATTGACAGTTGAGGCACGCGCGTGACCAGCGACGAACGCCTACTCTGATACTGGGCCACACATAACAAGAAGTGACGAGTCGCTGTGTTGTGCGAATGCCAGGATGAGCCAAAGATTGGAACGCATTAAAAACTGTCCGGCGAGATGGGCGAGGCACATAATTACGAGGACGTACAGTCGACGTATCACAAATGAGAGGCACGTCGCAGTAACGAAGCTATATATCTTCACACACCAGAGAGGTACCACTCGTGCAAAGCAGCTGGAGCTCGGCGTCCATACTATCAGCGGCATCCATGTCGGTGAAGGTGATGACCGGTCGGCCGTGTTCCGTTGCATGGATGGCGGCGCGAAAAAGTGCATCGGCAAAGGCGTTCGATTTTCCGCTGACGTGAAGAATGTCGCTGGTGAATTCAGAAATGTAGGCGAGCTGTATGAGTTAGCGAGGAGCGTAGGAGGTGCTGCTGGACGCTAGGGCGGAAGTCAGTGGTTTATGGTCGTTAAGGACATGGAAAGAGCGTCCCTCGAGAAAATGTCGAAAGTGTTTCACACGGGAGGGCCAGTCGTGACGATATGATGATTCACGCTGCGAGCTTCCGAGGACTGAAAGGAGGGGGGTCGGCAAACTCGGAAAGAAAGGCTGACCAAGGGTCGGGAACGGCCACGTGCATCTGGCGAAGCCGAAGCGGTGGATCACGACTAGAAGCTCCTTGGATGGTTAAGCTCGTCTGAGAGTCCAAGATGCCGCTGTGCAGCACGTTGACGAGCTTGCAGTGCCAAAGAAAGTCGACTCTGATGGTGGGCTGCCTCACGGCTGCCATGACAAAGATCCAGCGAAAGGTACGTCCGAGGCCGATGTCAGGAGTCAGAGACCTTTGTCTGCAGATCCGGATGGTCGATCCATTGACCACGGTGAGAGGAGGCGAGTCGGGAGGATGGCGTCGCTCAGCCAACGTAGTAGGAAGGACGCAAATGTCGGCACCAGTGTCGACGATACAGCGGGCTTTGGTGACGCGGTCGGTGATATGGAAAATGCGACTGCATCTGGGGCCGGGAACAGCCGTTGCCGCCAGGGTTCGGCCCAACCGTTTCCCTCATAGGACCAGGGCTGGCGGCCACGGTTTGCACGAGAGCCATGGCGACGGTGGTACTAGGAAAGTGTGGCGGGAGGAGGAGAACGGCGTTCAGAGTGACTGGGGCTGGGGCGTCGAGATCGTGACGAAGAGCATGGCCGGCGTGTTCGAACGGCAATGACCTCAGCTGTCAGTCGGGCTACTTGACGTGTGAGCTCCTCGTTGGCTTCGAGCAGGCGCGCGTAGCTGACGCCAGCGGCTACGCCGTGGGACGGAAGGTAAGGAGGGCGATTTATTGTGGACTCGGAGGGAAAACTTACATCCATAATCTTGTCAGCCAACTGGGTCAGAAATTTTAACGCCGGGAATGAAGACGCGGTCAGGATCACGCGCAGCTGCAGCGGATGGCGCTGCGGCTGCGCGTGATCCTGACCGCGTCTTCATTCTCGGCGTTAAAATCTCTGACCCAGTTGGCTGACAAGAAGGCGCTGCAGGAAAGGTTCCCAGAGAAGTGCGTTGTTAGGTGAAGGAGCCAGGTATCCAGCCAAGGCTTGCATGCGACGCAATAGGTCGGTAGGTTTGCGGTCGCCGCGCTCCTCCAATGTAAGAAGTTGCTTTAATCAAAGCGGCTCCATTTCAGTGGTGCGCGGGATGAGCGTCGCCTTAATGTGGTCATAAAAGCAGCCGACGGGTGGCGAGCGTAGAGCATCGCGAACAATCGGAGTAGTGGTAGGCGTAAGCGCTCCAACGACGTGGTCCAACATTGTCAACTGCGAACTGAGGAGGTGGCGGCCGAAAAAGGATTCGATGGTAACGAACCGAAGCTCCGAGTCCGATGACCAGAACTCCGGGAGCTTAAGAGCGGAGACGTCGAGACCACAGGGTAGTAATATGCGTCGCAAATTATTTAAAATGTAAATTAGCGTATTTACGTTAATTATACAATTAAACGTTTTGATTTCTTGTAGAAATAATGTCCACCTCATCGAGTAATTTAGATTAAGGGTTAGGATTGTGCTGTCTGTCATGAGCAAACTTTAAAAAAAATTTAAATTTGGTGCAGGTAAAAAACAGGGTGTCTACCAACGGGCAATACTTGGAAAACCGTGAATTCTCAGGGATTTTGAGAAGTCTGGAAATACTCATCAAGAACTCATATAATTTGTGTTTCTCTCAGGGAAAATTAGCTGTAATTTTATTGAAAGGGTACGAAAGTCGCTCTGATACTGGCTCAAGTGAAAGCGATGAATCGTAACGAATCGTCTTCGACGGCGTGTCGTCAGCTGGAGGAGTTACCCGACTTCCCGGTCGCCCGGTCATTCGGACAGTTTCGCGGCACCACCACGCACCCCATAGAGTAAATGTAAAGAATGTCTGAAATTTCTGACGCAAGAACCCTTCGTCGTCTGATTTTCAAGACTTCTTGCCGTGACCTCAGGTGCGAAACGGCATTAATCAAAGCCACCACCACCGCCATTTTCCTTACCTCGCCGCTTCGATACACCGCTCTCCACGCAGATCTGCTGGCAGCCTAGCCACCACCGCTGCAACGCTAAGCTTAGCTGCTTCGACGTTGGCAATTAGGTTTCTTACCTCTCGGTTCCGTGTTTTTCATTGAAAGAATTAGCCGCCGTCAGCAGTGGCACCGACTCCGCCTTTGTGGGCCTCGCGATTGTCTTCGAAACTCGAAAACACGGCGCGTTGCATAACGCCGGTTTCCAAAAGTAATCTTTACCTCACTACAGAAGGGTTACGCGCTGAAGCATGCGCGCATAATTGCTTTGAAGCATACGAAGAGCGGGAAGAGGCAATTGTCACGGCACACAATGTGTATTCCTGAATTATTAACGCGTGCACCTCCCACCTCCTGTCGTTGTACGAGCACCCATATGCCTAATAAGTGTAGCGAGAGGCCTTCACAGGTTTTTCGCAAGCGCCTGTGGCGATTTGAACCCTTAAGTGCAGTAAAAGACCTGCATTCATTTTATTTTTCGAACTGCCCGATTTTGCCGACGCTTTCGGGGCTACTAGTGAGACCGAAAAATTGCACGTTGGCTGTACAACTAACGAAGATCATGCTTCAAATGGTCAGTGGAGCGAACGCGCGGCGGAAAGAGGACAAGAACAGAAAGGACCTTCGCATTGAGGAGGGAACGGGAAAGGCAGCGTGCCTCCGCTTCTTTGAAGGAGCGTGAGCTCAATAAAAAGAAATAGTATTGCCTGACTCCGAGATGCAGGCGTCCGTCATTCGTACCAAAATAAACTCTTTAAAGCACTGAAACGCAAAACTGAGGTGCTGTGCGTGGGCTGGAAGTATGGCAGGACGATTCAGGTTGACTTACCAGCTATTGAGAGGGAATGTCACTTGGGACAAAGTTCGGGGCCTCATACCGATGAGCTTGATGTGAATTGATAGAAATAGCTCATATCTGGAAATGTCTGCTTCTTTATATCTCCTCTTTTATCGTATTTGAGAATGCAGGACTCGATTTGTAATGTGTCTTCCCATTTGTTTTTCTGAGATATATTATTGGCGGTGCATTTTGCTAACCCCTCCCTTCTGTTTTCTTTTGGAATAAGATAAATACTACGCTTTTCTGTTCAATCTAGATTAAGCCCTCTATTTTTTAACTTGCTTACTCTGTGTCACTCAGCGAATTTCCAAAGACACTCAAATAAAATTTGGACAACTCTGGGAATTTTAATATGTCAACGTAGTAGACATCCTGAAAGAAAAAAAAACACCCTGTATTTTCTGCAAACCTCGCATAAGTATCATTTTTTCAATAATGTGTTGCTTTGTGATATCCTCATTTCATGCGCTCAAGGCACAAAGCCCTCGTCTGGCCTATTGTCAAGACGCGTCCATTTATTAGCGGGACGTCATCCCTATTTTGGTTGTAAACATCTTTGCTGCATAACACAGGCCGTATTCCGGATTCTTTTTCGTGGGCATGTTCCTTCTCAAGTAACTTGGTTGAGGAAGCGTTGGCCTCTATAGGCAACAGCGCTTGGCACTGCGCCAGGAGCTCAGTAGCACTAGACACCGACGCTCCGACTAATCTGGAACCCGTGAAAACGAGCTTCATATTATCGTAAACATTTCGAGACTACTTCTAGACTAGCTTTTTGATAACGTCTTAAAATCATTTAAAAATCGCATATGAAGAACCCTGAAAAATAGATTATTTGTGTCTATCCCAATCCTATTTCAAGACCAGGTTTTCGAATACGCCTTGAACAAGCTGTTCTAGATCGTTTGAAAAAAGTAATCAAACCGAACATTATCAGACATATACGACGTTTTAACGACGAAGTTGTCTTACTCGTGTCTTCTTTAAACCTTTTTTGATCATCTCGGATAAACGCTACAAAATGTTATGTATATCTTTTTTTGCTACCTCAGGGGAGGGGGAGGGGGGCGTGTCAGCGTAAACCCGATATCGCGTTGGCATTGGCGGAGTTGTACGTGAGCGAAAAATGCCGTATAGATATAGGAGTAAGTATATGGCACGCCTTGCTATATGACATGCGGTATACGCGGGTCATATCATGCCACAACATTTTATCACTAAAGTTGCCCATTCCTTGTCTTACATTCTAGACAAAGACATTCATCGGAATCCTGCGAATTACAGGCAACAAACAGATGTCATGAAACAAAACACCGACAGCGCATGCCTTTTATGTTACATCTTCTCAGCCTACAATAACAAAAGTTCGAAAGAATAACAGAAACCTGAAATTGATGTAACGATTCTTGGCGCGGCTGTGCATTACCTCTGGGGTCGGCCCACGCAAGAGGGCGCATTTCTACCAGAAAGCTCGACTTCGCGCATGACGCTCGCTGCCGGCGTTTGACAATAAAACTTACGGTTACATAAACTGCAGTTGCCGAGAAGCGTGAGAAGCAGTCAGAGGTCTTTCAATGCTATAGACGAAGCTTTAAAGGCAACGCTTAAGCGTCCTCGCAGTTTTTTTCAAAGTATATGAGATATCTGTCATGCTATCGTGGTTAACACGAAGCTGAATACAGGGACGTGCGTCAAATGGCCTCAAGTCCAACTGCGATCAATAGGTGGTGGCTACCGTCGAATACAATAACGGTTAAGATATCTGAAAGAGGGCTGCTACGTTCGACTGTAGCAATAAATACAGCGGCTGTGAAAACGCGCGCTGTCAGTGATGGTGTTACTGCAAGCGTAGTCGGAAATAGGCCTGGCTTGATCGGGCCTGTCAGCTGCCGACAAGATGTTACCCCCTGTACTGCAGAAACGAGGTACGAAGGTAGCGCCATCGGCGAACTGTAATGGTTCACCGTAATGGTTGATATGCGTTTTGGTTCGCATCGAAAAATGTTGGAAACTATTTTTCTTAAGTGAATTATCAATTCTGAGATGTTCAGTGCCTTGAGTCTAGGCATTGAGCATGATCTCAGAAGCAGCGCGCCATGGAGTGTACTCCCCGAAATGCGAGACCGCTGTGCTGATAAAAGGAAATTAAATTAACATAAACGATCAATAGAGCTTCGGTAACAGAGTGTTGTACGTGTAGAAAACGAAAGTACAAACTCTTCAGCGCGCAAACCCGGGGTTCTGCTACGATGCGGTACTCCTAGTGCACCGAGTGACAGGCTTAGACTAGTGAAGCGCTCGACGAGCTATCGCTCGCACTATCCCTGCCAGGGATACGCGCTAATTCTGGCGTTTCCTGACGTCGGTACTTTCGGATATATGCGACTTTCCCTTTGCACCGAAAAGCGATCAAAAATACTTGTTTCAGTCAGAAGCAAAATATTAAACACCGTTTCGGTTGCATTTTCGTTCCTGTCAAAAATATAGTTTTTATTCTTTTTTACCGTCCCACTGTGCGTCGCCCTCAGCTGGGTTTTGCCTCCTCTGAAACACTCTCCGATGTTCTCTGTGATATTGCTCGCGGCTGTACGGCAGTCCAACTGTAACGGTTTGTTGATCTCCGCAATATGCAATCCACCTTTATTTGTATTTCGAACACTCTCTAAAAAAAGCCTAGAAGATTTACTCGCTTCATGTAACTAAAGAAGAATTACCTGCCTAGGTTGACATCACTCGGAAAAAAAAGTTCCATTGACTAACTAACCTCAGAGCAATAAGTTTTGTTAATTGCAAAGCTTACGGTGTATGGTTATATTGGAAAGTTGAAGGAAATCGCCATAAAAGTACAGTAGCGTGTTTCTATATTGACAAACGGCCACGTAGACCGAAAACACCAGTGTGAACACATACTCGACGCATTTGCCTCATCACGCACGTGACACAGCGAAGCGAGGCTCGTGGTGTAACCTCCGTGTGACGTCATAAGGCGGCGCAAAGTAAAGCTCCGCCACATTTCGCAATAGACGATTAAAGGAGGCGAGCGTCACCACCAAGGTAACGCTCTCCGCACTTGCCCGCGTCTAGCCTCCGCAAGCGAAATTCCTTCCTTGCATTCTCCCATACCGGCGCCGAAGGATCGCGTGACGTAAACGTCACGGCCCCGTCTTCTTTTCTGTTCGTTTTTGCTGCTCGGCGCATTGCCGCTGACGGTTTCTCAAGCGAGCTGTTTCATTTGTCTGGTTTCGCACAGCGAGCGTTTTTACTCGATGTGCACAACAACACCTACTGGCGGTATGCGCCAGTGCTGCAGGAACACTGAGGCAGACGCAAGCGGATCACAGAGCATGATCGCGCGCTGGAGCACGATAGAAAATGACAGTTTCGCTCTCTGCGCGCGCCACTGCACATGGGAACAAGCAGACGAAACGGAAGTACATCTCTCTGGCTACGGCACGAGGTAAAACAAACGCACGCAGACATTCTCTCTCTAGGCTTTATCATATCTCCAAACTTTAATTCATCTGTTGAAGCAACAGATCAAACAAATACCTACTGTTGCCTTGAATAATTCTCAGTCACGTGTCACTACGAGTGACGTCACAGCACTGCCATCCATGTAGGTGCGCTTGTACGATATACGTGGACTCTCCGGCTGGGAGAGCGGCGCCCGCGAGGAAAAGAGCAAAGGGAGTTTGGTTTGAAATTTCGGCCCTTTCTGCGGTACGCAAGGATGTAATACTTAGAACACACGATTGTCAGCGCGCATTGTATGCACTGCGCTTGTCAGTTCACAATGGCCAGATCTAGTTTTACCGCATTTTACGCTCTAACCGATGCAATTTACAAAAATTCGGCAGCTTATTTCAGGGACTCCAAAAATACTGGTCGTGATACCTCAGTTTTTATATTGTCGATAATTTCTGCACACTGTTTCAACCCGCAAAGTAACACGCTGCTTCCAGAAGCCGGTTTACATTATTTACTAAAATTAACGTGTTTTGTTAATTCGCTAATTGGTTGAGTGGTCCCCATTGAGAGCATCGGTTTAGTATAAGCACGCATATAAGTCAAATTTGTCCAACTTGAGCACGTATGGAGCACCCTTGAGCAGCCCACACCAATTATGTAACGAACGCTTCGAAATAGTAATTTAACTACGCTGCTAGCTTCCTGCTCATTCGAGTTGACCATTAGTGGTACAGCTTCTTGCGAGCGCGTCAGAGGCCAAAAGTTGCGAGACAAAATCACTACCTGGAACTGATGATACCACCAACAAAAATGAGCCTCACCGTTGACTAAGCAGTGAGCCTCAGGAGATACTGTTTTTGTGGCAGCTACTGGTTGGCGTAAAACAATAGAGAGTTTTAGTATAGCGTAAAGCAGCAAACGCAAAGAGTTAGCGTTAGCGTTAGCGTTGCGTGCACCACACTGCGCATGCGCTCTACGTAAACGCTGCTGGAGCTCTTACGTACGTACGCTATTTTCAGGATTTAGCGTTGAACGCTAACGCACGCAAGGGGAGCCTTACGTACGGCAAGATGGCGGCGCCAGTCGAAGTGAGAGCAGCCCGCTTCGGATCTATCGAGTCGTCTTCCTGCACTGCTAGGCTCTATCCTTCCCCACTAATGCTCGTGTTCGCCTTAGATTTGTGTGATGATGCTTCGGCAGCGGCGCACAGGTGACAAATGGGCGTTGTTTGCGATATACGTCCTCGATTAGCCGGGCAGTAGGCTTAACTAGAGGGTTTGCTAATGTTTGCTCATGTTTGCTGTATCCGCCTCGAGATGGCGCCCAAGTGTATTTCGCTCGTTCGCTTGGTGTAAAGCCGCATGTGAAGCCGATGCATGTCATGTTTTCCGTGGCAAAACACAGTAGTGTGGTCGGTGCTGTGGTCCCAACGCGTGTGCGTTTTACCAACGACGACGATATGAACCTCGTGCAGGAGGTTTTCGCCTTGAACCCATTCGGATGGACGTCAAGGTGGGCGTCCGTTGCAAAAAATTGGAAAGAAGTGGGAAATCCGCTTTCTGGAAGCGAAATTGCCGGCGAAACGTCCCCTCCGGTATAGCTTCGACGTTGAGTGGATCTTGAGTACACGTAGAATCTGCGCGGTCGCTCTCATTCCCGAAGTATGAGGGCGTCTATGTCATCCCAACTTAAAAAGGACGCGTAATATGGGTCCCACAGAACACTCGATCGCGGCATGCCAAGATAAATCGGTGTGTTTCGCGACTCTCAACAAAACAACGCTCAAACCAAACACCTACATGCGTAATTAACGCAGCGACTGTGGCTTTCGATAAGCTCGACTTAGGGACACACTTGCGGATTCGGCATTGGATAAGCTCGACATTTCGTTTGGATTTGGCTTTCCAGTACTTTGTGTCTTTACATCTAGATGGCGTTGTATTTGTTTGCGTTAACGTTAACGCTTTTCTCCGTTCCGCTATTCTAAAGCACTACCTTGTGCCGCGCAGTGCAGTCTTTCTTTGCGTTAGCGTTGCGTCGCACGCTAACGCTAACGCAAGGATCTTACGCTATACTAAAACTCTAATATCTCGTAATGGCATGTTCTTCATAACCATAACTGAGTAAAAGCAATGAGAATCGCAAACCATTCCCACCTTGTTGTAACCAAGAAGTTCGAAGGCATTTAGCTCCTCCAAGAGTAGCCGCCGCGTTCGCTTCATATGACGATTGAAATTCATCCGTGACGTCGAATCGATGCCTAGAACGAGCACGTTCACGATGTCCTCTCTCCGCCTTGCGGGCCTTCTGTCGCTAACGTTCTTCAGTTGTGGAAGAAGGAAGTAGTCGGTGAAGAGCGTCTCTATGCCCGCCACGCACGTCACGGCTACGAACTCCTCGACCAAGTCTTTCCCGAAGACCACGGGTCGGCTGGGTCCCAGCTTGTAGCCCCAATCGTGGGGAACGCCCGAGGTCTCGTTTCTGAGCACCTCGCGGTACGCGCACAACGCGTGGGCCGCCGAGCCCGAGCCGTAGTACTCGGCGAGTCGGGTTGCGTTCAAATATAGGGCGCTGCCACAACGGTAGACGACGGTCGCACGGCGACCCGGGCAGCGCCAGCGCAGGCTCACGTCGGTCTGGTTGGTGTGGCGAATGGTCTGGTGGAAAGACGGGTAGAGCGGCATCGCGCAGCCAGGCGTGTCGAAGAGGCTCCCGATGGGTGTCACCAAGCGGGAGTGGTGCCTGGGAGATTTAGCGATATAGCGGGTGAAGAGCCAGAGGAAGAAAGGACAAAGCAGGACGATGAGCGAGGTTAGAATGTAATGGCCACGACAGCGACGCATTGCATTCCCACTTCACTGTTCTTGATGATGACAACGTTCAAAGAGAGCAGCGCACGCCCCACTATAAGGGCACTGGGCCAAAAAGCAGGGGGCATTAGTGTTGTGTCGGCAGCGGCAGGCAAGCGGGGGGCCCCGACGGGCGAACACGCGGCTAGCGCCGGCGCAGTAAAGGAGACACGGAGCTAACTGCTCCCGATGAAAACCGGAACGAAGACCCGACCGACCCGCGGCCGTTTATTACTTATAAAGGCTTCACATGCCAGATGACACCTCCCAATTGGTACAAGCTCGTCACATGACAAGAGGGGGGTGCGCCATCTAGCTAAACAACTACAAAACATACATGTACGATGACAGAGATCTGACAGGGGGCGACACTATACTACAATTAGGTCCTTTTTCAGTAACGTGCTTTCGTAGTACACTCTGTACGGAAGTGATAATATTGCTACGGAACAATATGTGCGATCACGAAAAGGCGAGCAGTGCGAAGACGACGACGACGATGAGAAGCTAGCGCGGGCTGTTGCCTCTTGGCCGAGCGCAGTGTATTTTCTTGTAAATATACTTGTACATAGGTTTTCGTCTGCGTCTTCCTACGTAACAATATTAATAGTTATAGTGCTTATTCATGTCTTCAGACACTGCATGATGCTGGAGGACAGCGACTTAAGCTGTCGAAGCTGCAGCCCTCATTGGCAGCTTCAAAGGAAATTCTATAATGAGGACGGTGAAATGTTACCTCAAAGCCATAAAAAACAATAACAAAGAAGTGCTTTCGGATAGAACACCTTAGCAAGTAAAGATACATGAAAAATTGAAGCAATTGGGTGGACACATGAACACTAGCTAATGAGCAGCAGAATGACAATTTAGGCTAGATGGTTCATACTTGAAATGTGTACCTGTCGCAAGGACAACTAAGCGAAAGAGGAAGAAACAGAGGGATCCCCAATATGCAACTAAATTTATCACACATAAATACCCATACTTTAATGCAGACACGACTGACAGGCACAAACGCATCAAGTAAAAAAACACGCGTAAAAAACACGTTATCTCCCTGTGCACCGCCCAGACAGGCCATCAAGACCAATAATCAGCATAGATAATCTAAATTTTGGTGTTTGTTATTGCGCAATGAGACTGAGGGGACACTAATAGTGATTCACGCGCCAGCAAATCCAGGCTTTTACATAGCAGGCGCGTATTCCCAAACTGCGGCACACAGCCGCACGAAGCACAATAGAGAGTTTTAGAATAGGGGCCCCAAACGTTTTGGGGCTTCAAAGATGTAGCTTCGAAGCCATGGCGCATGCGCGAGAGGCAGACTGCGTTTGCGTTTCACGTGGGGAACACTATTTCACCCATTTAGCGGGAGCCCAAATAGCGGCCCCGAAAGCTTTGCGTCAGCAAACATGGCGGCACCCATTGAAGCGACGGCTTTAACCTAGCACCAAACTGGAATCGATTCGTGGTAACACGTGAAGTTCGCAAGCTAGGAGAAGTGACTGCGGTTATCGCTTTCTCTCAACTAGCGTGTGTTATGAAGATTGTTTCAGTAGACGCCGCTGATTCCTAATCCGATTGTGGATTTTATGGCTCGTAGGCCTAACACGGCTTAGCTTGGCTGGTGACGGCACGTAATGTTGGTTGCTCAAAACTAAGCGCCGCAAATCTTTTGCTGCTTACAGAATAACCTCGAAATCTTAATTAAGCGGGAATACACGAAAGTCAAAATTACTATTCATATCATAATCGAAAATCAAGAAAGGGGCTGAGAGAGGGAAGAGCACACTGTGGTATAAATGTTATAAACAGGGATAAAGCGCCTCACAAAGGCTGACCAACGTTTCGATAGGAAAACCTATCTTCGTCAAAGACCGCTTCGTCATCGATATTCTTATCATAAAATGATGTATTTTATTTCATTATTTCTAATAGCGTTTCTTTGACGCCTGAGTGGCGCTGTCAGCGCAAGCCGCTATCCGCAAACGCAAAGCCCTATTCTAAATCACTTCCCTCCTGCGTGCCTCAACGCTAACACTCGCAAAGCTCTTTGAGGCCCCCAACTATTGGGGCCCCTATTCTAAACCTTTATATTGAAAGGAGAAGTGCGAGCCTATACCATTTTTCATCGAAGAGATGGGTTCCTTTAAATGGTCGTTCGTGTAGAGTACAGTTTGGCCGACATATGCTCAGCTGAAATTCAGAGGTATCCCGTAAATAGTGCGGACGGCACAGCGCATAAAAAACCTGGCGTCATTCTTTGCGCACGCAGGCTTGGCCCTTTGAGAGGCGATGCAGAAGCAGAGCCTCGACAGTTTATTGAGCGCGGAGAAAACCACAGACACGTCTGGCCGACTCGCAACCTTTTTCAGCCTGTTCTAGATCATGGGTGATAGAACGTTTCGTATTTCCTACATGCACCAAGTTTCATGCTCCAAGCTTTTGTTTCTTTCGTTGCCTTTGTGTGCGGTCATGGAAGTAGCTTTATGGACAGCTGAGCAGTTCCGAAGTCTTTTGTAAAACAGGCACGTCTTAGTGGTTTTAACATTCAACAAAACAACGTATAAGGACTTATCTAACCTACGTAACGGCAGCGTCGCGTTTTAAGTTACTTCGAAACAAAGTTTTCTTAGACCATTTTCGAAGTTCAATATTTGTGTAAATCAGTGTTTAAGTCACCGGTGATGAGGCAGTTGCGGCGTTAGAAGCTTCTTACTATATCTACTTGATGATACGTTTATCGCATGTGCAAATGGATTTATTGACCAATTGCCTTCGCCCAAGAAGATCGCGTGACCCCTGCTGAGGAAAGGATCTTTCAAATCCGCCACCAAGGCTTGTGAGTGGCGGCGCTGGCTAACACTTCCAGGGTTCGTTCTAGTAGACAAAAATAAATGCCCCAGATAATGGATGGGAAAACGGCGCCACAGAAGCTTAGTTGGTAAGAGCGTCACACTCGTAATGCGGAGACTTGGGTCCGTGCTGCACCTGTGGCCAGTTGTTTTTTTCATGCACTTGCATTATCATTATTTATCCCTACCGTTTAATTGATAAGTGCGAGTAATTGGCCTTATGTTGTCCTTGGTTTATTTGTTTGTTGGCCTTTATGATATCCAGCTTACGCTAGAAATATAATACACTGAGCAAGAACTTTCTCTGGCCTGCATGCACTTTTTTGGACCCATCTGTTCGTTTAGCTTGGCTTCGGGTCACTGTTTGAAGTTCATTGTCCGCATAGCATTTGTACAAAGTAATCAGCCCACTTAACCACAAGTGCTCGTGTGCACGGCTGGGTTGTACAAAGCGTCGTAGAAGCTCATTACATAAGCCTTTAAGCATCCAAATTTTGTCAGATGTGTCAATACGAAAAGAAAGAAGATAGGAAGGGGAAAAAAAGAAAAATTTACGCAATCAACGACTATAACAGGGTGGAAACAAACGCATAACAACATATAAGTAAAAGGGAATTGGTGTACTGAAATCTTTGCAGGCAAGAGACAAAGTCGTGTTCATTGAGTTCGTTGTAGCGGTGATATCCATGTAGCCTGATATTCTCCCTTTTGTTTTCCACGTATTAAGGTAAAGAAACATGGGCAGACCCCATGTCACCATGACACTCCACGGTAATGCGTTAGCACTGAATCATTACAAAGTCAACGCATTTTTTCCGTCCAAATAATTTATGAGGCGTGTGCTGCAGTGAGACTCCTCGTTCATGCTTCCCTAAGAACACTTGGCGCCATCTAGCGCCGCCACCGCGAAGCCTGCGCGTGGCCTCTGAAATGCATGGCACGGCCGCGCGAGTAAACGCTGAGAACCGCGTCATGCGGCAACCGGGCTCCTCTCTCGCACTTCTTTCTGGACACGATGCGCCATCTTGTGGCAGCATGGAGAAGTTCGCACGTGGCCACCGACGTGACAAGCGTGACGCACCGGTACCTGCGAACGCCGAGAATTGTTCCCTCACTCGCCGCAAACTCAATGGCAGATACTCAGTGACCCAAGTTAGCGAGAGGTATACTGCAGAGCGACACGTACCCTGTGCGTTCGTGGCGCAACTCGCTAAAGCGTGGTGTACTTTGCCCTAAATTCAATATAAATATTTTTTTCACAGTTCTGCTTAGTTGTTTCACTAATTAAGCGGGATATAGCAAATGCTCGGAGGAGCTCCCCATGACGGCAAACCACACTAACTTGGTTTTATTCAGCTACGGTTTACCAGTTTTTCTCAAATCCTTCGTTCAAGTTACGTGAAACAACTGGCATATAGTCTTTTGCAATTCCGAAGCCGCGCTGTACCTGGAGCTCGTTTTTTATGAGGTGACGTAGCAAATAATATATGGCGCTCTCAAAGAATTCATGTGTACCCTATTTATGGAAACGAGAGCTACCCTCTCCTCCCCCCCAAAGAAAAAACAAAACAAATAAAGCGGGATAAAACTTTTGTGCCAGTGTTCATTTAACAGCCCTGCAGTTCCACTGATATAGACGCTGAAAATTGGTCGTATACATGCCAGCCTCGTAACGTATAGCCTAAATGGTTATCTCAAAATAACGTTTTGGTTGAGGCAAATCAAGAAACTGGAAAAACGCCATTTCGCATCAAGTCAAGTAACAAGTGATTCAAGGCGGAAATTCATGGATGAAAATAGTCTTTATTAAAGTTTTATTCCAAAACCATCCAATATAATACTTCTAGTGCAAATTACTTCAGATTTTCCCAGTCATCGCCATGCGGTTAGCGCCCTACCTAGAGCGACTCAGTTAAACTTACCCGTTTTTAAATTCTTCTAAATTGTGTAGGCATGGCCCTAACACCTTGCTTGTAGTTTCTCCCAAAATACAGATAGTGTTGCGAAAATTTTCATAACTCAGAACAGTGGCATCCTATCAAACAAGATAATGCTCAAATAATGCTCACATAATCTTATATAATGTGTCCTCATGGCACAGAAGACGCTTGTTAGCCTGTAAATGGCAACGCAATGCTCAACAAGTTGACCGATAGCTTCGTACTGTGTTCGAAAGATGCAAGGGGATCAAGAATGCTCGTATTTCTGGCCTAGCAGCCAATACAGGTGACATTCACCGTCGACTGAACCGCACAGAGCAAAGGCTTCAGTGTTGAAGATCCAGCAGCCCCAAAAAGATTGGTGAGGATTATGATGAAATCGCAAGCCAGAGGTTTTGTAACTTGACTGGGAGCGGTGGTGAAAACGTAAGTCAAGAGGCACTGGAACAAAACAAACACACATTTTAGTCAATTTTCAAAAAAGGCCTGTGTTCGCGCAGTATACTGTCATCGGATTTAAGCGATCGTTCTTGATTGCATATTTTGCGAGGAAAGTTCCATATTCCATTAAAAATGCTCGAAAGTATCCAACGTGCAGTCAAGCTACTGAATACATAAATGAATAAGGAATATATATATATATATATATATATATATATATATATATATATATATATCAACTGTTAATAAATCAGGTGAAGTTGCATTTACGTGTTAGTCAAATATTTGCGACTCAAGGTGAGGAAAGGTGGAATACTAGACAGCATGATCGCTAGAACCAAAAGGAACAGCAAGTACATCATACGCATGACCCTGCTCGATTGGTCTGCAAGCATGGCAGGGCCCTATTTACTCGAATGTTTGATAAGATCATCGAAAAACATTCATGGCCACGTCGTAGCGCGGGACATTTTTTTACCTTCATGCAGCTTTTCTAAAGCGCGCTCATAAGTACTCAGTAAATTAAACACTTCGATAAAAAGAACATGTGGCTTTACCTCCCGAAGGGCGAACATTGGCGTTATTAGGAAGGTTTAGCGTTGAACTAGAACTCCTCGGAGGATTGTTATAAATATACGCGGGTGCGACATTTTCGCACAGCACCCAAGGCAACTACTACGCGGCACAAGCAACGGCGCCGTGTTAGCTAGCAGGCCTCTCGCAACGCTGGCGTAGAGTTACTGTATATGGGTCCCGTAGGAAGCCAGAATTGGGCTTCTGCTTTCCACGTGCCGCACCGTTTCCATGTGGAACTACGAATTCACGTGGAACTCCGAATTGCCACAGATGAGTCACCCTAACAGGGCCTGCATGGTAGCGCCCATGCAGCGCCGACCACGAGCTTCGATCCGAATTCGGGTTTGTTACTGGCTCTCCACCCTGCCAGCAAGCAACAAGCGACAAAATCGGTCTTCGCTAAGTCTCATGTCAAGCTGAGGTAAAATAATTATGTATGTTCTGTAGCAATTATTGTGATCGGCTGTTTGTTTCTGTGCTGATAGGACTGCAGACACGGCACCAAGCCGTAAGAGTGGTTTGATTTGTAGTTAGCAGATGGCGCCACAACATTAACATTGGTGATGCGCTGAAGATGCGGAAAGCTAAAACGCCGAATTGTTCACTGTGTAAGGTAGATAACGAACGTGAGCGCAGAGTCAGCAGCATCGGCAGCATCAAGCGCGCAGCAGAGGCTCGAGCTCGGGGACTGTGCTCGGTGCATCCTATACCCGCCGGTTGCTACGAACCCCAATAAATCTCCTTTATAAGTGGCGGAGCCATGCGGGGTAACGCTCCACCCTACCATCCTGGAACTTCGTTCTCGGACGCTACCCTCCGCCATGCCGGACGCCGACCAGCAGACTCTTCCATCGCCATCCGTCCCTTGCGCTGGCACCGTTCGCCAGTGGGAGCCTCCCATCATCAGTGGAACCGACGACAACGACGGTGAAGAGTGGCTGTCGTCCTACGAACGGGTGAGCGTTCACAACAAATGGAATGACTCGGACAAGCTGGCTTACGTATCATTCTACCTCGCGGGCGTGGCCAGTCTCTGGCTCAGAAATCATGAGAGGGACATCCGAACGGGGTCGGCGTTCAAGACGTCGATTACAGAAGTATTTGACCGACCCGCCGTCAGGAAACTCCGAGCCGAGCAGCGTTTGTGTACACACGCACAGGACACGGGTGAGACATTCACCAGCTATATAAGACGTTATCGATTTGTGCAGGCGCGTGAACGCTGCCATGAGGGAAGCGGAAAACATCAAGCCCGCCATGAAGGGAATCGATGATGACGCGTTCCAGATGCTTCTGGCCAAGGACCCGCGCACTGTTGGCGACGTTATCAGCTTGTACCAGAGCTATGATGAATTACGCAAGCAGCGAGCTTTGACAAGGCGACATCCCACACCAAATGTGGCGTCACTCTGCAGCCTGACCACCGGCCAGGAACAAGCCTCCGTGATAACCTAAATCAAGGATTTCGTCCGCGAAGAAGTCGCATGACAGCTATCTCTGGTGTCCGTCACTCACGAGTCTACCAGCACTTTGCCATCTCATCTCCGTAACGTGATCCATGAAGAGGTCGCGGAAGCGCTGCCGGCTGTTCACCAGCAGGATGTCGTTACTACACCAGTCACTTATGCTACGGTTGCTGAATGGCCCCTCGCAGTGTGCCCGTGCGTCGCTTCCAGCAGCCTGTGCACCGCCCTCCCCTCCCGTCCCCTGGACCACCACTGCTGTCGCTAACCCGTGGCGTACGCCGGACAATCGCCCTATATGCTTCACATGCAGGTATCCCGGTCATGTCGCAAGGTTCTGCCGTCGCCAATCGCGGGCGTTTGATGACGATCGACGAGCACCCTATGTGCCACCTGATCCAAATGCGCCTTAACAGACCCTTCAACCCATCACCAGCTCGCTCCCAGACTGATCGCCGTCCTCGCTTCGAACGCCTCCGGTCCCCCTCCCCACGTCGCCGATCGCTATCCCCTAGGCGTCGACGTCCCGTCTCTAACCAAGAGGGAAACTATACGCCGCAGTTTCCGAGGCAAGAACTTCGAAAGTGTCGACATGCCGAAGTCCTCGTCAGTTACCTGCCAATGTCATTGATGTGTTTATCGAAGATGTCGCTACAGTCGCCCTCGTCGATACCGGTGCCGCAATTTCAGTTATGGATGCCAGGTTTTGCCATTCGCTTCGTAAAGTGACGACGCCTCTGTCTGGATTGTCGTTCCGAACTGCGAATGCTCGACGCATTCGCCCTACCGCTGCTTGTACTGCCCGTGTGACCATACAGGACATTTTGTACACGATTGAGTGCATAGTTATTTCATCGTGCTCCCACGCCGTTACTCTAGGATGGCATTTTCTCTCACGCCGCAATGCCATTATCAGTTGTGCTGGGGCTTAGATTTAACTTCTCCATCTTGGTGACCTGGCCTCGGTCGATGCTCATCCTGCCACTATAATTTTCGTGAAAGAAGACACCTGTATTCCCCCGGGCTCTTCAGCATTCGTATCAGTCTTCTGTAATACCATATCCGACGGGACTGTCTTCTTCATACCCTGTCTGGTTACCCGAAAAGCGCTTCCTTTGCCCTTTGCAGCTCTTTAATTTGCAGCTCTTTGCCCTTTGCAGCTCTTTTGCAGCACGATGCCCATTTACAATCATCTTTCATCTCCGCTATCACTGCTACACTGCGTGTGGCTTGGTTACGTCGAGTCGGTCGATTCAACACGAATTGTCTCCGTCCTCGACGAAGTGCCTTCTACTGCCGTCCATGAACTGAGTGCCCTCTCCGTACCCGACTCAACATGGACTGGTGTGTTCAGCCCATGCATCGTCGAAGATCTGACGCATTCGCAGCGATCTCAACTTCTCGCAATCCTTCAGCACTTCCACCGTTCTTTCGACGTTGCACAAGCATCTCTTCACCGTGCATCGACGGTCGAGCATTACATCGACACTGGCTCTCCCTCACCGATGCGACAAAGACCATATCGCGTGTCCGCTACGGAGCGTCACGTCATTGCAGACCAGGTCGATGACATGCTCCGTCGAATCGTCATTCAACCTTCGCAGAGCCCATGGGCCTCTCCCGTGGTCCTCGTCACAAAGAAAGACGGATCTATCTGCTTCTTTGTTGATTTTCGAAGGTTGAACAATATCACGCTGAAGGACGTCTACCCATTACCACGCATCGATGATGCTCTGGACTGCCTGCAGGAAGCCGAGTTCTTTTCTTCGCTTGGTTTGCGGTCAGGCTACTGGCAGGTTCCGATGGCAGAGGCCGATCGCCCGAAAACTGCCTTTGTTACACCAAACGGCTTGTATGAATTCACCGCCATGCCTTTCGGACTTTGCAACGCATCTGCTATGTTCGAAATAATGATGGATAACGTTCTGCGTGGCCTCAAATGGAAAATCTGTCTTTGCTATATTGACGAAATTGTGGTGTTCGCCCCTGATTTCGCAACGCACCTGCTCCACCTCTAGCACCTACTCACTTGCTTGACCAACGCCGGGTTGCAACTTAACTTGAAGAATTGTCGATATGCTGTCCGTCAGCTCACAATTTCAGGCCATGTCGTGTCAAAGGGGGGCATTCTACCAGATCCCGCGAAACTACGTGCTGTACTGCGGTCCCAAAACCTACCACTATGAAAGACCTGCGCAATTTCATCGGCCTCTGCTCTTAATTGCGGCGATACGTTCGAAACTCTGCGTCGGTTATATCGCCTCTCACGCAGCTCCTTGGTGGCATTAAGATCTATCATCAGGGTCTCTAGTGTGTGACGCCGCCTTCACAACCTTGCGCCGTCTTCTCACGACGCCAGTCATTCTTCGCCATTCTGACTCTCAAGTGCCAACCGAAATCCATACCGATTCAAGCTGTGTAGGCCTTGGCGCTGCGTTGGCACAGCGTCAACCTGGCCACACAGAATACGTCGTCGCATACGCGAGTCGCACGTTAACCAAGGCGGAGACCAGTTGCAGCGTAACAGAAAAGGAGTACTTGGCCATTTTGCGGGTGCTTGGCAAGTTTCGCCCATATTTATTCGGCCGACCTTTTGACGTAGTGACCGACCACCGCGCACTATGTTGGCTGTCGACGCTAAAAGACTCATCGGACCGCCTTTCCCGCTGGGCATTGCGAATTCAAGAATATGACATCCGCATAGTTTACCGTTCCGGGATAAAGCACTCCGACGCTGACGCGCTATCCCGATCACCGCTTCCCCCGAAGTCCAGTCAGGACTCCTCCTGCGAGTGCACATTGTCCTCTCTGGACGTTGACACTATCGCTGCTGCACAGCGTAATGATCCCTGGAATGCATCTCTGCTTGCTCGACCTTCGCTCGGATACGCCGAACATTCTAGCGTCATGTACGCTTCGGCGCCAAGTTCCTCATTTTGCGATTCGAGACCAGCTACTGTATCGACGCAACAATGCCTCAGTGGGACGTACGTGGTTACACGTCATTCCCAGAATCTTGCGGTCTGAGCTCTGCTCCTCGTTCCACGTCGACCTTCAGTGCGGCCACGCGGGAGTCTTCAAGACCTACGAAAGACTTCCACACCGCTATTACTGGCGGGGAATGTACAATTTCGTTCGAAACTTCGTCCGCTCTTGTCATGAGTGCCAACGCCGCAAAGCGCCACCACACAAATGCGGCGGTGAACTCCAGTCTTTACAATGCCCATCCCGACACTTTGATCGCGTTGGCAAAGATCTCTACGGGCCACATCCGTTGACTCCTACCGGCAACAGGTGGATAATCGTTGCGGTAGACGACTTAAACCATTATGCGGAGACTGGTGCTCTACCAAATGCTACAGCGCAGGAGGTCGCCAATTTCATAATTCGTTGTTTTCTCCTCCGTCATGGAGGTCCACGTGAACTTTTAAGCTACAGAGGCCGCGCCTTCTTATCTGAAGTAATCGAACTGCTTGCTGAATGCGCTATTGTTCATCGTAAATGCACTGCTTATCACCTACAGACTAACGGTACCACAGAACGCTTTATTCGAACTCTTGGTGACATGCTCGCCATGTATGCCTCACCTGATCACTCTAATTGGCACCTAGTCCTTCCGTTTGTCACCCACGCCTACAACACCGCGACTCTCACCCTTTTACCTTCTTTACGGCCGTGATCCTTCGCACACAATTGACACCGTTCTGCCCTACCGGGCGGACCCATCCGAATGCCTGCCGATCTCCGAAGCTGCCAGACATGCCGAAGAATGCCGCAAGCTGGCCCGCCGATTCACCTCGGACGACCAGATCCGTCAAAAAGCCGTTCACGATTCCGAGAACTCAACTCCTGCTTTTCTCCCGGGCGCTCTTGTCAGGTTGTTAGTGCCACACCACACGCCCGGGCTCGCTTCAAAGCTCCTTCCGAAGTAATACGCGCCGTACCGCGTTGTCGAGAGAACATCACCGTTAATTGCCTGGTTGAGCCGCTAACGCCGCCGTCCGACATGCGACGTCGTAACCGCGAAGTCGTTCATGTTCAGTGTCTCAAGCCGTGTCACCATTCTACTGTCTTTCCAGAAAACTAAGTCACCAGGATGGCTCATTTATTTCTGCGGAGCCATTGTAAGAAAGATAACGAACGTGAGCGCAGAGTCAGCAGCATCGGCAGCTTCAAGCGCGCAGCAGAGGCTCGAGCCCGAGGATCCTCGGTGCTCAGTGCATCCTATAACCGGCGGTCGCTACGAACCCCAATAAATCTTCGTTATAGCTGCGTCATTAATTTACTACCCTACTCTAGCATGCTACGTGATGCCGGTAGCGAGCAAATGCCAAGTAGACGCCAGAATAGACGGCGAGCAGACGCTGTGGAGCAGGCAGATATTTGTAAGGGCATTCGTCAGTACTACTTGCACATGAGGCTGAAAGGTAACTGCAGAGAAAGCGTATGGGCAAAGCGAAGCCCTGCCGTCGTACGCATGTAAACGCAGCTTATGGTTACGGCATCAAAACATTTTATTTTGCGTTAGTCCACCAACCATGCAGCGCGTAACATGGTGGCAAGCAGATGCTGAGCGGACGACGCGGTGCGGATGAGCTCATCTCGATGGGCATTCGGCCTTCCTATTGGCTAAGAATTTGTGTAGATTGCACAGTGCTTCAATCAGCTTGTGAGATGAATCCCCTTTGTATTTACTACCTTTGTGGTCTTGAAGGTATAATAAATGAAATAATCGCTGCACGAATGAGAGTTGGGTTCACTGCACAAAAGTGGATTGCAAGACGGCGGGCTTATGCCCAACTCTGGCTCTTTGCGGAAGCCATATACAGTGATAACGCTGGCGCGATGACGAGCGGCGCTGGTGGGGTCGCAGCCATTGCAACTCAATGATGCACTAGATGAGACCGGCCGATAACCGTCTACGTGAGCGAGGACTCGGTGCTGAGTGACGTTATCTTGACGTTAGCTTGGTAGCTAGCTCATAACGTTAGCTTGATGTATACAATGCGTTCCGCTAAAAGCAGTGTATACACACATCAGCTCAGCAGGAACGATAATCGGCATATAGCGCAAGTGCGGACAACCCTCATGCGAGTACAGCGAAAAGCAAGATGCTGTTCGGGCTCCACCACCGAGCCGATTGACGGCGTGTTTACCCGTTCTAGTTACGCAATTGCTGATTTACTCTGACTGTGTGATTAAAATTTAGCCAATCTTATCCCTTCCTGTCTGCGTGCTGGCGTTGCATGGAATGCGGCGGATGCTGTAATTTTGCCTCATAGTAACAACGCCGATTGAACAGAACGTAGCGAGGTTTCTTTCCCCTTTCGCGGAAGAAAATACGCAGAAATTCCACTGGAGTGGTACAGAGTGTTTCAGTTAACTTGAGACAAACTCTAAAAATATGCGAATGATACGTAGCTACACAAAGCCAAGGTAATGTTGCATGCGGTCACTTGGAGATACTCAGATTATTTTTACATGCCGCCAAGCTAGATAGTTAATCTTAATAATGATTTAACTTCTACGTTCCTATATAGACAACAAAAGTATGAATGCTAGAATTGTACAGCTACGTGAAAAAGTCCGGATACAGAATTTTCTTGGTCAATACTTGATATATAAAAACATATTTACGAGCGTGAAAGAAGCCCTCGAGTACACGGAAAATGCCTGGAGCGGCCAGTCGCGTGGCAATTTCGAGTGTATTCGTGGGCTTCTTTCATGTTCAGAAAAACACTTTTTTGTAGCACGTATTGAGCAACAGAAAGCTGTATCGGGATTGTTCATGTAGCTCTAAAATTTGGTCATTGACACTTTTCATCTGCTTATAATAATTGAGAAGTTGAATATATAAAACATTACGCAATTAGACAGAATGTAAAAAAAATAATCTTATCATCTCCAATCTACAGCAAACATTACCTTGCTTCGGTCCAGCTACGTGGCATCAGTTGCACATTTTTAACGTTTGGCTCAAGTTACGTGAAACACCCTGTATAAGTGTGCGTAAGCATACCCCCCAATTTCAGTTCGCCCGCCCCCAAATTTCAAGTTCACCCACCCCTCAATTTAAGTTCGCCTAACCCCAAACTTCAGTTGGCCCACGCCGCCTGCTGTGGGCTTCCCCAAATAATTTTCCGTGTAGCCCTATATAACCCTTTGGGTAAGCTTAAACGTGATCATATATGGGTATTCTCACTTTTTTTTTTCAATTGTTGCTGGCCGCTTATAAAGTTAACGATCATCAACATTTACATTATTAGAATGATTAAATGTCTCAACTTCGGAAAAACGCATTTCTGTCTAGTTACAGGGCCTAACACTTTTCGCGTGACAAACAGATTTTGCTGCGCTAGTCACCACAAAATGGTTACGCATTCATAACTACCCAGAACGACGGACAACGAGAAAATAAGCAAATCTGTCGACTGATAGAAATCTGCATTACTATGGGCAGTGGAGAGGCAGGCTGTTTGCGTCATAGTCATATAATATGAGACAATATATTTTAAATGCGTAAGCATTTCAATGTGGATTCACTAAGGAAAAATGTGGAAGACCCTTAAGCTTCGCCTTTATGAGTGGAACACGATAACATTAAAAGATCCCTGATTGCTTCTCACGCTTCCCGGCAACATCAGTATAATGTAACCTCAACGTTCACTGAGAAACGCTGCCGACGAACGCTATGCACGAAGGCGAGTCTTCTGGTAGAAACGTGGCCTCTTGCGTGCGCCGATACCAAAGGTAGTGCAAAACCGCGCTAAAAAATTTCATCACTTTCAAGTTTCTGTTATCCTTTCCAACTTTTAATATTTCAAGCTGAGAACATGTGACATAAAAGGCAGGGGCAGTTGGTGCTTTGTTTCATACCATTTGTGCGTGGGTTGTCATTCTCAAATTTTCGAAGAATAACTTTGCCAAGCACGTAAGACAAAGTATGAGCAACTATAATGATAGAACGCTCTGGCAATATAACCCGCATATACCGCATGTCATATAGCGAGGCGTGGCTTATACTTATACCTAAATATATGCGGACATTTTCACTCACGGGGACGCCGGCGGCTGACGCTGACACCGGTTTTCTTGCGACACGTGGCGGTAATAACCGTCGCTCACTCTTGACGCTCTGAAGTCAAGCGTGTTCCGCACCTGGCTAAACACCCACCTTCGCGTAAGGCAAATTCATCTGAACCATGTCGATGTGTTGGACCGCGCTGCAGGGGTTGTCGCACTATGCAGACAAATCAGCAGTGAATTAGTTGATAAATGTGATAAGGAGTGATTAGGATTATACGGGTCTGGTTGCAGTTGATAATGTTCGACGTGCATGGATGATGTGCTGTACAGCTATAAGAGCTTTTAATGATCAGAGTGATTCTGACAAGGCCGATAAGTAACGATAAGTGTCAGAATATTTTTAATAAAAATGAGAAGGACAGATAGGGGTTGATAAGGGTCGGATCATACCCGATTAGGCGGATAAAGGTTGGTAACGGTCGGAGAAATGCTGACAATGTTGACAACGACCGGTGTTCATAATGGCCGTGTCGAGTCCAATAAATTTGATAACGACCGATAAAGGTGGATAAGAGTCAGTGAAGGTTGGATCGAGTAAGATCAGCTTGGTAATGAGCGATGAGGTTAATAAGGGTTAATACTGGTCGGTCCAACAGCCAAAACCAATTACAAGGCCAATACAGCAAACATATTATGAACCGTCTACTGCTTCGTCAATCGCGGTAAACAGCACACGTCGCCTAGAATTGCTATGTAGTCTAGGGTACACCCACGTTAACGAAGTGAACCCAGCCGCATATATTGCGGAAGAAAGTTTCGTGATTACAGTGGTGGCGATAATGATGATGAATTAAATTTCTGTATCATTTCTGATCCCGGTGGTGTGCTTCATCTCCATCTTTCGTTGCTCCTAAAGGCAACCATGAAATGAGCCGCATCTTGCAGGACACTTGATCGAACCTTCTAAAGTTTAAAAAGAACGCGGGGTCAAAGTCTTCAGTTCAGTTCAGTTTTGAAGAATCTTCGCTACGCTTAAATGTTTTCAAGAGGGTCACAGAAAAAAAGCGATATTTCGATGCTCCTTTCCCACCATTCGAGAGAGACATGTTTTACCTACAGTTCTTATTATGGCGAACCTGCAACAAATAATTTACCCAATGGCATCAACAACACAAAAATAAAAATATATATGCACGCAGGCAGGGTACCAGCCCCTCCGTCCCCGTAAATAAATAAGACAGCAAAAGAGTGCAGCTTTCATGGTCGCTTGATGAGAATACCGAAAGCTACCAAGCATGTCCAAGCAAAACCTCCAGCATTGGGCGGTGCGCGCTATTCGACCTCGAATACTGCGTTTCAAGCGAATCAAAAGTGGGTTGTTTGTTACCTGGCGCCAACACTACGTCATACGTTTTGAACGCATGTCTCTGCATGTACTGTTATCTTCTCATATCTTTATTTTGAGATGCTAAATACTAGAAAGATATTCTAGTCCTCCTAAATTGCTGCCGAACAACCTTCCTTCTCTTTGGTTTTTTTTTATGTGTTCAAGATTTCCGGAAATTCTGAATATATATTGGCGAGCAGGCACTGGTCGCCTACCCTTGTCGATACAAATCACCCTAAGATAGAATAGGAATGTCAGCTGGTTGCTTAGGATTCACAATTTCCAAACTGAAAAGGAAAAAAAAAAACACGAGAGAAGTATAAGGAAAGCAAAGACGACAGAACCAACACCAATCTTTGTATTAGCGTTATCATTACACTCTTGTCCATGTTTTCTCGTATGCCTGCTTTCTCAAATCACTTAAACGGATTGTCTCCAGGTCAACTTCAAATAAACATATTTCCATTTCCTTGTGTTTTATTCAAGTTAGTGTATACTGATTTTATTATCAAAATTTACACGGGTCTGTAAAGATATAAAGAGAAAGAAAGTGCCATCCTCACCGCCAGAACTCGCAAGAATCCCACCACAGCAGGTTGGTTCAAAAGAAGCAAGGCTACGAGAGCTCTATTCAGAACCTTTACTTCAACAGATATTTTGTGAGATTCATTCAGCCTATGGCTCCTATTAGTTATGCGGTGCCAGTAGTAAATAGCAAAGACATTTTCGCAAGTTTCTCGCAAGGGGATGCGGAATACAAAACTGCACAAACGTGTAAAGTTGCGAACATCCAGAGTAACTAATGCAGCCATGCTAAGAAAACGAAATTGGCATCTCTTGCTTGAAACACCCCAGCAGTACGGTGCGTAATATCATCGGTGAATATGTGAAATTTTCTTTTAGCGGTATCTCGAAACTTAATTAGTGGTACTAGCCAGACTATTCAGCATTTTCCTCTGTGCAGAAGTGTTTATTCGCGACTTGATGTGACGTCGCCAGTACAAGTAGATGCCTCCACTATAAATTCTGGCGTTCTCGTGCCAAAACCACGATCTTTTGATGAGGCATTCAGGTATTGGATGACTCCGGATTAATTTTCCCCACTTCGCGTTCTTTAACGTGCACCTAACGCTGGGCACACAGGCCTTTTTCCATTTCGCCCCCATCTAAAAGCGGCCGCTACGACCGGGATTGGATCCCGTGACCTTGTGTTGAGCAGTGCAAAGCCAAAGCCACTAAGCAACCATGGCGGTTTAATTAAGCCTCCATTGTAACTTGCTACTGCCTTGAGGATAGTGTTCTAATTATAATCCAAACTAAGATTTTGAATATTATAGGCTCGGTATCATAGCCAAAAAAACAACTGCATAGTAAGCTCCCAGAATATAAATACCCTTAAAGCAAATACTTTCTACGACATGTTGACGATTGTTCTTGCGTGATCAAGCACTGTGCATTGAAAATTTTCACCACGCATGTAAACTATCAAGCGGATTCCATTCACCTTATGGTCGTGACGGAGGCGGACTACAAACTGCCTTTTTTTGTTTTGGTAAGAAGGAGCAATGGCGGGGTTTCTTTCAACGCTTACAGAAAGACTACGCACACTGGATGGTACCTGAAATTAATACCTGCTCACATTCACGCTCACAAGAGGTCAGTAATTGCCTCCATGTTGGCATTTGCACGAAACCTGATGACCTGAATTATGGTGTGCAGACAATGCAGAAGGACCTTTCGACGAATGGTGACCTTCTTGCGTTCATGAATGCTGTGGAAAACTGTTTCTCCAGCCCTTTCCAGCCTGCTAGTGCCGTCGGAAAAAAACTGCTCCCATTTGTTACGTGCCCAGGATAAGTGCGAACTTGTCATCCATTCTGCGTAAATATGAAATTGAGGTTACTCACGCTTCTGTGAGCAACCTGAGGCACGCATTCGTGAGTGGAAAAATAATAAGCTGCCGAAAGAAGCCTGTCCTTGCGTTGTGTACAAGATCTCCTATGACGGGCTGCGTAGCGTCCACATAGGGGAGCCTGGCAAATTTAAGCAACGGCTGTGCCAACATCAGAACGATGTCGATAAAAAAAAATGTGGCGTCAAATGCTTTGCCAAAGCGCGCAGCAACGACTGAGCGCAATATGGATAGCGTGAACTGTAATATAATCGGCCAGCAAAGAAACACTGGAATCACGCCTGCACCTGGAGTCCCCCGACATACACTCAAGAGGACACACGCCTAATCAATAGAAAGGAACCCTCCCCCATCTTACGCGTGATGTTTGCGTCACATGATAAAAGCCACTTAAGCAGGCACTTCTACTATTTCGCCCGATGGTGAACAAAGGTTCCGTATGGAAGCCGAAACTTCTCGCCTTTGAAGTTTTATTTGGTCGGTGTAAGTCTTTTTTTCTTTTTCCAGCTAATCATTTAAGCAAAGTGCTTAGTGTAAACTCTAAATTTCTGTAGAGAGGAAGAACCCGCAAAGAAAAGGAAGAAAATAGGCGTGAGATTAATAGAAATGGTTAGTGTTCACTATCTCCGATAAACTTTGACCAATAATAAATGTATTTCACATCGATAAAACTGCGCGTGCTTTGCCTAATTAACTTCATAAGCAAAAATCAACTATGACAGTCTTCAACTCCAGTATAACGAGACAACGAATGCAGAATTTAGCAAACCTTATTACAGTGTTAGGAGACATTTGATAGTTACATTCAGTCTTTGGTGAACCACTGCATGCAAGGCGGAACTGGGGCAGAATATTTTAACGTTTCGGAAAGCGAACGGTTCACTTGGCTTCACATGATTGGTGAAAATTGTGCTGGCATCACCTTCTTTCAAAGACAGCGGGGCTGCGCCAAAAATTACGAGAACGTCCCGCATCCAACAATCATTTTCAACGCAAACCTCTCATCCAGCAAGGGTGAACGCGGCTGACAGGTTTGTATGCGGTGGCTTAGCTGTTGGCTTGCGATCACGGGCGCGCACGCCGGCCGCGCTGCCCCGGATGCCCACGCGACTCGCACGCGCACGCGTTGGTTGCTTCGGAGCCTATGACTTGCCCTTTTCATCTGCTTAGAGTTGCTCTCCAGATGTTGCCGATGGTGGAGGTATGTGTTCGAAAAGATGGCGGAACATTATTTGTGGCGTCACCGTATGCTTTCCAAGCAGACTTGTTGCTGGCTGTGCTGCGAACTGGAGGACACTCGGGTGCCAGTGGGCCAGCAGCCATTCCACCGCTAGGAAGCGATTGCGCGCTACAGTGGCCACCTTGGAGCTCCGTGAGGCCGGTCGGAAACGAAGCATTCATAGGAATGCCCCATATCTATTTAGCCGACGCTGTTCACGAACTCGCTCTCGCAATAACTGTTTAAATTCACCGTTTGCTGCTTGAGCGGCAACTAGAAAGACATGCAGTTGTACTGTTGTTGGCCGGTAGAATGGCTGGGTCAGCTTTCCTGTGATACATTTCCATGGCGAGAATGAATCACGAGTGGTATGGTGAGCGTCCAAAGCACACAGGTCACCATTCAACAGCGGGAAGGCTACAACCCAGTAGCTCCAGCGTTTCCCTTCCTCGGCTGATAAGACTGCAGAATCATGACGGGAAGAGTGTGAAAAAGTCTGATTTGGCTGCCTTTATTTTTTCCCTCTAGTTCGGGAGTGCCGTCCTTTCGATTATCAATTGCACTGTGCAGCGCGTGCCCTTAGGACCACAGTCTGCAATTTAACTTCACCGAGGCAATGCAGGACCCGTATATGGTAATGTTGAATTTCATTTTCCGTGGTGGTTATCAAGCGGAAGCATCTAGAGGCAGATCACAACGATAATGGAACGGCGGCGGCGTGCGAGTTGTGTCTGAGGCAATATTGAAGGGCGAAAAAAAATGAAAGGTCACATGCAGCGTTTGAAAAGGTGTCCTTAGGGCAAATGTCGTGATTCTACTGCAGTCGCAGCTTCGCCAGTGTTCACAGCACATCCCTGGTGCATCGCGCAAGCTGTTGGTAGTAAATAATGTGGCACTGGGATCCGCCAACTCTTACAACGTTTACAATGCTTGCCACACTACCTCTCGCCCAAGAATGAGAAACTACAGAAATTCTAAGAATTGTCTACTAATGCGTAAGCATTGTTTGGATCGGCTAGGAAGACATTATTGCTTAGATTTGCTTATTTGCATTTCCTAGCTCATTCGCGCCTACCCACGACCTTTCCAGTGGCAAAGAATGGCGAGGCTTTAGTAGACAATTTTAAGATTTTCTCGCCGCATCCGGCCCCCTTCAATGCAATAATACAGCATGAGCAGGAACGTCGGGCACGACCCCCAGCTGCTGCACTAGCACGGGCGGCGTTGCGTAAGGGGAGAGTGCATCGCCCCGATGCCTTCACGCAATGTATCGGGCGTCAGCCTCACTGTCACTCTCCTAAACCTGTGTTTTTGCGAGCGTTCCCTGCCACGCAAGCTCTTTGCCTGCGTTCTGACTACGCCTCAATAACGCCCAATGAAAACGCCCCCACCGTCTCAACACGTTCGTTTGCGCGTGAGGTGTTCGTAACCCGAAGGGCGCTCAGCAGCGTCCAATTGGACATGGGCTACCCCAAAATGCAAAGTTGTCCCGCACTCAAACTTCAAGCGGGCTCACCCCAAAATTCCAAGTGGCCACAGCCCCATAACTCAGTTGCGCCAAACCCCAATTTCAAGTAGGCCCAGCCGAAATTCAAGTTGGCCAACCCCCAAATATACGTTGGGCCACCCCCGAACTTGAATGGGGCCACCCCCACCCCAAACTTGAATTTAACATGTAACCTAAATTTAACATGGAACACATGCAAATTTCAAGTTGGCCCAATCCCAAAGTCGACTCACTCGCAAACGTAAGGTTGCCCACCCCAGATCTCAACTTGGCCCATCCCATACTTTAAGTTGGCCCACCACCGAATTTCCAGTTGCTCAACCCTCAAATTTCAGTTAGCTCACCCCCAAATTTAATGTTGACGGACCCCAAATTTAGCTTAGTCCACGCCAGATTTATGTAGGCCCACTCCCAAATTTAAGTTGGCCCACTCCTAAATTTCAGTTGGGACACATGCAAATCTCAAGTTGAGTGACCCCATCAATTTAGTATGCCCACCTGCAAATTTCAAGTTGGCCTATCACCAAATTTAGGGTTACTCACCCCAAGTTTCGACTTGGCCAATCCCGTAATTTCAGTTGACCCTCCCCCAAATTTTAATTTGGTTGACCCCAAATTTAATTAGCGCATTTTAAAACTAAAGTTGGCCCACGCACGTTTAAGTTGACCCACCCCGAAGTATCAAGTTGGCCCACCCCCAGATTTCAGTGGGCCCAGGTCCAAACTTCAAGCATTCGCTTTCCGAGCCGTTGTAATATATCGCCCCTGAGTGCATGCGCCGAAGTGAGGCATATTTTACTGCTCCACAAGAAAACAATGACTATGAAATCCAAAGCTCCGATATGCGTATGAAACTGGGATGCAAACTCATTGTATCTACACAGGAGAATAGAACTCACATCCACAGGCGTGTCTCCAGCGCATGTAAGGCCAGTTTCATTTAGGCACTGTAAAGAAAGAGAAAATAATTCGACAAACATACCAAACAATGTAGCTGCCGAATACTAGCACCATGTTCCGGTAAAATAGTAAATATGATTTAAAACATTGCCTGACACTCATTTTTCCATAGAAGATTTGAATTATTACAGCATGTCTGCTATTGAATATGCTCAACGCATGTTAAGATGCCTGATGAATTTTTTTCGCTAGTTCTACCTGATGATTTTGTGCTCGTTTCTCTCAGAATTCTAGCTTACTAAAGATGTTAGGCTTAAACTACGAAATTATTAATTTACGTCCTGTCATTTTTGGTGCAGCTTTAGTTTCGCTAAGGCACAATACTATTTCTGTCAATAAAACTGTGGTTGTATTTTCAACTTGTTCTAATCCCCAGAAAGTCCAATGTTCTGTTTTTATACGCTAACTTCGGCAGCTTAATATTCATAATGAAGTGCACCAAATACAACACAAAGCCATTACTGACATTTCTGATGCGCCATAGTCAAGTTTCAAGGGTAGATAATTCTGAAGGTAAGCACTCCCAAGTAACAAAGGACCTAATAAAGAAAGAACAAAGAATGAAAGTGTCCAACTCAAGAGATCAGATAGAATTCGCGCAACTGTCAAAACTAATTACCAAGGAGAAAAAATGGATATTCGAAATTATAACGTGAGAAAGACTGAGGAAGCAGTAAAAAAGGGACGCAGCCTGAAAACCGTGAGAAAGAAACTAGACATCGGACAAACCAAGATATCTGCATTGAAAGATAGACAGGGTAATATTATCAGCAATCTCGAAGATATTGTAAAAGCGGCGGAAGTATTCTATACTGACCTGCATAGTACCAAAAAAAAACCACGATTCCTCAGGTGACGAGGTTACGATTCCGAGGCTACAGAAGCTCCTTTTATAACTAGGGATGAAGTTAGAAGGGCCTTGCAAGACAGGAAACGGGGAAAGGCGGCAGAAAAAGATAGCTGACCAGTCAATTTAATCAAAGATGGTGGAGACATAATGCTTGGGAAACTAGCGGCCCTTTATACGAACTGTCTGTGGAACTTCAAGGGTCCCAGAGAACTGGAACAGTCCCAACATTATACTAATCCGCAAGAGGGAGACGATAAAGAATTGAAAAATTATATACCTATTAGTTTACTTCCAATGTTATATAATATATTCATCATCATAATCTCCAAGAGGCAGCACAACAATCCATGCAGAATCGTGCAAGGAAAAATATTACGTCACTGAAAAGGAGTTTGATTCTTTGGCCGCAACAACTAAACGAACCTTCTATTCAACAACACTCCCTAACATGCTGCAAAACAATCCCAAACAATTCTGGAAATACATTAACCCAAATAACCGTAAACCATTATTATTATATGATAACTACAATAACCGTGTTCCAGACCATAATCTAGCTGAAGTACTAAATTCTGTCTTCTCTTCCGTGTTTACTTCTGAACTTAACATTGACCTCCCAGACTGTCCTCACCTCAAAAACCCAACGATGCCAGATATAACAATCGAAGCACATGGTATCACCAAACTAATTCAATCCCTCAAATTAACATCCTCAGCCGGCATCGATGGAATTAATTCCAAAATGCTTAAGAACACTGCGCACATCTCTAGTGTATTTTTATGCCACATCTTTCAGCAATCATTATCATCCGGAGTGGTGCTGCAAGACTGGAAAATAGGTAAGATAATTCCAGTACCAAAAAAAGGATCATCGTCTTCCTGCCACAATTACCGTCCAATTTCCCTCATCAGTGTTTGTTCTAAACTAATGGAGCATATAATTTATTCTCATATTGTAAACTACCTAACATCGGCTAATTTCTTTAATTCTAATCAACACGGTTCTCAGAAAGGCATGTCCTGCGAGACTCAACTAGCTGTATTCGTTGATGACATCAGCTCGCATCTTGATCAAAACATACCCACAGACGCCCTCTTCCTAGATTTCCAAAAGGCTTTCGACAAGGTTCCTCATGAACGGCTCTTCCTAAAACTATCATGTCTTAATCTTAACCCTTGTTTTCTCCAATGGATACGCAACTTTCTGACTAACCGTCAACAGTTCGTTTACGCTAACCAATGCTCGTCTACCTTATCGCCCGTTATCTCCGACGTGCCACAACGCACAGTCCAGGGGCCACTACTCTTCTTAATATACGTTAACGACTTACCGATAGGTTGTTCTTCCAAAATTCGTTTATTTGCTGATGATTGTGTAATCTATCGTCCTATTACTAACGACGCTGATTCTCGCGCTCTCCAGTCCGACCTTAACGTCATTGAAACTTGGTGTAATAATTGGCTAATGTCCCTCAACGTCAAAAACGTCGCTACTTACTTTCCATCGTCGCCAATCATTTATTTTAGCTAATTACGTCATCGCCGGTTCGGAAATATGTGCTGTGATTTCTTATAAGTACTTATGTATTAACTTGTCCAATAACTTCGGTTGGTCCTCGCACATTTGCAGCTTTAGCAATGATGCCAATCGTGTACTATGCTACCTGCGCCGTAATCAAAGTCTTGTTCCCTCCACAGTAAAACTACTCGCATATTTAACAATCGTTCGACCCAAACTGGAATAGGCATGCTCAGTGTGGGGCCCACACCAATCTAACCTGGCAACAGCACTGGAATTCATACAGAATCGTGCAGCTAGGTTAATTAATCCTGACTACACTTGACACACTAGCGTTACTAAACTTAAGTCATCTCTGAACCTTCCAATCCTCGGGCACTGCCGCAAAACAGCAAGACTGTGCCCCTTTTACAAATTTTATCACTGGCTGCTTCACCAGACCGACATCACGCCTGCGCATCGCATTTCGTCCCGTCATAGGCATTCAAAGGCTGTTTGTCCCCCTCCAGCTCGCACCACCGCTCATCTTAACTCTTTCTACTTTCAAACAGCGAAAGACTGGAATCATCTACCTGCTAAAGCGGTGCACCACTCCAGTCATTCATCGTTCAAGGCATTCATTTAAAATATGATCTAAATATGCCCACCCCTCATGTAAAACCCCAAATAGGGTATTTGAGGTACCATAAATAAATAATAAATAAATAAATAAATAAATAATGGCAACACTGCACTTCAGCCCACAAAGGGAACCGGCAGATTTCAGGAAGGGATACTCTACAATGGGTCCCATTCATGTCTTCAATCAGGCAATCGAGAAATCAGCAGAGTACAGTCAGCGTATCTATATAGCTTTCATAGATTAGGAAAAGGCATTTGATTCAGTCGAGATACCAGCAGTCATAGAGGCATTACTTAAGCAAGCAGTACAGGACGCTTACATAAATATCTTGGAAAGTATCTACAGAGATTCCACAGCTACCTTAATTCTCCACAAGGAAAGAAGGAAGATACCTTTAAAGAAAGAAGTCAGATAAGGATACACAATATTTCTAGTGCTGTTCACTGCGTGGTTAGAATAAGCATTCAAGCTATTAAACTGGGAAGGCTTAGAAGTGAGGATCAACAACAGATATCTCGGCAACCTTCGATTTACAGATGACATTGTCCTGCTCAGCAACACTGGGGACGAGTTACCACGAATGATTAGGGACCTTAACAGAGAGACTGTAAGAGTTGGAGTTGAAGAATAATATGCAGAAGCCAAAGATAACAAGAAATAGCCTGGAAAGGAAACAAGAGTTCACGATCGCCACTCAGCATCTAGTCTGTGAAGGAGTACGTTTACCTAGACGAATTGCTCCCAAGGTACCCTGATCATGAACAGGAAGTTTACGGAAGAATAAAAATGGATTCGAGCGCATACGACAGACGTTGTAAGATCCTTACTGGAAGCTTACCATTGTAATTGAAAAGAAAGGTGCAAAATCAATGAATTCTACCAGTGATAAAATATGGGGCAGAACCTAGGAGATCGACAAAGAAGTTTGAAAACCAGTTAAGGGCCGCGGAAAGAGTGATGGAACGAAGAATATTAGGCATAACGTTAAGAGACAGGAAGGGAACTGTTTTGATCAGAGAGCAAACAGAAATAGCCAGTATTCTACTTTACATTAGGAGAAAGAAATGGAGCTGCGTAGGTCATGTAATGCGTAGGTTAGACAACAGGTGGACCATTAGGGTTACAGAATAGGTGCCAAGACAAGGGAAGCGCAGTCGATGACGGCAGAAGACTTCGTCAGGTGATAGAATTAAGAAATTCGCAGGTGCTAGCTGGAATGGGTTGGCGCAGGAAAGGGGTAATTCGAGATCGCAGAGCGCGGCCTTCGTCCTGAAGTGGACATAAAATAAGCTGATAATGATCATAAATTCTGAAAGAAATTATAATATTTTCTATGCTGACTAACTATTATTACCTCAATTAACATTGTACTGCTTCGTGATATATGTGTCCTTTCCCTGGTCACAATTAACGGCGAACAAGTGGTTCTAAATTTCCCTATTCTGGAATGGTGTTTGTGCTTTGTGTAAATACTTTGCTTCGTTACGTCCGCTTCCGGGAATATCACCAGTGGGGAGGTTACGAACTATAATACTTCAGTTTTATTGAGGACCGAAAACAGTATAGCAAATAGCAGTGAAAAATAGCATTTATACTATGACCTCTTTCCTATCCACGCAATGTATATTTGCAAGCTCAGGTTAATCAAATAAATGAGTTTTTTGGATGGGTATTATGATGTTTTTGCAATTTGCAACAGAAGCTGAATACAAAAATACAGATTAATTAGGGACTAACCTAAAAAAATGCTAGAACTTCGGCATCGTCTTTCGCCGTGTAGGGTGGTACATGAAAGACAAAGTAGAAGTAAGCCTTGCTTTTCAAAAGCGTTCTGCTGTCTAATACAGAAAAGGCAAATATTTTATTATAATTTTCTTCAAGTGCCGTCAAGTGACAACAGGAAGAAGCTGAAAGAAGTTACGTGAGAAATGAATAAGGTGATTCTTGTAACCAAGAATTCTTTTAGTGAAGCTATCCAGTTGAGAATCAAAGATGATCCCAAACAATTTTGGAATCGCGTGAGAATAAATGGAAAGAAGTAACATCTATTTCACCACTTGTCTCTGGAAACGGCGTCGTTTCTGGCGACAAAGCTAAAGCGGAATGCTTTAATCAGTCTTTTGCTTCCGTGCTTTCCACTGTGATGCCAAGCAACAATGACCGCAGAAGTACCCCGCAAGAATTGATAGCCCCGATAGGCTATATGGATGACGTCGTCATCAGCCCACGTGGCAAAGAACTGTTGCTTTGGAAATTGAACGCTGCCAAAGGCGGAGGACATGATGGTTTAATAACTTCTTTAAAATTTGTGCCCGACCTATAGCTCCTTTTTGAAAATACCCTTTGAAAAATCTATGGCAGAAGCTTCCCTGCCCTATGATTGGAAGATTGGTGCAGTAGTTCCAGTCCATAAATCTGGTCGGCGAAGTGACGTAGCTAATTATAATCCGATTTCTTTAAAGTGTGTTGAATGCAACGTTTCAGAGCACGTTTTGTACTCAAGTTGTATAGCACTTTTGAATCAGTATTCCCTATTTAATCCCTCTCGACATGGCTTCAGAAAGAATTTGTGCTGCATAACAGAAATAAACAAATTCACACATGATACTGCCAGTGCTATGGATGGATGAACGATTTTCTTGCGACTGTATATATTTACATTTCACGAAGGCATTGGACACTGTATTCCATCTTTGTTATTTGAGAATATTCATACGTACGCCATTAATACACAAGTTACTGGATGTATTGCCGAATACTTAGACGGCGTTAACACTACGTAATTTTGAATGGTGCTGAGTCATCAAGAAGATGCGTCACTTCTGGTGTCCTTCAGGGCTGCGATCTGGAGGTGACTTTTCTTGGTTCACTTTTTTTCTTTATTTATCAGTGATATCAGTGAGGGAGCCCTGTCACATTTGAGATTGTACGCTGCTGACCGCGTTTTGTACAAACCTAGCAGAAAAAAAAAAACGTTTGTTTCAGTATACCTTACATAATATTGCATTGTCACGAGTGTCTGTACATAAATACCTAGGAGTTTATTTACCACTGATTTAAAATAGCATCGTCACGTCGATCATGTAATAGTGAGTACAGGCACGTCATCACGGTTTCTACGGCGCAACGCTAAAAACCTCAGCATGGCTACTAAAGAGCTCCTGTTCAAGACATTCGTAAGGTCTATGTTGGAACATGCATGCGAGGTATGGGAGCCGCCTATGGTTGGTGACAAGGAGCGCCTTGAAAGAGTACAAAATTTAGCTGCAAGATCTGTTACTGTAAATTGTAGTTTTATCTTTGGCGCTATAGAAGCAAATAACTTACAATGGGAGTCTCTTGAAAATCACAGGAAAAAAACTTCGTTTAAAACTTTTCCATAGTATCTTTCACACAACAACTGGTATTGACAGGCAACAGTACATACTTGAACCTTATTATACATTAGATCGAGGAGACTACGCCAATAAAGTACGAGAAATGTTTTGCCCAACAGAACTATTGAGGATGTCTTCTTAACAAAATACACGAGTGGAATAGCCTACCATCGTCAGTGGTTGATGTAATATCGAATGATGCATTTTATACCTTGTGGGATTGATGCGACTTATCTTTCTTTTTTTTGCATGCGAATAATGTCTATAATTCTTTCATCATTATGCTTACGATTCATTCTGTATTCATCTCTAAGTCGTATTGCACGAATGCGCTCAATGTTCTGTATTTCCGCCTGCTGTAATGCCTGTAAAGGTGATGTGGACATTGCATAAATAAATAAATAAATAAATAAATAAATAAAATATTTGTAGCCGTTCTTTATTTGCGCAATGCCTATGTAAGAGAGTTGCTCACCGTCGCAAATGGCGCAACTGCAGGAAGGCTAAGGAAGATGGGTTCCCCGCAGACGGCTTCTTTGCTGAACGTGAGTTCATCGCACGAGATGTCAAGAAGGCCAGCTGACACCAAAGACACGAGGCTGCTGAGTCTATCGCAGATGTCCGTCAACAGAGGCAGAGCGATATCTGTAGAAATGTACGTCGAATTTCCTAGGTATACTTTGTGGCGCAAAATACATTTCTGGAAAAGGGACAGAAGAAAGGGAGACAGTGAAGCGCCAAACTACCAACTGTTTAATGACAGCCTGAACAAACGTATAGAAGAAAATACAACTTCCGCTCATGCGCAGATAGCCAAGGTGGGACAGAACAACGTGGTCATGATAACATACTTTGTATGAAGCACATTTCTGCGGAATATAATACGATAGATGTATCGCTGACACAATCAGACCCTTTCTTTTTAATATAAAACGCTTCCAACAACTCCCTTGCAGTTTGGTCCCTACTTCTGCCAAGAATCAATACTCGTTCAAAGCATGGTCTACAACGACAGGCTTTACAGTGCGCAGGAAGATGCGCGTTCTCACTCTTGCCGATGCTATTAGCGTGCTCCCTCAGTCTGTCATTAATGCAACGTCCCGTTTGTCCGACGTATGACTTGCCGCAATCTAGGGGTATTTCGTAGACCACCCCTTCGACGCAGTCCCTGAAATGTTTGGCGTGCTGCTTCTGGCAGCCCCACACGCGAGGGGCCGCGGGGCTGCCAGAAGCAGCACGCCAAACATTTCAGGGACTGCGTCGAAGGGGTGGTCTACGAAATACCCCTAGATTGCGGCAAGTCATACGTCGGACAAACGGGACGTTGCATTAATGACAGACTGAGGGAGCACGCTAATAGCATCGGCAAGAGTGAGAACGCGCATCTTCCTGCGCACTGTAAAGCCTGTCGTTGTAGACCATGCTTTGAACGAGTATTGATTCTTGGCAGAAGTAGGGACCAAACTGCAAGGGAGTTGTTGGAAGCGTTTTATATTAAAAAGAAAGGGTCTGATTGTGTCAGCGATACATCTATCGTATTATATTCCGCAGAAATGTGCTCCATACAAAGTATGTTATCATGACCACGTTGTTCTGTCCCACCCTGGCTATCTGCGCATGAGCGGAAGTTGCATTTTCTTCTATACGTTTGTTCAGGCTGTCATTAAACAGTTGGTAGTTTGGCGCTTCACTGTCTCCCTTTCTTCTGTCCCTTTTCCAGAAATGTATTTTGCGCCACAAAGTATACCTAGGAAATCCAAGCACCAACTTGCCCAAGAAGAAGTCCTTTTGGTACGTCGAATTGCACTGTTTGTGATGAGTAGCGGCCACTGTTTCTGTCTGTCAATGCCCGTCTCATTTTTTAGATTTTTTCGACTACTTGCATAATGCTTCATGCAACATAATTTTTAAGTACCAAAATGTATATCATCTCCTTTGCACGTTTTGTGATACTGTAATTTCACACATACTCTAATTAAGAAAAGCGTGCTTATCACTATACTTTATTGCTCGAGTAAACAAAATGTTCTTCCTATTAAAACACCATTCCGTTTCTCCTTCCCAAGAAGCCCCCCCCCCCCCCCCCCCCCCTAAAATCTGAGAGGTGGTCCGCAGAAATGAATGGCAAACGTTTTGACGAAATGCCATACCAGACTCCGACTTTTCTGTCGAGGTTCTTGCACTGACCGCATTTTAAAGACTTTCGATAGGTTACGAACTTTAGATGTCCAATTATTTAACTTGACTCACTGCATTCTGCTAAACATTGCGCAGCGATCGTAAGGTCTGTTCTCACACGTCGCGGAGGTCGAACAAATCGACATTCAGACGAATCTCTTACCTGCATTCTGTGTATCTAGATCTCATAAGATTAAAGAGCATTTTACGATAATTATAATCCGCCACGGCAATAAATAAGCACCTAGACCAATGTACAGAACATGACAAAACAGATTTGAAGAAACCCGCTGCTTGCTGTTACGCACGAACAATGATGCGTGTTATGAGCGTTCAGACGATTTCAGAATATTTGACGGGTGACACGTGATGATGGCAAGTGACATTTGGCATGTGATGTCGCCCGAAGTCTCGTGTATACCCATAACAAGTTATGCGAGATTTCTTTCCTTTATTCACCTATTCGAAATACCACATTGGCAGGTTGCAGTACAGCAAATGTGTAGTAGTTAACATCAACATTACTAACGCAAACAGGAGATATAAATGAATACACGTCAGTATGCAAAAAAGACATGTCAAAAGCCGTTCCCACATAAGGGTTAGAATGCAATTATTGATTTTAAACAGACTTTTCAGCTTTTGTGCAAATATGTCTCGGTTTATGGTGGACACATAGTTTGACTGATTATTTCCATGAGAAATGGCAAGAAGTTGTGGGTTAATCCAATTACTGCGCGAGAATTGGAATAGGACTTTAAAATGATTATCTAGGCACAGTAAAATACAACCAGTGATTGTGTTGAAGCTTGTAAATGTAAGATAACAGTCCCATTAGTCTTCGTTTGTCAATTGGTCAAAGCTTAGTGATTGTGCAATTACGTAATTTCTTGTTATTGATCGGGCAGCTTCACTGTGAACGCACACTAGATTATTATTTAGCACTTTAAATTTGGGGTGGGCCAACGTAAAATTGGAACGTGGGCTAACTAAGATTTGGGGTTGGGCCACCACAAATTTGGGGATGGGCCAACTTGCAACCTGGGGCAGGCCAACTGAAATTTGGGTGGGTCAATTGAACGTTGGGGCTGGCCAAATTGAAATTTCAGAGTGGCCGAACTTGAAATTTGGTGGTGGGCCAACTTGAAATCTGGGGGCTGGCCAACTTAGACTTTGGGGGTAGGCGAACTTGAAATTTGGAGTTGGGGCAACTAAAGTTTGGAGGCGGTTCAACTTGAAATTTGAACATCATCATCATCATTATCATCACCCTGGTTACCCCACTGCAGGGAAAAGGCCTCTCCCATACTTCTCCAACTACCCCGGTCATGTACTAATTGTGGCCATGTCGTCCCTGCAAACTTCTTAATCTCATCCGCCCACCTAACTTGGTGCCGCCCCCTGCTACGTTTGCCTCCCCTTGCAATCCAGTCCGTTACCCTTAATGACAATCAGATATCTTCCCTCCTCATTACATGCCCTGCCAACGCCCATTTCTTTTTCTTGATTTCAACTAAGATGTCATTAACTCGCGTTTGTTCCCTCACCCAATCTGCTCTTATCCCTTAACGTTACACCCATCACACTTCTTTCCAAAGCTCGTTGCGTCGTCCTCAATTTAAGTAGAACTCTTTTCGTAAGCCTCCAGGTTTCTGCCCCGTAAGTGAGTACTGGTAAGACACAGCCATTATACACTTTTCTCTTGAGGGATAATGGCAACCTGCTGTTCATGATCTGAGAATGCCCGCCAAACGCGCCCCAGCCCAGTCTTATTCTTCTGATTATTTCAGTCTCATGATCCGGATCCGCGGTCACTACCTGCCCTAAGTAGATGCATTCCCTTACCACTTCCAGTGCCTGGCTACCTATCGTAAACTGCTGTTCACTTCCCAGACTGTTAAACATTATTTAGTTGTCTGCAGAATCATTTTTAGACCCACTCTTCTGCTTTGCCTCTCCAGGTCAGTGAGCATGCATTGCAATTCGTCCCCTGAGTTACTAAGCAAGGCGATATCAGCAAATCGCAAGTTACTAAGGTATTCTCCATTAACTCTTTCACCCAATTCTTTCCAATCCAGGTCTCTGAATACCTCCTGTAAACACGTTGTGAATAGCATAGGAGAGATCGTATCTCCCTGCCTCACGCCTTTATTTACTAGGATTTTGTTGCTTTCTTTATGGAGGACTACGGTGGCTATAATGCCGCCATAGATATCTTTCAGTATTTTTACATACGGCTCGTCTACACCCTGATTCTGTAATGCCTCCATGACTGCTGAGGTTTCGACTGAATCAAACGCTTTCTCGTAATCAATGAAAGCTATATATAAGGGTTGGTTATATTCCGCACATTTCTCAATCACCTGATTGATAGTGTGAATATGGTCTATTGTTGAGTAGCCTTTACGAAATCCTGCCTGGTCCTTTGGTTGACAGTAGTCTAAGGTGTTCCTGATTCTATTTGCGATTACCTTAGTAAATACTTTGTAGGCAACGGGCAGTAAGCTGATGGGTCTATAATTTTTCAAGTCTTGGCGTCCCCTTTCTTATAGATTAAGATTATGTTAGCGTTCTTCCAAGATTCCGGTACGCTCGAGGTCGTGAGGCACTGCGTATACAGGGTGGCCAGTCTTTCTAGAACAATCTGCCCACCATCCTTCAACAAATCTTCTGTTACCTGATCCTCCCCAGCTGCTTCCCCCTTTGCATAGCTTACAAGGCTTTCTTTACTTCTTCCAGTGTTACTTGTGGGATTTCAAATTCCTCTAGACTAGTCTCTCTTCCATTATCGTCGTGGGTGCCACTGGTACTGTATAAATCTCTATAGAACTCCTCAGCCACTTGAACTATCTCATCCATATTAGTAATGATATTGCCGGCTTTGTCTCTTAACGCATACATCTGATTCTTTGAAGATGGAGTTGAACATGGTCCAACCTTAATGTAGGAGTGGCCCAACTTGCCAACATGGAATTTTGGAACGGGCTAACTGAAATTTGAAGGTAGGCCAATATAAGTTTGGAGGTTCGCCAACTTGAAATTTGGGGGTGGGCCAACTCATGTTTGCGGGTTTGCTTATGCATACTTAGACAACTTGAGTGGAGTTTCCGCATTCTTATTTATTTTACTCAGTGGACATAGTATTATTCACGTAAGAACTGCGTGGGCGTTAGTAACGGTCGTAAAAGGTAAAATCTTTATTTTAGAAGCGAGAATTTCCATCTGTCATCGATAACATGTAGCAATGCAGCTATCGTCTCCTTGCAAAGCAACACTGTCGTTGCGGTAAGCCATGTGTCTTTAAATCACGCAATCGTCAAGAAATAATAAAATGGCAGATGTGATGTTTTTACATACGTTGTGAATGTAAAGGAGAAACAGCATCAGCTGAAATACTTTGCTGAACCTTGTTATAAGCTGAAATTATCTTGGGTTAATGAAGAATATTCATGTGCAGTAAAAAATTAATAGTGGGTACTCAAAAACTATTGAAGCAGTTGGTAATGATTCGGTAGATGATAAACGCTCTATAGTTGTAATATAAAACCAGTACAAAGAACCTGATAAATTGATGCTATACTTGTCGATTTCGCTTTAGCGAAATTGACAAATATGGCATCAATTTTTCTGAGCGCATCATTAGCCAGATGGAGGTCCCTCTTAATTAAAATAACTTTGTCTCACACGAACGACCTCGCTACAACTTATGTTGTTTAGGAAGAAGAAAAGTTGTGCTCAGTCAAGTACTTCATTACTGCACACGGTGTAATGTGTTCTCGTAATTCGGAAGGTACGCGGCTTAAAGAAAAAGGTTTGTAGTTAGCTTGGAGGGCTCCCTGTATTTCATTACCGGAGTCACATGGGCAATTTTCCAAACGCCGGGGGTTGGTCCTTTGTCAACAGGTTGTTGAAGTATAGCTGCCAAAATTCGTGATATGGTGACTTTTGTTAGTTTCAGTATGTTCGGCCGTACAGTGTCCGGAAAGTCTAATGAACCGTTTGTGAGACGGTCTTTTGCTAATTCAAATACTTTATGAGCGATCACAATGCCTTTCATTGCAGCATTATTACATTCAACAAATAGTTATATATAATTCACAAGCACTCATCTTTTCATTTCAAAGCTGCATTTTCCATGCATAACATGTTTTGTCTATAGGCTCAGTGCCAGGAAAAAATTCACCGACGATTAGGAAACATCTTAATGCAAAATTTGAGTGCAGCACTATACGTGTTTTCATTTCACGATATATTGGGGCTTAGAATTTGAGAGAGACATGTAGCAGGGTAGGCGATCGTCAAGAATTTGATGTGCGGGTCAAGCGCGTCAGCTTTTATGCATGACCCGTTGACGTTTCCATCGTAATCGCTGGTGCTGCGTGGCTTCCAGAAAATATTACACAATTCGAGTCACGCATTCAAACAGATTACAAAACAATCTAAAAGCATGACAAACGAAACAAGTGCGAATGAGACCAAACCAACCGGAACAAACAAGCGCGTTTGAGAGCTGACGCGAGCAGACAGTAGTACGAAAGGAGCGGTCCGGCTGAGACCTGTTAAGAGTACGCGTCGAGCAGTTGGGCAGGTCCGCATCACAGAACTTTCCCCCGCGCACGTCATTGAAGGAGCCACTCTCATTGCTCTCCGCAGTTCGCGGCTCGCGTCTTTTATATCCCGTTCCACGTTCACTCTTCCATATTAGGCTATGCTCGTTCACTCGGTTACGCCGCCGACACCCGCTGAAGGAACGGGCATTTAGGAGCTGCGCTCTAAATGATAAAATCTGGCGTGCTTGCGGCTTGCGATGGTTTGGCAGATGCACGCGTGTGGTAGTTCGCCTGGCATCGCATTGAATGGGAAACTTTGCATGAAGGCATAATAGCTGCATGTTAACTGACAAAAGTCTAGGCGTCGGATTAAGGACAGAACGCCTTAAAGCGTTTCGTGCTACAATGCGAGGACTAGGAAAAGTGGCACATTCCTGAAGGGAATGCCTGGTCACACCATCCCGCTACCAACGGCACATGCACCGCTCGCACTTGGAGGGTTATATATAGATAAAGAAACGTTATTTTAAAGCCCCAGGCCAGGTTCGCTCGCTTTGTTCTAGTTGCCTGCAAATATGCCGAGCTTTGTAATGAGCTCGACTATGGCTTGTGCGTAGTTAGGGAAGGATCCCGTCAGCCACACTTCAAGTGTCACAGGCTTAGGACAGGGTGCCTGTTGGTCAGTCAGGTGATCCTGGCGATTCTTCAGCAAGCATGCTCGCTGAAGAATCCTACATAATGTGTATATTGTCCTCGAAGCCGCCACATGCCACGGAAATAGGTTGGCCAGGCAAATACTATATGCTGTAGTAAAGGCAGAGGCCATCGTGCACATGAAAGTAGATGACAAGAACTACTTGCTCACAACTTCGCCATAGTTCCGACTGACTTGCTTTGACCTGTGCTGCAAATCTTATTTTGTTATAGTGCAAGCTTGACACGGACAACCGAAGGCACACCTGACACACACAGCGCTACTTTCAACAACAGATTTATTTCTCGTTCTCGTCGTTATATATAACAAAATAAGATATGCCGTACATAATTATGCCCAAATAAGCGCTATAACAAAATAAGATATGCCGTACCAACAAGCCCCTATTGCTATCCTCTGTGCTGCAAAGCAGTGCGAGGGTTCTTAGGCGGACACCGCCATTGTATTCGGTTGAGATAAGTGGTTTCTCTTAACCATCCTGAAATTCCACACTCGGGTGTTACCACCAGCTCTTGCAATGAATGATCCCTGACCCTCCCAGACTGCTCCGTAGCTACGGCCCTCGTTTGCCCTGTCTAACACGGCAGCGTGACTTTGTTACATTTAGCAAGTAGGACAGCCATGACGTTGAGGGCTGGATCGCCGAAAACGAACATGTGAGCGCTTATAGTAGGTTCGCCGACAGCGCCAAGCTCAATATTGCGATATTTTACTTGAACGTTGCAAACCTATGGCTTTGGACCTTGGCGGTGGACGTGGAACGTCCTTTTCTTGCCGCAGGCGTCACGAGAACGTGACGCCTGCGGCAAAAACGTGACGCGCAATGCGAAGGTTGTGGGTTCGGTTCCCACCTGCGGCAGGCTGTTTTTTCATCCACTTTAGTTTGCATTAATTCATCGTTTCTTTATTTCAATTATTAAGCTCAAGTACCCCTATGTTGTCCTTGGTGTCAGTGTTTGTTGGCCTCTTATGATATGACTAATAAAAATCGGGCCCCTCGGTTAACCCTTTTTCTTCTCGTTGATTACATAACGAGGGTCTCGAATCCGGCAACATTGATGCATTCAGGTAGCATATGTGGGTTTATTAACCAGTTGCCTACACGCAAAAAGAACACGTTCTCGTGACGCCTGCGGCAAAAAAAAGGACGTTCCACGTCCGCCGCCAAGGTCTGTGAGTGGTGGCGCTGGCTAACACTCCCAGCGTTCTACTCGGACACATAAATACCCAAGAAAGTGGATGGGAAAACGACGCCGCGGTAGCTCAATTGATAGAGCATCGCACGCGAAATGCGAAGGTTGTGGGTTCGGTTCCCACCTGCGGCAAGCTCTTTTTTCATCCACTTTAATTTGCATTAATTAATTGTTTCTTCATTTCATTTATTAAGCTCAAGTAATTTCCCCTATGTTGTCCTTGGTGTCAGTGTTTGTTGGCTTCTTATGATATGAATAATAAAAATTGGGCCCTTCGGTTAACCCCCTTTCTTCTCTTTGGCTGACGCGTGATACGTTACGGCCATACGTTATACTTGAGGCCCAATCAGCGTGGGTCTTATAATCCAGAAAACCGCGCGTAGGCAACTTGCTTCGACCCGAAGTCGTCCTTATAACTTGCTGTTCATCGTGATAGCACGAAGGAAACTGTAAAATGAGCCATCGTTCAGCCCCAGCTCAAGCTGAGGACAAATTATCAGGTATCCTTTAGTGATGATATTCAAGTAAGCTGTATCTTTTTGTGCTGGTAGTCCTCTAGAGACAATAACAAGGCGGCGAAATGCTTCGCTTTCCAGCTAGCAGATGGCACCACCGCAGGAACGTTGAAGTGTCCTTCAGTGCAAGTCACGTAGCGGCGGGCAGGCAGCACACAGCGATAGCGAAGAGCAATATGCCGCAACGCGTTGGTGGCCGAGTGCTGATAGACGTAAGCAGAGCGCTGCCTCCTAAGGCACGGCTACACGCCTGTTGCAGTCAGTTTCCGTTTCACACGCTCTGATTATTAAACCTCGTCACGCCACAGGTATCCGGGAAATCGAAAGCGCTCGTTTCTGTTTCGCTATTATGATGAACCTGATAAAGTTAACCTTCAAAGTTAGTGTACGATTTTTTTTATTTAACGACTAATTACCTGGCATCACAGATCACCGCATGGTCGCCACTGCTCACGGCATGTGTCCTGAAGAACCATCCTTTTATTTCAAAACAGCTATATTAGGTCTTACTAACAGCATTCGTATAAGCATTCGGTATATTAGCCTATGCTGCCTAAATCAACGTCAATCCAAGGCAGTAAAGAAGGCCTGTCATCTACGGTGACGTGCCTAGAAAAATGCTGATATCTCTGCAGCAGAACTGTGGTGTCATTTGTCAACGAGCGCCGCGTTGCGCTTTATCAGTGACAGATGGCGGCACCGTTTCATTGCACAGAAATAGCGAGTTTTCTGTGTGTATCCATGGGTTATTCTCATCTGTCAAAATCAAGGACTTATCTCGAGGATGCCACCAAGATGATAGCCAAGTTGTTCTGTGCAAGTGAGACAAAATATAGCGAAATGGTACACCACCATTCATTTCCTTTGACCGGAGCAAGCGGGTTAGAAATGGCTACCCGTTCGGCCTGAAACAGACAAACCAGGTGCCGTCATGTCGTGTAATGAGGTAAATTTCGTTCGATCTGTGCAACGAAAGCCTCCAACATCCCCGCCAAATTTTTTTTATTCTAAAAGCCTTTGCCAATTCATTGGAGACGTTTCAACACCACAGCTAGACCCATGATGCGAACCGTGTTAGCATGATTCTTGTATTGATTCAAGCGCAGTTTGAGGGAGAGCCTCTCAGTTTAGCATGCCGTACGCACCACAAACGTCAGTAGCGGCGATAGTGTGTGTGAGCATTGAAGTGGAAATTAAACAGCGCACCATGGTGACATTAGTGGGCGGAGCGTTGGGAACACTGCTGCCCCACTCCTTCATGGAACACACCTTACAAGCCATTAAAGAAAGTAGGACATAACCGGGAGTGGCTCAAGGAAAGATCTTTGATTGCCCATAACTCCGCTTTTAAAAAAATGCAATGAAATGCCTTTTGCAGCAAAGTACTGCGAAATGAATGCCCAAGAACGAAGAAATATGGGCACTATAATGCAAAACTACTGAAGTAACCCGACGTCGAACTTGCGCAATCGCTGACGCACGGATCGGGCGGTGACCCGCAGCGTCGTTTGAATCGCTCAATCACGATCTCCTCATTAATAGGAGATCGCTTTTGTTTGCATTGAAAGCCACTAGCATTGCCTAATTTTACAGTTTTCTTTTCTTATACGTTGGCTGAACAGTCTCGCGAAGTTCGCGTAAGTGGAGAGTGTTTCCGTGGTACCAATCTAGCGCAGTGATAGTGAATAACCGGATTTGCAGATTGGTGCAGGCGTCTGCGATTGACCATGTTCCCCTTGCTCAGCTTGCAGTGGCTGTTCGAAAATTAAGGCGGTCTGTCGCAGAAAGTTAAAAAGTCACAGGCCTGAGCGGCACATGCAGCACAGTCACAGCGTAAGCTGGAGGATCGACTAGGTAGAAGCTCCATTTCCGGCACTACGCACTATAGGTCTTCGCGGCGAAGTATCTTCGCATGGTTTTCGCGAGAACGATCTGAAGTGTCCGCCCGGTGTCAACGGCGAGCTGTGGGTTGTCCTGCTCTCTGCGCTGTGGCCTGCTTAGCCCGATGTTGCCTGGTTAGAGCCGCGTGCGTGGCTCTACGAATCGCTTCGTCGGGTTCGTCCCTTGCGAGGAGGCGCCATAACGTCTACCGAAGAGTAAACACAGGTATCCAGACGACGTGGCGCACATGTGACATCCTTTGGCCCTTGGCACAGCACGTTGCCATTGATGATGGTGATGCTAATGATCGCATCCCCTTCGAAACGGGATGGTGATAAATAGTAACCTAGCCTGCAACATCCAGGGTCAGCTGCATGCAGCATGCAACTGCTACATGCAACTGCTACATGTTGTGACACCTTGTGAAATATAACGGAACTGCAATACAAAGATTGTACGTATCGACGCTACGCGGCGCGCACGTGAAATCGCACATTACGATTATAATGAATGATGATGCTCATTTATTGGCATTCCCTATGAAACGGAACGGTCAAAAACACTCACCTAGCCTACTTGAACATTTCTGGTATCTGACATGTTTTCATTACATCAATAGTTATAGATCTCCAAAATCTTCTTTTCCTTCATCAAGACTTCTCTATCTACCTTGCACCGCTAGAAGCTGCTACATGGCGTGTCGCCTAGTGTAATAATATGCAACTGCAATGCGAAGGGCGCATGCATAGACGCTACGTGGCGCGAGTCTCATACTTCAAGGCAAGTGGTACGATACGATGCTAATGGTGATCAAGATTTATTGGTTCCCCTTTGAAACGTGGTGGTGACGTAGTCGCCTAGCCAGCTTGATTTAATCAGGCGCACAATGTATATTTTTTCTAGCATTCTTGTATACATGATAAACTTATTTTCCATGCTCAAACCTTCTTTAACCTCCTTTTTCCGCTACATGTGCATCTGCTATATAGCGTCCTCCCTACTGCAATAATATGCAAGTGCGAAGCGATATGTGCAGTATCAACGCTAAGCGATGGCCATGTCGCATCGCGTGTCTTGTCGCGCGCTACGACACGTTTATAGGACATTCTTTCCTCTGAATACTAGGAAGTGCTTGTGTATTGTTTGTGTATAATGTCGACAATAAATGAAAAAGAAAGCATCCTTGGATGGTTACTTGCGCTAGTAGTGCGGCGAAACAGACTATCGTCACCTGTGGTGAGCTCCATGTCAAAGGGCTGAAGTGCAGGGTGGTAGACCTGGAGACTAAAAACATCAAGCTCCAATCACTATGGCTTCCACCTCACCTTGAACCTCGACGAGTTGAAGAGGCGTTCCAGGCGTATGGTCAGGTGAAGTCGGTGGAGAGAGAAATATGGAGGTTCACTGGTATGGAACAGTGGGTGACAACAAACTGAGAGGTTTCCTTGGTGCTGAAGCATACTGTCTCCGTAAGCTAATTACCGCACATTATGTCCATTAATGGACACCAGTTCCTGGTACTTATTCCCGGTAGGTCTCCGCTGTGCCTTCGTTGCAAGCGTGTGGGATACGTCCGTCGACAATGCAGCACACCGAGATGCTTGCAGTGCCAACGATTTGGTCACTTGGCGAACGCCTGTGTGTCGACCTACGCCAATGAGCTTCGTTCTGGGCAATACAACCTAGACGAGCCACAACTGGACCATCTCACGGATTCTACAGAGGTAGTAGATGCCACCGGAGAGACTACAGCTAGCATCAGGTACGAAGAACAGGAGGTACCAAAGCCAATGCCAAGCAACCACAGCAGCTCAAGTAACACTAGCAAAGCTACAGGCGAGGATAACTCGGTTTGCCCAAATGGCCTAGCATACCTTAAAGAAAAACTCCCCGATGAGAAGGAAGAAGAAGAGGCGATGTACATAAGTCAGGCGAGGAAACGTCCGGCAGCATGCAACGATGAAGCAACAGAAAGTGCAGTGCAGGTACCCCGGAAAATGTCTTCTAGTGCTCAACGAACTCCCTCTGCTGGTAATAATGTGCGGCTACGGTTTTATCAACGTAGTCAGCAGAGTGCCACAAGGAAGCCCAAAGAGAGAAAGAGCACAGATTTAGCTGTGGTCAAGGGCGATGAAAAACAAAAGCTTTAGGTGAGCAAAATGGCTACCGCCTTCACCCTCCCCTTATGTGTAGCGACATTCAACGTGCGTGTGCTACGGAATATAAGGAGCCAGCAGGAGTTACTTGACGTGCTTAGGCAGCATGAAATTGATACTGATGCAGTGCAAGAGAGGAAGGTTTCATCTGCTAGTGATGTCAACCTTGCGCTGCAAACTTTTCAACCAGATTACGAGATGTGTATTAGCCAAGCATGTGGTGCTTCCGATGGGTGTCTTTTGTTAGTTAGAAAGCAGTTAATACACTCTTCATTGTCGCTACGTGTTGATGGGAAAGGCCGCCTGATATGATGTGACCTTTCTTTTTGTTCCCGTAATTGGCGGTTTATTTGCGTTCATGCTCCCTCAAAAGTGAGTGACAGGAAGGCCTTCTTCCTCTCTCTTGCTCCACTCCTAGATATTGACAGAGATTTGGTAGTGTTGGGAGACTTCAACTGCGTTTGTCATTCCAGAGATCAGTCATACGTAACTAATCGTTATGATGCAAGTGCTACTTTCCTACATCACTTCACGGAAGATCACAATCCAATAGACGTGGGAGCGTACACACCTTCTTGGGTGCGGTTTACGCACTTTCAAGGCGTCTCTCATGCTCGACTTGATCGTGTGTACGTTTCGACGAATACCTGGTCCCACATTCACAACTATGCCGTGAAGCCTGTATTTTTCACAGACCACTGTTTAGTAGCTGTTTCATGGGGTCCCCGAAAGTTTCGCAAGTTTTATCCAAACTGAGAACTGTGGAAACTTAATACACAACTTTAACAAGAGAAAAGTTTTGTAAACAAAGTGAAATAATTATTGCTAGAGATAACACAATGTCAACAGCTTCCATCGTTCGAAGATAGAGAAAAAAATGAGGCGAGTGCCATTTCATGTGAGCAGACTCAAAGAAAAAAAGCTGTAAAGCATCACCTTCATGACCTACTTCACAAGCGGCACGCTTTCGAAAGCCAGGAACCAGGGTTGTATAGCGATGAGATAAACACAGTTCGCGCACAAATACAGAAATACGAGACGCAAGTGTACAAAGGAGCAACGGTGCGTTCAGGCACAACTCGCTTCACAGATGAGCAGCCAACAAAAAGGGCTCTAGGTGATGAAAAGCGATACGCGCTTTCCAAGCAAATATTACAAACTGAATCTGGTGGTTCCATGTACACAGAAACGTTGCAGATAATAACCGTATTTGAAGCTCATTATAAATATCTTTTCGCTGCAGTTAAGCGTCAAAATGGTTACGAAGAAAAACCTGATCAGCTTATTTCCCTTATGCCACACTTAGAAGAAGATGATTGACTCAGCTTTGATGTACCAATAACTCGAGAATAAATTAAGTTTGTCGTCAAAAATCTGCCGAAAAACAAGGCGCCTGGCCCTGATGGCCTCAGTGCTGAATTTTGTATAAAACTTCAGGAATTCCTGTGTCCTTTTCTTGAGCAGCTTTTCAAGGAAGCCTATAAATATGGTGAGCTTCCTCCATCTTTTTATCAGGGCCACACAACCTTAATACCAAAGAGCACTGGTAATGACGTAATAAAGAGAGTAAACGGATACAGGCCGATAACCGTTATGTAACGTCGATTAAGAAATATTTGCAGAAGTACTGAGAAATAGGTTGCAGACAGTCATTACTAAATTAGTAGGGTACCATCAAATATGCGGAATTCGAGCATGCTCTATACAGACAAATGTTCGTGTCGCGCGTCCAGTGAGGGAGTATGGATCAAGTAGCTCTTCTCGAGACTGACCTCGCAAAGCCTCTGATAAGGTTCAGCACTGCTTTTTGTTCCAACTATTGCGACATCTTCGGTTACAGGATGTATTATACAAAGGTATAATACTTTCTAATAAACATTGCAATACAATACAATTGTCAGATATAAAACAGGTACAGTCATCCGTTCACGGGGGATCCCCGCTCTCACCTTCACTCTTCGCTATATATTGGGACCGCTTTCCTCAAGCATGCATTGTGACTCAAGCATTAAAGGATACAGGTATGCAGATGAGGAAATTAAAGTGCTAGCTTATGCAGATGATGCAGATGGCTTGTTTTGAGTCGATAAGCCAAGCATTACGAAGGCAATAAGCGCTACCCTGTGTTTCTGTGAGACTGCAGGATATAGTGTAAATTTTTGCAAAAGCAGGGGCTTCTGACTAGGCATGTGGGCGCCCATTCCCTTTGTATTCGCGAATATCTTGGTGTGCCTCTCGATAACTTCCGTAATAGTAGACCTCATTGGACGTCCACGATAACCACTATTCGTCGAAAGGTGGCAACCTAGCAGGGACTTGACCTCTCCATTTTTGCGAGAGCTAAGGCATGCAATACATTTCTCGCTTCTAAGCTTCTTTATGTTCTGTAGGTCATGCACTGCTAGCGCATCCATGTTCAGGCATTTCATAGAATATTTGCATGTTTTATTTGGCATTCATCATGGGAAACCATGGGAAGGGACAACCTTTTCTTCCGATTGAGAAAGAAGGCCTGTGTCTTGTGTATTTCTTTGTGCGACGATTGGTTATGCGATTGTTTTACCTTAGAAACTTCCGTCATCAATTCCTTCTCGCAGTTAATCGAACACGTCTTGCTTCACACCTCCGTTTTCTTTTTGTCACGACAAACTTTGCTCAAGAACTGCTGTTATTGGGCTTCCTAAAGAAACTTGTCGACACTATTTCATTTTTAAAAGCTAGATTCCCTCTAGAACAATTGTTTACCGTTTATCGAACGTCAGAAATTTAGCATTTATACATACCCTTTTCCATGGACTTATGTACTGAAAACCGTATCTGTCTCTATATTGTCAGGATGTTCTTTGCCGTGTTCGTAGAATGTGCATTACGCCAGCAGCGAAAACATTTTCCTTTAGGCTGCACACCTTCACCCTGCCAGTTAAAACGTGGCTTGAGGAAAAGGACTATATGTACACTGGAATACAAATTGAAGGATTTGCAATCAATCCGAGACAATCAAACATTGATTTATTATTTGTCGTGACGCATTTCATTTTTGGAACATTTTACAAAGAACAATAAAAAAGACCTTCCCCTCAAATATTATGGTATCTGGTTCCTTCCTTTCAAAAAGACAGCCAGCAATACACCATATGATTTGTTTGTGTTATTAGGCCTTCATTCATTATGTAGAAGCCGACTGACCGACAGACATGCCGAGCCACCTCGCTCGACAAGGTATATCTTTAGAGAAGAGGCCGCTCAAGTGCGCAGTTTGGTTGCTACCTTTCATCCCGTGCCTGAATGGATTTCCCGTGTGGACGCTTGTGTTTGTTTGCCCGAATTTTGAACTTTCATTGGACTGCGTACCATGTGTGTATTTGCTCTGATGTTCAAGTGCAATCTAAGAATATTGGTTTGACACTACTCATAATTCCATGCAATTAAGAAAAAAAAAAAAGCTTGCATGGCTCAGTGGTAGAGTAGCTGCCTCCCGTGCAGCGGGCCCGCGTTCGATCCTGGCGGGAACCAAGTCTTTTTTTTATTCCCGCCGATAGCTGCTACGAACAATGGGGGCGAAGGCGGTGGCGGCGGCAGACACCGTCGCCACCCGAAAGTGCTGCTCCAATGAGCCCATAACAGTTTACGCTGTAAAATGCCACCAGAACGAATCCTCTACTAATAAAACTTTGCAAAGCGATGTCATGCACGTGCCGTAAAGGCTCCTAAGGCGCGCTATTCAATTTAACGTGATAACTTTTCGAGGTTTTGTGTCGTCGCATGACGAGACGACGAAGTGGGCGCAGCCCGAAAATGTTTTGACCAATTGCGGTAGGCTGATGGTTAGAGACGCATAAAATTGGAAATTTTATTCTTTTTTCGGCCTCATAAGCATGACTAGTGGCACACGTCACATCAAATGGGAGTTTCTTGGTTTTTGCCACGTCGCGGGACAGACAATTGAAGTTGGAATGGTAAGAACGATATTTTACCAATCCTGGAGGGTTAATTGCAGAAATAAAACAAGAGCAGTATGGGATACTTCATTGTTGTAGCGGCCCATTTCATGACTTCGATGAAAATCAATGCAGGGCCCCTTTAAGAGATCTATTGATCCGTCATGGTGGAACCACAGCCGACAATGCGTTGCAGCAAGAAACGGTAAAGGGGCCTAGAGGCGCGAGAAAAACGAGTTGCCCTCCTTATGCGCCAATGTAAGCAATCGAATTCAAGCGTTAGCAAGCGTCAACATTATTTGAAACGTGGTAGGTAATTGTCAACTTGTTGAAATGCATTCTAGATGTATTCAACGCTGGGCTAAGGAATTTGGGGTTGATTTGGTAGGTCATCCAATCACTCGAAATGTCACCGTCGCCAATGCAGATGCATGAGATCAAAGGCCCCCTCCTGTCTAATTTCGATTTCATTTTATTCACATCCTGTCGATGTGGAAAGGCTTGAGCAAAAAGCGACACGTCGCCTAAAGAATGTGCCGAATCTCCCTGTACACAGGACATAAAAAATCCAAGGACACCTAATCCCATCGTATGAGTTGTGAACGCGAAAGCATTAATATCCAATCGAATAACGCTGAGCGGTCCTTCTACTAATGAACTCCTCGCGCACAAGCGAGCGCGTTGAGACGCTTGGCATCATGATGTGTTTTCATTGGGCCTTACTGTGGCGCAGATAGAACGTAGGCGTGAGCTTGCATAGTAGAGGAACAAGCCGATAACACACGCTCTTGGAAGCGACAGTGACGTGACGTCGCGGCGATGCAATCTCCCCTCTCAGGAAACCTGGTGCGGTAAGGCTCCCTTAACGTAGGTGCATAGGTGCTCTCTTTCGGCTCCTGTGTTCCGTCGAGGCGCGCTCGTGACGTGGTGTCGCACCCAATTGGAATTTAGGTGCCGTTTTTCGCTTCTCAAGTTGACAGACGCCAGCTTTGTTGCTCAATGAGCCGTTTCATGATTTTGCGTCAAAACAACAAAAGTGTATAACATAGATACCACAAAGGGTACGACATACATGTATACATACCGGTGCACCGTTCTTGTAGACGTTACGGAAAATCGCATGGCACCATCTTCCACTTGCAAATCGCCTAGTTACTAAATCATTCTTACTTGACGCATGAGAAAGTAAGCAACATCAATCGGTTTTGAATAAGGCAGTGAAGTACGTGTGTATTTCAAGGAACAACACTAGCAACTATAACTTCCACTTTCTTTGTGAGAGACAAGAAAAATAAAAATAAACAAATGGTTGTGGAAAGCAATGCTATTTCTTGTTTCGCACACTGGAGGCTACCGGTAATATTATGTTAGGCATTGGAATTCTTGAATGTATTTTTTTTCTATCCCATAACTTAGCTGATACTCACCCAATAAATCTAGCACGAAATATGTCTCAAACTCACATGAAAGTAACCTTGCTTACCGAAATCATTTCTTTCCAAGAGATACTTTAGGAATTCCTGAATCAGGTAGACTTGTGATCCCAAATCAAGCTTTCTGACTCCAAGAAATGTACACTGTAAAAATGAAAACATTTCTGTAGAAATGAGGCATTCTTTAAATTTTGGCTGCACAAGACAGATTAGCATTCTGAAAGATGCTTCGTTGTAACGGATACGGCTGTTAAAGTGTGTAGAAAATAGACGTAAGAATGTGGGAAATGTGAGTGCGCCTATTGCACATCGCAGGGTTCAATGATTGTTCCGCTGAGTTGTGCATCGATATAGGTACGCTTTTAACGGATTACTTAAATTTAGTACTAAGAATTTGCTCGGCTTAAGAGTATGAGATTTTGTTCATTTCGCAAGCCAGTCGAATGCGTGTCAGGCAGACAAAACGTACATGACAAATTAAAAAAATATATGGGCTTTTACGTGCCAGAAACACGACCTGATTATGACGGGCGTCGTATTGGGGGACTCCAGAATATTTGGACCACTTGGTATTCTTTAACCCGCACTTAAATCTAAGTACACGGGTTTCGCATTTTGACCCCATCGAAATTCGACCGCCGTGGCTGGGAACCCATGTGAAATCCATGAAGGACAAAGAATTTTAAGGTCAGCGCTGTTTTGACTCGCCGTCGGGAGAACAGGTAGAATACGGCGGCTTAATGCAAAGCAATAATGCGCCATAAGAACATTTCAATCTCGCGTCTCGCAAGGAGGAAAGCGTGGAATTCAACGTCGACAATATCACGAATACTATTCTAGCGCATACAGATGAGAACACAGGAAGGCACATGAGACAAACCAACATTGCGCTGTCTCTATGTCTCACATACTTTTTTGAGTTCTCGTCTGTACGCGCTGGAACAGCATTGCAAGATGGCATATCCACAAGCCCGCATTGCAAACTAATGTGACAAAGCCTGGCCCCCGGTGTGTCATTTGTGTATATTTGATAAGTCCGTTGTAAAAGTCATTTGCCGCATTACTGAATAGCCGTGTGTTTACCAGAATCATCCTAATCTATGTCCACTGCAGTAGCGATTAGTCCCCTCCCAAGGATCTCTATTTACCCCTGTCTTGTGTCAACTGATTCTATTCTATGTCTGCAAATTTTCTAATAGTGGCTGTCTGGAATATTGCCGCCCTGTCGTGTTTTCAGCTCAACGAATGCTTCGTGCTCCTACGGCCAGTAAATGCAAAGCCTTCGAGATCAACTGCGGCTACTCGGAGGGATTCATTGCTGGTGCGTGAATTTGGACACTGAATAACGCATAACCAATACGTCTACCATCCGCGCCTGCGTTTAGTTCTTTGGAAATTGATTCTGTTCTTCTAGAGCATCATAATTAGTTACGTTAGTTTTCTGCGCGGTACATAGCTTATCATAAAGATTCTTTGCAATTATCGACGTTTCCACGCACTCGTCAGTACTGGTAGGATAGCATTAGATCACATTTTTCCCAAGACAATAACCCGTAGCTGCCGGTCATGACTTTTATGCGTCTGTGATATGCGTCGTAAAATTTAGTGTGTCAATCTGGAAATTTTATTCCAGTTATCCTGGTTACTTTTCACTAACTAGTCCTTACGGGTGCGCTCCCATGCTAGCGTCTGTGGGACCCGCCGGCGGGGAGGATCAGCCAACATGGGAATTACATTTAGTATATGAATTTGCCTAAACTTCGTCCATCTGACTTCAAATGGCTTCGGGGCTTCATAAAATCACCAATTCAAACAAAGTTCTGCGTTAAACATAATAAGCAAAATACCATCAGGATTGTCCGATGGCAAGATTCGAACGCGCGACTTCTAAAACAGAAGCGCGGTAATTGAACAATTACGCCAAGGACGCATGCATCAAGAAGGTGCCACAGACCTCCCTTGTGAACTTCTGCAAGTGCGTTGAGACGTTCGGCGCGTTTTCATTTGGTCACCTCGATAGGTTGAACAGCTGCAATTAGTAGCAATTATAGGTGTTCGTAGTGTCCTCTGTACTTATACAAGTACAGATTGCTTCGAAATTTACGACAATGAAGAAAAATGAAGTGTAATAAAGAAAGCCAGAAGAACGTCTCAAGCCGCAAGGTCGAAGATCGAACAAGTCCATGCACTAGCCATTTCCGATGGTGACTCATCGATCGCAGCGACAGAGTACCCTTTAGCACATACTATACGAAACTCAATTGCCAAAACCAGCCCAAGCCATTATTAAAATATGGCAGTCTTGGTTTCAAAGCCAAAGTATAAGCTTGATGAGTAATCATTCCAAAGAATGCTACCCACTGTATGACAATTCCCCATTTGACAAGAGATGAAGGAGAACCGAGACTTTCGATTTTTGTTAATCATATAAAACAAGTAGTCAATGAAGCCAAGGAAAGCATATGGGAAGCTAGCTGTGGTTAAAATTAATGTCAAGAAAATAATAAAGAAAATATAAGTGAAAGTGGAAGAAAACAACTTGTCACCAGTGGCCACCGAACACGCAACCTGTGCATTAGGCGTACGTTGCACTACCAATTGTGTTACGGTGACGGCTATCAATCCGTCCACTAACTTGGGCATCTTACTAGATCGAGCCCTGCGAGTGCCAACCAGCTCCACTCTAAGCCAGAGTGGGTGGATGTGGAACATCCTTTTTTGCCCGATCTCTGAAGGTATGCGTGCCATAGTCATTTCCGCACAAATTGCGTGTCCTATTGCGTGTCATTTCTTTTTTGTTTTAGCATAACCACGTTTAAGTTCGTTCTAATGACATGTGTATTTTGTGACTGATTGTGATCACTGGTTATTTTTATTAGTTCTGTAACTGACACTGTGTGTATTTCTTTGTCTTTTTTGTGTATACCCTCCCCCACTGGAGTGCCTGTTAAAAAGCTGTGGGTAAAAAGTAAATAAATAAATAAAAATATTCAGCGGGCCAACCGCAAAAATATAAAATTAATGCAAAATTGAGCTCACCTAACCCAGCTTGTACAAGAACACACCAATGTCGGTCTGAAACGTTAAGGAAGTAAAAAGATTTCTGTATGATGCATATACAGAACCTTGTTATGACGTGTCAATGTGAGTACACAACGAATTTCCCGCGCACGTAGTTAATTCACCGGACTGAAGACATTAATGCGTATTCCTTGCGTACCCATGAATGAGACTTGCTGCGTTGATGAAGCAAATCAAGTTATCTGGCATAACAAGTGAAGGGCATTAAGTACGCTTGTTATATTTGCACGAACGATATAAGTGTTCTATGCATAATACATATTTCATATTTCAATACACTCGCCTAACTGACAATAGCAATTCGCTCTATTGTTTTATGTGGCCTCAATCTGGGGCGCCTTTGAATAATTGAAGTAGTGGTAAACATGTGTCGAGTGAATGGGAAGCACTACTGTTTTATTCCGCAGTTATATTGAACTTGCTTTTCCAGGCCACCCTGTACGCACGTTATCATAAGCGAGAACTCTCTACCTTAATTGCTCTGGCTGGCCTATAAGGTTGTCGTGTGGGATAACAAAAACTGCCGTCACGCGTTCATGCATCTAGTTTGATCGGGACAGTTGTTTACTGAATAAATGATTAAACATTGCTTATGTCTAGCATTCTTTTTGAAATTTCCAGAATTATATTTTGACAAGGTGCGCCTCGAAATATAGGGCTATACGAGATACAGGGTATCCTGAAGAATGTTCCAGGATTTCCAGGAATATTGACATCCACTTGTTGGCATTTGCCACCCTTAGAATGCAGCATGCGTGAACACAAAGGCAGTCGTAATATGTATGTATGTATGTATGTGTATATATATATATATATATATATATATATATATATATATATATATATATATATATATATATATATATATATATATATATATATAGGTTAGTTTATAGGATAGGTTACCCAGGTTACAGGATAGGTTACTTGTGTTAGTCGAGATTTCCCGATCATTAACCACCAAGCAGCGAAACACAGAAAAACGGCTTTAATTTATTAAAAAACAAGAAGGCATTCCTCCCGAACAAATGATACTTTGAAGGGTGCTCCCGTAACCCATCGGAACGTCCAGAAGTAAAATATTTTGCTAACGCAAGGAGATTTATCTAGATCTCCTAGGTCAGAGAAACTTTATTGAAACCCATTAGGATCTTGCAGAAAGACTCTCCAACGCCCGTCGCAACGCCAGCCCTCCATGATGTGATTTCTTTAAGATGTTGGTTTCGTGGCTTAGGGTTTTACTAGACCTCTTTTCAAGCAAAAGCGAGTCTTTCACCACCATATTCCCATTACCTGCAAAGTTTTCACTGCCATGAGACGCAATGCAAAACCTGGCAATTATGTCAGTAAATTATTGACCAGAGATGTGTTGTCAGTGTCACTAATGCCGAGCCTGAGTTTAATCATTACTTGCTCTTTGTCAACATTGACCATTTGGGGAAAGTGTGTCGAAAGATAACAGCCTTCAAGAATGACCGCAGAGAGAGGTCCCCGAAGACTCCAACCTCTTAACTGAATCTTTAAAAAATATAACGTAGCAACGTGTCGATAAAATCCTGATAACATAATGCTTATATGAAAATAAAGCCGACATAATAATACCTGGCTAGTGACTAGCACCAATACGTAGACAAAACCGGCGCTGGAAATAAACTAATACTGACTGTCGGCCAGCATATATCTGCTCAGGCGCTTAGCGAATGCCACATTTCAAAGTGCTTGGGAAGATAGAATTTAAAATATCACACGATAAGCCGTTTCTTGAAGCGGGGATTCTCTTTTCGGGTAATAAGAATGAAGAAGGAGCTGTACTCAATAGTTGTCCAAGTTAATTGACGTGATATGGCACCATAACATGACTTAGCGTTCAATGTGGCTGATGTGATCACCAGAAATTTTTTATTCAACGCTATACCATGCTCTTCAAGTTTTCGAAGGGGACTAGGTTGTATCACTTTGCCATTCGATGGTTTACACGCGATACATTCTGAATAGTAGAAAACTAGGCACATGGGTTTTATACAGCAAGGCCCCAATTTGGAAAAGTTCGTGATCTCCGAGAGCTTTGGCGAATACCTGAGACGAATGAGCTAATGGTGTAATCACCTAATGTTTATTGCGCATTGCGCCTGCAGTTTCATTAGCTTATCTAGGTTCCCATTTAGGTTATCATCACTTGGGCATTAACTCGTCGATGACCGAAAAAGAAGGAGCCACGTGGTGAAATCGCCAGTACCTTCGTTCATTTATTTATCATTTAACCCAGCGTAAGTGTGTTTTAGAAAAAGAATGTTGTGTTTTAACGTATTAGAAAGAAAACAAAAGGCTGACGTGAGGATGCTCATGTCTCCACTGTTCACGTTGGGCGGCGAATAGAAAGATAATGTCCGAAAAAGTAGACACGCATGTTCCGCGCCCCAGAAAGGCGTTGCAAGTGGCTTGAGCGAGTGTGTAGATATATAGCCGGACAGTCACTCTATGGCGATATTGCGTTGATAACGATAACCGGAACCTGCGCGTATCATCGTCCAATCGTCTTTATTTGAAACGTGGAAGCGGTAAGCGCAGGGAGCGTTCGTGTTTATTTACGTTGACTCGGGTGAGCGAGAAACTCGGGAATTTTGCGTACAACTCACGTTAGCATTTCATTAGGCTCCTCCAAGTTAGTAATATGTATGTACAGTGTTCAGCGAGTCAAATGAAATCATCGGACGGCATGGTAGCCGCCGCCTTTAGCGACCACGGCGAGCGGTGTGTGTTGGTTGGGGGCCCGAATGCAGTTAATGTGATCCACAAAGGCCGTATATTTTCTTGTGCAACCTGTTTCATCAGCTCTGTGTCTCCAGCAGCGCCAACCGGTGGCACACAAAAGCCATCGTCCAAGCGCTCAGAGTATCGCGTTTGAGCCGCAAAACGTATAGCATAAACTTTGTCACTCACCGACAAAAAACAGTTAGCGATGCTTAAAAACTGCCTTGGTTTATAATGTATCAACGTCATATGTATTAGTCACCTAAAATAACGTGGGTCACAAAATGTAAACAGGCAGATAAATTCCTTCAATTCCACGCATTACCGCTAATCGCATACGAAGAGTGCTGATAAGTCACAAGCACTACGAAGAAAAAATTAAGCTAGTTAAATGGGAATTTCGGGCTTCGTTGCCAAATTTGCGTATGCTCATTGTTGTAAAAATCAGCTAGCTATGTCATAAGTTTATTTTTATTTTTTCAAATATAAATGGAGCAACACCTTGAGAAAACCAAATAGACCTTGAGAAAAAGTGTGAAAGAGCATAGGAACACAATCACGTTTCTGTTTCTCCAATGCAAACGTGTGCCGTAGATACACGATGAAATGCCGCAAGCTTTGTGCGGCTATGGCCGTTCATATGCTAACATTATACATTAGTTTGTCTATATTAAAGCTTGCCACTGTGGTGTTGAAAGGTGAAACCCATTTGAAAGCCTGTTTCTGTCGCTGCGCCTGCAGTTGTGAAATGGATGCATGACATGGTCGTGAATGACTACTGAATATCAGAAATAGGGGTTGGTAGATATCCTGGAATATCACGCGAGAGAGCTGGTGTTGTTATCCACGATTACTTGAACATAAAATAAGGTTGCAGCAAAAATTATTCGAGAAATTTCGACCACTGAATAAAAGAAAAAAAAACGTGCGAAGTCATTGCTGGGTGTTTTGGTATATTCTGCAAAAAGGTGAGTCATATTTCCTGGACAAACTGGTAACCGTTGATGAAACAGGTACTTAAGATCTCGAGAAAAAGCAACCGTATAAGAAATGGTTTCACGGTGGTTGTCCCAAACCAAACAATCTTCCAGGTGCAAACTTCGGCACACAAGTACCTGAAACAGTACTTCTTTTTTTATTAAGAATTAATTGCTCCTGCCGGAGTGCCTCCAGCAGACTTTCCAGATTAACGCAAATATTATTGTGCTTTATTGGGGAAGTTAACCGTAAACATCAATAAAAGACGTGGAGGAGAGTTCCCTAAAAGTGTCATGATGTTGCATGACTGACTCGTCACACTTTACAGGATGAACAATGGCAAAACTGGCAGCCAAAGGCTTTTAAATGATCGTCCACCATCCTTTTTGCCTTATCTGCTTATATATACTATATATATATATATATATATATATATATATATATATATATATATATATATATATACACAATATAATCGCAATCTCAAATAGCACCTAAAGATACAGCAATTTGGGGGCGATGTGCGGGCAACTATTACTGCAATTATGTTCCGAGAACAGCAGAAGGAGGAATTTTCACATGCTGCAAGACATATATCGCGAATGCAGTGACTTCCTAGGCGAATATGGGGAATATGTAGAATTTGTGGCGGTCGCATGTTCCTAGGTGATCTTTTTTCTGGGCATGGCTCAATCCTTATCAATACTGATATCAGTGGGAGCACTTATCATTACATATCGATACTAGTACTTAGTATTACTATCGGGGCATTTGTGAAGGAGTTTTTCTGCCGTGCTTTCAACTTTAAGGCTGCGACTTCTTAACATGGAGGTTTTCTCTCTTGGTTTCAACATTAAAACTGGCACTTCTTAACACAATATTTGTTAAAAATGATAAAACGCTTCTACTTGCGATTCCGCTCATGCAACCCAACACATGTCACCGAAATGATTTAAAGCCGAACTGGCCTGCCTTATTTTGTTTAGTCATTCCCCTTAGGCTAGCGCTGTATTCATAAAGAAGACATTTTTCAGATCTTTCATTGCGTCGCAAGTGCGCTCGTCCTTTGCCTATTGCTCAAGATCAGCCACCACACAACCAGATACTAATACGACCACTCTTTGCGCCTTCCTCCTGCAAACTACGCAGCACTGATTACATACACAAAGATGTCGTTGCGCTTCGTACAAAGCTTTGTCATAAATATTTCTTTCCCTGCAAGAGTGCAGTCTGCAAGGAGTTTCCTATATCCTTGGCTGTCATGCCGAACGTATTAAAGATTGACGGCTGCCATTTACCAAGCCAATTTCTTATCCTATATATTATTGTTCTGCACTTAGTGTGTTCTACGATTCCTTTCTGTATAGCTTACGTGACTTGTAAGGAGGGTGTCGAACCGAACCGAGAACTCGACCCGAAAACAGCACCGAAATTGTAATTTTTGACGGAACTGAACCCGAATTTGAAATAATTTGTTTGAAACTTACTTGTACCAAACCTGAAACAAAAATAATAATAAGGATTACCAATTCGGAGCGAACTGGTTCAAACATATGAGGCGAGAATGGATGTCCATTACTTTCATACAATCAGCCTTTCTTTATGTCCACTGCATGACGAAGGCCTCTACCTGCGCTGTCCGATTGCCCTTGTCTTGCACCAGCCGATTCCAACTCGCGCCAGCAAATGTCCTAATGTCATCGGCCCACCTAATTTTCTGCCGTCCTTGACTGCGTTTTCCTTCCTTTTGCACCCATTCCGTAATTTTAATGGTCCGCCGTTCTTACCTACCCAATACATGACCTAATCAGCTCGCTCCATGTTTTTTCTCTCAACCGTTTAAAGACGACACGCATAAATACCCAGAAAAAAAAAAGTTTATTTCCTATCTAAATATGCAAAACACATCAAGTCTAAGCATAATCAACAAAAAAGATATATTTTGCGGAAATCTTTTCAGCTATGGGGGAGAAAGCCGAGGCAGTAAACTGAAAGTAGGCTTCACCCCAAGCAAACTAAGGCTTCGTTTTCAATTTACATAGACAGCTCTCATCGTATGTGAAGCATAGGTGTTCATTTCATTTGCTTTACGTCACAGGTGTGACACCACTGCAGCACCATATCTTGCATCGGCCTGCCTCCTCTGACTTTGCTTTCAAAAGACGTGCCAAGGTAGCGTGCCAAACTTCTTCCTAGCCCACCATTACAACTGTAAACAACAAATGACGCTTGCCGCCTGTAATTCATTGTTGGCCGAAGACATTGAGCCAAAACTTCGTGCTCAATACTGAAACTCGGCAAACAACAAAATTTATGTCGAATGTTTCCTTTAGGCAACACTTGTCAATAGGGGTTAATGTCAACCAAAATATTGGCTATCCCGAACTGCCCTCTGATTGACGCCGCTCTCTTCTTGCCTCTCAACGTCACAGCCAACATTTTTCGTTACGTCGCTTTTTCTACGGTCCTTAACTTGTACTCGAGCTACTTTGTTAACCTCCACGTTTCTGCCCCGTGCGTTAGTACCGGCAGAATGCACTGATTGTATGCTTTTTTTCTCAACGACAGTTTAAGCTCCCATTCATGATTTGGTAATACCTTTCTTATGTACTCCAACCTATTTTTGTTGTTCTGTAAATTTTCTTCTCAAGATCAGGGTAACGTGTGAATAAGTGACCTAGACAAACTTCTGCACACACTCTACAGGCTAACTGGCGATTATGAACTTTTGTTCCCTCTCAGGCTATGGAACATTCCCTTTGTCTTCTACATATTATTCTTCAACACTTCCTTTGCACTTTCTCAGTTAAGGTCTTCGGTAAATCGTTCCAATTTGTCCCTAGTGTTGCTGAACAGAACAATCTCATCTGCAACCAAAGGTTATTGAGATATGAGTTGATTATTTCGACTAAGCATACAGTGAATAGCATTGGCGAGATTGTGTCTTTTTGCCTGACCATTTCGCCATAGGTAATCTTGTTGTTTTCTTCGTTCTTTTTACGATTGTTCGAATAACTGCTACTACAATTGACGCATCCTACTGCTTTCGGTGTCACATCACCGTCCTGAAGCTGTTGTGGTCGCTCCGTTATTGTTACTCCAGCTTCGGCACCTGATTCTTGTTATGCCATTATCTTCACACATCACGCGCCAAACAGGTTTTGTGAGTCCCAGTCACGCCACTGTCGTCATTTCATTGCCCTGATAGAGTGGTCTTGCCATTGTCGTCACTGCGTCGTCGACATACAGTTCTCCTCATGCATTCGTCGTTATACTGCTGCGGTCATTCCATCGTCATCCTTCTAACTTTATTATCAGAATCTCGTCATGCCACCGTCATCATGGAGTCCTTGTGGTACCATTCTTGTAGTGCCGTTGACACGCTACCATTGTACCATCATCATCCCCTCAGTAACGATCTCTCGTTGTCATGGTCATACCGCCTTCGTTCATCCATCGACGTCATTCTTTGTTCATTCGATCGTATTCATGCTGTTGTATTCCAACCGCGATTAGGCCATCATTCCTATGCTATCATTGTAATTTTGTCGTTACCAGGCAGCCGCTATCATGCATCTGTTGTCATACCATCATCATGGCGTCGTGGTCGTGCGATCGTCGTCTTTCCCGCTTCGTCATCCGCTGGCCAGCATACCGTTGTCTTCCTGCCAACGTCGTCATACAGACGTATTCATCCCATTGTCCTCACATTGTCGTCACCACGCTGTCATCGTTATACAATCATCATTACTTTAAAATTGTCATGTAATTGTCACGATGACGTCGTCGTCATGCCGAGTGCATCATTCCATCGGCGTCACTCCTGTTTTATCGTTCTATTGTCGTCATTGCGTGAATGTATGGTCGAAGCAACGGAATTCAGAATGACCACTAAAGATGCCAAATAAACGTCACTTCAAATACAGTGCCGCTGAATTGTTAGAATGCAGATAGCGCTGCCGTCGACAGTCTCCATGAGGTTAGTTCTGGCGTAATATCTATGGCGACGCTGCGCATTCGGTCATTACGTCAATTTTTTTATAGACTACACTAACATGGTAAGCATAGAGCGCAGAAAATACAGTGTCCTCGAGGAGAGATATTAGCGAGTCCAGCTGCATGGTTTATTTTAACAAGTGCTGCTATTTCAACCATTGCGGTCTTTAATAAATGCCGTCCCCTTCGCAGTGGGCGGTAATCACGACTGTAAACGGTACGCTAAGTTTTAGTTGTTACGTATATTTGAACGCACGTTTGCTGCTTAGGCAAGCAGAGCACAACGGTCCTCGATTTGTAGAAGTTATACGTGGGGTATAATGCGCGCTTTTGACTTCTTTGTCCACTCTTAGCCAGCGTAATGCTATGTGCTTTAAATCGTTCTTGTTTATCTTTCAGAAGCATCAATACCTTCATCTGCTTTTATAAGAACAGCAAACTGAGTGAAAGATCCTATGCTGGCTTCTATTTATACTACAGACTAGAAGTTTGAAGTTGTAACCTCTGTTATACAATGTAAATTAGCGCTGTCTTCAGCATCATAAATCACATGCGAAAATTTGCTCACCAGTAGTCCTGTACTAAAAAGCTGACGCAAAACTAAAATTAACTGATTATGCTGCTGTCCAAGTAACAAGTGTTGAAGCAACGCAGACCTTACACTTGACGCAGGGCTTCTCACCAATTACCTTCGTATCTATTATGCACACGAAAGTTCCCCCGTGCCTGCGTAATTCATTAGTAAGTTTCTGTCTCCTCTTGATGAAACTTGCACATGCGTCATGCATAGACGTCGATGCTACTATGCTGCATAAAATGGACTGCGCTTAACCGTTGCGCGAACCCTTGCCTATTTTTGTTTGTCCGAACCGGAATTGAACCGGAACCAAATAGGAGCGCGTTCAAAGCAAACCAGAAATGAAGCGTTTCTTTTTTCCGTTCAACACGCTGTTCTGAAGCATGAATACTAAATCTGTAAGGTAGGCGTATATGAGACAATAATTCAAGGAAATAGGAATATGCTTACGATGTCGGCATTGCACAAATCTCCAGACAACTTCAGGCACTGCAGAAAGAAAAACAGCTTGTTGATATACCATCTTTAATGGCATATGCACATTGACTTCGCGTAATTCTCAGAAATCACAATGCAGTATGAATAGCGTTGCCATTGTACTTCAACTGACTTGGAAAGCTACCTCTTGGATTGTAAATTTGACTAGAGTATATTGCATTCTCCGAAATTATAATCATGTCACCCGCATTGCTATTTTCCAGCCAGAAGAACATATAAGCGAGGGCGTGCGAGTAATGTGCTTGAGATGTTTTAACTTCCAAAATATTAAACTTCTTGTGGCAAAACACCACACTTGCTTCATCTATAGTGATCGGTGATATTACTTTGCAAATATTTGGCAGATAACTCACCAGAATGTATACCATTACATGGGAACCTAGCGCTGTATATACTGTGGTATTTAGCAGAGTACTGGGTAATAAGACATTTGATTGGCGCTACTGAAAAGCAACCTAAGTTTTTAATTATAGATTTTTTAAGAGCTAGCAAAATTAATTTAGCTAGGAAAAGCGCAAGAATGAGCCGAAAATTTGGAGTGAGAGAAGAAGATGAAGCGATTAAATTATCCTGTAAGGAAATGTCTAGTGTCCATTAACCTCACCTTGCCAATGTCTAGAAAATTAGGTAGACTCAAATCTGCACATCCTAGACATGCTGGTTCTGGAAAAAATAATAAAAACAAGAAAACACACATATTGTGACACATTGAGGGCACAGTTCGAATGTTTTAGATCTTATGGCTTTTATTTTGTCTGTATATTTTTTGCTTTGACTCGTAGCACTAATTTTGAGAGAGAGAGAAACCTATAAGAAAGATTTTTTGCGGCGTATTTGCAACTCCTTTTATGTCATGCAACCTTTTCTCCTTGTTTATCTTGAGGCACTGGAAGTAAGTACACCGTACACACCACTCAGCAATATTTTGTAGGTCCTCCTATGACGTAGTTCAGTCCCCAGTGTCACGGATTTCTGTGTAGAAACCGCAGTTGCATGTAACTAAGCGCACTGAAGAAGGCAGACGACTGCACATATCATTCTTGTAAATCAAAAATGACAAAGGCCGCAGCACAGGTCCCTGTGCTGCACCTGACGTAGCCTTAACCTCATGTGATTGAACGTTGTTTACAATTATTCCCTGACGTCGTGTAGTCAAGTATTCTTTCAGCCACGAGATCACTACCCTGTATACATTGTGGCATGCCAATTTTTCAAGTAATGGAAACTGAGGAAAAAGATCGAAAGTCTTCTTAAAATCAATAAATATTACAGCGGCTGACAAACCATTATCTACCGCATTTTCTGAGTCGTAAATTAGTTCCGAAAGTTGGGTGACACAAGAAAGGCCAGTACGAAAACCATGATGTTGCGGCAACAGCAGAGAGCGTGCATTCAAATATGTTCTAATATGAGTAAAACCACGTGTTCAAGTTAGTGTGACGGTATGACTTTTCATGTATGTTTTAGTGCTTGGGCGATTGTGCCGAAGTAAAATTACTGCAACATAGCTAAGTTCGATCTCTAGCTGCATCAGAATGCAATGTTGTGCATTATTTATCTATAAAGAATTACCTAGGCCCCAGTAGACGTCCTCGAGATTCGCGAGGTCATTGTAAACTTCCAAGACGGCGTCACCACCCACCTTTTGCCTTGGTATCTTTGACATATTACCAAGCCTATTCTCACGGTAAGAGCAGCTCTTTAGATATTCTCAAAGGGGTTTGTACTGTACTGATCAACCTATTGTTTCTTTAGAGCACTTCCAATCAGCCTAGCTAGCAAGGAAAGCCACGCGCGTTCCTGGTTGCGCCACCCACTCGGCAGACATGTTTTATGAGGGAACGAGACTAGAAAAAGAAACACTAATAAAATTTGGCCCAAGTAGCAGATGGCAGGGCGAAGTCGAATTTGTCGACAACACGAAGCAAAGGAAAGAGTTTGACGTAATAGTCTCTCCGCCTTGCGGGTTTCCGCAGAACTATTACGCCAAACTCTTGCCTTTGCTTCGCGTTGTTGGCAAATTTGACTTCAGCCTGCCATCTGCTAGCCGCCTGGTTAGCTCAGATGGTAGAGCAGCTGCCCCGGAAAGGCGGTGGTCCCGGGTTCGAGTCCCGGACCAGGACGAATTTTTCTTCAACTGTGAGGCTTTTCTTTCGAGGAAACCGTGTGGGTTTCCTTTGTAGGATTTGCTACGGACGGGTGGATGTCTAATTTTCCCTTATTAAATGCTATGCTGGTTTTCTGATGCATAATATTACGATCGCGCCATTCTTTCGTGGATTTTTTCTCGATCTAATTTGAAGCTGTACATGGAAACATACCCGAGAAAGTACTTGTACGTGCATCACCTAACTCAGCGAGAAAGTATATATCATACCTTGTCCACCAAAAGCGGTTCCTAACAGTACTGTAATTCCAACAAAGATGATAACGTATTTCTTCATGCCGGCTCTAACGTTCGTTGAGCCACAACGTACTTTTGTATCCACTAAAACAATGTGCCATCTACCTTCATATGATACCTAATATATATCCTGTCTTAAGCGTGGGTGCAAACTGTCATGAACGTCAAACAAACTTTTGACCTCATGCGGAAAGCTTCAAGCTCTCGGGATTCGCAGTTCTGTTCAACAAACATGTGTACTCCGTATGTTGAAACGTGCACTCTAAATATTTATTACCTTTAAGCTCCACGCGAAAATGGGGGCAGTCGTGTGGAATTTTGAGGAGCCTTGTACACTCTAAAAATTTTAACACCCTTAAGGGTGTAAATGACTTGTCCCATGGGTGACACCTTTTTGGGTGTATTGCTACACCCCAAGCAAAGAGTGTAAATTAACACCCCACCAAGGGAAGGGTGTTAATATGACGTCACCTTGTCTATGGGTGTAAAACAAACAACACCCTTTCTATATGGGCGTAACACAGACACCACCCTTTAAATATGGGTGTAGCATGGACAACACCCTTCCAAAAGGGTGTTATCCCTGCAAGTATTGTAGCGTTCACTACAGCCATGTAGTTAATGGACAGACTAGCTGTGGTGAATGCTGCCTAGTCTTAGCTATGGTACTACCTTGTTCAGTACGAGCCAGAATCTGTGAGACGTCGTCATATTGCGCTTCTGGTCCGTCATGTGGCAGCATATATATCGTGCGACCCTTTCAGGCAAAAAAATTTAAGTTTCACGATCGCAGCAATGCACACACCCTATGCTTTTCGTAATCTTCCTCTGCAGTGATAGTACACCGCCGGCAGGATACAGAACGCAATAACAACGTGCGCTGCACTAAGGACACAGGATATCCCGCACCTTGGTGCACCAGTACTTATCATTCCATGGAAACAGCACACAGCCAAAAGCATGTTACATGCATTTCAGAAATAATTAAAAACCTCCACTTTTCTTGGTCAAAAATTTTCGCAGCAACACCAGCTCGACCAGGAGGGAAAGACACCACAGCTCGTTGTTGTAGCTCATATTGAATGCAATAGAGCGCAAGCAATGCATGGATTGGCGGCGGTAACAAATGCAGTACTACAGAAGCATACGTTTGCCTGTCAATCAGTTTTTTGCCGTTTTAAGCACATATTTTATACCTTTATTCATCAAAGTTGTCATTTGTCTCCATGGGATGCTTCTACTAGTACCTTCACATATATGACTTAAAGGTAGCAATGAAAGCCAAACAAAGTGCAACAAAGCGCTTCCACTTAGAATAATGTTTCAGCATTTACAAACAAAACTGCATGTGTAGTTGTGCATACTGTTTAATAAATAAGCATGCACTATTTTCGGAAATGTATGTATGCTTCATTTACTGCCAGTGACCTGCTTATACCCAATAATTTAGTTAATTTTTCACCATGTGCTTGCACTGAATATCCCACAGGCATTGTAAGTTAAGCTACCAGAACAACAATCAGCTAGTCTAAGGTTACTTAATTGAACAAAATCATTGTAAAATTTGTGACGAAATGTCAGAAGTATTTATTATTTCATTAAAGAGAAATGGTTACATAATAATGTTTGCACATTTTAAAAGTAAAAATGAAGATAAGGAGTAAAACCATACCAATACACAGACATAAGCAACGAATACAGGCACAGGCTTGTTCAATTAAATTTTCAGCAAAAAAGTTTTTTTAAATAACCTCACTACGAACTATCACATTTTCATCCGAAAAGCACTGCATCTTATTACAAAGTACAAAAATAACCGGCCACATAAGAAAGAACAAGTCTGAGTGTGCCTATGTAAACACAAGGATAGGAAGTTGGGCGAGTTGGTACGGTAACATCATCTTGAATTGTAGCGCGAAGTGACACGGACACAGACTAGAAGCAGACAGCATGAGCGCTAACTCTCACCTAAATTTTTATTGAAACGAAGAACACATAAATATGGGTGATTTCAAAAGAACCGCAGCATAAGAACATGACAAGGTACGAAGACATCAGTTAAACATATCAGGAAGTAGGGAAGTCAAAAAAGGAAACAACAAAAAGACACTACTTTAGATTAACCCAAGTGTTGTGAAAATACTGAAATTCGCATTCTAACAGAGACGAAGATGCCTGGCTAACGCAAGTCTCTCCTAATCATTTAATGTGGAATGCCTGGATTATTTCCTGTGTGGTTTGGCATTTGTGTCTTGAAAGAATTTTCGTGTCTTCAAACAAAGGTTTACAACCGCAATTGAAACGATGTGACGCTAGATGTGAAGCATTAGGATTGTTAAGTAAATGTTTGTGTTCTTCTGGTCGAATATTAATGCACCTGCCGCTCCGTCCAATGTAAGTGTTCCCGCACTTGAGAGGAATCTGATAAACTATACCAGTGTTACAAGGCACAAAAAAGGACGCATGTCTAAAATTTTTCACAAAGTTTTTCACAACAAATAGATAGACTCGAGAAGCCTAGTTATCCTGTGCATTTATGATCACTAACCTGCGAAAAGCTTTTAAAATGGGTAAAAGGCCCCGCTAAGAAACAAGAAAAACAGAAAAATAAGGTTTGCTGTGGCGCCCTATGTACATAGATTATCCCATGGTTAAGGGAATGTGGCCAATAGATATGACGTGGATAAAGTTTTCTCGGCCCCGCAAGTTGTCTATCATGTGCCCTATGATAAATAGGAAACTTGAAGAGGGTGGCAAAAAAATTATCGCGGTGTTAGACATGTGTCCCTTTTTGTGCCTTGTAACGCTGGTATAGTTTATCATATTCCTCCCAAATGCGGGAAGCCTTACATTGGACAGAGCGGCAGGTGCATTAATATTAGACTAAACGAACACAAACATTCACTTTACAACCCTAATGCTTCAGATATAGCGTTACATTGTTTCTACTGCGGTTGTAAACCTTTGTTTGAAGACACAAAATTATTTCGAGACACAAATGCCAAACCACACGGGAAATAATCGAGGCATTCCACATTAAAAGATTAGGAGAGACTTGCGTTAGCCAGGTATCTTTGTCTCTGTTAGAATGCGAATTTCAGCATCTTCACAACACGTGTCTTAATCTGAAGTAGTGTCTTTTTGTTGTGTCCTTTTTTGACTTCCCTACTTCCTGATATGTTTAACTGATGTCTTCATACCTTGTCATGTTCTTATGCTGTGGTTTTTTGCAAACACCTATATATATATGTTCTTCGTTTCAATTAAAATTTAGTCGAGAGTTAGCGCTCATCCTGTCTGCTTGTAGTCTGTGTCTGTGTCACTTCGCGCAACAATCCAAGAGCATATGTGAACAAAACATGGCTAGTAATAACTAGTGAGCACTACAAAAGTTGAACATGAAAACTAGTAATAGTAAAGATATATACTTCGCTCAGCTGAACTGCAAAATATTGCAAATATCACAAAGACAGCATAAAAACTGAGCAGGACAGAGCACTGACTGTTATAGTTGCAATATGCACACCAAATCTAGACATAAAAAATCAAAACTATACTGCCGGAAATGGTGATCTCTCCAAGAGACCACTGAGGAACAAAAGGTAAACTTTTTATAATTCCATCTCATAGATTACTGATCTAATTAAATTTGATACATGACCCCTTGTGTGTCACAAATGCCCTGTTCTCATTACCTATGCATGATTACCAGCCTTGGAAAAAGAATGACTTGCACTAATGTTTTGAACACCGGTAAAATGCTGCTTGTTCTAAACTTTCTGTTGTGACAGCACACTTGTGGGCAGTTGTGAACGCAGTTGCCTATAGGGCTCAAACACCATGTTTTGGCTGCACAGGTACTGTCTACCAAACACCTGGTTCAATATAGCTTGCATCTCAGAGTGCAGGCACACTGGTGGCACAGCATTCTTTTTTTCACCTTGCCAGTTGATAAAGCCTCAGCAGCTGCAATCACTTGTGACTGTTCCTAAAGGTGCCATAAGGTCAGGCAGCAAACACAGATACCACGTAGCAAAAGTTTCAGAGTGCATTGTGTGAGTCGAGGTGTGTAATTTGTGCTTTAGTTGGGCAGCGCTGCCACCATTCAGAACTATTCATTGCAGCTCCTAAATTTCAACCACATCAACAAAATAAATTAGGACAGTTCCTTCAGTACGGTGGCAGATGCTCAGCTGCAGGCTTTCTAGAACCATGCATTATCTTCAGACAGTGCCAGTACAGCCCATAGCACATCTTTCAAGCACTCCATACAAGTACACCGATTGCACTGTACACAGAGCATCTGGTGTCCATTTACCTATAGAGGCAAGGTAGCCCCTAGAACACATTTTGTGACAAGCATGCTGTGCACTTTGTCCCCTGAAATGCAAGTGCCATTTGATACTTCAGTGCCTGTAGTGTCATTTACATCTGAATGAATAGTGAATACATAGTAGTAACATAAAGACGACAAAAAAAAGCCATCAGCCATCAACTGTGTGGCAAATCTGGGTGCAAGGTATTCTCTTATCAAATATACCTGTAGGCATTGTGACCAATGTGCTCCCAAGATGTATGAGGCATTAGTCATTGCAGAGCTGTAAGGACATGACAATCCTAGGATGATTATGTTCTTGAGGCTTTCTTCCCCACTTTCCATCTTTTGAAACGTGTATATTGTCATTAAAACAAAAATGCTACAACTGGCGTGTGATAAGTTTTGCGTCTTATTTCCTAGCAGCTCATTGAAACGAGCCACGATGACAAATTCAAATGCTGTTACCTCATCAGACATTCAAATTTCTTAACAGTAACAAAACCAGATAGGCATTAGAGTGAGCATCACCTAAATATATTACACTGATTTAAAGTTATTGCACCGCATTGTGCCAGGTAAAAATGTTAGAAAAATGAAAAATGGTAAGATTCTACGGCCAACCGTGAAAACTAAATGACAAAATCACTAAGCTTTCTTAAACGGGTTCAGAAGCTTTACAACTGGCAGTCTTGGTGATGGACACGCTGATAGATGAGCAGCCATTCCACTGAGACGAGAATGTTGAGGGCTTCGCATGGAAGTCTGCGAGACACTAACAATAGTTCTTGCTCAACATGGAGGAGGTTGCTTGCATACACGTCTGGGCCACCATACTGAATGCATGGTGTTACCGGAACTTTTTTATTAAAACTTCTTTCTGGGCGAGTTGGTGCATACTTGACATAAAAATTGTTACAGCGCAATCACATGCAACCACAAGTAAGAAGGACGGGACACAAGCGCTGACTGTCAACTAAATTGAAAACTGACTGTCAACTAAAAAAAAACCGGAACTTTTTCTCCCTGCATTGTGGTAAAAAAAGCATGGTTAAGTTTAGACGATATTTAATATGTAAAAAAAAAGAGGTGAGGCGCGCAGACAGGTCACAAGAGCATAGAAGTGAACACGAACGCAAAAAACATGAAACATTTCATGAAATTGTTTTAGCACATGAAATTTTGTACTATGTGTCATTAATTATGAGGGTTCATAACCGCAACATATTTCATATATAAGAAGGTAGAATTATCAGCTTGGTTAGTTCGTACAAGCTCGTTTGAGGCAAGAAATTGAGTTTCACAAAGGCAACCTCAACATTCTTGATTGAAAAAGGAACACCTCAGAAGACATGCCGTCCTGTGAATGAGAATTGCAGTTCAAGAAAAACAAATTAAAGCTGGCACACAGATCCTGAAAAAAAGAATAAGCACCTGCTACTGCAAGAAGCTAATTAATTGATAGGTTTTAGTAGCACAAGGGCATCTTTGGCCAAAGAGCGTTAAGTCTATACTGCAAAAAATAAACTTAGCGCCTCTTAACAAATCAAATATATAAATATGACTGATGCCTCTCTGTACTACAGTTGCTTTGCTCTAGCATGAAGTCATTTTGATGCATGCACACGTACATACACACGCTACACCCAAGTGTAACAGCTGCAGAATTAAAATTGGCAGCAACGAAGCCGCAAATTTTAACCCTTGATCCCGAGCTGTACTAGTGGCTGGAGGTAGTACCAATATCGCCAATGACGAGTCGCATTTTCTCTGCCCAATGTTATGCAGCTCTGACTGTCAAAGATGAGTTACAGTCGGCATTGAGGGAAAGCTGCCCTCAAGAGCAGCTTTTATTTTTGGGTAATTTCTAACCAGAGACCAATGAAGTAATATATTTTAGAATGAGAATGACACCGAAAAAATGAGTACATAAAAAATTTGGAAGATTTGGTACATTTTTCCGGAATTAACTTGGGGGTTTACGGGTAAAGCGGCAATCCAGAAACTAGAACAAGTTTTGACACGTTTGCTACGAGTGAATGCTAGAAAATATGTTGGCATTGTGTAGTTTTGTCCAACAATGCAAAAGGGATTCTTAATAACTGAAGAAATGAATGGAAAGGTATCATGAAGTATATTTCGTGAATGTAATGCAGAATCACTCAACTTCGGTTACTATATAATCTCCACTCGATTAACCTGCACTTCCTCAACTAGTTCAGGAGGTGTTAGAAGTGCTTCTCAAAATCCTCCTATTTGTTAGACTAATCATATCTCTGTACACAAAGGCTACTAATTAGGTCCCATGCTATATCATCTTAACAAAAACTTCACTTAGTAATACACATGCTGTGATAAGATTTGAGATCACATTGAGATGCTGTACAAGGTGAATTCATTACTTTTAAAATGAAGCTCCGGTTCTTGCAAACGGGAAGAAAGGATACTGAAGGTCAAAATTTTTCTTAATCACAGCTGGAAGATGCCAGGGAAGGCCCACGGAAACTTATTTGTAATTTTCTATTTAAATGTAGAAATGATAAAGGGAAATTAAAATTGTCAAAAAAAACCAGCCATGGGAGGAGAACGAACCTGCAGCCTTTGCATCAGGCATGCGATGCACTAACCACTGTGCTACCAAGGCAGCATTGAACCATCCACAATGGCCCCTCAGATTGTCGACACTCGAACGCGGTCGTAGTACCACAGTGATTAGTATATCACATGCGTAATGTGAACGTTATGGGTCCATTCCCCACCCACAGGTGGATGTCTTTTCATCCACTTTCATTTCCCTTGAATTTATCATTTCTATACTTCATATAAAAAACTTAAAACATGTTCCTGTAAGCTTTCCTTGGCCTCATTATCTACTGGCTTCTTCCAGCTGTTACTTCCAACACTTATACATATTCTCATCTGGTAAGTAAACAGCTTTTGCATGATGCTGGAATGCAATATAAAACATTATTGCAGGGCCATGTTATGTAGAATGCCTTACATTGCCCAGGCAAGGTGTATTAATGTCAATCTGAAAAAAAATCCCACTTTAGACAGAAATGCTGTGTACTGCTGTGTGCAACAGGGTTTAAAGAAAGCAACTTGTTCAGAAATAAAGCCATCAAACAACGAGGAAATATGAAAACTAGATGAAAATTTGTGAAGTTGCATGTTAAAAATTTAGCACAGCAACAGATGAAGACATAATGAAGGAAGCGCGAGGATGGTTTATTTTGGACACACTAGGCAATATACGAAAGATGCATATGAGCTTAGACGTGGAGAAATATTGTTTATGTAGCAGCTCAACTACGAACAGGCCTAGAACACACTGATACAAGGTGTCTAGCATGTAAATCTTAACAAGCCCTTAAGTCAAAGAATCATGGCTCTTTCTCATGATTCGCTACACATGGCTGGCTCACACAACTTAGCCGCTTCTATATATGCCTCGTAAGTATCAGGTGGTCTGTGTGACTTGTGCAAGCTTTGAATATGTACAAGTGCCACGTAGCTGGACAGAACCAAGGTAATGTCGTTTGCAATGGTTTTGAGCAAGTGAAACCAATTTTCGCGTTTTTCCTAATTAGGTAATTAGTTATTAACAATTTTTTAACAGCTAAAATATTATATTCAAAGCAAAAGTGTCAGTGCAAGAATTGTAGAGCATCCTGAAAAATTCCCAATCCAGCTTTCTACTGCTCAATAGGTGCAATACAAATTTTTTTTCAAGCTTGAAAGAAGCCTGTGAATGCATGCAAGAAGTGCCTTGCAACTAACCACTCGTGCACCTCAACACCATTTGGCTCCTCCTTTCATGCTTGAAAAAAACTTTTTGAAAAGAATATTTTAGAAATTGATTAATTATTATTGACTATGGTTTAGGCAAAATGCATGAAATAGTGTGACTGCCAACTCCATTTTTGGCGACAATAATTGACTCCATTTTCATGTCCAAATGCAGCTATACATGATGCGTGTTTTGAGCTGGTTCTGTAATTTAGGCTGGTTTTGACTACTTGAAGCTTCGCACTCTAATAATGGAGTCTACAGTCTAAAAAGAAATTGGTACATAAGCGGTCGCTGTCAGTACTCCATACTCCTTTAACTTAGTGCAAAGTGCTTGTGAGCCAAGAAGTTGGTAGTTCTAAGTAGTATTTCCCATCCTGACCTGGTGTTATAGTCCCGTTACTATGATGCCATGCTGCTCAGTCATGCTGGTCACAGCTTCAATCTAGGCCATGGCGGCTACCCTCCAATGGGGGTAAAATGCAATAACACTTATGGGCACATAGATTCAGGTGTACATTAAGGAAGACCAGGTTCCCAAAACTTCAGGTTGTGACTGGAATGTAAAAGCCCTTAATTTAACTTTAATATCTAAAGGTGCTTTAATAGGAGGAGGACATCAACTTGAGCTTTTACTGCACTGCCATGACACCAAGAAACTCCGAGTAAATAAAAACAATTTCTTAGACAATGTCTATATCTTGCAAACAATTACAAACACTTCTCTGCATGCACCTCTGTTGTTATATTTAGTTCCGTATGCCAAGGCGGGTTAGGATGTTAGAACATTATTCAAACCTGTATTTTTAGCGCTTTAAAGTTGTTGGTTATTTTGCATCTCTGTGTGTGTCGAACGCACATTTCAGTGCATCAATTTCTTGAGAAAGTGCACTCCTCTTTATTTATTTGTGCATGCAAAGAGGGTTCAGGAGAACTGCTTTCTGAAGACCTGTATAACAAGCAAAAAACAATTCTGTGTAGGCTGCACAAAGAGAAAGGATTGGTTTGTAAATACGTTATTTAGTTCTTAAATAAAGAGGCAGCTGTTAGTATTGTGTTCCAAAGTAAAAAATTGCCCCTACCTGGCTCTGCTTCATTTTCCGATGTTGATCGTCCATTCGGGGGCACTCAACTGATAGGCTGCACTTTGGCCATGTCGGGTGTGCTGTCACCAGGCCCAACGTCGATCGACATCCTCACCAAAAGTCGAGTCCAAACTCTACAAAAAAAACATCTCATCATTTTGCTATCAGTTTTGTCATCTTGCGTGTTTCACACACGGCCGTCAGTGAAATGTTTCGTCACTTGGATACTGAAAAAAATTCAAGCATTTTCTGGCAGTAAATGGAGAACATTAAAGAGCAAATACAGTTGTCAGATTGGATTGATCAAGTACAGCAGAAATGGAAATAAATCAGTGATATTGTGTCTGTTGGCTTTGAATGCAAGAAACGTAAAAACAGGAACTTGCAGCCACGCCACTTCGAATTTCCCGCGTTTGCTACACCTCACGACAAGTTTGGCATCGTCCGGTACTCGGGATAGTAATCGCTTAAACTTAAGATGAACGAGCGTCGGCATAAATTAACAGGATACTTAACCGGGCAATACTTGCGCAGAAAACAACTCACGTAGCGAAGCTACTGTCAAATACCCGGTGACGCATCTGCGGGCGGTGCGGTTTGGGCGAACAATTCAAAAAGGAATGCGAGTTTCACTTGTATCACGCCTACTGAGCTAAGATAGAATTTTACTTTCTTACTAAACTATGCTGGATAAATATTTAGGCTCCGAATAAAACGCTGGAAATTTTGTTACGTCACATTGCATACGTATGAAAGTGAGGAAATTGCTTTTATTGTATTCTGCCCAGGCGGCATGTAGCAGCTACCACTCTCATGCAACAAAAGCATGAAAGTGGTACTCGCGGCACGGAAAACAAACACATACAGCGCCAACGTCACGCCTCTTCGAGTTAGAACTACGCACGATCAAGCCAGTTTTCTAGCCTTCATAACGCCATGAACACGACCAAACATCGAGCGAAACAACTGTCTGCTCTCGAAAATTTTTACCGCTTCCATTTACATACCTATTGCTGCCACAAGCAAAAGTCAATGGGCTAGCTGTCCACAAGCCGCAGATTAGACTGACAGCAACATATTACGGTAACGTAAAACAATTTCCACGCTGACTTAGCAGCCGCGGTGTGCGCTAAGTGCCAGTTCTCGTTTGCCGCCCTAAATTCACACCATGATGAGGGGCACTGCATCTTTCACATGAAATATTGCACGCTTTGCTCCGGAGCTCAATAGGAGGGCGAAACGCATTTGCACGTACCTGAAATCCGCATGCCGGAAGCCCGTCGACGCTTCCGAGAACGGGGCACACAGCCACACACCCGTACGGCGGCTTGACTTGGACGTGAGGCACTTCTATCAAATATTTCACATGCGACATGTCGCACACCGATTGCGCGAACACGAGAAAATGTCGCAGGTCGCAATGCGACGCCGTGCACCCGTGCATCTACCGATGAGCTGCGTGCACGGACTTGCAGAAAAACAAAACTATGACAAAGCGGCAGGCGCGAAAGGATGGCGGCTCTCGTTGCGAAGACGAAGCGAACGAAGCAATGAAGCGCGAATGAATGTTGCCAACTGTTGGTTCCGCGTTATGCCGGCGGTGGTGGCTTTAGTGGCGTCTGTTGCGGCTGTCTAATTTTTTATTTCTTTTCCCCAAACAGTATAGCTAAGATCAGTTCTTTGTTTGCATTTTTTACTGCGTCGTTTGGTTATCTTTTTGTCTTTTTATGCTATTAAGCAGCCAATTATGGCCCCCCAGGTTCGCGTGCGCTAGCTTCGCGCGCAAATCTCGGAGGCCATAAGACAACGCGTTAGAAAATGCCGTTCTTATCGTTGTTAACGTTTCATCATCGTTTCTTCAACTGAGATAGAGGCGTAGTGTCCCTTTTCCCGGGGTGGGGAGGGGGCGATCAAGACGAAGTTGGTTGTTATCGCGACATCCGCGAACCCTGCGATTTTTTTTATAACGTAAGCATTTCTATTGGCCTCGAGCTCCACCACTGGAAAAGCTGGCGCCACCGTCGGCGTGACGTGCTAGGAGGGATCACGTGGACATAGGGGCCGCGTCGGCTGCTTCGGGCGCGCCGAAGCGAGTTGAAAACGAGTTTAAATTCCCTCGTACGCTGCGGTTCTCATTTAGCGGCGAAATTTTCCCGCTTCGAGTGTCTACTTTACAACGCTTGAAAGCACTACAATAGGTAGTGGCTGCCTTTGAAAGCGCGCGACATGGTAGGCTACTGTTCGGTGCCGCAGGGCCGGACGCACGTAACGGAGGCCGGTGTCAGCCTTATTCACAGGTAGCCGCAGGACAAGAAGCTGTGTGCAGCTTGGCTCGCGAAACGTAAAACCGGCAAACAGTCATCGGCTACAACTCGGGTATGCAGCAAGCACAGACGCGAGGAAGATTTCTGCTACGGCGCCCGGTCTGCGATGTTCTGAAAACGCGCAGAGACGCACGCCCGAGTCCGCTGCCCGACTAATGTCATGACGGTTTGGTCTATGAACTTGTCGATACTATAGATACTGACAAGTTCAGTGGAGTGGAAAGGCAGCGGTAAGAAGCACATTTAAAGAAAGCATGGCATATGGTCATGTTTATGTTATGAATTAACGCACTGGATTACAAAAAAGGAGCAGCGGGAAATTGCACGCTGAGAACGCCGATAAACATACAGTGCGACGCAACTCGAGAAATAGTATCGAAAGGTCAAAGAATTTAGAAGACAAAAAAAGATTGAATCGTCGCGACGGCACATCACAGTCCCCGGAGGCGTCGAAGTCTCTACAATGAAATTATTTTTGAACAGCTCTGATAGCGCCCACGCAACAATAGTTGCTTGTATACTGTCAAATGCTCATATTCTGCGGCCTAAAGCTCATGGCACGGTGCGAAAACGCGCGCGCGGAGAAAGCGAAACAGTGCGCGGACAAGCATGCAGACGCGCAGTCGGTCGCTGCGAATCTGCGCGATCGCTGCATTGAGGCTTCATTCTATTACGCTCCATTTAGTTATACAAACACTATAAGAACATATTTCACATAGTTTGCTCTCAGCGTTTACCTACCTTTCACGCAAGAAGCCGGTTCGGGAGACTCCATCGCGGCGACCGCGCGCAGTGGCGTTCACTGTACGTATTCGGTAAGGAGATGGCGGCTGTAAACGATTGTGTGCTTTCAGTTTGCCCAAGACAGTAAGAAACTTCTCTCGTTTTGAAAGTGCTTCCAGAAATGTCCGGGAGAGCTCGCGCGTGGTGTTTTCAGTGAGCGCTGACAGCAAAACCTATGAGGAGCGCGCCACGTGATCCCTCATACTACGACAGCGAGGCGCTTCCGATAGAGGGCGACTCCGTAACTCCTCGCCGCCAATACTTACCCACAAATAAAAACCATCCGTCCGTCAGTCCGTAGCGCACGATACCTTTCAAAATAGAACCCGCAGCAGCGAGTGAATTCACCTTCGTGCTAGCTCTCGCTTCAACGCGACCGAAGCGGCGAGAACACAGCGCTCACGAAGCTCTCAGCTCATGCCGCACTATGCTCTTCTCGCAGATCACTTTCAAGATAGGTGTACGCGCGTCTGTTTTCAAAGCGAAGTAAACGGTGAGAACACAGCGCGTGAAGTTTTCAGCAGTGGGCACACTCTGTCCACATTGCAGTTCGCTTTCGAGATACGGTTCGCGCGGCCGTGCCACAAGCAGCCGCCGCCGCCGGAGAACGGTTGATAATGGTTCGACGCGGATGAGCAGTGCTAAAGAGCGATAACGGCTCAAAACGAACGGAACGTCACCAGCGCACCTGGCCCCGCCACCTGCGGTACTTTGCTTGCGCCATTCACTTGGCGCCGCCGACCACAGCAGTTGGTGTCGCCGCAGCGCTGTCGCTTATACTCGTAGGAACAAGTCTCATAACATTGATAACGACATGGACTGCGTGTAGATGAGGAAGAGTCACAATGCTTACGCATACTCAGACAAATCCCAGAGGAGTTCCTGTGTTATTTTTTATTGTCGCATGGCCTCGAACCGCCATGAAGCCTACTGTGTAATGACATAGAGCAGCATTCACGTCCAAAAGGAAATGCAGCCGGTATATGGCTGCCTAAGGTATGCGGCCCGACGGCAGCTGCCCTCCCATCCCCCGTTTCCGTTGACAAGTTAGGGGGAGGGCCTAGAGCAATCTTACACACCCCCTCCCCACAGTGGCGTAGCCAGAAAATTTTTCGTGTGATGGGGGGGGGGGGGGTCCCAATTGACCGTGGAGGGGGAAGAAGCGGGGCCATTGCCATTGCAGCTTAAAATTTACTGTTAGTGAGCGTGACAAGTGCCTGGCGTGCCCCACGTGGCAACGCCGCTACCCGCCGCCCCCCCCCCCCGCAATCGACGCAAATCGAGCTATCAGAACGTGCATGACACGCATGCATGACATAACATGAATGACAAGCCGCGAAGCTGGCATGGATGTCGTCACATCATCGTCAGCTTATTTTGATGTCCATCGCAGGACGATAGTTTCTCCAGCGATCACCAATACCCCTGTCTTGTGCTAACTGGTTCCACGTGTCTTCAAGTTTCCTAATTCCATCATGTCCACATTATTCTCTGCCATCCTCGACTGTGCTTCCCTTCCCTTAGCACCCATTCTGCAACTCCAATAGACCAGCAGTTCTCTCTCTTACGCATTGCAATGTCTGCCCAGCACGACTTCTTCATCTTTATGTCCACCAGAATATCAGCTATCCCCATTCGCTCTCTAATCCACATCGCTGTCTTCCAGGCTATTATCGTCATGCCTAATATTTTTCATTCCATCGCTCGTTGCGCGGTCCTCAACGAATTCCCAAGCTTCTTTGGTAACTTCCAAGTTTCGGCCCCATACGTTAGTAACGGTAGAAAGCAATGATTAGCAGTAAGCTCCCTTGTCATGATTTAGTAATGCCTGCCGTAAGCTCTCCAGCTAATTTTTATTTTTGTTAATTTCCTTGATCAGAGGCCCCTGCGAGTAATTAACCTCAATAAACGTATTTCTGCGCAGGTTCTAGAGTCTGACTGCCGACCATGACATTCGTTCTCTCGCCAGGCTGCAGAACATTACTTTTCTCTTGTGCATACTAACTTTCAATCAGACACTTTCTTCGCCAAGGTCCTCAAGCGTTTGTTGCAAATAGTCTGCAGCGTTGCTGAGTATGCCAATGTCATGTACAAACCGTAAGTTCGTGAGCTATTTACCGTTAGCCCTCACTCCTAACCATTCCCAGTCTAACTGGTTGCACACCTTTAAGTATTCAGTGATATCATTGTAAATATTTTGCCATTGATCATATGAAGCCTTTTGCAGATATCTGGCTATGCAAAGTCTGCGCTTTAGTGTCATCCATTCGATATCAACATTCGTGGGAAACTTCATTTTTGACCGCTGTTCGCAGTCTGTACGCTGCTGCCTAGATGCCCCGATCTAATCATTCCAGCTACCTGATTCAAGCGCAGGTAGCGCGCGTTTCATGTATAGCCAATATCAACGCTTTAATTGGCAATGTTCATTTATCATATACTGTGAGCTTGTTCCCTTACTCCCTTATAATTGTGGTGTAAATTAGAAAGACTGGGGTGTTTCACGGGTGTTTTCTTGTCGAACACGCTTTTCTGTTAAAAAAGGGTGTTTCAAGGGTGTTTACAAGGGTGAAAAGATAGATACACCCGCATTACACCCATAAGGGTGTGAAAATTTTAAGAGTGTAGCCGAGCCTTGTAGCCGAGCCTTGAAGCGGAGCCTTCGGATTCATGCGACTGTTTCACTTTTTACCCTTGATAACCCCTTCATCACATTATGGAGCTACGTCATTCGAGGTCAGGCCAGGGCGTTTGTTCTTGACACGCTTTAATGAACAATGCAGCGGTGTTTTACATGTTTTAACGTTACTTCTCCGCTGTTCGCTTCTGCAAAAAGTATTGTTGCATGTATTTTTCCTTTACTGCAGCTCTTTGTCGACAAGCTTACTGATTTTGTTTGCTGTGAATGAAAATGAGCAACGATGCGCGAAATAAAATCTTAACAGATTTGGCATTGAACGACACATGCAGACGAGAGCGCGAGTACTGATTACATCTCATGACCTGACCTCACCTCTGGCAGTGTTGCTGCAGAAGACATGTGTTTAAAAGCGTGCTGTATTGTATCGCGAAGAATAATGGTGCGCTAGAATGGATAAGTAAATTGTCTAGTATCAATATGAGGTCACGAGTCATGTGACCTATTATATTAGCGCAGATAAACGTACGCGCTTTACAAAATGAGCGTAAATCACTTTTCTGAAAGCACATGAGAATGGGGTCGTGCCTGAGTAGTTACTGCGGAAACATGTTGAGCCCAGTGTAATAAGGGAATTATGGAAGCACGACACGCACTACCACAAGTCGCGTGAAACTACAGATTTATTTTGAAGGGAGTGCATATGAAAGTACTGGCTGCAAAGGAAATAGAGGAAGGAAAGGTTGGCTCGTATAAAAGAACAAATTCATCAATAGTCGGAGAAACTTGGTGGTGCTGTTAACTCCGAAGATTCAGAAAGCAGCTAAAAAAATGACAAAACGGGGAGGCAGAAAATACAAATCCAACGTAATCGCAGCGGTCGTTAAGTAGCCTAAAATACGCCTAAAGCAAGCTAGAGAACATGATACGAAGTTATCACTGAGGATTTGCAGAGAAATACAATTCGTAGGAACAATACTAACAGGACGTTCTCGAAGTTTTTGTCTGTGTTCGTTCCTCTTGAAATTATTTCCGTCAGAACAATAAGCAGCGTTTACGAAACAATAATATCAATACGTGCCCAGTAGTAGCTCAGTGGATCAGTTGCTCGATATCGCCGGGCGCACTGCCGGCAACAAAGGCCGCATTCAATGAGCACGGAATGCGGAGGCGGTCAAGTACCGTGCATTGGGTGCACGGTAATGAACTCCAGTCGGCCTGAAATATTTCGGAGTTCCCAGCTAAGGCGTGCCTCAAAATAAGATAGTTGCTTGGGGACATAAAACCCCAGAATATATTTTTTACGTGCGCACTACCGCTGAGAATACAAATAAAACACGTGAAGGAAATGGACACTCATACGATGAAACCACGTAGCGCACATTACAGGAAGGATAATGCATCAACAAAAATTACGTCACGAGATCAAAGGGGCCGGCTGAACGACGGCGAAATGCTTAACAAGACCGAAAGCAGGCGGTGGTTTGAAACTGAGTGCTAGGAAGTATTAAAATGTACCACAACTTCTCCTCAGCGAAACTGTCAAAGGTATGCGTAGCATTATGCGGCAGTCAGCGTGGTGCGTAATGCGCTAAGCGTGACAGTGATGTGTGTGATGGTTACGCTGATGGAGTGTGCATTAGTAATTTATATATGCGTGACCGGTACGAGTACATACATGCGCATATTTACATTACGGGAACTAAAGACTCGGCATTACGCCGAGTATCATATAATGATGCGCCTATCTTCCACAGTTCCAGTTAAGGGTGGTTCCGCTTAATTGGTTGGCGCTGTGCCCAGCGCCGCATGACCAATGACATTCATAGGCAGCGGACAGGGGACGGCGGCGCCTGCATGTCTAATTATTGCACGAGTGGCGCCTCCTCGCGTTCTCGGTCCCCTTGAGTCACCTTCCATCCTCATTGCTGGGGTGTTTACTCGGGCGTCCCATACGGCTTTGATATCCCCCTTTTACTATAGGCTTGGGAATGTTTGGTTTATGCTTAATAACTCCGTTCTATGATGCCATATGGGGAACGCCGAAAGCGCACAAGGTCGTGGAATGTTTAGCACCGGCACGCCCCTTGTTATCATGGACAGCGGATCGTTTGTCACTGTACTCCGAAAAGCAGCAATACCGCTCACATATTGCGCTTTAACCACGCGTTCCCGCTCTTTACTAGAAAAGTGGTTTTCCGGCTTCACATGGGATTTTCGACCTGCCTGCCAATCATATACTGTTACAGCTTAATAAACGTTCCGAGAGTGTGCGGTAACGGCGCCATGAGCACGACAGAACGCGGATGTGTAGTTCAATTACGCTCTAAAATAAAGCGAGCTGTAGCGGCGCGCCGAAGAAAATTATGGTGACGATTTCTGTCGTTATAATCGGCATGTATTCGCTTGCTTTCTACCTGTTTCTCATTCTCAAAACTTCATAAAATATCAGGTAGTGATGATAACCATAACTTCCACGACTGTACCGCTGAGGGCGGATCAATATGATTGCCAGCAAATCCTGCAGTACGGTTGCACACGCAACGAAACCAAAGCGCTACTTCACTTCTTGAAGGCGACTGCACTTCACGAGTGCCTGTCACTTTGACAGCGAACACGTGCCTCTCCTGGACGTGCAAGCACTGGCTTTGTGTCTTCCTGTTCGGTGTTGTGCGCTTTTGTCTTTCCCCTAGCATACGTAACCGACGGGGCCTGGCCTTTCCTTTGCGTTCTCTCACTTGTTCTGTCTTCGGCGGGAGTTCCTGTTAGCCCTTGTTTCCCTGGCTAAATCACAATCTGGTAGCCGACATGGGTCCAGCAAAAAAAAAGAAAGAAAAGGTTGCGAGATACACTTTAGGTATTCATGATATACAGCAGTTTAAAACAACATGCAGGTGCTGTTACATAGATCAAAAGAACATGATATTGCTGCGTGGTACCGGAAAATCAACTGTGTTAGAATAACCCACAACAGAGGAAAAATTGGATCAAATCTAACAAAGAACATCACAGCTGGTTCAACCACGACATGATCAGAGGCGCTGTAACGTAAAACTATTCCAACTCTGCAATCAGCCTTCTGCGATTGGTCAAAAACTTTTCACCTGTCTGTCACGCGACGTCACGAAAACCACGATAGCTCCCCATCTCATATGACGTGTACACACAGATTACGCATGATTTGAACGAGCAAAACAAAAGTAGTTATTTCTGATTCGACGCCTTTTCGCCATTAGCCCTCGGCTATTAGCCAAAAGTTTTCGGGCTGCACTTACTTCACCTGCCTGTCACGCGACGTCACAAAACCTCAAAAACTCACCGCGTCAAAGTGACGTGTACGTGTTAAAGATGCATTAGTATGCCGAACAAAACTGAATTTTCTTCTGAATAGCCGCAGTCTGCCCTGTTCCGAAAGGAATAAAAGATGGCTGCCGCCGATGGCTCAGGCATTGGCCACTCGCAGCTGCCCGAAAGTATGGGTTTATTTGCGTAAATTAAAGCTTCTTGCGAGGCCGTGTAACGTTTTTCAGCACTTTCGGCACGTTTACAACCTCGTTCTGCCACCTCTTCGTTGCTGAGGATCCGTTTTAGCGGCATTCTTGACCTTCCGTTGCATGCCGGCGCGATTTTCTACCAGCCACTGCAAGCTAAGTAAGGGAAAGCGGTCGAGTCAAAGACGACGGCACCACCCTCTTCATCCGGTTATCGATTTTCAGTGCAGTGGCTCAGCCCCATCGAATCCCTCACCACTTGAGCGTGCTCCTCGCCTCTAGCCAGCCAATTAGATAAGGCAAACCGCTCAGTGTAGGCAATGTTGTTCGTTTTTCAAGCAAACAAAACGGACCTCCTATGAACGAAGAATGCGTTCGATTGGTCTCTTCAGACAACCCTGCGGGTGACCGCCCGATGCTTGCGTCGGTGGTTACGCAAATTTGACGTCAAGAGATTGGAGTAAAAACATATTGGACTAGTTTTACGTTATAGGGCCCCAAGAAGAAGGCAGATAAAGAAATAAGTTTCAAGGTAGCCGAGAAGGCAGCCAAATGTGCGCATTTCAAACATCAAGCAACAGCACGTTCGTATGAAATTGCAGAATTAACTGTGAAGACGTCAGTTCATAAAGAAATTCCACTGTGCGTTCGTGCGTGGAAAATACGAGAAGATAAAGGCTTTTGTGCTCATTGAATAGAGCAGCAGATCATAGCAATATCTAGATGAGCGGGAAGAAAAGTGTTCAAAGGATACGTGCGTATCAAGTTTTACTTACTGATTGCATAGAGAGTAAAAAAAAACTTAGTCTTGTTTTTTTCCTTCTTGCCTTCAGTTTGCGACGAAGTTTAGAAGCCTAATTTTAGGTGCTCAACTTGCAGATCTATATTTATTTGAAAAGATGCGAATTACCTCATCAATGACCTTCCATCACTAGTCGTCTTTCACGAACTTTGGTAGCTATTTTATCGCTGATTAGCCAAATAGATTAAATTATCAACAAAAGTATATTTTGCTGGTCTAACGGCCCGAGATTGGTTTAAAATAGGGCTCCAAGTACAAGAACACTCTATTAAATAGCTTCCTGTTAACTAAGTTGCAATTAGTTATTCGTGGCGCGTTTCAAAAATGCACAGCAACATAATAAGTAAGTTCAGAAGTGAGTGCGCGCCTGGCGCCTCTCGTGTGCCACAGCAACGTTCTACTGAGAGAAATTGAAGTCCCTCTATCAGATGCCTGGCCTGGTGACAACGTAAAAATGTCGAAGGGTAAGCGTAACTGCTGGCAGGTTACAAAAGGAATCAGCCGCGTTCTGCTCCAAGCTAGGATTAGGAGACTCAGCGCAGAACTAAAGTATCGGTAGTGTATTTTCGATCTTGTTGCAGTTTTCGATTGCCATCGCTGTGCTTTATTATCAGTGACGTTCGTAGTACGCATCGGAGGTTAACCATTCCCGTATTTTTTGCCTGTGTTATCAGTAACTTTATCCCACCGCCGCACATTAGGTTTAGTGTTTAATTAAAAAAAAAGAGTTCCTGAGATTTACGTACCAAAACGCCGTACTGAGGTACTCCGGATTAATTTTGACTGCCTGCGGTTCTCTAACGTGCACCTAATGCAGGATACATGGGCGTTCTCGCATTTCAAGCTCACCGAAAAGCCTCTTGTTCATGTTTGGAGACAGAAACGCGCACAAAGAAGAACGAGATACAACCAGCGCAGACTGGGACTAAGTTTTATTCACATAAGGAATAAATACTTGAGAAAAGCGCGAAGGAGGAAACAATAGTGAGGGGTAATATTAGGCTATAAACAGGCACCATCCTCAAATGAAATTTCACACAAACTCTTATATCGAATGTGAACTCACACAAGTGTCAAGGTATTTTCTCATAAAGAAACCTGCAGCATTCTCCCTAGTTCGCGGGTCCTGATTGCGATAGAGCACTGAAGTGCGCGAAAATTCCGAAACGCGCCCGCATTTAGCGCAATGGGCAGCAAATGCAAACCAGGTGTAGCCTTTAACCCATTGTGGCGCTCACGCAGGCGCACGTTCAAGCAGCGCCCAGTCTGCCCAATGTATACCTTGTCGCAGGACAAATGAATGCAGGCGAGCTATAACGTAAAGCTATTCCAAACTTTTATATTCCAATTCTGCAATGAGCCCTCCGCGATTGGTCAAAAACTTTTTGGGCCGCCCCCACTTCGCCTGTCAGTGACGCGACGTCATGCAAACCGTGATAGATCATCATCTGATATGACGGGTACACTCTGCTTATGCATGATTGGAGGGAACAAAAGGAAAGTTTTTATTTCTTATTCGACGTCTTCCCGCCATCAGCCATTGCTCAAAACTTTTAATGCTCCACCCACTTCACCTGCCTGTCACGCGACGTCACAAACACGCGAAAACTCAGCGCGTCAGAGTGACGCGTACGCGTTTAAGATGCATCAATATGGCGAACGAAACTTACTTCTTCTGTGGATAGCCGCAGACTGCCCCGTTCCGAAAGGTATGGAATATGGCGGCCACCGATCGATCAGGCACTGGCTACTCGCACCTGCCAGAAAGCATGGGCCTGTTTGCGTACGATAAAGCTTTTTGCGTGGCCGTGTAACGTTTTCGAGCACTTTCTGCACGTTTACGACCTCGATCAGCCAACTGTTCTTCGCTGAGGATTCTCTTTAGCAGCATTCTTAACCTTCCGTTGCATGCTGTCGCGATTTACGACCAGTCACTCCAGGCTAAGTCAGTGCAAATGAGCCAATCCCAGACGCCAAAACCACCCTCTTCATCCGGTTATCGATTTTCAGTGCATTGGCTCGGCCTCATCGAATCCCTATCCACTTGAGCGTCCTACTCGCCTATTATCAGCGAATGAGATAAGACAAGCCGCTCAATGCTATTCGTTTTTAAAGCAAACAAAAATGACCTCCTATAAGCGAGGAGAGCGTTTGATTGGTATGTTTACACAACCCTGCGGGTCACCGCCCGATGCTTGCGTCGGTGGTTACGCAAATTGGACTCAGGAGATTGGAATAAAAAGATATTTGAATAGTGTTACGTTATAGCGCCCCAGTAGACAACATTTCATCGACAACGGACATAGCAATCAGCACGATTAACACCGCAACCTTTTTTTTTCACAGGAACTCCTTTCTTTGTTGTTGTCTTATCAATTACAGAGCAAAGCCGCAGCAATTTTTTGATAAAGGAGAAAAATGCCACATCAACATTTCATTTTTGCGCATTCTTCATATCCTACGCAAGAACGCGTGTAAAAAGGCACAACCGCGAATTTCTGCCACGTTTTCTTAAACTCGTAAGTAGCGCATCTTACATTTATTCTTTTTAGAACCTTTTGGGCAGCAAGAGCCTCATCCTTACTAGGTCTGCCATTTGCCTGTAAGCAGCTATCTCTCTTGGAAAAAACATATGCCACCATGTTCCCGGTTATCCGATAAGATGAAGGGCACCCACTTTACTAAGTTTACTGTACCTTGATACTCTTTGTATCATATTCGCGTCTCTCACTGTATTTAATGATAACTTGTATTTGGCTTTGCACCGGGTTTTATTGTATTCAACATGGCACATGTGACATCCTTGTGAAGGCCGTGTCAAATATTTATAATGTGCTTAAAATAAAAAAATAATGACACAAACTTAGCGCGAAAAGCAGTCTGTGCAGGTGCTGTTCACAGTCACTCAAAAAAAAAGAAAAGGAAACTGTAGCACAACTGCAAGCGTTGCAGCAATGAGCAAGCTTCGTGCACTTCGTGCTTTGTTTTCTTTATTTCATCTGACCGCTAATGGAAAAGGTGTGGCATATATTGCTGCCCGCATATTATTTGCAGGGCTGAGACGGTCCTCATTAGTGACCTAGCAACGAAGACCTTTGTGTACGTATGTTCCCACAATTTATGACGTGCGGCACGATATTGATCTCGTGAGCGTTGGTCTGTTTTCAAAGAGCCAGAATACGATTTGTAGCCGCAAGCGAAGAGCTTCATTTCAATCCCCTCGCCCAGCGCCCCTCTATAGCATGTGGTTCCCCATGTCCTGGCGTCTTTCATTGATCGACCTCCCCTTGGCCGTTTCTCATGCCAGCTGCGCCATACTGAGCCTACAAATTTTTTCCCTTCTTCATACCACTTAATTACTTGTCATCCTCGACTCGGCACACATATTTGTAACTCTATTGAACCATCGATTATGTGTCCCGTGCATTACATCGCCTGTCGAGCTCCATTGCTTCCTGTGAATATGAACCAGAATATCGGGAACTCCCGTTTGCTTTACAACGCACGCGGTTGTCTTCCTGTCGCGTAATGCTGCGGGTATGATTTTTCGCAACATCTTTCGCGGGATGCGCCAAATCTTCCAAAGCTGCTATGTTATTAGAATGCTATGCCCCACGTACTAAACATTTTAACACCCATAAGGGGGTAAATCAGTTTGTCACCAGACGGACACCCTAAGGGTGATGCTGTCTACACCCTACAGTTGCGTTGCAATTATAGAAAACACCCTTTTTTAGTACACATAAGGGTGTTAAAATGTTTAGTGTGATGCATACATTAGTTAGTACCGGTAGAATCCGGCCGTTTTGGCATGGCCAGATAGGCTGGTGATGGTGAAGTGCTGGGCAAAACTGATCGCAGTACTTCTCGAAGTAGTTCTCTCATCAAACCGACGACCTAAACATTGTAGATTTTCTTGTAGTAGTGATCGACGACACTGCAGATGCTTAGGTTTGAGAAATGCCTAAGTAACTTGTGAATGTCCTGCTATCTTAGGAATATTGCCACCTCATGCATCAACTTAAAACTTCTCTATGTTGCCAAAAACGAACGTTGCCTTTACAGTACTCAAGCGTGCCTATTTCCATGCAGTCACTTTCTTTGCTGGAGTGGCTGATGTGTAGCAGGCAGGCTTCCGCATTAATTTTCGCATAAGGCCTAAACAACGGCCGTCGCATTCCATAGAAATTTATGTTCACAGTGATAAAGCTTATCACAACGAACGGATACACCTGTATATATCTGCATACATGAGTCGCCAATTTCGTACACAGAATATCTGGTGTTAACATCATCATCATTATCATCGTCATCATCCAATTTTATGCCCACTGCAGGACGAAGGCCTCTCCTTGTGATCTCCAATTACCCCTGTCCTGCGCTAACCGGTTCCAACTAGCGCCCGCGAACTTCCTAATTTCAACGCGCCACCTAGTCTTCTGCCATCCTACACACTAAACATTTTAACACCCTTAAGGGTGTAAATCAGTTTGTCGCCAGACGAACACCCTAAGGGTGCTGTTGTCTACACCCTACAGTTGGGGTGCAGTTATATCACCCTAGAGGAAGGGTGTCCAGCAAAATAAATTTAGGGTGTAGGGGTGCAAGTCCATATTAACACCCATCTATGTGGGTGTTGGAAGGGTGTACACCCTTTTATTGCTAGTGTGTATGGAAGGCAGGTTCGGCAGTACACGCCTTCAATTATTACTATGTACAGCGATCCACGCGTAACTCGCATGTGCCAGAAGGTTCAAGCTCGGCTACCAAACACACCGTCGAACAGCCGGCCTTGAAGCTTCGATGGGCACACACGCACGTATACGTGTGGATCACATTACATATTAGTAATTCACGGTGTATATTGCAAAACCTGTCTTCGCTGCACATATACAACCTAGCAAATGTCACTTTTGAGCATGTATATCAACACCAACGGTTATCACGATTTCCAGATCCACATAAAATGGAACACAGACTGGTACGATATATGGCATTTTCAAGAAAAATGTAAATATATTTATTGCATGCTGCAATACAGAGTACAATATATACATAAATCACATGAAATATAAACATGCACAATCACCAAACACATCGGTAAGTACAAGAACATGTACATTTCCCACAATGGTATCTAAAATATAAGTATTGATCAAATCTGTTATTAGAGAAGAAACTATGTATAGCAGCACTGAAAGAGCCTGAGTTGACCTCGCAGTGTTTTGGGCCACATAAGGGAATAAATTTTCAGTATAAGGCTCAATGAACAAAAATTCAAGTTTTGATGCCTTGAAAAAAAAAAGGGACACTGCAAAGGTGAATTAGGGGAGTAATTGAAATGCAGAGCAAATGCACAAGACACCTGTTACTTTGTACACTAATGTAATCGCAAAGCATTATGAAGTTTGGAAAGTCGATGTAAGCATAACTGGCCAACATTTTTCGGACTGAAACAATACTTTCCAAGCATAGACGTGCTTTAAGTGAGGTTTAAGCCAGCAGTATTATTGCTAATTTTCTCTTTCCAACAAGATTACTTGAGCACGAAAAATATGTAGAATTTTTTAGTGCCTACATAGTTTGTCCTCTTTTGTGAAACGAGAGTTCTCTGTGCTAAAAGTGCTGTGTAGGAGATTTTCTAACTACAATTCCAGTTTCTATAAATTTCTGTCTTGTAACCCGAAGGCACTGGTACATATACAATATGCAGTTTGAAAATAGGTTCTTTTCTTACCATAAATCAAGAGTGAGTATTCCACATTTACTATTGTGTGGGTGCAAGGTGCAGTAAAAGGCCTGAAAAAAGCAAACCACTGTTGATTAAACAATTTTGCTGAACACGAAAGGTGGACAGTGTTTTAAAATACATAGTAAATTTCTAAATTATTTGCACTTAGATGCAGTAATACAAGATTAGGGCTTGCTGTAGCATGCGAGTATACAAATTAGCAAATATGGTTTAATAAATTAGCCATACTCTGGTTACTAAAAGAACACAGGCACAGGCAGTCATGTAAAAGTTCAAGTTAAATATCACACTGTTAACATTTGCCAGCAAATGGTAGTATCAAACATTATACATATACTGAAAAAGGTGCTTTCTTGGGATAGTTGGAAATTAATGCGAAAAAATTACGTACAGCGTGAATTACAAGGACTGCGAGAGACGACATAGACTGCGCTGACTTCCAATAACATTTTATTGCGTTGCCACATTGTGTGTATGTATACAAGAGCGGGCATGCGCAGAAAATGAGTCACAAGGGGCGTCTAACAGCAAGTCATTGTACTAAGGACGTGGTCACCTGAAAAAAAAAACATTGCAATTTCTATCTTTCGAGATACAAGACTTCACTAGGGTCAGCGTGATAGAGGGGGCACTAACGCACACACTACCCAGTTTTCTGGTGAAATTTGCTTCTATAGTTTCCCGGATGACCTGTTAGCTGTGTCTCACTAGAACTTCCGTATATTCTAAGAGGGTCTCGCAGTCACAGTCCCGGGGCAATGGATGCCCAAGTGGCCTTGAACCGTGTTATGGACGTTATAGTGCTCTCTTAAACGATCATTTAGGCACCTGCCTGTCCGTCCAACATATTTACTGCTTCAAAATAGGGGAATATGGTAAACCAAATTCGTTGCACATATCGCAAAACGTTTTCTGTGCCCGACAGAGCAAGAACTCTGACGTGATTTGGGCGCGTTTACACACTTACAGAGCTTTGCCAGCTTTTCTGGGGTTGAGAAAAGGCCTGTGATTCCTGGAGGTTGCCGAATCTTTTTTAGCCTATCGGAGACATCATGCACATACCCACCGGTGGCACTGCGAACCTATGTCTTTCAAGCGGTTGGTTCCTTGACTGAGCGGGCTCATCACGGTTTGTGCCCCTCAGAAGCTGTTCCACCATGGCTGAAATTAAGGCCAAAGGGTAGTCAACCCTAGAAAGGTGATCAACCTGTGCAGCAAGACTATGTTGCATCTTGTGTGAACAAGATTTATTGAGGCTGTTAACGAGGGAAAACTTTTAATACCTCATTTAACGAGCTTTGAGTGTGCAGAGTTAAAGGGCAAGAGTGACTTCTTACTTCTCAGATCGAAGCACCAGCCTGAGATCTACAAAGCGCGAAGAATCATCAATGGGGACCTCATGCGTTAGTTGTAGAGGCTTTCTTAAACATCTCCAAGACTCCTGAAGCAACAGGCTCGAAAGCGTGATCAGCGCAATCAATGAATACCATGTGGTCATTCACAAACCTGCACACTTTGACAGGAGACGCATCTAGGTGACCTTCAATATTGCAATCATGATGAGCGAGATAAATATAACATAGTGGCGGCGCCAGGCATGATCCTATACAAATACCATTTATTTGTATATTGTGCAGGATCATGCCTGGTGCCGCCACTGAGCGATATTTATCTAGCTAATCATGATTGAAATATTCAAGGTCCCCTAGATGCGTCTCTCGTTGTCAAAGTGTGCAAGTTTGTGGACGACTACCTGGTATTTATTGATTGCACTGATCATGCTTTTGAGCCTGCTGCTTGGGAGACTTGGAGATCTTTAAGAGCTGCAGCCTCTAGAACTAACAAATGAGGTCCCCACTGATGATTCTTTGCGCTTTCTTGATCTCAGGCAGTGCCTTACAAATAAACAGGTGGGCTAGTGCTTTGAACCGAGAAGTAAGAAGTCACTCTTGTCCTTTAACTCTGCACATTCCAAGCTTGTTAAACGAGGTATTGTAAGGATTTGCCTCGTTAACAGCCTCAATAAATCTTGCTCACATGAAATGCAAGATAGTATTGCTGCGCAGGTTGATCGCCTTTCTTGGGTTGGCTACCCCTTGGCCTTAATTTCAGCCATAGCGGAACAGCTTCTGAAGGGCACAAAACGTGATGAGCGCACTCAGTCAAGGAACCAGCCAATTGAAAGACTGGTTCGCAGTGCTACCGTATGTGCATGATGTCTCCGATAGGCTAAAAAAAGATTTGGCAACCTCCAGGAATCCCAGCCCTTTTCTCAGCCCCGGAAAAGCTGGCAAAGCTCTGTAAGCGTGTAAACGCGCCTAAATAGTGTCAGAGTTCTTGCTCTGTCGGGCACAGAAAACGTTTTGCGATATGTGTAACGAATGTGGTTCACCATATTCCCGTTTTGAGGCAGTAAATATGTTGGACGGACAGGCAGGTGCCTAAATGATCGTTTAAAAGTGCACTATAACGTCCATAACACTGTTCAAGGCCACTTGGGCATTCATTGCCGGGACTGCCGCTGCATGCCCCTCTTTGAAGATACGCAAGTTCTAGCGAAACACAGCTCACCCGGTACATTACTGATGCTTATTTCACCAGAAAAATGGGTAGTGTGTGCGTTAGTGCCCTCTCTATCACGCTGACCCCTAGTGAAGTCTTGTATCTCCACAGATAGACATTGTGATTTTTTTTAGTGACCATGTTCTTAGTACAATGACTTGCTGTTAGAACACCCCTTGTGACTGCCTTTCATTTTCTGCACATGGCCCTTGTTGTGTATAAACACACGATGTGGCAACGCAATAAAATATTGTTGGAAGTCAGCGCAGTGTATGTCATCTCTCGCAGTCCTTGTCCTTCACACTGTACGTCATTTTTATACTGAACAGTGAATATTAATTGATTCAAAATTAGAAAAAATATAGTACACATCTGAGCTGCAAGAATGCAATTGATACAGCAAATGACGTTTAGCTTTCCAAAAGAAAGAAAATGTTCACGTTTCACCACGAGGTGCAGGGACTCCATTCTCTGAGCATCTTGACCAATATATGCAGCGCATGGCATTGCTGGTATCTTGCATCCTGCATTAGCAAAATAAGAAGAGAATCATGAGAGTTCAGTCTGTGCAATTACACATGTGCACTGTGGAAAATTTGATAAGGCAACAAGCTCCTGAAAGTAACAAACTTAATTAATGTGACTGGGAACAATGAACAGCTCAGGCAACTGGGCAAGACAGGTGAAAGGTAGGAGAAATTTCTATTTTGCAAATTTAGGAATTCCATTTACTGTGAACACTAAACCACTATGTCACTGTGAATACAAGGCACATACAGCAGCAAAAGCAAATAAATTTACAGTGGCCTTTTCACCATAGAACATAAGAGTGAATAAAATTTAAGGACACTACCAATGACATCTCTCAACAACAGAAATTTGTCCAAGAGTGTGTATGTGACCTTAATATAAAATTGACATGAAATGTGGAATATATCTCTGCATTACACTTTATAAGTGCTGCAGCTGAGAACCTTACGGGATATGGCATATTAAGACTGACATGCACAAGACATTAAACAATGGCTGTTTTTACACAACATTAGTACACTAGGAGACAAAGAGTAATTTTACGGAGAGTGCACACAAAATGAAAATGAGGGAACCCCCACTGGCATTATCATTTGCCCTGCAATACATGCATCCAACCCAACAATCTCCAACTCCCCAATGCAGTTTATTAGACCCTTTCTGTATCCTAAAATTTATTGTGTATTTCTTATTTACTAATTTAGTAAGAATTGACAGTTCGGCATACTTTCCTTGAAAATTTAGCATGTGTTAACTATTTTTTTAGAGCAGGCCCCTTTCTTTCAATAGGTTAGCTTGGCAAACGGTGACAAGTAGTATTCTCAAAGATCATAAGTTTAAATAAACTTATGATCCTTCGTCATGCTCCCACTTTCTACTTCATGCTCTAAACTGTGATACCCCTCCTATGCAGTTTATGTTATTCTGTGAATACATACATGGCCCTCCTTTGTGTAGCATCTCAACTAGAGCCTGAAATTTCTTGTCTCCTAAAAAAATCATCTTTACCGCCCAAAATATATTGCACGGTTACCCTTCACTTGGGGGGTGGGGAGGGATTGTATATATGTGTTCACATATTCAATGAACCTCAGAGCCACAACCATTTCTCATCCGGTGTTGCCACTACCCGCATGAGTCGCAATGGTTGTAAATTGGCTACCCGCCCTCCCCCGCCTAAAGGTACATTTTGCCACTGGAAAATGACCACAGCATTGCATTTGATTGAATGAGTCCTCCTGTGCATGTTTTTTTTCTCGTCTTGTAATGGCTAGGTTCAACATGGTCAAGTCTGAAAACTGCCAAGCCCCAACCAATACTTTGTGTAGTTTCAAAATTATGAAGCATTCATTTTTCAAGACTTGTCCCAAATTAAGCATGAGGCAGATTTTCATGATGCAAATGAGGAAAGGTTGTGCTTATTGACAATGATAGGCCTGCTATATCCTGCAACTGTATGAAATGACATATGCTTGCAATTTTCATGAGCAGCTAGCTCAGTACAAGAAATAGGTGCAATGCCTGCGGAAATGTTTTTTAACACCCATGAGAGGTCCTAGTTTCTTGTAATTTCTTCAAATCCCTTGCAGTCTAGATTGCAATCCGGCGCATGTTAATATTGTATTTGAAATAAAAACAGCTCAAATATTAAGGTTTTGAGAATTATACGGGATTAAATTAAAGGTAGACAAGCAATGCAACGAGCAAATAACAAGCTAATTGCATAGAGTAAGGAAATATTCCTTTCCTGCAAAAACATTGGTAGCAGGAAGGTCATACGAAATTAGCACTGAATGCACAATAAATAATATCATGCTGGAATTCCCCCATCTGTGAATATTCTTGCACAAAGAAAAACCTCATTATGAAAGGCCATCAAGAAAATGCAAGTGTATGCTTTGGATCAACAGTCATACCTGCAGTATGCACTACAATCGGCAATATTTAATAACACACACAACTGCACATGATATCAAGCTTAGGCCGCCAAAGAGCCTCAGAGTTTTAAATTATAACTTGACTTACTATATTAAACTACACACCTATATCTACTTACAATGTTTCCTAGAAGACATCAACCATCTGCCTGAAGGCGAACGCAAGTGGCTTGCTCTTAATGGAGGGCACCAAGGCTGGGCATTCTGAAATTGATGCTATCATCTCCATGACCTGCGAGAAACAACACTCTAAGATAAACAAATGCTATTAGAATGAAAGACAAGATCACTGGTAATGAGCCTCGTTATGGTTTGCACGAGAAAAGCAAAAAATATGGACTTTGCGCTGCTTACTAAAAAAGAAGCAAGCTTCCTTCCACATGTTGCAGTCATGCATTAAGATTGTCACACAGCTGCATGTTTGTATGCTCATATGCTGCTGTCGCTACTGTGCCAGCATGCTTTGCATAGCTTATTATTTCAAGTTATATTGATTATTGTGTTTTCTTGCCAATTTTTGGCAAATAGCACGAGCAAAGAAGTAGCTAACTTACACACACACACTCCCTTGTGATGAGCGAATTCACACACGCACGCATGCATGCACGCGCGCACACACACACACACACACGCACAAGCCTCTACCACATAAGCAGCTTCCCACGCTTGACACACTGCATTTTTTACCCTTTGACACTCCTACTGCTAAGGCATAAAAAGCCTTCGTGTGACCAACCCTAAACTCTCAACCTACACTTCCAACTTAAACACTTTCTCGAGATCCAGGACAAGCCTTCTGCTTCCCTAGTGCTCCAAACTGTAGTTACGAATTTCAATAGGGCTATAGGCGACAGCTCTCGAAGAGCATGCAAACTACCCGGAGAGACCTAAAGCTTGCATATGATACCTCTAAAGCGCAACAACAACACTTCAAATTTTCAAAATTCATTAAAGCTCCTGAAGACAATTGCTATATACGTAGGACGGGGGGTCTTGAATAACCTGCTGTTCACAATTTCAGCGGTTGTATGCATCAACGGAAATGTGGGCTAATGGGAAATTCACCTCTTTAAGACCAGAATTAGTGTAATGGCGAAACACACTACCATATTTCTTAATCATTTATTTGTGCTCTGGTTGTAACGTTTCTTTTAGAGTAACAATCAAGGATATCGATTCATCAGGGCAGAGGCGGGAAAAAGGAGAATGCGTATACCTGACGCCTTCCCACTGATCCTCCTGAGAAACAGCGCCTCATACAGCAGTTGTCCAGGTTGGCTTGAAACCAAACTCGGCTTTCAGGCGGCAACACTCGCTGCACCAAATTGGAAGAGTTTTATTGCGAGTAAAACTCTACCGGCCTTATGCAATACATACGCACGCACACAAAACGCACTCGCGCGCACACAAATATACGCACTCTCAAAGCGCAGACACAAAGGCACGCACGCGCACATTGATAAACACAAACAATCACACATACATGCAGGTAGACACGCTAACACGTGCACGCACACACAGTGACCCACACAGAAACACGCTCACAAAACACGTACGCACTAGACACACGCAAGCACGCCGGCCCATACAAACCGGCATGTATGCGCGCGCAAGACGCACGCATGCACACACACACACACACACACACACACACACACACACACACACACACACACACACACACACACACACAAAGCGAGCTGAGCTGAGCGCACGCACACACACGAATCGAGCCGAGCGCGAGCGCGCACACACGCACAGACAAAGCGAGCCGAAAACATGTTAAAGGCGCCCGGCAAGCAGCAACAGCAGCACGCGACCGCATCAGGGAGAACCAATACCGCGCCAGTTCTTTCGAAAGGTGGCAAAGTCAGTCGTCCTTTTTCTACGCGACGCAAAAGTGGTCGACCACATTTAACTTAAGTGCGAGCGACCGTATTACAAGAAGCCGCGCTGAACGCACAAAAGAAGCACATCTATGAACGTTGAAGCGCTGAGAAAAGCGTAACTATGCAGGCGCATCACGCCCGATGGTATCGAGGTAGTTAACTTGCCCTACTAGGAGTGCAGCTGTTCTTGCTCTTACATTAGTGAATTATGCTACGAGATCACAGTAAGATACTTCTAGAGCGAACAAAAACAAGTAAAAAACTAAAGAAATACCAAATAAATGGGCACTTGCCTGAAAATTTCCATTATGGCAGTACTACCGACCGCCGACACAGGGCACGTTGCAACTGCTCGTCTCAGCGTCCGTGGATCCATCTTCCAGTGCGTGCGAACGCTTTGCTTTGAAGTGGAGCACGAGTAATACACAAAGCACGGGCCACACCTTTTTCTACACCGCGCACAAAACCAATCACACGTTTAAAATTATGTCGCACAGCGCGAGACGCGAACGCATTTCACGTAGCTAAAGAATGCAATAATGGCGTAGCTTCCGCCTTCCCATCGTGCCGCGCACCGAAGTGACTGTACAGCGTCGTCCCGTCACTTCCTGTCGCTTTTCATTGGGCAGGGGGCGGGCGCGCAAATTGAACGTTTATTCTGGCAGGTTTGCTTGCTCGAATGGCCGCCTGTTAGCTGCTGCTTCGTTGTGGTCTCCAACAAGAGCGGTGAGGCGGGTAGTTGCTACTACGGTTCGTGCCGAGCATACTTTTTTTTTTTTGGGGGGGGGGGGGGGCGCAGTCTGCGCTGCATGACTGAGGGTACAGTACACAAATCGGGACCGTGAGCGAGACGATCGGCGCTCTTCTGCTGGTGCGATTATATTATTCGCTGCGTCCAAACGAAGCAACCTTGCGAGGTCACAGCGTAGTTACAGCGATATCCTGGCTCGATAAAGACCCTCACATCTTGGTCGTGCGACAGCGACGCGTAAGCATTCATGAGGCGACTGAAGAATGCGTTTGTAAGAGCGTATGCTGTGGATAAGCAATTACAGCTTTGACGACACCAGCCCCTAATATATAGGCTGAGCCTTACAAACTCTGTCCGAGGATGCGCTTAGAAGGCAGACCAGTAGCTTAGTAAAACTCTGAATAACTTAGGCAAGGTACGTGGAGATTCGGATTTGAGAACTTCCAGCGTGATCTCGCCGCTATAAATGTCTTCGTTATGGCTTCACCAAGCAAATTGTACGTTGATGCCATTGTACATCAGAGGCTCGTCTAATAGCACGTCCCTGTTTGTTCAGCAATGTATCCAGACAGCTTCTTTAATTTTGCCACTTCTTGTCGGGCTTTTAAGGGCACCGAAATATTCGTGCAGAATTGTGCAAGTTGCTCGCGCGTTTTCATTCTGCTACTGCAGTTAGTCTTAGAAGTGTTTAATTGCATGATAATATAATTGTGAGCACAAAATATAGTGATAATTAAATTGTAAGTGAAAGTGCGTACATTTTCTTGATGATACATTTGGGAGTGGCCGTCATGCCAGTAACATCAGAATCCTAGAAAAAGATCGACAGTCACTTAGGAATGCGAAAACTTAATCACTTCATGGATGTACACTTGCAATTATCACGTGACCGTGATACGTCATACTTTTGTCACGTGTCTTCACAATTCTACCTTCATCTGCCGTAATCCACCTTGCTACAGTTTGTACGAACCTTAACCGAACTTATTCCACCCTAATTCCCATTATTTACCCATAATTGCTCATAATTAACATTGTTCTATTTACTACCTTCTGTATCACTACTGACGTCATACAAGATGCTGATGACGTCACATTTTATTGCTTTGTATAATAAAGCAATAAAATGTGACGTCATCAGCGTCTTGTATGACCTCAGTAGTGATACAGAAGGCAGTAAATAGAACAACGTTAATTATGAGCAATTATGGGTAAATAATGCAATAATGCCGCAATTTCACCCCTTCTTTCTGTTGTGTCTACTAGGCCTTGAAAGTATGTATAATATACTTTCAAGGCGTAGTAGACACAAGAGAAAGAAGGGGTGAAAGTATACAATATTTGCAGTGCAGGGCAAGAATAGAAAATTAAACTGTAAGACACTTTGAACAGCGATGTCGAATTAGTGGTGTCACAAATTGAGACTGTGGAGGCGGGAAGGCGGTTCCATTCAGTGGCTGTTCTTGGCAAAAAGGAAGAATGTCACATCAATTTTGTGTTGATGGTCGATGCGAGACGAGATACAACTTGGTGTGGTGAAATATTTTCTTTAAGAGAAGGGTTAAAGTACCATATTCTATGAAAAATACACAGACGAAGGTACCTACGACGTAACCAAAGGTCAGGTTGACCTAGTGTTCTTTTCATGGACGTGACGCTAAAATGACGTGAATAATTTGAGAGAATAAAAGGGCGGCGCGGTTCTGAATGCTTTCTGAATGCTTTCAAGGGAAATGACAAGATTGACATGAGCAGGGTCCCGTATGGATTCTTGTTGCGGAGAACGCCATCTTTCCTGCCTGAAAGGCCATAAAATGCTTTATCATTAAAATTGCAATACCTACACACATTGCTCAATGCGTGGACGTGTACACGTTACTTAGATTTATGCATCAATGCGTTCAACACCCTTCAGTCGTCGATTTAACACCCTTCTTCTAGCAAAGTCGCACCTATGTGTAGTGTACACCCTTCTGATAGGGTGTTTTGACCGAAAAGGGTGCTAAAAGGGTGTGGACAGGGGTGTAAATGCAGAAAGACCCCTCTTAACACCCATAAGGGCGTAAAAATGTTTAGTGTGTAGACTGCTCTTAGGCGTGATAACCTCATGAAAAGTTGAAATTTGTCACATAGTTTGCAGCAGCGACGCGATAATATATTAGGCCGGCTCTGTAGTTTCGACTAATATTGTTTAGGGTAAGCTTTCGCAGAAGCGCGTCAGCGAATCCTTCCCGAGAAGAATAAGATAAAGATATTTTTCAGTGTGGTGTAAAAGAATGTAGGTGGACAGACAAAGACACACGTATCGAGAAAGGGACAACACGCAAGTTTTCTTCCATATGTGTCCTTGTCTGCAGGCCTACCTTTTTTTAGCATGAGTCACTACCAACTAGCTCAACTGCCTGCCATTCGTTCAAAGCACACTCTAGTCGATGTGATCTCTGTTTGAGAAGATGGCGCTTCCCGGTTAGGGAGAATTCGAGTGACGAGCTTTTTTTGCTTTTCTTATCTTGTCGTTCATTTCGTACAGCCGGTGCAGATTACGTTCTTTTATCTAAGCTGCAGAGCGTGGTGCCAGCCAATAATTGCACTTCTGGTGCTTTTTCCTTTAATGCTATAGCATCATTAACGAGAAGAGCAGCGGTGGCGCAGAGGTAGAGCATCTGCTTCACGTGCAATAGGACCGGAGTTCGAATCCCGGTGCTGCGCAATTTTCCACCGGATTAAAAAAAATCCGCGTGTTGATAAAAATTTCATAAACAGGCCTAGAGTGCGGCCTGATCCCGGTGACCAGAGGAGATGACATTGAGATGACTACCAAGATGTCAAGTCACACCAACTTACGTCGTAGTTAACTCACCTATGACGCCAGAGCCTTTCCAAAGTGACACATCTGAAGACGCAGAGGACCGGCTGGAACGCTTTGAGCGCGTCGCGGTGTTCAATGGATAGAGCAGAGAGCGCAAACTACAAGGCGTTTACTTCGCGTTTAGAGGGCAGCGCAGGAACGTGGTTTGAAAACGACGAAGCGACATTTGTGTCGTGAGATGCTTTCCGATGGAAGTTGCTGGTAACTTACCTGAGTACAGACCGCATGGAGAGGGCCGAAGCTGCTCTCCAAGCAAGAAACCAGCGGAATAATTAAACCATGGTCATGTATGTAGAAGACATGTCCCGTCTTTCCTGCCAAGCTGATCCGAACAGAGCGAGGACAGGAAGCTTCGCGATCTAATGCGGGGCGTAAAACATGAATTGTTTGCATGCTTGGTTCGTACCTCGCCGCGCGCCATCGCTGAGTTTCGTTGTGAGGCGAAAACAATCGAAAGCCCGTTGCAACAGCGATCAAGCATGTAGAACCGGGAAATGAACATCACCTTTGTAGACGCAGTTCCAGCCGTCTTCGGAAAGAGCCTGGAAGTCATACGGGAGCTTGTGTTATCTGTATTCTGAGAAGAGCTCCAGAGGCCACGGCTTGACCATAACGCTCCAACGCTCTCTTCACTGGCAGACATGGTTTGTGAAGAGGTCGGACAGGCGGTCCGGGAATCACACCTCTCTGCACAGCCCCAAGCGACCCTACTGCGCCAGCCGAGCGCCTCATAGGCCGTTGTGTTGCGGCAAACTCCCGGGCACGCTGAAGTCGCAGCCACCTCCTCTATGAACATCCCGATGCCTCGAAAGGCGATGCCACCACCCAAGAGAAGTTTTAGAGAGGCTGATGTATGGTGCACTCCTGACCGAATACCTCTTTGCTACCACTATGGTGAGGCTGGCCACCTCTACAGAATGCGCCACTATCGCCAGGCAGGACTTCGTGGTTTTCCGGTGAAGACACCTTGCCCTCGAAATGGTGAGCGCCCATTTGAAATTGAAGTGTACCTGGTACGTCGTCAAAGCTTCTGACATGCCTATCAGCAACGCTAACCTCGATCAACAGCGCCATTGAGGTATCGGTCACCGAGCCCCCATTCGTCATCAAGGTCCCCAAGATGCCGTTCACAGAGCCCGCGTCGGGAAAACTAGAGTCAGCGACCACGGGAAGGAAGGCCGCTGCTGACGCGAAAACAGAAGAACGTCTATCGATAACTCCAAACGACGATGAGGGACTCGGAAACCAGTATCGTAAGGGCAACGTTGCCTCCAAATTACGTGTGTTTCTTCATGGTTACGAAATGAATGCGTTAGTGGATACAGGTGCAGATTACTCGGTATTAAGTAGTGCGCTTGCCAGGAAACTGGAGAAACTACTGACTCATTGGAGAGGGCCACAAGTTCGCACCACAGGAGGACACCTCATCGACATGACGCGAAAGTGCCCGGCTAGAGTTAGAATACGAGGCTTCACGTACGTCGCTAGCTTTATCGTGCTTTCCGAGTGCTCAAGAGACTTGATTATTTGCGTGGAGTTTTTGCGGGTAATGGCGCTGTAATCAACTTGCGGGAATCATGTGTTTCCTTTTCGACAAAGTGCGCTGTCGCAACATTCAAAACTGAAGAATAATTCGATGCCCTCTGCAATGCTGATGGCGACTTTATGCTTCCTCCTCTCACAGTAAAGAGCGACACATTCAGTGACTACGAAGAAACTGAACACAGTAACACCTGTCTTTGACTCGAAAAAGGGATTTGGAAAGATTTGATGCGCTTTGTAGACGATCACAAGGAAGAAGACAGGACAGGCGCCATTATGGTCTTGTTCCTTGTGATCGTCTACAAAGCGCATCGAATCTTTCCAAATACAATGAACCAACTTGCCCAACTACGCATTCTCGAAAAAAGGATTTGCATGGCAAGTGGCCTTGTTCAGCTGCGTGGCGGATGTGCCAACGTTTTCCTCACTAATTTTGGAAATGAGGCGCAGCGTGTCGCGAAGGGAACCGCTATTGCCAGCCTTAATAAATTTATCCAAGTTACAGGCCTGAGCATTCCAAAGATTGCACCATCCAATTTCCAAGATGTGGATTCTATCATTGCAGCCATCGACATCGAACCACGTCTATCGTCCAGACAGAAGGAGTAAATAGCGAACCTCGCAAGAGAATTCGCTGAATGTTTTTCAATCTTAACGAAAGTCCGACGTACATATACCGTCAAACATCACAAAATTGCCGACGAATGAGTGTGGGCGAGCATCCCTACCGAGTATCACCAAAAGAGAGAGTCATCGGAAGTGAAGTTAAGGAAATGCTTGAAGAGCTAGTGCGTAATCCAGCCGTCGAAGAGTCCGTGTGCATCACCTGTGGTACTTCTAAAACAATAAGGACCAGACCTTGCGTTTCTGGATTCATTACCCAAAGCAGAACGCCATCACAAAGCGGGATGTGTACACACATCTAAGAATCAATGACCCTCTATATAGACTGCGAGATGCCAAATTCCTTTTCTCCCTTGACTTCAAAAGACGGCGTTTAGGACGTCAGACGGACTATACGAGTTCAATGTGCTTCCGTTCGGCCTTTGTTCTGAACCTGCCCCATATCAGCGGATGATGGACACTGTGCTCACCAGTTTTAAATGGCAAAATTGTATCGTTTACCTTAGCGATGTCGTGGTTTTTTCTGCCACCCTCGAGCAGCATGTACGACGACTGCGGGCTGTGATGAAAGCTATTAGGTCAGCAGGTGTGATGATAAAACTACAAAAAGGTAATTTCGGCTGTCGCGAGTTTGTTTCGCTCTGTCATTTCGTAAGTTCAGAAGGCATTCGCCCAGACACTAAGACTGCAGCGGTTGAAAAATTTCCAAAACCGACCGACAAAAAGGCCGTTAGGTGATTCTTAAGGCTGTACACCCACTAAAGACGCTTCGTCAAATATTTTTCAACGATCGCCGAACCTCTAATGCGGCTAACAAAAGAAGACACGCCTTTCCTCTGGTTTAATGAGAAGGAGAATACTTTCAATGAGCTTCCCCCCCCCCCCGAAAGCGTCTTCAGAACCACCCAGTTCTTGCTTATTTTGTCGAAGAAACAAAAACTGATATTCACACAGACCAAGCAGTTTAGGCCTCGGGGCCGTCCTTATTCAGTGGTAAAATGGAGAGGAATGAGTCATTGCGTATGCTAGTCGAACACTTTAGAAGGCTGAGGTGAACTAATCAGCGACAGAAAAAGAATGCCTTCCGGTGATATGGGCCATCAGCAAGTTCAGACCATACTTATATGGCAGACTATTTCGAGCTATCAGCGACCATTATTCGTTGTGTTGACAGGCGATTCTCAAAAGACCCATCTGGACGGCTTGCAAGATGGAGCCTGTGGCTGCAGGAATACGACATCACGGGCGAATGCAAGTCCGGTGACAAGCACAGTGATGCTGATTGCTTGTCACGTGCACCGATTGAGTCCACGAAATCTACACCTAGGGAAAATAGTAGCTGACTTTCTGTCACTAACATAGTACTACGGCATGGTGCTCCTAAAGTAGTCCGCACGGACCGAGGAACCATGATTACTGCCAATTTGACACCGTCCATTATGAAATTGACGCATACCAATCACAGAAAAACCACCGCATATCATCCGCACACTTCGTTAGACAGGCTACAAGTAAGGTTTCGCAGGAGACGGAAGATTTGATTAAGAAACGCCAAGGTCTGAAAGCCTCTCACCCTACAGCTAGAATAGAACTGACAGAACTTTCCAAGTTAATCAACAAGCGTAACACAGCTGACATAAGGAAGTGTAATATGGATAGAATTGAGCATGCTCTCAGGAACGGAGGAAGCCTAAAAGCAGTGAAGAAACTGGGAATAGGCAAGAATAAGATGTATGCGTTAAGAGACAAAGCCGGCAATACATTGCTAATATGGAGAAGATTGTTCAAGTGGCTGAGGAGTTCTATAGAGATTTATACAGTACCAGTCGCACCTACGACGATAGTGGAAGAGGTAATAGTATACAGAAATTTGACATCACACAAGTAACACCGGAAGAAGTAAAGAAAGCCTTGGGAGCTATGCAAAGGGGTAAAGCAGCTGGGAAGAATCAGGTAACATCAGATTTGTTGAAGGAAGGTGGGTAGATTGTTCTAGAAAAACTCGCCACCCTGTATATGCAATGCCTCATGACATCGAGTGTACCGGAATCTTGGAAGAACGCCAAAGTAATTTTAATCTATAAAAAAGGGGACGCCAAAGACTTTAAACATTATAGACCGATCAGCTTACTGTCCGTTGCCTACAAATTATTTACTAAGGTAGTCGCAAATAGAATGAGGAACATCTTAGACTTCTGTCAACGAAACGACCAGGCAGGATTCCGTAAAGGCCACTCAACAATAGACCATATTCACACTATCGATCAGGTGATAGAGAAATGTGCGGAATATAAGAAAACCTTATATATAGCTTTCATTGATTACGAGAAAGCGTTTGATTCAGTCAACACCTCAGCGGTCATGGAGGCATTACGGAATCAGGTTATAGACGGAGCCGCATGTAAAAAATTTGAAAGGTATCTATAGTGGCTCCACAGCCACCGTAGTCCTCCATAAAGAAAGCAACAAAATCCCAATAAAGAAAGGCGTCAGGCAGGGAGATACGATCTCTCCAATGCTATTCAATGCTATTCACAGCGTGTTTACAGGAGGTATTCAGAGACCTGGATTGGGAAGAATTGGGGATAAGAGTTAATAGAGAATACCTTAGTAACTTGCGTTCGCTGATGATATCGCCTTGCTTAGTACCTCAGGGGACCAATTACAATGCATGCTCCCTGACCTGCACAGGCGAAGAAGAAAGCTGGGTCTAAAAATTTATTTGCAGAAAACTAAAGTAATGTTTAACAGTCTCGGAAGACAACATCAGTTTACAATAGGTAGCTAGGCAGTGTAAGTGGCAAGGGAATACATCTACTTAGGACAGGTAGTGACCGCGGATCGCATCATGGGACTGAAATACTCAGAAGAATAAGAATGGGCTGGCGTGCGTTTGGCAGGCGTTCTCAGATCATGTACAGTAGGTTGCCAGTATCCCTCAAGAGAAAAAAATGAATAACAGCTGTGTCTTACCAGCACTCACATACGGAACAGAAACCTGGAGGCTTAGGAAAAGGGTTCTGCTTAAATTGAAGACGACGCAACGAGCTATGGAAAGAAGAATGGCGGGTGTAACGTTAAGGAATAGGAAGAGAGCAGATTGAGTGAGGTAACAAACGCGAGTTGATGACATCTTAGTTAAAATCAAGAAAAGAAATGGGCATGGGTAGGGCATGTGATGAGGAGGGAAGATAGTGGATGGTCATTAAGAGTTACGATCTGGATTCCATGAGAAGGGAAGCGTAGCAGGGGCGGCAGAAAGTTAGGTGGAGGGATGAGATTAGGAAGTTTGCAGGGACAACATGACCACAATTTACATATTACCGGGGTAGTTGGAGAAGTATGGGAGAAGCCTTTGCCCTGCAGTGGTCGTAGCCAGGCTGATGATGATGATCCGCAGACAAATGGACTCAGTGAACGACTGAACTGGACGCTCACTGATATGAATTTACGTGGACATGGAGCACCGAACATGGGACGGGATACTACCGTACGCAACGTTCGCGGACAATACCGCTGTGAAAAAGACGTCTTAACTAACACCTTTCCAACTCGTTTTGGCCAGACCGTCACCACAATTTTAGATGCAATGCTACCTGTAGAAGAGACCTCCAAAAACGACCATGATATCAGCGACTTCACACAAAGAGCTGGAAAAGCGCGGAGCTGGCGCGAGAGCGCATTCAGCAGCAACAACAAACCGACGCTGAACGATACAACTTGCGAGGAAGAGACGTTCAGTATGCACCTGGAGACAGGTCATGGTAGTGGACTCCCACATGGATGCGGGGTCTATCCGAAAAGCTTCGTCATTGTTTTGGCCCGTATAGGATAATCGCTAGATTGGTCCCTTGAACTGTGATGTTGCTCCAGAAGGTCAAGCAATGTCATCACGACGGAGGCATCGAACAAAAATCGTTCGTGTCGTCTGAATAAAACCATACTACGACAGACAACAACTGCTTCCGCTTACAAACATTGCGAATGACAACCTAGAAACCATCACTTTCTCTATGAGCATCTGGACGATGCACTCTTGGAACGGAGAGAATGACACAAGGTGTCATCAAATCATGTGTGCCAGCCGCACCCTGCGCCAGACCAGTTGTTTACATCTACCTGCGAAAGATAGCGGCTGTGAAGCGATCAACACAGGGTCACAAGCCGCGTGCGATCAAACCAACGTGTCAGCAGCGTGGGGCAAGAGGGAAGAAGAGGTGTGGAACTCTTGCGAAAAGACCGCGTTGCAGTGAGGCTCTCGCTTAGTTGTTTGTGAGGCCCAAGTTCACCCATCGTAAACTGAATAAAGTACCTTCATTCAACTGTGCGTCACAATATGACATGAATGACATGCCAGCGATATGCCTTCATGACATGAATTATATTAGCATGGCATGCAGGACATTAATTATAAGACCTACGATGAAAGAGAAGAAAAGTGTTAACCGAGGGGTCCGATACTTAATAATCGAAGCATAGGAAGCCAACAAACAAAGACACTAAGGGCAACACAGGGGAAATTATTTGTATTCACGAACCCAAATAAAGAAATGATAAATTAATGGAAATGAGGCTCGATTAAAAAACTACTTGCCGCAGGTGGGCAACGATCCCACGTCTTCACATTACGCCTGCGAAGCTCTACAAATCGAGCTACCACGGCTCAATTTGTAGAGCATTTTTTTCCTGTGCAAATGATCGTTCAAATATTAGGCAAGCCTTTTTATGCGACGAGCAAGGAGACACCTTATTCTCTCTTATGAGGCGTAGAATCTTACCAGTCAGGAAAATTGGGCTGTCCAGAAGGGCCGTAAGGTGGTCCATGCTGGTGATTGCTGCACAGACTAGAAGAGTTACAATATTATAACTTCATCACAATACTTTCTTGATTATAACCTTTTATTAGGTGATTGCAATTCAGTATAGGTGCTAACTACAGAAGGTGTTGTAGATTAGAAGTGCTTTCCTCTTTTCTCTGCAGAAACATTTTGCAAGAAATATCCCTGTCTCTCCACTTTTCGACAGGGCAGCGCCACATCCACAATCGCCTAAGTTTTGTTCTTCTCGACATGGCACTATTACTCCCGCATTTGCGAGCATTTAGCCCGACAGGTACACCACGGTGCAGCACAATATTTATTGCTCATAACATTGTGCCGTTAATGATTATCATCATCATCAGCCTGGTTACGCCCACTGCAGGGTAAAGGCTTCTCCCATACTTCTCGAACTACCCCGGACATGTGCCAATTGTGGCCATGTTGTCCCTGCAAACTTCTTAATCTCATCCGCCCACCTAACTTTCTGCCGCCCCCTGCTACGCTTCCCTTCTCTTGAAATCCAGTCAGTAACTCTTAATGACTATCGGTTATCCTCCCTCCTCATTACATGCCCTGCCCACACCAATTTCTTTTTCTTGATTTCAACTAAGATGTCATTAACTCGCGTTAGTTCCCTCACCCAATATGCTCCCTTCTTATCCTTTAACGTTACATCCATCATTCTTCTTTCCATAGCTCGTTGCGTCGTCCTCAATTTAAGTAGAACCCTTTTCGTAAGCCTCTAGGTTTCTGCCCCGTAGGTGAGTACGTGAGCTGTCTTTCGTAGGTAGCAATAAATAACTCGGCGGGCGCAGGAGGCGGCTAGCGCGCGGTATTTGAAGCGATCTTGTGTCAATAATGTTAACGTAAAGTTTGCACGCATGTAATGTGATTATGCCATTTATTTCATGTCATTTGACTCATGTCATGCCACGGAAACCACGGGGAAGGCGGGAGATGCGAATTCAATGCGATGAGCAAAACGAAAACAAGGTGAAAGCAGGAGCCAACGTTTCGACAAGTGGATTTCTCTTCTTCAAGACGACATATGCTTTCCTCGTTACAGTAAATATAGCTGGGGTTCTTCTAAAGCGGAGAGGGCGTACGTCATGCGACGTCATTTGACTGTCATGCGTGCATGTGATGGCATGCATATCCTAATATAAATCGCATTAAAACTATCACGATAACATCACGACCCATAATAGAGCAGATGGGTAGATAAGTAGATTTAAAACAGGCGAAGCTTCAAAACATTCTAATCTCATTAAAATCAAACCTAGTCTTGCATATGTACTACGACAAGTTATTTACAGACCATGGCTGAGGCTTATGCCACAAGGATACTACCAATGCCAAGATGCAGTTGAAAGCCAGGACACATCCGCCGTTCAAGCACATGCAGTAATTTGCTTTATCAAAATGTAACCCGAGCGAGTGCAATTAGCCAGTTCAGCTGTCTAGAGAATGCTTATCTGCAGCGCAACAATCACTGGCATCAACCCGCTTTGCGCGTCAATCTGACTCCCGTTTATTACGTTATTCACTGCAGTGAATCTCAATGCGCGCCGACAGCAGGGTGAGTAACTGATAAGCGAATTGTTTGTAACATTTGATATTTCGTAAATACGCCTTTCGACGCAGCGCCCCTTTATGATTAACAGTTTCATGCACATTCAATCAAGCATAATTGGCAGAAGTGATTCCGGTATTAAAGGCTTTGGTAAGGTCATCGATGACTCATAAAACATTTTTTGATATACGCAAATAAATTTTCGACTGCTAAGTTTGTAAATGTTTGATCGTGTTTAATTCAAGATAACAGCGAGCTGCCGCAATGTGAGATGAAACACCAAATTTTGTTGCAACATATAAACGTTTGATAAGTCGCAGTATGACGGGGCTAAAATGCCCAATGTGGCGCATGCAGCGATGCTCAAATAAGACACTCAAATACTGGGCTAAAATGATTACATATACTTTTGAATTGTATCCCTCAGGAACTCATTTTATACATACAGCCACATAGAATAATTATAAATGCCGAGTTCACATTTGCTGCGTGTTTGAGTTTTCAGTGCAATAAACTGCACAGACTCGGGGCCTATTACGTTTCTGTCAGCGTGCTGTGCTTCAGCGGCATCGCCCTCACAAATGTCGAGACTACAGGGGATGTCAACTGACGCTCTGTGTCGCATCAGCCGCTATCTTGAGGATTGTTTTATTTTTTATTTTTTTTTAGATCAGAAAGTCAAGGACCAAAAACAAATGTCTGACATCCGAATATTCAACGAAACCGTGAAATTAGAGCTCCAGGAATATAATTTTAATGCCGTTCCATCTTTTTAAACTTTATTTCAGTGTCCTTCATGACTGTCTCCCTCCCATGGAATGCATTCATAGTGGTTCAGAATGCAACGGATGCTTTTTGTTGTGCGTTACCAGTCGTCATCGCGAAAGCAGCGTGCATACGAATGCCGAGTGCCTTCGAAAATGACATACCACGCGACTAAATAGGTTGTACTTTTCCTTCTTGATGAAAAAAAATTCAAATTTGAAATAAGCTTTTCAGTGATCTTGTCCGAATATTATCAATTCGAAATTATGGTACCGAGTGACTTCGTCAAGCTATTAAATACTGCAAAACCTGTTTCCGTGCAGTGCTGTCGTAAATCGTGTCTTCCGAGGATCAAATCTGGCTGTGACTGTGAAATGAGTTAGAACAACGTTAACCTTTATGCCGTTTGAGAAGTACAGGATGAGGGCTATAAAGCTTTTAAAACTCTGTCTTTTGTCCTTTCTTTTTCGATTTCGCCATATGAGCTTACATCGGTGTACTATATAACCCATTCCATTTCTTCCACACAAAATTGTCCGTCGTGCACTGTTTCGAAGCCAGCCCCATAGTACCACACTTCAAAGGTATGAAGCACCGCCTGTTATATATTGATTGCACTGCACTGTATGTTTGATTTCTCAGTAGATGCAATATTCAACGGTTATTTTTGGAGTTCCTGGAGGAATTGAGTGGTTTAGCATGTTTCGTCACTACTGCCTGCATAAAAAGACATACATAATTTTAATGTGCTCTACGGCAGTATTTCATCTCTAACCTTAGCGGCCTCTTGATAACCTGAAGATTATTCTAAACGCAATGGTAGACTGAGTAAAATGAGTTGCATTGAATTTATTTTGCACCAATCCTATACAATCGTAAAGCTCACGTAAATTTTTAATTTATGTGAACATGGTATGTGTAAGTTAAACCTTATCGAACGGACCACATATTAGATTTTGCTTTCTGTGGGTTATAATCATTTGTGTACCGAAATTGCGTTTTGGTAAAGAAGAATTGTCGGGAAAATAACTGACTTGCATAGCTGTTATCGCAACAGCAAAGGAATACGAATAATAATCCTGTCCATCGCACAATCATTGATTAAGCAAATATACCGCTATGATAGCAAAAGGCATATCGCTTATTACAGTAAAAGGGACTTCTTCGCCAAAAAAGAACTCATTGGTTTTGCGCCACTTCGCAAGTGTTGAAAACAACTTTCTAAAGAAGCAGCATCATAGCAAATATGGCAGAACTGGACATGTCGTGTATTAAAATTTTTGTGAAGAAGCAAAATGCATGTTTGCGTTTCTACAAAGCATCCAAAAGCACTTCTAGTCAGCAGCAGCGTTCGTAGCAGCCATTAGTTTACGCTTCCGATTTCACACGACAAAATTGCGCATAAGTTCATGACTAATAAAAGTGTAGAGGACAAGATTTAACTTTTGCTGAGAATTTGGGTAAATATTTTGCTTTCTGCAGCAATCGCCAGTATGGCCCGCATTTCTGGACTCCTGGTCAGCGCAGCTGTTCTGATTGGTGAGATCTTGCACCACAGATGGAAGTCAAGATACCTCACACGTAACCTAAAGAACTTGCTTAGTACTAGAGTGTTTATTTCTACATAAGAATGTTGCATTTATCAGCAATGGGATATAAATAGGCGGCGGCCTCTTACGAAACAACTGTAAATAAGTATACCAAGCGGTAAATCATAAAACGAAAAGCAGGAGTACATAGATCATGCGCCAGAACTACGCAAACAGGATGCATGGCGCCTGTAAAAACATATCAATGGGGAGTCTATTGCCGGTGTTCTGGTACAACTGCACGTTACATGTTCAATGAACCCGCTATTAGTTTTTCTGTTGCGCACTACGATTCAGTGCGTTCAACATCGGCCATCTTATTAATTTATAGACTACACGCACAATTATTTCAATGTGTTTTCACTTTCGAGCATAGTTAGAAAGGCACCTTTTGCGTGATTGATGAAATGCTGCATCTCAAAAGCGGACAGTGAGACGAGAATGTGAGCGCCAGCGACCGGTAGCGACTCTCAAGGGCACACCGAAACTCGAGTCGAGCCTACCTTCCAAGGCACACCTTCACTTTAGTCTACGCCATCGCAGCCACCCTACTCTTGGCGACACCACAAGTTGGTGCTGAAGAAAGCATGCGCCAAGAGCCTGGAGAATACGATCCAACGGCTAACCGATACTAGGCAACACGCCAGCACCACGTCTGAGTCTGTCATCGAGAACGACGAGCCACCAATAATTACGATATGTGGAGCACCTGTGTTTGCTTAGTAAGGTGAAAGAAATAAAAAAATGATTTCAGAATATATGAGAGGAAATAAATTTTTTCTATTGTTTTTTTTTGTGTGCATTAATGTCTTTTCTCGCTAGGTAACTTTTGCAGTCAGCTGCAGGCAAAACAAACACGCAGCATAACCACAAAGTGACACCGTCACGTGACTCACCAGAGGAAGTGTTGTGCCCGTTGTGGCAGGCCATGCCACATCCAATGCAATAGCATAGGCTGTGGCTCCACATTGTGTTTAACATTTCTCCAGGGCTTGCCAGCTGATGTGCGCTCGCTTATCACTGTACTGCCCTTTGAAGTAATACTTATGCAATATTTTTAATAGATTTAAATAGTATTACTGCCATAGCAGCTATGCGGACACTTTAGGGGCATTTCTGCCGTGGACGTTGGCGTCCCCGTCGCCGTCGCCTTAATGTTCCGTATAAAGTGCAAGGGCGATAGCATCGCCACCAAGCCGTATGCTGCATGTGCGATAGAAATCTAGCGAGGGTCAGCCAACGATCGCGGTTCGATCTCGCCCGCGCAAAAGAGGAAAGCGGGGAGAAAGCATGCCGTCCTTCGTCGCGCGCAAGGCATTGAGGGGTTGGTAGGGAGGCGGGCTTTCTACTCTGGCGGCCGCTGTGTACGGCGCGGCCGCATGGGCCCGGTCTCGAAAGGATCTGTGGTGAGTACAGATTCTAGGCTCGCCGGGGCCTCATAGTTTCGTGCACGATGTGCTCTCGCTACTTAGTTAGCGAGGTAAATTTGCTCGGTAATGCTTAGGTAAATTCGCTCGCTGCTGCTGCTACTGCTGTTTCTCACACCAGCGTTTCGACAGCGAGTGTCCACGCTCACAGAATGAGTCGCGATTGTGTTTCCCTGTGCGCGCGTGGCATCACTCTTCGTAATTAAGTGAGTAAGTGAATGTTTACGAGTTTATATGGCCGATAAAGCTGATATCCTTACTTCGTATCGTTCACTGAGGGACTTTTCTGCTTTCATTAAGCTTACTGAATTTTATTTGACAATAGGGACCTCGCCCTATATACATATATATATATATATATATATATATATATATATATCACTGCGTATGTGCCTGTTGGCATCAGCCCCTCTTCAATGAACCCCTTTGGCTCTAACTTTGGTGACAAGGTACTTTCCTCCGTCTGTGCTGCTCTGCGATCACAGAAGTGACATATCAAATTTGTCTGAGACAAGGCCGAGTCGACGCTCCGATGAATCAAATGGAAGCTTGTGCGTTACGAAGCACGAGAGAGGATCAGGGCTTCATTCTCGTTTCAGCTTCAGCAATACCATCTGCATCTACGTTGCTCGAATGGTAATAGCATTAAACTCGACATTCGTCGTGATATATGTTCTGCGGAATTTTCTAATAGTTGATACACTCTGCCTGTGGCTGCCACGAAAGCGAGAGTTGCGGCAAGGGAAAACCTGCGCCGTTTGCCTCTAGTGCTAGCCCCAAGTTTACTGCGCTGGGTGAACAAGGCGAATTGACTGACAGTAACGCGTAGTGTCTATTTCGCGCACTTTCCTGGTGGGTATCGGTCTACCTGTCGAACAATGTCTCCTAATGTTTTCCGGCAGCTTGAGTCACTGGGAAGCGCATGGTCTAGTACATGGTTAAATGGGTAGACCGTTGGGCTATGGTGCTCGTGAACATGGTTTGATGCCAACCATACCAACAACTTGGATCGCTGGTTAGGCGGCAGTGGGTATGTATCGCTTTTCAACGAACCTCTTTGAGGCCAACTTTGATCACGGGTGCCACGGCGGTGCACCCGTTGCACGCCGCGGAGGCGTTAGATGGTGCAGCGTGCCCTGAGGAAAGCGCAAGCGAGGAGCCCAGCCTCATAAACGCCTTGAACATGGCGCGTATCTACAATGGCAAATACGGTGTGTCACTACTTAGCTTCCATGCCAATCGCATTAACGTCGACAATCATCGTAAGATGGGCTCGGCCGAATTTTAATTATCTTACCTCAAAGTTCACCGGCGAGAAGTGAAGGAAAAGTGTGGTTCTTGTCAAAAGCGGCGATAGCTGATGTTTCAAGTTTCTTTTCTTTTACCACATCGGTACATGCCAATATTCTACGTGAGTGTAAGAATGGCCTGTAAAAGGTTGCGCTAGGGCAACTTGACCGGCCCCAGCACCTTTTGAAAACACGCTGACCTCAAAAATACTTGAGAAGCAGCAGCTTTCGTGAAAAGAAAGGTACATTACAAACACCCCTTTCTGCTCAGTACTGTACTGTACTGAGAAGTGCATTGAGCACAGTACCTTTAATGTATCGTTTCTTAATGAAGCAGGTAAAGCTTCGCCCATTAAATTAAACTAGATAATACAGTGAATACGGAATATAGGAGTAGCTGGAAACTGTAATTCGTTCGCGGTTGTGGAATTTGGCAGTGGTTAGTGTGTCTTGTTAAACGAGAGGTCGGATTTGCTTTTAAATTAGCTAAGCTTCACCTATGTTCCTGGTTTTTCACAACTTCGGATCTAAAAGCTAGAAAAAGGTAGGACTCCTAAAGAGCCGCATTTCTTAGTACTTCAAATTTCTCAAGCAAGTCTCATGTGTGTGCATTGTACTGCCTACCAGCAAGAGAACGCAAAGCAATTTTATTTTCTAAGACTTCCAATCTTTTCAACCATTTCGTAGTTCCTGCAGCCACCACCAAAAAAACAGCTACATAAATGGGAAGAAAAAAGGGCATTGTACTACAGGAGCTTTAGTGCCGTTGGTAATACTGACTTGCACTCTCTCAACAATCCCCCAAAACTTAACAAAGTTTGCTGCTAATGCATTCAATACGGTGCTCCTATGACATGTGTTCATTAAACGAAACACGAAGTGTTTTTGTTTGTACGAAGACAGTTCGAGATTGACTTTGTTGAGATTTATTCCGTGAAACAGATCGTATTGACATGACCCGATAAATAACTAATTTTGTTTTTAATTAAGTATTGTGTGGCAGGTACTGCCGGCATATATATGACACAAAATGGCGGCAGGCAGAGCATGCCGCACGATATTTCTTTCGACTCGCGAATACATTACGTGCGTTGAAAAAGCGTCGCCTTCGTGAATAATCAATAAGAATGGTATTGTGGAGTTATTTCCTTTGCCGCCTTAACCTTGCCAAGTCCACTTTGATGAGATAGAAGTGCATGCGGCAGCGCACTGCTACCTCGGGTCATGGCAACAGTTGCGGACCACGCTATTAAAGTTTATTACACTTATGCAATACCATACTTTCCGCAAAAAAAATGTCGCGTCAATTTGTCCATGGTGTCAAGTGAAGGAGAAGGTGACGAAATGTATACGACACACAGCATACTTTCAGTGCATTTCACAACTCGACAGCAAAAGCCGGCTTATGGGAAGGAGAGTGGAAGAAATAACTTCCAAATATTACACAAGGTGGCGGTGGCTTGCTGGACAAGAAAATGCGCATTTATGTAAGGGGTGGCTTATGCGGTGATGCGATACGTTAAATTGATAGGATATTATTCTACCGTATCGACGTAAACGCGTTCGGTTAGCAAATAACAATCTTTCAGAAGAAGCTTTATCGAGCTTGGCGCAGTCGATTACGCATAGAATTATTTATCCATTACCATGTATTTGGAGAGGAGCTTCCGAGCTAAAGCTTCCTCCCAATGGCAGAGTGTGCACGTCAGGTAACCACCAAGAACGCACGGCGAGTACGATTCAGGAATAGTTCGCTCGAGTTGCGCGAGCCAATTTCACAAGGAAAAAAGGCATAATATTGCCATTACTTCAGGGGAAATGCGTAGTACAAGAATAGTTTATCGGGAGGTGCCAAAAAGGAACCACTTGTGTTTGTAACGTCTGTCTTCACCGAAACATGAATCGAGCCGTCAAAGACGTTCAGTTGTCGTTCACTTTCTGTCCTTTCTTTCAAAGAGTATAGGATGAATAAAATTTGTGCTTCGTTGTTAGTTTTCACATTTATAGATTGCTTGCTGTCTCACGGTATATTTAGCCTCATGTACGTTTTGTGGAGTCTGTGATCCTTTCTTCATTTGTTCTTGAGAAATATAAACTTGAAGTATCGCCATACATTGCATATTCTTCATAACTATCGTAGCTTACAATGTCATTATTGAAAGTGTGAAATAATAGTGTACCAACTATACTTCCTTAAGGCAGGTGTGCCTAATTTCCCTCAGTGTCGACAATTCACGTGTTTTGGACGCTCGCCGACGTTGAATTATTAAGTAGTTCCTAATGAAATATACAACAATCACTGAAATGCTATTGCAACTGATTTTTTCAAGGATGCTTCATGACTTATTCTGTCGAGGGCTTATGAAACTTATATGCCCAATGAAAGCTTTCTCAGCTCTATATTAGAGAAAATCAATTTGTTTTGGTGAAGTAAAGCGCTTTGCATTCAAAGGCTATAGCCAGAGCCGTATTGTATTGGTGTTAATAACTGGATGGTCATCAAAGAATGTAGGGAGCCTAGAAAGCATTTTTTTTTCATGTCTTCAGATAATATAGGTGCTCTATGCATCGAGTATTTCATGCTATTTGATTATACGCAGCCATCACAAACTTTATTGCTGCCTGTCTGACAAAATATTCGGACCGATCCCGAAGGCACTGGAATATAGAAATGGGGGCCCATGTGGGATTTCCTAGGTATACCTTGTGGCGCAAAATACACTTATTGAAAAGGGACCGAAGAAAGGAAGACAGTGAAGCGCCAAACTACCAACTGTTTAATGACCAGCCTGAACAAACGTATACTAACGAGCTTCCGAAGGACAGTTCGTTGCAGTTTTTAGGCCTTAACCTAACACTTAAAAGTGATCACGTTTGCTGTGCGTACCTCCCTCGAGGTAAAAAAGAATTGCTACAATATTTCTCAACGCACTCTAAGACTGTGAAGCGTGGAATCGTCTTATTTTGCCTGGAATCGGCTCTGCGCAAGTCATGTGTGCATGTGATGCAAGCGAGTTTTTGCCATCAACTTGAGAAACTTCTAAAAGCAGGCTACCCTCAGCCTGTCTGAAATGCCGTGATCGAGTCCCTCCTACAGAAGCTAAAAACTACCGCTGTGAGTGGGAAAACGCACTCGAAGGAGAGGGAGCAAGAAAAACGAAAGTAGTACCTTGTGGGCACCGTGTGAGCCATAACCTCAAAAAGGTAGCTACCAGATATGGCATTCCGGTTGTATTTTCGGCTTCCAACAAGTTAGCTCAATTGTGCACCCGGATCACACGCGTGGGGCCGCAGGGCTGCCAGAAGCAGCACGGCAAACATTTCAGGGACTGTGCTGAAGGGGTAGTCTACGAGGTACCCCTAGATTGCGGCAAGTCATACGTCGGACAAACGGGACATTGTATTAATGACGGACTGAGGGAGCGCGCTAATAGTATCGGTAAGTGTGACAAGTCGCATCTTCCTGCGCACTGTAAAGCCGGTCGTTGTACGCCATGCTTCGAACAAGTATTGATTCTTGGCAAAAGTAGGGACCAAACTGCAAGGGCGTTGTTGAAAGCGTTTTATATTAAAAAGAAAGGGTCTGATTGTGTCAACGACACATCCATCGTATTGTATTCCGCAGAAATGTGCTTTATCCAAGGTATTTTATCATGGCGATGTTGTTCTGTCCGACCATGTCTCCCTGCGCATGAACGGAAGTTGTCTTTTCTTCTATACGTTTGTTCAGGCTGTCATTAAACAGTTGGTACTGTGGCGTTTCACTGTCTTCCTTTCTTCTGTCTCTTTTCAAGAAATGTATTTGGGGCGACAAAGTATACCTAGGAAATCTAAGCACCAACTTGTCGAAGAAGAAGTCCTTTTGGAATGCCCATGTGGGAGGCAGCGCCGCCTGATAGCGCGTCTCAAAACGCAGGCTATCACAAGGAAACGTTGCGAAAAATTTGCGCATCAAGCCGGCACGAGAAGTTTGAAGCAGCGACATTGTCACCAGAGCAGAATGCACGCAATCGTGGTCTAACAGTTTGGTCAATGGGCTGTTGTGCTTGAAGACGGGGGTTACGGGTTTATTTATAGCATTATAGTCAGACCTACGAAAATACAGAAGGGCCTAATAGAAAACTCTAGGTGGTCTTGATCACACGCGACCTTGTCACAGTGTACAACAAATCACAAGAGGTCAAGAGGTACAAGGTGCACAAAGGTCATCTTGATAAATGAATGTGTGCGTTGTTGCCCATGACGCACCAACGCGTCGCGGTCGAGAGGTCACAATCACAATAATTTACATATGCTATACAGAGTTATTGGGGCTAGCTACTGGCTTATATTGTCTCTTTGGCTTCTTGAGTAAAAAATGTCCATGAGTGAATAACTTTCGTTTCTGTAGGTATTCCACTCTCCAGCTATCCAGTTCTAACGCCACTTCTTGGCCAAACTGAGGACTATGCACAATAAAGTGCGACTACATATGACTGAAGATAACTTGCAGCGTGTTCAATAAAGTTTTAGGATTAATGGTAGAACAAATTTGTAACTCGCGTACACAGTGCCCATAAAAATAAGTGCGCGCCTCTAGTTCCAGCGCAATACAACACTTTTGTCCTGTACAGTATAGTTTAACACCTCTAGGGCATCAAAGGAAAAGTGACAGTGTTTATCAGAACATTCATTTTATCGACAGAAATGATCAGATTGTGTACTTGAAAAGAACCAATGCCAAGGAGATTCCTGCCCACCTGGTAGTGGTGTACGGTGAAAGTGCGTCAGGTATTGACACTACTGTGAAGTGGCGCGGGCGATGTTAATGGGGTCAAACAAGCCACAACAACGAAGAACAAAGCTGCTGGTAGTCACTTGATGGTGAAACATAAATTGATGAGGAAGTGGAAGCTCGAGTATTTGCTGGCTGGACGATAACCGCTGAACAAATAGTGTTTCACGTTCAGAGCGAGGGCACGCTGAGATTATTCTCCCCCTGAAGTTTCATCGCTTTGCCGGTGTTTCTCCATGGCAATAATAAGTACTTGATGAACGCCTGTGGTACAGAGTGGTGGGAAGGCTGCAGAGTCATTTGCAAGTTGTGCTCCAAGCTCGAACCTTGCGATTCGCTCAGTCGGGCTCCGTGTATGCCGCTTATATTCTATTAGCGGTAAAACAGGTGCTTTCGCCAAGCATGTCCGCGGCTAAGGAAAATCGCCATGGGAAGTTAGCATACATACCTCTGCTTTTTTTATCTCGCAATACCTGCGGCCTACTTGACTCAACAGATGGCTCAGAGGACGTACGGTCTCGTTCCAGACATCCTTGAATCACCAATGCGACTCAGAACTCATGGTGATAACAAAATTTCGCGATCCCTACGGAAGGTGTGCCCGTGAAGACAACAGCGGAATGCACGGTTCGTTCAACCTTCACGCGAAGCCTTTATTGACTTCAAGTTATTTCACTTATATCGGCTTCTATAGATACCCATCTTTTGCATTTTTTCCCGCAATTTACCCATTTCGTTCTCATTTTAATGCATTCCACACTTGAACTGACGGAATAGTTGGTTTCTTCGTGCTGCTCATCGGAATGGTGATCGATTTTCCCTCGACTCCATCGAGCGTCATCACACTTGTCGGAGGTTTTGCCGCACCCGTTGGACAGCGTCATTTCGAATGCGTCAGCTTTACGGTGCTTTGTGTGCGTGGGGTTTCACTGTAGCTGCAATATCTTAGCTCCGAAATTGAGCACTAATTATTTCCTTTTTTCCAAGCGTCCCTTATTTAAGTAGTTGTGCTAGGTATGCAGTCGAATTCTTGGTACTGGCGCTTCAAATACGCTTGCCACTTTTTGCTGAAGTATTTAAATGAACCAGTGCCAAAACAGCTCTACACAAGATTGAAAAAAAATGTTGCGGGCGTTGCACAGGCAACGTTGTCAACTGCTGCTCTCGTATCTGTGCTGTCGAGGAACCTGCTCAGAAACTGCACAACAAATAAATGTTTACCGGACCCTGAAATACCTCCCGGACAACCGCAAGCAAGGTTGGTTCGGAGTACCAGTGCACCAGTCTGAAAGTAAGAGCCTGCGCTCCGTGGGAAACAACTTCACTATTATGCCGACCTGTAAACAATCTTTATTGCGCCAGTTTTGTCAACATAGTATTCCTTGTGGCTGAACATATGCACCAAAAAAAATATCATTTTAACTCGAAAATCTAAGAATTGATAGCGATAAGCACAGTATTACACCTTTGAACAAAATCAAGCTCGTACTTTTCAACACAGTATAAGCTGTAATAAACGTTTGCTACATATTAAACAACCGTAGTGCTGCACCCACACCGAAAGGCACACGTCAAAGAGATTAGCTCATGTCCGTGAGCACTTGTGTTCGAAACGCTGGCCGATGAGGAGCGCCTGCCGCGAGATGCGCGAGTGCTTATCTTACATGGTGTGTGGTCGTCTTTATTTCAAGCATCAATTACACTTTGTGACGAGTTCTGTGCGTCCCCAGCAACATATTACCTAAATAAGTTTTCCCGAAATCTAGTAGGAGCGGAGATACTATAAGTGCCGCATTTACTTTTCTGATTTTCAAGCCCATCAGATTTCTAAGCAGACCGGTGTCGATGATGGTGCTCAGTCCACACCTTTTTTGCAATACGATCGGCGATTTATGACATCGCCTATGTGCAGCCTGTTTTCTATCGTAACCGTGCATCGGTAGTGCGCATTTCATCTTGCCGACAGGTCGCGCTTCAGTAACCGCGCACCGCAGTGGCAACCCTGCCTTTTAACAACGCGTGGGGTCTCTGCTATTAACTCCAAAAAAGAGTGATTACGTCAGGTGCATTTCACACAAATGCGGCGACTGCCGCCGCACGCGAACTGCTGTAAAGCGACGGCGTTAGAGTCGTAATGTCAACAACCTTTTCTGCCGGCCTGGTATACATTCCACCCAGGCTCTGCCACTCCACAAAAACAGCACCACTCTGGCGCATACCTACACTGGACGCGCGAGTAACACGAGTCGGCGACCTGTCCTGGCAGCTGTCGGCCAACATTAGCCGTCTATTGGAAGCTTGCATATGACGACGCGTGTCATTGGCCTGCAGCATCGCAGTGAGTGCGGAGAAGGCCTATGTTTGAAAAGAGGGCGTTTGATGATAACGGTGACGTGGTGAAAATGGTGACTTCGAGGTCTGAATTTGAACTCCACGCGCAGCGAACGACTGTGACTTTGGCTTATGTGTTTAGAGTTGCGAATGTTGAGTGCAGTACGCACTTTTCTCACCGAGCCCGATGGTTGGTTCAGAGACACTTTGACAGATTGTTGCTTCTTTAAGGCCCTTCCCCTATTATGACTATGGCGTGCCTCCAAGAGTGGAGACCACGTGACCTCAAACAAAGAGTGTGCATGAATTAGGACAGCAAGAATGAAGATATCAGCCATCTTTGTTCGGCGTCGCTTAGTTGCTCTTCTCTCTCTCCCATGCAGCACACCACGTGGCCTCGAACATACGTGAGCGCGCTGGCAAAGCAGGCCGCACTTGCACCACCGCACACGTAACCGCACGGCGACGGTGGCGGCGGAAAGGCGCCTCGAGTATAAATGTAATTACTGTCGTTGTCATAATAATAAGCCATCTGTGTGTATGGTCACTCGCATCAACAACATATTTTGTCGGTGTTTCCAATCTTTAAAGTATTTGTGAGATGTTACAGCAAGTTTTATGACATACTTGTGTCCACAGCGTAGCCTCGAACAAGAAACAGCCGTGCGATGCATTCGCACCCTTTCTGCCAATACAGTTGTACGAACGACTATGCCAAGAAGTCCGACATAATTATCGCTCCAAAAAAATCAATAGAACAGTTCTTTCTTGTACGTTTGTTCCCTGCTTCTTTTAGCTGCGGTGACACCTGCGAGACAGTGCCACTTGATCCTACCTAGGATGGATTGTTCAGTGACAGCAATGTCGTTCACTCACAAGGTAGAACTCTGATATCAGTAAATTAATGTCTGTAGTTGCTACATTTGTGTTAAGTTTCCAGGAGATAACGTAATGCTATAAATTTAGTGTATAATACGTTCACTTAAAGTCACTAATTATCGTTACGCGGCAAAAGCTACAAGTTCGCCAGAATTCTGTGCAAGATTCTTCGCACGGTGCCATTGAAATTAAACATATTGTCTTTATTGCTGTGATCTCGAGGGTGTGCGATATCGGTGGCATGCTACCTCTACAGCAAATACAACCACGGCAAGTGAGCTACCTAGCACGTAAATGATAATGGTATCAGTGAAAGGAATGGGGAAAGTAACATCCGCCCCATCGCTACTGGTGGAAACTAGTCGACGTCCTTTGGATCCGAGTCCCGATTCTTCTATGGCCTGCAGGAGTCGTCTGTGCTGGTGTCTGCGGTAGACACATGTAAACAAACCGTTAAAATGAGAATTCATAAAAATGAACACTACGAATGTGAATAAACACACATCGTAAGTGTTTTCAACAGAAAGGGAAATATGCATCGCGAAATGTCTTGTGCGAAGCCGTGAGGTGTTATTGCAAGGATTGTGAAGCCCTGAAAAGATCAAATGTTTTGAGGCAGCCACAGTGTTTTTTTTTTTATTTTCGCGGTAATTACTAGCTTCATTTTTATTCATGTCTGACTGCTTACATTTGTGCAGAAAGGGAAAATGGGGAAAATGCGGCACAGTTTACAGCTTCACAAAGCTTAATCCACCGAAAAACCAATCATGGATGGGGTTTCTGTGCAAATAAAGAATACACACGTCAAAAGACCGTCTCGTCCCACGCATACGTAGAATTGAAATATATTGAACAATAATGTAGGACAGTGTGTATTATACAGGATTTATACAATCATTTCTATAATTTTTGCTGCACTTAGGCCACTGCGCTAGCGCTTCGTTGATCAAGTTAATTAAGCGAATTGGGCGATGTAAGATACATATTACTAGCCATAGATTGTTCTCGAGATATAACATTTCCAGGGATAGGTATATCCGTGAAAGGCAAGGCTATGAATTCGTTTAAAGGATGCGTAGATTAACCATAAATGCATTTTGCCTCGTGGGGCACGTTTTGGCACAATACCAGTTTAAAATTGCACGGGCCGGCAAGAAACTAACGCGGTATCTCCGAGTGCGTGCCTAAGTGGAAGTTTGCGCTCTCTGGAAAAACAAGTGCCTGGCGTCGTCATATCACATTGCACCTGCGCATTAATTTATTATCGAGAGGCTGCCAATACGCCCTGTTGTGACCAGCTTGCGGTCGGAATCGCGATGAGTACAAAATATTTATGCCACAAGAGAGCGGTGTTTGTTTAGGCAGGCGGACAGCGTAATCTTTTACACTCACCGCTACTCAGACGACAGGCTGGTCAGAAATGGGCGAGATACGAACACGAAAGAACGCGCACACGCAGTGCCACGTCACGACACACGAGCAGCGTGCTGCATCAGAGGACGCAAGATTGCAGTTGGGATCCAGCTCGAAGCTCTTGCAGTATATTTTGTCCTCGCGTGCGAAATCTTAGGAAAAGGAATGACTTTGTACTTCAGGAAAGACTTTCTTGCAAGGGTAGCAAGTGGAAAATCCTCAACTTCCCGAACTGCCCTTTACTGTGAAGTATTGTTAGTTTCGCAAACTTTTCATGAGGTGTTTTCCAGAAATATAGAGCTCTTGTTTAAGTGTACATGAAATGGAACCTGATATAGGAATACTTTTACCTTGGCGCCTCGAAGAAACCAGATGCTACGATGTCCGTAATTTAGCTAGTCGGTGTAGTATTAAGCTGAATCAAGTTGATTAACATATTTTTAAGTGCCCCTTTAAGTAACATTAAAACGTAAAGCTTTCAATAAACAATTGCGTATCGCATTGAGAAACAGCGCATCGGTTGTTCCGATGTACATATGTGTTGTGAATTTACTTAAGAACTTCGCGGAGATTGCGCGAAGTCTGAGAAACTACCAGCTGCCATCACCGATGAAAAGGCGCTCGCTCGCAATGAAGTGGTCGAAGGAATTTTCAATTGATTACAGCGTGTGATGCACAAAAGAAGTATGTCACCCTCCGTCGTGGCGTAGCTGCTTCGGCGATGCGCTGCTAAGCCCGGGGTCGCGGAATCAAATGCCGGCCAAGGCGGCCACATTTTCATCGGCGTGAAATCCAAAAACACGCTTGTACAGCGCATCGGGTGCACGTTAAAAGTCGCCGGGTTGTCAAAATTAACCAGGAGTTCCCCACTGCGGCGAGCCTCAACATCATATCGTTGTTCTGGCACGTAACACCACAGAATATAAATATTTTTTTTAACATAATAATGCCATGCTGCCACCGCCGCCGTCACGGATGCGCCAGAACGACCTTTCTGGTTCATTTTTTTTAATCTTTTCCCTACACGGCCGGAGCCGGCACTGCAGCAGATGGATAGATGGATGCTAGGAGTGGTCCCATTGAACGAGGCGGTGGGCTGCGCCACAAAGCTCTTCTTATTTTGCCTAATGTCCTAGCTATATTTAAAAAAACTTACATAATTCCCAGCAACTAGCTTTCTGAACCATTATTGGTAACTTTATTTATGTACGCCTCCGTTCGTTGCGGTTTTCCTACTTTTCTGCCACGAAACTTCTAGTCCCACCTTACTGATCTCCTTTGCGGACATGTTTAGTTTCTCCTTGCGATCCATGAAACCAAGGGGTTGAAGGAGGCCAGAGGTGCCTTAACCGAGAGCTGGGCAAATATATTCGCACACAAATCAAATATTCTCCATCTTTCCCCTAGCTTTACCGCAGCAAGCACATGCTTCTTCCTTGGTGAATTCTCTTTATACCTAAGGGTTCTAAGGCATCCTGATCTCATTTCGAAAAGTAAAGAGCTTCCTTTTGAGTTATCAGAACTTGTTTTTTTTTTTCCTGATTTCGTTTTTTTCTTCTACATTACCTTCTCATAGCTGGTTTTTTTTTTTCATTGCCTCTCCCATGAGATAATCTCAGCCTCTCTGACTTTCCGCTTGACGTTCTTTGTTGCTATATTGCTTACTATATGGGTCGCATACTTGCTGGTAAGTTCCTGGTTCTTGCCCTCCACTGTGAGTCAAAGTTTTTCCTGTACAACTGACAGAAAACGCTCTAAACCCGTCTACTTTCTTTCATATTCCTCACTTTCTTCAACATCAACTCTAAGCTCTCCTCACTTCAAAGCTTGTCTTGCCCATATCACCCTGCACAGATTCATCTGTAGTGTTCCCGTGAGCACCCTATGCGAGGCGTGCAACTGACATTTGGTTGCCATCGAGTCCTGATAATACCCCTTGATTTCAAGCAACCCCATTTCAGTATGTAAGTACAGAAACCCTTACGTCTTTCCACATGCCCAGGAGCACGCATCACCATTCTGTGTCTTATTAAGGTTGCATTTTCTACCCCTTTGCTATTACTGTTTTTTTTTTCATTTTTTTATATGTATCTATTTCCTTTGTTTATGCGTACACCAAGCAATTTGTGTTCTTTTAACCGAGGTATTTCTTGGCTCTGTATTGACCCTGTCTTTTCCCTGTTTTCGTTGAATACCTTAAAACCTTATTTAACGCTAAATTTCAATCCTAAATTCTCACCTTCCTGTCCTCGCATATTAGCCAGAGGTTGCATGTCACTTCGCTTGTTAGCAAGCTGCACAATGTCGTCCGCACAAAACAAACGTACAAGCTCCTGATCTACGCTATCCCCCCCCCCTCCCCCTGTTGGTATGAGCTGCATGGATGGATGTTATGAGCATTTCTTTTGAAACCCAGTGGTGGGTTCTGCCACCAAGGTGTTGTTCTTATTTTACCTAATGTCCTGCATATCTTTTTGAAAAATAAATATCCATGAAGTCACAGCATCAAACTTTCTGAACTACTACTGGGAACATTGTTCTTGTACGCCTCCGTTGTTTGTTGTCCCTCTGCTTTTCTTTTACGAAACCTCCAATGACATCTTACCAATTCCTACTGCCGACATGTTTATTTCCCCCTGCTGCCCCTTAACCCAAGGGCTTCAAGGACGCTAAAGGAGCCTAAACCGAGACCTAGGCACCTATCTTCACATTCTAGAAAAATATGTTCCATCGTTACCCTAGCTCCACCGCAGCAAGCGCATGAATCTTGTTCCTTGGTGTACCTCGCTTCATACCTTCGCGTTCTAAAGCATCCTGTCTCGCTTAGAAAAGTGAGGAGCTTCCCTTTTAGAATCATAAATTGTTTCCTTCCTGATTTTGTTTTCTCCTCTTAGGTAGTTGCTCATAGCAGGTTTCTGTTCCGTTGCCGCCACCCATGAGATTGTCTCAGTCTCTATGACTTGGCGTCTAATGTTCTTCGTGGCCGCGTTGCCTACTATACCAGTCGCATACTTGCTGGTAAGCTTTCTTCTTATCTTCCTCCACTGTTCCACTGTAAGTTATTGTCTTTCCTGTACAAACGCCTGAGCAATCTTGCAACCGATTTAATTTCTTTCATTATACTCAGTCGTTCTTGAATATCAATTTTACCCTGAGCTTCCCTCACTTCAAAATTAATCCGGCTCACATCAACCTGCACAGCTTCATTTGTTGATGGATGGATGGATGTTATGAGCGTCCCCTTTGGAACGGGGCGGTGGGTTGCGCCACCAAGCTCTTGCTATTATACTGCCTAATGTCCTACCTAGGTTAAACAATGAAAAAAGAAAAAAAAGACTATGAACTACCACGCCCAAATTTTCTGATCCCCTATTGCGAACTGTGCTTTTGTACGTCTCCGTCTTTTGTCGTTTCCCTACTTTTCTTCCAACAATCCTTCAATCGCCTCCTACCAATGCCTATTGCGGACATGTTTGCTTTACCACTGCTCTCGCTGAACCCAAGGGCTTCAAGGAGGCCAGTGGTGCCTAAATCGACCGCTGTGTGGACGTCTTCACATTCTAATAAAACATGCTCCGTCGTTTCCCTAGCTTTACCGCAGCAAGCACATGTTTCTTCTTCCTTCTTATATCTTGCTTTATAGGTGCGTGTTCTAAGGCATCCCAATCTCGCTTCGAAAAGTAACGAGTTTCCCTTTGAGTTATCATAAATGGTTTCTTCCCTGATTTCGTTTTTTCGTCCTAATTAGTTACTCATGGCACGTTTCTTTTCCATTGCTGCCACCCATGAGATTATTTCAGCCTCTCTGACTTTCCGCTTGACCTTTTTTGCTGTGCTGCCCACCCTACAGGCCGCATACTTGCTGGTAAGCATCCTAGTTCTTTTCCTCCACTGTGAATCACTGTTTTTCCTGTACCTGAACACTCTCCCAGCCCATTTACTTTCTTCCATATTCCTATCCAGCGAGCTCACCCGGTCTGTCAGCGCGGTCGACGGGTCGTGTGCGCGCCTGGCCAGCTGGTCCGCCGTCTCGTTGCCCGCGACTCCGACGTGCGAGGGGATCCACTGCAGGCGTAGGTCGCAACTTCAGACGGGAGCTCGCGCTCCGCCATCCCGACGACCGAGTTGCGCAGGGCCTGGCCAGCTGGTCCGCCGTCTCGTTGCCCGCGACTCCGACGTGCGAGGGGATCCACTGCAGGCGTAGGTCGCAACTTCAGACGGGAGCTCGCGCTCCGCCATCCCGACGACCGAGTTGCGCAGGGGCGCCCACCGCGCTATCTCCCGCAGACCGGATTCACTAGGCGCGAGCGCGCCTTCCTCCTCGCCCTTCGTACCGGTTCTGTGTGGCCCGCCGAGCGGCGGCATCGACTGCGTGGAGCCCCCTCTCCCCTTTGCGGCGACTGCGGCGCGATCGAGACGCTCCAGCACCTGCTATGTGAGTGCCCCAACTTTTCGCTCGCGGGCGCGTCCCTTGCCCGTGTTTACCGGGGGCACGGCCTGCCGTGCGACACCGTGACCTAACTCCTGCACCCCTCGGGCTGCCCTTCACGACACAGGACACTTCTACGTGCGCTCCTGACATTCGCCGAGGCTGTCGGCCTCGCCGACCGCCTTTAGCTCCATCCTATTTCCGCGGCGTGCTGCTGTTTCTGGTGCTCTTTCTCTCCCCCTACTTTCATTCCCTACCCCCTGTGCAGCGCGGTTGAGGTGTCCTCTGCTGAGAGACAGTTACTGCGCTGCACTTTACCCCAACCTTTCCTCCCCATCATCAAGAACCTCCTTCTCTCTCAGCAGTTCTTCATACTCACATTTACTGCAAGCTACCCTCACTTCAAAACTAGTGCAGCCCATATCACCCTGCACAACTTCATTTGTAGGCTTCCCGTGAGCGCCCAATGCGAGGCGACCCACTGATCTTTGGTTCCCGTCGACTCCTGATTGTACCCCTGATTTAAAGCAAACAACCGCATTACCAAAAGCAAATTCTGGAACCATTACACCTTTCCACTTACCTCGGAGGACCTCGTGCCTATTGTATCCCCACAGCGCCCTGTGCTTCATTATGGCTGAATTTCTTTACTGTTATGGTTTTTCCCTGTGTTTCGATACATCTATTGCCTTTGTTTATCCATATACCAAGGTATTTATATTCTGTTACCCGAGGTATTTCCTGGCCCTGTATCTCCACTGTCTATTCACTGTTTTCATTGAATACCATCACACCTGATTTGCTAACACTAAATTTCAAACCTAAATTGTTGCCTTCCTGTTCACAGATATTAGAGAGAGCGCAGGCGAGCGCCGTCTGTTGGTAATGAAAGCATCCCAGCTGCGCGCGTGCTCCGGTGTGATTGATTGGCGCATTCGACTCCAGAACAGCCACGCCGCCGCACCTACGGTCACAAAAACCCGGCGAGGTTCACCAAGAAAACCTTCGCATTTAAAACGCTTAGAATTATTTATCCCACCGCTCACAGCGTAGCTAGCATGAGTGGTGCACGCTAGAAAACACTGGTGGCTGAGAAAGCAACTTCTGTAACAAAACACGATTCCGATTATTGTGAAGTCTCTTACCGCACATGGAGCGACAACACCCCTAAAACACGTAAAAACACGCTGAAAAATTTGTTACGGCCGCAAAATCATGAGACCGCACCGATTATGAGTGGAGCGTACGCCCTGCTTCCGTTGGCTTTACCGCCACGTTACCGCGGTTTACCGGCAGGGTAACCCACGAAGCGGGATCAAGCGAAACGATACCAGAGATTAATGATTTAAACTACCATGCTCCTCTACGCTGCTCGAATGTTTGCCGGCTTTCACCCGCCGTGGTTGCTCAGTTGCTGTGGTGTTAGCCTGCTGAGCACGAGGTCGCGGGATCGAAACCCGGCCACGGCGGCCGCACTTCGTTGGGGGCGTGTACACACGAGCACTTAGTTTTAGGTGCAACGTTAAAGAACCCCAATTGCTTGAAATTTGCGGAGTCCTCCACTACGGCGTGCCTCATAACCAGAAAGTGGTTTTGGCACGTAAAACATCATATAATATTTGCAGGCTTTCTAAGTATTACAATGGAGCAGCCGGGCGCGTAGCATCGCACGGCTGGAGCCACTGTCGCCGGCGCTCCCGCCTTAAGATAAGCGCACCGTGACTGCATCATCACTAAGCATCCTCGCACGCTCCATGGTGTGCGCTTCGCATGCCACCAATGACAACGGATTGGATTCTGCGGTTTTACGCGCCAAAACCACGATTTGACTATGAGGCAGGCAGTTTGCTGGGGAACTCTAGAATAATTTTTACCACGATCGCATCTTTAACTTCACCCTAATGCACGGAACATGGTAAGTTTTTGCATTTCGGCCACATCGATATGCGGCCGCCGTAGCCGGGATTGCATCCCGCGACTCCGTGCTTAGAAGCAGCACAGCATAGTCGCTAAGCCACCGCGGCGGTTGCATCGAGAACGAGTACGGCGCGAAGCTGAAGTACGAACTCGGGAAAGTTAACCATCTCGAAAAATGACGGTGCCTTTGCCGATGGAGTGCGATATAGTCAAAGAATGAAAAATAAAAGTTAACAATCCGGAGTAGCAAAGTGATCAATAAGGTTGCCTTACCTGAAAGGAGCCAAACCGTGCGTTGCAGACGCGTAGAAGAATGATACGAGGCTTTCTGCGCTCTGCACAAGTCCATCCGATATATTCCTATCTTCACGCAAGCGTTTGCAGGAAGCAACGATGGCGTGCGTACCCCGGTGAACCTTGGGAACGCAATCTTCAAGTCGAGGAGCCAAACATTCGGGACCGCAACGCTTGAGCGCTCTATCCATGGACCACATGTAGGACGTGTTACCGGCAAGAAGGGGAATCGCTCTGGCAAGCAGAGTGTACATGCAAGGCCGTATTCTGCCAGCATCAAATGCCACACCGAGGTCTCCATTGTATCTGATCACTGACGAGTATTCTGGAACACTCTGAGATGCAGTAATCTGCGTTTGAGTGAACTGCAGCAACAACGCCATTCCAATCATCCACGACACAAGTGCTATTTTCATAGACTCGGAGCTCAGGCGGAGATTATCTGGAGGGCTCCTGCCCAAGTACGTGCTCAGGAAAACAATCACAACCGATGAAGCTTTGTTAGCTCTTTCAGAAGTTGAGTGACCTCTTCCACAGAGTATCACACTAAACACAGCCGCAAAGGGAGCCAATATGAATGAGACTGCGAAAAATCTGAGCCATGTGTTAGCGAATGATGGGCTAACTTGAATGCTCTTACGGACCATGAAGCAAAGGGCATCGGAGGGTAATGCAGCATAGACGTAGTAGAAGCAAGGGGGCGTGCAATATACAATCCCACCGACAAAGTCAACTTGCTTGGAAAGGATGAGAGAGTCAACGCTTCCGTTGTTGCATATCTCTATCATTGTGTTATTTAAGGCTTTATAAGCCTCAATAATGAGCGCGATAATGGGGTTGTGTTTAAAACATGATGTTGCGTGGTCATCCTCAAGTGCATAAGCAATGCTCCGATGCTTTGGGTACCCTTCCAGTCGTCTTTCTTCCTGTCTCGATACATACTCCTCAATCGAAGGGAATACATTACGTAATCTGCATGATTTGTAGTTGTCAGCTGGGACGTTGATTTCGGTGTCGCTTACAGTGGAAACCTGGCATAAATGACCCTCAAGCTTACTTAGCACTTCCAGGTGATCTATCACTGAGAAAAGCCAGTGAACATTTGAATGGCTTTTCTCGGACTGGGCGATTTCCTTGAAAGCTGACAGAGGTGGAATTCTCTGCCGAGGTACAACTATTAAATATTGTTTTGAAAGGGGGCCGTCTTTTGTGAAGGTTGCCGCCATTCTGCGCACACACCCACTCATCTGTAAACAATTCCAAACTGCAACAGGCATGGAGAAGTTTGCAACAAATTTGTCTGGAAATACCGCACGTTCTTTCGACGAGAGAACCACCACATGATATGACTGTCCTGCTAGAGCCTTTGCAGCAGCAAAGATAAAATTACTGTTTGATTGCAAAGCTACAGCTATGCAAAGGAAGTGCAGAGCAATGGAAAATAGAACACATAAAATTGTTAGTTTAAACATTAGTTGAACCAGCCGTGCGTTATTATCTTGCTTTACCGTTAAGAACAAGAAGCTCTTCTCCCAAATGGTCAAAGCTTGTGCGAGAAACGAAACTGCGCGGAAAGAAACTCATGTCGAAAACGTTGAGATTGTTCCTATTGATTTGTTTGTCAAGGCATTATCATCGGTTTTCTACTGAGTACACTTCCATATTACAGCAAATGCACTTAAGCTAGAAAATGGCCTCGCATTTTGTTTCTTCATTGAGAAGCCACTTCAAGAATTCAAGCCAGTCTTGCATTTCATAAAACGGTGAAACACATACTGAAAGAGCGGCGTCAGCTTTCGTTGTTAGAAACCTTTTGTTTGAGCATGTATTATGACCAATCACGCAAGGAAAACCGAGCATGATTTCGTGACGCTCTTTCTGAGCTACGTTTTGTACTAAAGAAACGCTAAAATGCTGGAAGCGATGCCTATGCTTTATACGTAGCGTGACATAAACGTTAATAATAACACCATATGTTGAAAGCGTCCTTCCCATTGATTGCATGAAGCAGTGCCAGAGTCGTTCGCACAAAAAAGCACAATAATAACTCAACTCCCATCGTACATTGTATCATTTCCTATGTGCTCGAACCAGTGCTGAATACGTTTCACCTTGCCCTAAACCGTTACGCAGCTACAAGAGTGCTTGCTTAAATGGCGGGCTAGGGCTGGCGTGTCAATTCGCCCGATCTATATCTACAGCTTGGCCTGCGTTAACAAAGGAGGGATTAGGTGGGAGAGGGCATGTATGAAAGGTTCGTCGAAAACACTCGGAGGCAAACAGACTACGCGGAATAGAGCAAAGGACGGATTGAAAATTGGTGCTTTGATGAAGCTTCTCTGAGAGAGTGTTGCAAACAGAGAGACGAAAACTGTAAATACGACGAACGTAAATTACAGTGAAAGCCGTCCACTTGCTCACAATTGCTAGAAATGTTTATGTACCTCAACTACGCTGATCCGCAAGCCGTGTTTGCATCCTTAGTTCATGCCAATAACGAAGATTATTGCACTTATTCTATTCCCTTCTTTCTGTACCCGCTGCTCGCTTCTTTCCGTGTGGTGTTTGAATACATTGATGCCGCCCTTTCAATGGGCCGTACAAGCATCAAGCACTCCATAAGCAAGACGAAGAGGAATGCTAATTACGGCGGCATAACTACGACGGCAATACCTAAAGGTCTACTGATTACACTTGAGAAGAACTCACACAGATTCAATGCACTCTAGGATTCGGAGTAAGCTGATCATTGTTCCCTCGCGCGCTAGAGCTAGATTGATTGTTTCTGGCCTCATTAGCGCAAATAAGCGTTTCGCTTCTGAGAAACCTTGCTGTCATTCTTGAATATTGACAAAGGTGAGAATAAATTCGAATAAGCTTTTAGACAGACTCGCCCACTTTTAACCATCGCTGCGTGTTTGAATCCTCCCAAACCGCTAGCTGCCACGGGCGAGCAGACGCAAAGCTGAAAATTGGGCTCCTGTGGCGTAATGGTTACAGTATCGGGTGACTATACCTGCGCACCATGCCTCAGGTCCCATTATGGCGCACTTAATACTTATGTATTCACCGTCAACTTGTCTTAAACACCCAGTAAGCCTGTTTGGCGAGACTACGACCGAAACACGCGACACCCTGCGGAGGCATGCCAAGACACCTTGTTCCGTCTTTCCCTTCCAGTGCATGTCTGTCGACGTATGCGTTATATTGTCAATCCTCGACTTCTCCAGTGTTCTGATTGTTTCGTTATGCTTTAAGCATTCCATTCAAAACCACTCTTATTGCAGCAGAGACGGTGTGGTGGCGTTTTCTTCTTCGTACTTGGTGACTTATATGAACGATGGTGTTCACGCGGTGCCGGAAAACACTGAATGCCCCTTCTGTCAGCCATATGCAGTGGCGGACGGTGACGTCATCATTCTGTCAGCGATAGCTAAGCGCTATGCATACGACGATGTCTGCGAGAAGAAAATGTGAAACCTACTGCTCCGGCTCACTGGCTATGGCGTTGCGTTGTTGACTACGAGGCAGCGTGTTCGATTCCCGGAACGGCAGCCTCACTTCAATAGAGCGTAATGCAATGATAACAGAAGCTTTTCTGACGTTTTCCTAAATATATTCGCTTCGCCTATTCCTACATTCCATGTAACTCGACTCTGTTCACTAAATAAAGGCGATGATTTATTTATTTATTTATTCTTTTATTTATTTAGTTATTTATATATTCATTCATTCATTCATTCGAATACCCTCAGGGCCCCAAACGCTTCACAGAGGGGGTGGGCAAACTGTATTCGTGCGATTGTAATAAGGGAAACATTGTTACATATGAAATAAAATACAAAACTAATGAATAACTGAGGAGGTTATTCTAACAGAGGTCAATAATAGAGGCCTTCAATGACGATACCGTAAGCAGCACTAGTGTGCATGTATGGCAGGAAACGGAAGTAACAAATAGCAGCCCCGGTTTTTCTTAGAAGTGCTCAACGACAGCGGCCTTGAATAACTGCATCTTCAATGCTTGCGATGGTGCTGGGAAGGAGCTTCCCTTCTGAACTAGTCTTGGATATAAATGAATCTTGAAACAGGTGAGTATATCAAAAGGAATGGCGACTTTATACTGGTGATCAGTGCGGGATTACAATTATGATGGTTGTGATAAAAGTTCGCCTTTCGATGACTGGTTCAAGAGAACAATTTTTGAAAGAGACAGAGACGTGATATTTTTCTTAAGAGCAAGTTAGGAAGGCTAAGATCAGATTTAATCAAGTATGTACTGGCAGTACGGTACTAGTGTGATTTTGTTATGTTCTTTCAATGCGATTAGCATTTTTAGAACATTTGGCGCGCTTTCCTGTGACCGTTTTGCAGCCAACTTGAGGGGTAGACTACGGTATAATGGGTAGAGCAAAGGGAGCCGCTGTGTTGAGCAAGCTGTGTTCGAAGCCAAACCTCGGATCTTCCTCGGTTGCTGACTACGTGACGGGAGGAAAGATGGCATTATTCACCCAGGCTCATTGACGCCTACTTAGGTCACTGCTTTTACGTGTACTGTATAGTGTTAACGTCTTCATTTGATGGAACTAGGAGCAGCGCAGCGGTGATAGTCTAAGCGGGGCACGGACTCCGATTTCGAGCGGCGTTCCCGAAGAAAAGTGCGGAAGAGGACTACAATACATAGGCCACTAGGTGAGTGGCGTTTTCAATGACAAAAGCTATTTTAAAAAAATGTCCTTCGATTATGATAGTGCATAATCCGAAATTTGAGCGCAGCTGTATACGTGTTTTCATTACGCGATATTTTTGAAGCAAGGAATGGGAGAACGATATCACCGCTCCGACTGGCAGTGGGCCAGTTCCGTCAGTGCCTTTGTAGAAGGAGCGGCAGTATGGGAGAGCTGGCGTGATGAGTGACATCGGAGCCAGCTGTGGAAGAAGACTACGACGAACGTGCTAGTAGTGGCACGAACGCTCTCGCGCAGTTACGCCGTGGGGCGCCGATGCTCAACCAGGGAAGGGGCCCCTATTTTTTTTTTTATAGGAGCTGCGCTGTAAGCTTATTTTGGTGCTGGGTGAGGTCGAACACGCGCGATGTATACCTAGACAATCTTATCGGAATACACATTAACACATGCGTGGACTTCGCAGTGGTGCCATTAGGTTGTGCAGCCTGTATTTATGTAAACGTGAGAGTGTAACCAGGTAGCATAAACGCCTTATACATGGCGCATTTTGGTAGTGCCAATAAGGTGGTTCGCTACATTGCTTCAATGCCGATAACATGAACGTCGACATTCACCGGGAGACAGGGTCTGCCAGAATTTTATTGCCACTCGGCTGGTATTGTAGCCGACTTCTTGCCGTCTTTGTATTCGGTTTTAATTCGTGCTGTAGCGGCTGACACACAATTATAAGCTCTGAAGTCCTTGTTTGGTAAGGATTTGCTGCCTCAGGTGCGCTCACATGGAATACGTATGGTCGTAGTCGGCAGTGAAGCGATTTGAAACCATTACGATTGGGCTGCGTGGAGCGTTGAGCGTAGCACAACGCTCCACGCCCAACGCAAGCTCTGGTCTAATTTTGTTCTCATTACTTTTTTTGTCCGGATTTTGCTGTCGACTTCACTCCTGTTCTCTTGTCTGTTCTGGCACTTAGGCAGTAGCGCTTGTCTAGTCGCGCGTGCCGTGTTGCCCAATTGTCCATTCAGAAATATATCAAGTGGCCCGAGCCCAGTGGCGTTTATAGGGACGCTTGCAAATTGCAGAGCGAGACACCCTTACTTTTGAAGCGATTGTTTTCATTGGCTCTCATTGACAAGTAAGATTGCGTCCAAGTACACGACGCATGCTTTATCTTTAAAGGCATACAGAATAAAAATCCAAGAATGTTGCGAAAGCACCGCAATTGCATTCCTAAGACACGATTTGTCTTGTACATAGTCATTATTGCGGTTATTTTTGAGCGGGTGGCTTTATACTTGAAACTGTGTGAGCGGCCACCAGGTCACATGCTACGCGCTCCCGACAACAAGCCGGCGGATCTGGCGTCACATCTACCTTCAGCATAGACGAAGCGAACTGACCGGCTTAACGCTGTTTAGCTTTCCCCATGTTGCACCGTGCACAATGCTAAGTTCTAGTGAAAGTGATGGTATGCGTGGAAATCATGACTCCGACTTCGATGAGTGGCCTACTGACCGACCGGCAACCACCAGAACGAACGGCATTCCGGTGACACTCCGTCAGAGGTGGCAATGGATTTTTTCACAAATCGCAGCACAGCACGAGCCCCTACCAGATTCGCGCAAAGCATGATGGGAGAATCCAGCGACTGCCTCCCTCGTCGGTGTCTGTCCAAAGTGTTGCCCTATTGAGCCGTGAGCGATGTGCGTCTTTTTTATTCGCTTTCTGTGTTTGTAAGTTTTTCGGAGCAAAATGTAGCAACAGACTGCTCTGGTGGTTAGCGACTTGCCTCTCTGCTCTTTTTAGTGACTTCTTCGGCGTACGACACGTCTGCGAAGACAAATCGTGGTGGCGGTCGAACGTGCTGCGTGGCCAGCTGCAGCGAAAATGCGAGAAAGGAGCCCCATGTTTTATTTCGCCGATTTCAAAAAGACTACAAGGCTCGCAAAGGCGATTTACCCTGTGACAACAATGGATGAACATCATTGTTGACGTCACTTCACGAGGAGCCCGACCAATCACAGGCGGAAACGAAGCGCGCGAGCTGCCCCGAGTCTGCTGCTGCATTTTTCGTCGAAATAAAATCTGTTTGCGCTTTCTTTCGCTCAATTTCGGTGCAATATTCGAATTCGGAGGGTTGAAAACCATGACGTACGGCTCTTCACTCATTTTTTATGGAAAAGCTTTCAGCTTCCCTTTAAGCATTCATCCCCAGCAGCCATAAGGTAACCTCACAGACAAATGCCTTGTGTGTTTACAGTGAGACCTATTTAAAAAATATAGCTAAAATGGAATAGATTTAGATTTTCCAGATGAGACCTCGAAAATATAATCCTGCTATTTTATTTAGCACCAGCTGTTGCCAAGTCCTCCCTAAATGGTTTGTTGCTGTCATTTTATGCTTTGTGTCAACTTTTACTGTCTATAATATCCCATACAACTGCCTTCATTTTTCCCAACCTTACCTTACTATGTCATAAAACTTCTGCTAGTAAAATGCAGCCCATCGTAATGGTTTCAAATCGCTTCACTGCAGACTACGACCATACGTATTCCTTGTGAGTGCGCCTGAGGCAGCACATCCTTACCAACCAAGGACTGCAGAGCTTATAACTGTGTGTGAGCCGCTACAGGAAGAAAATAGAAAGCTGAAACACAATGCAAGTTTCCTCGAAGGAGAAGTAGCAAAGCTCTGCTCAGTGATGCGCAAGGAAAATATTGAAATGGCGAGGGAGAAGCAGCTAACCAAGCAAGGTTCTCATATTGCAGACTTGGTCACGGATGAGAGGCGGCTCAGGTTTTACACTGGTTTCACCTCACTGAAGCGCTTTGAATGATTCATTGCATTTATCAATTCGAAGCACCGCACAATGAAGTCACCATCTAGTCGACGACCTATACTAAGTGTGAGAGAGCAGCTAATTGTTTCTTTGTGCAGGTTAAGAGTGGGCCTCCTTGAGCAGGACATAGCATTCCGTTTTGGCATAAGCACGTAAGCTGTGAGCAACGTATTCGCTTTCTGGGTAGATTTTCTCAGTAACCTCGTAGTTCAGATCCCAATATGGCCATCACGTGAAACTATGTCGTCATACATGCAGTAGCCATTCAGGCTCTCTATCCTTTAACCCCGGTGAGTTGGAACTGCACAGAACTTTTTATTGAAACTCTATCGGAATACGCACTGCAGAGTGACACCTTCAGTACCTACAAAACCCGCAACACAGCACAATGCCCACTGTGGATAACACCTAACGGGTTTATCTCCGTTGTGTCTGACCTGTCTCTTGGCAGGATATCAGACAAGGAAATTACAAGGCAAAGCGGCTTATACAGTCGCTTTGAATCTGGAAATTGTGTGATGACAGAGAGGGGTTTTCTGATCTATAATAATCTTATTGAAATTGGCACTCACTTAAGTGTGCTACCCATGTTGAACGGAAAGAAACAGCTGTCAGTCGCCGAAGAGACCAAAACAAGGGAGATTTCTAACTTCAGAGTGCACATTGAATGCGTCATCAGAGAAGTAAATACATTTTGCACGCTGAAGACCTTTTTTTCCGAATGTTATGGCTCATAAACTGAAGAACTTGAAAAATTTGCAGCTATCTAAACAATTTAGCCAATGAGCCGTTACTGAGCCGACAGCCAAGTACGGTACCTACCTAGAACCACAAAAGGAGTTTTGCTCTATAGAATGTAAGAAATGCACTTTTCAGCGTATGTCCAGGGCTTTTGTTGCATTTGTTGAACACCACAGGTGACATCCGATAACTTGAACTTCACGGGGATCAAGAATCGTTTCATATTCTGCGCAGTTTTTGACCGGGCCTTGTGAATAATGTTGACAGGGCCAAAATATGTGAGTTAAAGTGATTCAAAATAATGCTTATTCACTCTAACGTAAAAAGCACATGCTCTATACAGGCACGGTGCCCATGTTATAAGATCTGTTAGAAGCTGTCCGCACCCATAGGAATTCTTTCCACTTCATTCGTCGTAATAAAGAACAATACGGGGCTGAAAGGGCTGTCATCTCGAGTTGTTCATTTTACTGTAATACACTCTAATACTGCATCAAAAGTCAGTGTCTGTAAATAAAAAAAAGGCATGGTATGTTAGAGAACATGCGTGTCAGTTTGCACGTTCTACTACGACGCAAAGCACACAAGGGAACGAACAGGTACTTCAGTGCAGTAATTGTTAAGATGTTTTTCTTGTAATTAAGCACAATGGCAAGAGCAAGAAATCTGAACCCTGATCATAAATGGCGCATTGCACAAATACTGCTGATGTCTTAACAAGTGCACTTCTTTTACAGCTTTAAAATTGCTAGAGAAGCAAATTGTACTGTTTCTGTCCCATAGCCATCTAAATTTGCATAGTGCTTTTGTGTACTATATGAACAACACGCACTTATTATTAAAAGAAAACAGTAGTACAGGTCAAGGACAATGCAATGAAGTAATTGTAAACACTTAGTATTCGAAATGAGCAAGGAATCTGAGCGCTGGAAATTGCTGCCACATTGATCACGTCATCTCATGACAATTGTGTGTTTATCACAGCTCTAAAATGACTAGTAAAGAGAAGTAATTGTTAACATTCAGTATCGCAATTGAGCAAAGAATCTCAGCAATGCAAATTGCTGCCAGATTAAGCACCTGATTCGATGGCAATTGTGCGTTTATCGCAGCTCTAAAATGACTAGTAAAGAACATTGCACACTCCTTTATTCGTCACATAGCCATCTCAGGTATTGTATTTTGTTGCACAAGCGTTTCTGCGCTGCAGTGAAAAAAAGTGAAAAAACAAATACAATAAAAATAAAATATAGCACACCATGCAAGAGAAAAACTTTTTAAAAAGAGATTTTGCAAGTGATATGCACATGCAAAAGAGTGAACATTGCGACTACTGAAATCACCTACCACAATGTTAACCATTGTGGTAGGTAACCATTGTAACCAAACAAAATGCGCATACCCATTTTGTTTGTCTTTCTGATAATGATGATTGGACAAATATTGTCACTTGGCCTTTCACATGGTTCAATCAGAACAGTTGAAATCGATAAAAACCGCTAACATCCAAATGTAAACCACCTGCGTTCAAATGCATTCGGGAAGAAATGTGACTTCCATGTGTAAACAGCTCGTGCTGTGCGATGTGGGTGCATGTTAAAAAAACCATAGTTGATCTAAATAACCAGGAGTCCTTCCCTATGCAGTACCTCTTATCCAAAGTTCCTGGTTCTGGGCCATATTCTGAAAAAGGCAAGGTTAATGAAAACAAATTTTTGCCTGCACGCACTTCGTACCACTCTCGAACTTGAAGACCTTCGCACTGCTTGTAGACCCTGTACAGCCGGGACAGCATTGTGTTCGTCCATAGAGAACAGTCAACCTGAATTCTCTACAGTGAGTACTCAACGTCGTTGTCGACTACAATATCGCACCAAAAGGGTCCCGTTATTGCCATTTGGCCTCGTGCTTGATAAAAGTATTTATGTTAGGTGCGAAGCAAGCCATCTTTGAGGAACGGTGCTACTTGAATGCCTTTGCACAGAAGTTCTCGGTGTCTGGAAGTCGAGCGTGCCCACTTCCAGGACGCCAAACCTGTCGACATCTTTCACTACTGTATCTGATGTGGCACCTAGTACTGCTACACCAGGGTTAATGCACAGCCTACACTGGAACACTTCAACAGACGTGCTCTTCTCAATAGAGCACTGCACAGCACTTTCCTCGTTAATCAAGCCATCCCTTATATAGCTTGTCTGCAAGTTACTTGATACTAACACTTGCTTCAAAAACGTCTCATCTGTTTGCTTCTGCCGGTTCATAATGTCGCCAAAGTGTGATGCCGTCAAGAGCTTCGCCCTCTCAAAGCGCCATGTTGCAGAGCTGCTCTGGGATCTCGTACTTTCTTCGAGTGCTCCCGCCACTAGGAGTGTGACAGAGCTCTCAGAAAAGTCATAGCCCACTGGCACATTCTTGCTCGAAATCATCCTCCTGGGGAGTCTTATTGCTAGCTATCCCGGTACTGTGCCTTGCTTGATAACTGACAGGGGCACGGCATCAAAACAATTCTTCTGCAGCGTATCACGCGGCATAAGATGCACGTTTTCTTCACATAGTGTTGGATTCTACCCTTGTAGGTCTCGTTGAGTTAACTTGATGCCTGCATTTATCCTTGCACGTTTACTTTATTTTTGCTTCTTGGGCACATGGTTCACAAAGTTCAAATCCGAGAGTTTTAACGTTCGCACGTTAGCTTGTTGTGCCCTAGTTGCCCAGGCGCTTGGCTTACTAGTGCATAAAGCAGTGTCCTGAACATATGCTAGTCCAGAACGCTTCATGTCGAGGACAAACCACAATAAGGCGGCTACATGCTTACACAATCCAGACGCCCCTGCATGGCAGTCGCAACAACCTTCTCTCACCAGTACATTTTGTGAAATTACTGTAGCCACCTTATATTGTGTCGACACAGAAAACCATGCTTCGACAGTGGCTTTGAGGTACACCTCCCCACCAGCATGCAGAGCAGCACCTCGTGCACTTTTGCAGCTTGAAACACCCTATATCAGTAAACGATATGTCGACAGTGGCTCTGATGTACACCTGCCTCCCCCAGCTTTGCAAGGCAGCACCTCGTGCACTTTTGCAGCTTTAAGTATTCTGTATCATAAAACGATGATTCGGCAGTGGCTCTGATTTACACCTCCCCACTAGCTTTGCAGAGCAGCACCTCGTGCACTTTTGCAGCTTTAAATATCCTGTATCCGAAAACGATGCTTCGACAGTGGCTCTGATGTACACCTTTCCCCCAGCTTCGCAGAGCAGCACCTCATGCACTTTTGCAGCTTTAAACATCCTGTATCAGAAAATGATGCATCGACAGTGGCTCTGATGTACACCTCCCCCCCAGCTTTGCAGAGCAGCACCTCGTGCATTTTTGCAGCTTTAAGCATCCTGTATCAGAAAACGATGTTTCGACCGTGGCTCGGAAGTAAACCTCCCCACCAGCTTTACAGAAAGCACCTCGTGTACTTTTGCAGCTTTAAACATCCTGTATCGGAAAACGATGCTTCGACAGTGGCTTTGAGGTATACTTCCCCACCAGCTTTGCAGAGCAGCACCTCGTGTAATTTTGCAGCTTTCAATATCCTGTATCGGAAAACGATGCTTCGACAGTGGCTTTGAGGTATACTTCCCCACCAGCTTTGCAGAGCAGCACCTCGTGCATTTTTGCAGCTTTAAACATCCTGCATCAGAAAACGATGCTTCGACAGTGGCTCGGAAGTAAACCTCCCCACCAGCTTTACAGAAAGCACCTCGTTGACTTCTGCAGCCTTAAATATCATGTATCCGGCTACACAGAGTTTCGAAGCCGATCGAGAATTCTCATGACGCAAAGTTGTGTCCTCTGAAAATTTCCTGTGGATGTCATTGAGTTGCTTTGTCCACGGTCCTTTCTAGAGCCTCAAAGAAAAGGGCGGCACACTTCCCACTGCTGGCAGTGGTGCCTGCAACATACAGATAAATGAACAGATGATATATTTTAGGTCTAATCTTTATTCAACAAAGTACATATGAAGGTTATTGCCACTAAAGCGAGTCACTGCTGTGCACTAGAAATTTGTGCTGTGCTGACACTGTCACAACCATACACTGGGAGACAGTAATATGTGTGCTCATGACAAGTACAGAAGAGATCATATATGCCGACAAAAACTCTCTTAACAGAAAATGTTTTGTACTGTTCACTCACCTTCAAAGAAAATAAGTGCACAGCGTATTTACCTGTCCCAATAATAAGACAGCCAACCTGTCTAAGCTTCCACTTTCATCGTACGTAACATGCATGTGCGGGAGATCTTATGTAACTTCAAATCGCACGCCCGAGCGGCAGTTCATGTGTTGGCGGTTAAATAACGCTCTCCTCTTGCCCGGGCACTCGTTTGCGTCCGATTAGCCACTACTACATTTCGAATACACACTTAGCGTTGCGCGCATACTTAGTTGCTGATGAAGTGAAAACAGCACGATCCCGAACGATCATTACACTCCCAAGCGGCATGACGTCTTGTGAGCAGCAGCAGCAGCAACGAAAACTACACGCGGAAGCTATAACACACCGTAAACAAACAGGACACGCTCATTTCATGGCACGCATTTATGGGGGCGGCGCGACGAGCACGTGCACAGGGTGGGCTACTATACGTTCAGTGGGCGAACGCCGGTCTTTCCGTTTACTTACCGTGCTCGGCTGGTGACCCATGGCCGCAGAACGCTGCCCCCAACTGTGTCATGTGATGCAAAGTTACCGTGGGATCAACACGATGAGCACGACACAGTGCGAAGCAGCGGCGCAAAGATGACAAAGAGATTTCGGGGACGAGCTTCCCAACGCAGTCTTATAGACGGCAGGATACGGATGGTGCGGACAAAGACATAGAATAAAGAACGAACTTTAGAGAATGGAAACTGTACCTTTCGCAGTGGTACCAAAATAAGCAGCGGCCGCGCATGGAACTTACGTAGTTGGACGCCAGATGGCGCTGCTCAACCAGGAAACAATAACAGTGAAGGGGAAGAGAAATGGTAGCAGCCATAATGAAGCACAAAGCGCTATGGGGATACAATAGGTACGAGGTGCTCCGAGATATGTGGAAAGTTGTAAAGGTTCCAGGACTTCCTTTTGGAAATGCGGTTGTTTGCTTCAAATTAGGGTAACAACAAGGACTCGATGTGAACCAAAGGTCAGTGGGTCGCCTCGCATTGAGCGCTCAGTGGAAGACTACAAATGAAGCTGCGCAGGGTGACATGGGCTGGACTAGTTTGGAAGTGAGGGAAGCTCGCAGTAAAATTGAGTATGAAGAACGGCTGAGGAATATGGAAGTAAGTAAATTGGCTGGGAGAGTGTTGAGGTATCTGTACAGGAAAAACATTGATTCACAGTGGAGGAAAAGAACTAGGAAGCTTACCAGCAGGTATGCAGCCTGTAGGGTGGGCAACACAGCAACAAAGAACGTCAAGCGGAAAGTCAGAGAGGCCGAAACAATCTCATGGGTGGCGGCAATGGAAAAGAAACCTACCCTGAGTGACTGCTTAAGAGGAAAAGACAAAATCAGGAAAGAAACAATTTATGATAACTCAAAGGGAAGTTGATTACTTTTCGAAGCGATATCAGAATGCCTCAGAACACGCACCTATAAAGCTAGATATAAGACCGAAGGAGAAGCGTGTGCTTGCTGCGGTAATGCTACGGAAATTATGGAACATGTTTTATTAGAACGTGAAGATATCTCCCTAGCGGTCTATTTAGACACCATTGGCCACCTTGAAACCCTTGGGTTCAGCGAGAGCAGGGGAAAAGTTAACATGTCCACAATAGAGATTAGTAAAAGGCGATTGGAAGATTGTGGAAGAAAAGTAGGGAAACGACAAAAACAGAGACGTAAGAAAAACAATGTTCAGGATCGGGGGTCAGAAAACTTGATTACGGAAATTCATCGTGTTTTTGTTTCTTTTTCAGTTTAGATAGGACATTATGCAGTATAATAGTGAGAGCTTCGTGGCGCAACCCACCGCCCCTGTCAAAGGGGACGCTCATAACATCCATCCATCCGTAAGCGTATGTGTGTGTGTGTGTGTGTGTGTGTGTGTGTGTGTGTGTGTGTGTGTTTACGTAAGTTCAACGCTGTGATGTTCTAGCTACGCCATTCCTTTTCGCGCTTCGACAGTGCTTAGAGCGACGCTCCGCCCGCGTTATTACCGCGATCAGCCGGCCGTCAGCAGTGAGTGATGAGCGGAGCAGTCAAGCGGAAGGCATCGCGATAAAATCATGTCGTACTTGCACGTGGTTCCTTGTGTGTGCAAACAAAGTTTAGCTAGATTTTTTTTTCGGCAAATAACAGTAATGTCCACTAGGCTGATTGTGATATTCAGCTGTCTACTAAATTCGAACGTCTTACCGACAGTTTATTCTTGAGTTTCAATATGCATCAGAAGGCCCCGTATTTACATCACTACATGGTAACAGACGGGATGGATTTATGTACAAAAATGATGGATGGTTAGTGCCACACAAGGAATAGGAAACTCATCCAAGGCCAACAGGTCGCGGCCACCTCCTCTACTTTTCGTTCCGTCGGCTGCGGCGGGCATTGCGACAGTTTCTCCGGGGGCAGATGAAGCTCTCCGAGCTACTTACATAGCCGGGCGGTAGTACAGCTTGAGTCGAGAGACGCGCACGACTTGCGCTTTACGTGACCACCAATTGTGCAAAGAGGCTCTTGCGATGACCTCTTTCACGTCATTCATACCTTTCGCTATGACAGATGGGTCGGTGTATCGTGACAATATTAAATAACTACCTTTTGAAGGTTGTGCCGCAGGCAATTTCTAACGTTTCATAGCTGAACATGGAGAAAGAAAACTAACTTCATCGGTACGTTGAAGATGTAAGAGACGCTTGGCTGATCGTCTTGCGTGCTGCCGCAGGTGCTCAGTGAGACGTATCGTATACTGCAAGTGCGAAATACCACGAATTAGACTCGCCAATGTGGTCTGCGTGTAGCAATCGTGAATACATGCGAAATGTTCAGCCTGGCTGTTGCGGCTACCTGTCAGTCTTCAAAGGCGGCACTACACTGAAGAGCGACACAGTTTTGGTTCGGCAGCGCATTCTGGGCCCCGTCTAAAAGCATCCCCTGTGCGTTTCCCGCCTCAAAATCTCTGCTGGTATTTCTGAGGTCCGCAGGCCTCAACAAAACGTTCTGAATATTTATATTGTGTATGTGTGTTTCTGTTTCTGTATCAGTTGTTTGTGTGATTGCTGCGTATACCACAACTATCATCAAGCATATTTTATTTTTAGCTCCGGGTCACCCAGATGCACCTGGGCTTTTTTTTCTGCTCGTTGCAAGCAGTTTGATTGCCTAAATGTCAAAAGCAGAGTTAAAAATCACGCCGAGATGAGCAAGAAAAAAGGACAAGACAAGCGCTGCATTAAATGTTCAAGCGACACCGAATCCATATAGTAAAACTTCTCGGGTCATTTTTGTGCTGCTTGTACTATTCCAGCAATATATACGTAGTAGCGTGCCCAACCTAGATGACTTTTGAAGAGCGTCTGTGAAACTCATGTATATAATTTAGCATATAACGTAGGACTCAAAGCGAATAAAAATAAAAGACGTGCATTTGGCGTTTGAAAGGTTCTCGCGCACGTCTTTGCTTGAACTTGGCGTTTCACAGAACTCTGAGTTGTGTACAAAAGGCGGTCTGGATTGAAAACCTGTGTAGCCTACTGAAACACTCTGAGTGCCTCATAATAGTGAACTTGTCCAGCATGAACGTTCTTTTATCCGTTTTCCTTTGTCCGTTATGCTTCACACCCAAATATGTGTTCGCTAAAGGAAAGATATCCTGTAAGGATGCCGCTGGAACGGACGTTGACTGGTGAGCGTTGAGTTCATTCTATCTGTAGTCTCTTTGCAAAACGTATGAGATTAACATATGTGACGTCTTCATAATGTTCTTCTGTCGTTTTTCTTCTCAACCGCTTCAAGACACACGTTAACGGTGTGGTTCGTTGCTTTTACCAACGTGTTCTTCAAATATTTGCTGCTGAAAGCGGTAATATTTTAGTTTATGTATTATTGCGTATATTTCCTCTAACCAGCCATGTCATCATGACGCTCACGTTCGGTAGTTCTCAAACAAATGTATAACTTTCAATTAGTGGAATATAATTTTGCACCAACGCTGCAAATTACGAATTTGAGACGCCTGCATGGTTTGGCTTTTTCGAAACCTTCGGCTTGCCGGAAGACGACGTCAAGAAATACGAGGTCGGCAAAAGCAACTTATATAAGCACTTCGTGTCTGCTCGCCACGTGGTTTACGAGAGCTCTTGCTTTCACCGCAGCAACCATTATCAAATTTATTTCTTCCAGCAAGTTAGTTACAGCTCTGCACACACTTTCAGACAGATCAAAATTTGACACTTTCAAAGAGAGAATGATTCGCGACCACTTTGTCGTTGGTCTCAGGGACGCGAAGCTCTACGATACACGGCAAATGGACGCCGACCTCACGCTAGCAAGCGCCGTCGCGAAGGCTTGTCTCAAAAAAACAGTACACGAGCAAACACAGCACTTGCAAAACAACGACTATTCGTCCGTTACAACAAGGGAAACAGACACGGACGCTATCAAAATGAAGAGCGCTTCTTCGCAACCTCTTCGTAAGGAGCATCCCACGCATCGCGCAGGGTGTACAGAACATCTTGACAAAGCTCAGCGGTGTCTGTTCTGTGCGAAAGCGTCCAATCCAAGACTGGCCGGCCCGGCGAAGGCAGCAATGTGCTACCACTGCAACGTGAAGGGGAACTTCAGTGCGGTCTGTCGCAAGAAGTGCTGTCTGGGTGGGATGGTCTTCGCTTGATAAAGACACTGAGTTTTACTTTCTCGGTACTGTTGACAATTACTCCGCGACTACCAAGTTCATGGAAGTGTCTATTAACGGAACGTCAGTTACCGCGAAGGTATACAGGGGCGCTGAGGTATCTGTGGTTCCTTAAGCATTCCCTGAGATCCCATCAAAGTTAGATAGAACGGGCACAGTTTTAATGGAACGAAGTGGAAATCCACTAAAGGTTTTGGGAAAGTTCACTGCGGTAATTAGGTTGAGGCAGGTAACTATCAAACAGGCAGTATATGTCGTTACTTCGTTGCGGTCCGTTCTTCTTGGCAAAAATATCCAGGAGAGGTTCCGGGTGGTTAAATTTGCGGACGGTGTATAGTCTTCAGGACTTTGCTAACATCGGTACCCTCAGCTCTTTAAGGGATTGCGTACACTATCGGGAGAGTATACCATTCCCTTGGCGCAAATTTCTGTGCAAAAAGGGGTTCATGTGGCACGTCCAGTTCCTCTTCACGTGAGAAATGCTGTAAAGCATGAGTTGTAAGACGTAGAAAGAAAAGACGAAATAGATAAAGTACAAGGGCCTTGAGAATAGTGCGCTGGAATGGTTTCAGTGTGGAAACCATCAGCAGCAGCACAAATTTGTGTTGGTTTGGCGCTCCTAAACTGAAATGTACTCAAGGAACGTTATGTTCTGCCCACTGTGGATGAGATGCTAGAGTTGTTAAGTGGTGCAACAGACGCGAATTCTGGTTTTTCCCAGATTAAGTTGTTCAGCGACAGTTAGGTGTTGACCACTTTAATAACGCCGTACGGAAGGTACTACTTTCAGAGGCTGCTTTTTGGTATCGCATTGGCACCTGTGTGCTGCCAGAAACGAATGTCTGAAATGATCACTGGCATGCCAGGAGCTGTCAATTTGATCGATTATATTTTAATTTTCGGGAGCACGAAAGGACGTGAAAGTACAGTGACGTGAAGAAACATTGGAGAAGCTGCAAAAACAATGTGTAACGCTAAACAAAGCGAAGTGTTGCTGCGGGGTCGCAAAAGTAGCATTTCTGGGATGCATATCAATAAGGAAGGTGAGAACCAGATCTAAAGAAATTTGATGCCCATAAGAATCTAGAACCACCTTGAGACACAAGCGGTGTGCTCAGACTTCTCGAACTGACTAATCGCGTAGCCAAGGTAATTCCTCATCTCTCACAGATAAGCGTCCCACTGCGCGAACTTTAGCAAAGGGGTCGCCAGTGGACATGGCCTGAACCTCTAGAAGATACAGAGAGAAAGCAAGGAGAGGAATCGCAGAAAGGTCAACCAAACGTGCGTCTGGTTTGCTACCCTACACTGGGGTAAAGAAAAGGGGGCAGAGAAAGAGGAAGAGAATGAGCACTCGGTGCATGTACGTCGGAGTATCCACACGGACAACTGGTCTCCCAAACCGGTGCACCTCAAGTACTGTCTAGTGCTCAAATCGCTTTGTGTGCCAGTGATAGGTGTGGTCACGGTGCGAGTATCTTTGTCTCAGAGAAAGGTCTCGAGTGTAGTCAATTTAAAGTTGTCTGTAGAGAGAGGCGTTGTATGTTGTAGTCAAGACAGATACACAATAGGTGCTCTATGGTTCCCTCGTGCCTACAGCAGTCGCGCAACGTGCTCTTGGCCATTCCCATACGATAGGAGTAAGCGTTCGCGAACGCCACTGCAAGCCAAAAGCGTCACAGTAAGCTTGTTTCGTCGCGGGAAAGGCTAGATGGCAGTTGTAGTCCTAGAAGGTGGTCCAGCTTATGTAATCAGCTATTGAAGACACTTGAACTCCAGGAAGCTTGTGACTTTTTGCGTGCAAGCAGACGAAGTTCCCTGGCAGCATCCGTCCTTGCCAATGACATTGCTACTCAGAGCGTCAGGAAACTGCTCTTAGAATCATCAAAGAACTCATATGTTATGAACGTTGCATGTCAAAATATAACCCAAAGCGCCCTTCAGTAGTTTCCACTGATGCCTCTTCATTTGAATTTTTGCACGGTATTGTTCCAAGAGCAAAGTGATGGTGAGTTCCACCCGCCGTGGTTGCTCAGTGGCTATAGTGTTGGGCTGCTGAGCACTAGGTGGGGGGATCAAATCCTGGCCACGGTGGCCGCATTTCGATGGGGGCGACATGCGAAAACACCCGTGTACTTTGATTTAGGTGCACGTTAAAGAACCCTAGGTGGTCGAAATTTCCGGAGTCCTCCACTACGGCGTGCCTCATAATCAGAAAGTGGTTTTGGCACGTAAAACCCCATAATTTAATTTTTTTTAATGGTGAGGTCCGTCCAGTGGCGTTTGCCTCCAGTTCATTATCGCCGGCAAAGTCTCGGTACCCACAGATCTAGAAGGAAGCTCTAGCCCTAACATAAACAGCGGAGAGGTTTAAGGGGTATCTCATAGGACTTGACACAAATGCGTCTGTTTGTGGTCCCATACACAAGGCCAAGGAGCTCCGAATTCCCGGACTCTTTATACAGAAAGAAGAGTCGACACAACACTAGAAAAGCTCCGCAAGGTTGGGGACCGAGTGGGGCGAATGGTCCGGCGTGTCTCCAACAAGAGAGGGAGATTACGAAGCAGGGACGCTGTGCGGCTAGCTCACGCTTTCCCAACCAGCTGAATTCTATATTCGGTCCCCTATCTCCATCTGCGGAAACATGATGAAGCGAAACTCGAGGTCATCCTCCGCAAAGTGATGAAGAGGGCCCTTGACCTCCCTGTCGCAACTTCGAACGTGAGATTTCTCGCTCCGGGAGTAGTGAACACCTTTCAAGAGCTCAAGGAAGCCCACCTTACCAGCCAATACACACCTCAAGCTCAGGTGAATTCGGGAAGAAATTTGCTGGACCGGCTCCACTTGAAACACAGCTTTCACATTCAGGAGCGAGTCCCAGTGCCCGAACTCTGGAGACGCGCCATCAGAGTTCGACCCCTCTCCACAAAGATGGATAGGGAACACCACAGTCGTCGTTGCCAGGCGAGGGCGGACGCCTTGCAACGCCACTATGGCAACAAACGCGGAGTCTTCTACGTGGATGTGGCCGGTTCATTCCGCGGGGGGTGGCATACGGCAGTGGTCATCCACGAGGAAAAGCAAGCAGATGGTAGATGGGCTTACCTTCAAAGCCTCGGGCTAACACATTCAGAAGAAGAAGCTATTACCCTAGCTGCCTCTGACCCCCGGTCTCAATATATCGTAACCAACTCGCGCAGGCCTTGTCGAAATTATGAAGCTGGTTGGGTCACCCCGCTAGCGTAACGAATATTGGAGAACTATAGCAAAGGGGGTATTGATCCTACCCCCATTGCCTAGTCCGGGCTCCGAGCCACCAGGGCCCAGCAGGGAATGAAGCCGCGAACACGACGGTCCGAGCACTCATCTACAGGGCGTCCCAGTTAGATCATGGGTACATGGAATCCGAAGGCAGCTATCTTGTTACATTCAAAGATATCACTGCATTTTACAAAGATAGGCATCGCCAATACCTAAGTCCTGCAAAAGAGCTTGGCAAGGCTAATGAACGCATCTTGATCGGACTTTTTACTAACACTTTATTGCGCCCGGCAATCTTGAAACATTTCGATTGTTCCTTCACTGGCAAGTGCCAATACTGTGGGGAGGTGGCTAACACCTACCACATGGTTTGGGCTTGTCAGCTCAATTCAGCTCTTTCCCTCAACCCTAACCCAATCCGAGAGGAGTGGGAGGCGATGCTGCTCGTTTGCTCGGACCTTCAGGCCCAAAAGACCTTGCTCCGGAGGCAAAGCTGCCGGCTCGTACCAATGGGGTCCCGGAATAGGGACTCCACCCACTGCGAAGCCCCTTATGGGCTCCGCCTCTCTTTTTATTTTCAATAAAGGCTTTCAAGCAAGCAAGCATAGGACTCGAAGTAAAGTTCGATACTGACCACAAACCGCTCGTAACGCTGCTGGGCAAAGCACCGCTTGATCTGCTTTCTCTGCGTATTCAACGCTTCCAAGTAAGGCTAATTCCCTTCATGTTCAAGTTCGGATATGTGCCCGGCAAAGTCTTGTATTGTCCGATACTTTGTCAAGGGCTCCACTCCCATTGAGCCAGAGAGATCCTCAAGCACCGTCCGTATCCGAAGTCGAGCACTTTGCCACGGTTGCGTTGATGCCGTGGCTGCAGTTAGCGGCTTCAAACCGCAGTCGGCCAAAAACTCTGTCAAACCTTATTTCGCTTTTGTTGAAACGGGTGGCCACAATACCGCTCTATTCAAGTATGGATGCAACCATATTGTCACGTGGTAGTGAGGGTAAAGAACAGAGTAACAATACTGTGAAAGGCGAAACAAACTTTTATGGGTGAACCTACCCGCCGTGGTTGCTCAGCGGCTATGGTGCTGGGCTGCTGAGCACCGGGTTGCGGGTTCGAATCATGGCAACGGCGGCCACATTTTGATGGGGGCGAAATGCGAAAACACCCGTGTACTTAGATTTAGGTGCACATTAAAGAACCCCAGGTGGTCAAAATTTCCGAAGTCCTCCACTACGGCGTGCCTCATAATCAGAAAGTGGTTTTGGCACGTAAAACCCCATAATTTAATTTTTAAAAATGGGTGGTGAACCTGTGCCCACAAAACAGGCTACACTTAAAGCACAACTATAGCGGTGAACACAGTCGGCGATCGCCGAAATCTGATCTACTGGTCAGGCGCGTCGGCTTTATAGACGAGCCATCGAATGTTCCAGAGTAATCGCTGGTGCCCGCGTGTCTTCCACAATGTTCTACACCATTCGCGTCGCTCATACATGCAATCAGATTACACAAGCTTTGGTGACAACAGACAGCGGATAGAACAGTCGGTAACGTTCTAGAAATTTCCGGTACATGCAGGCGCGTCCTGCACTGAGCGATAACATTCGTTAAAGGGTGAAAGGCGCTCACACGAAAAACATAAGTAAGTCCACGTGTCAATATTAGTAATCTAGGGCGACAATCTCATCTTGTAATGAGGTTTCATGAAAGATATGCGCCTCTTCTTACCGCATTGTCAAATCACCGAAGTCTTGAGTCACCTACGTGGTAGTCACGAGGACATCACTAAATGTGAAGCACGTGCACACGAGTCCGTATGTTGGTCGCGACTAAACTCGGAACTAGCAAAGTTAGCAACAAACTGAAGAGAGTGCTGTATAACCAATGATCTCGTCCTACACCTCGATGCCGCCTTGCATTAAAGCCGAAATTGATCTTTGTCAAATAAAGGATGAGAACTGTCTGGTCGTCGCTGATTACCTGTCACGATATTTAAAGTTGCTCATCATGCAGCGATACCAATGACCACGTCGTTACCCAGCTTAAGATAACCACTGCACGGTATGGTATTCCGCAAGTAGTCCTTTCAGACAATGGAACAGAGTTTATCCCGTCAGCATTTCAGTCCTTTTCGAAAGATTATGAGTTCGAACAAGTCACGTCGAGCCCAAGATATCCACAGGCCAACTGAGAGGTGGAGAGCATGGTTAAGATGATAAAAGGTCAGAAATCCCGTGACCCGTCCCTGCTCTAATTAGGACACAGGGTTACCTCTGGACCTCTGGGAAAGACTTCAGCCGGGCTCTCGATGGGCCAGTGATTGCGTATTACGATTCCCCTGCACCGCATGAAGCTTTCACCCAAGGTCGACAACCTAAAAATGTTCGCGATCAAAGATCGTGCTGTCACAAAGAAGCAGAGGAGGAACTTCAATCGCCGTCATTCGGCACGAAATATTCCACCCTTGCTTCCAGGCAATAGTCTGTGGTTGAACGACTGTAAGACAGCAGGCGTTGTCCTAGAGAACACCAAGAGACCAAGCTTCTACGTCATCAGAATGGACTCAGGAGTACAAATCCAGAGAAATCGGATGGCTCTCGTGCGGCTTGAGCTGAAGGCTGATGATGGAAGGTCACCCCCCACAGCCAGAAATTTAGTCCATCTGCCAAGTGAGCACACTACCGGGTCAGATGTTGGTAAAGAAAGACACCTTGTTCCATTGCCTTGGGATCAACCGAGTGCTTACGTGACATGCCGATGTACCCGAACGTTATGGATACGAGCGGTGAAAATTTTGGTGTCACGATTCAAGTTGCTTGTAGCTCGTCGATTGTCTGAAGTGCTGTATTGTGCGACCAGTGTGACTCTTTTCTTGTACCAGTGCAGTGATATTGCCAAATGTCTCCACGGCTTAAAAAAACAGACGTGGCGTTGCATTAAACGCAACGAGCGCTCCGATAACGGGGAGAGGAACGCATCAAAGTGCTCCAGCGCTCCACCGAGCGACGCGGGCGTTCCAAGGCGGCTGCGGCCTCCGAGCTCGCCGGTAACGTCACCGCCCGCCAGAACATGCGCAACCAAGAGTGGCGCCAGTCAGAAGACGATGATTTGACGTGTGTAGGTGTAATCGGTGTCATCAGCCATATTGTTTAGGCCTCGTTGTCTTTCTCCGTAAATATTCTAAATACGTCGTTATATGTGACTTCTGCAACGTAAAAACTGGTGAGAGGTGTGGGGTACTCACGAGAAACAACAACGGACCTCCGCAGTGGTCGTCACCTCGGACAGGACATGATGCATGCAGCCGGACTTCACATGACGCGGCCCATATCAATGCCTACAATGGCTCAGCCGCGGGATCCAGGAACGTTCTGGGGCATCAACCACCTTGCCGTGGAAGACTGGATCGCCACGCATGGGTGTGTAAGTGCTCACAATAATGGGATCCGACGATTATGTTGGCTAACTTGGTCTTCTACCCGCAAGGCATGGCGAAGGTGTGGTATGACAACCGCGAGGAAGAGCTTAACGATTGGGACACGCGCAAGCAAACCCTCAGGGACTTGTTCGGCCGTCCCGTCGGGCGAAAGACCATCGCAAAGAAAGAACAACCCGCACTCAGAGGTACACAGAATCGTATGTCTCTTAAATCCACGACGTGCTGGCTCTGAGCCGTAAGGCCAACAGCGATATGGCTGAGTTAGACGAGGTGGTGCATGTACTGCAGGAGATGGCTGAAGATGCTTTCAATCTGCTCATGTGCAAAAATTGTGACACAGTACAGAAAATTATAAAATAATTTCAAAGCTTTGGGCAGGTCAAGAGCCACTGTATTGCAACGCCACTCACACGTCTGCCGAACACAGCTGCGACATCCTCTTGTGACAGCACCCTAGGAGTGCAGCTACTATCACCATCAGATGACCTGACGAGGATTGGCATTGTTCCTGCAGGCCGTTTTTCAGCCCCAGGAATCAAGTATCCTCGGCTGAAAGGGGCTGCAGCCTCTTTTTTTCAGCCCTGAAGCCCCAGTCAGCTGAACAAGTTGCCTGCAGCACCATTTGTGCAGGCAATAGTGCGTTAAGAACTCGCTAATCTTGGAGTTCATTCTGTATGCGCTGTTGCCGCTTCACAGATGTCTCATGCTTCAGGTCCATCGACTGATCCACGGGATCCTGCAAGCTACCGAAATCGAGCCGAGTGGCGAACCGCAGACAATCGGCCAATCTGTTTTGCCAGCCGCCCTATTGGTCACATGGCTCGCTATTCAAACAACAGTACTGTCTTCTCACGTGTCCGACCACCATTCAGAACTTATTATCACCCTGAACAGAGCAAGCATCGTTACCAGACTTCATTGGCGCCGCAACAGCCAAAAAATGACGCTCGTGCTCCTTGAACAGTCCCTCGTCGTCATTCCGACGTAACTAGTCCTGTTCGGCGCCAGCTCGTTGCCCGCAGTCCCCGATGCAGCCCCGACGCCTGTCTCTGCAAAACTAAGCGATGCAGCTCCCGGAGGTGATGCTGCATTGACGACTCGACCGCAAAACCTTCTGATCACTTTGCCGACCAAACAGAACTTGATGGACGCTTCAGTCGATGGCGTCAACGTACCAGCACTCATTGACACTGGCTTTCTCCCTCCGAGACACCGAGTTCTTTGGTTCGTTCCGCTTGCTGAGGCACACGTTTCGTTGCCGCGCCGAACTCTGCGTTGTTCGACGCTCACCGCGTGATTGGTGGGTGCAAAGTCCGATGCGGGGCGCCTCGTAAGTGATCACTGCGCCGTAGCGCAATGTCTTACACCCATTGGCGGGTCGACGGGAACGCTGTCGCGTTTCACTCTTGAAGGCGAAGCTTAAGCGTCCTCCAATTTTTGTTTGCCGTTTTGGAACAATTCCCTTGAGACGTTATACACGGCTTAGACTTTTTTATCATCTCATTCAGTCCTCTTTCATTGTGCGTCTAGTGTCATTCAGCTTGAACTGCCCCATGAGTGCCGTAGTCCATAAGTCCCACAACCACGGTTATGCTCTTCCGAAGGCATCCGCCTGTCGCCTGAAGCCGCTACGTACGTAACTCCTTTGTCGTTCCCACCTGTTCTTGATAGCGTCTATGTACTATGTCCCACCGCTTACATACTGCTTGAAAGAATTTGGCTGTTCCCTATACCTACTCACTGTTATAGGCAATCAGACTTCGCTCCCTCTTCTTATATTTAACTGCTCGACTGAAAGTCTTCACACAGGCATGACTTGGACGATATCTCACACCTGTAAATGATTGCGAGATATCGGCTCTTGACACCGAAATTCCGCTGCCGTCTACAGAAACCTCCAATTCACCGACTCTCACATACGAACTTAGCAAGTTGTTTGCATGTGATCTTCTTCCTGCACAAGCTGCTGACCTGCGATGTCTCTTGGGAACTTACTGCGACATTTTTTCACCTTAACGGCCGCCCAATAACCGAGACATCGGTGGTCATTCATCGTATTTAAACACGAGACGCCAATATCAGACGCCGCAGTCTTTCACATACTGAACGACAAGTAATACAACGAGAAGTCGAAAAGATGCTGACTAAAGGTGCTATCGAGCCATCATGCAGTGCATGGGCGTCACCTGTTGCCCTGGTCAAGAAGGACGGCAGTTGGCGTTTTTTTTTTTTTTTGTGGATTGCAGACACCTCAACAAAATCCCGCGCAAGGATATCTACCCCTTGCCGCGTACTGATGACGCATCGGACTGCTTGTACGGAGTCAAGTCGTACTTTTCATCGATAGACCTCCGATCAGGCTATTGACAGACATTCGTATATGATGAGGACAGTGAGAAAACTGTCTTCGTAACACCTGACGGCCTCTACCAATTCAAGTTTATGCCGTTCGGCCATTGGTGTTCCCCGGTAACCTTCGAAAGAATGATGGACTCCTTCCTTCGCGGCTTCAAATGGTCCACATGTCTGTGTTATTTAGACAGTGTCATAGTCTTTTCGCCAATTTTTGCGAGTCATCTAACGCGTCTATCGGCTATTCTTGCTGCTTTGCGGCGCGCCATCCTTCAGTTCAACTTATCCAAGTGCTGCTCTAAACGTCGTCAGATTACCGTTCTTGGCCATCTCGTCAGTGCCGCTGGCGTTCAACCCGACCCTGACAAAATTAGCGCTGTTTAGAACTTTCCTGTTCCGTCTTCCGCCGCTGACATAAGAAGCTTTGTTGGACTATGCTCCTATTTCCGTCGTCTTATCAAAAATTCTGCCGAAAGCGCTCCCCACTCACCGACTTACTTAAGAAGTACGTTGCATTCACATGGGGCCTTGTTCAAAAAGCTTTCTTCCTCGTACACTTGCTCAGGGCTCCCCCATTGCTGGCTCATTATGGCTCATATGCAGCCACTGAACTTCACACAGATGCCAGTGGTCCTGGAATTGGGGTGATACTCGGTCAATGGCAGCGGAACGCCGAGCGCATATTTGCATACGCCAGACGCCTCATGTCACCCACCGAGAGGAATTTTCAATTACCGAACGGGAGTGCCTGGCGTTAACTTGGTCAGTCGCCAAATTCCGCCTCTACTTGTATGGCCGCACATTTCCCGTGGTTACCGATCACCACGCCTTGTACTGGTTCTCTTAACTTAAGACCACACTGGACAATTCGGTATATGGGCGCTACTGCTCCAAGAATATTAATTTGCTGTTTTATACACGTCAGGCCGTTTTCACAAGGATGCCGACTGCCTCTCTGGTCATGCTCTCGAGCGCCTTGAATATGATCTGCCTTACACCGACTCTTGCATCCTGGTCATTTGTTACCTGCACGACATTCGCACTGAAGAACGGCGTGTTGACTGCTTACGTGTTCTCATCGATCGTCTCAATTCTGAACATTCGGAGCCCACGCTGCGCAAGTGTGCTCCGCGACGACTTTCTCTACCGTCGCAGCTTACGCCCTGAATGACCAGAATTTTTACTCGTTGTGCCATGCCATCTCCGGACATCAGTTCTTGAGCAGTTGCATCACGCTCCTACTGCAGGCCACCTCGGCGTTTTCCATACATACGATCGCGTACGCCTCTTCTACTGGTCAGGCCTGTACCGCTCTGTGTACCGCTACGTTGGAGCCTGTGTGCTCTGTCAGCGCCGAAAATAAAAAAACCTGCTGTGAAGCCCGCTGCACGCCTTCACCCCATCGATGTGCCCACAGAACCATTCTTTCAGGTCGGTCTCAATCTTCTCGGCCCTTTTCCGACGTCGAAATGTGGCAATAAGTGGGTTGTTGTCGCGACTGATTACGCGACCCGGTAAGCGATCAAGCGAGCTTTGCGCACAAGATGTGCAACTGAGGTGGCACATTTCCTTTTACATGACGTCATCCTCAATAGCGGCGCACCCCGGCAGCTCCTCAGTGATCGTGGCGGCACTTTCATGTCCAGGGTAGTTGAAGACCTACTTCGGCTCCTCTTCTGCCGATCACGAGCTTTCCATCACCTACCACCCACAGACAAACAGGCTGAGGAAGCGCCTCAATCGCACGTTGACAGAAATGCTGTCTATGTACGTTTCTGACGACCACAGAGATTGGGACAGCACGTTACCCTATGTGACCTTCTCCTATAATTCGTCCCGTCACGAAAGCGCTGGCTTTTCACCATTTTGTGTACCTTCTATTCGGCCGCCACCATTCTTTGCCCTTTGACACGCTGGTTTTTTCCTCCACGAGCACTCCCTCTGAATATGCTCAAGACGTCTTCGCCAGGGCTCACACGGCACTCCAGATTGCTGGCTCCCGGCTCAATGAATCTCAGGCCGCCCAGAACATTCGGCACGACAGCCGACACCGGGACCTTCAGTTTTCCCTTGCCTCCGTTGTCTTCCTATGGACACGCTGTCGCCGCGTCGGCTTGTCTGAAACCTGCTGCCGCGCTGCACAGGGCCCTACACGATAGTGCGTCAGCTTGGCGATGTGAACTACGAGATTGATCCGCTGGATTCACGTGTCTCCGCGGACGTTGTGCATGTGTTCCGGCTGAAGCCTTAGTTACTTTGACGCGAGTTTACCTCCCTTCGCGCCGAGGCGGTGCCTTTGCAGGCGAGGGTTATATTACGGCGCAACCAACAGTGGCGGCAGCCAGAAGATTATCTGACGTGCGTAGATGGGGAACGGTCTCGACAGCCATCTTAGTTACGGATCGTTTTCTCTCTTGTAGATATTGTAAATATAATATGTCTGGCATCTGCTACGTAGAAATGTAAAAGCTTCACTGACAATAAACGGTGGGGGTCTTGGTTTCACGATTGCACGGTTGTTTGCTTTTTTCATCCCTCAACGCGCCTTCCCCGACACGATGGCAGTAGCGCTACATTATCTAGTGGCCTTGCCTTTGCACCCGGAGTTGATATGACTCTTCCCCGCTTATTCTTTTGCGGTAGGCTTCTGTTTATGAGCACCCGCGGTTTTTACTGTAGACACGTTTATACGTCTTCATACCCAAAATTTCCTCCACTGATCCTTGTTCTTTTCTTCAATGTGTTGCACCGACGCTGTGCAGCGTCACCCCGCCGTAGTGCCTTAGCGACTTCTTCTTGATATACGATTTCCCTATATTGTAGCCGTCCCTTTGCTTCTTCGATCTATCCTTCTCTCGATTGTTTGTTGCCACCTCATCTTTTCTCTCTGTGAAATCTAGCTCTCCGGCCGATTCTATGCCTTGTAGGCGGTATACTTCCGAGTCACTCTTGGAGCTTGTGCACCTCTCTTTATCTGGATATGCCTTTTCTTGCGGACTGTTCTCCTGCTCGCGCTTATCGTTATCGATATCGACAACGCTAGTTATCTTTTTCAAACAATCGCCTACGTGGCAGTTGGGTACTGTCATATCCTGCGTAAAAACTTCATTCGCTGTTTTCATAACAGAGGCGCTCTGCATGGATGAACTCTTTCTTTCTTTCATGCCCTCGTGGCTCGTCCATTCTGGTGCTTGGAGCTCTCTGAAACAGTCTTCAGTTACAAAAACAATGTCGTTCCGAGGTGAAGCAACTCTCGTCTCTTCTACATTCCTACATTCTGCTCGTTTGCTATGCAAAACTCAATTAGAATATCAGCCGTCCTCTCGTCTGGGTCATTCTGCAGACGGAGTTCCCAAGTCGCAAGCGCCTCTTCAAAGACGTTATGAGTGCTCTCTAATCTCTTAAGTTCTAGCATCTTTCTCCTGTCATGCTGCTGTGCTACCATAATAAGCCCACTCTACATGGTAATCTTAGCATCACTGACTTTGATTTTGAAAGCATGTAATCTTTCTCGCAGCATGTTTATAGCTTTCTCTTGGTACTGCTTCCCCTCCTCATATGCTTTCCGAACTGCAGACGATGAGCAAAACGAGAACAAGGTGAAAGCAGGAGCCAACGTTTCGACAAGTGCAATTGTGCTGCAGTCTTCTGCAGCACATTCTACGTATGAAGTGGCATGGACAAGGTTTCCTTCCATCCGCAATTAGCTTGAGGCCCTGCTCCTTGCTAAGCCTTTCCTAATATCCTGTTCCAGTTCATCTATGCGCTACCAAAATCGGAGTGCAGGACCGGAAGTTTATCCTGACAGGCTCGTTTATTGTTACGAATTTTAGCACTCTCAAGAGAGACAGGAGGCAACGTGTGCATGATAGAAAAATAAATCCCCGACGATTAAGATACTCCGCAATTCGCAATTTTAGGACCGCTCTGTTGGTGTTTTCATGTCGCGATATATTGATGCAAAGAATTTGAGAGAGACATGTAGCAAGGTCGGCGATCGTCGAAAATCTGATCTGCGGGTCAAGCGCGTCGGCTTCATACATCATTCGTTGAAGGCTCCACGGGCTTAAAAGGGTCGGAAGGTGAGCTCGTTCGATGCATAACAGCGCCAGTCCTGTGTTTCTTCCGCGTGTCCGTGTTTCAGTGCTGTTTTTCTAGCAATGTTCCAGTGTAATCGCTGGTACCACATGGCTTCCAGAAAGTAGCACACAATCCACGTCACGCATACAGTCAGATGACAAAACAAACGCAAACCAAGACAATCCAAACGAGCGTGAACGAGACCATACCATGCGCGAAAAAACAAGCGCGAACGAGAGCTGACGCCAGCAGACGATAATGCGAAACGAGCGATCCGGCTGAGACCACATACGAGTGCGCACCCAGCGGTCGGGTAGGTCGGCATGAACCAGTTTTCTGCGCGCACGTCGCTGAAGGAACCGCTCTCATCGGTCCTTTCGCGCCTCATCCCTTTCGCCATCCACTCCGTGATCGCTCTTTCATCGTTAGCTGTGCTCGTTCACTCGGTCATGCCATCTACGCCGCCACCCCTCGGCACCGAAACGGGCGCCTAAGACCCAATCCGACGTGGCACAAGACGCGGCTGTTGTAGTTCGGACGTCACGCAGGCGTCGGCCTCCGTCGCTGTCGCTTGACGGGACTGGTTTCTGCAACAGCGGTGATGACCACGTAGCACAGGAGTTGGTCGTAGTCGGTAGTGCACTCGGTCGATAACGTGGCCAGGCGGTTGCTCCCGTGGCACTGGACGGCGGTGGGTGACGGGTTCACGGGGCTGAACCGAGGCCGTGGTGCACTGCCACAGCACCGTAGCCGGGGCTCAGGAGTTGGAGCTGTCGGCGACCAACTCTCAGACGTCCGCTATTCGGTCCGGGTCTCCGAGGGGTCCCGATCACGTCATCTTAGCATAGCTAGTGATGCATATAACGTTATTATAAGTTTTTGACCTCCTTGATACGCTTGCAAATAAAAATTCTACGGAACTAACTTGAATGATTCTTCGCAAATCAAAAGGATATTCGTGCCTATATAAATGCAACGTTGTGCTGTGTGTAACGACCTTTTATGTTACATTTTGCCTCAAGCGTCGGTCCTTGGCGGTTGCTGTTCCTCATATTTATCAATGATATAAGTGAAGGCTGTGTTTCAAATATCAGATGTATGCGGATGATTGCGTTGTGTAGCATATTGTGTCATGTGCCGAACATACGAGTGTGTTGCAGTTTGATCTCGAAAAAATTTATTGCTGGTGTGCTTAATGGAAAATTCTTTTGAACGTAGCAAAGCTTTATCATGTTAAATTTACGAACAAAAAGGAAGAAGGTGCCTAGTTCATACTCTGTAAATAATGTTTTAGTGCAATGCGTTGACGAAGTCAAATACTTGGGCGTCACTTTAACTGCGGCATTAGACTGGACATCCCACATTGACATAACAGGTGCTAAAGCGTGCCGCCTTTTCCACCTTTTCCAGAGAACTTTAAGTATGCGCCCAAACGTTTGAAGAAAGCTTTGTATCTTACAAATATTAGGCCTGTGCTAGAATACGCTTGCGCAGCATGGGAACCCTTCACAAAAGTTCTTTAAGATAAGTTGGTTTTCATCGGTTAGCAGCTCGCGCCCCGTGTTTTCTGCCGCCTTCGACAACGTCAGCCACGCGGCCATAATGGAGGGCCTCAACAACACCAACTGCGGAAGGAAAGTGCACGACTACGTCAAGGACTTCCTAACCGACAGAACGGCAACGGTATGGCTGGGGGAGTTGAGAAGCGACACCTTCTCCACACCGTGTAAAGGCACACCCCAAGGCTCCGTGATATCGCCCGTGCTATATATTGTGGCGATGATCGGCCTGGCAAAACGACTCGGCGAGATCCAGGGCATCCAACACGCGATGTACGCGGGCGACGTCACGGTTTGGGTCACGCAAGGTTCACTGGGAGAAAAACAAGAGAAGCTACAAGAGGCTGCGCGCTGTGTCGCAAAGTAAACCAGAGAGAGCAGACTGGTATGCTCCACAGAAAAATCCGAACTACTGAGAGTAGGTAGACACCCCACCCAAGCAGCACTGGTAGTAACGCTTGACGGTCAAAACATCCCATAAAAGAACATGATCAGAATCCTGGGCATGTGGCTACAGGGCAGCAGAAAATGCAGCCACACCATCAGCCTCCTGAGCAAAGCGACGGAGCAGGTGGGCCGGATGATCAACAGGGTCTCCCAAAAAAGATACGGCATGAAAGAGGAAGACACACTCAAACTCGTCGGCAGCTTAGTCGTCAGCCGAGTCATCTACTCGCTACCGTACCACGCGATGACCAAAGGAGAGAGGGAACAGGCGGACACGATACTCAGGAAAGCATACAAGACGGCTCTCCATCTGCCAAAAAAAAAAACGTCAAACGAAAAACTGCTCCAACTGGGCATCAGCAACACTTTCAGTGAACTGGCGGAAGCCCTGCTCGAAACGCAAAAAACCAGACTCAAAAGCATCCCTGCAGAGAGAGCGCTCCTGACTAGGCTGGGACGGGACACGAGCGGACACGTAGATAGCTACGCAGACGTGCCCGACTGCCTAAGAAAAACAATAAGCGTTAGGCCAGTACCTAAGAACATGGACCCCAACCTCCACGAGAGCAGAAGGCAGACACGAGCCGAATACGTGGAAAAGACACTAGCGCGACTAGACAACATGGTATACACGGATGCTGCCACGTACCCGCGAGAAGGGAAGCGCACGGCCACGGCGGTGGTAGTGGACAGTGACGGGAATCTGATCACATGTGCGACGGCAAAGGCAGCCGGCACAGCGGAGGCCGAAGAAATTGCCGTGGCGCTGGCGGCAGTAGAAGGGCATAGGACAGACAGGCCTCTAAACATCTTAACAGACTCGAAGAAAGCGTGCAGAAATTACAAGAGGGGCAGGATTAGCAAAGCCGCCCTCAGGATTCTTGGTGGAGCCAACTTCGCCGAGAGGAACGTTACGCACAAGTTAATCTGGATTCTGGCCCACGCAAGCATAGAGGGTAATGAAAGGTCAGACAGCCTAGCTCGAGAGACCACGTTCCGAGCAGAGCAGTCGCACGCCCCGGAGTATCACCCACACGCTTGTGAAGGAGGATACACAGAAACCTTAAACTTACACAGAGGGACGAGAGCCAAATATCCCCCACCGCACAAAGCTCTAACGAAGGAGGAAGCAACGAGTTGGCGCTGATTGCAGACAAACTCCTTCCCAAATTTATACATCCTAAACAAAATGTACCCAACAGAATACAGAGACACCTGCCCATGGTGCGGGGCCACACCCACACTCTATCATGTCACATGGGAATGTAAACACAATCAATCGTTCCACCAACACAATAACCCGAGTGCGGGGCTATGGGAGAGCCGGCTTACCAGCTGCGAGCTCACGGCCCAAAGGGCCTTAGTGCAGCACGCTAGTGAGGTAGCTAGGCTCAGTGGAGCCCTGGAATAGGGGCCCACCCTTGCCGGAAGAGGTGGAAGAGACAGAACCAAGTCGCCGGCGCCCAAGAAGACGACGGAGACCTCGAGACGCTAAATCCTTGAAAGAACCAAATAAAGTTTTTCTCTCTCTCTCTCTCTCTCTTAAGATAAGTTAGAGCATGTTCAGAAAAGGGCTGCAAGATTCGTCACGGGCGTGTACGACTGCAAAATTAGAGGTTCGCAAATCAGGGAAAATCTAAGGTGGAAATTGCTGTCCACACGCAGAAAAAAAGCAGGTTAACGCTTTTACACATTAACAGCGGTAACACAGGAATCGATTAGAACATATTGACACGTGTACTTATCTTTATCGGGCGACCACGTTTCGCCGCCTAACAAATGTAATCGCACAGCGCGGGACGCGCCTGCATGTATCCGAAGTTTCTGGAAAGTTATCGATGCTTCTACCCGGCTGTCTGTTGTCGCCGAATTTTGTGTTATCTGATTGCATCGCGTGACACGAATGGTGTAGAACTTTGTGGAAGGCACGCGGGTCCGAACGATTAGTCTGGAACATTCGACGACTGCTCTATAAAAGCCGACGCGCTTGACCCGCTGATCAGATTTCCGACGATCGCCGACCGTGTTCGCCGCTATCGTTGTGCTATAAGTGTAGCCTATTTTTGTAGGCACAGGTTCGCCCAATAAAAGCTAGTTTTGTATTCCACCGTATTGCTGCTTTCTTCACCGTCACTATCACGTGACAATATATTTAAAACCACCTCATCATCAGTCTAAGAGACGCGGCCATTCCAAGAAAATAAGGGCCTACCAAAGTCGTATAAATGTATTTAAGTTTTCATTCTTTCCGCGAACAATTGCACAAGGGAATTTGCTCCCGGACGAGGTAGTGTCTGCACCCGATTTTTCATCTGCCATAGAGAACTTTACATGAATCTGTTTTAGACAATATTTCTAGTGTGCCGTTTTATGCATTGTGTAACAAATTTTATAATTGGATGTTGTTAGTATTGGATGTGTTGTCTTTCTCTACTAATTACGATGATTGTATTTTTAATACCATAACTGATATGATCCCGTTTATCGCGAAGTTCAATCTTTGACCTTTATGTTTGTAATTAACCCCCCTACGATAATACCCAACTCGGGCGCTGTAGGTATTTGTAATAAATAAATAAATGCATTACTTCATTGTATTGGGGCGAAGCGCTGTATTGGAAGTTTCTAGGATTCTACATGTGCAGGACGGTCCAACTATCATGAACCAAGATTTATAGATATGCACATGCCATGGTGTTGGACAGAACCAAGGTAATGTTATTTGTCGTCGCTTGGAGATCCTCAAACTATTTTTTGCATTCCACCTAAATATATATTTAGTCTTAAATAATTAAATAACTTCTGAAATACTATAGTTACATTAAAACTGCCAATGAGAAGATTCTGGAGCAACATGAAAAACTCCCGATACACGTTTTCATTGCTCAATATATGCTACATAAAAATGTTTTTCCGAGCGTGAAAGAAGCTCCCGAACAGACGCAAAGTGCCTGGAGTGGCTAATCGCGTGGCAATTTTGCGTGTATTCGTGTGCTTCGTTCGCTCTTAGTAAAACACTTTCATATAGGACGTATTGAGCAACAGAAAGGTGTATCGGGAGCTTCTCATGTTGCTCTACAATTTTCACATTGACACTTTTCACCTCATTATAATAATTCAGAAGGTTACTAAGGACTATTTATGCAATTAGGTGGAATGAAAAAAATAGTATGGATATCTCCTAGCGGCGGTAAAAAGCATTAATTTTGTTCTCTGCAGTTACGTGCCAATTGCATATTTTTAAATCTTAGTGTATAATAGTTGCGACATCCTGTATACACCAGCGCAGCTTAGGAAACAGCATATGTACTGAATATAAATGCTTCCAATTGAAAGTAACAGCACAACGTGAAGTGCGCAATGCCATTTGGTTGTCATTTAGGTTCGTGTTATACAAGCTTCCGAAGACAAGTCGAAACAATAAAACATCTCTGAAATTGTATGGAGGTGAAATGGCGTATTACGACAGCATTTCAAACACAACAACCTGGAAATTGTTGCCTTCAGATATATACAATGACCTCAAGAACCCAGTTACGGAGACGCTCAAACCTATTTTTGGAAAGAAACCTGAAAAAGTGAGTACTCAGCCTGTTTGGTCTCATCGGAGTATTGTACCTCACCGTATAGAGGAACAAAAGCGTTTTACAGAGTTTTTTTTTTTTTTTACCTAGAACTGCTGACACTTCACGTGACATCCGTGAAGTGTTTCTGAATATATTACAATTTCTGCGCGTAGCAATTGCTGTTTAAATAGCGTAGCTTTCTTCCCGAATTATTTCTCTAACGCATTTAAGTTCTTCATGAATCATGTTGACTTTGGCTCATGTTATTACGCGCGCATCGCAGTTTGTCCATGTCGCAGTGTCTTTATTTCAACCCTACAGTACGACAAAAAATTTTCACAGCTTCAAGCATAGTACATCTTGCGACGTGAATGGTTTTCAAGTGCATCCGATAAAATACCTCCTGTGTGTCATTGCACCTGTTTTACCACATATGTTTAACCTTTGCTTGGAATTCGGCACTTTTCCGGCGCAAATGCAACCACCTAGACTAATATAATTAAGAGTTCGACGAAAGTTCGTCTGGTCAGGCATGGAAATGAAGGGATTACGGTCACTGACCAAGTCTGATGAATAATCTGACGTTTCGGAACCGCGTACGGGTTCCTTGTACACTGAATTGGACATGAAATCGTCGTCACTTATATAGCCAGCACGTGACGTGATGAATAATCTGACGTTTCGGAACCGCGTACGGGTTCCTTGTTCACTGAATTGGACATGAAATCGTCGTCACTTATATAGCCAGCACGTGACGGCTATATAAGTGACGACGATTTCATGTCCAATTCAGTGAACAAGGAACCCGTACGCGGTTCCGAAACGTCAGATTATTCATCAGACTTGGTCAGTGACCGTAATCCCTTCATTCCCTTCCTTTACCCAGACTAATACCCGTGTTCAAGAAGGAAAGCCATGAAGATATATACAATTACAGGCCAATATCATCACATTCCATCTTCTCTAAAGGGCTTGAAAATGCTATTACAGGACGCTTCTCTCACTTCCTAGAGAAAGCTAATGTCATCACAGCTTCACAGCACGAATTTAAGAAACACTGTTCGACAGAAACAGCTCTTCTAACTCAAAAAGAATATACAAGAAACAACATTGAAGCAAGAACAATAGTTTTAGATGTATTTATAAACTTTAAGAAGGCTTTTGGTAGCATAAGTCACGATATCTTTCTTGTAAAACTTGATAAATACGACCATCCGAGGCAACCCTCCACAGTTCGTCCGTTCATACCTATCACAGTGCTGTCAGCACGTCGATCTCAATGGTCACGCTTCGCGAACGAGGCCAATTCGAAGTTGAGTAAGTCAAGGAATCCTCTTGGGACAACCTTTCTTATTTTTGATAACAATTAAATCGAGAACATTTACTAAAATACATTCTTTATTATACGCGCTCGCGACACTAGTATATTGTTTGGTTCGGCAATGAACCAAGTGAGTTCGTTGTTGCCGCAAAGACAATAATCTGTAGTCTTCACCATTGGGCCATGCTGAATGTTTATAGCTAAGATTTTCAAAACTGAATCAATACTTTCCCCCTTCAGGATAAGCGACTCAGTTACTCTAGAACTCTTCACTATGATTCGAAGGATATCGGAATCCTTACTGGGTTGAAGACATTAGGAGTGTCGTTTTGAATTAAGCTTCTGTAGGATACACGTCATAATTTCATCTGCCTGAAGATTCCTCGTACTGTTGCGGTATCGTTCCCATGATTGTGCGAAGGTTGTGGGATCGTTCCGAATCTGCGGCAAGTTGTTTTTTCATCCACTTTCATTTCCATTAAAATTATCGTTTCTTTATTTCATTTATTAGGCACAAGTAATTTCCCCTATGCTGTCCTTGATGTCAGTGTTTGTTGGCTTCTTCTGATATGACTAATAAAAATCGGGCACCTCGGTTAACCTCCTTTCTTCTCGTTTATTACATAACGAGTGTCTTGAATCCGGCAACACTGATTGCCTTCAGGTAGCATGCGTGGGTTTATTAACCGGTTACCTTCACCCAAAAAAGAACACGTTCTCGTGACGCCTGCAGAAGAAAGGACGTTCTACACCCGCCCCCAAGGTCTGTGGGTGGTGGCACTGGCTAGCACTCTCATGGTTCTACTAGGAAACCTGAATACCCAAGAAAGTGGAGGGGGAAACGACGCCGCGGTAGCTCAATTGGTAGAGCATGCCACGGGAAATGTGAAGGCTGGGGGATGGTTCCTCACCTGCGGCAAGTTGTTTATTCATCCACATTCATTTCCATTCATTTATCGTTTCTTTATTTCATTTATTAAGCACAAGTAATTTCCCCTATGTTGTCCTTTGTGTGAGTGCTTGTTGGCTTCTTGTGATATGACTCGTACTGTTGGTATATTATGTCGTCATGCAAAATCTTTTCCTCCAATATGAAATATATTCTCCTCCAATCTTTATTTATGTCGCATCTTCACTACCGTCATCTCCTTAGAGATAGCCCCAGTTCAGAACGTTTTCTGAGTAAAACAAGGCTAAAATTTGAAGTCTCTACGATGGCTGTCTTTTGATTCGTTATACGCATGAGCTTAGATGCACCATCTCAGTTATTTCTGATATAGCTGCACTCGCCTTCCTTATAGCCTCGTACCCTTTACGCCGTATAAGCACCTTTACACTACCCCACCATGTACAAACCACGGAAAAGACATGCTGCAGCACTATTTACCTGAGCTCCTCAACAGCATTACTTCTGTAGGCTTTGACATAAGCACGAGTAGTGATGCTGCAATCCTCATTTATTTTATTACAAAATGATATCTATTTTTAATTATTGTACTCCTTCGCGAATATGCAAGATTGTAAGTTTACTATATCCTTTGTACGCTTAATAATACTCAATATGCATTGTTTATTTTGAATACTTGCAGTTGTGCACTTTCTTAATGTCATGGTAATTAGATAATAGCCAACGTTTTCTCTTTCTTTGCTGTCTCGTTTTTGTGCACGTTGTATATGTGTTTCCTTGTCTGTACCTTTTTTTTTTTTGTTGAATACCGGTTGTCTTCTTCATAATTGCTTTTGTTACACCGGTTTTTGTGAGTCTTGTAAACAAGGGGGGTGGGAGCTTGTCAAGCTGCTGTTCAGCAGCTTTTTCTTCCCTCTCCCCATGTTTCGAACAAACATGAAATAAATCGTATTCGTATTCGTAAATGTAACCTGCATTGTGTGCAGTCTGCATGCAGTTACTGCCGTTAATGTTAGATTTCTCTCCAACTGTTTCGGGCTCAGGAGCTCGTAAAGTTCTGGCTTGTTCTGCTGTCGCCTTGTTCTCATTGTGACGGAAAATAAAGATTGATTGATTGATTGATTGATTGATTGATTGATTGATTGATTGATTGATTGATTGATTGATTGATTGATTGATTGATTGATTGATTGATTGATTGATTGATTGATTGATTGATTGATTGATTGATTGATCAGCTGATGTATAGGTTGCCTAGAGTACTTTGCGAAGGGAATAACAAAATTACCGTGATGCCCGACACCGCTTTTGATATGTGAAAATGTATAGAAAAATAGGAGTTCACTGGTTCACAGAGTTAGACTTCATATGTTCAATATAAATTAAGATCAAAATACAAGTGGGCGAGAAGCTAAATTGCAATGGCTGAGAGCTGAAGCATTGTGATGCTCTACGCGGCCTTCTACCAATTCAACTACGGCGACGAATATATATTTCATGCCGTTATCGCGTACCCCTGTTTATCTCATAAAGCTGCCCCTAGAAACTTTGGAAGCGTTACTCACGACTACAACGATGTATGTGGCGCACACACCTATTAGAAGATTGCAAACATCGTACATACGTTGCCAATTTGAGTCCCACCAGCGCAGATTAGTAATGTGGCTCTATCATTTCCTTATATCTTTATCAAAAACATAAGCTGATATTGACTGAAACCTTCATTTCAACAGTTGTATTTATTGTCACGTTGTAGTTACGATAAATAACACAGTAGTGAAACTGTGAAGTACGAAACTGAGTTTTTTATTGGGTGAACTTGTGCCCCTAAAGAAAAGTGACAGTAAAAGCACAACAATAGTGGCGAACATAGTCGGCGATCGTCGAAAATCTGATGAGCGGGTCAAGCACATCAGCTTTTATAGATGAGTCATCAAAGGTTCCAGAGTAATCGCTAGTGCCCGCGTGTCTTCCAGAAGGTTCTACTGAATGTGCGTCGCACTTACAGTCAGATTACGCAATATTCAGTGACAACAAACAACGGATGGAACTCCAAATAACATTCTAGAGAATTCCGATACACACAGGCCCGTCCTGCGCTGAGCGATAACGCCTACCATTTGTGAGCTGGTGAAGAGCGGTCTCCCGAGAAAGATAAACACGTACACGTGTCGATATCAATAAACATTCAATTCCTTCTGTGATTTCCCTGACCTCTTTGTAAATTCGCTTCATGTGGTCATTTGAAGTGTTAGAGTACCTCAGCTCCCCTGATTTTCCTCACCTAGATCGCTCTGTGCATTGTAGAGACAGAGAGTGAAATTTGTTTACAGAAAGGCAGAGAGGTCAGCCTGAGCTATAACTTGCTCTGGCCTGCTACTTTACACTGGGGAAAAGGGACGGGGAGGGAAAGGGCTGATGAATGATGATTGTATAAGGAAGCGATGCGTATATACAAATTCACAGAGTTGTGCCATCTCTAAAGCCGTGCATCCAGCCCAGTGGCTTGGAAAAAAGCTATAGCAGCTCTTGTTACCAGGGCTGCGCTGTTTGCATTAGGCCAAGGACCTCAAAGAAACTCGTCTGATAGCGGTCTCTCGTGGATCTTTGCAATGGAAGAGACAAGTTGCTGTCGTTCTTGCTCGTACGCGGGACACACACAAAATATATGTTCAAGTGTTTCTGGCACCTCACAGCATTCACAGTTTGGGCTAGTATCACTGGCACCTATCACATGTCTATAACGGTTGGTGAATGCGACACAAAGGCGAATCCGGTGCACCATGCTCGTGTGGCTTATTTTGAGATTGTCAGGCATACGAAATTTCATTTCTTGGTCCCATTTGTGCAATCGCTTGTGTCGTCGATCTGATTGGGTCCAGTGTTCTAACGTAGAGTTGCGGTCTACGCGACGAAGTAGGGCGTTTGTGTCTGCTCGTGAGAACGGAATGCGTAATTCACAAGCATTATCTAAAGCATTTTTCGCTTCAGCGTCTGCCTGTTCGTTCCCGATCAGGCCACAGTGTGAGGGTATCCCCTGAAAGGTGGCATTGTGGCCATTTCTAGTTGCGTGGTCGAGATGCTCTGTAATTTATATAGCCGTGGAATAATACGGGCCCCGTCTGAGGGCACAGTCAATCGTTTGAAGAGCTGGCTTGCAATCGCAGAATATCGTCCATGCGTGAGGAGGCTCCTCGGAGAGAAATCGAAGTGCCTCCCGGATAGCAACAAGTTCTGCGGCAGTTGATGTTGAGCTATGGTCTAGTTTAAACCGCCGAGCGGTAATCATATGTGGAATGACAGAGCCATCGGTATACACGTGCACAGTATCTCCGTACTTTGCAGAAATGTGCAACAGGGTGAGTTGCCTGAGGCCAATAGATGCAACGGATGACTTTTTAGTAATTCCAGGGATCGGCAATGTAACGACAGGTTTAGGCAGAACCCACGGGGGTATTCTCCAAATACAGGCAGGAGAAAATCCTGACGACAAAACACTCTGATGGCGTGATATAGTCCTTGAAAAGCTGGAACCTGGGTTGGTGGCAGGGAGCGATGACAGAGGACAGGCACCGTCCTCTGTCAACACGCGAAGGTACATTCGAAGAGGCTCGTAGAGCAAGTATACCCCAATAGGACAAGCACAGGCTTCTGCTATTGTTCCATTGGTTGACGTGCATCGTGGAAGGGCTAAACATGCGCGATGCTTGAGCTTGAATGCTCTCCAGCACGCACACACAGCTAAGTTCCATGCTTGAGAGCGCCGGAATGCTGTACCGTATATACCCTATGAATAGTGCTTGGTAAAATTGGAGTAATGACGACTCCGAGGGGCCCCATCTTGTTCCTGCAACGACGCGAAGGACGTGAACAAAACTCTTCAGCTTTGACTTCAGTGCGGTGACGAGTCTTGACCAAGATAATCCCCGGTCTATGACTAAGCCAAGGAATCTGTGGTGTGTAGCCGTAGGTATCGCTACTCCGTTAACGATTATCGGACACCGGGTCATTTGTTTTCGCGTGAATGTAATCACGGAACATTTTTCTGTTGAGAGTTCGAGGCCTTGAGGCCGCAGATACTTAGCTGGGATTGTCACTGCGTGTTGAAGCCTAGCAGGCATTTGGGGACGGGTAGCTCCAGATGTCCATATGCATATGTCGTCCGCATACGCGCTAATCTTCACCGTGCTAGGAAGTTCGGATGCAAGGCCAATCAATGCAACATTGAAAAGAGTTGGACTGAGAACTCCCCCTTCGGGAACACCGCGATGCATATGGTACTGTACGGTGTCGCCATCACTTGTCGACGTATACACCGAGCGGCCACTGAGGTAGCTAACAATCCATGGATATAGCCGGCCACCAACGTCTAAATATTCCAGTGCATCAAGGATTGCATAATGGAGCACATTGTCGTATGCACCCTTAATATCCAGAAAAACAGCTCCAACTAACCGAAGGCAACTTCTTTCCTGTTCAACAGTGGAGACCAAGTCGATAACACCGTCAATGAAAGAACGGCCTCTTCTAAATCCGTGCATAAAATCAGGAAAGCAATTATTTTTCTCTAGAAACCATTCCAGCCTTGACAAGACCATTCTTTCCATTACTTTGCCGACGCAACTGGCTAAGGCGATCGGTCTGTAGGAGGAAAGCTCGTTAGGGCACTTCCCCGGTTTATACAGTGCTACAACGCGACTGCATTTCCTGTCTCCAATGTCGTATTATAATATGATAGAAGAAGACGTCGTGATTCGGTGACAAGATGGCAGAGTGCAGCGTATGTGATTCCGTCTAGTCCTGGTAACGATGAGCGTCGCGAAACCGAAATCGGAGCGTCAAGCTCTTGCATCGTAAACGGTACTTCGAGTCGCTCATCAGGTGACGGGGGAGCGACAGTGACAAGGGATGAAGTCACTGCATTAGATGCGTCCACAATGAGTTTAAAGTAGTCCTCTGCTACCTTCAATTAGGTCCGGCGTTCATGTAGAGCCACCGCACATAATTGGTGTCTTTGTTGTGGAGTTCCCCGGAGACTTCGTATGACCCGCCAGATCTTAGATAGAGGCTGTCTTGGATCTAGGGATCCACAGAATGCCCTCCAACGCTGTCTGTCAAGCTTCTGCAGATGTCGAAGAACATGTCGTTGAGCTCGACGACTGTTCGAAAGATCTGACGGTGACTTTGTTCTTCTGCATCGCCGCTGTGCATTATACTTGTTAAAAATATTTTTAAAATAACTTCTGTGGATTCGCAAGTAGATATTGCAAAAGTCATCAAGACAGCCTGCACTTCCGGTGCTTGCTTATACCAAGTGCATAAGCACACTGACTACTTTGGGGATACAGGGGCTATTTAGGATGTACGTCTGGTCAGTAAGCATGAAGGCTCCTATCGAGCAATGTGGACATTAAAATCACGTACGCACTGAAATTCACAGAAGTCTGTGGCCACTTTAACGGTGTAATTCAAATATGCTAGAGGTAAGTTAGGAAAGTTTTCTTCCACAGGCTAGGCTGTTATTGCCGAAAGCCTGCATTATTATTCATGTAAAATATCATGCATGAGTAAGGGTAGAAAATGAAATGTCTTAGTGTCTAATTGGTCCCAAAGACATTTCACTTTCGTTTTCTTTGTTGTAGACTTCCCAATGAAAAGTTCAGTAAGCATACCTGACATACGTTTAGGGCATGTTGTGAAATAAAAAAAAAAGCGAATTTTCTAAGGAATAATCATACCTTTTTTAGGGCGTTGGAGCCGTGGTGTACAATGACCAGCCACCAAAAAATTTTAGTGGAACACGAGCAGGGCATTCGAAAGGTAGGTAAATTTACATATCGTTAGAAACAACACACAATGCGTAACATACCAATTTAACTATGAATAATTCGTGGCACGTTCGGCGCCTGAAGGCAGCGTGATTTCTTTACATACTAAAAGGTTTTTTTTTGCGTACATTCGTTGTACGACAAAGCGAATAACTCGCTCCCGAGACTACACTACTGTGGCGCAGTATAAGCAAGATAACTTGAGCCTACTGCCATTGTACCTTTGTACACTTGATGAAATAATGAGGTGGTGCGGTGTCGCAGAAATGAGGTGTCGCGATCGTCACCGGGCGCTTGTTACCGCACGTACACGTGAATTGGTGCCAAGCGTCTCTCGCGTTTGGTTACGTTCATGGGTCCTGCACACCCCATTATCCAGCTCCTGCTGTTACTTAAAGTGCATACGGTTTGTAGAATGGTTCGGTAGCGGGCATTACTCGCCCATGCGATAATTCATCTTCCAAGGTAACGCCAATGACATGGCGCAAATGGCAACCTTTAAGACGGCCATCTTTTCTGTGCTGTTCTTTTTCTGGCAGTGTTCTAGACAACGTGGAGAGTAAGAAATGGTATTGCGCATGCGAGACCCCAGGAACACAGTCAGGTCTATGATGCTTGGGGAATCGTTTCGCAGAGCTTTGAGCGACGGAGCCTTTGAAACTGAGCTCCCGGCCCTTTACTGCTGTACTAGACGTAGCATCGGTACTCGACACGTTCGGTTCTGCCGCGTTTTACACGTCATATTCATTATTCAGCTGCTGTCAAGTACTCTGTTTTGTTCTTATTTCGCGTATTTTTCTATGTTTAAAACGTAAATCGTGTTCCATCCTTGATGGCAAAGTAACAAAGGTGGAAGCAGTAGGTGAAGATTAGAGGGGTGGTATCCTCTGGACATTACCATCGGAGATAGTTTCGCTTTCATGATGTTCCAAGACACTAGCGCCGGACGCGTTCAGCGACTACAAGCCGCAGCCTTCTGGCACTGTGCCAACTGGGGTGAAATAATTTGTCAGGAACGCAGTCTCTAGAGTTCTGCGCGTCCTCACGCCACAATAGAAACTGCGACTTAGCACGCCAAACAATGATGCGATTCAGTAAAAGGTGTTTCCCTCAATAAAGACATTCATGATTTTAGGCTCCAATATCATCGCTTCGGGTGTGATTACTTTTGTCACCTTTTAAATGGAGTCGTCACCTTCTGTTCACCCTAGAAACATCTCTAATGCAGATAATATCTTAAAACAGGTATTTCGCCTAAATTTTTTGTGCGCCAAGGAAACAACAGCTGCGACGATAACAAAAGAATACAGCGTTACTCTATACTTCACGCGTGAAGGCGTAGATTGACTACAGAACATTGTGCTTCAGGAGTCCTCATGGCCGGGAAAGGGAAGTACGGCGGCACAGTGTGGCTCCAGCACAGTGTTCCCAGGTTCTTGGAACATCTGGAACAAGGCTTTGTGTACCCAACCAGTGGACGAGAGAACGGACAGCTGTTTCTGTGCCTTTCGATGGAGCTTGAGGCAGTTGAAGTAGTTGGTAAGCTTCTTCTTATGCTGCTGTTCGGTATTATGTAAATACCGACACGTTATTAGTGACATTCGCCGAGGGTTTTATAATTACAACTCTTGCATTGTGTTGCGCCTTTGACGCACGAGCGAGACAGGCTGGATACATTTGCTTGTCGGCACACCTAGCACGCTACTCCAGGTAAACGCGAGGATATTTGAAATAATACAAGTAAATACAACAAACGCACCGAAAACAATACATAAGCATGAGGGCTCCGGCATGAGCTATATGGTAATAACAAAAAGCTCAGGTGTACGATATCAGAGTAGATTTTGTGTTAAAGATTGTTAAGTTTCTTGCAGAATGCAGTTCTGATGTTTATGTCATTTTTTTTACCAAGAAATCCCGTACTCTCTTGTAGGCGTAAGCTAATGAAATAGTTGGCATTCGCTCCAAATAACATCTAACAGCACAAAAAGTGACTGAGCCTATACCGGCGCATAATGCTTTAAGGAATACTTGGTTAATGCTGTTGTCAGCCATAAAGTTGCTGTTAGTGAGGCAATACCGAATTACATATAGCACCAGATTCATCATTCCTTCTTGACTGTCATTAGAAATGACGCAGCATCTTCCCGCGAGCATAGGCGGAACGAGGGACATTTCTCAACCTGTGGGTGTCCAACAAAGCTAAGATAATATTGTAATAAAACACCGGAAGGCAATTTCCGCTTCCCGCAGTAGTTATGGATGTACTGCGTTCAACCACCGCTGTAGTTGCAGCACCCTATAGAAACCCTAGGTGACACGTATTGTAGAAAATCTCTAATGACCTTTTGGGCATTTTTTAATACAGTCCAACGACAGCGGGAACAGGTTGGGGCCGTAGTGGCGCGAGAAGAGTGACAAGGTCGTACGTCGCTTTGAATCTACGGGCTATCACATACATTGCACAGCAAATCCAAGCCACTATCTGCAAATGTTCGCTTAGACTTGTCATAGCGAGCCGCACACATCTGTTTTCTCAGGTGCAGTTTCCGCCGGTGTGCGTGTCGTAGGATTTGGTCATCGTCGTCACTTCCACATGCGATGGCATCTTCAAGGTAGAGTCGGCAGCCTTTGGGTTGGGAGATCGCATAACAGCTCTACGTGAGAGCCGAATCAGTTCCCTTGGCCCCCGATTGCGCATCTAACTGTTTTCAAGGAGACGTCAGTAAGCTGGTCTTCACGGCGCTTTCTGTTCTTCAGCGTGAGGGGTTCGCTGCTCACTAGACGCGGCGATAACTTCAGCGTTACGAAGCACGTAACATGAAGGCAGTGGCCATACGCTAAGGCTTTTAATTTGCTATCTGTCCTTGGAATTTGGAACACTCGAATCAAGCGCAAATGCGACCTTTATCACGAGGCTCTCAGCACGATTAAAACTGCCCTAAGGTCTAGAAGCTGGCACCGACAAGTCACGCGCGCGAGGTTATCGATATTCTCCAAAGGGAGGGCTTATAGTTGCTGCACTTTTTCGGTACAAATTCATTGAGCCTACAACTTATCAATTTTTTAACGTCTCCCTTTTCATGGATTAGTATAATGTTGGCATTTTTCCAGCTCCCTGGAACACTCGAAGTCGTGAGACATTTCGTATAAAGAGCCGGAAGCATTTCAAGCTTCAGAGATCCTCCATATTTGATTATATTGACTGTTGTTCCACCTTGTCCTGGCGCTTTTCCCTTGGTCATGTCTTGCAAGATCCTTCTAACTTCATCGTAAGATACAGAACGGGCTTCTGTATCCTGTTTATTACTACTTCTAGCGGGGGCAGCGTGGTTGGTCTTGGTACTGTACAGGTCAGTACTGAGTTCTTCCGCTTCTTTTACTATATCTTCGCAATTGCTGACGATATTACCTTGTTCATCTTTCAAAGGCAAGTAGGAGAGTTCTAAATACCGTGGAGCATCCGAGATATTTATTTTCAAGCTTTGACACCGTGTGATGTTCCTGCAGATGTCGTGCGCTCCTTCCTTGTGCACCATGTGGAAGTTTTCTTTTTCTTTAGCAGTGGTGCCCGCATATTTTTAATGCGTAAGCATTTCTTGACGTATACCACAAAGAAATTTGTCCGTCACGCGAAAGGTGTCATGCCTTGTATCTGTGCAGAAATGCGTAATTTGCAAGGTTAGCCTATTTATTATTTATAATAGTGTAAATGTACATGATTGGTAACTTTATAAGGGATCAAGAACAACTGAAACAAAAAACGACAATGATCAGAGAGAATATTAATAGGATACAAGTGCTGCATTTAAAACGCATAGGGAAGCTATGAACCACAGCTTGATGGGCCAAATGAATCTTGCGTGTAGGTCAACCCGAAGTTAACGGAATGCTTACGCATAATTAGGCAACGCCAGCGGATTTTCTGCCTGCTTTTTAATATAAGCGAGAAGGAATGCTACTGAAAAACTAAAATGTGCATTTTTTATGCATATGCGTGTAGCCGTGTAAAAAAATTCTGCATAAATAAACTGTTAGAATACTCAAGAAACAAATCAGAATTTTACGCAATAACACTTTAGCAAAATATGATGTTTCAGCCTTAAACATTTTGTTGAAAACTCTGCTGATTCGATCAAAATTTAGGATATCCTTATTTATCCTTATTTATCCACATATCCTTATTGTCCGCAGCGAATCGTTTTCAGGGCGTATGATGTATAATTTATGTAGGACGTTTTTTTTGGCTTTTGCTTAATGTTTAGAATCATATTTCGGATGACCAATATGAGCCTTTGATTATGCGTTATTTTGGCAAAAAGAAGCTAAACCCGTACGCTGTGCCCAGCATGCTCTAATGTTATTAGCCAGAGCGCACAGTCACTGCCACCGAAACAAATATTAGTGTTTATTTTAAGGCTGTAGGCGAAGCCATCATGCCAGAATGGCCGATGCGACTTCAGTAGCCACTTCCGCTCGCTTTAACGACGTGGCTGTATAACTCAGCCGTTACACTCGGTCGTATAGTCAGAACAGATTTGTAGCTTCTATTTCTCACGAACACTTTGAGGCAGCCGTGCTTCGCAGCTGCTTGCGACAATGCACAAACAGTACTAAGCGAAAACGAGTACAGAGACGTGAAGGCGTGCGCCTACGCTATCGTTGTCGTGACTCTAAAGCGTACATTTCAGAGCGCAGCTCCTAGGCGCCCGTGCCTGCGTTGAGCGTCGGCTTCATACATCGGCGGCGTAACCGAGCGAACGAGCAGAGCAAAATATGAAAGCGAACGCGCAGCGAGAAAAGAGAACGCGCGAGGACGAAAATGGAGAAGGATGCTACAGCGAAAGCATGAGGCGGGAAAGGAGCGCAGGGAAGGCGAGGGTAGACGGCCTCTGGAAGCGGCTCGTTGCCGGTGGCCACGGCCGCCGCAGCTGCATGGCCGATATCATTTGCGCTTTCGAGGGGAAGGGGAGGACAGAGTAGCGTAAGGTGGAGAGCGCTACGCTCGTCCGCGGCGTCGTCAGTCCGCGGCACCAGCGTGTGTCACGTGGACCACTGCTCCTGCAAGGTGCGATGCAAGCGGCTACGAGTGATGCGCGACGTGACGCTCCCTTGGGTGTGTTGTCGCCGCTCAGACTCGTGGCACAATTTCCCCACGACGAAGGGCCGCTGTCATCTTCGGCGGAACTGAAACGTGAAAAGAAAGGCGTAGTGTAGCGCGAGACGGGCAACGATGGCTACGATATTGCGCCAGAATAGCGCGCGTCGTCTGTATTCAACAGCGTGTGCTACGAGGTCGAACCAAGTTGGCCGTCGGAGAGGGTTCGGCAGGGAAAGCGAGGTGATGGAAAAATAAGATAAATTTAATACATCGTTAGCAGGGGCGTAGCCAGGGGGGAGGGGTGCTTATGGGGCTTCAGCCCCCCCCCCCCGAAATTTTTTCGTGCTCTCCATGCACCGCCGGCGCAAGAAATCATTCTAGATTTCGTGTAGAATGTATTTCTCACGCTCAAAAAGACATTTCAGCACGCACATTGCGAACTCGGGCTGGATTTCGAGGCCACGCCCATGCACCGGGAATCGCATAACTCTAGGAGCCCCATCCGAGCACAAAGTTTCGAGGGCATTTTGATGGCGGGCGGGCTCGTCGCGGCATCTCGTTAGGCCACGGAATCTACGGAGCGCATGGATTTAAATTGCCAGACTTTATGGGTATAAAGTTCTCATAAATTTTTGATGCGAAAGATTCACTGACATAATTGCAACCTTTGCGCATAATTGCAAAGGTTGATGAGCTGATTAAACAGTCTTGCTTTAGATTTTCAATTACGGGGCTCTGCGCGTTTATTGTTGTTATAAACATCTGACGCCAAAGGTGCATTGACTTTTCTAAAGTACATCGGAACATACAATGAGACATGCCAAATCAACACACTATCAGGCAAGTTGACAAAGCACGCAGCGAGCTCCAATGAGACGAAGCGTTGTGGCGGTTCATTTGTGCCATCATGTCACAGAAAAGAATACCAACATCTTCATTCACCTCCGTTAAAGCATCAATGTCACGACACTAAAGCCAGCAAAGGTAACGAAGTTCTTATCTATTTTTTCAACTTCGCCTTTTATTTGCGATGACCACGTTGAGCCTCTTCAATTTTCTTGTTCTTGCTACCCGCGGGCTGTCGGCGCCAGCCAAAGTGCATGCGTTTTTCTCGTGTTGACCCGACCACCGCACGGCACGTTCGATGCGCGTTCGTTTTATGCGAAGCATATTACTAGAGCTCAGCCCAGCTCCTCAGGTGCGGCGGTGTCGCCTTCAATACCACGTGACACCGTGACGTCACGACAGAGGAGAAACGGGGTTCCAACTCGCGCCGTCGCTCGCGGCGTCGCCTTCAAGGCTGGCCACGTGACACCGTGACGTCACGACAGAGGATGGTGGTGGTGGTGGTGAAAAACGTTTATTTGCTCTATTTACATATGGAGTTATCGGTTCTTCAGATGGCTTCTTCCATCTTGATTTGCAGGGTTGGTGCCCCTAGTCCAGGGCCCCACTGAGGGTAGCTGCCGTGCGAGCACGCCTTACTAGCCCTTGCTGGACTTTCAGGATGTCGCTGGAAAGCATCCTCTCCCACTGCTCCGCACTCGGGTTTTCTATTATGGTTATTTCTTTTGCTTTTTGGCAGGCCCACGTGATATGATATAGCGTGGGCTTGTCCCCGCACCAGGGGCATGTGTTCTCATATTGGGTAGGGTAAATTTTATTTAGAATGTATAAGTTCGGGTATGTGCCCGTTTGTAGTTGCCGCCAGATTACGGCTTCTTCTCTGTTGAGTTGTTTGTCTGGTGCCGGGTATCTCATTCTGGCGCCCCTGAAGTAGTTTAGCGTGTCAGCGTATGTTTGGCCTACCGGTTCTGGGTCCTCTATGGCGGCAGTGTTCTTGGACGCCCGGTTTGTTGCGTACCCTCGAGCTATCCTATCTGCCTCCAGATTTCCCTCGACACTCATGTGTCCCGGTATCCAAACTATCGCGTGTTTGCTTTGCTTGTCTGTGGGTCGGCCGTTAGAGCGGAGAATGTTCAGCGCTTTGCGGCTGATCCTGCCATTCATGTAATTCCGGCATGCTGTTTGCGAGTCTGTTAGAATCGTTAGGGATTTGCCTAGTCGATAGCCCTCCACTGCCGCTAGAGCTACGGCCGCTTCCTCGGCTTCAACTACCGTGCAGTTTCGTATTGACGCGCTGGTGATTTCCCTGAGGTCCGGGCCAATCACCGTCGCCACTTTATGCTTATTGCCTTCTCCTTTGCCGGCGTATGTTGCGGCGTCAACATACACCGTTTCGTTCCGGGTGGCCAGTGTCCTTTGCACGTACTCTGCCCTCGCCTCCCTGCGTGCCTTGTGCAGGTTCGGGTCCATATTTCTGGGTATTGGTGCTACCCTGATGGTACTGCGGTACTCGTCCGGGATCGTCATGTTATCTTGTACTTCTCGTAGGGTTGATTCGCCGCCGTACCTGACTAGAAGCCTTCTACCGGTTTCAGTTCGCTGTAGTCTTTGGAATTGTGCGATCCTTTGGGCTTCTTGCAGTTCCTCAAAGCTGTTGTGCAGCCCTAGGGCTAGCAGCTTCTCGGTCGACGCTGTTTGGGGTATTTGAAGCGCCGTCTTGAGTGCTTTCCTTAGGATGGTATCGATTTGCTGGATTTCGCTTTTGACACAGTTGTAGTACGGTAGGCTGTACACCACTCTGCTGACTACTAGGCTTTTTATCAGCTTGAGTGTGTCTGCCTCCTTCACACCCGGTTTATCATTCTGGCCACTTGGTTGACTGCAGTCTTGGTTAGTGCCAGGGCGTATGTGCAACGCTGGTTTGTTTGCACCCACATCCCCAGTATTCTGCATTGCGTCACTTCCGGGATCTGGTGTCCCTCCAGGTAGATTTTCAGGGGCTCGGCCTCGTCGCTGGCCTTGCGTCTCCGGCGTACTCTCAGGAGCTCAGATTTCTCCGTTGAGCATGCGAGTCCTCTTGCCCTGACATATGTTTCTACGCATGCTGCGGCCTCTTGCAACTTGAGTTCTTGGTATCCTAGCGGAGCTCTTTGCGCCCAGATGGTGATATCGTCGGCGTACATCGCATGACGTATACCCCCAATTTCCTCTAATTGTTTGGCCAGTCCTATCATTGCCACGTTGAAAAGGATGGGCGAGATAACTGACCCTTGCGGTGTGCCTTTGTTTGGAGTGCTGAACTTGTCTGATCTTAGCTCTCCTAGCCCGATGGTCGCTGTTCTGCCCGACAGGAATGCTTTGACATAGCCGTGTGTTTTTCTGCCGCAGTTCAGGTTGTCTAGGCCCGTTAGTATGGCTTCGTGACTGACATTGTCAAAGGCGCCTTTGATGTCGAGTGCCATGATGATATTTTCTCCGTAGCGTGGGATTTCGCTGAGTATTTCTTCTTTTATCTGCAGCAGCACGTCTTGCGTCGACAGCTTGGCTCTGAAGCCGAACATGCTGTGTGGGTATAATTCGTTATCGTCCATGTAGTCTTGAAGTCTCTTCGTAACCACTCTCTCGTATATCTTGCCCAAGCATGATGTGAGAGAGATTGGTCTGAGGTTCTCTACTTGGAGTTTCTTTCCTGGCTTTGGAATCATGATGATTTTAGCGTGTTTCCATTCTTCTGGAACTGTTTCCGCTCCCCAGTGATTGTTGAGGTAGTCGGTTAATTTTTCGACTAACTCGTCATTGAGGTTGCGGATAAGTGCGTTGTTGATTTTGTCCGCACCCGCTGCCGTGTTTCTTGTTGCTCTTCTTATTGCCGCATAAACTTCTTCCTTACTTATGGGCCTGTCCAATGCTTCGTTTTCTTCCCCTTTATATCCTTCTGTGTAAGCGGCCGGGTTGCTGTCGCCAAAGCATTTCTTGCGTACGTTTTCTAGCAGTTCTTCATTCGTCCCTTCATACTGGTGAACCAGTCGATGGATGGCTTTGTTATTCTCTGACGTGGTTTTGGTCGGGTCTAGTAGGGCTTTGAGTATGCTCCACGTCTTTGCTGTGTTCAAGGTCCCGTTCAGTGAATTGCTGAACTGCTGCCAGTTTTGTCTCGCAAGCTGCTCCGCATACTCCTCCGCTTTCCTTGTGATCTCTGCTATTTTTATTTTGAGCTTTCTGTTAAATTTCTGCCTCTTCCACCTCTTCGTGAGTCCTTTTCTTGCTTCCCACAGTCTGAGTAGCCTAGAGTCCACGTCCGGTGTTGGCTGCGTGCGTTCGACTTCTTTCGTGAACTTCCTTACTTGTTCTTTGAGGTTTTCTCCCCATTCGGATATCGACTGGATTTCCCCTCTTGTCGTATCGCTGTCCGACTCTCTGAAGGCTCTCCAATCCGTGATTCTGGCTTTGCCTATTTGCCGTCTGATTTTATCTGATGTCGTGATTTGGGTTTTTATTATATAGTGGTCGCTTCCTAGGTTTTCCATTAGGTTTTCCCACTCTGCTTGTTTTGTTCGCAGGACGAAGGTGAGGTCTGGGCAGGTATCTTCGGTTACGCTGTTCCCGGTTCTTGTCGGGTTTTCGGCGTCGGTGATTAGCTCGCACCCCGTGTTATCTGCCGCGTCGGCTACTGTCCTACCTTTTATTTCTGATGTCTTGTACCCCCAACTTTCCTCTCTGGCATTGAAGTCGCCTAATATAACCAGCGCATTTCCTTTTGCGATTTTGTTTGCTCCTCTAAATAGCTCTTCAAATTTGGCCTTCTTTTGCTTAGGAGAACTATATACATTGACTATGAATATGCTTCCTCCTGCCCTTTTCTTTTTCGGAATTATTTCGACTATTACATGTTCTACGTCCGTGTCAGCTATCCTGTCGCGTTGTATGGCCGTGAGGCTTTTGCTAACTAGGATCGCTGTCCTTTTCCGTTCTTCGTCCGGACTTTCGTAGCACGTGTAGCCTTGTAATTTTGGTTCTACGTTTGTTTCTTGTAGCGCAATTATGTCCGGAGGTATTAATCGCTTGTTAATGTATTGTTGTAGTAGTCCTTGTTTTCTTTTGTAACCTCTACAGTTCCACTGCCATATTTCTAGTTTTTCTTCTTTTTTCTCTCTTTTGGCTCGACTATCCATGATTATATTTCGGAGTCGTCTCTCGTACTGTAGTTTTCTAGCATTGGGCGTCTCTGATTAAACTTGTCTTTGGCTCCCTCCGTAATTTTCTGTTTGCGCATGGTGCGGATTTCCGTACCCTGCATCATAATTTGCTGTTTCATTTCTTGCATTGCTTTTTGCACTTCTGCCATGAATTGGGCAAAGTCCGGTTGGTTTGTTATCTCAGGTTGGCTAGGTGGGGGGTTTGGTGTCGTGAGCGATCTAGGGGGGCTACCTGATCTTAGCTCCTGCATCTCTTGCATTAGTCTATTAATTTTCGCGTCCTGCTCTTCGAGTTTTCTTTTGAGGACCTTATTTTCCTCCTCTAGTTGTTTTTCCCTATTGCTTATAATGTTTTGATTTTGATTGCCCGAGTGCGGAAAAAGGGATTTGGGAGGGCCTGCTTCCCAGCTCACCTTTGTGCCGCCGTTGGGCTTCTTCTTGGCCATCTTCTGCTGCTGCTGGCCCTTGTCCTTGGTGGCCGGGGGCACCAATGGCGGGGATGATCTGGAGCAGCTGCGTGAGCGGCTCCGTGAGCGGCTCCGCGAGCGGCTCTGCGAGCGGTCCCACGACTGGTTCCGCGAGCGGCTCCGTGACCTGTCTTGTCCTCCCTCCGAGCTAAACCACCTTGGTCTCCGTTCCCGTGCCGTTCCATTCCGTTGCTGGTGTAGTTGCTGCTGTTGCCGGCCTCGCAGCTCTCTTGCTTTCTTGAGTCGGTCCCTGCAGTCCCTGGATCCCGTGGCGTGATCGCCTCCGCAGATCAGGCACTTGGCTTGACATTGGTGGTTCTCCGGCGGGTTCTGCATACCGCACGCCCTGCACGCCTTTGTGCTGGGCGCAGGGCAGACGTCGGACCGGTGGCCTTGCTGACAGCAAATGTAACACACCTGCCTCGTCGGTCTGTACGGGTAGCATCTGAATTCCCCTCCGGCGAAAAGCACGTACTTGGGTATGGTGGGGCCGTCGAAAGTGATAACCGCCGTTGCTGATTCTCCTAGCATTCTTGCCGTGAGTACTGTGACTCCTTGCGTGCGTACTTTGATTCTTGCTTTGAGCTCTTCCGACGAGGTCCCTGCGTCGATGCCATGTATAACGCCTCGCTTGACGTCTTCCGGTAGAGCCACGTACTTGTTGATTTCGTAGGTATGGCCTCTAAATTGTAGATTAGTCATCCCCAGCATCGTCTTCGCTGCTTCCTCGTTTGAGGTACTTGCGATGATGATGTTGGATCCCGTTCTTAGTCTGACGGTGACGTCGTCTTCTTTAAACTTGCCGTTGCATGCCTTTACGATAGCTCTTGCAACCTCGGTCGCTTTTAGCTCTCTGATTGGTAGGCCGTTCCTCGGGCGTATTATAATCTTCGCGTCGTCCTTGGGGAGCGGCGGTAACCTTTGTCTCGGCTGCCGTTGACCTTTGCTCGCAGCTGCTGCTCCAGCTGTCTTCGCGTTCGTGCCACCCTCTGCCGAGGTGGACGACGCCATCTTGCTATTCGTCTCCCCGCTCGGGGCTTCTTTCTGATTCAAAGTGGCGGCGTTCCGGGATCCGCTCTTCTGTAGTTTCTTCTGGCGTTTAGAGTAGTAAATCTGCCAGTGGTCGTCGAAATTTTGCATACCTGAGGTACTGGGCTGGTCTTGCTGCATGGCGGTGGCTGTGAGCTCTCCGTCTCCGGTGGCCTCGGTGCCGGAGGAGCTGCTGTAGCGATCGTCCTCCATATCTTGAGATTCGAGCGGTTTTTGGGCAGGGCCGCTCATGAAAAGCTTGGGGTTCGGTAGACTCGGTCGGCGGGAGTCCATTTCGGCCCGCGTCGGTGTCGTCGACGCGGCCTGGTCTCCCTCGAGCGTCGTGCTCGTGCGTTCCTAGCCTAGCGTTCGGCTTAGCTCCACGGCCACGTGGGAGGTTCAAAGTCCGGTAAAACGCCGAAAATTGGGCCTACCGCCTTGAAACTGGTATCCGCGTGGTCCAGCTTGTGAGATGTATCCGGTCCTAAAAGCTTTTGCTGGCCCCGTGGGTCTTGATCGCATGGGTCGGTCGAAAACTGCGGAGCGCATGCGGCGCACGTTCGCACTCCTCCGCTGCCACGACGGAACTCCTCACGACAGAGGAGAAACGGGGCTCCAACTCGCGCCGTCGCTCGCGGCGTCGCGACGGTATATAAGCAGCTGCGCTTGTTTCTAGGTGGCTTTGGCTCAACTCTTGCAAGATGGGCTGGGTGGGAATCGAACCAGGGTCTCCGGAGTGTGAGACGGAGACGCTACCACTGAGCCACGAGTTTTTTTTTTTCTTTATTGCCCCACTGAGCCACGAGTACGATGCTTCAAAGATGTACAAAAGCGCCTCTAGTGAATGCGGTGTTGCCTTAGAAACGAGCTGTTTCTAAGGCTCAGGCGTGCGTCGCTTGCTCAGGCGCACATTTCGTTGCCGCGCCGAACGCTGCGTTGCTCGACGCTCACCGCGTCCAATGCGGGACGCGTAGTCGCTGCGCCGTAGCTCATTGTCTTACACCCCTTGGCGGGTCGACGGGAACGCTGTCGCGTTCCACTCTTGAAGGCGAAGCAGAGTAACGCATTTGTTTCTTCGTCTAGCCGAACCAAATATAGCCAAGCAACAGCAGTTCACCAGGCTAAACAGTGGTTCAACAACTAAAATAAAGGCTAGTATGCTTCGCATCCTGGGCTTAACCTTAGCTAAGCCACAGCCATTTTTTTCTCTAGCCAAGTGCATTTTAGCCTGGCAGAGATTTGGACGCTTTCTGGCTAGCAGACGAGAAAAAGAAATAATAGTCGATCGCCGCCATCACTGTGGGGACTCGGCGGATTGTAACGCGTTCGCTTGAGCGCAACCTCTGCGGAAAGCCTTTTCTCGCCAGTGTAGGATACCGAGCAACATGCGTATGGTTCTCTGTAGACCAAGTGTCTCACGTTTTCTTCGATATTCCGTGGGTAGCCACATTAGGTTCCCAAAGTAGGCATTCGATTGTGGCCAACATGCTTTCACTTGCGTTTCTTCATTTCGGTTCCCCCGCCGCATAAAAGAAAAAAGAAAGACGTTGCAGCGCAGCGCATTGTCGCATGGTAAAAGTGCAAGTTTGTTGGTTCTTCATTTGCGGAAAGTAATGGGCCCCGGGACGCTTCATTTGCCGGATGCTCGTATTATATTATTGCGATAGCAATCATATGGACACTGCAGGCGCATTCCTGCCGTCGCCTTCGCCCTCATGTACCGTATAAAGTTCAAGGGCCATAACCTTGTGACCGCGCGGCGCATGCTGTATGTCCGAATGAAAACATGGGGGGGGGGGGGGGGGGGGAAGGCATGGGTGAGCGGATGGTGGTGGTTCAGTATGGTGTGCGCAAGGGAGGAAAGCGGGGAGGAAGCGCGCCGCCTTCCATCGTGCGCGATACATCACGGGGGAGCGGAGGGAGGGGTGGCGGGCGTTAGGATTTTGTTTTCTCTGAATCTCTGATTGCGCAACATGTTTATTTGCCTTGTTTCGCGCATTATATACAGTAACTTTTTCTTAGATAAGTAGATTTATTTGGGACTTATACATATATTTAAATATCTTCTTGCGAGGTTTTGTGTATACGTGCAGCGAACTTTATTTCCAGTGGCACTTTTTTGCCCTTTATCAAGCTCTATCTTCGCATTTGTATATTCCATTGTATCTTCGCATTTCTAATCTATGAGGGCGAGTCAAATGAAAGTGAGCCAACCAACGCCGCTCAATAATGGTTATCCGTGAGGCATGCGGGTAGCACACAGGCATCTATCATTTACGAAAGTGACACGCAGGTGTGAGAATAAATGTTCGTTAATGCTATCATACACTGCGTCGAATATGGTTGCGCGACGTAATGGACGCTCGAAAAGTAGAACAGCGCGGTGTCGTGACAATTTGACAGCTGAAGGCATTTCCAAAAATGAAATTAGTCGCTGTATGGATGCTGCGTACGTTGCACATTGCATTCCATTGGCCGCAGTGAAGTGTTGGAGGAAAGGCTCAAAGAAGGAAGTGATAGTTGCAAAGACGATCCAAGACCCGGTGAAAGCTACCGTGCAATCACCTCCAACACAACTGCAAAGGTTGATGAGCTGATTAAACACGAACTGAGGATATTCATCGATGAACAGGCAGGGCGTGTGAACATCAGTCACTGTTCGGTTCACAACATAATTCGTCAACATCTCGGTTATCGGCTCATGTGTGGGCAATGGTTGCCGAAGATTTTGAACTGCTGCCAGAATACGGAGAGGTTCGGCGCTGCCTTGACTCATCTGATCCGGTATCACAATAAGAGTGACGACTTCTTGTCTGCACTTGTGACTAGGGACGAATCGTGGTACCACTACTACGAGCCTGAAACATGACGGCGAAGCTCACTGTGGAAACATTCGAATTGACCACCCCCGAAGAAAGCAAAGGCCGTTATTTCCACCGGAAAGGTGTTGACTTTTTTTAGATCGTCAGGGGCCATTACTGATCGAATTTGCTAAGCCTAGAAAGACTATCAATCATTTCCGATATTGTGAAACGCCGGATCGGCTGCGTGTCGCAATCAATAACAAACGACGTAGAAAATTGACGAATGGGGCCATCTTGCTCCACGCAATGCCCGTCTCAATGCCGTTGATGTCGTTAACATAAAATTGGCAATGTTCAAGCGGGAAACGCTGCAACATCCGCCATACTGCCCAAACTTGTCGCCTTGGACTTCCACATTTTGGGGCAATTGAAAAAAAAGAGCTCAAGGGAACTAGACTCGTGTCCAACGATGACGTGAAATAGACAGTTGCGGACTTTTTCAATAAGCAACCGAAAGAGCTTTATGAAACGAGAATCACGCGACTCGTTAGTCAGCGGGACAAATCTCTAAATGCTCATGGAGACTACTTTTAAATAAAGTAACCCGTTTGTCATATATTCGCATTGGCTCCCTTTCATTTGCCTCGCCCTCGTATATTCTGCAGAACTTCTGCATTCTATATGTGCTCTCTGTTGAGACTATAATTTCGGTGCCATTACAACGCACGACCCGTGACAACTGCTCCTGCGCAATACATTAGAACAAATGACAGCGTCATTAAGATTCTTCCCTGGCCGTTGCATAAGTACAAAAGTGTAAACAAGGTCCTTTACTGACAAAGTTTTATTAACATATTTGTCCTCAACTTGTTTATTTCATGGCCTTTACATTCTTTTTTTCATATCAGCGGCATGCACTGCTTTGCTGGTTTCGAACTGATATATTTCTGAAGTTGGTGTGATATTTTATTTACCTATTAAATAGACAGAAACATCGAAGCATTGATATCACTTATTTTGAGCGCAATTTTTGGGACATACGAGTATATTCTTTTATGAAAAATACATACTTGTCTTGACAGTGCGTAGCGTTTAAGAATTCGTTTGCAGCATCTTTGGCAATGACAATGCAGTTATTATTCATGTATTTGATCCCTCGACGAATTCTATAACGAGCAGGCTGAGTTGCATCGTGAGCCCCCCCCCCCCCCCTCCCCCGAACAAAATTTCTGGCTACGCTACTGACCGTTAGGGGTGAACGGTACGCTCCAAGAGAAAAAAAAATTATGAACCTTCAAAGTGCTTACACCTGCACGCAAGGGCAGAGAAGATGCCACCACACGTGGTGGATTTCTTATACCCTCCACCAACCAGGCATCCGCCTTCTTGAGGATGCCCGCTTGGTCCTTGTCAGGACACGTGGGGACAACTCACACAGAGGGGTGTAGAGGGGTTGAGCGCCGTAAAGAGGGCAGTACGATTTGTACATTCCGCGCATAATCCTGTCGCACACACCCGACGGACAAGACTTACCATATTGGAGAGCGTAAAGATAACGCAAACCGTTTCTCATGCGTTTGGCATTTCTTCCATTCATTGCCGCATAAAGTGATCCGTAACAATGGAAACAAAGCGCGCTATAAACAGCGTTGTCTTCGTAATATAAACTGTGCCCTTATGTTATCGTAATACAAATATTGCCAGGCGAAATGAAAACAAGTATAGAGCTGCGCTCAAATTTTGCATTAAGGAGTATCGTAATCGTAGGTTAATTTTTTTTCTTGTTTTCCCCCTATTATTTCGGTCGTACCGCTTCTTTTCTTCCCAGGGTTCAAATACGGCTCTCACAGGTCATTTCAGTGCGCTGAAAATAAATAGGGGCTAAAAGAAAAGCGCGAACGAAAACGTTTTCTCCCATTAACGCTTGGATTCGTCTGCTACGCTGCATCGGACAAGGGGGCGCCACCACTGAGGGGCGAGAGTGCGCGAGATGAACCGAGCGCGAAGCGGAGAAAGGCCGCGGATATGGCGCTACATTTAATCATGGAGGGGTTTTGGCAAGCATAAATTTATGTCGCCCCCTGGCGGCACCTACAGAAAGCAGCATTCCAGGGAGTGCTGTCGTGTGTTCCAAGAACGGGCAAAACGCGGCAACCCTCCCTGACCAACTGCTTTCTATATCTACCAGCAGGCGGCGACCCAAGATTATACTTACTCAGTGGAGGAAAAGAACTAGGAAGCTTACCATCAAGTATGCGGCCTGTATTGTGGGCAACACAGCAACAAAGAAGGTCAAGCGGAAAGTCAGAGAGGCTGAAATGATCTCATGGGTGGCGGCAATGAAAAAGAAACCTGCCATGAGTAACTACTCAAGAGGAAAAAACGGAATCAGGAAAGAAACCATTTATGATAACTCAAAGGGAAGCTCATTACTTTTCGAAGCGAGATCGGTATGCCTTAGAACACGCACCTATAAAGCGAGATATAAGAAGGAAGAAGAAGCATGCGCTTGCTGCGGTAAAGCTAGAGAAACGACGGAGCATGTTTTATTAGAATGTGAAGACGCCTACCCAGTGGTCGATTTAGGCACCACTGGCCTCCTTGAAGCGCTTAGGTTCAGCGGGAGCAGTGGTAAACCAAACATGTCTGTAATAGGCAATAATAAGAGGCGATTGGAGGATTCGTGGAAAAAAGCAGGGAAACGACAAAAGACGGAGACGTACAAGCACAGTTCGAAATAGGGGATCAGAAAATTTGGGCGTGGTAGTCCATATTGTCTTTTTTTTCTTTTTTCATTGTTCAACCTAGGTAGGACATTAGGCAGTATAATAGCAAGAGCTTGACGGCGCAACGCACCACCCCGTTCCAAAGGGGACGCTCATAACATCCATCCATCTATCCATACGTTGTCGCGGCAGAAGCTCGCATCCCCATAAGCGAAGGGAACTTTGCACTTTACAAAAAGACAGGCAGTTATATTTAACAAAGAACTTTACGCAGAAACTCCTAGGGGAGTTGTCTAGGAGTTCGTGAGCATTGTGGCACTTGCTCATCTCTACACGTCAGGTGTCATAATCAATGTTATGAAACATTATCCGTCGAGCGCAAACGACAGCGCTGAGGTGACACGAACTGCTGCCGACGGCAGCGCAGAGTGGATTGATTACGCAAGCAAACTACTGTAGATGAGGGCGCCAGCTGCGCTGATGACGTGGCGATCATTATGAGCCATTATCGCTCTTTAGCGCCTTATCCATGCGCATCGAACCATTATTAACCTTGTTTACCCGCACTCTGGCGGCGGCGGCAGCGTCTAGCGCGGTCTCGAGGGGCGCATCTTGAAAGCGATCTGCAATGGCGACAGAGAGCGTCGATTGCTGACAGCCTCGTGGGCTCTGTGCTCTCGCCGCGTAGCTCGCATTGAAGTGACAGGTAGCACGAAGATGAATTCACTCCTTGCAACGGGCGCTATATTGAAAGCGATCGTGTTACGGGGCGGACGGTTAGTTGTTCCTTGAATAAGCATATAAATACTTACGGATTAAAGAAAATATAAAATAAAGTTTGCTTTTTAAAAGAGGAAATACAACGTATACATTCATTCCCGTTCAGAAGTTCCCGTAAGGCGTTCTGCCCTTTCACCCTCCGTGACTTCTCTTGTTGGTCCTCTTTAAAAAATGCAAAACATGTCGTTGCCCTTAGGACTTTTTCGCCTATAAGTGTCTTTCACATGTTGCTTTCTTTATGTAACGCAGCCAGTCATCTTCAAGTGCAAGCAGCCAACGTTTACCAAAGAAATGTGGCAGAATGGGCTAAGAACTTCCCAGAATTTTGGAAGATACTCAACAAAAATTATATGCGGAGCCCCAAAGAAATAAAGGTCGATTTTCTGAAGACCCTGAAGGAGCAGACTATAATAGCAATCGCAAAGCCACCGAACTGGCAAAAAGGTAATTACGCTCAAAACAGCGCTCACATTATCCTTTGCACATTTGAACTCTTCGTCATTCATTTTACTCCACTGTAATAGGTTCAATCTTTGCAACAAATTTATACATATCCGTTTATTAAAACGTCGGCAGATCCCACGCCCTGTGGGAATCAATGTTATGGGAAGTAGTGTGCGAAGAGCCTACCAAGTTAACGAAACGACCATGAGAGCGCCAATACATAAGTGGCTGTTTCATCACCTACATGACACGCATGTCATGACATTCATGTCATGACCTATCGTTTATGTTCGTCGTACACTCTTGTCATGCTATGACAATTTTTGTACTCATTAAGTTAACGATACAAACATGAGAGCACAAATACGAAGCCGGTTGTTTCATGACGAACATGACACGCAAGTCACGACATTGATGTAATGAACTATAATATATGTTTGTCATGCACTCTTGTCATAGTATGCCAATTTTGGTACATACCAAGACGTGGACGGCTGTTTCATGACCTACACGACACGCATGTCATGGCCCATCATTTATGTTCGTCATACACTCTAGTCATACTATGACAATTTTTGGTGTTTACCAAGTTAACGAGACCACCATGAGAGCACCAAGACGAAGCCGGCTGTTTCATGACCTACAAAGCGCGCACGTTACGACATTCACGTCAGAAATTATCATTGGTGTTTTTCATGCACACTTGTCATTCTATGCCGATTTTCGTACATACCAAGACGTAGACGGCTGTTCCATGACCTGCATGACAGACATGTCATGACCTATCATTTATGTTCGTCATACACTCTCGTCATACTATGACAATTTTGGGGCATACCAAGTTAACGAAACCACCATGACAACACCCAGACGAACCCGGCTGTTTCATGACCTACATGAACGATCATTTATTTTTATTATACAATCTTCTCAAACTATACCAGTTTTGGTACATACCAAGTTAACGGAACGACCACGAGGGCACAACTTACCGCTAATCTATTCAATGGCTCGCTCCATTGGCGATTATAATCACTGTTCTAATGGTGACAGACAGCAAACAGCCCCAACAAGGCATTTAAAAACAATATACAGTCGTATATAGAGTGGTCAGAAACTGAAACGTGATACTCGGAGCGCGTCGCTGGATTAATGGATGAATGTTATGAGCGTCCCCTTTGGAACGGGGTGGGGGATTGGGCCATCAAGCTCTTGCCATTATACTGCCTGATGTCCTACCTAGGTTAAAAAAGAAAAAAAAAGAAATACCCACGATCATTTCTCCTAAGCTAAGTTTCTAACCCCCTATTGTCAACTTCGTTTTTGTACGTCTCAGTTTTTTCCGTTTCCCTACTTTTCTTCGATCAGTCTTCCAATCGCCCCTTTCTAATCTCTATTGCGGACATGTTTACTTTTCCCCTGCTCTCGCTGGACCTAAGGGCTTCAGGAGGCCAGTGGTGCCTAAATCGACCACTGAGCAGATATCTTCATATTCTGATAAAACATGCCTCATCGTTCCCCTAGCTTTACCGCAGCAAGCAGATGTTTCTTCCTTCTTATATCTCGCTTTATAGCTGCGTGTTCTAAAGCATCCTGATTTCGCTTCGAAAAGTAATGAGCTTCCTTTTGAGTTATCATAAATTGTTTCTTCCCTGGTGTCGTTTTTTTCAGCCTCGATCCTGCGTCGAATCCAAACTAAATCGTTCCCCAGCCCACATTGGCTAGCCATAATTACCAATGGGCAATGGAACCCAATATGTCAAAACTGCACAAATCAAACATTGGCTACCCAAAATCACATTCTTTGGGGGTGCGAGGGCTTACCCTCTCCCAGGTCGCTCCTGCCAGCTCCCTCACAACAGACGTGGGAGGAGCTGCTCAGAACGCCGGATGAAAAAGTACAAAAAGCCCTCATTGCCTGGGCTGAAAGGGTCGCTCCTCGTGAGGGGCCATTCTAGGACTCGGGCCTGCCAGATCATAACTGAGCAGAGTCTCAATAAGGTTGTTACCACCACCACCCCTCTTAAGTATTCATTCGTGGCAGGTTTCTTTTTCCATTGCTGTCACCTATGAGAATATTTCAGCCTCCCTGACTTGCCGCTGGACGTTCTTTGTTGCTGTGTTGCTCACCCTATAGGCCGCATATTTGCTGGTAAGCTTCCTAGTTCTTTTCCTCCAATATGAATCACTGCTTTTTTACAAATACCTCAACCCTCTCCAAACCCATTTGCTTTCTTCCATATTCCTCAGTCGTTCTTCATAATTATTTTACTGTGTGCTTCCCTTTCTTCAAAACTTGTCCAGTCCATCTTTCGCCGCCCATCTTTACCGCCACCGATGGCCATTGTGAACACTGAGTTGATGCATTTTTTAACCACATGAAAACGAGAGCTTTTGTTATGCATTTTGAGTGAGATTTTCACCTCCTGAGATTACGCTACGGTAACCGGTGTTGCAAAGAGCTCCGGCCGCTATGCTGTGTGAGTATGGCGTTTCACCTTTTGAGCACTGTACACGATAAATTTCACTGGAAGCTGATGGCTCAGTCTTGTAGCAGAAGAACTGACCAGGCCCATAAGGCGTTGATCACTGCTTTTGTTCCTAAAAGCCCCCACTTCTTCGTCCTTAGGAGCTTTCTGGCTTCCTTTTTCTTCAGCCAAGTTGTAATCAGAGGTGTATTAAGCTGTCTTTCTGCTCTTCTCCTGATATGTGACTTCTTTATTCGTGGAGCCAGTTGATCTTGGGATTTCATACCATGTAATTCTACTCCTCCGTAGACAGTGCTGACACTATAACAAATGCTCAGAGGTTCCTGAACATTCTAACACGGCTCCTTCATATTCTGCAGTAACACTTCTGTGTTTGATTTTCGGAGCCTAACTCCTCATCCCCTGTCGTCGGGAAATCCCATCATAATCAGTGTAACAAGTGAAGCCTGGGAAAAGCAGAGGCACTTAAATGTAGCAGTTTCCATTTCTAAAAAAAATAGCCAATAACGGACCCGGAGTTGAACTTGTAAGATGTAGCTTCATCCCAGCTTCGAAGCTTTTTCTCACCGAATGAAATTAATGAGCTCTGTTTCCACTCGTTCCATGGGCGTTCCGCTTTTTCACAAGCTCGAAGCTCCGGCCAATTCTTTGCACTATCTCGCAAGTACAGTTGCATATTTATAATTTTGTCTTCCCAGCAATTCCTGTCATAGACGTACTCGTAAAAATCCAGACATTGGGCAGTTCTTGTCTACGACTGGTCGTACATCCCCGGCCTGACGAATTGCTAGTGTAGCAAGCATGTCACGCCCCCTCAGGTATAATCTTGGTTCACCGCTAGGCTCGGTGGCCTGCCAAGCTCGGCAGGCAACATTGGTCACCGCACCGTAATAAACACTGACGAGCACGGCTGCTCGGCGGTCAGTCATCGTTCAGCACCACCAAGCTGCGGAGCGTCCGTCTAACGGAGGGTGCCTCGAGCCGTCCCTTGTTCACGAACCCGGGAAGATACTCGTGACACTGGCGACGAGGACGGGATACCCGTGACGCTGGCGACGAGGATGGCGACGAGTACCCACGGATCGTCCCTCGCCGCCGAGAGCGGCGAAACCCCCCCCCCCCCCCCCCGTTGCTGCCGCCATGCCGCTGTATGGAAGGCTCGAGCCGTTCGAGGGAGATGGGTCCGCCTGGCAAATTTACGAGGAGCAAGTCCACGTGTTTTTCCGGGCAAAACGACACACCCGAGTCTGAACAGAGGGACATTTTCCTGGCCAGCTGCGGGGCCCGCGTCTTCAGCCTCTTGCTCGACCTTCTCAAGCCAGCCACACCGCACGTTAAGACGCTGGGTGAGCTGCTCGCCATAATGCGCTCGTATTTCAACCCACCACCGTCCACACTAATAAAGCGTTTCCGCTTCAACAACCGGAGCCGCCGGGAAGGCGATATCCTTGGGCAGTTCGTTGCTGCGCTACGAGGGTTAGCGAGTGCCTGCGCCTTCGAGGACCAGCTGGACTCGCTGCTCCGGGACCATTTCGTCTGCGGCATCAACAGCCCCGCCATGCAGACGCGACTCCTGGAGCTCCCCGACTCCTCGCTGGACGACGCCGTGAAGGCAGCTCTGGCAATGGAAGCTGCCGCCAAGGACGCCGGCGAGATTTCCCGTGCGACTGGCTCACCGTCGGCGGAAGCGTCGGTCAACGAGTTGGCGACAAAGGGCAGTACCTGCAGTCACTGTGGTGGTGCCGACTCCCCCTCAGAGTACCAGTTCTCTCAAGCACAATGCTTTACGTGCGGGAAAACTGGGCCACTGGCACGTGTATGCCGAAGGGGGAGGACGAACAGCAAACAGCAACAGCAGCCTGATTCAAGCCCAGGTACCACACAAGCCCGTGGCCAGGGCAGCCGTCGCAAACGTACGCGGCGGGGGCATGCGGCAGAAGGCTCAAGTTCTTCCGCGGCCAGGCTCCACGTCGTGGCCGAGAACCCGCCGATTTTCGACATGTGGCACACAGGCTTTGTACCGTCGCCTGTGCCGCCGTACATGCTGACCGTCAAAATCTGCGGGCACCCCATTTCCAAGGAGCTGGACACGGGGGCCCGCGTGTCAGTCATGGCCGGGAAACTCTTCAAGCGTACTTTCCCCGGCGTGTCCGTCGAGGGTTCGGCCGTGATGCTACGCATCTACTCCGGGCAACTCTCCCAGTTCCAGGGTCAGGCACACGTCAGCGTTCACTTTGGCGACAGGGAGGCAACCCTTCCCATTTACTTAACAAAGGGGTCGTCGCCGACGCTGCTGGGCCGAAACTGGATTCATGCACTGGGCGTTTGTCTGCCAGAGTACCAGGAAGCCAGCGTGCATGTGGTGCAGAGTTGCCAAATCTGCCAGAAGCATCAGCGAGCCTCGCGTCATGTGGAAAGCACCCCCTGGCCGTTCCCACAGAGACCCTGGTCCCGCCTACATGTGTATTTTGGGGGACCCTTCAAGGGCCATTACTTCCTGATGGTGGTGGACGCCTTTTCAAAGTGGGTGGAGGTTCTACATGTCACCACTCCATCAGCAGGCGTGATCATTGCAGCGCTACGACAGGTCTTCGCCGCCCAGGGGTTCCCAGATGTCATCGTGTCCGACAATGGTCCTGCTTTCGCCAGCACAGAGTACCTGGCCTGGCTGACGAAGAATGGAATCCGCCGGTTGATGGCTCCGCCGTACCACCCTGCTTCAAATGGTGCAGCCGAGCGGGTGCTGCAAACCATCAAAGACAAGCTAAAGAAGAGCCAGACTGGGGATTTCCGGACGCAGATTGGCCGGATACTGTTTCAGTACCGGACCACGCCCCACGATGTCACTGGCCGTGCCCCCTGTGAGCTCCTGTTGGGTCGGATGGTCAAGACAGCCTTGGACGTCTTGCATCCGGACCTCCGATACACAGTGCTCTTGAAGCAGCTGAAGCAGAAGCTGGCTGCTGACCAAGGGTGCCGTCCCGGGCCTTTGCCAGAGTCAGGAGCTCCAGTTTTCGCCAGGAACTTCCGTCCTGGTCCACCCTGGTCTGCCGGACAGGTGATGTCTCCTGCCAGCGCCTCATCGCTGCTCGTCCGCATGACAGACGGGGCCATGTGGCACAGACACGCCGACCATACACGCCGGCCTCGGGATCTGGCCAGCACCCTCGGCTGCCACTGAGTTCCAGCCCGCAGGAGGACTACTGGCAGCACCAGTCGCTTCCAGCGGAGCACCACCCACCTCGGAGGCGGCAACCGTTACCAGTGGTGCGGCACCCGTTGGCCCGGTGTCGAGCCCGGCACCACTCGCAAGACCGACCGCTACAGGCCCTCCGGTTGGAGCGAGGCTGGCTCAAGCAGCACGCGGCGTTGCCACACCCGACCCATCAACATCGATGCCCAGGCGGAGTACTCGACGGCGGAGGCCACCGGACCATTACTCGCCTAGATAGCAGGCACCGTCGACGCAGCTAGGGTGGAGGCAGAGCCTCATATTTTGAACATGGACGTTTGTTTTTTATTTAACAAACAAACTGGGGGTATGGGGTGTAGCAAGCATGTGACGCCCCCTCAGGCATATCTTGGTTCACCGCTAGGCTCGGTGGCCTGCCAAACTCGGCAGGCAACATTGGTCACCGCACCGTAATAAACACCGACGAGCACGGCTGCTCGGCGGTCAGTCATCGTTCAGCACCACCATGCTGCGGAGCGTCCCTCTAACGGGGGGTGCCTCGAGCCCTCCCGGGTTCACAAACCCGGGTGGAGCGTGACACATAGGTATTTTGTCCTTTTTCCGAAAATCAGCTTCCAGTCCACTAGTTGCTGCTGACGCTGACTATTCGTTTCTTTCAATTTTATTATATTGACACGTGTGCTTATCTTTATCGGGCGACCACGTTTCGCCGCTTAACAACTGTAATCACACAGAGAGGGACGCGCCTGCATGTATCCGACGTTTCTGGAAAGTTATCGATGCTTCTACCCGGCTGTCTGTTGTCGCCGAACCTTGTGTTATCTGATTTCATCGCGTGACTCGAACGTTGTAGAACTTTGTGGAAGGCATGCGGGTCCCAATGATTAGTCTGGAACATTCGACGACTGTTGTATAAAAGCCGACGCGCTTGACCCGCTGATCAGATTTTCGACGATCGCCGGGCGTGTTCGCCGCTATCGTTGTGCTATAAGTGTAGCCTGTTTTGTGGGCACAGGTTCACCCAATAAAAGTTTGTTTTTGTCGTTCACAGTATTGCTACTGTGTTATTCAACGTCACCATCATGTGACATCTGGTGGAGGTGCTTTACGTTCATGTACCGGACGCCCCCGACAAGCCGTAATTCAAGCCCGGACCGCAAAGACAACACCAGCGCCGTCCCGGAACATCGAGCAAGCCGCCGGCTACAGCAGCTGCCCCCGGAACACGGAATTCTACCAGAGACGACCAAGAAGAGCGTCAGAGAAGTTCGTCCAGAGACGACCAAGAAGACAGCCCCAATGGCAGCCGGAGCAGCCCCAATAGTTCTGCAGCAGCCCAGGGAGCCACCGACGTTCCGCGGTTCCACATTTGAGGACCCGGAAAGCTGGCTGGAGACGTATGAGAGGGTCGCTAAGTTTAACAGTTGGGACAGCGACGACAAGCTGCGGCATGTCTATTTCGCATTGGAAGACGCCGCCAGGACGTGGTTCGAGAATCGGGAAGCCACCTTAACGACGTGGGACCTTTTCCGAAGCGGCTTCTTGCACACGTTTACAAGCGTCGTGCGAAAAGAGCGAGCCCAAGCTCTACTAGAAACCAGAGTGCAGCTGCCAAACGAGACAATCGCGATCTTCACGGAGGAGATGGCCCGTCTTTTCCGGCACGCCGACCCGGAAATGTCGGAGGAGAAAAAAGTTCGCTTCCTGATGCACGGCGTCAAGCAAGACCTTTTCGCCGGACTTATTCGTAACCCACCGAAGACTGTGGCTGAGTTTTCTGCAGAGGCATCGACGATCGAGAAAACTCTGGAGATGCGCACCCGGCAATATAACCGCCAGGGGCACACGCCGCAGTATGCCATCCAAGGACTGGGTTCGGACGACCTTCAAGAGACCATCAGGGCCATTGTGCGCGAAGAACTGCGCAAGGTCCTGCCTTCGTCGCAGTCTCAAGTAGCTTCGATCGCTGACATCGTGAAAGATGAGGTTCAGCGATCGCTTGGGGTTCCTGAGGTGCAACCTCAATTACCGCAGCCCCAGCCAGAAGCGATGACCTACGCCGCCGTCGCACGCCGTCAAGGTCCCCCTCCGCGACCACACCAGGGCCCTGCAACGACGCAATTCCGTCGTCCGCCGCCGCCGCCGCCGCCGCCGCCAGCACGCCCACCCGTCGCCCAGCGCACCTACGCGAGGAAGACGGACATTTGGCGAGCCCCCGACCACCGACCGCTCTGCTATCACTGCGGAGAAGCCGGCCATGTGTATCGCCGATGCCCATACCGGGAGATGGGACTGCGAGGTTTCGCCGTCAATGCTCCGCGCCCGCAGCGAGGTGAACGCCCTCGCGATATCGCCGACTACCTCGCCGCTACTCAGTGGAGCTCTCGACGACCGTCGCGTTCGCCATCACCAGGCCGCTACCTGTCGCCGCAGCGCCGACCATACACTGGCCCAGCCCGCGGCCGGTCAGCGAGCCCGTATCCGGAAAACTAAAAGCAGCAACCGATGGAGGTGCGGTTGCTGTTCGTCGAACTGACGAAGATCCTCCGCCGCCGACGAAGACGACGAAGAAACCATCTCGACGACCTAATGACGACACGCCGCCGTCCCGACGAAGTCAGGAAGCCAAGACTACACCGACGAAAGACGACTTGACGACGCGACGTTCCAGCTTCAGTTCAACACGACGCAGCCGTGATCCGACGCCGAGACCTAACTGTAACGCAAGACAAAAAACCACCGACCTCGACGTGCTTCTCGACGGCCACGCAGTCACCGCCTTAGTAGACACAGGAGCCGATTACTCCGTCATGAGTGGACCCATCGCCGCCCAGTTGAGGAAAGTTAAGACTGCATGGGAAGGCCCTCAAATTCGCACCGCTGGAGGACACCTGATTACGCCGACTGGGATCTGCACGGCAAGAATTACCGTTCATGACCGGACTTACCCTGCCACCTTCGTTTCCTCCAACAGTGCTCACGAGACGTCATTCTCGGCATGGACTTCCTGAATCAACATGGCGCAGTCATCGACCTGAAGTCGAAATCGATAACGCTGTCACAAGATCAAGCAATACCGCCGGAGAGCTGTCGTAGTCACCACGCCTTGAGTGTGCTCGAAGATCAAGTGAGCATCCCGCCGCGCGCCAGCATTATTATTTCCGTCGGCACTGAAACACCCGCTGACGTAGAAGGCGTCATCGAGGGCGACCAACATCTACTGCTCGACCGTGAAATTTGCGTCGCAAGAGGGATCGCTCGACTCCACGGGGGGCAAGTGGAAGTTATGCTAACCAACTTCAGCGAAGAGTTCAAGCACATCAACAAGGGCACGACAATCGCATACATCGAGGAAATTGTGGAAACCAGCAATGCCTTTGTCCTCTCGGATTCAGCCGCATCTACCCCGATGAGCATTGTCCCCGAACCAGACTTCGACGTGAATCCAAGTCTTCCTATGAGTAAGCAGCAACAGATCAGAAGTCTTCTCCGACGATACAAAGACTGCTTTTCGACGTCATCGAGGATTCGACAAACACCAGTTGCAAAGCATCGCATAATAACCGAAGAGAGCACTCGACCACTCCGCCAGAGCCCTTACCGAGTTTCGACGCGAGAACGTGAAGCTATTAGGCAACAAGTCGACGAAATGCTGCGCGACGACATCATCCAGCCGTCGAAAAGCCCGTGGGCCTCTCCTGCAGTCCTGGTAAAGAAAAAGGACGGAACCCTACGCTTCTGCGTCGATTATCGTCGACTGAACAAGATCACGAAGAAAGATGTGTACCCACTTCCGCGGATAGACGACGCATTGGATCGGCTCTGCAACGCTAAATACTTCTCGTCGATGGACCTCAAGTCTGGCTACTGGCAAATAGAAGTCGACGAGAGAGATCGCGAAAAGACTACCTTCATCACGCCAGACGGCCTCTACGAGTTCAAGGTCATGCCATTCGGACTGTGCTCGGCGCCTGCAACGTTTCAGCGCGTCATGGACACGGTGTTAGCCGGACTGAAGTGGCAGACGTGCCTTGTTTACCTGGACGACGTCGTTGTCTTCGCCGGAAATTTCGACGATCACCTTAGGCGGCTTGCGACAGTGTTAGAAGCCATCAAGTCATCAGGGCTCACTCTGAAGCCGGAAAAGTGCCGCTTCGCTTACGATGAGCTTTTGTTCCTAGGCCACGTGATCAGCAAATCAGGAGTACGCCCCGACCCACAGAAGACAGCTGCCATCGCAAAGTTCCCGCAGCCAGCCGACAAGAAGGCAGTACGCAGATTCCTTGGCATGTGTGCCTACTATAGGCGCTTTGTCAAGGACTTCTCACGCATCGCGGCGCCGCTAACACATCTAACCAAATGTGATGTCGCGTTCAAGTGGGAAACGCCGCAGGCCGACGCATTTCAAGAACTGAAACGACGCATGCAGTCGCCGCCGGTACTTGCACACTTCGACGAGGACGCCGATACCGAAATCCACACTGACGCCAGTAGCCTAGGCCTTGGTGCCGTCCTAGTCCAGAGGAAAGAAGGACTTGAAAGGGTAATATCGTATGCTAGCCGGTCGCTGTCAAAAGCGGAAAGCAACTATTCTACGACTGAAAAGGAATGCCTCACCATCATTTGGGCTATAGCTAAATTCCGCCCTTACCTCTATGGCAGGCCATTCAAAGTCGTCAGTGGCCATCATGCATTGTGTTGGCTAGCTAACTTAAAGGACCCTTCAGGACGGCTGGCGCGGTGGAGCCTCAGACTACAAGAATATGACGTCACGGTAATATACAAGTCCGGAAGAAAACACTCCGACGCCGACTGCTTATCGCGCGCCCCCATCGATCCCCCGCCGCAAGACGACGAGGACGACGACGCCTTCCTTGGGATAATAAGCGCGGAAGACTTCACTAAACAGCAACGAGCAGACCCGGAGCTAAAAGGCCTCGTCGAGTACTTGGAAGGAAACACCGACGTTGTCCCTAGGGCATTTAAGCGCGGGTGGTCGTCGTTCACGCTACAAAACAACCTGCTCGTGAAGAAGAACTTCTCACCGGTCCGCGCCAGCTACCTTCTTGTTGTACCGTCAGCGCTGCGTCCAGAAATACTGCACGCCCTACACGACGATCCAACCGCTGGGCACCTCGGATTCTCCCGGACGCTGTCGAGAATACAGGAAAGGTATTACTGGCCGCGTCTGACCGCCGACGTCGCCCGTTACGTCAAGACATGCCGAGACTGTCAACGACGCAAGACACCACCGACAAGGCCAGCAGGATTACTACAGCCGATCGAACCTCCTCGCCGACCATTTCAGCAGATTGGGATGGATTTGTTGGGGCCGTTTCCGATATCAACATCCGGGAATAAGTGGATCGTCGTGGCGACGGACTATCTCACCCGCTTTGCTGAAACTAAAGCTCTACCAAAAGGCAGCGCAGCCGAAGTGGCGAAATTTTTCGTCGAGAACCTCCTCCTGCGACATGGTGCCCCAGAAGTCCTCATCACCGACAGAGGAACGGCTTTTACAGCAGAGCTCACCCAAGCCTTTCTGCAGTACAGCCAGACAAGCCACAGGAGGACAACTGCCTACCATCCGCAGACGAATGGTCTCACGGAGCGCCTGAACAAGACCCTCGCCGACATGCTAGCAATGTACGTCGACGTCGAACACAAGACGTGGGACGCGATCCTGCCGTACGTAACCTTTGCGTACAACACGGCGGTGCAAGAAACAACACAGATCACGCCGTTTAAGCTGGTTTACGGCAGAAACCCGACGACGACGACGCTTGACGCCATGCTGCCGCACGTAACTGACGAAGAGAATGTTGACGTCGCTAGCTATCTCCAGCGCGCCGAAGAAGCCCGACAGCTCGCCCGCCTGCGAATCAAGAGCCAGCAGAGGACCGACAGCCGACACTACAACCTCCGACGACGCTTCGTCGAGTACCAGCCTGGCGACCGTGTTTGGGTCTGGACCCCGATACGCCGTCGAGGACTCAGTGAGAAACTACTCCGACGCTATTTCGGACCCTACAAGGTCATCCGACGTATTGGCGCTCTGGACTATGAGGTCGTGCCAGACGGCATTTCGCATTCACAGCGGCGCCGCGCGCGATCTGAAGTGGTCCACGTGGTGCGCCTTAAACCCTTTTACGGACGCTGACGAACTTCGTTATTTTTGTTCTTTTCTTTGCTACGAGTGCTTTTGTTTATTAACTTCGTTTGTTTGCACCATCGGGTCGATGCTTTTTAAGAGGGGGGTATTGACACGTGTGCTTATCTTTATCGGGCGACCACGTTTCGCCGCTTAACAACTGTAATCACACAGCGAGGGACGCGCCTGCATGTATCCGACGTTTCTGGAAAGTTATCGATGCTTCTACCCGGCTGTCTGTTGTCGCCGAACCTTGTGTTATCTGATTTCATCGCGTGACTCGAATGTTGTAGAACTTTGTGGAAGGCATGCGGGTCCCAATGATTAGTCTGGAACATTCGACGACTGTTGTATAAAAGCCGACGCGCTTGACCCGCTGATCAGATTTTCGACGATCGCCGGGCGTGTTCGCCGCTATCGTTGTGCTATAAGTGTAGCCTGTTTTGTGGGCACAGGTTCACCCAATAAAAGTTTGTTTTTGTCGTTCACAGTATTGCTACTGTGTTATTCAACGTCACCATCACGTGACAATATCGTACATCAGCGCACTTCTACGGTGGCCCGCTAAATCGTGGCTATAAGAGCTTACCTCCGTTTCTGTGAAAACGGGATTTGATGTGGTGCAATCGCGAAATTCTCTTCAACGCGGACGTCTGCGTCATGCGGAGGATCACTCATGGCAATCTTGAAAGTCCTGCTAGCTCTCGACTTCAGGGAATCAAGCCTGCAGTAAAAGAGTTCAATATGATGAGCGCTCACTCGAACAGGACGGCTCTTTACCGTTACCGTTTACTTTCACCGGCTTATCATCGGCAACTTTTGGGTCAGTGCACATTGTCCATGGGCAAAACCGGAGCGGCTCAGGCGAGCAGTACAACGTTTCGTATCCGACATCGCCAAATTTGTAACAGAAGTTAACAGGTGAACAAGGCGATCATCACTGTTTAGGTATATGTAGATGTAGAACCTAGATGTTAGTGGCACATACCCACCCTGGCCCATTGGCCAAGAATCAGGTGGTTCAATACAAAAATAAGAAAAACGAATTACTACATAATGTAGGCAACATTTGGGAATAGGTAAATGGGAAATAATAGATTCCCCCCCCCCCCACCAGCGTATGATTTTATTAGAATGAAAAATAAATAAAAACACAGTCCAAATAATCTAATTCATTTGTAGAAGTATAACGAAACCTTAAGTTCTGATTTTATAGTCTGCATCTTTCTGACGATGCAATAACACCCTCGACGGCTTCGGCAACCTTGCTTTCGCTGTGCCAAATGATCGAGGGCCCCAAAGATAGAAAAATTTGTATATGCAAGTATAATCTATGAAAGCAGAACGATATTTCTAATGGCATTTTTTGCAATTCACAATAAGCTAATAAATGAGAAAGTAATCTAATGATCATGTTTCCTCAAGAGCGACAATTCGGTGAGGGAGCAAAAGCAGCTCCGCGTAGGAAAATTTTGGAAATGTTATTCGGCAGCGCGGTCTAGTGCTATCGACTTCAAGTGCTGGCGCTTGAGAGATTTAGTATTGCAATAGTGCGACAAGTACTTAACATCTGCAGAGTTTGTTAAAGAAGGGGCGTGAAATTCATGCAGCGTCATTTGCCTCCGAAATCTGGCCCCTATGATGAAAGCTGATGCCGGTAAGCTTTCAGTTACTGGATATTTCAGAGACGCTTTCGCCAACTAATCAGCCATTTCGTTTAGAAATAAGCCCTTACGCCTTGCAACCGAAACCAATCTAATCAGAGCTAAATGAGGGGATACTGACAATTTCAATGTTTCCAAAACCTGGGAGTCGTCGGAAGCAGTAAAAAAGGGACACAGAGACAGAAAATGCGTCACGACGCCTGTGGAACGTGTTGATGCATTTAGTTAGCGGAGGGCTAGAATTACAGTGAAAAATCCTGCTGATTGGCACGAAGTCTGGGAGGCGAGGAGGAAACTACCAATCGATTATAGGAGGAACTATTCCAATTGCACACTTTTCTTCACTTCGGAAAGCATGAGTTACAATGACTGCCTTGATTGGTATGTGCAAAAAGTGATCATTTAAGATAGAGCTGAGGGTGCTGTAAATGATGCCTTTGCATTTTCAGGGAAAGTATAATCAAACTGAACTTTTGATGGAATTTCTGTTGCAACAAACAGGAGTCACCTCACGAAGTCGGATGCTTAACTGATCTACGGGAACTTGCATAAAAATGATGTGAGGTTTGTGGAATTGTAGCCAGTGCAACCAAAAAACAAATCCCGCTGGGAAGCCTAAAAATGATTGTACAGCTAACTATGGAAACCGCGTAACCAGAGAAGCGGTCCTAACTTCCAGATGTAAAACTCCATTTGCGACAAAGTTATGTAGTAATAAACGTTGTCGCAAGACCTGCCTCTCACATGCACGAGCTCCGCTACAACACACATCCATATTCCAATACCGGGTGAACGTAGATGGGGTATATTGATAACAGCATATTTCTTCGAAATCCTTATCGATTATACTTAGCCTGCATAGCATACCAACCGCACGAAAATCTTTTGCAGCAATATAGTAAATGTGCGCCTTCCAAGACGTAGAGCCGCGATATATCACGCCAAGACACCGGATTGTCTCTACTTGTTGGAGAATATTTAGATGATAAGCGAGAGAAATAAATGTGGGGTCTTTTAACGATATTTCTAGCAACGAGCATTTGCTAACCTTGAAATAAAGATGCATTGCATCAAGCCGGCTTTCTATAACAGGCAGTCATGTCTGCAATATTTCATAAACGTTTGGATGTCATTTGCCGGCAAGAAGAACGCTATATCATCAGAATGCACGTAAGTATGTACATCATCATGGCACGGACTGTAAATAAGTAAGACTGGAGAAAAGATTGCCCGTTGTGGAACGCTTCTGGCCTGCGCGTACCTAGCCGTAGAAATGCAGCTTTGAAAGCAGTAAAACTCTTTGTTCCTTAAAAAGTCTGCAATCTATGCTTGAAGCTATTTTGGAAAAGTTATGTGCCTAAGCTAATTGAGCAATATCACATGGTCAACGCTATCATATGCTTTTGAGATGTCTGGAGTGACTAATGCCGCATACTACCTTTTGTGTCATGCCAACTGAATACGGCTTTCAAAGTCAATATGTGCCTGCCAGCACTTTGATTTGAAATCAATTAGTTTCGGGCTGAGGATTTATCGCTCATAAAGGAAACTTATCAAACGAATATTTATAACTATTTCAAGTAATTTTAACAAACTTGAAGTTAACCCGATGAGCCTGATATATCGTCTAACACATAACATCCACCCGGATTTTTTAATAAAGGTATGACCTTGGCAATTTTCCGCTCAGTGCAAAGCATTCTATTATGTTGGAATAATTCATGATCTCTAATTGATAATCTTGTGATTCTTTATATAAAAATTTTTAACATAAACGAAGTGATTCGATCGGGTCACGGAGCCGTTGACGGAAAGCTTAGTAAAACATTTGATAATTTATACTTGTGGATTTCCGTGAAATTTTGCTAGGTCGGTGATACCAATGGACCTAATGGAAGTTGGGAAAGAAAACAACGTTCTAATTCTCTAGCGATTACCTCCAATGAATCCTTAATTTAATCGTGAGACAAAAGTGCGTATTCTGCATTTATTCGCTGCCGAATCACTTTCTTGGCACGCACAAAGCTGTAGAGTGTGCGTTTATTATTTATTTAAGAACAAATTCAAAATGCCGAATGCCGTACTCATCATTTGCCTTCAACACTGTCCGTCTAATAGTATCCGAGTAGAATGTGTAATCCATCCGGCTATGAAGGCATTGATTTTGTAACAGTTTCTTCCAAGATGCTTTCCTTCGCCTGTCGTCAAGCAAACAAGGATCATCCCGCCAAGGAGACGAATTCGTTTTAACCGATTTTGGCAAAAATTCACAATCTTCACGCGAATCTTTTAAAACAGAACAAATGCACAATGCTTTCGATTTGAGACTAGCATCAGTCGCAGAAGCAGATGAGGATCGTTTATTTCTGCTCCTAAACATCCGCTACGCTTTCGTCTTCAGGAGCACCTTCCTCGCTTCTTTTTCTTCGGCTCAGTTGCAAGTCTTCTATCGCGCATGCCGTGTTTACGTCTGTGAATAATTTTCTCGTAATAGCATCATGTCATGCGATATAGAAATAGTCCGTAGCAATCGGCTGCCGTTAAACGAATACGCGAAACGAGCAAATATACGATGTAAATTAAAACGGCAACTTGGCTGTGCCTATATCATGTACCTCGAGTCTTATGGCTTTGTTCGCTGTCTTGAACTTGAGAATAACTAACGTACCAAGGTTAAAGTGAATCGTCGCATTAGTGTTCGTACCGTAATGGTAAATACGGCATTTATAAAAGAAGCAATTAGTTTACTTTTAATTTAACACCCGAACACATTATCATAAATGTGATAAGTTAAGCGTGTGGCTATGGGTGCATTGATTTTAATGAGGCCTGCATTGTTCGAGCAATACATAGCTTTAGTTCTATGTGATACATGATACCTGTGCGTGAAACGCTACCGTAAAAAAATGATACGGTAGGCCAACTGCGCGTACGCGTTTTATACAACTAACTACCGCTGCAGCTACTGCTAGTCACCATGATTTAACAGAATATAGTAACATTCAAGCCTCCAGCTTAGATATGAATTTGTTCTTCTTATTTCTATCTCCCTCTCTCGCGACAACAGCAAGTAAATTGTCAACTCAGAATTCGCTTGGTCTAGTCTAGCGTTGACAACAAAATTGTCAGCGATGTTTTCTCGGTATTATCCAGACCGTGCGGGGTTATGCCGGAATGTACGAGTTTGGCATAGTTCTGGATCTCCATGATCTCTGGCGATGTCCTCACATGAATGAGCTAATGGTGTCAACAGAAAATTAAACATCCGGCACGCCTCGAATTTCATTGGCTTATCTAGATTCACTCTTGTGAGTTACATCCACTTGGGTCTCACCTGATGGGTGGCCGAAACAGGAGTCACGCGGTCAAACCGGCAGTGCCTTCTTTTATTCCTTTATCCACCCAGTGCATTGCCAGTGCGAATAAGTTAGAGAAAATTTTATATTTTAATGTGTTCGAAAAGGAGGAGAGGAATGGCTCGAGAATACGCCACGTCTGTACTGCTGAGATTCAGCGATGGACAGCCAGAAAATGTCCGAAACAGGAGACATGGTCATGACACATCCCAGAAAGGCATGCCAAGCGGCGTGCGCTGAATGTGTGGATAAATAGCTGTACAGTCGCCGTATTGCGATATTGCGTTGATAACAATACATCTCTTTAGAATAAGGTTTGCAACCAAATGCAGGCGCATTACGTACCGTCGGCCAAAAAAGTTTGTGACCATGGGATCCCAGAAAACGATTAAATTTTCAGTAGCTTGTATCACTCGTTAGTAAAACTGTTTATCAGAATGTTATTCGCATATACTCGTAGAGGCTGGAAGGGCAGATACCAGATTGGGTTGTGAGGTTGCTATTTCCGATGGTCCGTAAATGTTTTTGGTTGACAGTACGTCAACAAAAAGCGTTGCTTTCACTGCGCATACACTGATGCATGAGACGTGTGCGATGATAGCGTACGTTATTTGGCGAATTTAACGTTCATAATGTTTGCGTACGCTAAGAAATAGTGTTGCCGAACATGGCGGCACACGTGGCTCCCGCTTCCTCGTGGATTCTCGTTATGCCTATCCTCGCGCTCCCGTTGACCGCGAATAACTATTCAAATGAGATTTCCCTTCCTCTAAACTCACGTTACCTATGAGTCAATAGCGTGTCTAATTTCCCAGATCGTTTGGCGATTCCGGCCTCCCTAGGTAAGAGAGACGCGACCACATAGCAACAGGGTGGTTGCTAATGGATTGCCTTGGCTTCGATACGTTTGGGTTGCGGCAAAATACGGCGCCTTGTTTGATAATGTCTCCCATACGTTTGCGTTTCTGTACGGTAAACTAAAAAATTTGAAAAGACGCGCACCGTAACGTCCCGCTAGGATGCTTACGTTTAACCCTTGTTTAGCGGACGTGAGGCGACAAATACTATTCTAAATCTCTCTAAATGTCTTGAAGGGACGTGCACCGTAATGTCCTGCAAAGGTAATTGCATTTAACGTACAAAAGCCGACAAACGCTATCCTAAGACTATCTCATAACCGGTGTGTGTGTGTGAAAACATTTATTGGAATGAGGTCCGGAGGCTCGACTTCTTAAGTCAAGGCGGGCCGCTGCCACGGTGGCACTGTCAGGCCAAGCCTTTCAGCGACATCATGGGCCCTCTGGACGGCCCTTAGTTGGTCCTGAAACAATGGGCTTTGAATCCTTTTCTCCCACTGTGTCCATTCTTCAACGAGGTTGGGGAGAATCGCGGGGCACCCCGCCAGCATATGTCTGATTCCAATAATAATAATAATAATAATAATAATAATAATAATAATAATAATAATAATAATAATAATAATAATAATACCTTTATTGCCAATAATCAAAACAGTACATTCATACAGGCCTGCCAAAGCCTTTGAAGGCTTGAGCGGCAGCGCCTGGCAGGCAGCAAAACCATACACGGTACATTAATAGACCAGTTATAAGCAGCGAACTCAAGTATAGAACACCAAAAAAGGTTATTAGAATTGATACAGTGTCTATTATATCACGAGATAATGCATAACCATATACCAGACTGACCGTCATGGTTCAAAGGAATCACAGAATCACATGTACGAACCCAAACAATAACGGTAAATAAACGGAACAAGGACGCATTTACGAGCAGATACGCCTTAGCAGTCTCTTTAACTTATATTTCGTTTTTGCACAGAAGGTGCTGTGCGGCAGTTTATTGAACTAGGTGGGCACATAATGGGCCCGAGCTCTAGTGCCATACCTTGTGGAACAACATGGCCTCCAAAAGGGGTCCCTGGGCCTTAAGCAGCAGGAAGCTGTGTACGGAACTAAGAATTGACTAGACCAGAAGTGTTCTAAGACAACCGTTTGCATTAAAAGATCGTTGAAATTCGGCATCGAAAGTACTTTGAAACGGTCTGTGTCAGCATTCAGGCTCAGATCATCAGATATGTTTTTTAAGAGGGAGTGCAGTATCGCATTTATTCTGTTGTGCCAGCGGACAGCACAGTGCCCGTAAATTGTTATGCCATACCGGAGTAGACTGTAGCCTGTGTTATTGTTTTCCTTACTGATAAGGGCATGTAGTATCTTATATTGTACAGTAGACATGATATGGCGCGAAGTTTTTTGCAAACGTAAGCAAGGTGGCTGTTCCAAGAAAGGTGGCTGTCAAGATATAAACCAAGATATTTTACAACAGATGAGTACTGTAATGGTCTACAAGAACAAGCTGAACAATCTGAAGAATGCAAAACAAGAGGAAAGTCAAGGGCTACCTTCCTTAAAGGATTATGGAAGCAGATTAATTGCGTCTTAGATACATTTATAGCAATTAGGTTGTTTCGAAATCAATCCATAGCTTTTGTGGCAGCAGACTGTAAAGAAGCAATCGCATCATAGTAGCTGTGGGCAGAAGTTACGATCATCGTATCATCGGCGTATTGATAAAGCAAAACGGGTATCACGCTAGAAAGGTCATTTACAAAAATATTAAATAATAACGGGCTGAGTATAGATCCCTGCGGAACTCCAGCATTAATAATGGAGAATGCACTATGAACTTGCCCAACTGAGACGACCTGACGCCTACCCCAAAGCCAATGATGCCATTACAATCGTTGCAGTCCATCTTAATCTCCCCTTCTGGATATATTTTATTAATGGTGTACGGTGTGGGATATGTACCTGTTTGCAATAAGCGCAGTGAGACTGACTGAGCCCTGATCAGTTTTCAGTGTGGCAATGGGAATTGCCTGCGCCCTAAATAGTAGTGTTTGGTAATGTCATTGTATGTTATTAAATTATCTCTAGATTCCCTGGCTTGATGGTGAACGGCTCGGTTGTGTCTGTCACGGTTAGCAAGTCCTCGTGCCAAGTCATGAGCAACCTCACTGAGGTTTATCCGAGTCTCGTCCACTTTTCCCATATGCGCAGGAAACCATCGAATTTCAATTCTCATAATCCCAATGTTTTCAAAAAGTTTAGCTGCAACACCAGCTACGTAGCCTTTTTCAAAACACTTTATAGCGTATTTCGAATCACTGTAAATGCAGGCCCACTTATTACTCCTGATGGCTAGAGCAATTGCCACTTGTTCCGCCACCACGGGGTCCTTGGTAAAAATAGTGATAGCATCTTGCACCTTCCCTTGATAATTTGAGACAATGGCCGTATATGCTTCTTTACCTTTCACCCAGGCTGCATCAACTATAGCTGCCAATTGGTTCTGCTGTTCTATTTCCTGCAAGAGTGCTTTAGCTCTTGCCTTTCTCCTTTCGACATTGTATTCTGGGTGCATGTTTCTAGGGAGAGGGTTGGTTCTGATCTTGTTCCTAACGTCAGTCCTTAATTCTACTTCAGCCTCTATTGGGCTCCTTGATGTATTCAGTTCTGCACCTATTGCCTGTAATATGTTCCTGCCAGCTCGTGCTTTTGTCAATCTTTCGTGTTGCGCTAGCTGTTGGGCCTCCGCGATTTCTTCCATTGTGTTGTGCACCCCTAGACTCATGAGTTTGTCAGTTGCAGCGTTACTGGGTATCCCTAGGGCTACTTTAACGAGCTTCCTGAGCATCACATTAAGTTTGCTAAGTTCTGCCTGCTTCCATTTGAACAATCCAGCCACATAAGTGAAGCGACAGAGAGCAAAGGCGTGTATTAGCCTCAAAGCGCTGTCCTCTCCTAAGCCTCTGTGTCTATTGGTAATTCTCCTTAGTAACCTAATGACTTCATCTGTTTTATTCGAGATATGTTGCATTGTTCTATAGTTAGCATTGTTTCCGTCTATGTGATACCCAAGAACCTTGATTGTTTCAACTAGCCTGACTGTGCATCCTTCATGAGTGTATAAGCACACTCTTGGCTCATCTTCCGGACTGTAACCTCTTGGTTTGGGACCTTTTCTGCGATGTTTAACGACCAAGAGTTCTGATTTGGCTGCCGAGCTTTTCAACCCCACGTCTTTCAGTGTGTTCTCTACAACATATAAGCTTTCCCTTAATCTGGTCTCTGTCTGTCCTACATTACCCTTGGCACTCCATATGGTTATGTCGTCGGCATATACCACATAATGTATACCCTCAATTTTCTCCAGATTTCTTGCAACCTTGGGCATTGCTAAATTAAATAGCATGGGTGAGAGCACAGCCCCTTGTGGAGTGCCCCTATTTCCCAAATTCTTAGCTTCTGATTTAAGCTCACCCAGCATGAGTTGTGCAGTTCGATTTCTAAGAAAAGTCCTTAATCATGTTAAAAAGTCTCTTACCTAACCCCATCTCCGCGAGGACGCCAAGCATTGCCTTATGCTTTATACGATCAGAAGCTTTTTTCCGCATCCAATCCCAAAAGAGCTTTCGTATGCGCTGGGCTGGCCTGTATAAGTTGGTGTTTGATCAGCAGCATAGCATCCAGAGTAGGCAGCGCGGGACGAAAGCCGATCAAGTTGTATGAGAGGATGTCGTTCTGCTCAACGTATTTAGTGAGTCGATTTAGGATGACATGTTCCATAGCCTTGCCTAGACAGGACGTTAAGAAAATAGGACGCAGGTTGTCCAGAGTGAGTTGTTTTCCTGGCTTTGGTATGAGGATAGTATTGGCCACCCTCCATTCCTCTGAGTATACCCCTTTTCTCCAACACTCATTGAAATGTTCAGCTAGATAAGAAATTGATTCATCATCCAGATTTCTTAATATCTTGTTAGTTATTCCGTCAGGTCCAGCCGCCGATCTACTATTAAGACTGTGACGAGCCGCCCTCACTTCACTCTCAGTGAAGTCCCGGTCAAGTTCTTCACATATGCCTTCCGTATATTCGGGGCTCTCGTCTTCTTCGTTTGGTTGTTTAAGTGGGAGATATTTGGCTGCGAGACTATCCATGATATCCTTCTGTGTTTTATCTTGGCTTTCCTGATGAACCAGCTTAGATATAGCTGTTCTCTTGCTTGTCCTTGTTTCATTCTCGTTGAGCAAGTGCTTGAGGAGGTTCCAGCTACCTCCATGCTTGAGTCTACCATCAGCCGAATTACAGATCTCATCCCACTGTTGCTTCACGAGAGTCTTCGAGTGATCATCAATTTCTCTGTTTAATTGCGAACTTTTTTTCCTTATCCTTCTGTTAAGTCTCTGCGTTTTCCATCTCTGTAATATAGACTGTTTGGCCTCAATCAGATGCGCCAGCCTGCTGTCCATAGCCTCAATATTTTCCTCTGTCTTGATTTCTTTAGTGGCCTCTTTGACGTCCTCTCTGAGCTGGGTGACCCACGTCTGAAGGGGATCCTGCTCGGCATCTAGAGGCCCCACTTTTCTTCTGTTCGCCCTGATTTTTCTGAACTGATCCCAATCAGTGAATTTGAAGATTCTAGTTTCCTGTCTCGGTATGCGTATGGTTATGTGTTTGATAATGATCGCTTCCCGAGATCCATGTTTCAATTTTCCCAATTGGCTCCTCTTGAGTTCTTTACGACAGTAAGATTTGGTGTGGAGTCCCTGCTTGTGGACGTGCCACAGCGGGTGGGATACGCCGGATCAGTAATCAAGCATAACCCCAAATCCATGGCAAGACTCCATAGCTCCTCTCCATTCTTTGTGTTCCAAGTGTATCCCCATGTGGGATAGGGAGCATTAAAGTCCCCTCCAATTATGAGCGGGGAGTTTTTGGCAACCGAAAGCACCTTGTTGAAGAGTGCTCTAAACCTCTGTCTCATGTCGTTAGGACTGCTGTAAATATTCAAACAGAAAATGCTTTGCGTCTTACCTCTGTTCTTTTTAAGTATTATCTCAACTAGAATGAATTCAAACCTGGAATGTCTAAGATGAATATCATGCTCAATGTATGGCAACTTTTTGTCAATGAGGGTCGCCAACCCCCTCCCCGTTTTTATGTCTCTACATATAACTTTGTACCCAGTAAGCATAATTTCGTCCGCTAAGGTTTCCTGCAGCACAATTACTTTTGGCCTGGCCTCAGATGACCTGATCACCTGTCGCAGTGCTGCTTTTTTGTGTTGGAACCCGCGACAATTCCATTGCCACACGTTAAATCCATGATTACTGTCCATTGTTATTAGGTAAGGCTGCCTTTCTATTACCCGCTACTTTCCTCTTTGTGATGGCCCCCGACAATCCAGAAATGGACTTTATACTATCCGCCTCCGATGGCAGATACTCATCGTCGTCATCCCCTCGCGTCTCAATTTTCCTAAGTCTTTTCTCCGCCGTTAGTCTCCATTTCCACAATTTGTCCACTTTAATGTTGGTCGTTTCCACTGTCTCTCTTGTCGCTTTAATTGCATCTTTTATTTAACTGAGAGCTGAGAAGACTGACTCATCCTCGGAACTCACCGCCCTCTTTTTAGGGGCAGGAGATCTGGATTCTCCTGGATCGTTGCTTTTCCTTACAGGTCTATCTATCTCTACTCTAGCAGGGCTCGACTGGTCTTTCTTACGAAGCTCTACTACCTGCCTGGTCAATTCTTCATTAGATTTTCTTAAAGAAGTTACTTCTTTAATTAGTTGCTCTATTCTGGCATCATTGTCATCCCCCACAGCAGCCGAGGCGCCCCCAGCAACTCTCGCCATACCTTTTACTTTGTCAGCCCAAGTGGTTCCTAGCGTCTTCTTCTCGCCAGGTATTGAGTCCCTTTGCCCGAAGAGCACCTGCACTTCCCTTGACTTGGAGCGCCTTCTCTCCCTGGATAGTGAACGATGCCTGGATCTGGTGCGACTCCTGGAGCGTGAGTGCTCCCTGTCCTCGGGGCGATGGTTGGGCGCCAGCTGTTGCGCTTCAGACTGCACTCTTGTTGACGACCGAGTCCTGTTGCGCTCTCTTCGATGAAGTCGTACGAGGTAAGGGATTTGAAATCTTTGCTTACAAAACTTGTCGCCGGTAGGGTGATCGCCTTCACAAAATTTACACTTAGGTACATACATGTTCATCTCCTGGGTTGCGAGTTCCACATCCCCTACACTGAACAAAGTCAGGTGTTGGACACACATCAGAGCGGCGCCCGACCTTTCCGCAGGTGAAGCAGACGTCGAATTGCTTCCTTTAGAGGTAGCATCTCACTAGTGTGGATCCGTACCTGACAAAATTGGGCACTTTGAGTCCATCGAAAAGTACGATGACCGATCCCGACGTCTTGATGCGCTTGGCAGCCAGCGCAAGCGGGTTCAAGTCATGCACAATGTTTCTTGTTATTATAGCTTGCGAGTCTCTGATGTCCACTCTTCGGATGACGCCTTTGCATGCGGCATGTGGTGCCGCTTCGTATTCATTTGCTTCGTATTCCGCTTCCATAATCTTGAAAGACTTGATTCTAACGTACTTCGCAGCATGTTCGGGCTTAGGTGTGCTTACTACGATGATATTTTGAGTGAAGTTCGGGCAGACAACATCTTCACGGGCCTCCTCTTCTGTTAGGCCGGACGCCTCGATGACTGCGGAACCAATCGTGGTGGTGCTCACTTTGTTTAAATTGAGCCCTCCTCGAGGTCGTATAATGATTTTTTGTGCTCCTCGAGCAGTTGAGGCATCCTCGAAGCTTTGATAATCCGATTCTTGACCATTCCACCGACGGCGGTTCCCTTGACTCCATGCTCTCGCTGATTACGTGGCAATGTGCTGTCCTCATCCACAGCCTTTGTGCTAGCTCGTGATCTTCGGCCAGCCACTACTTGCCAGCCGTAGTCGTCCTGACCATTGTTTCCTTCATTTTCAGTAAAATCTTCATCTTCCATGTTTGTATCCGCCATGACTGCGGTCAGGTGGGCTTACTAGGCCCAACAAAGGCCCTACTCCTCACTAAGGAGCAGAAAACGTTCCGTAAGATTGTGAAAAAACAAGCCCCACCTCGAATCTTGGTGTCAGTAGATTCGCCGTCGCTTCGCGGATCCAGTGGTATGCTTCTTTTCATTGCACTCTCAAAACTGACGAGCGGAGCATGGAAAAAGAAACGGAGCCGATGCTTCCACGTCTGCACTGCTCGGCGCTTCTTCTTCTTCCCCATAACCGGTGCTGGCGCGCAACATTACCGCCGCAGCTTTCTGTGTTTGAAACGAGGAAGCGGCGTCTGCAAGGTGCGTTCCCCGCCTCGACATAGGTAGCTGTTGACATAGGTGACCGCGCTACCTTTGTTCAGTGCCTGCCGTCTAGGAAACTCACGCGAGCGAGAAACTCTGGGCATCCTCGCTGCACAGCTGCACAGCACCCCAGCTCTTCCTTTCGACGCTGACAACGTAAACGAACGCTTATCAGCCGGAACGCTCAACTCGGCGGCTAGCTTCGCACATGAAGTGACTATGCGGTCCGAAAATGTGACCTGCACTCAGGTGTTTGAAGGACATAACCGCATTGGCAAGCGTCTGTTTATGAATATCTACCAACACTCTGGATACAAAAGTCGAGTGCCGAAATGCAAGTATCTGCAAGACCCTCCAAACTGTGAACATAAGTATCAAGTTTTCAATAACACCTAAGAGGAACGCTGTGAATCAAAATGTAGTGACATGGTATGTTCGTTCGCTCACGGCGAACCAGACAATAAACCAGACAATGAAAACTAAACATTTTACGTATTTCGTTCCATTGCCTTTAACAGATGTATACACTGAAGGACTGAGGGATCAAGTTAAGGATAATATCACAGTACAGTCCTGGAGAAATGGCGCAGGCGGTGCTCAAGATACGTACTGCACACGAAACTATAGCGTCAGAGACGTTAATATAATAGGTGTGCAGACTAGCAATGGATATGCTGAGTTTGGGAGCAGTGAAGACCACAGCAAGTGGTGTGTCGCACAAGAGAAGGGAATCTTCTGCGTTTCCTCGCTGAACCGCATGGTGAGCTGTTCTTCTAAACCTTAGACTTTGCATGTGTGGGAAAACCAGGGCTCTGTGAATACCTTCTTTTTCCACCTTTGGGTACTCTGCGACTGAAACTCATGATTTTTCCCTGAATGTCATTTAGTATATCGGCTATACCCATTTGCTCTGTGATCTAAACAGCTCTCCTTCTGTGTCTCTTAACGTTATGCATAGCATTCTTCGTTCTATTGCTCTTTGCGCGGTCCTTCACTTGTTCTCAAGCTTCTCTGTCAGTCTCCAACTTTCTGCCCCGTATGTGAGCCCCGGTAAAATGCACTGATTGAACACCTTCCTTCTCAATGATAACGGTAAGCTTCCAGTCACGAGCTGACAATTTCTGCCGTATGCGCTTCAACCCATTTTTATTCTTTTGTGAATTTCCTTCTCATGATCAGAGTTCCCTCTGAATAATTGGCCTAGGTAAACGTACTCCTTCACAGACTCTAGAGGCTGAATGGCGATCCTGAACCTTTGTTCCCTTTCCCGGCCATTCATGATTATGTTTGTCTTGTGCATATTATCTTCGACACCACTCATACACTCTATCTGCTAAGGCGACTGATGTCCCGTGAACGTACTTTGCCTCTGTGGGACTCGAACGCTTTCACCATGTGTCGTTTGCGTTTGTTGTCTCCGGACATACGGACACACCTACTGCCTGGGTTACCTCGACGTGAACAGACCATGCTATACCATCTGTGGCTAGGTGTTGCATTTACAAACTCGTATGCTTTCCTTATTGGAATGGCCAACAGCCCAACGTGCGCCACATGCAACATCGATGAGACTCTCGCACATATTATCTGTGTCTGCCCGCGATATAGTGCCCAGAGACAAGTGCTGTGCAGAGCACAGGAGCAGTTGGACAATCGTCCCTATCAGAATTCAAAGCTTTAGGTCAGTACTCCCTCAGAACATCCACGCTGAAGGCCTTACTCGCGTTATCAAGGTTCCTGCGGTCAGCGGGGCTTCACGATAGACTGTAAGAACACCGCGCCCTACCGCTCTGTAGTGTACGAGGTTTGGTCGTGCTCGCCTCTATTTCTATCACCCCTTTCCGCTCTATTTCTCTTTTTACCCCTTTCACCCTTCTCCCCGTGCAGGGTAGCCAGCCGAAAGTGCCTCTGGTTAACCCCCCTGCCTTTCTATGGATCCTTCGGTCTCTCTCTCTCTCTGCTATGGTCCTTAATCATTTGTTGTAACTCGTCTGCAGTGTTGCGGAAGAGAACAATGTCATCTGCAAACCGAAGGTTGATGACATAATCGCTGTCAATCCTTATTCCTAAGCCTGCCCAGTTTATTAACTTGAATACTTCTTCGAAGCTCTCAGTGAATAGCATTGGAGAGATTGTGTCTCCTTGTCGGACCCCTTTCTTTATAGGTATCTTCGTATTTTTCGTGTGTAGAATTAAGGTAGCTGTGGAATCGCTAGATATTTTCCAATATATTTACGTAAGTGGTCTGTACTCCTTGATTACGTAATGCCTGTATGTCTGCTGGTATTCCAATGCCTTTTCGTAATCTATGAAAGCCATATAGAGAGGCTGATTGTACTCTGCGGATTTCTCAATTTCCTGATTAGTCACATGGATATATAGAAAATTATCAGTCATAGCACTCGTAGTACAGCCCGCTGGGCAGTTCTTTTTTTTTTCGAAAGTAGTCCTATAAAGGGTTATAATTACACGAAGGTATTTCGCCCTCGTCAGCAGCAGTCCTTGAGATAGTTACTCTGGCTAGCTTCCCACGCTATGGATGCCGTGCTCGCACCTGTTTAAGCTTTTCCTAGACGCTAGAGCTATACTATGTCCGCACAACTTTGAGCGATCGGAACGCACGTTTTCTGCGCTTGGCCGGCAGAGAAGGGAGGCTTTGTTCCGGCCGCAAAGCCCTCCATGTCTCAGTAAGGTGCCTGGTGGTGGTCTCGTGCGGACGCTGCCCTCTCGGTGAGCGCATATTCCCCTCATCTTTTAAAAAGTTCAATACTTACAAGCATTTGTCTCGCAAACCATACTTAGTTAAAGGGAATTTTCTACGTCTTAATAATTTCTCTCGTCGTATTCGAGTGCTGATTGCCGTGTTATCGTTTGTTAACGAAGCTTTCCCTCAAGTCTCAAATATTTTAAGGCAGTTTGTCGTGTGCGTATCATGGCCACGCACGCTTATATCGCCTACCGTTTCGCTACCGCGGGTGCGCTTTAAAACCACGGCAATGCAATTTCGCTTCAGAAACTTTCCTTTCCTTTCTTCTTCTCCTCCCTTAAACTGGCTCCCTTAACTACTACACGCAGAGACAAAGCAACAGCGCTCGCATTCGATCCCATAGATGAGATGAATATATATATATATATATATATATATATATATATATATATATATATATATATATATATATATAGAGAGAGAGAGAGAGAGAGAGAGAGAGAAACTTATCAGTCATAGCACTCGTAGTACAGCCCTCTGGGCAGTTCTTTTTTTTTTTTGAAAGTAGTCTTATTTAGGGTTATTATAATTACACGAAGGTATTTCGCCCTCGTCAGCAGCAGTCCTTGAGATAGTTACTCTGGCTGGCTTCCCACGCTATGCGTGCCGCGCTCGCCTAGCACGTGATCCAGCTTTTCCTAGTCTCAAAAGCCGCTCGAGTTCGCTCTTCTCCACGGGCGGCCATTTTTCCAAGAAAGTATGCCTTACAACCACTCGGAATAGCAAAAATCGACCATCGCAGACCCCATCAGTCCCTTTCCACGTAAGTATCCAACCGACTGAGCTAGCTTCCTGGGCAACATCCAAGGGTTACGAGTTCAAATCACCTATTCTCTTCTTCTTTTTTTGTTTCCCTTCCTTTTTTTCTTCCCCCTTTTTAATCTCTTTTCTTTTAGTTTATCACTGTACGGGAACCGTCCTAAAAAAAAGAAAAAAGAATTATATATATCCTCAATTATGTATGACCACACATGTGCAGGTCATAAATACCAGGTTCTCTAGCCGAGTGCCATCAGTGCGGTATAACCGAGCTCAGATTGGTCCACCTTGACTGATCAAATAAGGCACCACTGTAGGTTAAATGAGGCGTACAACTCCTGCGGGACCCGCCGTGGTTGCTCAGTGGCTATGGTGTTAGACTGCTGAGCAGGAGGTTGCGGGATCGAATCCCGGCCACGGCGGCCGCATTTCGATGGGGGCGAAATGCGAAAACACCCGTGTACTTAGATTTAGGTGCACGTTAAAGAACCCCAGGTGGTCGAAATTTCCGGAGTCCTCCACTACGGCGTGCCTCATAATCAGAAAGTGGTTTTGGCACGTAAAACCCCATAATTTAATTTTGAATTTAACTCCTGCGGGGGCGGTAGAGTATCCGCCTCCCGTGCAAGAGGACCATGGTTCAAATCCTGGTTCAAATCCCCATGGTTCAAATTCTCCACCGGAAAATACAAAAAAAAAGCCGGGTGTTGAGAAAATTGCACAAACAGGCCTGGAGTGCGGCCTGATCCCGGTGACCAGAACCGGTAACGCACTCTCTCACCAGAGCAGGATTGGCCACCCTGGTGCAGTACTTGGCCACAACCTCCTATATGAATACAACAATCAGACCCCGGCCCTCAGTCTCCAGCAGCCGCGAAGCAACTGACCACGGCGGTGGTCAGATCTGTGACGCAGCAGAGGGTGCTAAGAATACCTGGCTCCGGACAGGCCGCCATTGGAATCTGAACCTGGCAACGTTTGACATTAGAACGTTATCTAGTGAGGCGAGTCTAGCAGTGTTATTGGAGGAATTAGAGGGTAGTAAATGGGATATAATAGGGCTCAGTGAGGTTAGGAGGACAAAAGAAGCATATACAGTGCTAAAAAGCGGGCATGTACTGTGCTACCGGGGCTTAGCGGAGAGACGAGAACTAGGAGTCGGATTCCTGATTAATAAGGATATAGCTGGTAACATACAGGAATTCTATAGCATTAACGAGAGGGTGGCAGGTCTTGTTCTGAAACTTAATAAGAGGTACAAATTGAAGGCAGTACAAGTTTACGCCCCTACATCCAGTCATGATGACCAGGAAGTCGAAAGCTTTTATGAAGACGTGGAATCGGCGATGGGTAAAGTCAAAACAATATACACTATACTGATGGGCGACTTCAATGCCAGGGTAGGCAAGAAGCAGGCTGGTGACAAGTCAGTGGGGGAATATGGCATAGGCTCTTGGAACAGCAGAGGAGAGTTATTAGTAGAGTTTGCAGAACAGAATAATATGCGGATAATGAATGCCTTTTTCCGCAAGCGGGTTAGCCGAAAGTGGACGTGGAGGAACCCGAATGGTGAGACTAGAAATTAAATCGACTTCATACTCTGCGCGAACCCTGGCATCATACAATATGTAGACGTGCTCGGCAAGGTGCGCTGCAGTGACCATAGGATGGTAAGAACTCGAATTAGCCTTGCCTTGAGAAGGGAAAGGAAGAACCTGGTACATAAGAAGCCGATCAATGAGTTAGCGGTAAGAGGGAAAATAGAGGAATTCCGGATCAAGCTACAGAACAGGTATTCGCCTTCAACTCAGGAAGAGGACCTTAGTGTTGAAGCAATGAACGACAATCTTATGGGCATCATTAAGGAGTGCGCAATAGAAGTCGGTGGTAACGCCGTTAGACAGGAGACCAGTAAGCTATCGCAGGAGACGAAAGATCTGATCAAGAAACGCCAGTGTATGAAGGCCTCTAACCCTACAGCTAGAATAGAACTGGCAGAACTTTCTAAGTTAATCAACAAGCGTAAGACAGCTGACATAACGGAACTATAATATGGATGGAGGAAGCGTAAAAGCAGTGAAGAAGAATCTAGGAATATGCAAGGATCAGATGTATGCGTTAAGAGACAAAGCCGGCAATATTGTTACTAATATGGATGAGATAGTTGAAGTGGCTGAGGAGTTTTATAGAGATTTATACAGTACCAGTAACACCCACGACGATAAGGTGAGAGAGAATAGTCTAGAGGAACTTGAAATCCCACAAGTAACGCCGGAAGAGGTAAAGAACGCCTTGGGAGCTATGCGAAGGGGGAAGGCAGCTCGGGAGGATCAGGTAAGAGCAGATTTGTTGAAGGATGGTGGGAACACTGTCCTAGAAAGACTGGCCACCCTATATACACAATGCCTCATGACCTCGAACGTACCGGAATCTTGGAAGAACGCTAACATAATCCTAATCCATAAGAAAGGGGACGCCAAAGACTTGAAAAATTATAGACCGATCAGCTTACTGTCCGTTGCCTACAAAGTATTTACTAAGGTAATCGCAAATAGAATCAGGAACACCTTAGACTTCCGTCAACCAAAGGACCAGACAGGATTCCGTAAAGGCTACTCAACAATAGACCATATTCACACTATCAATCAGGTGATAGAGAAATGTGCGATGAGAAATATATAGCCTTCATTGATTACGAAAAAGTGTTTGATTCAGTCGAAACCTCAGCAGTCATGAAGGCATTACGGAATCAGGGTGTAGATGAGCCATATGTAAGAATACTGGAAGATATCTATAGCGGCTCCACAGCCACCGTAGTCCTCCACAAAGAAAGCAACAAAATCCCAATAAAGAAAGGCGTCAGACAGGGAGATACGATCTCTCCAATGCTATTCACAGCATGTTTACAGGAGGTATTCAGAGACCTGGAGTGGGAAGAATTGGGAATAAAAGTTGATAGAGAATACCTTAGCAACTTGCGATTCGCTGATGATATTGCCTTTCTTAGTAACTTAGGAGACCGATTGCAATGCCTGCTCACTGATCTGGAGAGACAAAGAAGAGTGGGTCTGAAAATTAATCTGCAGAAAACTAAAGTAATGTTTAACAGTCTCGGAAGAGAACAGCAGTCTACAATAGGTAGCGAGGCACTGGAAGTGGTAATGGAATACATCTACTTAGGGCAGGTAGTGACCACGGATCCGGATCATGAGACTGAAATAACCAGAAGAATAAGAATGGGCTGGGGTGCGTTTGGCAGGCATTCTCAAATCATGAACAGCAGATTGCCACTATCCCTCAAGAGGAAAGTGTATAACAGTTGTGTGTTACCAGTACTCACGTATGGGGCAGAAACCTGGAGGCGAAAAGGGTTCTGCTAAAATTGAGGACGACGCAACGAGCTATGGAAAGAATGATGGGTGTAACGTTAAGGGATAAGAAAAGAGCAGATTGGGTGAGGGAACAAACGCGAGTAAATGACATCTTAGTTGAAATCAAGAAAAAGAAATGGGCATGGGCCGGACATGTAATGAGGAGGGAAGATAACTGATGGTCATTAAGGGTTACGGACTGCATTCCAAGGGAAGGGGAGCGTAGCAGGGGGCGGCAGAAAGTTAGGTGGGCGGATGACATTAAGACGTTTGCAGGGACAACATGGCCACAATTAGTGCATGACCGGGGTAGTTGGAGAAGTATGGGAGAGGCCTTTGCCCTGCAGTGAGCGTAACTAGGCTAATGATGATGATGATGATGATGATGATGATGATGATGGTGATGGTGATGGTGATGATGATGACATGGATGCGACCCATTGTGGAGTATCCCTTCCTGAAGCCAGCCTGTTCCCTTTGGTGACTAGAGTCCAGTGTTGCCCGAATTTTATTGCAAATAATCTTGGTGAATTTTTATATAATACTGCGAGTAAGCTAATGGACCTATTATTTTTCAATTCTATAACGTCTCCCTTTTTGTACATTGCTATAACGCTTGCATTGTTCAAGTTTTCTGGGACCCTTGAAATTGATAGACACTTCGTATAGAGAGCCGTTAGTTTTGCAAGCATTATGTATCGTTCATCATTGATTAAATCGACTGTCATTCCATCTTCTCCTGCCACTTTTCCCCGTTGCATGTCTTTCAAGGCCCTTCCGTCCTCATCGCTAGGTATAGGAGGGGTATGTGTAACCTGTTCATTACTGCTTCGAACGGAGGTATCATGGCTCCTCTAGGTACTGTACAGGTCATTCAAGAATTATTACGCTGCTTTTCCTATACCTTTGAGATTGCTGATGATATTACCCTGCTTATCTTTCATTGCATACATCTTGGTTTGTCCTGTGCCAAGTTTCCTTCTCACTGACTTCAGCCTAGATTCATTTTAAGGCTTCCTTAGTCTTTCTCACGTTATAATTTCGAATATCCCTTATTTTCTCCTTGTTGATTAGTTTTGACAGTTCCGCGAATTCTATCTTATCTCTTGAGTTGGACACTTTCATTATTTGTCGTTTCTTTATTAGATCCTTTCTTACTTGGTAGAGTTTGCCTACTGGTTGCATTGGTGCCATGTCCCCTACTTTGCTGCCTCTGAAGCCAGCCTAGTTACGGTTACCTCAATGACACCTGCATCTCTCCGTGCTAAGGCTGCATGTTTGTTTGCAAGCACGATCGTGAATTTGTTTGCTTTACGCTTACTGCATCTAGGTTTTCCTCTTTCTTCTTGACCAGATTTACTCTTTTTCTCTTCATATTGAGGTGAATCCTAGCCCTCACTAACCTACGATCACTGCACTTTACCCTACCGAACACTTACATCCTGCACTATGCTGGGATCAGCAGAAAGTATGAAATCAAATTCATTTATTGTTTCACCATTAGGGCTTTTCCAGATCGACTTTCTGTTGCTATGCTTCCTGAAGGAGGTGTTCATTATTCAAAGCTTATTTATTTCTGTGAATTCTACCAGTATCCCTCCTCTAGCATTACTACATTTGACAATGTAGTTTCCAGTTGCTTGTTCATCAGCCTTCTTTTTCCCCACTTTCGCATTGAAGTCACCAATTACAACAGTATGCTGAGTTTGCGCTTTTCTCATCGCTAATTCAACATCTTCGTAATAACTAATTTACTCCATCATCATAGTGACTCTGCGTTGGAGCGTAGGCTTGTACTATCTTTAATCTATACCTTTTATTAAGTATGCTTACGACAACAGCTTCCCTCTCGTTAATGCTGTAGAATTAATGCTGTAGAAGTGTTGCCCGCTATGTCCTTATGGATTAGGAATCCTACCTCGTATTGCTTCTTATATGGGAGACCTCTATAGCAGATGAAATAGCCGTTAGTCAGCACTGTATAAGCCCTCCCCAGTTCTACTCTCCCTAAGGCTGATAATATCCCAAACAATGTCTGATAGTTTCTCAAAGAGTCCTGCTAAGCTAGCCTCACTCGACAGAGTTCGGGTGTTAAAGGTCATGTAATGCGCAGGTTAGATAACCGGTGGACCATTCGGGTTACAGAATAGGTGCCAAGAGAAGGGTTGCGCAGTCGAAGACTGGATAATAATACGTGGAGCGATGAAGTTGGGAAATTCGCGGGTGATAACGGTGGTGCACAGGATCACATCCTCACCGTGGCCACCTTTCACTGTGATAGTAAATATAAGGACAGTTCTAGCGCATTTCTGCGGTCGCCATCGCCGTGAGGTTCCCTATAAAATTCAAGGGCGATGACATATTCGTCGCGCGCTCTACGCCATATGTGCGAGCGAAAGCGTGGGAATGTGAACCGGCGATAGCGGCTCCATCTCGCGCACGCAACTGAGGAAAGCGCGGAGGAAGCACACCATCCTCCGTCGCGAGATAGGCTCCAGGGGTAGTGTTTAGCTCGGTTTAGGTTTAGGTTTACGTTTAGTATCGTTTAGCTTTTACCTCAGAAACGTTTGTTGACGCTTCCAATTTCCTTGCAGAATTCCCAGAAGAAGCGCGGTGGCGAAGTCACGTGTCTGCTGGATGCCAACTTGGCTCAACTCTTCAGGAGCACGATCGCAGAAAGCACCAAATGCGAATAACACGTGGCACTGCAGTGACGGCATTAAGAAGAGAGCGTTGCAACTACTGTAGGAAGCCACCACTGCAGAAATGCCGCAGCACGGTGCGAAATTCCGAGGGAATAGAAATTTGGGGGCTTTGTACCGAATGTGTCTGGATTATCCCTTCGAGGAAAATAACAGCAAGCTAGTATCAGTAGCAGTTATGACAAGCATTTATTATTCATGCGAAGAGTTCATTTGCTGGCAAAACACGAAGCAGTGACACGATAGCCGACAACTTATAATGTGCAGTAAGCCATAGAGTGTTTCATGCGCTCTCTATAGATTGGTTCTGCAGGAAGTTTGTAGCGAAGCTCTTAAGGAGATTTTTGCGACTGCTTTCAACTGCTTCCATGTCTGTTCGATATCAAATGTGAATGTCATACAACATATATAAAAGCAACAACTTTGCTGTGAAACGTAATATACATGATTATAATATAAAAATTAACTTGCGTTTTTCACATTCGAATAAACAGCAACCAGTATTCTGCTACTTTTATTCCTCCCAGATGAAGTTGTCAGTCAGCTGGGAGTTTACAGCTAATGCAGTGAAATCTTACGTTGTTTTGTTGCAACGCGGCCTGCGTGGGGACCGCCCTAGGACTTTGCGTTAAAATGTACCTAATAGTTATTGTACAATAAAAGTTACCTATCGCACACGTAACTGTAATATACAACTCCTTTGCCTCGTTTTTAGCAGGTAAATTGTAATTGCAGCTTCTCACGTTGCTTTCAACCGAGTACACATTGCAGTCCAGCTATAATATCAGTGTGTACAGCAGCGAAGGTAAAATATGACGGTGCTCTCCAGCGTCGCAGCTTGCGTGAGAGCATTAAAGCAGACATATGGCCACACCATCATATACAGTTTTTATGGAACCATATCAGCTAGCGCCCCCAATCGCCATGGCGCAAGGCAAGCGCGTTTTCAATAGAATGAGCAGGTTTTTCGCGAGCAAGTGAAATTACAGCTCGGTTATTGAAAAAGACAGGTGATAGAGAGGTTCTGGAAGGCAAGCCACTTGAGACAAATGAAATGAAGGGCTGTTGAAAGCTAGAATTTTGTCCACGCTGCGCTTAAAGATTCAGTCATGTGTAGTAAGGATCAAGCAACGCACGCAACAGTGGGACACTGTCTGCGCAGGAGGTGCGAGCGCAGATTGCGAGCTGTTGACGCCGGATGACACTGTCTTTGCTGCGCCCGTAGTCCGGTTCTTCCGCCTGTCATCCAACGCTGATAAACGCCCTTTCAAAGCGGTGAAGGGGCGAGGTATTCAAACCTGGAACTCCAAAGTCGGACTCTACCAAATTCCCGGACAATGCCTGACGAAACCACCCAGCAGGCAGTCGCCCAATCCCCGCCGGTTTTCGAAACTGGCAGGCTGCGCAAGCGCGACCATCCCTTCCTTTAGTGGAACAGATGACCACGATGTGAAAGATTGGTTCACGGCATTCGAAAAGGTGAGCGGTTACAATAAATGAGATGAACCGTCGAAACTACAGAATGTCTCGTTTTATCTGCAGTCGTCGCAAGCCTGCAAAAACGCAAAAATTGGCCGATTTCACGTATTTATTTTTATTTATTTATTTATACAAGTACCTGCAGCACCACAAGGGCATTATTGCAGGGGGGGGACAAATTGAAGAAAAATGAACATGTGATAAAAACTTGATACAGCTAAGCACAGGTGGTAAAAGTAACAAAATACGTGACATCGATGAGTCATCTCGACGGCAAAACAGTCTTCAGTGAAATGCGGTGCCAAATTGCAAGACAGAAATGAGAAGGGTTCACTATCGCATGAAGTGCAATGCCAGCCAAATGATATAAGGAAAACGGGATAATATACTACGACAGACTGCGTGACAATAAAGACAGAAACTCTGAACACGTTTTACATTTACCAATGCTCCTGGGAAACCTATTCCAATGTGTGGAAGCATGCGGTTTTTGTGAATTACGGTAGACATCAGTACGACAGCGCATTTCAAGAACTTTAAGCTCGTGACCACATCGTTCAGAGATGAAGTGGGGAGGGAAAATGTACAAGTTCTTGTTTATTCCTGTGAGATCAGAGTAGATTCGGAAAAACAGTTCTAATTTTGCAGTTAATCGGCGGTGTGCTAGTGTTTTCCAACCAAGGTCCTCTTTAAGTAATGTAATACTGCTACGGAAGTTATAATTACCAGAAACAAATCTTGCAGCGCAGTTTTGGACGCGTTCGAGCTTTTCTATAAGTTTAGAGCTTTGAGGGTCCCATACCTGGCAAGCGTATTCGAGCACCGGACGAACATTTGTTATGTAAAGCAGTTCTTTTACTTTCTGGGGGGCGTTTTAAAAATTACATCTAACAAGGTTTTGCATACGAGATGATTTTAAGGTTAAGTATTCAATATGTCCGTTCCATGTTAAATTTTCTGAAAAATAGACCCCGAGGTATTTGTAGTGTTGGACCTTTTCAAGAAGTAGTCCGTCCAATTCATACACTGATCTCACAGGAAAACGTTTACGGGTGAATGACACAAGTTGGCATTTAGCATTTTTCAAAGACATGCCCCACTTAATGCACCAAGCATGAATTTTGTTTAGATCATTCTGCAAACTACTAACATCACAATCATCTTCTACATTCTTGTATATGGCACAATCATCAGCATATAACCTCACTTTGCATTCTAGATTGTGGACAATGTCATTTATAAAGACTAAAAATAACAAAGGCCCCAAAACAGACCCTTGGGGCACGCCAGAGGTTACGGTGACAGGCGTTGATTTAGTGCCGTTTATTAAAACATGTTGTGTTCGTCCAGGCAGGTAATTTCCAATCCAATGTACTATGCAGGGTGTATACCGAGACAAGATAATTTATGTAAAAGCAATGCATGAGAAACGGTGTCAAAAGCTTTCCGGAAATCCAAAAATATACAGTCTACCTGAAATCCAAGGTCCAAAGAGTAAAAGAGATCATGAGAGAACTCTACCAGTTGAGTCGTACATGACAAGCCAGGCCTGAATCCACGTTGAAAATTCGAAAAGAAATTATTGCTTTGAAGGTGTTTCATCACAGCACTGTATATGATGTGTTCTATTGTTTTGCAACATACACATGTTAGAGAAATAGGCCTGTAGTTTTCTAGTACATTTTTGGGACCGTTTTTATGAATGGGAACGACGTGGGCTACGTTCCACTCTGCAGGTAATGAAATGCTATTTAATAATTTATTAAACAGAGCGACAAAAAATGCGCAATTTCTTGAGAGCAGGATTTCAATACCTGTGACGGAATACCATCAGGACCACCAGTCAGATTCAGATTGGAAATAAGCTTCAGAACACCGTTATATGTGACAGTGACCATAGGCTTATTCTCATAGACTATTTCTTGTATTTCAGGCGGTTCACCAGTGTACGTCTCAGAAAAAACACTTTTAAAATAGTAATTCAGACAGCAAGCCTTCTCATAATCATCAAGCACTGTTTTCTCGCCAACTGATAAAATAGGGACAGTTGTGTCCACTTTACCATTTATTTTAACAAATTTCCAAAATTCTTTAGGATTATCCCTTAACTTTGCGTCAAGCGATGAAATATAAGTTTGTTTATTCACCTTTATTTCTTGCTTAATTTTGTAGTTCACGTGACGCATTTCATGGAAAACAGACTGCGAGTCTTCAAATACGAAGCGTACAGCGGCGTTTTTTGTTAATTAGCGAGCGAATTTTCTTATCTACCCAAGGTTTATCTTTCCGGCGTCTAGTTGTCAAAAGTTTGGAAGGTATGTATTGTTCAATTAAAGCCTTTAATTTATCTCTAAAAAGAATCCAAGCTTCATCTATGTCCCCTGTCTGGCTGACCTCATAAAAAATAGGGAAGAAATTTGAAAGCTCTCGTGATAAAGACATGTAATCCCCTCGGTCGTAGAAAAAAAACTTTTAGGATATTTATGGGCTGGTCTAACTGAAGCGGCACTAGACGTGGCAACAGCGCAATCGTGATCACTGATACCACGGATGACAGCTACATTTTGGATCAATGACTCAGAGCTAGCAAAAAACAAATCTAAAGTGCTGGCAGAAGAATGGTCTCGTCGCGTGCATTCGGAGACGAATTGGGTTAGGTCATTAGTTATAATAAACTCGGAAAAGACAAGAGATAGGGCAGTCGAGTCCGTGAACACAGGTTTGCCATCTTCCCAGTCAACAGCAGGCATGTTAAAGTCACGCCCAAGTATATACTCAGTATTTATGGTCGTTAAAAAGTTTGATAGCTCGGTAAATGATTCCGGATTACAAGAACTAGGAGACCGGTAAAAAGACCCAACATGCAAGGTAATTGCCATTGCTCATTCTAACCCTGCACCATATGGATTCAGAGTGATTGAAAGAAGTAGGGAGTTCATTACTGTGAAGGCACTCAATAATGAGAAGAAAAACGCCACCACCATGTGTGTTTATGTCACACCGGTAAACATCATAACCACACGGAAATACCTCGTTATTGGCGATGGATTCATGAAGCCAGGATTCAGTTCCGATCACTATGTGCGGTTGAACAGCGGAAAGTAAAGCTGCAAACTCATCGACCTCATTTTTCAAGCTTCGGCAGTTAAATAACAGAAGATTAAGTGTAAGATATCAAGAAGTATTATTTTCCGCACCAGTACGCAAGGTTTCAGGCTCTGCACAATGCTTGACCTGTAGCTATCTTATTTCGGTTACCACCTTTTTTCCGCTATCATAGCCAAAGATTTTGTTGCCCATGTGCAGTTTATCGAAACGTAGTTTAAATGAGAGGTTTGTGGCTCGGAAATATGCGGAAATCGGTGATAAGGAAAGCTCTTGATGCTTGGTTAAATGAATTTGCTTCACTGCTCCTTCTTACCTTCCGTGTAGTTCAATGCTTCTTTGCAAAAACAATATTCTGGCTTAATTAGGTTCGCTTGATGCGATTAGTTTCTCAGGATATTTAACGCACTTTTACGTGTCTATGTCTGTAACCGTTTTCCCGCTATATTGGCTTTTTGGTTAGTCTATTGCATAATGGGAAAATAGTGCCTCCGCAGGGGCGTCTGCGTGAGCAGGCGTTTGGTGGTTTGCGACATCACGTACCCGAGCACATGAGGGTTGGACCCTCCCGCGTGTAGCCGTACGCGGCTTAGCCGTGTCTGGGGAAAGGGGGATCCGGGGAGTTGAGCCGATGATGGGTGTTTGGACCATTGGGTGTTTGCCTCCCGGTGAAGGCAACACACCTCTTTGGCCTCTGCTTCACATAGACTGCACCTCCAGACTGACCCACCTGGAGGAAATCGGCAGTCGCCTTTTCCTGTCCCCCTCTTCCATCTTTTTCTTTCTCTCTCACTTTCCCATCTTTCCCGTCTTCTAGTCACTTCTTCTCACTTCCGAATTTCTGGGCCTAGATTACAGCATATTTGGTTATAGCAATCATGTACTGCTGACGTGTACAAAACTTGCACTTATGTAGTCACGTACCCTTGTTGGGCTCGGTGGTGGATGGCAGGCGTCACTACTGAACATAATACTACATACAGTCGGATCAACCTATCCTCCACTTCCTGATCATCTCCCTCAGAAAAGGGGGCACACCGACGCAACACTCAATTTTTTCGCCCAACCTAAGGTGACATTCCCGTAGTTCCACATTGTGCATTGTGAAAATCAAGGCAAGACTGTATCAACAATCTCACTATTTCTCGTGTCAAAATCTCTGACTGAAACAATAGGGTCAGGTTACGAAGCAATGAACATGGCTGGCGCTGACTTGCTCCTTGAGCTGAGTGATAAAGCACAGCACAGCAAGCTGTCTCACCTCCAGGCGATTGAGGACAACCCTGCCTCCATTAATCCACACCGCTCACTTAACACAGTCCGTGGAGTAGTATCTGAACAAGACCTTATGGACCTAACTGAAACAAAACTGCTTGAAGGATGGAAGGAGCAAGATGTAGTCAATGTACAGAGAATTAAATTGAGACGCGATAACAAAGAAATACCAACAAAGCACCTAATTCTGACCTTCACCATGAGTAACCTACCAGAGTCCATTGAGACAGGCTATATTATGATCCGTGTGAAATCGTACATACCGAATCTCCGCCGATGTTTCAAATGCCAGAGGTTTGGCCACGGCTCACAGAGCTGCCGTGATCGGCAGACGTATGCTAAATGTGGAGCGAATGACCACCCTGCAGATGTCTGTCAAGGGGAATTTCCCTGTGCTAACTGTGATGGAAGGCACGCCGCATACTCGCGGTCATGTCCCAAATGGAAACAAGAAAAAGAAATTCTAGCGCTGAAAGTAAAACAGAACATCTCTTTCAAAGAATCACGCAAGCGCTTCTTTTTTCCTTTATTGAGCACACAACTTATGCCGATGTAGCCTGTCAGGGGGCGGCACCACCACGGCCAAAGGCGGATGATAAGACCACTAGCTGTGAGCTTGCCGTTCCGCCACCCACCCCCTTGGTGACTGCAGCTAGCCCTGCCTCACCTAACCCGAAAAAAGGGAAGCTGACCGCTGAGTCAGTGACTCCCAAAACCCCGCGAGAGTCGGGGGCCCGTGGCGAGTGGCAAACTGCCGCCTCGCAGAACATATACTAAATACGGCCTTAGAGTCCATCCTGCAAACAGGACGCACTCGAGTTAATACCAAGCCGTGGTGGAACCGCGAGTGTGAATTAGCTAAAAGGAGACCAAATAAGGCGTGGGGTTAGCTTTCGCGTTACCTCAATACAGAAAATCTAATCGCTTTCAAGCGAGCAAAGGCATATCCGGCGTGAAGCCAAGACAGAACGCTAGAGAAGCTATCTATCGCACATAACCTCATATGAACGTAAAAATAAGGTCTATGCCAGGGTGTGAAAGCTTAAGTGCCAAGCTTCTAGCCAACTATCATTGGTAAATAATCTGGGCAACACACTGGAACAACAAGCTGACGCACTAGGTGAGCATTCTTAAAACATTTCTGGTTCACTACATACACTATGCAAAAGCGTTTTAGCGCACAAAAAACAGGCTGAACGTAGACCACTTCTTTCCCATAAACGAAGTCGAGAGAGCTACAACAGCGCTATAACAATACACGAATTAAAGATCGCTCTAAACAGCTGCCGAAGTTCCGATCCGGGTAAGAACCAGATCAGTCATGACATGCTAAAGAAACTGCCGCAGTAGACGCTTGAATGCTTGCTGGGCCTCTTTAATAAAATTTTTGGTGATGGCTGTTTGTTCAACAGCTGGAAAGAGGTCATCTTTATACCCATCCTCAAACAAGGCAACGATCCCTCCATGATTGCAAATTATCGGCCGATAGCTTTAACTAGTTGTTTATGCCCGGTGTTTGAAAAAAAATCATGAATCGTCGTATTATAATTTTTTTGGAAGACAATCGTATACTAGATCCGCTACAAGCTGGTTTTCGTGCAGGTAGATCAACAACCGACAACATGGTCCTCCTCGAATCGTACATACGAGATGCATATGTCCATAATCAGTACTTTCTTTCTGTATTTTTTTATCTCGAAAAGGCATATGAGACAGCATGGCGGTATGGCATAGTGCAAGGCTTGGCCGCATATGGGATAAACAGAAACATGCTCCAAGTCATACAGAGCCACCTCTCCCATCGAAAGTTTTGGGGGAGGATAGGTAACAGACTATTTCGAGCTTTTCTGCAGGCAAATGGTGTTCCTCAGGGAGGTGTACTTAGTTACACTGTTCATTGTAAAAATGAATTTGCTTCTAACTTCTGTACCACCAACAATCGCCTACTCAGTCTACGTACGTGTTCTGCAAGTGAGCCTCAAATCCGTATGTGAGCGTCAGGTTCAGCTTTGTGTAAATAGGCTATCGAGATGGGGAAATGAGAATGGTTTCCACTTTAATACAGCAAAAACAACATGCGTACTATTTGCAAGAAAGAAAAGGCCCGCACCCTGATCTACTCATTGAACTAAATAGACACAAAGTTACCGTCACAAGCGAACATAAATTTCTTGGCGTCATTTTTCATAGCAAACTTTCATTTATTGCGCATATCAAGAATTTAAAGCTAATGTGCCTCAAATCGATATTTATTTATTTATTTATTTATTTATTTATTTATTTATTTATTTATTTAAGATACTTTCAAGGCCCGAAGGCATTACAGAAAGGAGTGGGTGAACATAACAAAAATATTGTGCAAAATACAAACATATTCAACGTGGCGTTTCATGAATGCTGGTTTTGAAGGTGTCGGTATCTAGGATGGCTGAAATGGTGGCGGGAAGGTGGTTCCAATCTTTACTTCTGCTAGGGATGAATGCATTACCACAAAGTTTAGTACGTGAAGACGGCACACCAACTTTGAAACTGGTCAGAGCGAGATGATATGTATGACGGTTGGGGGATGAGCTGTTCTTTCAACAAATGATTGGGGTGGTAGATTTTATGGAATAGCGAAAGGTGGAAGCATCTACGACGGAAAGAAAGTTCTGGCAAGTTAAGTGTTGTTTTCATTTAGGTAACGCTAGCATGTCGAGAGTAGTTTGATAAGATGAAACGCGCTGCACGATTTTGAATGGCTTCTATGCTGTTTATGAGTGTAATGTTAGCCGGGTCCCAAATGGCGCATGCGTATTCTAGTTTGGAGCGAACTAATGTTTTGTAGAGAGTTAGCTTCAGTGACGATGGCGCGGATGAGAAGTTTCGGCGCAAATAGCCCAACACGCGATTGGCATTGCTACATATAATGTCGACATGCATGTGCCAGGAAAGGTTGCTGGTGATGTTTAGTCCAAGGTATTTGTACGATGAGACCACTGAGAGAGGGCTATTATTTAGGAAATATGTATGCAGATTAGTACTATTGGTACGCTGTGATACGCGCATGCATTTACATTTCCTTGAGTTAAGCTTCATAGACCACTTGGTTTACCATAACAGAATGTTATTAATGTCGTCTTGAAGTTTACGAGAATCATTGAGGTCCGTAATTTTATGATATATAACGCAGTCATAAGCAAAAAGCCTAATAGTTGAAAATTTCACACAGGAAGCAAGATCATTATTATAAACTAGAAAAGTAGAGGACCGAGAACCGACCCTTGCGGCACGCCTGACGTTACCGCGAGGGGCGCATACGACGAATTGTTCGCGATTACGTATTGTGTTCTATTAGAAAGAAAGATTTTAATCCAGTCCAGTACTAGCGGGTGAATGTTAAGTCTAAATTTATGGATTAGTAGGTTATGGGATACGGTATCGAAGGCTTTAGCGAAATCGATAAAGATGCAATCGGTGTCAAATTCTAAGTCGATGTTAGAAAAGAGGTCGTTAGTAAAGCAAGCTAGTTGCGTTTCGCAGGAGAAGGATTTCCTAAAGCCATGCTGGCTGTTGTTAAAAAAAGAGTTCGTCTCAAGAAAATCAACTATGTGGGAATATATTATATGCTCCAGAATCTTACAGGGAATGCTGGTTAGTGATATGGGACAGTAGTTTTCGGGACAATGTGTGTTACCTGATTTCTGAACAGGAACCACCTTTCCCACCTTCCAGTCGCTTGGTAGTGATGAGCAGTGTAATGATTGTTGGAATACCCCAAGAAGAATAATTTATTAATACAGTTCGGTACACTTGAGTATATTTGAATTAATTTCATCTGAACCCGCAGACGAAGATATATTCAAATTACCCATTAGTTTTCTAATGCCCACCCAATCTATAAGAATTGAATCCATTGGGGTATCATAAACTTTCATTGAAGGTTTCAAAAGCATAGGTGCAGCGTCATGAAAAAAGGAAGCAAAGACATCATTAAAATTGTGCAACACCGAACACTTTGAACAGAGGTGTTAGATTGGGACAATTGAATTGTGGCTCGTGTATTACCACGAACAACATTCCAGAATTTACGTGGGTTGACATGTAAGCATGATGGTAATGTAATGTTGAAAAAGATTTGCTTAGGTTGGGAAATGGCGCTACAATATTCATCGTTGATGCGGTGGTATTCGGACCAACGAATCGGGTTGTTAGATATTTTTTTTGTGTGTGGAACGAAATAACCATTTTTTTCTTTTCCCGAAGACGGCGCAAGGCGGTCGTAAACAAAGGCGACTGGGGATTACAGTGTACTTTTCGTTGGGGAACATATTTTCAAATTAGAAATAACAGATTGCACTTATAAGGGACCAGGTTTCTTCAAGTGTTCGTTGATCGAAATCGGGCATCCTTGCATCCATAAAATGCTCCATTTCTTGCGTAATTTTGGGAATATCAGATTTGGAATAATCGCGAATTCTCTTAACCTTCTTTGTGTAAGAAAAGCGTGTTATTAAATCAAACTGCAGCGATGAATGATCACTTATCCCAGGAAGATAAGTTATGGAGGAATCTCGGTCGGGGTAGCAGACAGCACTAGGTCAAGTGCGTTAGAAGATGTTGAAGTTACTCAGGTTGGTTTGTGGACCAGCTGTGTTTAGTTGAAGTCAAAGCACAAATTTAAGAATTCAATGGAATCGGCTGAAGTACGCTTAAAATTAACACAGTCAGTCTCCCATATTATATGTGGAATACTCAAGTCCCCCAAAATAAATACCGGAGAGTTGGGAAACCTAATACTCAATTTGTTAAAGACATCATGGAAATCTGAACAAAATGTAGAGGACGAATTTGGTGGCCTATAACATGCACAGAATATAAAGGGACGGTCTGAAATGCTCCCGCGCACACACACTAATTCTAGAGGTGATGTAATGTCAATAACGGATGAATTTATGTTATCTTTGATGGCACTCAAAACCTTCCTGACCGGATATCGTGGTCGCACCTGTAGATGTTATAAGCACTTTCACAGTCGAATATTTCACTGTTCTTTATTTTCGTGGGAAGCCAAGTTTCAGTAAGGGCAATGACGTCAGCGGAGCAAGAATTGATAGTTGAAGGTAAAGCTGTTCGCTTGTTGGAAACGCTACGCACATTAATGAAAAGAACAGACACGCTATTTTGACAAGGTCGACTTGGAGATAGCTATGCAGAATGAGAGGAAGGATTGTTAAGACCTGTGGCATCGTTATTCACTTCAGCGGCGAAATCGTAAGAATGAAGTTCGCAGGTAGTATCGGTGACAGAAGAATAGACATAGGTTTTTTTTGTTCATGACTAATTTATTTGTCCGCAAGGAAAATGATCGCCCGCTGGCTTTTCCGAATTCAATTAGTTTCTTTCGAGACTGGCGTGTAGCCCTGCAGAAATCTTCTCCTAGCGATACTCTTGTGGCCTTTAGTAGGCCTTTCAGTGACAGGATCTTTTCTCTTGTTTTGAATGATGAAAACTTGATAATAATGGGGCGAGTCTTGCCGACCACAAAAGAGCCAAGACGATGTGCCCTAGCAATCGCTTCATCAGATATTTCTCATTTTAGATGGTTTTTAATAAGATCGCGGACAAGGATTTCAGTTTGTGCACATGTTTCCGAAGCATTATCAGCAACGCATAGAACAAAAGGTTGTCCCTCCGTGATCGATCCTACAAGTCGTCAAGCCTTTATTTCAATTCAGAGTTTTCGGTACTAACGGCAGTAGTACCTATTTTGTATATGTCTGTGGGAGGTGTGGAAGATTGAAGTGTTTCTACAACCGTTTCAAGGGTTACCAATCTGGTTGACAGGTCCGACACTTTGTGAGTGAGGGCTTCTTGAGTTGCTTTAAGTTCCGAAAAGGAACGCATTACGTCTTCATGAGCGGACTCAGCTAAAGCGGATAAAGCAGCAATGGCAGCAAGGACTGGGCTAGTTAAATCAACAGGTCCAGGATTCAACTCTACATCCCCGCAGAGAAGGAGCAGTTTAGAAACGTGCGCACAATCACAAAAATGGTATATAACACACTCGGGCTCGGCAGGAGCAGCAAAAAGACGTTATCTGAACGCTTTCAACGCAGGGACGGACTACCACTAACCTGCACATAGAAGAAGGAGACATTGAGCGCCGAGCGCATTGTGGCTGCCTCTCCGTGCCCACTGAAGGCGGCCAGGCCGTGCGAGTCCTTTAAATAGTGGCGCCGTTGTGACGTTGCGTGTGACGTGTGGAAGAGGGAGGCGTGGCCGGTCTCATGGTGGTGACCACAGCAGAACCCACACTGCTCGGCTGATGACGAAGATGGAAACACTCGTGCTGACGATATCTGGTAATCAGCAGCTTGTGGTACCGAGCCTAACGATCCGCCAAGGAAGAAAATCTGCACATAAAAAAAGGAGACATCGAGCGGCGAGCGCATTTTGACTGCTCCTCCGTGCCCACTCTAATAAACGTCATAAAGATCCTTGCTCATTATTCCTGGGCAGCTGACACGAAATGTCTGCTGTCACTCTTCAATAGACTTGTGAGGTCCCAAATCAACTATGGCAGCATAGTATTTCAGTCAGCATCTAAAACAACGTTAAAGATGCTTGACCCCATATACCATTTAGGCATTCGGCTAGCCACTAATGCTTTTCGAACCAGCCCTGTTCATAGTCTCCACGCAGAGTCCAATCAGTAGCCCTTGGAGTATCAGAGAACGTACTTAGGAATTACATATGCCCTCAACATAATAGCTCAGAGGGAACACCCGTGCAGAACACTAATGGATGACAGAACATCGGAAAAGCAGTGCGTGAATAAACCATCACTAGCTCAGCCATTTCCTTTGACTGTCACAACATTTGCCAAAAAATTAGGGCTTATAGTTTCTCAGATCTCTACGAAACTGTACCTAATGATATCATTGCTCCTTGGTGCCTCCGCCCAGTTCTGTGTGACATATCTTTTAAAGCACTTGACAAGAAAAACGTGCCACGCGAGGCTATTATGCAACAGTTCTTGTCACCGGAAGACAAGTACAATGCAACATTCTTTTTTACGGACGCCTCAAACATGGCTAAGGCAGTCTCATGCGCTGCACATTGTCACTGCTATAATATTACAAAAACCCTCAATAGAAACTGCAGCATATTCACTGCCGAAGCATATGGTATGCGACTGGCTGTACATCATATATTACAACAAAACATACAAAAAGCTATTATCTACACAGATGCTCTAAGTGTCGTAACTGCATTAGCCGGTGGAAGGCAGGGGGATAACCCTGTTTTTAATCAGCTGCTGAAATCCATTTATGATGCTTACAATAAAGAACTTTCCCTCATGGTATGTTGGGTACCGGGGCATTACGACATAATAGGAAATGAGGTAGCAGATCAGAATGCTAGCGAAGCTGGTCTATGTGATGACATTGAAGTTACTAAGGCCCTTAGTCGAGATAATAAACCTTCCGTCCGTAACCGGCTACGCCAGCACTGGCCGCATCAATGGGATACAGAAATTGAAAACACATTACATCCAATAAAACTCCAACTAGGCAAATTTTCCTGCAAAAAGTCCCAAGATTAACAGAAGCCACACCGTGCAGGCTACGTGTAGGACACACATACGCAACACACATTTGCCTATTAACAGACACACAACCACCCGTTTGCGCAAAATGTGAACCACTCACAGACCGGCACATCTTAATTGAATGTCAAAGATTTGACCATGCAAGATTACAGCACTTTCAAGAACATTACACGCATAAAACACCGTTTCACCTTGCATTATTTTTATCCCATAACCCTATGTTTAGTGTCAGCAGAGTTTTTAAAAACATTGCCAAGGTCAGTTTTTTAAACAATGTATACTACAACCCAAACCGCCACGCTCCACCACCAAAGATCCATGATGATAAAGCGTGATGAGGAGCTGCATGCCTCGAGGTCTCGCCCCTCTTCGCAAGGTAAAAGTTTATTGCTGACGGCTTCAAGGCAGAATTTATCGCTTATAATTACTGGAAACTACAAATAATCTGTATAACACATACAAAGCTTATAACATATAACAAGTCATCGCTCATAGTCACCGAAGTCTGTAACCCACGCACAGATGAAATAACTGATATAACATTAACAGCATTGTTTAGCTAGGCCTTTTATATCTTCTTAACTAGCAAATATCTGCCCCTTTATATAGCACACTTCAACAAGCTTACCATTTTGGTCTGATTCTGCTATTTATACTATAAATCGTTGACTATATCATAGACTTGGCGTTCCTTTGGCAAAGATGCCCTTGCGCCATTAAAACCCACCAATCAATGAGCAAATCGTGAGGCTCTCCTGCTGAGGGAACTATGTTCGAAACGAAGAGTCCCGCCATCTTGAGTTCGTGGTTATGTGACGCTGTCTGTCTACTGCTCTTCAATTAACCTGTCTCACGCCCACTCGGATCACAGGTTATATGCCACTTGATATTTGCCGCTCTTCACTGAACCTCTTTCACGGCAACTTAGGGCACTGAGTATGGGCCACTCTTCAAGGAACATCTTTCGCGCCAACTTTGATCAGTGGTTGTGTGCCACTGGGGATGTTACACTCTCAAATGACAAAGAAAACCTTTCCATTTTTCTGATTCTGGGCGGAATCGAATCCGCGTCATATAGATTCACACAATCTTGTCAGAATACATACTCGCGCGTGCATCACACGGACTTACTTCGCAGAGGCGCCGCTGGATGGTACAGCGTGCTTAGAAGGAAGCGTGAGAGAGGAGCGCTGTAGCCTACACGCCTCATACATTACGTGTTTCAACCCTGACAACAGGGTGTTTCACTACAATGCGTCAGCGCTAATTAATCGCAATAACGTCGCCATTCATCGTGATATGGCTTTTCTCAGATTTCTTTTTCACGTCCCGCTGCTATTGTTGCCGAATTCTTCGATTCCCCGCAGCCCGCTTTAACTTTTTGTTGCTGACTTCTTCACTGCAGTGTAGTCCAACGCTCCACGCTGAATGCACGATGTGGTTCAATTATACTCGGTCGACTTGTCCCTCGAATTCGCTTCCTTTGTTGAAGACTTCACTTCTTCCCTCTTGTACTGCTTGTCTGTTCGGACACTTACCCAGGCGCACGTACACTTTGGCACGTACATACTCACTCATGTTGTTTATTCGTAGACACAGTTTCACATGGCTAATTGCACATACCCCGTGGCTCAGGTTGTGTATGTTGAAACATGCTTAGTGACGCATGTGCAGTTGTACATACGCAGCGGCGCAAATTGTTTATTCGGAAATACACTCAGTTACATATTCCCAGTTACACACAGTGGCCTAAGTCCTGTATTCCTGCAGAGCCCCAAGGACAAATCCACAATCACACAAGTTCTGTAATCGGCAAAACACCAGCTGCCGTCAGCCAGCACCCGCTAGTAGGATAGGAGACAGAAATAAATTTTGCTTTAAAACTTTAGTATATAGGGTTTAGGGTGCACGTTAGAAACACAAAGTTGTCAACATAATCGAGGGCCCTTCCCTACCGTACTCCTCATAAACCATTGTGCAGCTTCGTGACGTTAAACCTCTCCATTTAGAAGAAAATACCATAGGGTTGCTACGGCGATTCTGGAGAAACGACACTAGAGGACTAGACGGGCAGACAACATTCTGTGCGGGAATGCTGCAAAGAAAACGCACGCAAGTCAGCGCTCTCTTGAAACTGTCCAGCATTGTAATTGGTGTTAGCTCAAGCTGGGGAAAAACCATTAACCTGTCGTTTACAACAACAAAATTATAGTAAATACGTCATTGAGTGGCGAACATTTGAAATATATTTTTTTTTTACTGCACTTGATAAAATGGGAAACCGTCGCACGACAAAGATACGCCGATTAACCATCTGCTCCAAGTAACCAAAACCGCTTCCAGAATATTTGCGCAGTAACGCATCGCAGAAGCTCTGCCACTGCAGGTCGTCGGTCAGTGCTACAGAAAGTTGGCCGCTTGCATAGTGCGCTGCGCCGAGCGTAGAGTGAATGAGTATTGTGGGCTCTCACGCCCAGCATGCCTATGGTTGCTGCGCAGCACTACGACTCTGCAGGGCTGGCTAATGAGCGCGTATTCTATTTGTGAGAGAACGCGACCAGTACACCCGTCTTCTGCAATGTAAGCGACAAGCGTGCTTCAAGTTCGAAGGATGGGTACTGGGATTGCCAGCTGGCATTGTTATATGGCACATGATTTATTCTGTGCTCGATGGTTGGAGCCTCACGCGGGAATTGTAGGATCGGCACCTACTATCACAGCACGGAAACGTGCAATTTCGGCGGCTGTGTGTCTTTAATTGTCGACCTTATTGAACAAAATTATGCGATTGAAAAAAAATATAAGCTGAACAGCGCGAGTGCACAGGCTTGTATACCCGTAATGAAAAGTATACGGATGACCAACTTTTCAAAAATATCCAATTTAGTTCTTCCATATATGCAGACACAGAGATTTACGAGTGGGTGATTTGGTTTTTGTGCTGAAGTCTGGACTGCATTGGCAAATTTTAGGATGCGTGACAAAGCTTCTAATATAATGAGCCTTTTTCCAGAACCCATGTTCCGTACACTTTTGACTACGAAAGTAGGCACACAAAACCAAAATTACATGGCTGCATCATCTCTGATTCTTTGTTCTGCATAAGAGCGGCTATTCTTGTGTGCCCTTGAGGCTTCTAAGTTTTTTGCCACTATATTATGCAGCGATGTCAAGGAAAGCCTGGAACTTATCGGTTACATTTTCCTTGCACTGAAGAATTGCATAGTTCTTAATTCTTCAATGTGTATTAATTGTTTCATTGTGACGCCTAACCTAAACTTTATCGGACGTATGATTTAGCAATATGTAACAACGTTTTTACTTAAAAAGCCCTTCGTCGCCTACATCAAGGGGAAGCTTAGAGCTATGCAAAATAGGATGAATTTTCATTCTTTCGTTTTTAGCTGCGAATAGAGAATTCAGAAGTGAATTTTCATGTAGTCAATGTCTTCCATAATTCGTTCATGACCTGACTTTATTGCCAAGAAGAAAACTTTCTGGGATTCACGTGAAGAACACAACACGTCAGGTTAACACAAAATTTCATGAGTCATTCCACTCTGTGATGATGGATGACCAGCGAAGCTGTTTAGTGCACGACACAGAGGTTACATAAAATATTAAAGGTACGAACATATTTAGCGTCCTAATCTGTGGTCATCGTGGCGACATAGGATCCCACAGATATTGGCGTGTATGACCTCTGTTATTAAATGTGTCCGGCACGTAAGACAATGAATGGCTCATACCTCTGGAAGGGACACTAAAGGCAAATGCTAGGTCCACGTGCAGTACTTAAATATCATTACAGAAAAGTCGCAGCGCTTGTTTCATGCCAAGAAAAGACTTAGTTAACGAGAAAATTGCTTCTGACGGGTTCGAATATCTCTTTCAGAATTCAAATCTCCCGTCACCCAACCAGGGAAGTGGTGACGTTGCATACCTAATCACCAGCCTTTGCTGCCGTCGATGAGTAAAATGGCGCCCAACAGACGGCGGTTGCGAGCCAAGACAGAGCTATGGTGACAATAGCCACCATGGTTCTGTCTATCGCTTTGTTATGGAGGCTACAGCCACCATAACAAAGCGGTGGATTTGCCGCTGCAACTGCTTTTTGATCAAGTGGTGTAGACTGTTTGGGCATCCCGAGACGTAACATAGAAGTTGAATTCACTGCTACTTTCAGTTTGTGCGAGTTTCAGCAGCCAGCCAAACCAGCGCAGCACTACGCAATAACGAAACTACTGAAGCGGTAAAGCGTGGCGGGCACAGAGTCGAGCGAAAAGAGAACCTCTAGTCCGCCTGCTTCTTGTGAAAGGGTAATTTCAATTAGTTCTTTTTCTAAAAATGAAATTGCACTGGAGAAGTGGCATTTTATTTCGCCTTATAATGAAAGGAGGTTCTTTTTCAACGAGTGGTTGAGTACTAGTAACAGAATTTACCTGAGGAGTGCGTCCGTCATCGGGCAAGTACTTGAACGTCCCGGGAGAATCTGTAGTCATGTCCTGCATTCACCTGAATTTCTCGATTATTAAGGCTCTGTTCACAATAATATTGACGCCTTAGAGATTCTCGAACAATAATCTATCACTTTCGCTTGCTTAATATTTGCCTTTAGTGGCCCTTTATGCAATGGCTCATACCTCCGTAAACGTGGCCTTCCCATAACGAAGACAGAAGAGAAATTCAACGCCGGAATTATGAGCGGTGCGGAATTATGAGCAGCTGTGGAAGACCACGACGCTCAAGCCACTGCTTATGATGATAGCTTTTTGCACAACGGAGTCAACTGTGAAACAAGACGACGACGAAGGTGCGAACACTGGCACTCGTACGTTTGCGCGGTTTACGTCGAGAATTGTTTAAAAGTTCTTTTCGAAAAAGTTATACAAACCATTTTTTTTTGCAAAGACATCTGTTCTTACCCTTGTGCCTGGAACCACTTCGGGTCCCACGTGTGAAAAGGATAGTTCAAGAGCGCGTTAAAGGTCCCCGAACTCACATGCGTGTGTGCCATTGAGCTTAGACCCTTCCTGCACTGTCACCAGGACCGGCCCCCATGATGATTTCTTTTTGTCAACATCTCGGACACAAGTCCTTCCAGATCCTAGCCACAGACAGCTTCGTCCTAAGAAGCGTAATAAGAAAAAGCCAATCACTGAATCAGCTTTTGCTGCGACATAGTTACTTGCGCTAACAAAACTAACGAAAAAAGGTGGTACAGAACAGAGCGCCAGATTGATCAGGTTGTTCTGAAGGTACAACGCCTCTTCATCAGTGAGTACCAGTGCTGGAGCGCTATGCATTCATTCGCAGCTTTGGAAATGCAACACGCCTCAAATATTTCCCTACCTAACTGCCTGGCGAACCGCTTGAGCACTTGCGTGTTATGAAAACACGGGGAGAATTTACGTGTGCATCTACAACAGTGGTCAGCCAAGCGGCCAGCGCCTGCCAGAGAACTAACTGCATTCCGGTGCTCCCTAGGCCGGTAATTCAGGCACCTACCAACACAGCACTTTCCCCAGGGAAGTGGAAATTTGTACAGCACCCCTATAAGCTGTACTAGCTGTCGTGCTAATATGGCCTAACTAATCGAATCAGCAAGCTCAGTATAACGAGTGTACTACATGACAAACAGAGGTCGAATTGTCTGAATTTGTCTGTGAGAACACAGTTCATCTAAACTGTTTTTTTTCTACATGACTACATGTGACAACACCATCGCTTTGAAAGGACGCGTCTGTCTGAAGACAAACGTTCGCACATAAGTGTCCACGACCGTGGCTGTGGACTCTGATCGTAACGACAAGAATTATGAGGTACTTAATAGGTAATAGGCTGTGCTAGGAAGAACAGCGTCAACGCCGTGAAGCTGGTAAAATTGTGTTCTGTAGACCACGGTAAGTGTAAAAAAATCTGCGTTGTGGTCGCACAGCTGAAAGGCGTGCGCATCTCATGCTATATGCGGAAGACGCGCGCATAGCAAGCCGGAAGCTTAAGCACATTAGGCGTCATCTTGATGATCACACCAAGAGAGAATGGAGGTCACTCTACTCGAAGCTTGCTCCAACAAAACCACCAATCATAATATGGAAGAACTTCCTCGAACTGACAAGCGCAAAGGGAAAGAGTTGGCACAGGGAACGAGTTGACTCCATGGAATCAGCTTCTTTCCTTCAGCTGTGTTGCTCACCAGTACATCAACAACCAGGAAGCAGCAGAGGCTTTCTGCGCAAAAGTAACTGTTCCAGCTGCCTCATTGATATTGTCAGTGCCAGCTCAGAGAACAAGTTTTTCGCTCAGCTCATATCTAATGCAAGTGCCATTTACCACGGCCAAGTTCTTAGCGCCATTGGCGTTAGGTAAAAGTTGTTCATATGGAGATCTAGACGACAATAGCAGTACCACGCTTTCGCGACTAGGTGGCAAGGCGTATGCGTGACATCTTGCCATCTCTTGGCAGGACAGCCTCCTCGCACGTAGATGGAAGCGCACTCGTATAATTCCTACTGTCAGACGAGGCAAGTCTAGGGCAGCTTGTTTCCGTTAACCGATCACTTTGCTTAGTTCCCGTGAAAATCCTACACGCAACACGTCAGTGGCCAGGATGCGCCACTGCACCGCCGAACTCAGCGTCACCACTGGCGCACGCAAGCGTGAGTTTCATTTTTTTTTTCTTTATGTCAGCCTTGTGCTCATTTGAGAGAGTTCGCCTAGCAGCATTTGCGCCTGTTACTTCTACATTAGTTGAATCTGTGTGAATTATATCTGCTTGTTTTTTGGCTCTTCCGAAAATAATTTCCCTGTCTGGAGTGACGGCGCAGACCACGCCATGTGAAACTGCCGCAGCCTACGTGCCCGATACTCTCGAGGTGTAATTTCAAAAGAATATTCAGCTACCCGTTCAGATCTGAAATAATTTATTAACGCTTTAGCATTGTTAGGCTACTTCAGACGCTTTCGGTGGGCTTTCGGTGGGCTATGTATGTTTGTCTGTAAGCGTTTTTTCAGCCTACCTGGGTCACTGGGTACTCCATGCTGGAATGGGTAGCACATCAGGCTGTTGTACTGACGGAACAGGGTTCGAAACGAATCATCAGGCCAGCTTCAGTCACTGAGTGTGTGGCAGTGTCTACATATGTGCCGCTGTTCAACTAACCGCCGACATGGATAATTTTGGATGTAGGACTCTGCATGAATACCCAGGCATCACAGAACAATAAATATTATTTATTGCACGCCATTATTTATTTATTTATTTTTATTGGTCTTACCTGCTATAATCATGTTTATATCAATGGATTGCATCCTTTCGCATTTTATTTTTATTTAGGTTCATAGCTCACGCGGCGTGCGTACCAAACTGTCAGTGGTCACCACATCGTTGTAGAACCTGTCTCCTCTATTTCTTATGCTGTACAGATTTCTTTTGAGTTTCGTCGGCGTGAGAAGATATCAATTCGTCTCTGAAAGTGAACGTCCCAAGGCACCCGTTTGGCACCAAAATACCCAGCGACAAAAGTAGGCAGAAGAATGGTTATATACAAACATACGTAGGTGGAAAGTTGACCCCCGCAACGTGAGTGAAATACCTGAAGAATGCTAATGCATTAAATGGAGGGTATAGGCACTTTATAACTAGCTGTACTAGGACTAGTATAATCTGGAGCTGGAAAATTATCGGCCGATAGCACAACAACGTAAAATCCATGAAACCATCTGTTCTGGGAACGTGGAAGGGGGTACAGTTTACGAGTTATGATTAACTTATACTATAGGGCAAACAAAACAGATAAAGAACCACCATTGATCGAAGTTACTGGACTTGGGCTCCTGAGCTGAAAGAGATGCCAGTGACTAACAATGATTGGGGGGGGGGGGGGGGAATTGAAGCAGATGCGTCAGACGCTGCTGAGCTCTTCGACAGACCCTTTCATCTCTCCCACCACCTCAGCCGCCCATGATATCACCTTTCTTTCGTATACAGATCTTTTGTCGTTCAGGCTACAAAAGTCCTGCAGTGAGTAACTACTGTTCTGAGGAAGAGTGCTATTCTTTAAGAAAATGGCTCAACTTTACCAGATCGAATCGCTGAGTAGAGTTATATTAGTGTCACATACAAAAAGAAATTTAGCTCAATTGGGCCTCAGAGTATATTTAATGTACATTTTAGTTTTCATCCTTTACGCTCATCTGTAATTAGCTTTATAAGTCGTTGCTGCTAGTAAACACATCCTCATCGCAAGGCACGCCAGTGCTCTGATTAAAAAAGTTATAACCCGAGAAAGAAAATCTATACCCAAGTGCTGCTATGCATGAAGTTCTTCGTAATATATAGAGCGGCACACGCAGTTCTAAAAAAAGAAAGCTTATAACGTGCACGAAGTCTAAACTAAACCACCACGCCCGAGAGACATTTACAAATTACTCGAAAGTTCGTCAGCACAGACTGGGAATTCGCGTGATATACTTAGTGGAAGCGCGCTAACAGTTCACGACATGCACGCCATGGTTGTTCAACGATACTGGAGATGTTGGTGCCGGAGTGATTGGTGACGATTTCGATTTGCTTGCATTTCCTTGTTTGCAATTTCCTGATTGCACCCGTATTGGGAGCGATATTGCGAGTCAGGCCCAGACCATATGAAGCCTAACTGCTGAGGGCTACAGAAGCAGGATGCGCAGGCTCCAAGCTCTTGCCTTAAGTAGCGTCTATATTCTTTGTGCTCTGAGTTTTGCAGCAAACCACAGGTTGTCGGAGCAAACCAGTTCTTTGATTTCCAATACCGTGCAGGCTCTGTCACGAGCTGGTGTTCACGTAGCGGTGATCACTTCGCATAAAGATGGCACCCCTGTCAACGTACTTATCAGTAACCTCTCTTCACCCATAACCTTGTGGAATCGCCTACATGATTTATATAGCTACTCCTCAAAGGACGCTCCCTTTTCAAATCGTCATTTGCTTTTTGTGCCTTTGCAGAAGTTGCCACCTCTGGGAATATATGGAAAAGTGGCTCGCTTTCACAAATATCTCCCGAATGTTCACTGGATATTTGCAGAGTTTGGGAAAACAGGAGTCCTCGGGGATGTTGAAATTCGCTTATGCCAGGCTGTCGGAGTCAATAATATGGGAATGAACATTCCTTCGGCTGCCCGTGGACCATGCACGGGCCGCAAAATCCTCGCTGATAGGAGCGAAATCTTTCAGGACAACGACGCAACTAGGGCCTACCCAAAGCACCAGCGTATCCATTACGCGGTCGAGGATTACGGCGCCGCTTCTTGTTACAGACAAGCTGGTCCGCTAATCTCCCTGATCAATACAGCCTACAGCACCCTTAACAATACATTGATACGCGTCTGCAACACTGAAGGCCTAGAGTCTCTCGTTCTTCACAAGCGAGCGGATTTCGTTTTGGCCCCATTGAATTGCAAGCACGCTTGCGTTTACTACGGCTATGCTGTTCTGCCTGTCAACTCCCTCTGCTTTATGTCTCCAATGGCCAAGCAACTGCGGCCGTCTTTTGCGTCGAAATGGCTGTCGTTCTTTGCTATCTCTGTACTCTTGGTTCCGTTTGCGATAGTTTTGGTTTTGGTGATTAATTTCTCTGGTTATTCAAAGCGTCGGTCAAAAAACGCCGTGTCTTTAGGAATTATTCTCTTGCTTCGCACTTACTGCGGCACCAGTCCACCCCGCGAAGTTACAAGTACATCTGTATCTACGAAATTGGCACTGGCGTCGTGGATGGTCAGCATGTTCTTTCTGCTCCAGTACACTCAAACGGAAATTACCGCTTCTCAAACTGTGCCAGAGTACACGCCCGTAATCAGGCGAAACGAAGAGTTGGCTGCAGCAGTCAGCACAAAGCAAGTGCGGCCGTGCATGGACGTTTTGCATGCGGCATTGTTTCATCGACTCGTTAGCGGAGCACCGCACATGCAGTCACTGCAAACCGCGCTGGCGTCTTGCATCGACGAAGGAGGCAACTGCGCGGTGTCGAACATCAACGAATGTGTTTCAAAAGCTGTCTCTGGCACGCATGCCGTCATTGGTGCTTGCGTGCAGTTATTCGGATATCGAGATATATCGAAGAAACTAGTGCCGGGACATGACATCCTCAAGACATTCATGATACCGTCCTCCACACACGCCAAATTTCCGTTCAGGTAAGGGAGGGGCAAGTCCATGTGCTTCGACTATATTATACCTGTATACGTAAACGGGCACTTTTGTTCTCGCGTCTTTTCTGGATGACCAAGCTTTCTCTCACAGTCAGAGTGTCTTTTCACATACTATATTAGGGTAATTTACTAATGCAGAGCAAATAGCTTTTCTTCGAAGTATTCCATAAAACGAAACGCTGAAAACGAAGATATTCCTTCACGCCTTGAATGTGAAGGAAAGGGACAACAAGGCAACTGAGTATGGCTTGGTGTCATCGTTTAAGGGAGCGGCGAAGGCAATCGGCAGAAGTCGACCGCTGAGCTAATAACTAGAGATGCATTTGGCAAAAATTAACCTCGTGGATTTCACGTGCCAAAAGCACTATATGATTTTGAAGCACGCCGTAGTGGGTAACTCAGCAAAAATTTTGACCACCTGCGATTCTTGAACATGCACCGAATGCTTGGTACACTGGAGTTTTTTGGATCTCACGCCCATTGAAGTGCGACAAGATCTCGCTCGCGAATTATGTCGTGTGTTTGGATCGTAAAACCGCACAAATGTTTCAACCCCGGACTTCGTGCCTATTTCAACATACCGGATGTTGTTGGCTCGCGGAAACAAAACGAAACGCCGAACCGCGGCTTTAATATTTCATCTTGAGGGCACAGGCATTCCTAGCTGAAAACTGGTACAGAAACGCGCTGGCTCTGCAATCAAGCGTATAAAGAGTTGTATAATGATGCGAGAACGTGCGTGCACATCATATAGAAAACATAATTTTATGCCTCACCATGAAAACGCCGTTAAAAAAACCGAAATAAAGTTTATACCTGCTGCAAAGGAACGTGGATAATGTTCCACGAATATGGGGTCGAATTCACAAAGCTTTTAGTTCGTAAGGGCTGCTTTTTATTGCCCGATCGCGTTGGCTAATAATGTCTCCTACATCACTATTGGCTGGCACGAACGCTTTTAGCATACGTACATTTAGAGAATACGGGCCATGGTCTCTTATGTATGTGATGCTACTGCACTACCAAAGCATTGCTAAGTGTTTTCTCAATATTGTCGACCAACAATGTTCACCAAAATCTTGGCGTTCACTGCCATTTACCAAGCGCGAAGACACTTCGAAACATAGGATATCGTGCAGCTGCGAGCGTAATTAAACAATCACGGCTGCTACACAAAAATTAAGGGCGCTATAACGTAATGTTATTCCAAACTTTTGTATTCGAAATTAGCAATCGGCCCTCCACAATTGGTCAAAAAGCTGTCGAGCCCTCCCCCCCCCCCCCCCCTTTCGCCTGTCTGTCACGCGATGTCACAAAAACCGCGATAGCTCACGATCTGGTATCTAGTTTACACGCTGATTATGCATGAAGACCGAACGAAAGAAAAATAATCATTTCTGATTCGGCGCTTTCTCAGCGTTAGCCTTCTGCTACTGGTCAAATGTTCTCGGGCTGCGCCCACTTCGCCTGTCTGTCACGCGACGTGTCGCAACCGCGAGAACTCACCGCGTCAAAACGACGTGTATGCGGTAAGTATGCATTAACACGCCGAACAAAACTGAATTTCCTTTTCTGATTAGCCGGAAACGAATAGAAGATTAATGCCCGCCGGTCCCTCAGGTGCAGGCTACTTGCACTTGCCGGAGAGCATCGCTTATTTTCGCATGATAAAACTTTTTGCGCGGCAACATAACGTTATCGAGCCATTTCGGCACGTATACAAGATCGCCCTGCCAACAATTTATTTCTGGGGATTCGTCTTATCAGAATTTTTTCACCTCCCATTGCACACCGCCACGATTTTCGACCTGATACCCCAAGCTAAGTATGGGGAAGCGGACCAATCGCAGACGGCGGCACCACTCGCCTCATCCGGTTATCTATTTTCACTGTAAACCACCGTGGTTGCTTAGTAGCTATGGTGTTGGGCTGCTAAGTATGAGGTCGCGGGATCGAATCCCAGCCAGGGCGGCTGCATTTCGATGTGGACGAAGTGCGAAAACACCCGTGTATTCAGATTTGGGTGCACGTTAAAGAACCTCGGGAGGTCAAAATTGCTGGAGTCCCCCACTACGGCGTGCCTCATAATCAGATCGTGGTTTTGGTATGTAAAAGCCCTATTTAAAAGAAATTAACTACACTGGCTCAGCCCCATCGAAACCCTCCACACTTGAGCGTGCTCCTCGCCTCTTTTCTTCCAACCAGATTAGAAAAGCCGCTCAATGTAGGCAATGTTCTTTGTTTTGAAAGCAAACAAAAGACCTATAAACGAGGAGAGGGTTTGATTTCGCTGTTCAAACAACGCTGCAGGTCACCACCTGATGCTTGCGTCGGTGGATACGTAAATTTGACATCCGGATATTGGAATAAATACACATTAGAATAGTTTTACGTAATATGGACCCAAGTTTTTTCTATTACAGCTCTTCTAATCAAAGTAAATTTCTTATATTAAGGCTAATTAATAGAGATGTGCACGTGGCCTGTAACGGGTGATTTCAGCTGTTGGGCCCAGCTGCAAAAAAAAAAAAACGCTTTTTTTTAGCGACACCTGGTTTTCAAAATTGTGCAAGGCAGTGTGCACAAAACCAGCGTTGCTCGTTCAAGTGCAAACTATCTCTCAATGTAAATATTCAATATCGAGTTTTTATTGTCATACTCACGAGCCATGAAGAAGGCAACACACTCAGGTCCGCATTGTAACGGTTTCCAGCGTTTCGAGTCTTTTCAATAATTATGGAAAATTTCTAGGGCGCACATGCCAAAAACACACTTATTTTATTTTTGTTTTCTTTATTGATATCGCGATCTTTCACAAGACGTTAGCCTAATGGGCATGCAATATATAAGTAAATACCCGTTGGGAACGGCAAACAAACCGCCAAAACAAATCGTAAATCAATTCATAAATATATCGTAATTCAAAATCAAAGAACAGAAATGAAAAATATAAGATACAAATGTAACAGAAGGTTATAATGTAGTACAAAGATGTTAGCAAATTGAAAATGGGTTTCAAGCATTTGTAGTGACATTTGTGATACTACATCATTACTAAGAATATTCCAATCTGTAATTGTTCTGGGAAGTTAACAGTATTCAAAATGTACTGGAGAAGAACGAGCAGCAAGCACTGCTTCGAGAAAGATGACGACAGCGAGTGGTTGGAAGCTTTGTGGCTGTGTTGCCGAAGCTCTGTGTCCTCTCGCTTCGGAGCTTTGCTATCTGAGCGTTTATTCAATTGAACTATAACGCCTCTTGACATTTGGTGGACGTCCTGGGCCCTTCACATAACTGGAACTCCGCAGCCGGACGCTTCCTACCGCTTCTGCCATGCCTCAGGACGCCGCGCGGCCCAATCCTCCTCTGGCATCGGCTGTCGTCTGTTCCAGTGCTCTCCGCCAACGAGATCCTCCGGTCTTCAGCGGCAACGACGACCATGACGTGGAGGATTGGCTATCGTCGTACGATCGCGTCAGTGCGCATAACAAATGCGATGACAACGCTAAACTGACGAACGTCATCTTCTATCTTTCTGGATGTCACTAGTCTCTGGTTTCGGAATCATGAATGCAGCCTTTCCACCTGGACAGCATTTACCCACTGTTTCAAAGAAGCCTTCGGTTGCCCTGCTCTGCGCAAGCTTCGCGCAGAACAACGCTTGCGTGGTCGCGCTCAGAAAAAGGGTGAAAACTTCAGCTACATTGAAGACGTAGTTGACCTTTGCGGGCGCATTAATCCCGCCATATCCGACTATGAAAAGATCGATAATGGCATTAAGGGCATAGAGGATGACGCTTTCCAAATACTCTTCGCCAAAAAATCCTCAAATGATTGGCGAGGTCATTACACTGTGCCAGAGCTATGATGAGCTCCTCAAACAACGCCTTACCACGCGCCGAGCTGCCGCGCCGGACGATGCGGTTTCGGCTTTAACTGACATTTCCAGTGCTGCTCCCGCCCACTCTTCGTTCCTCGACCAAATCAAGCAATTCGTCCGCTAAGAAGTCGTGCGCCAACTATCACTGTTGCCTGCGACCCAGTCGTCTGAGTCCTTTTTGTCCCCGGAACTGCGACGCGTCATACATGAACAAGTCAGCGACGCGCTAACTCTCGCTAATCAGCCACCTTCGCCGCCGGTTCCGCTCACGTACGCTGCCGTCGTACGTGAAGTTGCGCATTAGGCACCCGCAAGCGGCTTCTACGCCTCGCCTTCTGCTGCTGCAAAATACTTGCTGAGAAGCGGCTTTTGCGCGCCTTCGCAGCCCCTACGCCAAGCTTTGAACTGGGCCCCGCTACGTAGGCACCCTGCTGATAATCCATGGCGTATCCAAGACAACCGGCCAATCTGCTTCGCGTGTGGCTTTGCAGGTCACGTGCCACGGTTCTAACGCCGGCGAGGTTGGTATCCTCCCGATACTGCGAGACTTCAAGGGAATGCTCCTGACTCCCAGTCCCGTGATTCACCACCAGTTCCGCACTTCGCTCTTTCATCTCCTGTTCGCCAAAGTTTCAACACTCGTCGGTCTCCATCTCCCCGTCGACGTTCCCTGTGCCCCATCGTCCGCCGACCTCCAGCTGTAGAGGAGCACTAAAAGGCTCCGTTATGGAGGCAAGAACTGCGAGCTCTTCGAATTGCTCTAGCCCTCGTTCATTCGCTACAAACTTCATTGAAGTTTTTGCCAATGGTATCGCCGTTCACGCACGTGTCGACACTGGTGCCGCAGTGTCCATGATTTCCGACCAGCTTCGCCGTACGCTCCGAAAAGTCGCGACGCCGTTTTCTGCCATTTCGCTACGCACAGCAAGCGCTGAGCCAATTCAGCCCTTAGGAACATGTACCGTCCGTGTCGCCATACAAGACAGTTTATACCACGTTCAGTTTGCTGTTCTTCCCCACTGCACTCATGCCATCATTCTAGGATGGGACTTCCTCTCATTGCATCACGCTATTGTTGATTGTGCCGGTGCAGAACTTGCGCTGGCTCCATTTTGCGGCAGTCTTTCTGAAGATTTGCCTCCACCTTCTGCTCGAGTGTTCGTCGCCACCGACACTGATATCCCTCCTTCCTCTTCCACCCTGGTACGCGTTTACTGTGCTGCTTTCTACGATTCCGCAGTTCTTTTCACGCCATCTCAACTAGCTGCACGCCGTCATCCCTTCTTCCTTCCCTTTGCCCTCCTTCCCTTTCGCTAGGGCTCCAGCACACTTTACGTTTCAAATCCGTTTTCGTATCCATCAAGCTTACATCATGGCGCGTGCCTCGGTTTTGCTGATGAATTTGACACGAGCTCTGTCTACGATGTACCTGATGACTCCACTCCTCTTCACGTTGATGCCATGACTCTCCCTGTATCTGCGCCTCCGCCTGGATGTGACCGAACGTTTGCTCCGTCTATTGCTCCCAACCTCACTCCGAGTCAGCGCACGCAGATCGTCGACCCCCTTAAGCAATTTCGAATTTCTTTCGACCTCCAAAAACAATGTTTAGGCCGTACCTCCACAGTCGTTCATCACATCGACACCGGTGGCCACGCGCCTCTACGCCAACGTCCATATCGTGTGTCCGCCACGGAGCGCCGTGTCATCGATGAGCACGTAGGAGACATGCTCCGACGCGGCGTGATATAGCTATCACAGAGTCCTTGGGCTTCTCCGGTAGTGCTGGTCAAAAAGAAAGATGGGACAATTCGTTTTTGTGAGGACTATCGACGACTCAAGAAAACAACCCGGAAAGATGTCTATCCTCTTCCCCGTATCGACGACTCACTGGACTGCCTCCAAGATGCTGAATACTTTTCGTCCTTACACTTACGATCCGGTTATTGGTAGGTCCCGGTGGCTGACGCAGGCCGCCCGAAAACGGCATTTGTTACGCCTTTCGGCTTATATGAATTTGCCGTGATGCCTTTTGGCCTCTGTAATGCGCCTGCAACTTTTGACAGAATGATGGATAACGTCCTCCGGGGCCTCAAATGGCAGACATGCCTTTGTTATCTCGATGACATTTCTTCTCACCGGACTTTTCTTCTCACCTGTTCCGACTCAAGCGCGTGCTCACATGCCTTGCCGATATGCTGGACGCCAGCTCAACTTAAAGAAGTGTCGCTTCGCCATGCGGCAGCTGGTCATGCTTGGCCACGTTGTTTCGAAAGATGGTGTGCTGCATGATCCAACCGAAATCTAAGCCATTGCCGGTTTCCCCCGACAAAGTCCACAAAAGAACTCCGCAGCTTCATCAGATCATGCTCCTATTTTTGTCGTTTCATCCGTAATATCGCCACCATAATGGCGCCTTTGACGCAGCTTCTCGCGGAACACCACGACCTCTTGTCCTGGCTGCCACTTTGCGATGCCGCATTCACGACACTGCTTCGTCTAACCTCACCCTACATACTACGGCATTTTGACCCAGGGGCAGTGAAAGAAATACACATGGATGCCAGTGGCGTCGGCATTGGCGCTGTTCTTGCACAACGAAAGACTGGCCTCGATGAATACGTTGTTGCCTTCGCTAGCCGCGCACTCACGAAAGTGGAAGCAAACTATTCCGTTACAGAAAAAGAAAGCCTGGCTATAATTTGCCCCCCCCCCCCCCCCCATAACTAAGTTTCTTCCTTATATCTACGGCCGCCCGTTCGACGTCATCACGGACCACCATGCACTCTACTGACTGTCGTCCCTGAAAAATCCTTCAGGTCGCCTCGCTCGCTGGGCGCTTCGCCTCCAAGAGTATGATATTCGAGTGCTGTACTGCTCTCGCCGTAAACATTAGGACGCGGATGCCTAGTCTCGCTCCAGTGTCAGGCCAGCCCAATTGACAGAAAGTACGAATATGCGAGTCCTCCTTCACCGCCACCGATATGCTTTCGGAGCAGCAGCAGGATTCATAGATTGTTCCTATGCTGGCTTTTCTGACAGACCCATCAGCGACTCCTACTGGCCGTGCATTGCGTCGCCAGGCACACCACTTCGCTGTTCGTGAGGGGCTCCTATATCACCGTAACTACCTCTCCGTAGGGCGCAAGTGGTTACTCGTGGTTCCTCGGCATCTACGTTCGAACATGTGTGCAGCGTTTCACAATGGTCCGCAATGCGCACAAGCAGGAGTACTAAAAACATACGCCCACCTGCGAATTCGTTATTACTGGCGGGAGATGTACCGATTCGTCCGCCATTATGTCCGCTTCTGCCTCGCTTGCCAACGCCGCTAGAATACCCCTCATGCCTTAGCCTCTCCACTGCAACCATTGCCTTGTCCAGGACGAGCCTTTGACCGGGTCGGAGTTGACCGGGTCGGAGTTGACCGGGACGTAGTTGACCAGAGAGTTGCTGAGTGACAGAGGCCGCGTCTTTCTGTCTGATGTTATATAAGCCCTGCTCAATGAATGCAACGTAATTAAGTGTATTATGACTGCATCCCACCCGCAAACTAATGGCATGACTGAGCGCTTTAACCGCGCTCTTGGCGACATGTTAGCCATGTACGTCGCATCTGAACAAACCAATTGGGACCGAATTCTACCCCTCGAGGCGTACGCTTACAATACCGCCGCACAGACCACTACAGGATTTTCCCTGTTCTTTCTTCTTTATGGACGCGAGCCTTTCTGCACAATGGACACCATCTTTCCGTATCGCCCTGACACAACGGAGGCTATTATCCTGTCCGAAGTTGCTTCACACGCGGAAGAGTGCAGAAAGCTCGCCCGCACATTTATTTCGGAAGATCAGCAGTGACAGAAGCACCTGCGGGATGTTCCATCCTCTACGGCATCCTGTGCCCCTTACTCACTAATCTGGCTTTGGGTTCCCGCTACTAGCCCTGGACTTTCACCCAAGTTTGTTTTCACCCACCTGTGCTATCTTGCCCGTAGGTCTCCGAGACGGCTCCTCTTCTCCGGGGAGGTAATTGCACTGGAGAAGAACGAGCAGCAGGCACTCCTTCGAGAAAGACGACGCCAACGAGTGGTTGGAAGCCTTGTGCCTGTGTTGCCGAAACTTTGTGTCCTCTCGCTACGGTGCCATGCTATATGAGCATTCAATGAATTGAACTATAACGCTTCTTGACAAAAAGAGTTAATTCTTGCATTTAATTGTGTCACTGTAGAACAATGTCATTGTCTTGCGTTATGTCAGGAGGAGCACCATATAATTTTCGATGTGTTAAATTTGTATTGACCTTTGATGAAAAGGGAACATTGTAAACGACAGATGGGGTTTCCATTAAAGACATGAAGCAAGCCACTTTGATTAAATAGATGAGTGATAGATCTGATGAAAACCGAGGTACTACAATCTGATGGAAACCGAGGTATTAGAAACAATTTCTTTGATAAAAATCAAGGGAAGAAGCGGGCCAAGAACGGATCCGTAAAGAATGCCAAAATCAACAGAAACTGTGGTAATGCCAGAAACTGACGACGGTTTTTTAGGTAAGATGAAATCGGTGCAAGTATTTTGTCATTCATTATTACATTAGCTAGGTTATGAACAAGTTTATCGAATACTTTTTAAAATTTATAACTATAGCATTTGCCTGTCTATAGCATAGGCCGTCGTCTAAAACCATGCTCTGCATTGGTTAGAAAGTAATTTTGCTCAAGAAAAACAGCTAGTGTTTATGAATAATATGTTGCAGAATGTCGCATATTGTTGAGGTTAATGATCTTGGATGGTAATCTTACACAGATGTCCTGTCTTCAGTTTTATAAATTGGCTTGATTCTGGCTATTCTCCAGTTATCTGGTAATGAGCCTTCACTTAATGACCTGCTGAATGAGATGCATAAGTATTTGGAGCACCGCTCTGTATAACGCTTCAGGGAAGCATTGCGAATATCATCGGGCGCAGGAGACTTTTTAATATGAATCTTCAAGAGTAAAGTGAGATCACCTGCTTCAGAAATCATATAGGAATTCGAAGTAAATCTGTGGCATATTGAGGAGGAAAGCCTTCATGCTGCGTAAATAATCATTTGAAATAATCATTAAAAGCCGTGCCTAAGGAAGCATCATCACGCTCACTCCTGCCGAACTGCAAATGCATCGTTTGAGCGCGCTCTTGGCATTATTTGGCTCTAGAATTTCTTTGGGATGTTTTAATGAAAGACGGCTACTCTGCAGAGTAGTACCTTTATTTTTCCCGGGCGATCTGCTGCTGCAATTTTTCTGGCTGGTCATCAATGCTTGTCCAAGAACAACTTCCTACTCTTAGTCTTATTATTTCATGTTTTTCGTTTTGCTTGTGAGCGTAGTGTGTCTCGTGTGATCCTTGGGTTACATCTAGAAGTTCTTTTATCAATTTTTAGAACAAACCGTTCAATGCGCTCACAAACAACGTTTTCGAAAAAGAGCCATAAAGCCAGAAAGTGTGTGATGAAGGGCTAGTATATCAATTATTAATTCATCCTGAGCGCGATAGAAGTCAACGAAAAATTGACAGTACGTTCGCGGTTAAAATTTGCAATTGTCGAAGTCAGTATGACAGTTTGTTGATCAGAAATCCCAGTCGTTACATTGCAAGCCACTTTTTTTAATTGTACTATGTTAAAAAATAAATCAAGTATTTAACCTGATCCTTTATGAACTGCAGCAAAGTCTTTAAATACTTGTAACAGTTCAAATGCAAGCGAAATATCAAGAATAGTTTGCTCAATAGTGTTACTACAATACGAGAAGGTAGGCCAATCTCTGTTGCGTAGATTAAACTCACCAGTCGAAATTAGCCTGTCATTCGGTTTACCATGGCTCTGTGAATATTCTTTCAGGTGAGCTAGGACCGCATCGGGGGAGTTAGGAGAAGTTACACAATAAATCCTTCACACCGTCGATATCGAACATTTTGAAGATCTGCGCTGAAGATTCTAGCAGTATGGCTACTCCTCCGCCCCTTCCGTCTAGGTCTTTACGAAAAACTCGATAGTTTTCTGACCAAATTCATCATCAAATGCGTTCCAACTTAGCAAAGTTTCGTTAAGTGTAGCCACGTCTACGTCATGAGTAAGAAGTAAACTCTCCAGTTGTGTAGCTTCATTGACAATACTTAGACATTTCACGTTTCATAGTGTGAATATTTGCTTTGTAACTGTTCTCAGTCATTCTTTCTTTTTTAATATTACGATAGCGTGCACCTTTCCATTTGTCCCACCCGAACATAGCACCATCAAAAAATAGTTTGTCGTATACCAGTTTCACTTTAGCGTCCTTAGCCTTCTCCTCTGAACAGCATTGCCACACCTTTCTTGTTTTTGCAATGTCGCGAATTCGACTGGAAAAATCTTCCGCAGACAAAACCGTTTCCTTTAGCTTTGAGGATGCCTGTAGCACTGTACCTTTACGTCTGTAGTCCTGAAATTTCATAATTACATTGCGGCTATATCCTTTCTCCTTTCTTTTGGAGTCTCTAAGACCTTCCTACACTATATATATCGAATTTCAATTTTTCCTCAGAGTTCCTTCTTTACCATGTTCTGAACAGCATCAGGTGTTTTTTGTCCTTTTCCTCCAAACCGTAGACAAGAAAGTTATTTCTCCGGCTTCTGTTTTCTTGGTCATCAATCTTTTTGAGCATGTATTACTTTTCTTCAAGTTTACATACAGCTGTTTTTTTTTTTATTACTGAGCTCTTCGTCTGATGTTGCAAAGCACGATATCTTGGCTTCCAGGCTGCAATGCGCTCGCTTACGCCGCAATTTCATCCTCAAACCCACTCTGCTGTGTAATTAAAGTGTTAATGACGCATTTATATCAGTTTGGACCGAAAGAAGCTGAAGGAACATTTCTTCATGTGTTTGACCTGGATTAGATTAAACATCATCGCATACTAACGAATTCCTTGGGAATGAACAGACATCCTATAGAAGGTTCGCAATATGCAGTGTGCAAGGTAGCATTACCAAAAAGCGGTTATCGTGGCGAAAGCATTTAATGAGCATGTGCGCCCAAACCTGGGCAACAAAGCAGAACGGGTTGGTGAATATCGTTTCTGATGCGCTGCTGCCAAGCCCACCGAATCTGATCGGCCATGAGGTGCTCCTTCTAATGACTTGATGGACCACGTGTTCCACCGTCGCTAATATGGGGGCATGCGCCGCACTCTTGACAGTCGGCTGGATGAGTTTGCTGGCTTTCATCCAGTCACCAAGTGTTGGTCACCAAGGTGCTGGTATCCCAGGCGAGAACGATAGGCAGTCAAGGCAAGGCGCAGAATACTGGTGGTTGCACTTCTATCAGGCCGGCTAAGAGGCGGACAGCAAAGCACAATGGTTTGGTGTGCATCGCTTCTGATGCGCTACTGCCAAGCCCACTTATTTAATTATAAGGCATGCTCTAGAGATTGGCTCCGGTATAAAAAGGCACCTAACGTAAGTACACAAGAACTTCGGATATCGCCGGCAAAAAGTAATGAAAGGAATGATAACTTGCATAATATTTTCTTGACTGCTTGAAAAGGGGTAATAAAACATAAATTAAGACTACATGTCACTGAATGTCTAGCATTCTCCGATTATTAAACGGTTCTTTCACTAATATATAGTTTTATTTACTCCTTAGGCATCAGCACCGAAGACTGCTTCAGGCCCTGCAGGAGTCGGGACTTGCTATGGGAAGCGGGCATAAACTACGTTCCCCAGTCGGTGGCAGTAGCTACATCAGTTTTGAGATTCCTTTTACCGATTACGTCATCGTCTATGTCCTGGGATGCTCACTCGCTGCCGCTGCCTTTGTGGCGGAGATGTCTTGGCGTCGATGTTGCATTGCAATCTGTCAGCATCTCAGACGCCCAAGCACCCAATTTTCGGCGTGCGTATGAGCAGACTACTGAAGAATGAACTGGATTGTCTAGCGGCTATTCGGAATTCACAAGTGTATGCACACGCGATTTGGGAAAGTTTAAGATTTAATATGCTCCATATTGTAGATATCACCCTGATAACAGTAATCCTGGTGGTGGTGCTATTTTGTATCCCCAGACTTGCGTTTTCATAGGCGATCTGACTTGACTATGAGTGTGGCGAACTGTGAATCTCTCTGGGACGAATTTGACCATACATTTTTTTTTTTCACAAGTTAAGAGAAACGCAATAGTTGGCTGCACCTATCGTTCACCCTCATCATCTGGAAGTGCGTTTTGCTTAGCCCTAGGTAATTTGCTGCATAATTTAACATTTGAACAGAAAAATGTCCTCATGGGCGATATTAATATTAACCTTTTAGATACATCCAACCCACTATTTCGTGATTACATTAGCTGCCTGAATGGGCTCGGATATGAAAACCTAATTGCACTTCCAACTCGTTGTCCCACGAATAAACAGGTCACGCTTATCGACCATAAGTTATCCAATTTTCTTAATAATCCTGACTGTGGTGTTGTCAAAGCTTCAATAACCGATCATTACCCAACATTCGTGCGCTTAACTTTTACTTCTGGCACTACCGATGCAAGCTTCACCAGAACGAAGTTAAATTTGTCAATTTTTATAGGATTAGTTGCCGCTTCAGACAGATCTCCAGTATTGGTATGTGATAACCTAGAAACTGCCTATAACACATTTTCACAAATAATGTCTAATGCTATTTCAGATTCTACAGTAATATTTTTTGTAAAAAAAACGTTTTCAGCTCCTCGTAACCCATGGTTATCCACCAGTTTGCTCAATTGCTTACGGAAAAAAGGAACCTTTCCAGAAAAAGAAAAGACAGCCATTTAACACTGCACTTCACGAAATCTATAAGAAATAGTCTAACTTACTAGGAAAACTACTCAAACAGGATAAAACGACGTATCATGAAAATGAAATTAGGTCTGCGGGTAGTGATGTCAAAAAGCAATGGAAAGTATTAAACTGCTTTTTCAGTCGATCCAATCATAATACCGAAATAACTATGATACGATCTGGGGACCTTCTCCTTGATAATCCCTTGGACAATGCAAACTCCTTCATTAACTCCTTCTATGCAGACAATCAAGGGTGCAACGATTAATTGACCGAGGCTTACCCCTGTGTGCTTCATCGCATTTTCCCACATCCCGCGACACGTGAAGACATAGTCATTTCCAGTCTAAAAAATACAGGGTCTGGTCTTGATAACTTCAGCCCATCTCTCATAAAAATGATAGCGTACTTATTATCTGAAATATTCTGTCACATAGTGAACCTTATCTTTAACACAGGAATCTATCCTGCTTGATGAGCATCTTTTATACTTAACAAAGAAGGCAGCATATGGAATTAGAATATTATTTAATGTTTGCAATTTCTGTAATGTGAAGACGCTTATGTCCCTCTACTACGCCTTTATTCACACGCATATTAATTATTGCATATCTTCATGCGGTAACACGTATCCCACACATTTACCCCCACTACAGCATACCCAAAATCAAGCAATTCCCATCATTACACGTAGCACCTACACATCAGAAGCATCTCCATTGCTCAGATGTAACGGTATTTTATCCTTACAGAAACTAAATAAGTACTCACTTGGAATATTCGTTTATAAATCCGTTAACTCAAAGCTCCCATTCCCTATAATTACTAGCAGCCAGTATCCACATTCCGCGTCTACCCGTTTCACTTCTACCAACAGCTATTTATACCAAAACCAAGACCTAATTATGGTAAACTTACTTTTAATTTTTCAGCTACACTACTTTGTAACTCATTACCGTGTCATATTGAGATGTTCTCTCATTTTTACACATTCAAATCAAACCTTCGTGAATTTTTGCACTCAATACAGCAATTTCATCGTTATCATTATATTAGTAAGTGATTTGTGTCATTGAATATTTTACAGCGTTAGCTAGTGACTAACTTAATATGGTGTCTTGTGTGTTTGCATAAAGCTGCTGTGTACTTACATATCCTACTCATTTGTAATGGGAGGTCCCCTGTACAGTCTGTTGACTATGGGACCTCCCTCTCTGTGTATGTATAATCCCCATTTGTAACCCTATTATTATGCAAATAAAGGACTCTCAAATGAAAATAAAAAAAAAACCTTGATTCATGAAGTTCTCTAGCTTCCGTGTGTTGCTTTTGTTTGTTGGTTTCCGAGATACAATTACTCTTGAACGTTACATGCTTATATGCATTTCTCCTGTTAATAGTGGGTCACATTTTTGTGCGTGAACGCTAAGCTTCCATGACCTTCAAAAATATTTTCACCATACTTCTAAGGCTACTTATACAATGCAACTTTCGCTATTGAGTAATGCGATATGTACACTTACGAGACAGCGTGAAAACGTCTGATGTCGTAAGTTACTCTATTGATGCAAACATCTTCATTTCTATTTTTTTTTTTTTTGCAGCGATTCTGTTCTCTCCCATGCCAAACATCGATGTTAGGCGTGAATTTTTCCGAATCGACTCAACCGGTCACAATTTGACGCTTTCTTCCAGATTTTGCAAAAGCGTAGTGTCTCTCATTCTAAACTCACCCTGACCCTATGAGATGCTTTGAAAAGCGCACACTACTATATTTGCACACATGCTTACCTTAAATATTCATAGCTGTGCGTTATCTTAACGATTATTTCTTGTATAAACTATCTGTACATTCAAGTTCTGGGAGGTGGCGCGAGGAGGTAGCCGCCGTAGCGAGGGTTAATGCAGGCCGGCCCGCCATAGCACAGCGAGGTCTCGGGAGCGGTCGACACCGCGGCTGCTCAAGTCAAGGGCAAAGTAACACATGCGCAGTTTCCGCGCTGGCCTCACGCCTGTGTGGGTTGACGCTGGCATTGCTAGGTGCGGGCGTAGGGGTCACCAATTCGTGGGAGGCGGAGCGAAGAGGCAGCTAGCCGCCGTAGTCACGGTTTATTTAGGCCGGTCAGCCAACAATGTGTCCCCCAAGACTCCACGATGTGAGTGCTACTGTTTGTCGTTTTTTTTTTATGCAATAGGTCGTTGATAACTGTACTGCTAAAATCAGACTGTATGCCGCCGAATGTGTAGTGTATTTAGCGAAAAATTACATTCTATATCAGATAAGATTGCGCACTGAAATATGTGTGTTATTCTAATGTTTCTAGTCATGCTGCACGTCCTTGAACAATAAGAAATATGCTGTAATGAGGATAACTAAAATAAAGTTTTCCTTCTGCATACTTTTAGAAGGTGCAATAATGTTATAACTGGATTTAATCAGTTTAGAAATCTCAAATTTCTTATAGCTGGTGAACATCACTGCTCTAAAGATTGCATGAACTTAGGAGAACTTTGCAGTGAGTGCATCATGCGATCACGAATGACTCGGCGTTATTAGTGGTCCGTGATAAAAAGAAATGTGTTCATTTGTTACTGCTGGATTCATAGGCGAAGAGTTTTTCATTTTTCCGGGGGGGAGGGGGGGGCTGCCCTTACAAAAATTTTTAATGTGTTTTTTTAGAAAGTCTTTTGAATTTTCTCTATAGAACTCTATTGTGTTCATTTTGATTGCCTATAGAATTTTCCTATAGAATTTCAAAAGTTATTTGGCCACCGCATTCTTATAGGAACTCTAAAGACACATTTCTATAGAACATTTCTATCGAGTTGCTTTAGAGATGCTAAAGACAAATTTCTATAGAATATTTCTATCGAGTTCCTTTAGAGATGCTAAAGACAAATTTCTATAGAATATTTCTATCGAGTTCCTTTAGAGATGCTAAAGACAAATTTCTATAGAATATTTCTATCGAGTTTCTTTAGAGATGCTAAAGGCAAATTTCTATAGAATATTTCTATCGAGTTGCTTTAGAGATGCTAAAGGCAAATTTATATAGAATATTTCTATCGAGTTGCTTTAGAGATGCAAAAGACAAAATTCTATAGAATATTTCTATGCAGTTGCTTTCAAGTCCCTACAAGCAAATGCCTATAAAAGCTAGGCCGATGTGTGTAAAGTACTTGCAATTTACCAAAGTTCTACTGTGGGCAATAAGGACTACAGTAAATGCAGTGGCAAAATAATTGGTGCTACAACCACAAAGTATTCAGTTTGAAATGTTTATTGCACTTCAGACTAGATACATGCTTCATATATGTGACATACACGCTTCAGACTAGAACTTGCAACACACAAACTGTAGCTGCCAACATGCTTCTCAGGTCAAGCTGGTGGTGCAAACACGCGAAACACGAGGTAAAAGAATCAGTGGCAGACTTGATTACAGTTGAAACCTTGCAATAACAGGCTTGACTAGGACAATAAACCATACGATTAAAACTGCAAAAGGAGTGCCTGTTCCAGCAGTGCACATTAAATGTTGGGATACTAAAGCCTGAAAATACACTGATATGAATGTGCACTGCAATGTTGTGTCAGCCTGACGAAACGACACAGCATTTTAGTCTGTGCAAAAATAACACTGGCAGTCGCTGCAAAAATGTGGCAGATAATGGCTTTCACAGAAAAGTACACCATATTCCGAAACCACACAGCATTTTAGTCTATGTTTATGTGTAAAACTAGCACTGGCAGGCCCTGCAAAAATGTGGCAAACAGTGGTTATCATAGAGCAGTGCAGCATATATCGTAAAAAGTTTAAAAGCTTGTATTTCGTTGTAAGGGAAACAATCTTGTGATCAGAGCCAACATTCTAATTAGGGTGAGAAATACAAACCAGACCGACACACGCAATGACTAAAAAAGAGATTTAGCTCAGGAGCTCCTATGTAATGCACATGAACAGTAAAATAGTTTTTCTCGGCAACTATGCAACCAAATTTGATGAGGTTTGATACATTTAAAAATGTTTAAATTATAGTTTTTAGATTAACACCATCAATTCTTATTAAAATTTGCTGAAAATAGCAAAACTTGAAGGAAAAGGACTTAGTTTGCAACTGTAAATAAAAAAAAAGAACAAGCACAAGTTAGTCAATTCTGTAAATTTTCCTACTCAAATACATCCAAAATACAGAAATACTTTTGAGACAACCACAGCACTAATTTGAATTAAGTTTGTGGCATTTGAGAATTCTACTTGTTGCAGGAAGAACTATTTGGCAGCTTTAGGAAAAATAACACCACGAAGCTTACTAATCCCCGTCTCTGTGCCAGAAAGAGATATCATAGTTCTGCAGACTCCATCTGCTATGTCTAAAGTCAACAAGCTGTATATATGAATTTACAGTTTACATGAAATTGTTGCAATGTTTGAGAGTTTCGCGCATCTACTCATAAATTAATGATTGTATATTAGAGCAGCATATGGTATCTCTAATTTGACAGATTAAATTATGGTATTAGGTACAACAGAAATGTGATCTCATTTTTTAGTTATATAAGATTTGTTAACCTTACTGCTCTGTTTCTTCAAAATTTAGTTTTTATGAATTCGTATCAAAAGCAGACTAGTTGTCTAAAAATGTTTTATCATGGTACTGTGCTACGTGACTTATGCTTCTTCAAATAACATTTACTTTGATGCAACAATATTTCTTTATTTTACCTGATCCCTTGCTGAAAAACTGCACAGTATTCATGAGATATGAATAAATAAATATTAAGTGAATAAGTAAACAAATAAATATTGCGGTTTGTCTTATCATTCCACCACCAGCATGACCTGTAGGGCGCTTTGGCCACTGCCCACATGTTGCAAGTTCATTCTTACATGATCACCTGCTATTTCACTTCCCAGGAAAGGAGCGAGGAAAGGCTAGTTTTTGGCCTCATTTGGTCCGTCTAGTAACGGCGACGGTGGAGCCTGGAAAATAAAATTGAAATTAATTTTCAAAAGGTGTAATGAACATTCAGACATAATGTATTAGCAGGCACAAACATGCCACAAATATCTATATAGTTGTAGCATTATGCTAAGTTTCATTTCAGTATTTCGCAAAACAATTATAACAGAAAAGTGGCAGAACGCCCCACCTCCCCACCACTCTGACAAACAGCGGCAGTTCTTTTGAGAATTACTTTTGAGAATATTTTTACTTTCCCACGATTCTGTGACATCAGCACTGGGCCAATGTGCCTGGCAGTAGAACATCATTGCTGATGACAAAAAGCATCTCCGAACGACAACAGCCTAGTCACACATTAATCTCACCTTGCAATGACAACACATTCCTATTTATAACATAAGCAAGCAGGAACACCCATGAGGTAAGAGTCCTATATAAACGTCACACTATGCATAGGGAACAAATTTTTCGAAAAGAAGGGAATGACCTACTGGCTTCTATTGCTGAGCGGTAGACAAAATTAATATTCCATCCGCTGTTAGCCATAGTTGGTATGTACTATGCTTAATATGCCATTAATAAATTTCTCACATGGAGCTTGGGCAATCATGATGATGCATGTAAGTATGCATTGTATGGGGAACAATAATGTTTTAAGTTGTTTTCACAAATTATGATGGATAACTGCCAATTTGTGGTATTTGGAACACAGTCGCAGTGTCACTGCCAGATACAATGGACACAGTATATTCGTGCTTTTTGAGTAATTGAAACAATTAGTTTCTAATCTAGTACGGGTATGTACACAGATATGTATCCTAAACGCAATGATAAGAGTGCCCAATTGCAATTGAAAAGTTAATTCAGTTTTAATTAAATAGGGTCCTTCTTGCAACATGGCATGTGAGAAACAATTAATATATAGGGTTTTACGTGCCAAAACCACTTTCTGATTATGAGGCACGCCGTAGTGGAGGACTCCGGAAATTTAGACCACCTGGGGTTCTTTAACGTGCACCTAAATCTAAGCACACGGGTGTTTTCGCATTTCGCCCCCATCGAAAATGCGGCCGCCATGGCCGGGATTCGATCCCGCGACCTCGTGCTCAGCAGCCCAACACCATAGCCACTGAGCAACCACGGCGGGTATGTGAGAAACAGAAAACAAAAATTATACTAATCATGTAACTTTGAAAACTGATTGCATAACTGCTCTATAGGTCAAGCAGAAAATTTAACACGAAATAACGTACCTAAAACTAGTTGCAACAAACAAATTTGTTACTACGAAGATTGCGGACAATTCAGTAAACAGATTGTGACCCAGTCTTTTTAATGTGGCATTCCTCAGCGATGTTGTTGGTCAATTGGTTCCCGCAGCTGAACAAAACAGATGAACAGTCTAAATCTGGCACGCAGCCCCAGTCCCATCGGTGCATGGTCAAGTGGGACGAACATACTGATCCGGGGAGTGAATTATGGTGCTGTCTTAGGTACGTACGTGTTGAAGCACCGGCCAATCTGCTGCATGTACATTTGACCAAATATACACATGATCACAAGAATAGACTACACTACCCCTGACAGACACAAGACAAATTTAGTGGTATCTAAGCAAGCCTTTCTTGTCAGGGTGCCTATATGCACAGCAATGTGCAAGAGAATTGAGAAAGGCAAGCACGCAAGGGAGGCTTGCTCGGTGAAAGATACCGCCAAATTTGTCATGTGTCACAGGCAGCGAGTGAACTGTATCCCTTTCACATGTGGTCAAGCGCACATAGGGCAAATTGGCCGGTATCTCATCATGTGTATAAGAGATCACCATATTTCATTCAAAAGACCAGTATGGTCATCCAATTTGGCCGTACATTTCCACAACGGGGCTTCATGTTGGATTACAATCGTTCATCTGTTTTCATCCACCGTAAAAACTGACAAGTGAAATCGATGAGGCATACCACATATATAGTAAGACATGTGGGTGAGCCCCCATTTTTAATGCAACAAACAAAAAAGGCATCCTGTGTAGGTCACAAGTTATCCATATCAGTCTGTGCCTATGTACTATAGAAGTAAATGCAGCTTAGTAAATACTGACCTTCGTAATAATTTTTTAGAAATTAAAGCTCACCAAATGTGTATTTTGCAGTGGCTGTTACTATGGGAACAGAGAAGTAACTGTAAAGATATCAATGATAAACAGATGTGCACACTACGTGCTTAGACCTGTGACATATTTAGTCCACTACCCTTCGAATTCCTACATGCACAGAAAACTGCACGAGATTGTAGCACAAACAGAAAAAAATTATGCAAATAAGGGGTACAGCAGAGGAAATAGTTTTCAAAGAATAAAACCACAATAAAAAGTCATAAATACACTAAGTACAAAGCAAAAAATATATTTAACTTGCAGGTAAGCAACTTACGCAAAAGAAATACTAAACATCAGGAATGGTTAGGTATAGGTTTATACAGAACACAATCATGTGGGCATAATGGCTATGCACACAAATAGGTAGCAAGTTCAATAAGGTTGCATAAATATTTAGTCTCTTTAGTAAGCTGCATTAAGTAATGTGTTGACAAACTTCACCATGAATGACACCAAGCCCCCTTTTTGGAACACGTACATTTCATACACACCTGACATGACCATCCAGATCACATGCTATGCTGCTGCAGTCATACATCCACAACTGTGTGAATTGTATGTTCTTGTTTTTGTCTCTTCCGCGAATGAATTCGCTGTCTGGTGTGACGGCACAGGCCATGGCATCCGAAAGTGCCACAGCCTACGTGCCCGATACTCTCGTGGTGTCATTTCAAAGCAATATTCAACCGCCTGCTCAGATCTAAAATAATTTAGTGAGGCTTTAGCATTGTTAAGCTACTTCAGGCACTTTCCGTGGGCTACATATGTCTGTAAGCGCTTTTTCAGCCTACCTGGGTCACTGGGTAGTCCACGCTCGAATGGGTAGCACATAGGTCTACTGTACTGATGGAACAGGGTTCGAAACCAATCAGCCCAACTTCGACCACTGAATGTGTGGCGGTGTCTACATATGTGCCGTTGTTCAACTAACCGCCGACATGGGTCATATTGGATGCCGGACTCTGCATGAATGATTGCATGCTTTCGCCTTTTATGTTTATTTAGGTTCATAGCGCACGCGGCATGCTCCATGTAACGCCTTATTTGAATCCTCCTAACTGTCAGCGGTCGCCACATCGTTGTAGCACCTGCCTCCTCTGTTTCTTATGCTGTGCTGATTCTCTTGAGTCTTGCAGGGGGTAACTACTGTTCTAAAGACGAGTGCTATTTTTAAAAAAATGGCTTAAGTTTACTAGATCAAATCCTTGACTCCGGTTATATTACTGTTACGTACAAAAAGAAATTTAGCTCAATCGCGCCTCAGGGTATATTTAATGTACATTTTTGTTTTCACCCTTTATGCCCATCGGTAATTAGCTTTATAAGTCGTTGCCGCTAGGAAACACATCCTCGCCGCTATAGGCACGCCAGTGCTTTGATTAAAAATGTTATAACCCGAGAAAGAAAATCTATACCCCGCAGCTGCTATGCATGAAGCTCTTCGTAATATATAGAACGACACACGCAGTTCTAGAAAACACTTGTAGCGTGCACGAAGTCTAGATTAAACGACGACGCCCGAGAGGCATTTACAAATTACTGGAAGATTCGTCAGCACAGAAGTGGAAATTTGCGTGATGTACTTAGTGGAAGCTCGCTAACAATTCACGACATGCACGCCACGGTTGTTCAACGATGCTGGAGATGGCGTCGGCGTGGTGGGTTACGGTTTCGATTTGCTTGCATTTCCTTGTTTGCAATTTCCTAATTGCAGCCTTATGGGGAGCGGTACTGGGAGTCGGCTTACGGTTTTGATTTGTTTGCATTTCCTTGTTTGAAGTTTCCTAATTGCACCCGTATTGGAAGCGATATTGGGAGTCGGGCCCAGACCATATGAAGCGTAACTGCTGAGGACTACAGAAGCAGGATGCGCAAGCTCCAAGCTCTTGCCTTAAGTAGCGTCTATGTTCTTTGTGTTCTCAGTTTTGCAGCAAACCACAGGTTTTCAGAGCAAACAAGTTCTTTGGTTTCCAACTCAGTGCAGGCTCTGTCACGAGCTGGCGTTCAAGTGGCGGTGATCACTTCGCATAAAGGTGGCACCCCTGTCAACATCCTTATTAGTAACCTCTCCTCACCCATAACCTTGTGGAATCGCCTACATGATTTATATAGCTACTCCTCGAAGAACGCTCCCTTTTCAAATCGTCATTTGCTTTTTGTGCCTTTGCAGAAGTTGCCACCTCTGGGAATATATGAAAAGGTTGCTGACTTTTACAAGTATCTTCCGAATGTTCACTGGATATTTGCAGAGTTTGGGAACACAGGAGTCCTCGGGGAAGTTGAAATTCGCTTATGCCAGGCTGTTGGAATCAATGATATGGGTATGAACCTTCCTACGGATGCCCGTAGACCATGCACGGGCCGCAAAATCCTCGCTGATACGAGCGAAATATTTCAGGAGGGCAACGACGCAACTAGAGCCTACCCAAAGCACCAGCGTATCCGTTACGCGGTCGAGGATTACGGCGTCACTTCATGCTACAGACAACCTGGTCCGATAATCTCCCTTATCAATACGGCCTACAGCGCCCTTAACAATACATTGATACGGGTCTGCAACACTGAAAGCCTAGAGTCTCTCGTTCTTCACAAACGAGCGGATTTCGTTTTGACCCCATTGAATTGCAAGCGCGCTTGCGTTTTCTATGGCTATGCTGTTCTGCCTATCAACTCCCTCTGCTTTATGGCCCCAATGGCCAAGCAACTGCGGCCGTCTTTTGCATCGAAATGGCTGTCGTTCTTTGCAATCTCTGTACTGTTGGTTCCGTTTGCGATAGTTTTGGTTTTGGTGATTAATTTCTCTGATTACTCCAAGCGTAGGCGAAAGAATGCCGTGTCGTTAGGAATTATTCTCTTGCTTCGCACTTACTTCGGCACCAGTCCACCCCGCGAAGTTACAAGTACATCTGTATCTATGAAAGTGGCACTGGCGTCGTGGATGGTCAGCATGTTCTTTCTACTCCAGTACACTCAGACAGAAATTACTGCTTCTCAAACTGTGCCAGAGCACACGCCCGTAATCAGGCGAAACGAAGAGTTGGCTGCAGCAGTCAGCACAAAGCAAGTGCGGCCATGCATGGACGTTTTCCATGCGGCTTTGTTTCATCGACTCGTTAGGCGAGCACCGCACATGCAGTCACTGCAAACCGCGCTGGCATCTTGCATAGACGAAGGAGGCAACTGCGCGGTGTCGAACATCAACGAATGTGTTTCAAAAGCTGTCTCTGGCACGCATGCCGTTATTGGTGCTTGCGTGCAGTTATTCGGATATCGAGATATATCGAAGAAACTAGTGCCGGGACAAGACATCCTCAAGACATTCATCGCTCCCTCCTCCACACACGCCAAATTTCCATTCAGGTAAAGGAATGGCAAGTCCATGTGCTTCGACTATTGTATGCATGCTCACCTAATAAGGGCACTTTTGTTCTCGCGTCTTCTCTGGATGACCAAGCTTGCTCTCACAGTCAGAGGATCTTTTCACATTCTGTAGTAGGGTAACTTGCTAATACAAATCAAATGGCTTTTCTCTGAAGTATTCCGCAAAGCGAAACTCTCGAGACAAAGGTATTCCTTCACGCGTTAAATGCGAAGGGAAAGAAAAACAGGGCAACTGAGTATGGCTTGGTGTTAGCGTTGAAGGGAGCGGCGAAGGCGATCGATAGAGCTCGACCGCTCAGATGCATTTGGCAAAAATTAACCTCGTGGATTTCACGTACCAAAAGAACGATATCATTTTGTGGCGCGCTGTAGCGGGGAACTACGCAATAATTTTTACCACCTGGGATTCTTGAACCTGCGCCGAATGCTTGGTACACTGGCGTTTTTTTTTTTTTTTCATCTCACGCCCATTGAGGTGCAGCGGGATCTCGCTCGCGACTTATGTCGTGAGTTTGGCACGTAAAACCCCACAAATTTTTCAACCCCGGACTTCGTGCCTATTTCAACATACCGGATGTTGTTGGCTCGCGGCAACAAAACGAAGCGGAGAACCACGGCGTATATTATTTCATCTTGAGGGCACAGGAATTTCTAGCTGAAAACTGGTACAGAAACACGCTGGGTCTGCAATCAAACGTATAAAGAGATGTATAAATAGGCGAGAACGCCCGTGCGCGTTATATAGAAAACATGCTTTTATGCCTCACCATGAAGAAAAAGCCGTTAAAATACCGAAACAAAGGTTATGCCTGCTTAAAAAGAACACGGATAATGTTGCAGGAATATGGGGCCGAATTCACCAAGCTTTTCGTTCCTAAGGGCTGTTTTTTATTGACTGATCCCGTTCCCTAATATGTCCTATATCACTATTGGGTGGCACGAACGCTTTTAGCATGAGAACGTTTTGTGAATACGGGCCATGGTCTCTTACATATGTGATGCTACTGCACCGCCAAAGCAGTGCTAAGTGTTTTCTCTATATTGTCGTCCAACAATGTTCAGCAGAATCTTGCCATTCACTGCGATTTACAAAGCGCGAAAGAACTTCGAATCCAAATCGCCGTGGTTGCTTAGTGGCTATAGTGTTGGGCGGCTAAGTACGAGATCGCGGGATCAAGTCCCGGCCAAGGCGGCCGCAGTTCAATGTGGGCGAAATGCGCAAACACCCGTCTACTTAGATTTAGGTACACGTTAAAGAACCCCAGGTGGTCCAAATTTCTGGAGTCCCCAACTACGGCGTGCCTCATCATCAGATCGTAGTTTTGGCACGTAAACCCCCATAATTTAAAAAGAGTTCCCTATACTGGCTCAGCCCCATCGAAACCCTCCCTACTTGAGCGTGCTCCTCGCCTCTTTTCTTCCAACCAGCTAAGAAAAACCGCTCAATGTAGGCAATGTTCTTCGTTTTGAAAACAAACAAAAGAACTCCTGTAAACGAGGAGATACTTTGATTGGGCTGTACACACAATGCTGCGGGCCAACGCCTGATGCTTGCGTCGGCGGTTACGTAAATTTGACCTCAGGATATCGGAATAAAAACAAATTAGAATAGTTTTACGTTATAGGGCCCCAAGTTCATCCTATTACAGCTCTTCCAATCAAAGAAAATTTGTCATATTAAGGCTTATGAGTAGAGCATCTGCACCTAGTCTGTAACGAGTTATTTCAGCCGATGTGCCCAGCTGCAAAAAGAAACCGCTTTGTTAGCGGCCCCTGCTCTTCAAAGTTTTGCTGGGCACTGTGCACAAAACCTGCCTTGCTCGTGAAAGTGCAAATTATGTGTCAATGTAAATATTCAGTATTGAGTTTTTATTGTCATACTCACAAGTAATGAAGGAGGCAGCACACTCAGGTCCACATTGTAATGCTTTTCAGCGTTTCGAGTCTTTTCAATAGCCATGAAAGATTTCTGGGGCGCATGTACCAAAGCCACATTTTCTTATTTTTGTTTTATTTATTGATACTGTGATATTTTACAAGATCTTAGCACCATGGGCATAGAATATATAAGTAAACACCTGTTGGAAACGGCAAACATAGATCCGAAAGAAATCGTAAATCAATTCATAAATATATCGTAAGTCAAAATCGAGGAACAGAAATTCAAAAATATAAGGCATAAATGCAACACAAGGATATAATGTAGTACCAAGATCTTAGCGAATTCAAGACGGTTTTCAAACATTTATTGTGACATTTGTGGTACTGCATCATTTGTAAAATTATTCCAGTCTTTAATCGTTCTGGGAAGATAGGAATATTTACAAGGGTTCATTCTTGCGTTTAATAGTGTAACAGTAAAACGGTGCCGTTGTCTTGCGCTCTGTAAGGAGCAGCATCATATAATGTTGGATGTGTTAAATTTGTATTAACCTTTGATGAATTGAAAAAAAAAACATTATAAACGACAGATGAGGTTTCTATGAAAGACAGGAAGCAAGCCACTTTGATTACATAGATGAGTGATAGATCCGATGGAAACCGAGGTATTAGAGACAATTTCTTTGATAAAAATCAAGGTAAGAAGCGGGCCAAGAACCGATCCCTGGAGAACGCCAGAATCAGCAGAAACTAGGGTGGAAGAAGAATTATTTAATACCACAAACTGACGACGGTATTTTTTTAGGTAAGCTGAAATCCATGGGAGTAGTTTGTCATTCATTATTACATTAGCTTGGTTATGAAGAAGTTTATTGTGCGAAACTTTCTCAGGTGCTTTTTTAAAATTTATAAATATAGCATCGGCCTGTTTTTCTTCGTTTATTGCCTGTGCGAATTCATGTATGATCTGGACTGGCTGAGTATTAGTAGAATATCGTCGTATAAAACCATACTGTGCATTGGTTAGAAAGCAATCTTGCTGATGAAAAAACAGCTTATGTTTATGAATAATGGGTTCTAGAATGTTGTACGCTGTTGAGGTTAATGATATCGGACGGTAATCTTGAACAGATGTCCTGCCTCCAGTTTTATATATCGGCTTGATTCTGGCCACTGTCCACTCATCCGGTAATGAGTCTTCACATAATGACCTGTTGAATAAGATGCATAAGTATTTGGAGCGCCGCTGTGAATAACGCTTAAGGAAAACATTGGGAGTATTATCTGGCCCAGGAGACTTTTTAACATGTATCTTCAACAGTAAATTGAGAACACCTTCTTCGGATATCATATCAAGAATTGGAAGCAAATTTGTGGTATACTTAGGAGGACAGCCTTCGTCCTGCGTAAATAATAATTTTAAATAATAATTAAAAGCGGTGCCCATCGAAGCATCGTCACGCTCACTCCTGCCGTTTACGGTAAATGTATCGTTTGATCGCGGTCTTGGCATTATTTTCCTCTAGAATTTATCTGGGGATGCTTCAATAAAAGACGGGTACTCTGCAGAATAGTACCTTCATTTGTGTCGGGCAATCTGCTGCTTCAATTTTTCTGATTGGTCATCAATGCTTGTCCGAGAACAACTTCCTACTCTTAATCCTATTTTTTCATGTTTTTCATTTTCCATGTGAGCGTAGTGTGTCTCGTGTGATGCATGCGTTACATATAGAAGTTACTTTATCAATTTTTAGAACAAACCATTCAATGCGCTCACCAACAACTTTTTTGAAAAAGAGCCATAAAGCCAAAAAGTGTCATAATGAAGAGCTAGCATATCAATCATTGATTCATCGTCAGCGCGAGAGAACTTAGCAAAAGATTGACAGTGCGTTCGTGGTTAAAATTTGCGATAATCAATGTTAATATGACAGCTTGGTGATCATAAATCTAAGTCGTTACATGGCAATCCGCTTTCTTTTTAATTGTATTGCGTTAAAAAGTAAATCAAGAATTGAACCTGATCCTTCATGAACTCTAGTAAAGTCTTTAAATACATGTAACAGGTCAATTGCAAAGGAAATATCAAGCATAGTTTGTTCAATAGTGTTACTACAATACGAGAAGGTAGGCCAATCCATCTTGCGGAGATTAAACTCACCAGTCAAAATTCGCTTATCATCCGGTTTCCCGTGGCGCTGTGAACATTCTTTCAGGTGAGTTAGGACCACAGCAGAGGAGTTAGAAGGCCTGTAAGCTAATCAGAGAAAATACCGAACACTATTTTTGTAGAATTTACAGAATAACCCCTCCACGCCGTCCATATAAAACATTTTGAAGATCTGCGATGAAGGTTTGAGTAGTATGGCTACTCCTCCACCCCTTCAATCTCGGTCTTTACAAAAAACTCGATAGTTTTATGACACAAATTCATCATCAAATGTGTTGCAACTTAGCACAGTTGCCGTACGTGTAGATATTTCTACGTCATGAGTAAGAAGTAAACCCCCAAGTTGTGTAGCTTCATTGACAATACTTCGGCAGTTCACGTTTCATAGTGCGAATATTTGCTTTGTAACTGTTCTCAGTCATTCTTTCTTTTTAGTAATACGATAGCGCGCACCCTTCTCTTTATCCCACCCGAATATAGCACCATCAAAAAAATAGTTTGTCATATACCAGTTTCACTTTACCGTCCTTAGCCTTCTCCTCTGAACAGCTTTGCCACAGTTCTTTCATTTTTTTTTTTTTTTTGTAATCTCACGAATTCGACTAGAAAATTCTTTCGCAGACAAATTCGTTTCCTACAGCTTTGAGCATGCCTGTAGCACTGTACCTTTACCTCTGTAGTCCTGAAATTTCATAATTACAGGGCGGCTATGTCATTTGTCCTTTCATTTCGAGTCTCTAACACCTTCCTACACTATTAATTTCGACTTTAAATTTTTGCTCAGAGTTCCTTCTTTACCATGTTCTGAACACTATCAGGTGTTTCTTTGTCCTTCTACTCCAAACCGTAGACAACCAAGTTATTTCTCTGGCTTCTGTTTTCTCAGTCATCAATCTTTTTGAGCATATATGACTTGTCTTCTTCAAGTTGACTTACAGCTGTTTTTTATTACTGAGCTCTTCGTTTATTGTTGCAAAGCACGATATCTTGGCTTCCAGGTTGCAAAGCGCTGACTTAAGCCCCAATTTCATCCACAAACCCACTCTGCTGTGTAATTAAAATGTCAATGAAGCAGTTATATTAGCTTGGCCCGCAAGAAGCTGAAAGGACATTTCTTCATGTGTTGGACCTCGATTAGATTAAACATCATCGCATACTAACGAATTCCTTGAGAATGAACAGACATCAGATAGAAGGTTCGCAATAAGCAGTGGGCAAGGCAGCATTACGAAAAAGCGGTTATCGCTGCTTAAGCATTTAGTGAGCATGTGCGCACAAACCTGCACAACAAAGCAGACGGGTTGGTGAACATCGTTTCCGATGCGCTGCTGCCAAGTCCACCGAATCTCATCGGCCATGAGGTGCTCCTTCCAAGGCTTGATGGATCACGTGTCCCGGCATCACTGATATCGGGGCATGCGCAGCACTCTTGACAGTGTGCAGGATGAGTTTCCTGGCTTTCATCGAGCCACCTAGTGTTTGTAGCTCGGTGCTGGTATCACAGGAGAGAACGATAGGCAGTCAAGGCAAGGCGCAGAAAACTGGCGGTTGCACTTGTATAAGGCCGGCTAAGACCTGGACAACAAGGCAGAACGGTTTGGTGGACATCGTTTCCGATGAGCTACTGCCAAGCCCACTTATCTGATTATAATACATGCCATAGTGGTAGACTCCGGTATAAAAATGCAGCTAACGTAAGTATACAAAAATTTTGCATTTCGTCGGCAAAAAGCAATGAAAGGAATGATAACTTTCATAATATTTTCTTCACTACTTGAAAAGGAATAATATCGCCTAAATTAAGACTACATGTCACTGAATTTGTAGTGTTGTCGGATTATGAAATGGTTCTTTCACTAATATATAGTTTTATTTACTCCTTAGGCATCAGCACAGAAGGCTGCTTCAGGTCCTGCAGGAGTCGGGACTTGCTACGAGAAGCGGGCATAAACTACGTTCCCCAGTCGGTGGCAGTAGCTACATCAGTTTTGAGATTCCTTTTACCGATTACGTCATCGTCTATGTCCTGGGATGTTCACTCGCTGCCACCGCCTTTGTGGCGGAGATGGCCTGGCATCGATGTTGCATTGCAATCTGTCAGCAGCTCAAACGCCCAAGCACCCAATTTTCGGCGTCCGTATGATCAGACCACTGAAGAATGAACTGGCTTGTCTAGCGGCGATTACGAATTCGCAAGTGTGTGCACATGCGATTTAATTTGCTCCATATTGTGAATATCACCGTGATAACAGTAATCACGGTGGTGCTGCTATTTTTGCATCCTCAGAGTTGCGTTTTCATAGGCGATCTGACTTGACACTCAACGTGGCGAACTGTGAATCTGTCTGGGTCGAATTTGACGATACATTCTATTCCCAAAATAAGAAAAACCTAATAGTTGACTGCATCTGTCGTTCACCCTCGTCATTTGGAAGCGCGTTTTGCTTAGCCCTAGGTAATTTGCTGTATAATTTAACATTCGGACAGCAAAACGTCCTTATCATGGATGATAATAAGATTAACCTTTTAGATACATCTAACCCACTACTTAATGATTACGTTAGCTGCCTAAATGGGTTCGGATATCAAAACTTAATTACTCTTTCAACTCCTTGTCCCACTAATAAACAGGGCACGCTTATCGACCATATAAATTATCCAGCCTTCTTACTAACCCTGACTGTGGTGTTTTCGAAGCTTCAATAACCGATCATTACCCAACATTCGTGCGCTTAACTTCCACTGCTGCCACTACCGATGCAAGCTTCACTAGAAAGAAGTTTAATTCGTCAATTTTTATTGATATAATTGCCGCTTCTGACTGGTCGCCAGTAATGGTATGTGATAACTCTGAACATGTCTATAACACAATTTCACAAATAATTTCGAGTGCTATTTCAGATTCTACGGCAGTAATGAATTGTAAAAAAACGTTTTCAGCTCCTCGTAACCCATTGTTTTCCACCAGTTTGCTCAATCGCTTGCGGAAAAAAGATAACCTTTACAGGAAAACAAAAAACAGCCATTTAACACTGCACTTCACGAAAGGTATAATAAATATTCTAACTTATTAGGAAAACTACTCTAACAGGCTGAAACGACGTATTATGAAAATGAAATTAGGTCTGCAGATAATGATGTCAAAAAGCAATGGAAAGTATTAGGCTATCTTTAGGTCGATCCAATAATAATACCGAAATAACTATGATACAATCGGGGGAGCTTCTCCTTGATAATCCCTTGGACATTGCAAACTCCTCGATTAATTTCTTCTATGCAGACAATGAAGGGTGCAACGATTCATTGACCGAGACTTACTCCCGTGTGCCTCATAGCTTTTTCCTTCATCCCACGATACCTGAAGGCATAGCCACAGTCATTTCCAGTCTAAAAAATAAAGGGTCTGGTCTTGCTAACCTCAGCCCATCTCTCATAAAAATTATAGCGTACTTAATGTCCGACATAATCTTTCAGATAGTGAACTTTATCTTTAAAACAGGAATCTGTCCAACTTCATTGAAAAGGCCGAAATAATCCCTGTTTTCAAGAAGGGAGATAAGCGTCTAACGTCTAACTACCGCCCTATCGCTATACTTTCATTCTTTAGTAAAATTGCCGAGAAACTAATCATAACACCCTTATCAAGTTATCAAAATTTCGTATCCTATCACCAAACCAATTTGGGTTTAGGTAGGGATGCTCAATTGATTTGTCACTGTGTCAATATCCAGCACTTACTCAGACCCTAAAACAGCTAACCTTGGTTTACCACAAGGAACAATATTTCTTACAGACGAGATTCGGCAGGCAATCGACACTGGAAATTTTGCTGGACCATTATTTATTGAGCTTCCTAAAGCGATCGATTCACTTGTTCATAACATACATTTGGCTAAATTAGACTCTATTGGTATAACTGGCCCGGCACTGCGATTGTTGCATAACAATTTGAGAGATAAAGAATATACTGTGTCAATATCCAACACTTACTCACACCCTGAAAACAACTAACCTTGGTTTACCACAAGGAACAATATTAGGACCTCTCTTGCCTTTAGAATAGATTAACGACCTCCCACAGTGCCTAAAGGCTGTATCCTTTACGCTGACGACACTACCGTCTTCTCCTCAGACAAAAGTGTTGATTCATTAATGTGCAAGCTTAACCACGAGGCGGCTAATATTGTAACCTGGTGCGGACTAAACAGACTACGCATTATTACTGCAATATCTAACTTCATCTTCTTCTCAGCTAAACAAAAGCATATCTCAGTGTGTCCATCGTTAACCTTTGCTTCCAGCACACTTTATCCTATTGATAGTATGCTTTTCTTGGCGTCATATTAGATAAACACCTAAAATTTGATTAGCATGTTTTATCCTTAACAAAGAAGGCAGCATTATGGAATTAGAATAATAATTAAAGTTCGCAATTTTTTAAATGTGAAGACGCTCATCTCCCTCTACTACGCCGTTATTCACACGCATATTAATTATTGCATATCTTCATGCGGGAACACGTATCCCACACATTTACCCCCACTGCAGCATACCCAAAATAAAGCAATTCGCATCATTACACGTAGCAGCTACACATCGGAAGCATCTCCATTGCTCAGATGTAACGGTATTTTATCCTTACAGAAACTAAATAAATACTAACTTGGAATACTTGTTTATAAATCTGTTAACGGAAAGCTCCCATTCCCTATAATTACTAGCAGCCAGTATCCACATTCCGCGTCTACCCGTTTCGCTTCTACCAACAGCTATTTACTACCAAAACCTACAACTAATTATGGTAAATTTACGACTAATTTTTCAGCCACACTACTTTGGAACTCATTACCGTGTCATACTAAGAGACTCTCTCATTTTTACACATTCAAATCAAACCTTCGTAAATCTTTGCACTCTATATAACAATTTGATCGTTATCATTATATTAATAAGTGCTCTGTGTCAATAAATGGTTTACAGCGTTAGCTAGTGACTAACTTAATGTGGTGTCTTGTGTGTTCGCATATAGCTGCTTTGTATTTACATATCCTACTCATTTGTAATGGGAGGTCCCCTGTACAGTCTGTTGACTATGGGACCTCCCTCTGTATGTATGTATAATCCCCATTTGTAACCTTATTATTATGCAAATAAAGAACTCTCAAATGAAGAAGAAAAAAAAAACCTTGATTCATGAAGTTCTCTAGCTTCCGTGTGTTGCTTTTGTTTGTTGGTTTCCGAGATACAATTACTGTTGAACGCTACATGCTTATATGCATTTCTCTTGTTGATAGGGGGTCACATTTTTGTGCGTGAACGCTAAGCTTCCGTGTTCTTCAAAAATATTTTGACCATACTTCTATGGCTTCTTATACAATGTAACTTTCGTTATTGAGTAATGCGATACTATATAGCCTGATAGCATCTGATGTCGTAAGTTACTCTATTGATGCACACATCTTCATTTCGTTTCTTTCTATTTTTTTTTTTTTGCAGCCATTCGTTCTCTCCTGTGCAAAACATCGATGTTAGGCGTGAATTTTTCCAAATCGACTCAACCGGTCACAATTTGACGCTTTCTTCCAGATTTTGCAAAAGCCTAGTGTCTCTCATTCTAAACTCACCCTGACCCTATGAGACGCTTTGAAAAGCGCACACTACTATATTTGCAGACATGCTTACCTTAAATATTCATAGCTGTGCGTTATCTTAACGATTATTTCTTGTATAAGCTATCTGTACATTCAAGTTCTGGGAGGTGGCGCGAGGAGGTAGCCGCCGTAGCGAGGGTTAATGTAGGCCGGCCCGCCATAGCACAGCGAGGTCTCGGGAGCGGTCGACACCGCGGCCGCTCAAGTCGAGGGCAAAGTAACGCATGCGCAGTGGGTCCGAAGCCCACGCATGCGCAGTTTCCGCGCTGGCCTCGTGCCTGTACGAGTTGACGCTGGCATGGCTAGGCGCGGTCGTCCGGCTCAACCACGGAGGAAGGAAACTAAGGAGAGGCCCTAACCCCTCCGCGCGCTAGGAGAAAAGTGTGGCGGAAATGACGTAGTAGGTTCTCATTTTCTTGCTGCCTTTTTATTTTTTATTTTTTTGTTGTATGGCCACGTCTTTTGGGCCACAATGGCGGCGTTGTTATGGTTTTGAGCGCTCACACGTGTTGCTCTGGTAGGTTTCGGGCCGTGGCAAAGGCGCTGAGTGGGCGGGTTTGCGTTAGTCACCGTGTCTTGTTGCGCTGTGTTACCTGCACCGTGCTCTGCCAGATGTTGCGCGAGCGCGCAGCGCGGTGTGGTTTCGCGAAAGATGTAAACAAGAGAGGAGGGTGGCCCAAAAGGCGGAGCATCGCCATGAGCAACGCCAAATTCCGGCTTCACTTTTGCTTCACAAAGAGTGACGTCAGGGCCTCTCCTTAGTTTCCTTCCTCCGTGGGCTCAACAATTCGTGGGACGCGGAGCGAAGAGGTAGCCGCCGTAGCCACGGTTTATACAGGCCGGCCAGCCAACAATGTGTCCCCCAAGACTCCACGATGTTACGGCTACTGTCTGTCGTTCTTTTTTTTTTATGGAATACGTGGCTGATAACTGCACTGCTAAAATCAGACTGTATGGCGCCGACTGCGTGGTGCATTTCGGCATTGGATTGGCGCGGCTCGCTACGCGCTTGCGCTCGCACTTCCGAGCACAGATTGGCGTGCGCCTTCTTTTCGCACTGGGCTTTCAACAGATCGTCAGCTGCTCGCGATTAAAGACGAATTAAGTGCGCGTCGGCAAACGCAGAAGTTTTATGCCGTGGCCTTACCGTACATGTAAGCACGCACGAATGCCGGAAAACATACATGCCAATTAAGGGACAGGAAACTACGCTGTATTACTGCTTTTCTTTGTGATGTACCTACACACTGGGAAACGCCGAGCGATGGCTTCTAACAACTTCGTGGACCCCATCACGGGCGCTCACACGCAAAAGAAAAAAAAAATAGAAACACCCACCGTGGTTGCTTAGTGACATTCTGCTTCCGGCTCCCGAGCTAAACGGATCGCGGGATCATATGGGCTCCAATGGAGCGACATATGCGGCTGTTAGCCGCGCAACAGGCTTTCGACGGAGGAAGATAAGAATTTCCAGATTATTTTCCCTCGGCTACCTACAGGACGCATCGTGTTAAACAGTTTTTTTCCACGGCAACACTCATGTTCTCCCGTTTCGCGTAGAGGATTTTCGGGACGCGCTTCAAGCTCTTGGTATACTCTCTGGCGTCGTCGCCCTTGGAGCGTAGCAAATAAACCACGTATGGGCGGTGACGAGGAAGACAGCCGAGGCGGCCCAAAAGCTGGCTGCACTGAAGGAGCTTCAGGTCAAGGGGCGTCGCTGCCTGGTCATCGACCCTAAAGAACAGCAGGTGAAGCTTCGTCTCCACTGGCTTCTTCATGATGTGGATGATGAAGGCCGCGTAAAGACTGCGCTGGCGAGTGGATGGCGTTTCCGACAAGGGCTCGACGACCCGAGCAGTACTGCTGCAGCTGAAGGCTGGAATGAAAGTTGACGACCTGCCCCACCAGATCCGCGTCACCGGCGAGCTTGCGCTGGTCGTAGCCCCAGGTCGTTCCATGCAGTGCCTGCGCTGCCGGGGCTACGGTCATGTTGGTCGAGAATGCAAAGTTCCCCGTTGCTCCCGGTGCAGGCTTTTCGGACACAACGACGCGAACTGTATACGTTCATACGCAGTAGCCGCGGGGTCGGCGGAGAGCTAGCCGTTGACGTCAGACCACATGATGGATGTGACCGAGGCCGAGGAAGCGGCCAAGGGAGCTGGAAACAGCAACGTGGCGGCAGAAACGAGCGGGACGACCATGCCGAATGAAGCAGGACCGAATAATGTCCCTCCTCCTGACGAGCCAGAAACCACACTAATCAGCGTCAGGGCGGCCCAGAAAGAAAATGAGAGTCGCCAGCCGGCTACTGATACTACGTAGGCAGCGGAAAACGACAACGCGAACCCTGCTAGCGCCCGCGTCGAAAGCGTCTCGGCAACGGTGAAGAGGTCCCTGCAGCAGAAGGAGAAAGTCGACGGAAAGGCCAGCGGTGACTTCGAGCCACCGCCCGCTAAGACGCTTCCAGGAAGGCGCTCCACCCTCAAGCCTAAGCCGAACCTGCAGGCCGACCGTAGGCTTGCGGCGAAGGCGAACAGAGGCGAACTCGGGCGACGGCCACCGGATGGCCACGGAGGCGTCTAGCAGTCAGCTAGACGTTAAGGTGAGCACCATGCTCCGGGCCTCCTTCCCTCCGGTTTACATCAGTAATCACTACCAACCCGTCGCTTAGCCTTGGGCCGCTAAACGTTCGAGGTCTGGCTGCCAGAAGGAAACGGAGTCAGGTGTATAGACTACTAGTGGACCACGACCTCGACGTTTTATCAGTGCAAGAAACCAAGGTAGACGGCGAGGAGGAGACCAGGGGCATGGTGCAGAGGTTCACGTATAACTACTATACTGTAGTGAGCCACGCCTTAGGGACTTCGGCGGAGCGTGTGTTGTTCGTGAGGAAGCTTCCAGGCCTGGTCATAGACGGCTACTTTTCGTGCACTTCCGGTCGACTTGTCGTTTGTGATTTCAGTTATTGCGATCTCCAACGGCGTGTGCTGTGCATTTATGCGCCTAATACGGTGCAAGAAAGAGTAAATTTCTTTTTGAATTTGAAGCACCACTTCTCTGTGCACAAAACGATAGCCTGTGTTGAAGACTTCAATTGTGTATTGAACATCGAAGATAGGTCTACGCGACGCGTAGTTTATGACAAAAACAGCGACATCCTGACGCAGATAATGCACGAATTCGAATTAGACGATATCGCTGACTGTTTTAGGGCTGACCGAGACGTGATGTACACTCACTTTTAGGGCACAAGTCACGCACGATTAGACCGTATCTATATTTCATATGATTTAGTAGAAAAATGACAGTGCTATACAGTTACCGCCATATCATATTCTGACCACTGCCTAGTAAAATGCAGGGTGGGCAGCAAGAAAGAACGTAACAAATTCGTCTGGGAACTCTAGAAAATGAATGCAGAACTGCTACTGGATGAAACCTTTAACGAAAAGGTAGTGGCTGCTCTGAATTCTTTTGGAACAGACAGTTCTATGAAGCTTGGTGAGGAATGGGAGTTGCTAAAACAAACCATTAAAATGAAGGCAATTGAAAGAAGTAGCGTACTCCGATATGAAGAAAAGGCCAGAGAAAAGGATTTAAAAACATTATTGGAAGAATTTGCGAAGCTCGAATGCATGCAACCGAGAGCCTATCAAGAAGATATGCGCGCTGTTAAGAAGAAGCTCGAGGTTTTCGACGAAGAGCGCTTCCGAGGTGCGCTCGTGCGCTCGAGAGCAGAAAGACTATCATGTGGGGAAACGCCAACGAAAAGAGCAATGGGACTAGAAAAAAAAGCACTCGAGACGTAAGCAGATCGAGGCTATCGAATATGAAGGGGTGGTATTAACCGATAACAATAATATAGGGCGTGCTTTCTTTGAACATTACCAAAAGCTTTTTGCATTCAGGCCTGTGAACATGCACGATTTCAAGGATATATTTTTGCAGCGAATGCCACAGCTGTCGAGTGAAGTTAAAGAAACGTTGGAGAGACGAATAACTGAACAGGAAGTGATAAAGGCCATTGAACACCTGAACCCTGGCAAGTCACCAGGTCCAGATGGTCTTTGTGCCGCTTGGTACAAATCGTTCAAAAGCCGCCTAGCTCCTATGTTAACCGCAGTTTTCAATGAAGCATACGAACTGAAAATACTTCCACCATCCTTTGGCCAGTCCCATACGGTACTAATGCCGAAAACAGAAGAGACCGAAAAGCTCAAGCAACTTTCCTCCTACAGAACCATAGCGCTTGCTAACTGCGACTACAAAGCTGTTGGCACGACGGGTCCAGTCAGTTATTCAGGAAGTAGTCGGCCCACACCAGACGTGTGGTATTCGTGGAAGAACCATTGTCACTAACATCCATAAGATGAAGTGTGTGCTGGAGTGTTGTGACGCCATGTGCGATGCAGTAGCGATCCTCCAGCTAGACTTGGAGAAAACGTTTGATTGTGTTACTCACGAGATATTGCATACCATCCTTGAACACGTTAATTTTGGCCACATAATCACTGAGGGGGTGACCATGGCGTACCGGAGCTGCTATACCAGACTTATGATTAATCAGACGTTGGGGGCCCCCATTAACGTGAAGCGCTCCGTTCGCCAGGGTTGCCCACTCAGTCCACTCCTGTTTTGTGTCTACATAGAAACGCTATGTCAAGCCATCATCGAAAATGAATGTATTAAGGGGTGTTGTCTTCAATCAACAGAGGTGAAGCTATTGGCATACGCTGATGATGTGGCTGTGTGCTGTAAAGATAAGCATGCAAAGTGTATTGAATACTGTTATAATATCATCATAAAGTTTGGTAACGTTACTAACAGCTTCGTTAACTGGCAGAAATGTTTGGGGTTTTGGCATGGAAGATGGGCGTCCACACCAGACCACTTTTCTAACGTAAACTGTGTCACGACGCCAGTTAAGTACCTTGGCGCACCCCTTGATGCCTACAAGGACAGTAGCGAGTACTGGAAAGAGCGGACAAAAGAACTAAAAGAAAAAGCCAACCGATGAAACGCCAGTCACTTGTCAATATTCGCGAGAGCTACAGCATGCAACATGTTTCTCGTGACAAAGATCTGGTACGTAATGCAGGTCCTACAGTGCTCTCGGATTAATGTGCAGAAACTGCACCGCGTGTTCGCTGTTTTCGTGTGGGCATCAAGCTGGGAGCGATGCAGCCGAGATAATCTCTTCCGACGTGTGAAGGATGGCGGTCTGGGGTTGGCGCACCTCTTCTTGCGTCAACTAGTGAACAGGTTCTTCTTTTTCCGAGACACAAATGACCAATTTCAGAACACCGTGATTCAAATGAGGCTGTCAAGAGCACTTCCCGAACTTGTAGTAGGTACCGAAATAATGCCAGGATCTGTCCGTGGTTTCTTTCGGGAAATAGTTGATAGTGTTTCTTTCTTGCGTGTTCGTTTTTCAAGTAAATATTTATGGAGTGCAAAACGGAAATAGTTATACCGTGATTTGTGTGACAGTGTTTGCTTGTACCCATGTACAGAGCCATGTACAGTGGAGGCCGAAGCCTAGACGTATTGAAAAGGGTAAAGATGATGCCAGTTCAACCAGCCACGAAATCTTTCTTCTTTCAATTACATACCGGTACCTTACCTGTTAAAATCTTCCTGGAACAACGTGGGTTCTACGTGCCATGGGGAACCCACTGCCTTATTTGTAAAAAATCAGGAAAGCATAGATCATGTCTTCATCCACTGTTGGGAGGGGGTCTTCTTTTGGGACGTGTTGCAAAGGACTTTAAAAAAGGAGTTACTGATAGATCCACACGGAATCAGGTTTCTGGCAGTAAATGCTGACGAAGGATTCCCGTACGACCTTATCATGCTTACGGGCCTCCACTGTTTGTGGCGCTCAAGAATGGCGGGCTACCATTGTGACCCGGATGCCCGACCAGCGCGTGTATACTTCCGAGAATGTATGCAGCGATATGTAGAAGTGCAGAAATTGCAACAGCCTGTTCCTGAGTGGCTTTACAGGGTTGAACCCCTGACAGCACTCAAGGAATTTTAATACGACGATGTCATGTCACAGTAGCGGACGGCAACGAATGTGCACATTACTGTTTCTTGTTCGGTTTTTGTATTCATTATTTCTTTTTCTTTCGTCTTTGCGTATATCATTTAAGAAAAGTGTGTTGTGACATGTCGAGGACTGGCAATAAAGAAAAAAAATTGTTGCTTAGTGGCAGTGGTGTTGGGCTGCTAAGCACGAGATCGTGGGATCGAATCCCGGCCAAGGCGGCCGCATTTCGATGGAGGGCGAAATGCGAATACACCCGTGTATTAGGTGCACGTTAACTTTTAACCCTTTCGCTGTCGGACGTTTCTGGCCGTGACGCACCCCCAGTGTCGGCTTGGTTTCAGGGAACGAGCATAACAGGGAATGAACATAGCAATTTATTTTTGATTATGATTGGTATACAAATAACATAGTCAATGCAATATGCACACTTCAGTGTTCTGCGGCTGTTGTTAGTAAACATCATCATCATCATCAGCCTGACTAAAATCTGTTCAACATCCGAATCTGACGATGCGGAACCCTCTTCGTCTCAAGCGACTTTGTCCGAGTCCGAGTCCGAGCTCGGCTCGTATTCTGAATCGGAATTCAGCCACCGCTCCCATGAGCAGACGAAGGTCCCGCGCGCCGAGCCATCCGAAAGTAACCGCGCGCAGGGAGGATGCGCTTTCACTCGCCCGCGCAACGGAGAGAAATGGGACGTTGCGTGATCAAGAAGACAGAGGGAGATGAAAAAAGGCTAAACAAAGTTCGAAGGGCTTTACGTTTACTGCTGCAAGTCGGAAGCGAGGGTGCGGCGAGAGAGCGAAAGCAGCAATCGAGTCACCCTTTTTGGAGAGGCAACGGCACGTGCGCCTGAACTTGACGCGCAGTAGCAGGCACACTAACAGAAGAAAAATAAAAACCTTCAAACCAGCGGAGATTACTGAACAACCCTTGCCACACGCGCGCGACGCATGATCCAGCGAACGCGGAGCCACCGCGCCCCTGAGCAAAGAGAAAGTGGGGAGTGGCAGTCGCACCGTACTCTTCAATACATGGGTTAACACAGGTCGGAGCGAATATACGAACTTGTAGAAAGAGTCAACAGATGGCGTGGCCAATCCAGGAGCGCTAAAGCCCCTCAATCTTTCAAAAGTAGCGCCATTCTTTCACCCTGGCGCGTCCTCCTCCACGCCTCCTGTCGCCCCAGCCTCCTCCGCTCCCCCATTGGCCAATCTGTGTCACGTGGAAGCGGGCGCCGCGCTTTTGTATATTTTTTTCTTTCCAGCGTGGAGCAGGCGCCGCGCTTTTGTATATTTTTTCTTTCCAGCGCGCGCCGACCTCCATTGTTGGGCCTGCGCGAAGAAAGTACGGCAGGCGGACTGACGGAGTGCGTTAGCGTAATAGAATGTGCAGGGCCGAGAACTTAATTGCGATGCCATGCTGCTGCACCTTCGGTTGCCGCAACAGACACAGCGAGGGCAAAAAGCTTTTTGCTCTGCCGTCCGGCGGGCGCAACGCAAAAAGAAGTGTGGATTCGCAGGATCGGGCGGGCTGACTTCGAGGAAGTGGAAAAGAGCGCACGGCTTAGTGAAGTAAGGGCCACGGCTACTCACAACCTCTTATTTTGAGCCTAGTTCACGCCTTCCGCTTCGAAGAAGTGGGTGTTCATGCTCTGCGTGGTTTTTAGCGCGTTGTTTGGCTTTCTTTTTTCGAATGTGCTCTCTTTAATTGTTTCATATGTAGTATCGTCTTGCGGTGAAATGCACGCATCTGCAGCTGGCCTGTGACATAAAAGCGACTTTATTCAGGGTGTGTTTTGAGCTCCACCAGAAGTTAGCACATTGTCAACGCTATTGCAAGGCTCACTATTACTTACGATGCAGTCTTTTAGCTTCGAATGTACGCCCGCATGTATTGATTTGGTTTGTGGTGATTAATGTTTTTAACGTTCCGAAGCGACTAAAGCTAGGATGCAGGTCGTAGTGGATGGCTCCGGATAACTTTATCTAGCTCGCCTGGGGATGTTTAACGTGCACTTTGATCGTAGAGTCGTACGTGGGCCGGTAAATTCCTCGTTGGCGTTTCATAATACTCGTGCGCTAGTGCTGCTTCAGAAGTTGGCGCCTCGGCGCGATTGTATTTCTTCAATAAATTTTATGTACTAGTGTAACAACTTGTCATTATTTCGTGTTATTGACGGCGCCGTCAGGGCACCAAAGCGGCAACGGCAACACCAAAGCTAGAACCAGCGCTAGATGGGGCTCGCCGAAGCCTGTGCATGCCACGGGGGTATAAGATCGCGGACAGCCAATTTTGTATGCGAACACTCCCTGCGACGTCTGCATTAGTGTAATGTTACGTGCTCTTCAGAGGCTTCCGTTAGCCATTACATTTGCCCTCCTGAAGCAGTACCTGTAAAAAAAAAAACAAAAAAAAACAAGATATCGTCGCGATTACCAAAGCACCCCGCAATGAAAAAACGGCCCTGTTGCCAGGCATGTTGACCGCCTGGCAACAGGGTTGACCGCACACAGCCGGAATCTCTCACGCGCCGACCGAACAAAAGTGTCCTGCAGGTACGTGAATGAACCTACGAAACCACGTACGCATACTTTCACGCTGTCAACACCTGAAACATTGGTAATTACGCGCGTGTTTGAGTACACCGCGTGCTTGCGTCGTGTTTCAGCAACACGAACTCTCAACGTCGCGCGCTTTACGCCTTAAATACGCCTTGAATAATGGTCACTTTCTCTATTTCCTCCGCAATTCTAACACGAAATTCTAAAGGCCAGTTACCGACTGACGAAGAAATATCTCGATTGAAAAAACTGCTCCGCAGGGCTCGAACGAACTTTTCTGCGGATTTCCTCCCGTAGCGTGTTAGCCGTCGTCTGCTACGGCAGGCCCACCACCGGCGGCGCCACCGTCGAGGCGGCGCCGAGCGGAGGAGGAGGGAAGCGAATGGCGCTACTGTAGGAGATTGAGGGGTTTTAAGGAGCGCCTGTTTTTGCGCTCAGGCGCGAAATTTTGAACGCACGATAGAGAACGTACCGGTACGTCAGTGACACCGTGGGGGGGAAGCGCGATGACGTACCGGTACGTCAGTGACAGCGAAAGGGTTAAGGAACCACAGGTGCTCCGAATTTCCGGAGTCCCCGCTACGGCGTTCCTCATAATCAGATTGTGATTTTGGCACGTAAAACCCCATGATTTAATTTCTTTTTTAAAGTAGAAAGTTATTGGTAAAAAGTGAAGCGCCACCTCCTCATCGCAACTGCACCGCTGCTGGAGTCGCACTTCACATGGCTGGGGCGGCAGTCAATTAACGGCCACGCGCGCTGCAGACTCTTTTCTGCGTTTGTTCGAAACCATCGCTCGGCGGTATACCCAGTGTGCAGGTACATCACAAAGAAAATGAAAAAATAAAGCGTAGTTTGCTGTTCCTTTGCTTGTACGTTTCACGGCATTCCTGCGTGCTTACATGCGCGGCAAAAAGCGCGCCTGCGCTAGCCGACGCCTATTAGCGCGAGCAGCAAGCGACCTGTTAACAGCCCAGTGCTCCAAGCAGGCACACACCAATCTGTGTTCGAAAATCCAAGCTCAAGCACGTACCGAGCCGCGCCAATCCAACGCAGAAGACAGAGGAGGACGGGAAGCGCGCTGCTGTCAACTTGTGACAAAGCTCGGCGTAACGTTACGGGTAACGAACTGCCTAGACGAATTCTACACAGTCGTGATGTTTACACCTAAAAGAACAGTTTTTCCCGGTTGCGCGAGGAGCACAAGTTTGCACTTTGTGACAGTTACGTACTGAAGTGCTCTAGCCCCATATCCCTGTGTGTGTGGGTAACGCTGAGCTTAGTGTCACCTGTTACTCCCCGACGTGTGTACCGATGTGTGTACCGTCATTTGTCCAATTTGTTTTACAGTGCTACAACTGTCTTTACAGCTTCTGCTGATGTTATTTGTGCCCATCAAGATCTAGTCTACCTGTGCATCGTTGACAACAATTAGCAGCAAGTGCTGATTGCTGCTGCTTGGCTTAGTGCAGCACCTGGTAAGTACATACATATGTTCAAGGCTTGCTGTTGCTTCTAGTACTTGAGCTGCTCCACTAAAGGCAGTTTGAATTAAAGGTCGCTTGAGTGATGCGTGCCACCCTATCACTGGTATCCTATACAGGCGGCAAGGCATCTTCAAATTTAGGCCAGTAAGGCTGGCCAGTTATCTGTTGGACGTTCCCACAATGCATTAAATGCGCATATAAAATTGTCTAGGCCAAAACACTTATAGTATTGTATTGCACTTGATGCCTGGTCCCATCACAAAAGACAAAGTAGGAGAATCCAGAAAATTTGTTTCCAGCTGTCCCAAGAGAATAAATCATAAGAAATGATCATGTTGCGAACTGTGGCTGATCGTCCTCAGCTGTGATAAATTTCCCTGTGGGACTACTGTGTTGCTGTCCAACGTATTTTGTGTCAGCTGCACTATCACTCGCCAGTGGCATCCTCAATGTCTGACTCATTCTCATATTACTGGGTCTATGTGTACAATGCATTTGCTGCGCCACGAGCAATGCCTGTTAATGGTTGTTTCAAATGCAGAAAATGCCAGTAGGCCGAAACAATCTCATAAATTGTTTCAACAACGTCAGAAATAGCTCTGCAGGCCTGCAGGTATGCTTAAATGTCTCAATGTTTGTCTGAGTTGTGATCAGGAACTGTTGGTATATCGTTCTTATGGTCACATATTATTGCAACTTTGCCACTTGTTCTGGGCTTTATATGTAGCGCTGTGGTGTACTCTGCATATCATTCAGGCATGGCAGCGATGAAATCTTCTGAAGTAAATATCTTTCCTTGGCTCTTTCGACCGTTTTAGTCAGTGGTCGGACTTGGCAAGCAAAACATTCGTTCGCTCTTTTTTGTTCCTTCATTTAATTGTTCCTTTTTTCGTTCACCTGCTCGTTTGTTTGGGCTGTTCGCTTACATTGGCAATCATTGTGTATGGTCTCTGCGCATTTTTTCTTTACTCAAGTTCGCACTCTGATTTGCTGAACAAGGTGCCAGCAATCATACCAACAAGAGCATAGGGCCTGCACTCTTGCTTGTTAACATTGCAAATCTTTTATAAAGCTTTCTCTCACCTCCGTTATCACAGCAACTCATTTCTTGAGGAGTTGTACACCATTGTTCATAACCCACAAGAAGGTTTAGCATTCTCATGGCCTCGCATCGCATATCACATCGTGGCAGATGTGTTAAACATAAATTATTGGGTTGTATGTGTCAAAACTACAATCAGATTACGAGGCATGCCGTAGTGGCAGACTACGGATTAATTTTGACATCTTGTTCTTTTAAGGGTCCCTGAAACGATTTGGGACCCGCCGTGGTTGCTTAGTGGCTATGGTATTGGGCTGCTAAGCATGAGGCCGTTGGATTGAATCCCGGCCACAGTGGCCACATCTCGATCCCATCGAAATGTGAAAACACTCATGTTCTTAGATTTAGGTGCACGTTAAAGAACCCCAGGTGTTCCAGATTTCCGGTGTGCCTAGTAATCAGATAGTGGTTTTGGCATGTAAAAACTATTTTTTTTTTTTAATACGGCTTGAACACGTTTTGCAGATGCATAGGGTACAGCTACAGCAAAACATTTGCACTACAATTTCTATGAAGCGTCTCGTATTAAGAGAGCTAATGATAATTACAAGTTACCCTCCTCCATAGCCATAGTTTCTCTCCTAAACTCATTCACCGAGTGATCGGGGTTAAGCTCCGCCTTCACTGGCTCTGCGTCATGATGGGATGTCATGTCTACATCTGGTTATCTTAGAGTGAGTGCACGAAGTCTGCGGCCTCTGCTGAAGACCGGAATTGTGGCAGCTTCTAGTGACTGGAATGTTAAAAGCTTGACCACATTCTCATCGCAGCATCTTCTTCCTGTTCAACAGTAATGCATGTGGCGACAAGCGCATTTGATAGGGTCCTGAACATTAAAAAGACACCGCCCTTCAGCGAGACCGCTTGTCTCCACCCCTGACGTTGCCAGCATGGCCATGATTCACATGATAGTGTGCGCTGCGAGTGAGCACATTCCCTGTGCGGACTGCATAACTGTGCTACAGCGAGCAAAAAGCAGCACTCCTGAGCACAGGCTCATCGCTCATCAAGATTGTGGCAGCCTGTTTTACCCAACTCAGGAGAAGGTGAATCTGCTCATAGGTTGTCGGAGATTCTTGGAATCTGTACTTCCTTATTTGAGAACGTCACAAAGCTCCTGAAACTTTGCGTGCAGAGAGAGAAAGAGAGAAAACATTTATTTGTAATGAGATAGGGTGACTTCCTCGTGGGGTGGAGCCCTTAGTTCAGGGCCCCATTGGCTCGCGCCACTCCGCGTGCCCACCAGATCAGCCGTCGCTGCTCTACCAGGTCTAAGCTTGTCAGCGCAGTCTTCCAGGAGGAAGGTTAAGCCAGTGTTGAGCTGTGGAAACACTGATGCTGAACACTACAAAGAGCTGCTGCTGCTAATTGCCAAGAAATTTATCAAACTGTTTTCTTTTTCTGAAGGAGTGATTGACAGGAATGCTGCTGCCAAGCTGCTTGCAAAAAAACCCCTGTCACATGAACTTCTTAAGTTGTAGTGAAATTTTTTGCAAGGAAATGACGGTCACGATCATGCCGTGCATCCCTGAAGCACAATTTGTGAATGACGGAAGCAAAGCCTACTGACCGCGGAAATACCTCTTCTCTACCTTTGCCTCCTCCTTTCCCTACTTCCTTCACAGTTGTCATATCGATGAAGTGCAATACTTCAAACAGCTGAAGCAACGTGCATTGGCCATGTTCTGCAGCAAAGGTGATGTGGAAGAGTTTATGAACACCGGCGAGCTGGATGCTTGCGAGATGCAGTCATCGGACAGTGGTGTGGAGACTGGCGACGAATCATGGGGTCATCACTGTCGAAGAATAATGAGCTGGGAGGCTCGAGGAGAGAGCTAGTTGAGCATCATGTTAACATTTCTGTCGTGCTCAGATTCATTGCGGCTAAAGACGAGAATTACTCTTATGACTCCTGTTAGTCCTGTGCAACAATTCCTGTTAGTCCGCTCAGGATTTCGGACATGTGCTTTCTGAAGCATTTCAAGTGCTGCCATTATGTCGATCAAATGGGCGTCTTGCGAAGTGCAAGCACTCAGTTGGCGTTATGAAGGTCATCAGCTCTTGTTTTGTCGGGTAGAGAGAGATTTGGTGGAAGCCTAAATATGCATCTAGTCTTGAAAGAGCTGTTGCCTCACCTAGATGTTAGCTCAGCATTTTCTATCCCCAATGCATCCTCCCAGTACATACTTTCAGTGTTTTCCCTTTATATAATAAACTTTCTTCGTTCTTGAATCAAATATCTCTGGTTTAGTTCTTTCTCACGTTTTTCGCATTCATAGCATCGCCTTGGCTCAAATTAACATAATACTGAAATGGATTCAACACATAGAAGCTGCCTGCTGTCTTCATGTCCCACTCATGTTCAGTCAAACAGAAAGGTTTTTAGTGTATATTATTTAAAAGTATACTTTCTAAGGCATGCCTTCAGACTCTTAATTGCAACAATGAGCTTAGGAGCCTGCCCGCCTTGAGCTGCAGCTACCATGGTTGCGGCAACCACTACTTCAGACCACCTCGACAAAGCTAAAGCTGATTGAAAAAAAAAAGGAACTGGCAAGAATTTTCAGCATACCTCTCTTACCAGGCATTTTTTTAACACCATCTAATCCTAACAAAATTCTAACTGAAAATCCGCCAAGTAAATTTAGTGCTCGAAACTTCAGAACTCATTGCATGACCTTGTCAAAAGACAGCTGAATGCTTATAAGATAGGAACGAAATGTTACGTGTGGAAAGACACAGACGGAAGATGCTATTTACACGCTATTTACACTGGAGCCAGGCAGCCAGGCTGACACTCGCTCGTGCCAAGGGCACTGACCATCTTATTTGTCGTTCTCGCGGCAGCTCGTCTCTTGAGCATCGTTCGATGACATCGTAATATTACCCCCCCCTGCGGCAAAAGAACCGTCACGGTGCTGTTAAATATCCAAGGTGCGTGGAGAGTTGTAGGGCTTGAGTCGGGCAACGTGGACAATGTCACTGGTTGTCACAGCGGAGGACGTAGTGGGCGTGTCTAGAACGATTTCATAGATGACATCAGTCACTTTGCGTATCACGCGATATGGGCCTGTGTAACAGGAAAGCAGTTTCTCACAAAGGCCGACTTTACACGATGGTGACCAAAGCAACACGAGGGCACCGGGCAAAATATAAACATCACGGTGACGGAGGTCGTAGCGTTGTTTCTGCTTTTCTTGAGACACTTGTAGGCGAGCGCGCGCAGGTTGGTGAGCATGGTCAGCATGGGCGATTCCATCACGGGCATAATCGCTAGTTGAAGCTGTGGCGGACGGAAGCACAGTGCCCAGTGGTAGCGTCGGTTCGCGGCCATACAAGAGGTAAATGGGGAAAAGCCAGCAGTTTCGAGACGGGAAGAGTTGTATGCAAAGGTAATGTAAGGTAGAGCCAGGTCCCAGTCACGGTGGTCATCTGAAACGTATTTGGATAGCATATCTGTAAGGGTGTGGTCCAACGCTCAGTGAGGCCGTTCGTTTGGGGGTGGTAGGAGGTGGTAAATTTATGCTGTATTGAGCAAGCACGCATGATGTCGTCAATGACTTTGGCCAAAAAGGTACAGAAGGTCCAAAGGTGCAGGAGTAAGTGGTGGCGTAAGTCCGAGGAGGTGGTGGCAATCGGTTTCGGCAGTGATGGGCGACGTGGCCAATGCGACAGCACTGGAAGCAGATCGGCCTGTCATCAGGGCTACGCGATTCGGACGGGTTGCGGCGAGATGTGGCAGAAAAGGACTGCCGGGGACGACGAGGGCCGCTAGATAACTGGGGAACGCTGGGTCGAGACGTGGAACACACGGTGTTCAGACCCGTGTTTTCAAATTCCTGTCTGACGGCCTGAATCATCGCAATGGTGGTTGCTGGCGGATCGGGAGGCATCGTGGAGATGGCTGGCGAACAGGCGGCCTCGAGTTCGCGGCGAACAATATGGGTCACGTCGTCGCAGGTGGTGGTCTGACGCGGTCGACCCTCACATGTCGACGTAGCAGCAGTGTTGGGTAGCCGCGCAATGTGGGGTGAGATACGGCGGCTCTTAGCCTGTTCAAGGCGACGGCATTCTTTTATAATAGCGTTGATAGTTGAGACGTTGGCGAACACAAGCAAATTGAAAGCGTCGTTGGCGATGCCTTTTAGCACATGTGCTACTATATCTGCTTCGGACATATTATCGTCAGCTTTACGGCATAGAGCCAAGACGTCGTGGATGTAAGAAACGTATGGCTCTGTAGATGACTGAACACGAGACGCAAGAGCCTTTCTCGCGGCAGCCTTGCGCCCAATGGGGTCGTCGAACAGTTCCCGTAGCTTTTCCTTGAATCTGTCCCAACTGGTTATTTCGTCATCATGCGTTTGGTGCCACACGCGTGGGGTGCCGCCGAGATGAAAGATGACATTGGCGAGCATAATCGTTGGGTCCCACCTGTTATTAGCACTGGCGTGTTCATACAGCTTGATCCAGTCGTCGACATCCTGTCCCTCGAGGCCAGAGAACACACCCGGGTCACGGTGTGGGGCAACCGTGACGATTGGAGCAGTCGGACAAGCCAAAGCCGTTGCAGAGGCGGGCTTGTCACTGGGAGGCATGGTGACAAGCTCAGTGTGCCGACCACTTCGGAGTTCCGTGGTGCGGACGGGGATCGCTGACCTCCACCAGAAATGTTACGTGTGGAAAGACACTGACGGAAGATGATATTTACACGCTATTTACACTGGAGCCAGGCTGACACTCGCTCGTGCCAAGGGCACCGACCACCTTCTTCGTCGTTCTCGCGGCGGATCGTCTCTTGAGCATCGTTCGATGACTTCGTAATAATATTACATCAATGGAAACCATAAACTTGCTATCATGTCCTAATAACACGCAAAAATGAAAGTAAGCATGTCATTTCATTCACATTAGGATACAGCTGAACCAAGTTATAGCAATATTTAAGTGCCACGAAAATTCCATTGTTGTAACCAGGTTGCGTAAAAAATCAAAACGGGGATGGCAGAGCTATTGTGAAAAACCAGGCTTGTGCGAATATGCTATATTAATTCGAAGCAAATAGTAATTCTTCTCGAATAATTTCAAAGCGAATACTTCGAATAGTAGCAAGTAAACAAAAAAGAAACAGCAGAGGGCTATGGTCTGGGATTTATTCAAGGAACGTAAACAACTTGATTCTTTATGAAAATCTACAAATTTTCCTGCAAGAACACTAGCTGTTCCACATGCTGGGGTTTCAGCTGCTCCCTTCTGCAGCTTACAACGGCTCCTGCAGTCGAAAAAAGCCGTTCACTTCTTGTTTGGGTAGCTGGTATTGAAAGATACCTATGAGCAGCTGCAACCAGGATTGGGTAAAGGTGGCTGCCATTGTTTTCCCACAAGGGGGTCATCGGACTGGGAAAGAAGGTGTGCCTTCAAATACCCAGCAACCTCATCCGAGATTGTACGGCTTGACTGAAGATGTGCACGCGAACTGAAGTGTGTAAAAGCACTCCACACAGAGTCCCCTGATGGGTCTGCAGACCAGATGCTTTTCTCACTTATTGCTGTACCATGTTGATCAACTGGCACAGTCTCTTCTGCTGCCATTGTGAGTAGAGTGAACGGTCATTGCTTTGCAGGTTGTTCAGCATAACAGACATATTTGTATCTAGGACCAACCAACATTGCCAATGCAGGAAGGCGTGACATCTTGATATCAGGGAACCTCGTCTTGATGCTTCGCAAAAGGCTTGAGACAAGCAATGCTGCCTCACCACCTTTGGAAACATGTTCAGCTAGAAGCACCTCGGTACACTGCAACAGGGGAATGACTTGTGACAGCATGGGATATCTGTCCCCAGAGAGTTCAGTTGTGGCATGGTCAAGTGGCTTCAAGACTTGCACTGCTGCATTCATAAGCTTCCACTCACTTGCGTTCAAGTTTGCAACTGCGTCAGATTCTGAAAGTTCTACAGTGATGACCGTACGGAGCTTCACAAGCCTGGCCATCATGGCATGCTCACTGTTCCATCGCATCGGGACGTCTTGTATAACCTCGAGAGGGTCCAGCTGCATGTTTTTCTGAATTTCCTGAAGCCGTCCTCGTGTCTAGGCACTTCGTTTGTATCTAGCCACAATCGCTCTGGCCTTAGCAGAGAGCTGCAAAAACCCTGACACTTCTCTTTTGCCATCACTGACACACAACTGAAGGGTATGTCCGAAACACTGTACACCACTCCAGGACAACCGCGCTGCTGCAGAAGTTCCTTCCATTATCTGTAATGAGGAAGATCGGCACAGTATCGTGGGTGGGAAGTTCCCACTCCTCGATAACACCTGCGATAAATAGCTCCAGGTTTTCTGCAGTTTGAGAGTCTGTCATCTCCGTGCAAGCCAATGCATGCACGTGTTGCACGAAGTCACTGTCCATGACGGGACAAGTTACACAAACGTAGCTGTCATTTGCCCGCAATGTTCAGCCATCATTTGTGATTCAAAGCGACTCCACTCCGCTTGCAAAAATGTGCCTGAGCTTCCTTTTCACCTTCTCTTTGCTTGATGCGTAGAGGTCCGGAATAAGGGCTCTCGAGAACGTTGTCCGAGACAGCGCAGCATAATCCGGCATAGCGAACTTCATCATGTCGAGGAAACCCGGTTCTTCGACAATGTTGTAGGGGTGCATACCACGAGCTACGAAGTGAGCTATCATTTTTGTCATCTGTTGGGCTTTTGGGGCCGACACTTTCATTTTCGGCTTGAAACTGTCGACTATGAATGGCTCTTGACCACTTGCCTTGCTTGCCCCCTTGAGCTTGGATGGCCTTTCACGTGTGTCCTGCTTCTCTTGGTAGTCCTTGTGCAAGTCTGGGTGTCTCCTTAAATGTGTTGCTAGGGTTATTGTCGTACATGTCGGGGTCTTCAGGACTGCCTTGCATTTAAGACATTGAGCTTTGGTTCCCAGTGGAATCTTTACAAAAATGTTCCAAATGGGATTGCTGGCCGCATGCAAGTCCCCCATGGTGCTCTATGGAATGGTCCAAGGCAGTTGGGATTGATCAAATGCCGCCGCGGCAGAGACAGAGTCGCCTACTAAACACAATCGACCACACCACCACGCCGATGAGATGCGTTTTTGTGTGCCTTTGTTGTGAGTAAAGTTCTGTTTTCCTGGCTTGGTTTGGATTTGATTGGATTGGGAAAAGTATTACTGAATCCAAAACTGAAACTTCCTTAAACACCTTTTCCCTGCCGCTTGTGGCTATTTGTTCAAGCCAAATACTTCGAAATTTCTGAATAACAAAATTCAAGTCAAAGCGAATATCGAATAGCGCATTATTCGTTCAACTATTCGAAAATATCGAATATTCACTCAAGCCTCGAAAAAACTATAATGGTGTGTAGGCCACTGCCCCTCACCACCATCTTCCTCCATCCGACTGCTGATTGTGTTCCCTCGTTCAACTGCTTCCTGGGTGCTCACATCGTATGTAACAAGTCATGGCTGTCAGCGTTAAAGAATGGCACTGCTATAGCAACTGCAAAGAGGGGTCACAGGTGACAAGCGATATGCGAGCTCTGCCATGGCATCGTTTTGGCAGCTGCAAAAAGGGCCTTTTAAAACATGCGAGAATGTTGCCACGACACCCTGTCTGCTTGAGAAATCCAGAAGAAACGCTGAGGTGAGATCGCCACAAGCATCTCGCCACGTACTTCTCACTGGCTTCCACTATGTTTGTCAGTCTTGCAGGCGGTACATGAAGCTTTCGGACATCCTTCTCCAAAGCATCCAGGTGCTCCATGTAGTGCAGCGTCTTTGGGCAAGCTGTGTAAAATGTAGGGCAGGTAACCAATGCCCTTTCAGGGTTACTGAATTGGCCTCAGTGGAACTGATGTGCAATCGTAGACAGCAGACAGGTAGTGTGAGAAAATAGAAAATTTGCAAGCACAGGATGGTATCAGCTGGCACAAGACATGGGGTGATTGGAGATCCTACAGTCGGCATTAAATAGCCTGATGGTGGTGACCTCAGGATGTTCCAATCACTTTTCATTAGTTGGACTACACCAATAGCTTTAAAATGTATGAGATGAAAAAGTGTCTCAGATATGTTCTGCTGCCGTAAGCCTTCCACAAAAAATAGGTTGCCCTGCTTTTGATTATTCAATGTGGATTGTCCTTTGTAGCCCTTTAGGAATACTCAGCCGAAAGGGTTATTTTGGTTCCTTGGCTATGCATCATAAAGTGCCCCTTCATTTATTCTATTGTATCTACCTCGTGTTCTTGATGGTGTAACAGGACTGTAATTGTCCCAATTGTTTTTTGCAGGCCTCACAAATACGATGAGCCTAGCTGAAAGCATCACTGCCAAAACAGCATGTCACAGCCCTTCCAACGTCGGCGGTCAGGTCGAGGTTGGCATGCAGTGCAGCTTGCCTCTTGCTGACAAGTCTGTCGGCTGCTCGTTCAAAGCAGGGAGCGAGTCTAGGAGCGTGCAGACTACGGAGGCTGTGGATCAGTCAAACTCCACCTCAGGTTGGCTGTGACCTGCACTTCTCTTACATTTGCTTACATGTGTGAGTGTTGTTATAGCACAGTCTACCTAGCTTGGGTACGACTTGCTCAAGTGGGTATGACGTTGCTGCCAAGCACAAATTAGCAGGTTTGTGATTCTTGTCTGCATGGTGATTGGGGCAAAATGCAAAAATAATGCTCTACTGAGCACATTGAAGCACCTTAGATGGCAGAGGTTAATCCAGAGCCCTCTTGTCCTGGTGTTGTTGTAACCCTGACATTGCTGAATGTTATCATTGAACAAAGTAGGGGCTACAACAGCCACCGTTTGTGCACATCGTCGATGGCTTAAATGAAAGTGTCAATAAACGAGCTTGAATCAGTCAACATTCCCAATTGATATCGCAGAGCCATTAATGGTCACTGCTTATAAGCTCCGTTTGGGGTTCTTGTACTTTATTCATGATAGCTTCATGGATGCCAGATGAAAACTATTTTAAACAACAATTAAATTATTATATTTCTGTATGGCAGTGATAGACATCATTCATGCAGATCATCATTGGTATCTATGAAATTGTCATTAAATGATAATTTTTTTCTGCTAAAGTAGGTAACTGATAATGCACAGTGATTAGTCATCACTAGTGATATGCTCCATTCGTTGTTTTCGCATTTTGATACAGCATAGAGTTATGGGCATCAAATTTAAGTATGAGTCAAATGATAATTCAAGTGTTAGAACTAGGAGATGCGAAGAATTTGTCACAAGTGATCACAAACCATTTTTTTTGGAATGACAGCGGTAGCCGTCAAACGTACACATAATCGTACATATCTGTCAAAATGTCATTTAATGAGCATTATTTTTGCTACCATTGCTGTGATAATGAAGAATGATTAGTGATCACTAGCGATAAGCTCAGTTCAGTGTTCCCTTACTATTATAGAGCATATTGTCATGGATGTCAAAGGATAAGTAAATGGAATGCCAATTCAACATTAATGATTAGGAGATGCTAAGATTTAGTCACGGGTTATCGTGAATCACTGTTTGGTGTGATGGCGGTAGCCATCGTTCGTTCATTTTGCCGCATGTGTGAATGTGTTTCTTTGAATACCTTCCTCTGTTTGGTATTGCAGATGTGGTCGAAGCAGTGCTGATCACTAATGATTATGTTCACTTAGATTTTTCTCTACTATTTGCAAATCGCAGCTTCAGGGACATAAAATGAAGCTAAAAATGATAAAATGATAAAAAGGTGATTCAAATATGACATTTAAGAACTGAATGATTTGAGCCATTAGTAAATATCAATAACCTTCTTACCGTGATATCATTTACTTGTAAGTGCTGCCAAGTAGAACAAAGTGTCAATATGCCAGCAATTAATTGAAGAATATAAAGAATATTAGCGATACATAGTTATTTTTGTTGTTGTCGGCATTTGATATCCTTCACTGTAAGGGTATCACATGAACAGTCGTTAGCGGGGTTATTAAAAAGCCCCTCAGCAGGCTCCATAGCAAATTTTGGTTATACGCTGGAAGTTATATGTCCTCTAGGGAGCGTTCTCCCACAAAAATTTTTCACTTCAGCTCAATAATAGCGTAGATAAAAATATTTCAGTGTCGTGAACTCATGATTTCAGGAGGCAAGCTTCATTGCAAACATCGACGCTCTCTCCACTTGCTTCGTCTAGCCTCCGCAGGTGAAATTCCTTCTCTGCGTTCTCCCATACCGGAGATCGAGGATCATGGGGCAGATACTGCACGGGCCCCACCTTCATTTTTTTTTCTTCTCATTTTTTAGCGGTGCAGCGCACTTCCGTTGACGGCATCATGCGTGAGCTTTTCCGATTGTCTCATTTCGCGCAGTGCACGATTTTGTGCGCTGTGCATGAGGATACCTGACGGGCGGTATAAGTGAGTGCTACATGAATACTAAAGGAGACACAAGCGGATCACAGAGCATAATCACGCACTAGGACATATCAGAAAATGACATTGCTTCGGTGTCTGCGCATCCAACTGCATGACGTGGGAACAAGCAGATGCAACGGAACTATATCTCTGTTACAGTGCAGAGTAAAACATAAGCACATAAACATTTGGTTTGTGTGTTTTATTATTTAATTAAGCTTTAATCAGTCTATTCAAGCAACATATTACACAAATACCAGATGTTGCCTTGAATAATTCACAAATTCACATGTCACCACAAGTGACGTCACAGCACGAACACATGCGTAGGCACACTAGCACGTGTATGTCACCCTCTGGCTTGGAGCGTGGCGGTCGCAAGGAGAAGGGCAAATGGTGTTCGGTTTGAAATTTCCGATCTTCCGGCGGCACGTAGCGATGTAATACTTTGCAGACACGGTCGTTATTGCGCACTCTATGCTCTGTACTTGTCAGCTCAAAATGGCCTGACCTGGTGAAGGACCCTTTAAGTTACATTTTGTAGGATTTTATATGCTTTAGTCCTGAGAAATGACAGGCGAACACAGCGTTGACAGTGTTTTGCAATCTGGACATCAGCTGTGACGCATGCAGGACGATTTCGCAAGTTTCGTACATTCAGAGAACGGTGGCCGATTTGACCATTTGGTATTCCTATAGATGTTTTGAAAGGATGTATAGTGTGAAGCAGTAAAAAGGGCGACAACCAAGGACAAAATTCCCAACAGGTCTGGCATGGCCATAAAGCCGCTCAAGATGCAATTGGTAAGAATGGATTTACAATAAGAAGAAAAAAAACTTCACACCTTTTCAGAAGCAAGCATACCCGTGTGCTACTATTTGTATTTTGTTTTCCTTCACTTAAAGAAGAATGTACTATGAACAGAATGAATTATGAATGCCAGGAATGCTTCTATTTGTTTTGTTGTGATGCATTTTTGTGTAACTAATTCGTTTCGGGGAGAGCCTAATTTGATTGTAAATATGGGCTTCGTCATCTCTCTCGACCATTGCGTGTGGGCAATAGTCATGTCAAGCTTCTTGGATGCTCTCTATATTCCTGTTTATTTCTGTACACTGTGTGCGTCTGCTAGATGGGCGCTTGTGTTCTAAAGGCCCAGCATTGCATAGTTTCATCGACGGCTGACAAGAATGTAGAATGTTGAGGGAGGCGAAAGCTTACACTCGTGACCAGCTCGTGTCTGTCGTTTCCGTGGTTCAACTTTAGAAACCCCTTCGAATAGCCACAATGAATTTTCCGTTTTAAGTATTACAGCTTGACTTCTGGTCTTTATGATACTGCTGACTACGTACTAGGTAAAAGTAGGAAGTCCTTCTATACTATGGGCTCACAAGAAGTAGTAAAGGCAAGGCGCAGAAGACCAGGACTCAAGAAGAAGAACACAAACGACAGGACCGGCGCCAGTCACAACTAAGTTCATTTCCGCAAGAAGCCTACCTTATGTAGGTTATTCACGCCGAGTCACGCACGAAACTGTAGAAGTAAAAAACCAATCTATCGACCACTCAGGACTCATATCTGGCACATAATATCGAATGAGCAAACAAGAACCACACGTGGATCAGCACGAGAGGCAATTGATCTAGTATAGTCTTTTCCAAGCCAACGGGGACAAAAATCAGACATAAAAAGTACCGTCTACGCTTCACTATCAAGCTATCCACAACATAAAACACTTCAAATGCCTAAGGCCCAGTCAGTGATAAAACCCGCACGACTATGGGAATAATGACCAACGAATAACGCAGAAAAAACATGAAAAAGGCGTCGAAGTACAGCGTCTGCATCAAAACTAAAATCTGCAATAGCCACTCACCAAAAAATTGATGAAAGACGTGACCGCGCGAAAAATGAACCACGTGACAAACAATGAAATGGACAGAAGTGTTGAAAGATAAAGGTCTAAAGAACAGCGTCTGCGTGAAAAAAAATGCAACAAAATCTTAAGAGCCACTAGGAAATCGTCAACAAAATAAAATCTAGTTAAATAAAAGGAAGACAGACGGAAAAACCAAATGAAATCACTCTAACATGAGGCCTAAATGAAACTTTCTAAAAAAGTCGTCTCCTTGTCACTAAGCACAATGGACGGCCTGCTGACGGAAGTGTTTCCCTCTTTCTTGATGAAATAGGCTTACACAATTTCCCGCTCGAACCTGTCTTTTCCAAACTTCAAAAATTTTGTTTTGTCAAACTGAGGGCGGCAATCAGTGCAGTCTCTGCAATGCTCTGCAAGGAAACTCTCTTCATTGTTGCGCAGATTACGACAATGTTCCATTGCACACTCATTGAAACATGCCATGAACCGAGAGAAACGCCCCGCTTGTTCAATTCAGCATCAGAAGAAATTCACTGAATGCAGGACATGTGTCGTCTACCAAATCCCTCCAAGCTGTGGTCGCAGCTATATCGGACAAACAGGTCGATGTTTCAATGAGCGTGCAATGGAACATTGTCGTAATTTGCGCAACAATGAAGAGAGTTTCTTTGCAGATCATTGCAGAGACACCACTAATTTCTGCCCTCAGTCTGACAAAACTAAATTTTTGAAGTTTGGAAAAGACAGGTTCGAGCAGGAAATTCCGGAAGCCTATTTCATCAAGAAAGAGGGAAACGCTTGCGTCAGCAGGCCGTCCATTGTGCTTAGTGACAAGGAGACGACGTTTTTAGAAAGTTTCACTTAGGCCTCATGTTAGTGATTTCATTTGGTTTTTCCGTCTGTCTTCCTTTTATTTAACTAGTTTTTATTTTGTTGACGATTTTCTAGTGGCTCTTAATCTTTTGTTGCATTTTTTTGACGCAGACGCTGTTCTTCGTTGTTCTTCGCTGTTCTGTGCGTCGTTCAACTCTTCTGTCCATTTCATTGTTTGTCACGTGGTTCATTTTTCGTGCGGTCACATGTTTTATCAAATTTTTGGTCAGTGACTATAACAGATTTTAGTTGTGACGCAGACACTGTACTTAGATGCCTTTTTCATGTTTTTTCCGTGTTATTCGTTGTTCATTATTCCCATAGTCGTGCGGGTTTTATCACTGACTGGGCCTTAGGCGTTTGAAGTGTGTAATGTTGTGGATAGTTTAAAGGTGAAGTGTAGACGGTACTTTTTGTGTCTGGTTTTTGTCCCCGTTGTCTTAGAAAAGACTGTACTAGATCAATTGCTTCCCGTTGTTAGGATTGGGGGCTCAATCCCATCGCTCGTAACCCGTTGTCAAAATTGGAGTCCGGCATGAATTAGAAGGTAGCTGGCCCATGCCGTCATCCAACTTATCCACGCTGAGGATGTTGATGAGGGGAAGGACTGCTTCTCATCGAGAACGAGGAATATGGGTTTATTTACAGTATTTACATGCAGTTCATCAGTCTAGCATGACTGCGAGAGAAAGTGTGTCAGTCTAACATGACTGCTTGAGAGGGTACTGAGTATCCGCACAACAGCGGTTTATAAACACTCGGTCCTCCCCCGATGCCCAGGTGACGGAAGCGGCTGCCTCTTTATGCGAGAGCTTACTTACACACACACACACACACACACACACACACACACACACACACACACACACAGCCCGCTGCTGTCCGACTGTCTTAGCAGAACTCTGGGCTTACTTCAAGAACGGTACGTGGGAAGGGGTCTTCGTCGACGTTCTTGCGGCACTTCCCCGCTCGCGGCTGACTAGGGCGGCAGTGGCGAGTGCAGGCACAAAGCCTGCTTTGTCGAACCCGGCTCCAGCGACGGAGAGTTGAGGATGCGTGTATTGTTCTCGACACACAGTCGACTTAGTCACGCCGTGGCTAGAGGTTTGCGGCGGCGCTCCAGGAAAGTTGCCGCCACTGTCGCAATTGGCCGGCAAAACTTGCACTGCAGCTGGTCGTTCTTAACATCATGCTGATCCACGTGTGGTTCTTGGTTGCTCATTCGATATTATGTGCCAGATATGACTCCTGAGTGGTCGATAGATTGATAAATTGAAGGGCCCTCAGCATTGTTGTTTGCCATATTGATTTTTATCATACCTAAAATGACTGGCACACACATCTAAACAAATGGGCAAACCTTAATTTGCGTGCCCACCACTTCCACCACCCATCAAATGCCACGGTAAAACTGAAATACGCCTCAGAAGGCAGAGTCACACTGAGCGTGCTTGCTGGAGTGTCGTCTGCTACAAAGAAGGAATGCTCAAGTTAGTGTGCTTTACTCTAGACATTGCATTTGAACCACGTTATAAAAGAAAGATCTCTATACTTAGCACATATTCAAATGTAAGTTGCCAAAATACTTCCTATGCAACGTCAAGGCGTCTTTGCTATTGAATTGAATTGTATTCTGTGGTTTTACATACCAGAACCACAATTTATTTATGAGGCACATCGTAGCGGGGGACTGCGGGTTACTTTTGACCACCAGGGGATCTTTAAGATGCCTCCAATGTACGAGACACAGTGTTATTGCATTCGCCCTCATCGAAATGGGGCCGCCACGACCTACATTTCCTATTGAGTACTTAAATATATGAGAAAGAAGCGGTAGAGGAAAATGTTCAGCTTTAATATACAAAAGGAGTTTAAGGAGAGTAACTGCAGTGAAGGCTTGTTTAGCATTACATTAGAAAAAATACCTCAGCAAATTGGAAGTTAGTGCTATAGCAAATAGTATTTGAGTATGATAAGCATTTTACAAATCGTACCAAGTGTTTCCAAGTGTTGTAATGGCAAGGAGGTGAACAAAACAGGCTGATATAATGGCAGAGCCTAGACAGACTGGACTTTAGACTTCTCTTCCCACTCGAGAGTTTCCTGGAATACGCTCATGAGCTGAATATACGTGTTGCATTGTCAGTTGAAGACATTGTCTGGCTTCTGCAATCACTTTGGCATGCGTGGATGCACTTTATGGACATCAGTGACGGCTACTCCGATGTTGACTTCCTGCGATTTACAAGAACTCGAACAAACTTTGTGGCTGCTGCATTGAGGAATCAGAGTGCTATTCTATGGTGTTGAATTTCCATTTCTTTCGACACAGAATGTCGAAGCATCATTTCCATTTGAAATTATGGTCCTTTTGCATGATGTCCCGGACGTTCAGGTTGTTCATGTAGAGAACAACTACAGTATTGGCTACGTATTTTTACCGGTGAATACAGGCCACATTTAATTGTTTTTCAGCTGCTTTGCTGATGTGTGGGATGGGGATGCTGACGATTGCCAAATTTAACTTGTGACAGTGAAGCACTTCCTTATTGGCTACATGGATTAATCCATATAGGTTCCCTTGTTTTTGGGTTTCATGTATTTTATGTAGCGTAAACATGAAGCGTTATGTTTGAAGAGGAAAATGAGAGAAGGGAGGTTCTTGCTGTCAGGTAACCTAAAGCCTTGAAATTTACTGGTAACATTCAAGAACAATTAATGCAGTACTAACATGGATTAACGTAATATTGATGTTTGAACCTAATTATTATTGTGGACCTAATTATTTGATGAGCCTAGTGAGGGTTGGGCAGCATCTGAAAAAGAAATTATAAAGTTCTGCTCAGAAAAACTGAACGCTTCAATGGCTGGCGCACAGTTCAAACGTGTGCATAGGCCAGGTAAATTCGGAGATGCCAGACGCAGACCCATTATAGCGACACTGAATTTCTTTAACGATAAGCAGCAAGTCCTTGCATTTGCTCCTAAACTGAAGGGATCTAAATAGTCGGCGAAGATTTTTCATTGGCTACACAGCACAGCAGGCAAGGAAAATACTTATAGAATTTGCTAAAACACAAAAGAAACCATTTAAACTCTTGACAGGATGCGCATGGACAGCAAAACTTTTGTGTTCACCCGTGTCAGCAAAGCTGTTGGTTTTCAGAAAGATACCTCGCAATTAACACATGTGCACGAAAGCACCACTAAAAGCCCAGACCACCTCTGGTCACTCCTTCTTTTCTGATATCATTTACTAACATTGGAAGCATAATGCCCAAGCGTGATGCCATCTGCTCTTTTCTAGAAGACAATGATCTGGTATTCTCACAATCACAGAAACTTGGTTGTAGCAGTCACAAATAATGAAATTCTTTTTGATAGTGAATACTATAACATATATCGCAAAGACCGCATCGACAAAATAGGTGGCAGTGTCCTTCTTGGTGTAAAACATACGGTGACTTCGTACGCGCTAAATCTTTACTCAAGCCTTGAGATCATTTGGGTGGTCTGTGTGGCTAAATACACGAAAATCTTAATTGAGACTTGTTACCTTCCTGATTCTAACAATACCTTTGTACGCAAGCTTCATAATAGTATCGCTAATGCCAAAGATCTTTGTCCCACTGATGTAATTTAACTCTTTGGAGACCTTAATTTTCCACTAATTGATTGGACCACTTTATTTTCAGCATGTTGCCTTTCAACAGAATTCACTGTTCAGCCATACCGTGGTGTGAACATGTTAGACCTGTTACTTATGAATGCTCCGTATACATTTAAGACAGTGTCTTCCCAGAAAGGCTTTAGGGACCCTAAATTAATTGCAGTTACATTGGGCTTGCCTCTGCCATTCACAGGTATATCAAAAAGAAAATCCGGGACTACAACAAAGCCGACTAACAAAATGAATGGAGAGCTCGAACTATTTTTCAATATAGTTTTACTATTGTCTTTCTACAATAGGTCTGTAAATGAAAACTAGGCACTTTTCAGAGACAAACTGTCCTCACTTATTAAGCAATGTATCCTAATTATCACAATTTCTAACGATAAAGCAAACCCTTGGTTCACCAAATCTCTTCGTAAACACAGAAACAGGGAAAAATGTTTGTATTGCAATGCGAAGCGCTCTGGTACACCTTCTGCTTGGGAACAATATAAACAATCTTGACCAGTTACGGTTCCGCAATATGCAATATTAAACATGAATATTTCCACAACGATTTGCCTTCCCTTTTGCAAAATAATCCGAAGAAATTCTGGCACTTCATGTCCTCTACCAAAGTAGTAACCACTTATCATTACTGGATGAAAACAACCTTCCTCTCTCAGATTCTGAATGATCTTGTACATTTAATACATTTTTTTCATCCGTATTCACATGGGAAGATGATTCCGACGAGCCATCTGTCCCTGAACACAACTGCCGGTACATGTAGCCCATTGAAATCATGGTGGATGGTGTTGCCTGTATAATTAAGCAGCTTAAGGCATCTTCATCAGCCGGTATTGATGATATTAACTCCAAGACGCTAAAAAACACCTTTTCCATATCCAGCGCCATATTATACCACATCTTTTGGCAGTCACTGTCATTTAGACTACTGCCAGATGACTGGAAAATTGCTAAAATAATACCCAGTTTTAAATCTAGAAATAAAAAGTCACCTGCAAACTACCGTCCAATATCACTCACATGCATCTGCTGCAAACTTCTTGAGCTTGTAATCGCCTCCCATGTCTACAACCACCTGGAGACGAACAAATTCTTTCCAAGCCAGCACGGGTTCAGGAAAAGTGTGTCATGCGAAAAACAGCTACTGGATACCAGTTCCATGTTTCTTGATTTTGTAAAAGCTTTCAATCGTGTCACCCTTTGCCGCCTTATTTCTAAATTATCTGCCCTTCGGTTAGAATGTCTCACTTTATCGTGGCTTCAGAATTTTCTTTCCCTTCGCAAGCTCTCCATGACGGCTCCTAATTTATTGTCTCACTGTTCATACATCTCTTCTGGCATCCCACAGGGCAGCGTTCTAGGTGCGCTTCTTGACCAACATAAATGACCTGCCAAATAATATATCATCAAGTATTAGAATCCTTGCCAATGACTGCATGGTATATAGACCAATAAACCATCCCGACGACTACCTTATCCTTCAATATGATCTCAACATTATCTCTAACTGGTGCAACACCTGGCTCATGGCCCTAAATACAAACAAATGCAAAATTATTTCTTTTGGACGTAGGCGTGATGTTTCTAATTTTTCCTAACACATACAAGGAGACAAGCTGTCCCAGACATCATATTATAAACACCTTGGTGTTTACCTTATACCAGGCCTCTCCTGGTATGATCACAACTCTGCTGCCTGCGTGAAAGCCTCAAAAACATTAGGTCATTTATGCCGTAACCTTTGTCATTGTCCCTTTAATGTTCGCAAATTATTCTAACTTTCCTTTGCCCACAACTTGAATATGCCTCATCTATTTGGTTTCCTTCTGCTCATGATCAAATTAACAGTCTTGAAGCAGTTCAGAACAGAGCCGCCCATTACATTTCAAGGAACTATGACCATCATCAAGTGTGATTCAGCTTAAACTCAATAATTTTCTTCAACCATTGGCCATTCACAGCCAAATGGCTCTCCTATACCTTTTTCACAAGTACGTCTACAGCAATAAAATCGCCTTGTTACATCTTGAATGCCCCCTTCTCATGTCTCGCAGGCTACATAATCACCTCAGCTTCACGCGCATCTTTAGTAACGCGAATGCTTTTAACACATCGGCACTTCCACAAGCCATCTGCATATGGAATCATCTTCATGGTGGTATCACCTCTGATAATAACCTGAATACGTTTCGTCACAAGGTTGAGGTGAATTTTTTGCAGTAGCGCTGTACTGTCATGTGGTAGTGATGGCGAAGAAAGCAGCAAAACTGAATGGTGGAACTAGTGTTTATTAGGCAAACCTGCGGCCTCAAAAGCAGGCTACACTCAAAGCGCAATGATAGCGGCGAACACAGTCTGAAATCGATGAAAATCTTATCTGCCGGTCAACCGCGTCGACTTTTACACATGAGTCATCGAAGGTTCCAGCATAATCGGTGGTATGCGTATGTCCTCCAGAAAGTTCTACATAATTCGCGTCGCGCATACATGCAGTAAGATTACACAAGGTTCGGCGACGACCGACAGCGAATAGAACCATCGATAACATTTCATAAACTTGCGATACATGCAGGCGCGTCCTGCGCAGAGCGATAATATTTCTTATATGATGAAACGCGGTCATTCGATAAGCAAGTGCTTATGTCAATATTAAAACTGAACATTTTTCTCTACCACTTCTTTCTCATATTTAAGTTTTCAATAGAAGATATGGGTTGCGGCGGACGCATTTAAATGGGAGGCGAAATGCAAAGACGTCTCTTGTACAGTGGGGCCTGGTGATCACAATTATTCCAGTCCCCCACTACGGTGTGCCCCATAATCAAATTGTCATTCTGCCACGTAAAACCCCTGAAGACAATTCAATTCAATAGAAAGAGGCCCGACTGTCTGGCACAGGAAGTATTTTGGCAACGAACATTTGAATACATGCTAAGTATAGAGTTCTGTTATAACTAGTTAAAACGCAACGTTTAGGGTGAAGCACACGAACTTGAGCATTCCTTCTTTGTAGCAGACGACACTTCAGCAAGCATACAGAGTGTGACTCAGCCTTCCTAGCCCTACTTCAGATTTACAGCGCCACTTGACGGGCAGCAGAAGTGGTGCTCGTGCAAACTACGGTTTGCTCGTTTGTTTGGATCCTTGTGCCATACAAATTATTACGGCAAACAACAATGTTGAATGCCATTCAATTTATTCAAATCGTTCGTGAATTCCCAAAGCCAGTTAACTTATTTGAAGTGCTAATAATTTAGTGCAAACACAATATCCATGAAAAGCAACCGAAATTCAGCGCAATCAAATTCCTGCGAGGGAGCCAAGAAGAAGGTTTTAGTAGCCAGCTTTATGAATTTTTAAGCCTTTTTTCCACTAGAACATTACAAGAGGCATCAACTGACTTTAATAAATCAATCAAAACAAAAATGGTAACGTAGCAGAAGCAGCGCTTCATCAATCAGCTTGTAGCAGATTGATGGGAACTGAGCTAATTCATCTTTGTTGTCTTACAGTGTTCATATAGTACTCACCCCCTTTGCTTATCGCAGCTCAAGTTATCTGGAAAGGTTAGTACATTAAAAGTGCTTTCAGACTCTTATGAAGCAATTGATGATCCGCACTGAAACACTTATGCCTTTGAATGCAAATGCTGAGCATAAAAGCTATGAGTAGACCTGCAAGAGACTAAGCTTTATAATATCAACTAATGCTCTTTGTTAGAAAACTATCCATTTTTTCTTGCACGCATCACTGAGCAGTTTTCACGTATCATGAAATTGCAGGGCAGCTTGCACAAAAGTGCACTTATGCCTGTCGTAGTGTGTCGTGTGCCTGCTCCAACAGATTTGCTTACCCGGTAATTAACACATAGCTCCAGCCCACTGGCATGGATTCTGCCGGCTCTTCCTGCTGGTGACGACGCCCAGGAGGTCACCCAACCTTTCGCTGCTGTGGTGGCCGCATTCCAATACATCAACTTGGCACCATTTTGGCCCAACAGCCCCAGCACCTGGCTCCTGCAGGTCAGGCATACTTCTGTCTCTGGCATATCACCAGTCAACAGACTTATTTCTTACTTCTGGTGTCCTCCTTACCTCCAGATATCGACGAGGACTTAGCGGATGTTATCACCTTGCCAGACCCCACCCATCCCTTCAACATTTTGACAGCGGCTATCATTTCCCACTAGTTAAGCGTCTTGATGACCTCGCGCCCATTCTCACGCCAATCTTTATCAAGGTTTGGGTCCCGCAGTTGCTCCCCGGTGCCCGCACGTTCTCCAGAGCTTCCACCAACAGCTCGTCTTCAGCTGTGTGTTGGTACCACCGCATATAAGGCACCTCTGCTCGCAAGTGCAGCCGTCTGTGCTCCTGGTCGGGAAATGCTGCGACCAGCCACTGACGTGGCAAGGGGTACTGGTCGAAGGACATGTCGCCTATTCTACGTTTGTGACAAGATCAGTGGTGCTCTCTTCCTTGTCGACACAGGAGCCCAGCTTAGCGTCCTACCTGTCTTTTGTGCAAGTAGGACGGTAGATTGCTGTTGCAATGAACAGACCTGCCCGCTCCAAGCAGTAAACAACCCTGCTATCCACACATACAGCGAACGGTCTCTTAACCTTGGATTGCACTGTACGTTCCGCTGGATTTTCATTGTTGTGGATGTCTCGCATGCTGTCTCTGCACTGACTTCCTCAGTTCCTTCAACCTTGCAGTAGACATGTATGCTCATTGGCTCATTGATCTCAGCTCCCGTCTCACCATCAATGCATACTCTCCCTGCAGGGGCGTCTGCGTGAGCAGGCGTTTGGTGTGTTGCAACACCACGTGCCCGAGCACACGAGGGTTGGGCCCTCTAGCGTGTAGCCATGCGTGGCTTATCCATGTCTGGGAATATGGCGCTCCTGGGGGTTGTGCCGATGCCGGGTGTTCGGACCTCTTAGGCCCCCTGGCGGAGGCAACACACCTCTTTCGCCTCTGCTTCACATAGACGGCACCCCCATACTGACCCACCCAGGCGAAATCGGTAGTTGCCTTTTCCTGTCTTTCTCTCTCCAGCCTTCGTCTTTCTCTCACTTTCCACCTCTCCTCTCTTCTCCTGGCTTTCCTTTAATTCCAATTTTTCCAGGCAGCAAGGGTTAACCTTGTGTGAATAGCCAACCTAGGTTATTTCATGTTTGGTTATAATGATAACGTACAGCTGGCGTTTGCAGGACCTGTTTTTACAGTTCCTGTAGCGTCCCCTTGTAGGGCTCCACAATGGGTGGGTGGCGTTATTGCTGAAAACTACACATTCCTCTATGGATAGTTCGTTCCCTCCACTCCCTGATTGCTCTCAGAAAAGAGGGCGCACCGATGAATTTTTCCAGTATTTTTGTCGGCAAAAAGAATCCTTCCCCCAGATGAACCAATTTGAACAATTTCACCCTTTTTTGTTTCCAAGTCATTGACTGAAGCGTTTGGTCCAGGTTATAAGGCGTTGAGGATGGCAAGCGGTGATCTCCTCTTGGAGCTCCACGATCAGAAGCAGTATGAGAAATTGCCAAAACTAGTGTCATTTGGGGAAACCCAAGCAATTGTAACTCCACACCATACGATGAGCACAACCCGTGGTGTTGTCTCGGACCATGACTTGCTGGAGCTCACTGAAGCTCAACTCTTGGAGGGCTTCAGTGAACAGAATGTTATCAATGTCAAAAGAATTTTGATTAGGCGTGACAGCAAAGAAATCAAAACCAAGCACGTGATACTCGCGTTCGGCTCAAGTGTTCTGCCCGAGTCTATAGAGGCTGGGTACATCAAGCTCTACATTAGGCCATATGTGCCAAATCCCCTCAGATGTTTCAAATGCCAACATTTCGGCCACAGTTCACAGAGCTGCCGTGGCCGCCAAACCTGTACGAAATGCAATGCCGATGAACATACCTCTGAATCTTGCGAGAACACTCTCCACTGTGTAAACTGTGATGGGGAGCACATCGCATACTTATGGTCATGCCCATCCTAGAATAAAGGAAAACAAATTGTCGCAATCAAAGTCAAAGAAAATATATCTTTCAAGGAGGCACGTAGGCGGGTGTCCTACCTGCCTAAGAGCAGCTTTGCCAACGTGGCGCGTCAGGGGGCAGCGTCACAACGGCTTCTGGCGGCTGTCCTATCCACACACAGGGAGCCGGCGGTGACGCTATCCGGGCCCCCAGCGGCTACATCTTGTGCTGTTCCACCACCCCAGAAGAGGGAACCATCAACCTCCAGGCAGATGCTTTCAAAGGCCTCGTCCAACATGCCAGGACCTTGATGTCAAAAACAGCGCTCGGAAGACCGTGTGTCCAGTGCCTTGCAAGAGGCGATGGACACAACAACCAACCAGATGGCGCCACCAGCGTCTAGGAGCGGCGAGCCTCTCTCGACCACTCCAAAAAAAGACAAAACTCTCGTCACGGCGCCTCCAAAGCGCCCGCGAGCTAACCTCGTCTCTTAAACACGCAGCACACAACACATTTATCATAATGGAAACACAAATACTACAGTGGAATGTACGAGGACTTCTAGATAACCTCAATGACATTAGAGAAAAACTACATAAACATAATCCGAAGTTGCTGTTTGTTCAAGAGGCACACCTAAAATTAACGCAGACCAACTTTCTAAGGCAATGTGCCACTTTCCGCAAAAATCGTGATGATGCACTCACCTCCTCGGGGGTGGCGTAGGCATAATAGTTGATAAGGGCCTTGCATGTCACCAAATAAGTCTCTGAACCCCCCTCGAGGCAGTTGCAGTACGAGCGCTGCTATTTGATAATCCAATCACGGTAAGTTCAGTGTACGTCTCCCCTTCTTGTCAACTTACTAAAACTGAATTTGAAAGCTTCATCGATGAACTTCCTCTGCCATATATAGTCGTTGGTGATCTAAATGCACATAGCCCCCCTTTGGGGCGACACGCGTTCTGATGCACATGGGTGCCTGATAGAAAATTTTCTGTTTTCTTCAGGTGCATGTTTATTGAACAAAAAATAACCAACATACTACAATGTTACGCATAAATCACACTCATTCATAGACTTGAGCACAGTTTTGAGCTCACTATTTCCGAACCTGGAGGGGTCTGTTCTCTAGAACCCCTATGGGGTGACCACTTCCCAATTACATTAAAGCTAACAAAACGAAATGCATGCTCGCCGCATTTGGATGGAACCTTGAATCAGCAAACTGGGAACTGTTTTGAGAACTCGCATATTTAGGCGGGGACGACATTCTAATTTTAATATAGATGATGCAGTGGCATATCTAACTGGTTTTATTATTGATGCTGCAACAAAATGCATTAAACAATTTAACTGACTGGCAAAGAATCGTCGCATCCCATGGTGGAATGACGAATGTCGAAAAGCACGCAAAAAATCAAAACAAATCTTGGGGATTGTTTCGCAATTCTCCAACAGCTGAAAACCTTATCGATTACAATCTGGTCAAATCACAAGGCAGGAGAACACGTCCACGTGCAAAGAGACAGAGCTGGGAGCAGTACACATCTGGCATAAATTCTTACAAAAATGAGGCGAAGGCGTGGAATAGGGTGAATAAACTAAGAGGCCGAGAGACGAATCCCGTGCCCTTAGGAAGTACCCAAGGAGATGTCCTGGAAGATCAAGCAGACTGTCTGGGTGAACACTTTGAATATATCTCCAGTGCATCTCATTACACACAATCATTCCTGAGGTTCAAACAACGCGCAGAGCGACAGCCCCTTGATCAGAAATGTGCCCGAAGTGAAGATTACAATCACTTTTTCAGTTTAGCTGAGCTTAAAACTTCTCTTGCTTGTTGCAACAGCTGAGCACCAGGTGGGGACTATATCATGTATGAAATGATCAAGTACCTCCACCCTGAAACACAGAAAACACTCCTCTCACTTTTTAATGTCATGGGGGCCACTGGGTATGTTACATCTTCTTGGAAAGAAGTTATAATAATACCCATACTCAAACAAGTAGTTACAGACCTATCGCTTTGACAAGCTGTCTCTGCAAGCTCTTTGAAAAGATGGTGAACTGGCACCTAATTTATCTCCTTGAGAGCAACGGATTACTAGATCCTTACCAGTATGCTTTTAGAGAAGGCAGGTCGACTGCAGACCTCCTTGTCCACATTGAGGCAAATATAAGGGTTGTCTTCATACACAAACAGTTTTTTCTCTCCGTATTTCTTGATTTGGGGAGAAAGCACATGACACCACATGGCGCTTTGGTATTATCCGAGACCTTTCCGCTATGTGTATCCGCGGCTGTATGTTGAGTGCCATCGAAAGTTACCTTTCTAACTGCACATTTCGTGTAAGGGTGGGCCATGCCTTGTCGAGGTCTTTCACCCAGGAAACTGGTGTTCCGCAAGGTGGTATGCTAAGCTGCACACTCTTTATTGTGAAAATGAATTCTTTACGCATGGCTATCCCGCAAACAATGTCACATTTCTAAGTCGCATGCTGGGGTGTGTTACGCAGCCATTGGTCCATCCTTCTCAGTATCCGGTGTACTGCACCCCGAAAGAAGTATATATACGGCTGACGCCCATGCACTATTGTCGGCTGTGAAGCATATAAGAAAATCAAGTCTTCAAAAAAACAATTATATTTACAGACTCCTTAAGCGTCGTAAAAGCCTTGAAGTCACTCTGTAAACACAAAAACCCGGTACTTAGTGAGCTCTATTCCATTATCTGTAGAGCATATATATCTAACCAGCATGTCATTATATGCTGGGTACCTGGCCATAGAGGCATCGAGAATAATATACTAGCTGACCAAATGGCCACATCACTCACCTCGCAAGCTATTATTTCTACGGCTGCTCTCCCTGTCACAAATCTGAAGCCTTTCTTATGAAAGAAACTGCGAGGCCGCTGGCAATGCTTGTGGGACATTGAAACTAAGAATAAGCTTCACTTGATTAAGCCAAAGTTAGGTTTCTGGCCCCAGAAAACGAAAGCACGACGAGCTGATGTCCTATTCTGTCGACTCAGGCTAGGACACACCTATGGCACCCACAATTTTTTACTGACTGGAAATGAGCCTCCAACCTGTCGTAGATGTGGTGAGAGGCTCACCATTCTGCACGTCCTTTTGGAGTGTCGGGAAGCCAAAGCTCAGAGAAAGAGACATTTTCCTCTTGTATATCGCCAGCACACCCCTTTCCATCCTGCAATGTTTCTTGGTGCAGAAATGTTCTTTGGCACCAATGCAGCTCTGGGTTTCTTGAACGATGTCGACTTGCAAGTTTTTAGTCCCACAAATTCATAGCACATCCTCTTTCTAGAGGATGCCGCTGTGATGGTAGTCTTGTATAGCACATGCTACCAGGCCCTTGCATCTCAAGGGCTCTGTTAAGGCAGTAGTGCTTTTTGCAAAAGTTTATGATATATTTCACTATATCATCATTTTCTCACAGTGTATCTTTCATGTCCATTGTACAGCCCATTAACCATTGGCATAATTTTATCTCCTGTAGGTTTTATGCACTTCAGAGTGACTGTTTTTAGGCCCCTTTACAGCCACGTAACATCTACCCTTCGTTATTCATAGCTCCACTGCGAACTGATTAGCACCGGCTTGGTGCTCTTTGGCCACATTTGGCCCTTGCACCACAAAGCACCACATTCATCACTGGCATACTCTACACCACCTCGCCAATGAGGCTTTGAGCTCTCACACCCGTTTCGCTCAGGAAGAGGACCTTAGGGATGAAACAATGAACGACAATCTTACAGGCATCGGAGTGTGCAATAGAAGTCGGTGGTAACTGCGTTAGACAGGATACCAGTAAGCTATCGCAGGAGACGAAAGATCTCATCAAGACATGCCAATTTATGAAAGCCTCTAACCCTACAGCTAGAATAGAACTGGCAGAACTTTCGAAGCTAATCAACAAGCATAAGACAGCTGACATAAGGAAGTATAATATGGATAGAATTGAACATGCTCTCAGGAACAGAGGAAGCCTAAAAGCAGTGAAGAAGAAATTAGGAATAGACAAGAATCAGATGTATGCGTTAAGAGACAAAGCCGGCAATATCATTACTTATATGGATGAGATAGTTCAAATGGCTGAGGAGTTCTATAGAGATTTACACAGTACCAGGGGAACCCACAACAATAATGGAAGAGATAATAGTCTATAGAGGAATTTGAAATCCCACAAGTAATGCCAGAAGTAAAGAAAGCCTTGGGAGCTATGCAAAGGCCGTGCAGACCGATCAGGCCGCTCACGTACGTCTACGCTCAAGTTCCTTCATCAGCTTTAGTTTATGCCTCCAGTCATTTGCCGAAATGATCAGCTTGCCTGTGGTTACCGGAATACCAGACACGTTCGGCGCTACGACAGATTTCTCGCAAAGCAAGCTGCTTTGATAGCTCGTGCTTGGGGTCGACGACCAAGCGGCTAGCGGAGATGTCTCGCGCGGGCGTGGGCGGGCTCCAAAACAAACGGAAGTGGACGATGTGACGTCGCATCGTGATGCAGAAATGGTGAAGGCGGAGCTCAGCCCCGCTCGCTCGGTGAACGAATTGAGGAGGAAAAGCATGGCTAGGGAGGAGGGTAACTTCTAATCGCTTGTAGCTTCATTAATATGTAATGTATCACTTAAATTGTGGTGCGAATGTTCTACTTAAGCTGTACCCTACGCGTCTACAAAATTTGTCCGAACCATTTCAGGGGCCCTTTAAGGCTCAAAAGCATTCCCTTCCTTCTCCAAACTGCAATTTTTCCTGCTCTGAAAGTTGCTCCAAAAGACTAAGTGCCGCTTCCATCGCCGCGTACACTTGCCTCCCTTGTTTTTATCGAGCTGTTATGGTTGTTCTGTTGGATGGCCCCAGGGGGCAGCGCAATATATATATATGTGTATATATATATATATATATATATATATATATATATATATATATATATATATATATATATATATATATATTGTCGTGGGTAATATGCATGTGGCACTGTGCGGACTGCCACCGCTGCGGCGCGAGACACGAGCTCGGGTTGTTGATGCGAAGCGCCAGGACTCGTGATCTAGAGCTACCTGCGATCCCGCACGCACTGCCTTCTTGTCGATTGGCTGTGGGAACTTTGCGATGGCAGCTGTCTTCTGCGGGTCGGGGCGTACTCCAGATTTGCTGATGACGTGGCCTAGGAATAGAAGCTCATCATAAGCGAAGCGACACTTTTCCGGCTTCAGAGTGAGCCCTGATGACTTGATGACCTCTAATACCGTCGCAAGCCGCTTAAGGTGATCGTCGAAATTTCCGGCGAAGACGACGACGTCATCCAAGTAAACAAGACATGTCTGCCACTTCAATCCTGCTAAAACCGTGTCCATAACGTGCTGGAATGTTGCAGGCGCCGAGCACAGTCCAAATGGCATAACCTTGAACTCATAGAGGCCGTCTGGCGTGATGAAGGCGGTCTTTTCGCGATCTCTTTCGTCGACTTCTATTTGCCAGTAGCCAGACTTGAGGTCCATTGACGAGAAGTATTTAGCATTGCAGAGCCGATCTAATGCGTCGTCTATCCGTGGGAGGGGGTATACGTCTTTCTTCGTGATTTTGTTCAGTCGACGATAATCGATGCAGAAACGTAGAGTGCCGTCCTTTTTCTTTACTAAAACAACTGGAGATGCCCACGGGCTTTTCAACGGCTGGATGATGTCGTCGCGCAGCATTTCGTCGACTTGTTGTCTTATAGCTTCGCATTCTCGTGTCGAAACTCGGTAAGGGCTCTGGCGGAGTGGTCGAGTGCACTCTTCGGTTGTTATGCGATGCTTTGCGACTGGTGTTTGTCGAATCCTCAACGACGTCGAAAAGCAGTCTTTGTATCGTCGAAGCAGACTTCTGAGCTGTTGCTGCTTAATCACGGGGAGACTTGGATTTATGTCGAAGTCTGGCTCGGGAACTATGGTCGTTGGGGTCGATGCGACAGAATCGGAGAGGACAAACGCATCGTTGGTTTCCTGAATGTCCTCGATGTATGCGATCGTCGTGCCCTTGTTGATGTGCTTGAACTCCTGGCTGAAGTTTGTCAGCAACACTTTCGTGCTTCCTCCGTGCAGTCGAGCGATCCCTCTTGCGATGCAAATTTCACGGTCGAGCAGTAGACGTTGGTCGCCTTCGATGACGCCTTCTACGTCAGCGGGTGTTTCGGTGCTGACCGAAATAACAATGCTGGAGCGAGGCGGGATGCTCACTTGATCTTCGAGCACACTCAAGGCGTGGTGACTACGAGGGCTCTCCGGCGGTGTCGCTTGATCTTCCGACAGCGTTATTGACTTCGACTTCAGGTCGATGATTGCGCCGTGTTGGTTCAGGAAGTCCATGCCGAGAATGACGTCTCGTGAACACTGTTGCAGGATAACGAAGGTGGCAGGGTAAGTCCGGTCATGAATGGTAATTCTTGCCATGCAGATTCCACTCGGCGTGATGAGGTGTCCTCCAGCGGTTCGAATTAACGGGCCTTCCCATGCAGTCTTAACTTTCTTCAATTGGGCTGCGATGGGTCCACTCATGACGGAGTAATCGGCTCCTGTGTCTACTAACGCGGTGACTGCGTGGCCGTCGAGAAGCACGTCGAGGTCGGTGGTTCTTTGTCTTGCGTTACAGTTAGGCCTTGGCGTCGGATCACGGCTGTGTCGCGTTGACCTGTGGTTGGTACGTGGCGTCGTCAGGTGGTCTTTCGTCAGCGTGTTCTTTCCTGCCAGACTTCGTCGGGACGGCGGTGTGTCGTCGTTGTTATGTCGTGGAGATAGTCTTTTCGGCGTCTTCGTCGGCGGCGGAGGATCTTCGTCAGTTCGACGAACAGCAACCACACCTCCATCGGTTGCTGCTTTTAGTTTTCCGGATATGGGCTGACTGACCGGCCTCGGGCTGGGCCAGTGTATGGTCGGCGCTGCGGCGACAGGTAGCGGCCTGGTGACGGCGAACGGGACGGTCGTCGAGGGCTTCACTTAGTAGCGGCGAGGTAGTCGGCGATGTCACGAGGGCGTTCACCTTCCCTCGGGCGCTGTGCGTTGACGGCGAAGCCTCGCAGTCCCATCTCCCGGTATGGGCATCGGCGATACACATGGCCGGCTTCTCCGCAGTGATAGCAGAGCGGGCGGTGGTCGGGGGCTCGCCAAATGTCCGTCTTCCTCGCGTAGGTACGCTGGGCGACGGGTGGGCGTGCTGGCGGCGGCGGCGGCGGACGACGGAATTGCGTCGTTGCAGGGCTCTGGCGTGATCGCGGAGGGGGACCTTGACGGCGTGCGATGGCGGCGTATGTCATCGCTTCTGGCTGGGGCTGCGGTAATTGTGGTTGCAGCTCGGGAACTCCAAGCGATCGGTGCACCTCTTCTTTGACAATGTCGGCGATCGAAGCCACTTGGGGCTGCGACGAAGGCAGGACCTTGCGCAGTTCTTCGCGCACAATGGCCCTGATGGTCTCCTGAAGGTCGCCAGAATCCAGTCTTTGGATGGCGTACTGCGGCGTGAGCCCCTGGCGGTTATATTGCCGGGTGCGCATCTCCAGAGTTTTCTCGATCGTCGATGCCTCTGCCGAAAACTGCGAAATAAGTCCTGCGAAAACTTCTTGCTTGACGCCCCGCATCAGGAAGCGGACTTTTTTCTCTTCTGACATTTCCGGGTCGGCGTGCCGGAAAAGACGGGCCATCTCTTGCGTGAAGATCGTGATCGTCTCGTTTGGCAGCTGCACTCTGGTTTCTAGTAGTGCTTGGGCTCGCTCTTTTCGCACGACGCTTGTAAACGTTTGCAAGAAGCCGCTTCGAAACAGGTCCCACGTCGTTAAGGTGGCTTCTCGATTCTCGAACCAGGTCCTGGCGGCGTCTTCCAGTGCGAAATAGACATGCCGCAGCTTGTTGTCGCTGTCCCAACTGTTAAACCTAGCGACCCTCTCATACGTCTCGAGCCAGGTTTCCGGGTCCTCAAATGTTGATCCGCGGAATGTCGGAGGTTCCCTGGGCTGCTGCAGCACGATGGGGGACGCTGGGGCTGCCATTGGGGTTGCCTTGTCCACAATCTTCTTGGTCCTCTCAGGTAGAAGTCCGTGCTCCGGGGGCAGCTGTTGAAGACGGCGGCTTGCTCGATGCTCCGGGACTACGTTGGTGTTCTCTTTGCTGTCCGGGCTTGGATCACAGCTTGTCGGGGGCGTCCGGTACATGAATGAAAAGCACCTCCACCAGATGTCACGTGGTGGTGACATTCAAGAACACAGTAGCAATACTGTGAAGAACAAAACTAACTTTTATTGGGCGAACCTGTGCTGACAAAAACAGGCTACACTTATACCACAACGATAGCGGCGAACACTGTCGGCGATTGTCGAAAATCTGATCAGCGGGTCAAGCGCGTTGGCCTTTAAAGAACAGTCGTCGAATGTTCCAGACTAATCGTTCGGACCCGCGTGCCTTCCACAAAGTTCTACTCCATTCGCGTCAGGCGATGAAATCAGATAACATAAGGTTCGGCAACAACAGACAGCGGATAGAAGCATCGATAACTTTACAAAAACTTCGGATACATGCAGGCACGTCCCACGCTGTGCGATTACATTTGTCAGGCGGCGAAACGTGGTTGCCCGATAAAGATAAGTACACGTGTCAATATATATATATATAGACACCCTCCCTGCAACCGAGGGGTAAGTTGGGCGTGGCGTGGAACTAGTGCGTGTGTCGTTCATTTGGAACCACTGACCATGCTCGGTGCGTCCCTTCGAAACACTACAGAACCTTCGTGTACTATTCATTATCAGTTCCAGCGATCATGTGCCCCTATATTGTGATGGCAGATCACAAGGAGCAGAGTGCACTCAAAAACAAATTGCCGTATTTTTGTACCTATAACTGACACAAAACATTCTAAAAATTTTACAGTAAGGTCAGGATCAGGGTGCAGGCTACTGGAATTTCGATTTGAAGTTTTGCTCCATAGCAGCACAGCATGCACTGCCGCAAAGGCACACTTGAGGGCAAGGTTCTCGACTAGCCACACCATCGTTATGAATCAGTCAATCAATCAATCTTTATTTCCATTCTGTCAAAGATGCAGAGAGAACGACTGTGGCAAAAGGTGTTTGTCAGAACAGCTTGACTACGTCACAGCCCCATAGAAAAATTTCAGAGCAGCAAGAGCACTACCATAAAATAAATCAAAAATTGAAACTTAAGAGACAGCCTAGTACTATAGGGGACACACTAAGTAATGGAAATGTAAAGTTAATACAGAAAAGTTAAAGCAGTTTTTACAATCGTCATAAAAAATACAAAACAGTTTCTTAAAAAAAATGGATATCTGAAATGCTATCAGATTACAAATATCTAGAATAAATACACTGGACCCGCCGTGGTTGCTCAGTGGCTATGGTGTTGGGCTGCTGAGCACGAGGTCGCGGGATCGAATCCCGGCCACGGCGGCCGCATTTCGATGGGGGCGAAATGCGAAAACAGCCGTGTGCTTAGATTTAGGTGCACGTTAAAGAACCCCAGGTGGTAGAAATTTCCGGAGTCCTCCACTATGGCGTGCGTCATAATCAGAAAGTGGTTTTGGCACGTAAAACGCCATAATTAATTATTATTAAATACACTGAATATACCGGAAAAAACAAGACATGTCCTGGGGAACCCCATCATTTTTCTAACCTTTTGTGGTGAAGCTCCATTCTCCCCTCCTGGATTGTTGGTCATTGTCCTCCTCTGCATGGGTCGTGATATTGAGTTTAGCAGTTTGCAAATAGTGCACATGGTTACACTGGAAGCATAGCGTGGAAAGCATGATCGACAAAGACTAGACAGCACAAGCGCTTTCCTTTCCATGCTATGCTTTCAGTGTAACTACGTATTAGCAACCAGCCCAAGCCTACACTCTTCTGAAGTACACATGGCACTGGCAAAGTAGAACTTGGATCACGATAGGCCATGCTGAATGGCCCAGCTCCCGTCCAAAAAAAGTAACGCAGAGTCACTGGCTAAAGATACAACGTGAATATGTAATTTATCCAAAATAGATACTATTTTTCTAAACATCTGAGGATTGTACGCAGTTATTTCCATGGGTTATACGTGCACACATTTGATTTTTTTCTTCCTCGGCTGTTCTGGAAGAGGATGCAGGTTGTATGTGGTTGCGGGTTATATGTAGAAAACTATGGTATACTCTAGTGGGGGCTCCTTGCAATCTCAACTTACGTAAACAATGCCAAAGTTCAGCCTGTGATAAGAAGAAACCCACTGATGATTTCTCATATGAGACAAATTTCTTGTGCCAGCAAATCATCAGTTTTGCAAGTGCCAAATAAGGCCTCCAGGCATGAAGTGCTCATTGAGGTTAAGAGAGCAAGCTTGGTCAAAGCATTTTTCAAAGTGTTCTCTGAGGCCCAAGGAATCCAAGAGAGTTGTCGAGCACTCCACATTCTGTCACTTATGATTTTTGCTTTCCTGTAAAATACTTTTTATAAGTGACTTCACAAACAGGGTCATGAAACATTCAAATGCAGAAATAGCTTGTAAAGTAAAAACGACCATTAGAAATTCTTATGTGCCATCATACTTGAAGTCACCCTGAAAATTTCTGAACTAATAAAAAAAACATAGCTTGTCATTAAATTTAGCTTCTGTGTTTTTTTGGGCATTTCACAATAACTCTTACTTTTGTTTTATTTGTGCAGCATTGAGGCCTTCTATTTCTCCGTCAACTGCCAACTGTGGCAACTCAAAGGAAGGATGCCTCCACCAATGTCACCTATGTGACTATGAGGCTGATGAAGTGTTTCATCTGGAAGCACATGCCAGCGTCCATACTGGCGAGAAGCCATTTCAGTGCCCTTCATGCCATAAGAGCTTGTCGAACAGATACAACTTAAACGTTCATCTGCGCACCCACACAAGCGATAAGCCATTCGAGTGCCCTTTATGCCCCCATAGCTTCTCACACAAATGCTACCTCAAAGACCACCTGCGCACACACACAGGCGAGAAGCCATATCAGTGCCCTTCATGCTCTCGGGGCTTCAAAAGGAGTTGTGACTTAAAGTGCCACCTGCGCACCCACACAGGCGAGAAGCCATTTGAGTGCCATTCATGCTGTCAGAGTTTCTCGCAACAGGGCCATCTAAAAGCCCACCTGCGCACCCATACAGGCGATAAGCCATTTGAGTGCCCTTCATGCTCTCAGAGCTTCGCACGCAAGTCTACCCTGAAAGTCCACCTGCGCAAACACACAGGCGAGAAGCCATATCGGTGCCCTTCATGCTCTCGGGGCTTCAAAAGGAGATGTGACTTAAAGTGCCACCTGCGCACACACACAGGCGAGAAGCCATATCTGTGCCCTTCATGCTCTCGGGGCTTCAAAAGGAGATGTGACTTAAAGTGCCACCTGCGCATCCACACAGGCGAGAAGCCATTTGAGTGCCCTTCATGCTCTCAGAGCTTCACACAAAAGTCTAACCTCAATGTCCACCTGCGCACCCATACAGGTGAGAAGCCATATCAGGGCCCTTCGTGCTCTCAAGGCTTCAAAAAGAGATATGGCTTAAAGTGCCAACTGCGCACCCATACAGGCGAGAAGCCCTTCATGGGTGCGTCAAGTGCCCTTCATGCTCTTAGAGCTTCTCACAACAAGCCCATCTAAAAACCCACCTGTGCACCCACACATGCGAGAAGCCATTTGAAGTGCCCTTCATGCTCTCAGAGCTTCTCGCAACAGGCCCACCAAAGCCCACCTGCACACCCACACAGGCGAGAAGTCATATCAGTGCCCTTCATGCACCCAGAGCTTCTTACAAAAGGTCCACCTTGAGGCACACGAGGCAAGAAGCCATTTCAAAGCCCTTTATGCCTTCAGAGATTCTCGTTGAAAAATGCCCTGAAGACACACCAGCTCATTCATACAGGTGACCGGCCATATAGTTGTAACGTCTGCTCCAGGTCCCTTATGCAGTCTCATCAGTTGAGCAGACATAAAAGATCACAGCACCATGATACGCTAGGGAAGGTCAACAACCATGTTGAACGAGAATCTGAATTAGAAATCTACAAATGTGTAGCTTGTGTCATAGTGTCCTACTGGATAAGTTAGCACACGTGTCTCCATGCGCTCATAAAGGGAAGGTTTAGCTCAGGTCCAACTCTTATGCTGCCTATTCAAATACATGTAAAATGCAGGAACACTTTTCTGAGATAACCACTGGACCAATTATTAGGAAATTTGTTGCTTTTGTGACAAAAAGTTAAATTCTAGTGAGTGCTGGATGCAGAATCTTGATTTAAGGCCTTAATGTTATAATAGGAATTTACAAAGATTTGAAAGAAATTGAAACGAGAAGTTATTAAATTCGCAGATCTGCGCCAGGAATAGTTATCGTAGTTCTGTAAACTGCGTACGGTAGCTCATCCAAAGCAGTGAAATTTGATGTCTCAATTTATATCTTTCGTCAACTTGTTACATTGTTTATGAGGTTTTTTTCAAAGTCCTACTCACATAATAGTGCTATATTTGAAAGCCTTGTTTAATATGTCAGTTATGTCCGCTTTAGATGTGTCCTATTTGATGCGTTTGACAGAATTGTGATATCGTTTTTCATTGCCGAGTTAGAATTCTACACTTGATAGTTTTGCTTTCGGAAAATTTGTGATTTTCAACAATTTTTATTAGATTCACGGCCTAAATAAAGCATTCACTATGAACAGTCACGAGATTCTAACCATTTCTTTTAAATGCAACAAAACCTCATCAAATTTGCTGCAGCAGTTGTCAAGAAAAAAAAATTTATTTTCTCATGTATTTAGATAGGAGCCCTTAAACTACACATTCCTCTTAAAGAGTCCCTGAAACACTATTTTTGGGGTCATCCTATTTGCTCTAGATGTTTTCTCAGCATGTTATCGAACACAGAGCTACAGGTATTATGAGAACTGACCCACACGAAGCCATTCTAGCTGACAAAAAACATTCCTAATACAGTAAACCTCAATATAATCAAGTCTGTAACATCGGCGATTTACTCTGTTATATTGTGAATTTTTTTCATTAAAAAGTATTCAATATTCATTCTGATCTCAAAAATTAGTGTTTGCATGCCCCTACAGAATATGTATGTTAATTCTAATACTTATTATGGCACTACAGACGTCTGAATGACCTGATTTCTATGAATACTTTTTTTTTTCAGTATTGTCTTTTGGTACATATGGACTTGTCATGTTAGATCAACTCACTTTGGTGGGCGAGCTGGATTGAACCTGTGATAGAGCGTGTAAGTGCAACTGCACGAGGATGTAGAAAGAAACAAGTACACAGAGACAGCGCTGACTAGGTTCTGATATACAAGGTTCATCCTGGAGTCTCTTGATCTTACTCTATTTACACCTCTTTTTTTTACCTTGAGGTACATTTTTAGAGCAATTAATTGTTCAATGAGCTTTCCTATGTCTGTCTCATGAGAGCACCAAATAAATGCTTGTGTTTAATGAGTGTGCATTGTCTCTTCCTGGTACGTTAATACTTGAATGACAGCATGCAATATACGGTTGTTAGCATTTTATTGTATCTGGGGCTACACGAGAAGTTAAGTGACGGCAGTTGGAAGTTCATTATTAACACAGAAAGAACTTGCTATAACAACATACATGAGTAATTTGAGTTTTCAGTCAAATGTAGAGTCCGCCGTGCCTGATTCATTCCTACATTTTATTTCGACTAATGTATCATCATTTATATTTTTACTATTTACATTTTGAGTGGGCATACATCTGCACTGTAAAATACATTGCTGCACAGATGGCAAGAAATTGGGGCAATCGTGTTTTTCGACATTTAAAAATATTCTTTCTGCATTGTAGTTGTGCCTGTCTCTTGTAAAGAATTTATTTCTTCACCAACAATATTGCGCGCCGGACATGTTTTTAAGATAATAAATCCAAGAATTCATTAAGGGTGTGTGAATATTTGATACATTAAAATAGGCACTTCGTAAATGCAAGTATGTTCTAATAGCCATAGAACGTTTAAAATGTTACCTCAGCACAAATTAAGCTCAAATGGAAGCAAAAGTATGATAAATGTCACACCCGTGGGCGTAATATAGGCATAAAATATGAGAAAGTGCATAATGGAGGCTGTATACGTTTCTAAGGGATCTACACTTTCCTGGCTATATGGGGATCATTTGCGCTGTCTAAAGAGCCCTTTGTATACGAGCAATTTCCTCATTCCTTCCTTGTTCTCTATTTGTGCTTTTAGTAAACAGTGCTTCGAAAAAAGTGCTTTCAAGAAAATGCTTCATAATGCACGATGGAACCACAGGAACTTGCCAATGTAATGAACACCAGGAAGTGCGCTTTGTTTTACATATATTTTGATATTATACCACGTCTTTCAATAGTCACTGTCATTTATACTGCCAGATGACTGGAAAATTGCTAAAGTAATACCCATTTTTAAATCTAGTAATAAGAATTCACCTGCAAACTACCGTGAGATATCACTCACATGCATCTTCTGCAAACTTCTTGAGCTTATAGTCGCCTCCCATGTCTACAACCACCTGGAGGATAACAAATTCTTCCTTCCAAGCCAGCACAGGTTCAGGAAAAACATGTCATGCGAAACACAGCTACTGGATACTAATTCCCTTTTTCTTGATTTTGCCAAAGCTTTCAATTGTGTCGCCTATTGCTGTGTTATTTCTAAACCATGTGCCCTTCAGTTAGAATCTCTCACTTTATTGCAGCTTCAGAATTTCCTTTCCCTTTGCAAGCTCTTCGCGACGGCTAATAATTCCTCCTCTCATTCTTCATATGTCTCTTGTGGCGTTCCACAGGACAGCATTCTAGGCCTGATTTTTTTTCTTGACCTTCATAATTCATCTGCCAAATAAAATTTAATCAAGTATTAGAATATTTGCCAATGACTGCATGTTATACAGGGCAATAAACTGTCCCGACGAACACCTTATCCTTCCAGATGATGTTAACATTATCTCTAACTGGTGTAACACCTGGCTCATGGCCCTAAATAAAAACAAATGCAAAATTATTTCTTTTGGACGTAGGCGTGATGTTTCTTATTTTTCCTACCACATACAAGGAGACAAGCTGTCGCAGACATCATTTTATAAATATCTTGGCATTTACCTTACACCAGGCCTTTCCTGGTATGATCACATCTGTGCTGCCTGTGTGAAAACCTTAAAAACAGGTGATTTACGCCGCAACCTCCGTCATTGTCCCTCTAATGTTCGGAAATTATCCTAACTTTCCTTCGCCCACAACTTGAACGTACCTGATCTATTTGGTCTTCTACCGCTCATTATCAAATTAAATGTCTTGAAGCAGTTCAGAACAGAGCCACCATTACATTTGAAATAAGTATGACCACCATTAAGTGTCAACCCGCTTAAACTCAATCATTTTCTTCAACCATTGGCCATTCACGGTCAAATGTGTCTTCTATACCCGTTTCACAAGTACGTCTACAGCAATAAAATCACCTCGTTACATCTTGAATGCCACCTTTTCACCTCACGAAGGCTACCTAATCACCTCAGCTTCACGCGCATCTTTGGTAATGCGAATGCTTTTAGCACATCTGCAATTCCACAAGCTATCCGCATGTGAAATGATCTTCCTGGTGATATCGCCTCTGATAATAACCGGAATATGTTTCTTCACAAGCTTGAGGTGAATTTTTTGCATAGCACTCTATTGTCACGTGTTAGTGACGGTGAAGAAAGCAGCCAAACTGTCAATTGTGAAACGTGTTTTATTCGGTGAACCTGTGGCCTCAAAAACTGGCTGCACTCAAAGTGCAACGATAGCGGCGAACACAGTCGGTAGCCTGTGAAAATCTTATCGGCCGGTCAAGCGTTTCGGCTTTTTACATGAGGCATCGAAGGTTCCAGAGTAATCGGTGATACCCGCATGTCTTCCAGAAAGTTCTACATAACTCGCCTTGTGCATACATGCAGTCAGATTACACAAGGTTCGGCGACGACAGACAGCGAATGAACCATCGATAACATTTCATAAACTTGCGATACGTAGAGGCGTGTCCTTCGCTGAGCGATAACATTTGTTAGTTGATGAAACATGGTCATTTGATAAACAAGTGGGCATGTCAATATCAAAACTGAACATTTTTCTCTACTACATCTTTCTTAGAAATATCGGTTGTGGCGGCCACATTTTAATGGGGGCAAAATGCAAAACCCTGTCTCTCATTCATTGGGGGCATGTTGAAGATCCCCTGGTGGTCACAATTATTTCGTGGTCCTCCCCCCCTCCCCTACGGTGTGCCTCGTAATCAAATCATATTTCTGCCACGTAAAACCCCCAAATACAATTCAATTCAATAGAAAAGAAGCTTGGCTGTCTTGCACAGGAAGTATTTTGGCAACTAACTTCAGTTCTACATAAATACTGAGGCAGAGCAAACGCGTAGCAGGGCATGATCACCTTCTGGAATAAGGTAGAAAATGGCGTAGTTTCGGTACCTGCGCACGTGACTGCATGACCGTGGAAACAAGCAGATGAAGCGGAAGTACATCTCTCTTGTTTCGCACACATTTCGCAGACACGCATACATGCCATTTGTGTGTTTCAATATATCTCTAAGCTTCAATTCGTCAGTTCAAGCAACAGATCACACCAATAACAGATGTTGCCTTGAATAATTATCGAAGCCACGTGTCACTGCGAGCGATGTCACAATGCGTACACGAGCATGTAGGCGCAGGGACACGAGGACGTCACCGTGCAGCTTGGAGAGCGGTTGCCACTAGGGAAAAGGAAAACAGTGTTCGGATTGAAATTTCAGACCATTCCGCTGCCCTTAGCGGTGTAATTATTTGCCAACATGATGCTTACCATGCATTGTATCCACTGCGCTTTTCAGCTCAAAATAGCCAGACCTGGTGAGGGGCCCTTTAAAGCAGTCACACAAAGCAGTCGTATCTGAGCACGCAGTCGCTCAATTCCTTACAGACCTGTTGGGAATTTCCTCCTTTGTTGTGACCTTTTTACTGCTTTTTACCATACGTGCTTTCAAGAAATTTTTAATATGAAATGGTCGCATTGGCCACCGTTCTCTGAATGTATAAGACTTGTGAAATCATCCTGTATGCATCACAGCTGTCATCTGCATTGCAAAGCACCATCAAAGCTGTGTTTGCTTGTTATCCCTAGGGACTAAAGCAAATGAGATCCTACACAACACAATTTAATAACCCTGCTAACGGCTGTTGATTGATACGCTTACAATGAAGAATTGTAAATGCTGACAACGCAGAACTGTACGAAAGCAATATTTGACAATAATGACTCGCTGATATTCTTTATTTTCTTCAGCTAACTGCTGATGTATCGACATTTTGTTCTCCTCAACAGCACCTTGTGCAGGTAAGCACTATCACGGTGCGAAGGTTATATTTACTACTGGCTCAAACTACTCAATTCCTAATTGTCATAATTTAGTCCACTTTTAATCGGCCTGTGACTTTATGTGCAGGAAGCTGTGATTTACGAATAGGCAAGAAAGTTGGAAGTGAACATAATCAATACGGAGCACCACTGTTTCGACGGCATCTGCTGTCTGAATCCGAGGAAAGTATTTAAAGAAGCACACTCGTACTTGCAGCAAAATGAATCAATGATGGCTACCGCTGTCCTTCCAAACAAACTGATTCAGGATAACTCGTGACTAATTCTTAGCATCTCCTAATGATTAATTTTTAATCGCCGTTCAAGTTACTTATCATTTGACATCCATGACACTGTGCTCTATTATAGTAAGGCAACACTGAACTGAGGTTATCACTAGTGATCACTAATCACTTTTCATTATCATGTAGCAATGGTAGCAGAAATAATGCTCATTCAATGACATTTTGATAGATATCAATGACTATCGATGACTGATATCGATGATACCAGTCATCGTGTGATCATCAGTCATCATGTGATCAGTCGTCAGTGTGATAGATATCGATGACTATGTGTTCAGGAATCTGCACCTGGCACCGTTTAACGCGAGAACGTTATCTAATGAGGCGAGTCTAGCAGTGCTATTGGAGGAATTAGCGGGCAGTAAATGGGATATAATAGGGCTCAGGGAGGTTAGGAGGGCAAAAGAAGCATATACAGTGCTAAAAAGCGGGCGCGTCCTGTGCTACCAAGGCTTAGCAGAGAGACGAGAACTAGGAGTCGAATTCCTGATACATAAGGATATAGCTGGTAACATACAAGAATTCTATAGCATTAACGAGAGTGTGGCAATTGTCGTGAAACTTATAAGAGGTACAAATTGAAGGTCGTGCAGGTCTACGCACTTACATCTAGTCATGATGACCAGGAAGTCAAAAGCTCCTATTAAGACGTGGAATTGGCGATGGGTAAAGTGAAAACAAAATGCACTATTAGCGGCGATAATTAGGAGTGGCTCCCTCTCGCGAGTGACGTCATGGCCAGGACGCCGCCCGCTCCGGCTCGCTCGGCTGCCGCGCGCACTCGTTCCCTTCGTGTATGCTTGGGGTATGGGTGGCTCGAGCTGTACGTATTGAAGGATACGTCGGCTTTTTTCAGCTGCCATGCCTTAACAACAGTTTCTGTGGTTAAGCGCGCGCGAGTCTAGAAACTTCGCGGCTTGGATATCGCAAGCTATGTAGCGTTAAAGGGGTCTACTGGTTTTGCAATGCATATATGTGCCGTGTCTATCGGTAAATTTTGCGGAAAAGGAATGTCTGCAAATTCAACACTTGAAGTTTTGTATGATACCTTGCTAAACACTTAGCATTCCCTTAGTATTTAGCTATGACAGACATTGCATTTTACATGGAAGAAAAATCTCTGTAATTGGCGTCAGCATGTTATCCGATGTTAGAAAGACACGGCCCAGTGAAGCTGTCATCATGGTTCTTATTACTCTGGTGTGTTTTATTTAAATATGGCCATTCATTATAGCGTAAAAAATAGGCGCGCATTTCTTATGAAAATGTTTGCTGCCGCTTTCATCCCCCTCTGAAACAGGGCTCCAAAAAACGAATTGCTCATGGCTGCTAACACGACGGCGCGTCATGTACAGTATTTACATAGTTAATTCACAAACACCGTAGTAGAAATCAGCTGAGAGAAAAGTTTTGTTGTTGACATCCAGAGCCAATAAATTGAAAGTGATGAAATGTTTCATAGTGGCCCTCAGTAGCCTTTATCGACAATATGGCACACCCCTGATCACGTAACGGTAGCAATCGACTGTCCGTATGGCGAGGCATGCTATGTTTGCCAAACCCATCAGTTCACTACAACTTCGAATTGAAACCATAAAGCATTTTTTTACAGCGCCAACTGGAATGGCTAAAGTATTCCCGAGCTACTACAGCGCAGCTTAGACTGCCTAGAAAAGTAAAATTCAAGCAGCTTCTGTCTCACCATGTCTCGATCCAGCGTTCTTTAATTATAATAACGGATAACTATTCGCTTCGTTGCTATATAAAAGAGAACCTTGCCCAATCCAATCGCAAACATTCATAAAGAAAGCACCACAAGCCTTGCATATACTTTCGCTTGATTTCTGACCCTCCATCGTGGGGGGGGGGGGGGGGGGGAATTTCGATATCGTTAATATGTCCCATACTACTAGTGATTGACGCTTGGACTTCTTTCTGACTGCAGCCATGCAGTCCAACAGGCATACTTCACTAAAAAAAGTGGGCCGAGAAGCCTGTGTCAGTTCACCAAATAGATTAGTCATGTATATTCCTCAAGCAGCAAGCACCAGTAAATTTCTTAAGCGAGTGAAACGTGTAGCACGGAAATAAAAATATATATTGGTACATTCCTATTTGTATTCTGTAAATAGCTGTAAGCCTTCATTAACTTTACATCAAATTTCCGACGCTTAAAATAAACACGTGAAGAACCGCCTAATGTTGCCAAGCAGTTAAAGAAGCAAGTGGTGCTTGTAGAATCTAAACTCCAGTATTAGTTAAGTCCCCGTGTTACTGCCGAGCGTTTCTGTGAAGAAATGCAAAAATTCGATATTATACCATGAAATCAACGTAACTGTTGTAGCTGTCATATATAGCTAGTGTTTGTGACATACTCGCTGCACCGCGGCAGGTATGGTATCATAACTGGATTCCTCTATGCTATGTGTTTGCGATTGTCCATCTGCGCATGAAAAACCCGCAATGGGCTGGTCTGCGCTCCTTCGGCTGCCACTGTAGCATTGCCTTTGAGAGCTGCATTATGGTCTAAAAAATTAGCTCTTCGAATAAATGTTCGCAAAGGAAGACGTCGTAAAAATATATTTGAGACGACCAGCATAAGTACGCAAGCAGAGAGAACGAGGGCGAACAAACGAAAACACCGCAGAAAGCGCCCGGAGAACACCCGACCTGTAGCAGACGACAGGCGCGAGTCCTTGCCCTGACGTCACGCGAGCGGCTCTCGCAGCGCCCCTGTAGTTCGTTCTCGGGGCTAATACTGATGGGCCACTTAAATGCCAGGGTAGGCAGGAATCAGGCTGAAGACAAGTCAGTGGGGGAATATGGCATATGTTCTAGGTACAGCAAGGGAGACTTATTAGTAGAGTTTGCAGAACGGAATAATATGCATATAATGAATACCTTCTTCCGCAAGCGGGATAGCGGAAAGTGGACATGGAGGAGCCCGAATGGCAAGACTAAAAATGAAATAGACATACTATGTGCTAACGCTGGCATCATACAAGATGTGGACCTGCTTGGCAAGGTGTGCTGCAGTGACCATAGGATGGTAAGAACTGAAATTAGCCTCGACTTGAGGAGGGAACTGAAGAAACTGGTACATAAGACGTCGATCAATGAGTTAGCGGTAAGAGGGAAAATGGAGGACTTTCGGATCAAGCTACAGAACAGCTATTCGGCTTTAACTCGGGAAGAGGGCCTTAGTGTTGAAGCAATGAACGACAATATTATGGGCATCGTTAAGGAGTGTGCAACAGAATTCGGTGGTAACTTTGTTAGACTGGATACCAGTAAGCTATCGCAGGAGATGAAAGATCTCATTAAAAAATGCCAATGTATGAAACCCTCTAACCTTACAGCTAGAATAGAACTGGCAGAAGTCTCCAAATTAATCAACAAGCATAAGACGTACAGCTGACATAAAAAAGTATAACATGGATAGAAATGAACATGCTCTCAGGAACGGAAGAAGCCTAAAAGCAGTGAAGAAGAAACTATGAATAGGCAAGAATCAGATGTATGCGTTAAGAGACAAAGCCGGCAATATCGTTACTAATATGAATGAGATAGTTCAAGTGGCTGAGAAGTTCTATAGAGATTTATACAGTACCAATGGCACCCACGACAATAATGGACGAGGGAATACTCTAGAGGAATTTGACATCCCACAAGTAACGCCGGAAGAAGTAAAGAAAGCCTTGGGAGCTATGCAAAGGGGGCAGGCAGCTGGGGAGGATCAGGTAACAGCAGATTTGTTAAAGGATGGCGGGCAGGTTGTTCTAGAAAAACTGGCCACCCTGTATTTGCATCGCCTCATGACCTCGAGCGTACCGGAATCTTGGAAGAACGCCAATATAATCTTAATCCATAAGAAAGGGGATGCCAAAAACTTCGCTGATGATATTCGCTGATGATATTGCATTGCTTAGTAACTCAGGGCACCAACTGCAATGCATGCTCACTGATCTGGAGAGGCAAAGCAGAAGGGTGGGTCTGAAAATTAATCTGCAGAAAATTAAAGTAATGTTTAACAGTCTAGAACAGTGGTTTACGATAGGTAGCGAGGCACAAGAAGTGGTGAGGGAATACATCTACTTAGGGCAGGTAGTGACCGCGAATCCGGATCATGAGACTGAGTTAATCACAAAAATAAGATTAGGCCCGGGTGCGTTGCGCAGGCATTCTCGGGTCATGAATAGCAGGTTGCCATTATCTCTCAAAAGAAAAGTGTATAACAGCTGTGTCTTAGCAGTACTCACCTACGGGGCAGGAACGTGGAGGCTTACGAAAAGGGTTCTACTTAAATTGAGGACGACGCAACGAGCTATGGAAAGAAGAATCATGGGTGTAACATTAAGGGATAAGAAAAGAGCAGATTGGGTGAGGGTATAAACGCGAGCTAATGACTTCGCAGTTGAAATCAAGAAAAAGAAATGGGCATGAGCAGGGCATGTAATGAGGAGGGAAGGTAACCGATGGTCATTAAGGGTTACGGACTGTTTCTAAGAGAAGGGAAGCGTAGCAAGGGGCGGCTGAAAGTTAGATGGGCGGATGAGATTAAGAATTTTGCTGGGGCAACATGGCCACAGTAAGCACATGACCGGGGTAGTTGGAGAAGTATGGGAGAGGCCTTTGCCCTGCAGGGGCGTATCCAGGCTGATGATAATGTGTACGATTGACGGCTACCGCAGTCATACCAAACAAAATGGTTTGTGATCACTAGTGACAAATTCCTAGCATTTCCTAGTTATTAAACTTGAATTGTAATTTCGCACATTTTAAAATTTGGTGCCCATAAGCTTATGCTGTAGGAAAATGCAAAAACACCGAATGGAGCATATCGCTATTGATGACTAATCACTGTACATTATCAGTTACCAAGGGTAGAGAAATATGCCTATATAATGACATTTTGATAGATGCCAATCATGATGTGCACGAGGGATGGCTGCCACTGTCATAAAGAAATATGTCATCTGTGATCACCAGTGACTATATTTTTGCATCTATTAGTTATGATAATTGAATTGTTGTTTAAAAAAGCTTTTTTTTTGACATCCATTATGCTATGATGCATACAAATGCAAGAGTACTGAACTGAGCTTATCACTAGTGATCGTTATTAAACCTCCGATATCAATTAGGAATGTTGACTGATTAAAACTCATTTATTGACACCTTTATTTCTGCCATTTCTGCCATTAAAGACGTGCACGAATGATGGCTGCAACTGTAACACAACACTAAGTGATTCATCATCACTAGAGACTCAATCTTAACATCTCGTTATTATATTATAGTTATTGAATTGCCATCTCAATGGCGTTTCATTTGACATCCATGATGCTATTCTGCATGAAAGTAGGAGAACATTGCAGTGAGTGCATCACCAGTGATCACTAATAATTCGGCATTATCACTTAGCAGTGGTAACAAAAATGTGTTCATTTTATTACAGCTGGATTGATAGCAATGACGGCATTCACGAGTGAAAGCTGCCACTGTGACAGTCAAATAAGTGAATAATATTCACTAGTGACTGAAGTATACGGCTTCATATTACGCATAGTTGAGTCACTTGTTTTATCAGATTTCATTTGATATACATGATGGTATTGTGTGCAATATAGCGAGAACACTGAACTGCGCATTGTATTTCACTTGTGCTCACTACTTACTCGAGCCTATCAATTAGATGTATTATGTAGGTAATTGTTATTTCATATGCATTTTAGTGATAACGATGACGAATTGTTTGATTGGAGTTACAGATATTGTAGTAAAATAGTGAATCGTATAGGCTAGTGACCGAAGCCTACCGGTGCCTAGTGATTATCATGGAATCACTCGTTACTGTTCTATTTGATAGCGATGACAAAATCATATATGTATCAATAACTCTTAACGATCCCATGAGGACATTTCCTTTCAATTAATTGCGAGTATTGTCATCTGCTGTGTTGCTATCGTGACAAAGAAGAGAAAAAGAACTCCAAAAGTTGTTGTCAGTCATGTGGCAGGAAAGCTACTGGTCCCTCACCTGGTCCTCTTATTTTGAAAGTATAATAACGCTTAACATTTTAACAAAATTTCACTTGCCTTGAAATTCAAACGTTCTTGAATTGCGTTATGCTTGGATTAAATTCACTGATGTTTGTATTATTTTGGCTGGTGTTTGGATTACATTCAGTGGACGTGCTTGATTACATTGAGTGGCACTCAGGTTAAATTGACTGGCACTTAGATTAATTGAAGTGACGCTTGCCTTAAATTGACGCGCCTCACAACAAATTGATTTGCCTTGGATTGAATGGCAGAACCTGTAGTTTTGAGTGAATTAGGGTTTCTTCGAGTGTCAGTTTTTGCAAAAGAGGAAAAATTCCGACCAAGATATTTTAGTGTGCAATTAGCATTGATGGTGAAATAACTAAGACGCATATTCCCAGACAGATCATTAGTTTTGTAAAAGTGAATGCATTCCTGGGCCTTAACTGATGATGGCGGAGTTTCATTCAATAAGAAGTTAAATCTCGACATAACAAACATTACTCTAACGAAATTCTAAATATATTGAAGTATTTAACTTCATTACCTCTTATCCACAGAACACCATGTATTTAGAACCTCAGTATAATGAAGTGTGTTTGCTTAAGCTTCCCCCCCCCCTATGTAACAAAATTTCACTACCACCGGAAAGGAATGCCGAGACAATAAATGGAAACTTCCCCCTACCCAGATGGTCAGGTGATTGTATTAGAAGCGGCCCCTTTCCAACGTACTTCTCAACCTCTCAAATCGTACCTCTCAAATCGTGCGCTGCATGACAAGAGCGATGGCTGAAGTGGAGCCGCATTGTGTCTGTATAAAGTCCAAGTGTGAAAAGATCCCATCGCGCCCCACGCACTGTGTGCTTTAGGTGCGAGTGAAAGTGTGCAAGGGTAAGACAAGAAAGCTGGTGGCTTCATGACTGCCCCTTCCCGCGAGACGCAAAGGGGAAGGAAGTGGAGTGAGCTCGTGGCAACGCGATCAAGTGCGCAAGGGGATCTCGATTTCTGGCGTGCATCTTGGCTGCAGCTGGGCATGCCTGTAAGCGTGGCTGAGCAAATACGCAGCTGTGCACCCTGCTTTAGAGGTAATCTGCTGCATCTACAAAAAGTAGGTGTGCTGAGATGGCTTCACAGTATGTGAGCTGTCTTACCGCACGTTTAGTATTGGAGGTTGTGTAATCTCGATTTTCGGTAACCTGTTGGAGCGAGGAGCAGACGAAGCATTCGCTCCCTGCTGCCTTTCCAGATAGCGCCGTTCCAGTGACGGCGACGCTATCAGCCCTGCGGGTGGAGTACACGCGAAAGCATAGCTGGCTTCGCTTAATTCGTGCCGCTGAGAAGATGTCATCGACTACGTGGCATGAAAGTGTATCATTCATCGCCGACTCCCAAATTTATCAGAATGAATTGGTTTCTCATTGTAATTTGCTTTCCTTCGATGGCCCGATAATTTAGAAATTCTTGCAGCCCCATTCCATGTAGAAAATTAGATGAGTGCACTTATTTACATAAAAGGTCGAATTTCAATACAACAAAATTTTGCTATAGTGAAGCAAATTGTCGATTTTACCGACTTCTTTATATGGAGGTTTATCTGTATATCTATACTTATTGCCATTTCTCACAGGATGTTATATGCACATAGGTCTACACTTCACACCATTAAGTTTCATTTTCTGTTTGTTACCCCAAACTGACACGTTGTGGGTATCCCCTTGCCACTTTTATGAATCACCAGGGTTAGTAACCGTGTGGTATATTACTGGTTCATGTAATCCTTGCAACAAATTCTTCCTTTTTCTTGGCATATGATCAAACAACGGCTGTGCTTTGCTTTCCATATGCAAGTCCGGTTTCGAACTTCTTCAAACAAGCGTCGAAGAACCGCTCCTTGTAATTGTGGTTTGATCAATGAAGAAACGGCATATCAACTCTAAGGAGGCATAGCAGGTGCTGGCCTAGCAATGCGATCCGCAGCATTGTTGGACTGTTGCCATAGCAACACCCACTCATAAGGCTTCTCTCAGCGTGCTGCTGTGATGAGCCATTAGAAAAGCCTATTGCAATGAAAACTTCGTCAAACCGGCCCCTGATGTTTTTTTGTATGTTATATGTGTGTTTGTGCTTTTTCTATGTGGCCATCATAAGCAAGGAGTGTGGGAATAATTAGGCGGAACTTTTCAAACGATACCAAGATGGTGGGTGATGAGCAGCGGGAACGACTAAAGATGGCTCCGTGAACTCTATTGTTTCTGCATGATTATGGACTCATTTTTTGTCGTCCATGCTGACATAACTTTTTTAAATGCTTAGAGTGTGGTTTCAGCTAAATCATTTTTGATACAGCATAAATTGAGCATTGCAGATGCCGAAACAAACAGTTCCGAAAAAAAATGACTGAACACCTACTGAGCTTCGGCATCCACACAGTGATGCTGCCGCTTCACCGATTGCACTGAACCTTCCTACATCCTGCTTCGTTTCAGCAAAAGATGAGAAATCTGAGCCCACCCGGCACTGAAAGTATTGCTTTGGTTTTAGAAAATGCAACTTGATTTTCAAGCACTGTTTCTCCGCACCACTGAAAACCACATGGCGAACCAGCAGCCGCGTTTGCAGTGGACCGAGTCAAGACCGAGTCAGTTGAGCCTGGATCGTGTATCTCTTTCGTCCTTGGACTGTTGTCTATTTTGGATGCCTTCCACCCCAATGCCTGTGGGCTGCTTAGGTAACGGGACAGCATCGTGTTTCATGCAGCAGCAAGCGATCACGCTGCCACCAAGCAAAACCCTGTGTTCCTCTCCTGTATGACCAATTTAAAATGGCAATTAATGTTTCGGACACTCTATAGTGTTTTTATTGATATTTCCAGCATAATGCACACATTGTCCCAGACGTGGGCTCTGTGAACAATTTTAATATTATTCAATTGGTCCCTTATCCCTCCTTTCTGATGGCGAGGCGATTGCACGGCTTTAAATATGACGTACTGTGGCTGCTGAGATATTGGTCGACTCTGCACCAAACAATAGCTATCGAAGCAGGATACTGACAAAAGTGTCGCTGAATGAGCCTTAGTTTAAGTTGCCTGCATTGTATGGCCATAAGGAAAATTCATTGCCAGCTGACGTGGTGGCGACCATGCTGCAGGTTGCTGCAGGCTCAAGTTTGTTCAAACCATTTAAGCGCATTGCTGATTGCTTTTGAGATCACACACCACTCTTTTCACCAGAGACCAAAATTAGGTCCACGGAAGACATGCTGGCGGCTGTGAACACTTTCGCGGAACTAAACTTGTGCATCAGAGCCTAATCAGGCGGCGTTGCAGTGTCAAAGGTCATGCACATATATCGACATTTTGCGATGGTGTATGACATGCATCGAGCTGAGAGACAAACGAAACCGAACTACCTCCTCAGTGTCCATCATTGCAGTATTTCAGGCATGCAATATGTCCGTCGAGCAGTCCACAAGGCAAAATTAAGTAAATGTTTTATACTGCTCGTGCTGTAAAGCACTCAACTTATTTTCCACATGAAAGTTGGCATTTTCAGACCGCCCGCGCAATAATTCGGCTGTTCTTGCAAGAAATTCAAAATTCTGGCCTATGACTCGGTAACCTAATTGAAGGTTCAAAGGTGAAAGCCTCTACACAGACAAAGTCTCTATGTGAAATAAGTGATTATGTAGCATGCCAGCCTAGAATTCTGGCGAAGACCGTGGCAGTTGCACTACTGCCCTCCATAAGCTGACATTTCCCCATAACAAGCTATGTCAATTGTGTGAATCTTTGTGGGGATCTATGGTGGTTTTGGTTTAAACCTCCGCATGTGAATGAAAAACTATCCTATTGAGTGTCAAATTTGATAGTTATCTGGGAATGGAAGTGTTCATGAAGAATCAAGTGAAATGTAGTTTTCTGCAATATGATCATTTAGATTATTAATGTACATGTATATATACCACAATTAGAAAAAAATTTAAAATACATGTTTTTGTTTACCCACTCTCGTGTTCGAAAAACTTTGTCTGTTAGAGCAGAATAACTATGCAAACAACTATTTCCATAGACGGCATTTGTTTTATCAAAATTACCGATACTTCAACTTTAAGGACATATAATATGGAGATAATAACCTTGCGGAAATGCAAAAATAAAAAAAAATTCAGATAGCCAAATTTGTTTAGAGAGGTAGAGAGTCGGGGTGCACTCTGTTAGGCTGTGCTGTAATATTAGCATGTTTGTTTTCACAATGCACTTCGTCCTAAAGAATGCATTTGTAGCAGCAAGATCATACTGAATGCTCTCAAAGCTCCTCCGACGTCTTGTCGCAGCATGTCTCTAAGCCACTTAAGTGGTCTATACGCGCCTCTTCGGCATCACCGCTTCGCCACAGTCTATAGTAAGCACTCGGGTGGAAGGGGTGGGTTATGTTGATTGTTTGTGTTGATTGCGTTTATGAATGAGTGACCACTTCCTGCTTTTGCATAACATGCCCGTTGTATAAACTCATGGAAGATCATGGAAGAAGCCAACTCAAGAGACTCGGGCCGAGCAAGCCAGGAAGAAACACCTTGAGAAGCCTGGGATAAGGAGTAGAAGAAAACAACAGAGGGAAGAAAATAATATTGTTCCAGCTATAAAACAACGTAAATGTTGCGGCGCTGCCATGCGGCTTGAATCCTGAGTGTCACCAGGGAAGAACAGGTAGAATCAGGATGCTCAGAAAGGCCAACGAAGATGACAAGAATGTTGACTACGTGGATGCCGCAGTGTGCAGAGGAATGGAGGCACACGCGGTGAGAGGTGTAAGAGTAGAGCAGCTAGCGGCCATGTCCTTGCCACCCGGGACACGGACTGAGCCAAAAAGACAGCAGTCGCCCTCTTGGCTGCCACAGTGGAAGGAAAGGACGAAGTAGTGGTGATAACGGCCTCTCAAGCATTTGTAGGGACTACCAACCTAAACGGCTAAGTGGTCCAACTTTACATGTGCTTGTAGCGCCTCTTGCCTTGAGCCGGAGCCGCAGTCCACAACTTGGTCCGGATGCTGCGCCTCACAAGGAGGAGGAAGTTAGCTCCTGTCCTCGCAGCGTGTGTGGCGCAATATAAAAACAAAAAAAAGAAACAGTTCAAAATGGGATGCGGTCGAAGCTGAACCTTCTTCGCATTAGCTACAACAAATTTGGTTACCCAATATTGAAGGCGCAGCTCCAACCCTCTGGCATGAATTCTGCCAGCTCTTCCGCTCTTCCCGCTGGTGACCATGCCCAGGAGGTCGCCCAAGCTGGCGGTGCTGTGGTGGCCGCATTCCCACACAATCCTGGCACCATGTTGGCCCCACAGCCCCAGTACCTAGCTCCTGCAAGTCATGCGCACTTCCGTCTCTGGCATATCACCAGTCAAGAGACTAATTTCTTACATCTGGTGTCCTCCTTACATCCAGACGTCGCCGAGGACTTAGCGGATATTATCACCTTGCCAGACCCGACCCATCCCTTCGACACTTTGACACGAACAGCCCTGCCCGCTCCAAGCAATAAACAACTCCGCCATCCACACATACGGCCAAAGGTCTCTTAACCTTGGATTGCACCGTACATTTCGTGGTATTTTCATTCTCGCGGATGTCTAAAGCTATTCTCGGCACTGACTTCCTGAGTTTCTTCAACCATGCAGTAGGCATGCATGCTCATGGCCTCACTGATCTAAGCTCCCGCCTCGCCAATGGGGCTTTGAGCTCTCACACCCGCGTCGCAGTTCACAAAAATCCTTGCTGATTTTCCTACTGTTACGGAGCTGCATGCCAGAAAGTCACCAGTGGAGCGCTCGACCATTCACCACTTCGTGAACGCTAGATCTCCCGACTTTACTCGGCCCCACTGACTGTTTGGAGACTGCCTCGCCATCGCTCGCCACGAGTTTTAGTACATGCTTCAACTCGGCATATTGCGACCTTCCTCAAGCAACTGGCTATTGCCACTCCACATGGTGCCAAAGAAAGATGCTGGCGACTGCAGACCATACGAGGATTACCGCACTCTGAATTCTAACACCTTACGAGACCGCTATGCACTTCTTCACATACAAGGCTTTCTATCAAATTTGGCTGGATACATGATCTTCAGTGAAATTGACTTCGCAAAAGCTTATTAAATTCCTGTGGAACCCACTGACGTTTCAAAGATGGTTATTACAACCTTTTTCGGCCTCTTCGAGTATATGAGTATGCCTTTTGGATTGCGCAATGCTGCACAGATTTTTCAGCGCACTATCAGAGAGGTCAGGTGAGGTATCAACTTCGTGTTTGCGTACCTTGATGATCTCTTCGTCGCAAGCTCATGAAGCCCCAAGCATGATACTCTCCTGCGCGCCCTTTTCCCACCGACTTGATGATTACGGGCCCGTCGTTAATCCGAACAAGTGCGTCTTCGGCGTCACTACCATTGAGTTCTTAGCCCACTTTGTCAACCCTCAAGGTATCCAGCCTCTCGCTAGCAAAGTGAAGGCAATTCAATACTTTCCACCCCCGACATCACTTAGAAGACTCAGAGAATTCCTGGGCCTACTGAACTTTCATTGCCGCTTTTTTCTGAAGTGTGCCAAATTCTTGAAGCCTCCGACTGACCTACTGGCTATCAAAAAAGATACGGCTGCGCCACTTGAATGGACTCAGGATGCTGCATCTGCATTCGCTACTGCGAAGAAAGTGCTGGCAGATGCCACCATACTCATACATCCGCTTCCTCATGGCCCAGTTCGTCTCATCACCAATGCATCAAGCATGGCAGTCGCAGCAGTTCTCGAGCGACACGTATTTGATAGCAGCCTCTTACTTTTTTCTCGCAAAAACTGAAGCCATCTAAAGCTCAATATAGCACATTCAGTCGAGAACTCCTTGTGGTGTATTTCGCCATGAAGCCTTTTTGCCACTTTTTGGAGGGCCTGTACCTTCGCATCGCCACCGACCATAAGCTCCTGACGTTTGCCTTCCATCGTAATCACAGCAACTGCACTGCACGGGAGATCTGTCAACTGTGCTTTGTCTCTGAGTTCACAGTGTATCTCCGTCAGGTGTATGGGTGGGGAAATGTTGTCATTGATGCACCCCCTCACGTCGATACCCTGGCGCCGAGCCACCCTTAGACATGGAGTTAGCAGCCGCCTAGCACAATGACCCTGAGCTGCATCGCCTTGATTCCTCAGCCATGTCCCTGTCCTTAACTGAGTGCCTGCTTCCATTTTCTTCCTAATTGATAGTGTGCGACACCTCCGCTGCTGTTACTCAACCCTTCATGTCTTTGCTTTTTCGTCACACAATTTTTTATCAACTGCTCAACATGAGCCACCCTGGTATTCGTGCGACCCAGAAGCTCATCACCACTAACTTCCTTTGGCCTAGCATCAATGCAGACGTCCGTTATAGGGCGCAAGCCGGCCTTGAATTCCAGCATATTAAACTTTACTGCCATACCGTCACGTCTAATTCCCCATTTCAGCCTCCAGATGCAAGGTTTTCCCATGTCCACCTCGACATTGTCGGCTGTAGTCCGTCATCATGCGGGGCCTGTCACCTGCTCACATGTTTGGGTCACTTCACCCGATTTCCAGAGGCGTTTCCCATTACAGACCCTACGGCAGAGACAGTTGCTACGGTTTTCATGAGCGGCTGAGTGTCATGCTTTAGATGCCCTTCTGTCGTCACCACCATTCGAGGCCACCAGTTTCAGTTGGCCCTATTCACCACACTTGTCAACATCCTGGGCATTCGACACATCCATATGGCTGCTGACCATCCTTCCACAAATGGCATGGTGTAACGACTTCATCGACAACTGAAGGCTGTCCTCTCGCCACCTGTCAGTCAAGGGGACGTTGGCTCATCCACCTTCCCTTTGTCCTTCTGGGCATCCGTTCAGTACTGAAGGCTGACCTAGGTTGCTGTCTGGCTAAACTCATCTACGGCGTTCCCCTGCTCCTTCCTGGAAAATTATCCGTGCTGTCATCGTGACCTGGCACCAACGATGCTTCCACCTATATCTGGGAGTTGCGCACCACGTTTCGTGACCTTGTTCATGTAATTCCTGGTGAACGGCACCACCGGTCTGTGTTTGTTAGCCAGGATATGGATTCCTGCAGCCATGCCTTCATTCGCCGGGATCACGTGCATCCACCGCTTATCCTGACCTACAACAGACATCCCGCACAGCGTGTGCAGCACGATATAAAAATAAAAAGAACAGTTCAGAACCCAGCGCTGTCGGAGCTGGACCTTCCTTGCATCAGCACCGACATACTCAAGACGACAAGATACCTTCTGGACATGCACGCAGTCTGTACTCTGGGGCACGTGCCCCTTGCTGGAAACATTGAGGCGTGTGAAACTCTCCAGGGTGACCTGCTGGATGTCCATGCTGCAGAGGACCAAGATGGAGGCGTACCAAGACAATGCAGCGAAATCGTGGTGCATTACAAATTTGGCAGAAGAATGTACCTTCCACTGCACCACAAATTGATGAGAGAGGAGGACATAGCATGGAGAAGGCTGTGAACATATCTGTTTACACACAGGACACTGTTTCATGCGACATAGCCACCATGCTACGACCACGTGTGCAAAAAATGCTCAGCGCCATGCTCGCTCTACTATATCATATTGCAGTGCACACACGTGACATTGCCTCCCCTCCCCCAACCCTCTGCCCCAGACCAGTGGGAGGACCTGCTGACCTGCTTGTGCCCTGAAGACGAGCTTCAGCTGGTACACAAAATGCGACAGGCAGCGAGAAACCATGGCATCCTAGCTGGACTGAAGGTGTCACCCACTTTGGGATGACCCCTGTCGCCTGCTCTTTAAATAAAGTTTATTACACGTGTTAAGGGGGGTTTATTCAGGTCGTAGAGCAGCAGCGACAAACGCAGCACCAGCAGATAGGGCGCAGCCAGCGAACGAACTATGTTCGTGCCACGCGATGGCAACAGGGCTTTTCAGCCTGCCGATCTTCTTCGTCACAATCACCCCCGGAATTGAAGAGTCGCTATCCTGGCGACCTAGGAAGAGGTGGGCGGATCGTAATACTGCTTGAGCCAGTCAATGTGCACAGTCTCTCGCCCCCGACGACGCAGATCGGAAGATGGTGATATGGTTTCGATCGCGTAGTTCACTGGTGATGTTTGTGCAACCACGCGGTAGGGCCCGTGGTACTTCGGGAGGAGCTCGGACGAAAGGCCAGGAGCAGCAACAGGCGGGACCCAAAGCCACACGAGTGAGTCGACCGGGAAGGAGTGAGGGGCAGGATTGAGGTCATGGCGTTCTTTTTGGCGGCACTGTTGAGCAGACGTCAAAGAACGGGCCAGTTGTCGGCATTTCTCGGCGTGCCGAGCAACCTCAGAAACAGGTGAGCATTCAGCAGGGTCCGGCCGGTACGGGAGAACCGAATTAATGGTGCTGGAGGGATGGCAGCCGTAAAGCAGAAAGAATGGTGAGAATCTGGTAGTGGCTTGAGAGGCAGTGTTATATGCGTAAGTGACGAACGGAAGTACAAGGTCGCAGTTGGAGTGGTCAGATGCAACATACATTGATAGCATGTCACCAAGAGTTCTGTTGAATCGTTCTGTTAAGCCATTGGTCTGTGGATGATAAGCAGTAGTAGTGCGGTGAATAATTTGGCATCCAGATAGGAGTGACTGCAGGACATCCGAGAGGAATAAGCGGCCCCGATTGCCCAACAGTTCACGAGGTGCGCCATGGCGGAGAACGAAGTTGTTTAGAATGAACGAGGCGATGTCTTTTGCTGATGCGGCAGGCAAGGCGGCGGTTTCAGCAAACCGTGTCAAATGATCTACGGCAACAACAATCCATCGATTGCCAGCGCCAGTAGATGGAAGAGGCCCGTATATATCAATGCCCGACACGGTCATATGGCTGAGCTGGGCAGGGAAGTGGTTGGAGAGGTGCGGTGGAGAGATGCGGGACACATTTGCGTCGCTGGCAGGCAGTGCAGGAGCGTACGTATTTGTGGACGTAGGTGTACATCCTTCGTCAATAATATTGTAGGCGAAGCCGTGTGTAAGTTTTTGACACTCCGACGTGACCACACTGCGGGTCAGAATGAAAAGCGGAGCAGAACTCTTGTCGTAGGTGGCGAGGCACTACTAAGAGCCATTTGCGGCCGTCATTGTTGTAGTTGCGGCGGTATAAAAGTCTGTCCCGGATTGTGAAATGCTGCGCCTGTCGGCGTAACGCTCGAGGTGCCGAAGTTGCCGGAGGATTTCACAAAAAGTCGAACATCATGACGATCCATGGGTCTTTTCTTTGCTCCGATGCCATGTCGAGGATGTCAAGTGGTGAGACGTCATGTCTGTCGGTAGAAGTGCTGCTGTCTGAAGTTACTGGGGAGCGCGAGAGGGCATCGGCATCAGCGTGTTTGCGTCCAGAGCGATAGACGACACGGATATCATATTCCTGGATTCGGAGGGCCCACTGAGCGAGGCGGCCCGACGGGTCTTTTAGGTTGGACAACCAGCAAAGCGCGTGATGATCCGTCACCACGTCAAAGCGTCGACCGTAGAGATATGGACGAAACTTTTGAAGAGCCCATACGATAGCCAGGCTCTCTTTTTCTGTTACTGAGTAACTACGTATTCGGCATTAGTGTCCTTGCGTTGTGCGAGCACGGCACCAAGGCCGACACCACTGGCGTCAGTTTGAAGTTCTGTAGGTGCGCTTGGATCAAAATGGCGCAAGATTGGCGGAGACGTGAGTAGGTGACGAAGAGTCGTAAAGACATCATCAGAGGCTTCCGACCAAGCAGAAAGTTCATTGTCGCCATGGAGAAGTTGGTTTAGTGGTGCGATCACAGTAGCGAAATTGCGAACGAAACGTCGAAAAGAAGAGCATAGGCCAATGAAGCTGCGTAGTGCTTTCAAGTTAGTGGGCTTCAGAAATTCGGATATGGCACGAAGTTTAGCAGGATCAGGAAGAATGCCTTCTTTGGGGACAACGTGGCATAATATAGTCAGGTATTGAGCTGCAAATCGGCACTTCTTTAAGTTAAGCTGGAGACCAGCATTCCGGGGACAGGTCAAAACTTGATGTAAACGCCGAAGATGGGTCGGGAAATCAGGAGAAAAGACGACGACGTCCTCGAGGTAGCAGAGGCAAGTATGCCACTTCAGGCCGCGTAGGATGCCGTCTATCATGCGTTCGAAGGTGGCGGGCACGTTGCACAGACCGAACGGCATTACAGTGAATTCATACAAGCCAACTGGTGTTACAAACACGGTTTGCGAACATTCAGCGTCAGCCATGGGCACCTGCCAGTAGCCAGAGCGGAGATCGAAGGAGGAAAAAAGCTCCGCTCCTTGCAAACAGTCAAGTGCGTCGTCAATACGTGGCAACGGGTATACATCCTTTCGGGTAATCTTGTTAAGCCTTCGATAATCGACGCAAAATCATATGGTGCCGTCTTTCTTTTTAACTAGGACGACTGGGGATGCCCAAGGACTACTAGAAGGCTGGATGAAACCGCGATTGAGCATATCGTTCACCTGGTCATTGATAACGCGTCTTTCAGTCGCCGATACTCGGTAGGGACGCTGTCGAATTGGTGCATGGCTCCCAGTGTCGATAGTGTGCGAAACAGTCGTGCGGCCGAGTGATGTTGCTTGGCAGTCAAAAGACGAAGAGAAGCCTTGGAGCAAGCGAAGAAGTTCGTCGCGCTGCGTCGTCGTAAGGTCACTGGCTATAGCTGGCATAAAAGAACGCGGCAGTGACTGAGGAGGCGATGCCTCGAGAGCAGCAAGATAAGCGGAGTCGTCCATCGTGTCAAATATTGAAGATGAGGTCAGTGGCTCTGCTCTGCAAAGGCGTTCACGGCGGCGTAAAGTAACTGGTTCAGCCGATAGGTTTGAGACGCACATGAGAGAGGCGCCACCTTTGAACTCGAGGACGGCGAACGGCAGTGGTAGCGAACGGCGGCGAACTAAGAGTTTGGACGGAGCGAAGGGTACTGTGCCGTCATCTACAGATTCGCAAGAGATACTGACAAGAGTGGAAGACCAGGCAGATATAACGGTGTCTTCTGAAACAGTGATTTTGCGACAATGGTCCGTTGGTCAGTGATAATATCGGTTGAAAACTGAAACAGCTCGATTTCGGCGCGGGCACAGTCAATGATCGCATGATGTGTGGAGAGAAAGTCCCAACCTAATATGACGTCGTGTGAACATAATGGCAAAACGTTGAATTCTGTGATGTAGAGGACCTCTTTAATTACGACACGAGCAGTGCAGGCGCCGGATGGCTCGACGTGCTGCGCGTTGGCAGTTCGAAGAGACAGTCCAGAAAGCGGCGTCGTCACTTTTCCTATCTTGTGGAAAATACGGGCATCTATCGCTGAAAGTGCAGCGCCGGTGTCGACAAGTGCTAGCGTCAATGTTCCTTCTATTGTGACTTCAATAACGTTCTTTGGGAAAGTGTGAGGCCTTATACATTTCGCTGGCACCGCTGTTCTGGCCTCCTGAACTGCGATATTTAGTTTTCCTGGCGCAAAGGGCTCCGCCACCGGTGCAGGGGGAAAGCGAGCGGCGGCGAGGAGAAAGTGAACGGCGAGCGGCGAAGAATGCGGTGTCGACGGCAGGAGGTTCAAAGGCGTTCGAATAGTTGCGGCGTTGTTGGAAACGTGGCGTATATGGACGCACATTGTTCGGGACGTTCGATGTAAAGGCGACAGTGACGTGCCACGTGTCCAGCACGGCCACAATAAAAACAAATCGGACGGTTGTCTTCCGTGCGCCAATGGTCTTGAGGTCGTGCATAGTGCACCAGTGGACGGACTGGAGGGGATACGGGTGGGCGCAAAGGTGGGCGAAGGGGGCCGTAGGTCTGTGGCGCAGGCCTCATCGCGACTTCGGCGTACGTCAGGGCAGCGGCCGTCGGAGCCTGCTGAAGAGAAGGGGAAATGTGGTCGGCTACCTGCTCCTTGATGACAGATTGGAGAGCGGGCGCCAACGGAGTACTCGGCTGGCTGTGTGCAAGTGGAATCAAGGAAAGCTGACGAGCCACCTCTTCACGGAAGAACTCCTTGATCTGTAGCAGCAGCGAAGTGTTATCCGGGGCAGCAGCCAAGCTCGACATTGAAGTTGCCTGAGGTGTAGATTGGCGGGTGGCTACGCATTGTTTGCGCAGTTCGTCAAAGCTTTGACACAGACTGACGAGTTCAGAGACTGTCGAGCGATTTTGCGCCAACAGCATCAGGAAGGCGTCGTCTTCAATGCCTTTCAAGATATGACGGATCTTCTCGGCATCAGCCATTGCGACGTCAACGTGGGTGCAGAGGTCGACAACATCTTCTATATAGCTGGCAAATGTCTCCCCGCACTGTTGCGCACGGCCACGCAAACGTTGCTCGGCGCGAAGCTTGCGAACCGCGGGGCGCCCAAATACCTCTGTCACGTTAGTCTTGAAGGCCGTCCACGTCGTCAGATCACGTTCGTGGTTGCGGTGCCACACGCTGGCGACACCGCTCAAATAAAACGACACGTAATTAAGTTTTTTGGTGTCGTCCCAGTGGTTGTGGATGCTCACCCGGTCATAGCGAGCCAGTCTTCTACGTCATGGTCTTCGGTACCACTGAAGATGGGTGGGTCGCGTTGCCGCAATGGGCCGGGGCAGACCACGGTAGTTACCGTGGCAGCGGGTTGTAGTTGTGGTGGTCCTTCTTCCGGCATTATGAAAACGGGCTGCATTGTCCGATTACGAATTTCCAGAATTATGGTTGTACCCAGCAGCTCCACCAATTATAAAGGGGGGTTTATTCGGCTCGTAGAGCAGCAGCGAAAAACGCAGCACCAGCAGGTGGGGCGCAGCCAACGAACGAACTGGGTACATTCCACGCGATGGCAACGGGGCTTTTCAGCCTGCCGATCTCCTTCGTCACACACGTGACGATGCACGATAGAGAAATTAGAGAACCTACAAATTGAATGTCTGCAAATCTTCGCTTTACTCTGTGCCATAACTTGAGGGACATACTTCTGTTTTGTCTCCTTGATGCCACATTGTGCACTCATTTCGTACAGTAAACGAAACTATCTGCCATTTTTTCTGCCTGGTTCTACATCATGATCGTACTCTTTCATTCGCTTGCGTCTGCTTCATTGCCCGTGACTGTGGCTCTTACTTATACCATTAATCAGGTGTTCCTGCACGCACCTTCCAAAATCGTGGGCTGCACAAAACAAGACAAACAGCTTGCTCTCAGCAAAGCCGCCATGTGGTCCATCAAGTTGTGAACTCCTTGCGGGCAAGTGAGCGCATTGAGACTCTTGGCGCGTGAGAACCCAAGTGAAAGTTTGCACAGACAAGGAATGCGTGGAGAAAACGGTTTCAACTAAGGGAGCATGTTCACCCATTTAAGCAGTCTAAAGCGCCGCTGCCGCATTGCCACTGCTATTTATTCAGCTTCACTCCAATAAAGCTGTGCTATGCAGTGAAGCATGTGCATAGGAGTGCAGTAAAGCGTATAAAAGCCATGGTACAAGCACCGAGATGTCTAATAACTGTACTTGGAGCAATTCAGAGGCGTTTCTGACATTGCTGTGGCAAATTACGGCCTTCCCGACTGTAACATTTTCCCGGTTGTTACTTTTTTTTTGCCTCTAGAAGCGTATCACTGGGGTTCTACTGTATCACAGCAAAGTAAAAAAAAAAGCTAGCCATTTCCTTATATCTGATGGAGGTAACATGACTGGAATTGGAATTCTAAATGTGTCTGCAGTAACTTCCGTGGCATTCTGGTGCATCAGGGAAATAACTGCCAACCTATGAATATTGAAATGCGTAAAGGTTCTGCTGCTGTTTGTGACAAGGGGGGATCCGCCAGGGGTGAAAGCGAACGTCTTATCAGAGGGACTGACAGTGAATATTTATGGTACTAATTTCTTTCATTTTCGCAATGAAAAGCTTGCTACTTAGAGTGTTGTATACTGTAATGGTGACAGAGAAAATGTCATGGAGCATTTTTTATCACAATTCATCTATCTGAGAGAGAGATAAAAGGAAGGCAGTGATGTTAACCAGTCAAGAATCTGGCAGGGTACCCTGCGATTGGGTAAAGGAGAAGTGGAGTAGAACGAAGTGAGAGAAAGAGGGAGATAGGGGTAGAGAGACGTGGACGAACAGCACTATAAAGCCAAAGGCGCCCGCTTCTATCTGAAGTTGTTATGGTGTTTCTCAATTCCTATGTTGGAAACAATAAGAGCTGACTGGGATAGCAACTAAATGAGGGCTTTGGGGAGAAGTACATGATAAATCTGGCTCTAGTCATAGCAAATTCATCTTTTTTTATTGAGGTTCATGTGGAGGATAAATTCTGTAATGCTGCATTATTTCCACGATAACAGCTACACCCTGTTGTCATTTCCTGTTCAACTGCTCTGGCCATATACAAGTCAAGACAAGGTTACTTTTCTTGCCATTCCAGCTGCCATGTTCATGTGGTGTTGCTTCATGTGAACATGCAACAAAATTTCAAGCACTCCTTGGTAAACTATGGCTTGCAAAAACCAGGCACGAGGGCACACCCAAGTGTAACCAGAAACTAATATTGTCAGTAATGGAAGTGCTGCGCGAATTGCGCTGTGAAGGAAATCCCGCTACATGCTGTGCCAAATTGTCGTTTATCGCAGCCATAATGCCAGGCCTGAGCCAATATGCACCTGCTCCAAATTAGGAATATTTTCCGCGTGCGACAAGGCACAGCGCATCAAGCAACAAACCTTCGCTACTCACCCTCACATGGTTTCCGTCACAGCTACAGCATCTTGGGTGCGTGGCCGCGATCTTATAGCACTTGAACATGATTCACAACTTCACGGTGGCGCCGACCGTGGAATTTCTCCTCGAGGGACTTATATTTGTTATAGCAATTTTAATTATGTGATGTAATTATGGTGAAGCAGTGAGTGAGGGTACACCTTCTCAATGCGCCTTTCTCGTGGTCGCTTAGTTGTACATCGACAAGTGCATAAGGCACATTATGTTATGACTAGGCAGCCCCGACATGGAAAAAAGTTCGAAAACAGAAAAAGGAAGTAGTCTTACTCTTTATTTAAATGCAGAAATAACTGAGAGAAATTACTATTAAGTTGGCCCTTACCTTAATCCTTCTGTATAAAAAGCATAAAATGGAACGACTTGGAGAAAATATACTTTCATCTTAGCATAATAAATATTGAATGCATTGTTTCAGAAACTACTAACTTACGCAGTGCTTCTTTGCACCGGAGCAGTACGTTGAGGCTCAAAAGCATTCTCTTCCTGCTCCAAACTTCAATTCTTCCTGCTCCGACAGTTGCTCAACAGGCTAACTGCCGCTTCCATCACCGCTTACACTTGCCTCCTTTGTTTTTATCGAGATTTTCGGTTTATGTTTTGTTATACCTGTTGTATATTATAATACTTTGTTCTGTTGGATGACCCCACGGGGCGCTGCACCATATATATATATATATATATATATATATATATATATATATATATATATATATATATATATATATATATATATATATATATATATATATGTATATATATATAAAATATCAGGCCCCTCGGTTAACCCCGTTTCTTCTCGTTCATTACACAACGAGGGTCTCGAATCCGGCTACATTGATGCCTTCAGGTAGCATATGTGGGTTTATTGACCAGTTGCCTTCACTCAAAAAGATCACGTTCTCGTGACGCCTGCGGCAAAAAAGACGTTCCACGTCCGCCGCCAAGGTCTGTGAGTGGTGCCGCTGGCTAACACTCCCAGGGTTCTACTAGGACACTTAAATACCCTAGAAAGTGGATGGGGAAACAGTGCCGCGGTAGCTCAATTGGTAGAGCATCGCACGCGAAATGCGAAGGTTGTGGGTTCGGTTCCCACCTGCGGCAAGTTGTTTTTTCATCCACTTTAATTTCCATTAATTTATAGTTTCTTAATTTCATTGATCAAGCACAAGTAATTTCCCCTATGTTGTCCTTGGTGTCAGTGTTTGTTGGCTTCTTATCATATATATATATATATTGTAGTGGAGAGGAATGCCCGGCACTGCAGCCACATCGCCTGGGAGGCGCGAGCTCGAGATTGCCTGAGCTGCTCTGGTTGAGACACGCTGCCTGCTGCTCTCTCAGGCTGTATTCATATTAGATTCTGGTGGAGGTGCTATGGTTTTCCCCAACCTGGAATTACGCACCCAAACCCTGCCCTCCGTCATGCCTGACTACCCCAGCCCGACATCCCCACCGGTTACTCCAGCCATCGTATGTGCCGGTGCTCAGCGTCAGCGGGATCCTGATATCTTCAGCGGCACCGATGAGAAAGACGTTGAAGATTGGCTGGAATCCCCCCTAAATCTCGGCAACGCGATCTTCTATTTATCGGGCGTCGCCAAGCTGTGGTTCAAAAACCACGAAGCCAATCTCCGCACATGGGCTAGCTTCAAAATCGGCATCGCAGAGGTTTTCGGCCGCGCTGGCGTGCGCAAACTTCGCGCTGAACAACGCCTACGAAACTGATCCCAACAAACTTGTGAATCGTTCACCAGCTCCATAGAGGACATCGTCGACCTCTGCCGGCGTGTCAACCCGACGATGGCGGAGGCGGGCAAGGTACGTCACATCATGAAGGACATTTCCGACGATTCCTTTCATATGCTGCTGTCCAAAAACCCAGGCACTCTTTCTCAGGTCATTGAGCTTTGCCAGAGATTCGACGAGCTCTGCAGACAGCGTCTGCTCACGCGGCGCCCTCCTGCGTCCGACGAAGCCCTCGCAAGCATGACCGCGGCTCCTGAAATGGACTCCCTGCTTTGCCAGTTAAAAGGGTTCGTCCGTGCTGAGGTCGCTCATCAGCTTTCCCTGCTGTCCTCAGCCACGCCACCACCTTCGATTTTGCCGGCCAACCTTTGCCAGGTCACCACGAGCAAGTGTGCGCAGCTCTCCCTACTGACCGCGAGACTCCGCCTGTGCCGACTCCCGTTGCTTTTCCCGAGTTCACTGCACCTCTCAGCTATGCCGAGGCTCTCGCGCGGCCACCACCTCCGACCTTTGCGCCATCCCCACCGGTCGTGCCACTGTGCCCACCTCACTTCGTTCAGCCTCGGTACAGCAATGGACAATGGCGCATTCCTGACAACCGGCCAATATGTTTTGCGTGTGGTGTACCTGGCCATGTTGCACGATTTTGTCGTCGCCGCACAACGTCCTACCACCGTAGCTTCGACGCCGCACCATACGTTTCCCCATACCCGTCATCCTCCGCGTCCCAGAACCCCGCCCAGATGTCTTCCTACTCGGACCACCGCCCTCTTGTTGGCCGCCGTTTTCCATCGCCTCGACGCCGCTCGTTTTCGCCGATGCGCTGTCATCCTTCTTCGCCGGAACGGGAAAACTAATCGTCACAATTCCAGAGGCAAGAACTGCGTCACCCAGGAACAGACCAACGCCTCTCCTTTCTCTGTCTAACATTATTGACGTATGTGTGGACGGCGTCGCTGCACTCGCCGTCGTTGACACTGGTGCCGCAGTTTCAGTTATTAGTGACAAACTTTGCCGTTCGCTCAAAAAAGTCACGACGCCACTGTCCAACGTGTCATTTCGTACTGCCAGCACAGACCGCATCACGCCTGCAGCTGCGTGAACTGCTCGCGTTGTGATCAACGGACTCCTCTACATGGTCAACCTTTTGGTACTGTGTTCTTGTTCCCACGATCTTATTTTGGGCTGGCTCTTCTCTTTCCGCTAATAAGGCCGTCATCGACTGTTCTCGTGCTGAAGTTGAATTTGAAATTCGGTGCAATGCCCCACTCTTGACGCTCATAAACCTGAAGATAAAGTATTCCTTGCCGAAGACGTTACAACTCCACCGCACTCATCTGCCCTTGCCACAGTGTCATGCAACATTGTTGCTCATGCCAGGGCACTTTTTACGCCATCTGCAATTTCCGCTCGTCGCAAATTTTCCCCGCTGCCTTTCGTTCTTTTGGACGTTCATGCTGGCATCAGCAGACTGCTCGTCGTCAACCGATTATCCTGTCCTCTCACTTTGCTTCGTGGGGAGTGCGTTGGCCGTGCCTAGTCAGGGTTACAGTGACCTGTAACCCTGACTCTGCTACCGTCATTGACATGCCAACTGGTCCCATCGCCATTCATGAGGTCGGCGGAGTGACCTGTAACCCTGCCTAGGAGCCCACTTTGCCCGATGTTTTACATAACTCCATCGCCGACACGATGACTCCATCGCGTCGACACGGGTACCACTGCGCCACTGCGACAAAAACCATATCGGCTATCCGCGACAGAGCGCCGTGTTATCGACGACCAAGTAGCTGACATGCTCCTAGGCATCTCCCGTTCTTGTTAAGAAGAAGGATGGATCGATTCGACTCTGTGTCGATTACCGTCGTCTTAACAAAATAACTCGCAAAGATGTTTGCCCTCTTCCGAGAATTGACGACGCCCTTGACTGTCTCCAAGGCGCGGAATTCTTCTCTTCTATCGACTTACGCAACGGCTATTGGCAGGTCCCCATGGCACCCGAAGACTAACCTAAAGCGGCCTTTGTGACACCAGATGGCCTATATGAATTTCGTGTCATGCCTTTCGGGCTTTGCAACGCCCCTGCAACATTTGAGCGTATGATGGACAACCTTTTGCGTGGTCTCAAGTGGCAAATGTGCCTGTGCTACTTAGATGATGTGGTCATTTTCTCGCCCGATTTTCCCACCCATCTTTGTGGGCTGGAGGAAGTGTTGGAGTGCCTAACTGCCGCCGGCCTTCAGCTCAACCTGAAGAAATGCCACTTTGGCGCAAGTCAGCTCACCATCCTTGGCCATGTAGTATCTAAATACGGTATTCTTCCTGACGCCGCCAAGCTCCATGCAGTTGCTGATTTTCCCAAACCTTGCTCCGTAAGATAACTTCGCAGCTTCCTTGGCCTGTGTTCTTACTTTCGCCACTTCATTCGGAATTTTGCGTCCATCACCACTCCCTTGAATCAGCTTCTACGGAGCGATTTGAACGATTACGCCTGGTCGTCAGCTTCTGACGATGCCTTCCAAGAGTTGCGTCGTCTACTGACCTCGCCGCCCATACTGCGTCACTTAGACCCGACAGCTCCGACCGAAGTACGCACCAACGCCAACAGTATTGGACTCTGCGCTGTGCTCGCGCAGCGCAAATCTGGATTCGGCGAGTACGTCGTTGCATACGCAAGGCGCACCCTCACCGAAGCCGAGAAGAATTATTCCGTTACGGAGAAGGAATGTTTGGGCATAATCTGGGCACTTGGTAAATTTCGACCCTACCTCTATGGCTGCCCCTTCGGCGTGATTACAGACCACCATGCGCTTTGTTGGCTGTCCACGTTGAAGGACCCCTCAGGTCGATTAGCTCGCTGGGCTTTGCAGTTGCAGGATTTCAACATGCGCGTTGTCTACAGGTCTGGCAGCCGCCACACCGATGCCGACGCGCTTTCCCGTTCGCCCGTGTCAACCGAAAGCGATGCCTGCCTCTCTGCCGTTGCCCAAGTACTTTCGTTCCCAGCAGGCTGCGACATAGCTTCGGAGCAACGCAAGGATGCCTGGATTAGTACTCTTATCCGCTTCCTTTCAAACCCGTCGACTGTACCTTCACTTTCTCGAGCTCTGCGCCATCAAGCATCTCACTTCAAAATTCGGGATGGACTTCTCTATTGCCGGAATTACGTCTCTGGCGTCCGCAAATGGTTGCTGGTCAAACCTCGACATCTTCGTGATGAAATATGTTCTGCCTTCCACACTGACCCGCAGTGTGCACATGTGGGTGTCGTCAAGACGTACACCCGGCTTCGCTCCAGGTTCTATTGGCGTGGCATGTACACCTTTGTGTGCAAGTACATTCGGTCGTGCCCTCAGTGACAATGCCACAAGGTTCCCGCTCAGCATGTCTCTGGTCCACTCCAACCAATCTCGTATCCTGCCAGCCCCTTCAATCGCATTGGCATTGACCTGTATGGACCCCTTCCGAGCACGGCTTCCAGGAACCGCTGGATAGTAGTCGCCATCGACCATTTGACGCGATACGCAGAAATAGCCGCTCTGCCTGCTGGCACCGCTCGCGATATACAGTCCTTCCTCCTGAAAAACTTTATTCTCCGTCACGGTGCACCTCGCGAACTTTTAAGTGATAGAGGATGTGTCTTCCTCTCCGAAGTCGTAAATGCGGTCCTTGCTGAATGTCGCATCGTTCATCGCACCACCGTCGCCTACCCTCCTCAAACTAATGGTCTGACGGAAAGATTTAACCGCACCCTTGGTGACATGCTCTCCAAATATTGGCGACATGCTCTGATCACACTGATTGCGACCTTATTTTGCCATTCATCACGTTCGCCTACAACACTGCACCGCAGGCGACCACAAACTTCTCCCCATTCTTCCTCTTGTATGGCCGCGAACGTTCAACTACCCTGGACACCATTTTTCCGTACAGACCCGACTCATCCAAATGTACGCCCATCTCTCAAGCTGCCCGCCGCGCAGAGGTATGCCGTCAGCTCGCCCGTTCCTTTACAACCGTCGACCAATGAAAACAAAAATCTAGGCTTGACGATGATCACCCGCATTTTCACTTTCTTCCGGACTCGCTTGTGTGGCTTTGGGTTCCCGCCGTTCCTGCTGGACTCTCATCTAAGCTTGTCTCCAAATATCAAACACCCTACCGTGTTGTAGCGCAGACAACGCCTGTGAACTATATTGTCGAGGCTGTCACGCCACCTACAGAACAACGCTGTCGTGGTCGTGAAGCCGTCCACGTACAACGCCTGAAGCCGTATTACGACCCCATGATTCTATGTTCACCATGAGTCGCCAGGATGGCTCCTTTTCCTGTGGGGGGCGATTGTAGTGAAGGGGAATGCCCGGCGCCGCAACCACATCGCCAGTTACCCGGGAGGCGCGAGCTCGAGATTGCCTGAGCTGCTCTGGTTGAGACACGCTGCCTGCTGCTCTCTTGTGCTGTATTCGTGGATGACCTGGCGAAGGTTCGCCGGCAAAGGCGAAGGTGGTGGCGTGGCTGAGGACAGCAGCGAAAGCTGACGAGCTACCTCAGCATGGACGAGCTCTATTATTTGGCAAAGCGGGGAGTCAATCTCTGGAGCCGCCGTCATGCTCGCGAGGGTTTCGTCGGACGCAGGGGGGCGCCGCGTGAGCAGACGCTGTCTGCAGATCTCGTCGAAACTCTGGCAAAGCTCAATTACCAGAGAAACAGTGCCTGGGTTTTTGGAGAGCAGTATATCAAAGGCATCGTAGGAAATGCCCTTCATGATGTGACGTACCTTGCACGCCTCCGCCATTGTTGGGTTGACACGCCGGCAGAGGTCGACGATGTCCTCTATGTAGCTGGTGAACGTTTCACCATTTTGCTGGGATAGGCTGTGTAGGCGTTGTTCTGCGCGAAGTTTGCGCACGCCAGGGCAGCCGAAAATTTCTGCGATGCCGGTTTTGAAGCTAGCTCACGTGCGGAGATCGGCTTCGTGGTTTGAATCTTTGAAACCACGAAAATTTGAAACTTAACAGACAGCGTAGTACTATAGGGAACACACTAAGTAATGGAAATGTAAAGTTAATAAAGAAAAGTTAAAGCAGTTTTTACAATTGTCATAAAAAACACAAAACAGTTTCTTAGAAAAAATGAATATCTGAAATGCTATCAAATTGCAAATATCTAGAATAGGTACACTGAATATACAGGAAAAAACAAGACATGCCCTGGGGAAGCCCACCATTTTTCTAACCTTTTGTGGTGAAGCTCCATTCCCCCTCCTGCATTGTTGGTCATTGTCCTCTTCTGCATGGGTCCTGATTTTGCGTTTCGCAGTTTGCAAATGGTGCACATAGTTACGCTGGAAACGTAGCGTGGAAAGCACGATCGACAAACACTAGAGAGGACAAGCGCTTTCCTTTTCATGCTATGCTTTCAGTGTAACTATGTATTACCAACCAGCCCAAGCCTATACTCTTCTTAATTGCACATGACACTGGCAAAGTAGAACTTGGATCACGATAGGCCAGGCTGAATGGCCCAGCTCCTGTCCAAAAAAGTAAATCAGAGTCACTGGCCAAAGATACAACGTGGACAAATCATTTATCCAAAACAGATACTGTTTTTATAAACATCTGAGGGTTGCACGCAGTTATTTCCGTGGGGTATACGTGCGCACATTTTATTTTCTTTCTCGGCTGTTCTGGAAGAGGATGCAGGCTGTAACTGGTGCCGGACTATATGGAGAAAACTATGGTATCTTCTAGTGGGGGCTCTTTGCAATCTCAACTTACGTAAACATTGACAAAGTTAAGCCTGTGATAAGAAGAAACCCACTGATGATGTCTTGTATAAGACAAATTGTTTTGCAAGTGCCAAATAAGGCCTACGGACCTGAAGGGCTCAATAAGGTTAAGAGAGCAAGCTTGGTCAAAGCATTTTTGAAAGTGTTCTTTGAGGCTCAAGGAATCCAAGAGAGTCGTCAAGCACTCCACATTCTGTCACTTATGATTTTTGTTTTTCTCTATTATACTTTTTATAATAGCATCACAAACAGGGTCATGAAGCATTAAAATGCAAAAATATCTTGTAAACTCAAAATGATCATTTGAAGTCCATATGTTTATCGTAGTTGAAGTCACCCTGAAGATCTCTCAAATAATAAAAAAAGGTAGCTTCTCATTAAATTTAGCATCTGTGTTCTTTTTTGGCATTTCATAACTCTTACCTACTTTTGTTTTATTTGTGCAGCATTGAGGCCTTCTAGTTCTCCGTCAACTGCCAACTGTGACAACTCAAAGCAAGAATGCCTCCACCGATGTCACCTATGTGACTATGAGGCTGATGAACTGTTTCATCTGGAAGCACATGCCAATGTCCATACTGGCGAGAAGCCATTTCAGTGCCCTTCATGTCATAGGAGCTTGTCAAACAGATACAACTTAAACGTCCACTTGCGCACCCAGGCAAGCGATAAGCCATTTGAGTGTTCTCGATGCCCTCAGAGCTTCTCACAAAAGTGCAACCTCAAAGACCACCTGCGTACCTACACAGGTGAGAAGCCATATCAGTGTCCTTCATGCTCTCAGAGCTTCACATACAAGGCTAAACTGAAAGTTCACCTGCGCACCCACATCGGCGATAAGCCATTTGAGTGCCCTTCATGCTCTCAGAGCTTTTCACAACAGGCCCACTTGAAAGCCCACCTGCGTACCCACACAGGCGAGAAGCCATATCAGTGCCCTTCATGCTCTCAGAGCTTCACACGCCAGTCTAGCCTCAAAGTCCACCTGCGCATCCATACAGGTGAGAAGCCATATCAGTGTCCTTCATGCTCTCAGAGCTTCACATACAAGGCTAAACTGAAAGTTCACCTGGGCACCCACATAGGCGATAAGCCATTTAAGTGCCCTTCATGCTCTCAGAGCTTTTCACAACAGGCCCACTTGAAAGCCCACCTGCGTACCCACACAGGCGAGAAGCCATATCAGTGCCCTTCATGCTCTCGGAGCTTCACACGCCAGTCTAGCCTCAAAGTCCACCTGCGCACCCATACAGGTGAGAAGCCATATCAGTGCCCTTCATGCTCTCAAGGCTTCAGAAGGAGATGTGACTTAAAGTGCCACCTGCGCACCCACACAGGCGAGAAGCCATTTGAGTGCCCTTCATGCTCTCGGAGCTTTTCACAACAGGCCCACTTGAAAGTCCACCTGCGTACCCACACAGGCGAGAAGCCATATCAGTGCTCTTCATGCTCTCGGGGCTTCAAAAAGAGATATGGCTTAAACTGCCACCTGCGTACCCACACAGGTGAGAAGCCATTTGAGTGCCCTTCATGCTCTCAGAGCTTCGCACGTAAGTCTACCCTCAAAGTCCACCTGCGCACCCATATAGGTAGAAGCCATATCAGTACCCTTCATGCTCTCAAAGCTTCAAAATGAGATATGACTTAAAGTGCCACCTGCGCACCCACACAGGTGAGAAGCCATATCAGTGCCCTTCATGATCTCAGAGCGTCTCACAACAGGCCCACGTGAAAGTCCACCTGCGCACCCACACAGGTGAGAAGCCATATCAGTGCCATTCATGCTCTCAGAGCTTCTCCCAAAAGGTCCAGCTTGAGACACATGAGGCAAGAAGCCATTTCAAAGCCCATTATGCCTTCAGTGATTGTCGTTGAAGAATGCCCCCAAGACACACCAGCTCATTCATGCAGGTGACCGGCCGTATAGTTGTAACGTCTGCTCCAGGTCCCTTACACAGTCTCATAAGTTGAACAGACATAAGGGATCACAGCACCACGATACTCTAGGGTAGGTCAAGAACGATGTTGAATGGGAATCTGAAGTATAAATCTACAAATGTGTAGAATGTCGCATAGTGTTCTACTGCATGAGGTAGCACAAATGTTTTCATGTGCTCATGAAGGGATGGTTTAACTCGGGCCCAACTCTGATACATGTAAAATGCAGGAACACTTTTCTGAGATAACTACTGGACCAATTATTTGGAAATTTGTTGCTTTTGAGACAAAAAGATAAATGCTAGAGGGTGCTGGATGCAGAATCTTGATTTAAGGCCTTAATGTTGTAATAGCGATTTACAAAGATTTGAAAAAAATTGAAACGAGAAGTTATTAAATTCGCAGCTCTGCACCTAGAATAGTTATCGTAGTTCTGTAAACTGCATATGGTAGATAATCAAAAGCGGAGAAATTTGATGTATCAATTTATATCTTTCGTCAACTTGTTACATTGTTTATGACGTTTTTTTCAAAGTCCTACTCACATATTAGTGCTATATTTGAAAGCCTTGTTTAGTATATCAGTATTGTCCGCTTTAGATGTGTCCTATTTGATGCATTTGACAGAATTGTGATAAATGTTTTTCATTGCCGAGTTAGAGTTGTATACTTGATAGTTTCGCTTTCGGAAAATTTGTGATTTTCAACAATTTTTATCAAGATGTTCGCGGCCTAAATAAAGCATTCACTTTGAACACTCACTAGATTCTTACTATTTCTTTTAAATGCAAACAACCTCATCAAATTTGGTGCAGCAGTTGTCGAGAAAAAGCATTTATTCTACCCCACGTATTTAGATAGGAGCCCCTGTTCTAAATCTTCCTCTTAAATGGTCACTGTAACACTTTTCTGGGGATGATCCTATTTGCTCTTGATCTCTTCTCAAGGTGTTATAGAACACAGAGCAAAAGGAATTATGAGAACTGACCCCCACTAAGCCATTATAGCTGAGAAAAAACTCAAAATGCAGTTAAACCTCGATATAATGAAGTCTGTAAAATCAAGGATTTGCTTTGTCATATTGTGCTTTTTATTTTTCCAATAGTATTCAACATTTTGTTTGATCTCAGAAATTACCGTGTGAATGCCCCTACAGAAAATGTATGTTAATTGTAATACCTATTATTACACTGTAGACATCTCAGTGATCTGATTTCTGTAAGTACATTTTTTTTTTCAGTATTGTCTTTTGGTACATATAGACTTGTTCGGTTAGATCCACTCACTTTGGCGGGCGAGCTGGATTGAAGCCGTTATAGAGTGTGTAAGTGCAACTGAACGAGGATGTAGAAAGAAATAAGTACACAGAGACAGCACTGACAAGGCTCTGATATGCATGGTTCATCCTGGAGTCTCTTGATCTTACCCAATTTACACCTATTTTTTTTACCTATAGGTACATTTTTAGAGCAATTGATTATTCATTGAGCTTTCCTATGTCTGTCTCATGAAAGCACCAAATAAATGCTTGTGTTTAATGAGTCTGCATTGTCGGTTCTTGGTACATTAATACATGTACTTGATTGACAGCATGCAATATAGTGTTGTTAGCATTTTATTGTATCTGGGGCTACACGAGAAGTTAAGTGACGGCAGTTGGTTCATTATTAGCACAGAAAGAACTTGTTTTAAGTAACATACATAAGTAATTTGAGTTTTTAGTCAAATGTCAAGTCCACCATGCCTGATTCATTCCTACGTTTTATTTCAACTCAAGTATCGAATGGATGTCTGCTTTTCCGTTTATTAATTATTTCTCCACCTTGTGGGTTTCCGCAGAACTACTACATAAAACACTTGTTTTTGCTTCGTGTGTTGTCGAAAAATTCGACTTCGCCCTCCCACCTGTTTGCCGCATGGTTACCTCGGATGGTAGAGCGGCTGCCACGGATAGGCGGTGGTCCCGGGTTCGAGTCCCGGACCAGGACGAATTTTTCTTCAACTCTGAGGCTTTTCTTTCGAGGAACCCGTATGGATTTCCTTTCTAGCAATTGCTACGGACGGGTGTATGCCCGCTTTTCCCTTTATTAATGTATCATCATATACATTTTTACAGTTTACATTTTGAGTCGGGCACACATCTGCACTGTAAAATACATTTCTGCACAGAAGGCAAGGAATTGGGCCAATCCTGTTTTTCGACATTTGAAAATATTCTTTCTGCATTGTAGTTGTGCCTGTCTCTTGTAAGGAATTTATTTCCTCACCAACAATGTTGCGCGCAGGACATGTTTTTAAGATAATAAATCTAAGAATTCACTGTTTTGATTAAGGGTGTGTGAATATTTGATACAATAAAATAGGGACTTTTTAAGTACAAGTAAGTTCTAATAGCCATCGAACATTTAAAATATTACCTCGGCACAAATTAAGCTCATATGAAAGCAAAAGTATGATAAATGTCACACCCGTTGGCGTAATATAGGCATAAAATATGAGAAAGTGCGTAATGGAGGCTGTATATGTTTCTAAGGGAGCTAGACTTTCCTGGCTATACAGGGATCATTTGCGCTTTCTGAAGAGCCCTTTGTATGCGAGCAATTTCCTCATTCGTTCCTTGTTCTCCATTTGGGCTTTTAGTAAACAATGCTTCGAAACAAGTGCTTTCAAGAAAATGCTTCATAATGCGCGATGGAACCACAGGAACTTGCCAATGTAATGTTTTACATATATTTTGATAAGAGCTGTTCTTTTTTTGAAAACAATTCCAAATGTATTCTACATTTCTTCCACTCCTGGGACTATTCGATTCGCATTCCATTGAGTCCGAAAAATTACTTCTATATTGGGCAACAATGTACCTATTTGTAATAAACAAACACGTGAGGCTTCATTTTTTTTTTTTTTGGCAGTGCCACTCCTAAGGATTTCCTTCACATCCACTCAGCCATTTTGGTGACATATGCCTTCGAACTTTGGCATGTTACATTCACGTGAAGAGGCACTTGTGTCAACATGTGCCCATTTCAGTGCAGGTTTTTCTTTGAAAGCTTGCTTATCTCTAACTTGTGAACTCAAATGGCAATTGTCTATTGACATCATTATGCAAAGTGGGTGTCCATATATTAATTGAAATCTGAATGTGGAATATGTATATTTGTGCACTATGCTACAATGCATTCTGATACACAAGCGTTACCATATGCTCGGATATGTTGAGCTGCCCAGGTAGCTCGTAGCATGTTCCAAGATAATGTGACAAGTTGTTTCATTCTGTTTTAAATATGCAATGAAAAAATTTGTAAACTCTGATATGACATGACACTCATAACACCACGATACCACAGTCAAGTAGGGTATCATGTATATAGGCACACATTGTTGAAATATATTGTTACATAATTTCTTTAGTTATATTAGGATATAGCTGAGGGCAGCTGTGCTGAAGGTTGCAGTGATATTTTTGGTGATCAGTTCCTTTATGTAATGGCTCAACAACAAAGTACTTGTTTATTCACTATGCTTACGAAAAACTTCTGTGTATAGTAAAGCACTTATTAGTGATAAATTGTGAATGTTGCATAGCTCACTAGGACATGTTCTTCTCCAAGTAAGTCGCTGCCTGATTGAACATTCTTGTGCATGAAAAGAGGTTTACATGTGCACAACAAAAGCTAATTGCATATTGTTTTTCTTAGTTAATGCCCTGAATTGTTGGAAAATTCTGTACGGCTAAGTAGAACCAGTACCGTATTTACACAATTGTAAGTCGATCTATCTTTTTAATCTGAAAATCCACGTGGGGGGGTCGACTTACAAGTAAAACCAAAATGTGGCACCGCCAAAAAAGCGAGACCAACGGGAGCTACAACGTAATTAGCTTTTTATGTTTGCTCTATGGCTCTACCCATAGCTTTTCATGATTCCGCGTGTTTGTTCGCTTTTTGGAAGGGTTTTTCAACGTTTTGAGAGTTTTACAGTGGACACAACAATCATGGGGGGGTGGGGTCGATAGTTGATGGAAGCGAATCCGGCAGCATTGATGCCTTCGGTAGCATGTTTTGGGTTTATTGACGTTGCCTTCAGCCAAAAACGATCACGTTCTTGTGACTTCTGCGGCAGAAAGGATGATCATCGATGATCACTATCCCCCCCAAGGTCGTTGGATAGTGGCGCTGGCTAACACTCCCAGGGTTCTACTAGGAAACATGAACACCCAAGAAAGTGGATGGGGAAATGGCGCCGCGGTAGATCAATTGGTAGAGCATCGCACGTGAAATGCGAAGGTTGTGGGATCACTCCTCGCCTGCGGCAAGTTGTTTTTTCATCCACTTGCATTTCTATAATTTATCATTTCTTTATTTCATTTATTAAGCAGAAGTAATTTCATCTAAGTTGTCCTTGGTGTTGGTGTTCGTTGGCTTCTTGTGATATGACTAATAAATATCGGACCCCTCGGTTCTTACATATCGAGGCTCTTAAATCCAGCAACATTGATGCCTTCAGGTAGCATCTGTGGGTTTATTGACCAGTTGCCTTCACTAAAAAAAGAAACATCACGTTCTCATGAAGCCTGCGGCAGTAAGGACGTTCTACATCCGCTGCTAAGGTCTGTGGGTGGTGGTGCTGGCTAACACTCCCAGGGTTCTACTAGGAAACACGAATACCCAAGAAAGTCGATGGGGAAACGGTGCAGCGGTAGATCAATTGGTTGAGCATCGCACGCGAAATGCGAAGGTTGTGTTATCGTTCCCTACCTGCGGCAAGTTGTTTTTTCATCCACTCTCATTTCCATTAATTTATCGTCTCTTTATTTTATTTATTAGGCAGAGGTTCCTCTATGTTGTCCTTGGTGTCAGTCTTTATTTGCTTCTTGTAATATGACTAACAATAATCGGGCCCCTCGGTTACTCCCCTTCTTCTCGTTTGTACCACTGATGAATTTATCTCTTTGGAGACTAATTTTCCACTAATTGTTTCCACCACTTTTTTTCACCATGTTGCCTTTCAACAGAATTCATTGATCAGCCAACCTGTGTTATGAACACATGAGGCCTGTTACTTACGAATGCTCCGTATCCATTTAAGACCGTATCTTGCCAAAAAGGCTTTAATGACCATAATTTAATTGAAGTCACATTGGACTTGCCTCTACCATTCACAGGTATATCTAAAAAGAAAATCTTGGACTCCAACAAAGCCGACTATAACAATATGAATGGAGAGCTCGAAGTATTTTTCAATATAGATTTACTATTGTCTTTCTACAGTAGGTCTGTAAATGAAAACTGGGCACTTTTCAAAGATAAACTGGCCTCACTTATTAAGCTATGTATCCTAATTATCACAATTTCTAACGATAAAGCAAACCCTTGGTTCACCAAATCTTTTCGTAAACACAGAAACAGGAAAACATTCTTGTATTGTAATGTGAAGTGCTCTGGTACACCTTCTGCTTGGGAAGAATACAAACAGTTTTTGACCAGTTACGATTCCGCAATATGCAATGCCAAAAATAAATATTTCCACAACGATTCGCCTTCCCTTTTGCAAAATACTAAGAAATTCTAGCGCTTCATGTCCTCTGACCAAGGTACTAACCAGTTATCCACTGGATGAAAACAACCTTCCTCTCGCACATTCTGAATGTTATTCTACATTTCATACAATTTTTCATCTGTATTCATTCGGGAAGATGATTCCGATGAGCCATCTGTCTCTTTACACAACTACCAGTACATGCAGCCCATTGAAATCACGGTGGATGGTATTACCTGTATAGTTAAGCAGCATCTTCATCAGCCGGTATCGATGATCATAAGTCCAAGATGCACAAAACTACCTTTTCTATATCCAGCACCATATTATGCCGTGTCTTTCGATAGTCACTGTCATTTAGACTATTGCGAGATGACTGGAAAATTACTAAAATAATACCCATTTTTAAATCTAGAAATGAGAATTCACCTGAAAACTACCGTCCGATATCACTCAGATACATATGCTGCAAACTTCTTGAGCTTATAGTCGCCTCCCATGTCTAGAGCCACCTGGAGGATAACAAACTCTTCTTTCCAAGCCAGCACGGTTCAGGAAAACATGTCATGTGAAACACAGCTACTGGATACCAATTCCCTCTTTCTTGATTTTGCCAAAGCTATCAATCGTGTCACCTATTGCTTGCTGCGTTATTTCTAAACTATGTGCCCTTCAGTTAGAATCTGTCACTTTATTGTAGCTTCAGAATTTCCTTTCCCTTCGCAAGCTCTTCGCGACGGCTAATAATTTGTCCTCTCACTCTTCATATGTCTCTTGTGGCGTTCCACAGGGCAGCATTCTAGGCCTGATTTTTTTTCTTGACCTTCATAATTGATCTGCCAAATAAGATATAATCAAGCATTAGTATATTTGCCAATGACTGCATGTTATACAGGTCAATAAACTGTCCTGACGAACACCTTGTCCTTCCAGATGATCTTAAAATTATCTCTAACTGGTGTAACACCTGGCTCATGGCCCTAAATAAAAACAAATGCAAAATTATTTCTTTTGGACGTAGGCGGGATGTTTCTTATTTTTCCTACCACATACAAGGAGACAAGCTGTCGCAGACATCATATTATAAATATCTTTGCATTTACCTTACACCAGGCCTCTCCTGGTATGATCACATCTGTGCTGCTTGTGTGAAAGCCTTAAAAACAGGTGATTTACGCCGCAACCTCCGTCATTGTTCCTCTAATGTTCGGAAATTATCCTAACTTTCCTTCACCCACAACTTGAACGTACCTGATCTATTTGGTCTTCTTCCGCTCATTATCAAATTAAATGTCTTGAAGCAGTTCAGAACAGAGCCATCATTACATTTGAAATAAGTATGACCGCCATTAAGTGTCAACCCACTTAAACTCAATCATTTTCTTCAACCATTGGCCATTCACGGTCAAATCTCTGTACTATACCTGTTTCACAAGTACGTCTACAGCAATAAAATTACCTCGTTACATCTTGAATGCCGGCTTTTCACCTCGCGCAGGCTACCTAATCACCTCAGCTTCACGCGCATCTTTGGTAATGCGAATGCTTTTAGCACATCTGCACTTCCACAAGCCATCCGCATGTGCAATGATCTTCCTGGTGATATTGCGTCTGATAATAACCGGAATATGTTTCTTCACAAGCTTGAGGTGAATTTTTTGCATAGCACTCTATTGTCACGTGTTAGTAACGGTGAAGAAAGCAGCCAAACTGCCAATTGTGAAACGTGTTTTATCGGTGAACCTGTGGCCTCAAAAACAGGCTGCACTCTAAGTGCAACGATAGCGGCGAACACAGTCGGTAGCCTGTGAAAATCTTATCGGCCGGTCAAGCGTTTCGGCTTTTAACATGAGGCATCGAAGGTTCCAGAGTAATCGGTGATACCCGCATGTCTTCCAGAAAGTTCTACATAACTCGCCTCGTGCATACATGCAGTCAGATTACACAAGGTTTGGCGACGACAGACAGCGAATGAACCATCGTTATCATTTCATAAACTTGCGATACGTACAGGCGTGTCCTGCGCTGAGCGATAACATCTGTTAGATGATGAAACACTGTCATTTAATAAACAAGTGCACATGTCGATATCAAAACAGAACAGTTTTCTCTACGATATCTTAGATATTTAAGTTCTCATTAAAAAATATCGGTTGTGGCGGCCACATTTTAATGGGGGCAAAATGCAAAAACACTCTCTCATGCATTGGGGGCGTGTTGAAGATCCCCTGGTAGTCACAATTATTTCGTAGTCCCCCTCGCCCCTACGGTGTGCCTCGTAATCAAATCATATTTGTGCCACGTAAAACCCCCAAATACAATTCAATTCAATAAACAAGAAGCCTGGCTGGCTTGCACAGGAAGTATTTTGGCAACCAACTTCTGTGCTACATAAATACTGAGGCAGAGCAAGCGTATTGCAGAGCATGATCTCATACTGGAACAAGGTAGAAAATGGCATAGTTTCCGTACCTGCGCACATGACTGCATGACCGTGGAAACAAGCAGATGAAGCGGAAGTACATCTCTCTTGCTTCGCACACATTTCACGGACTCGCAGACATTCTATTTGTGTGTTTCAATATATCTCTAAGCTTCAATTCGTCAATTCAAGCAACAAATCACACCAATAACGGATCTTGCCTTGAATAATTATCGAAGCCACGTGTCACTGCGAGCGACGTCACAATGCGGACACGAGCACGTAGGCGCAGGGACACAAGGACGTCACCGTGCAGCTTGGAGAGCGGTCGCCGCTAGGGAAAAGGAAAAGAGCGTTCTGATTAAAATGTCAGGCCATTCCGCTGCCCTTAGCGGTGTAATTCTTTGCCAACATGATCGTTAGCATGCATTGTATCATCTGCGCTTGTCAACTCAAAATAGCCAGACCTAGTGAGGGGCCCTTTAAAGCATTCACACAAAGCAGTCGTATCTGATGAGCACGCAGTCGCTTCATTCCTTACAGGCCTGTTGGGAATTTCCTTCTTTGTTGTGACCTTTTTACTGCTTCATACCATACGTGCTTTCAAGAAATTTATAATATGAAATGGTCGCATTGGCCACCATTCTCTGAATGTATGAGACTTGTGAAATCACCCTGTATGCATCACAGCTGCCATCTGCATTGCAAAGTGCCATCAACGCGCTTGTTCGCTTGTAATCTCTAGGGCCTAAAGCATATGAGATCCTACACAACATAATTTAATAACCCTGCTAACGGCTGTTGATTGATACCCTTACAATGAAGGATTGTAAATGCTGACAACGCAGAACTGCGCGAAAGCAATATTTTACAATAATGACTCGCTGATATTCTTTGTATTCTTCAGCTAACTGCTGATGTATTGACATTTTGTTCTCCTCAACAGCACCTTGTGCAGGTAAGCACTATCACGGTGCGAAGGTTATATTTACTACTGGCTCAAACTACTCAGTTCCTAATGGTCATAATTTAGTCAATTTTTTATCGGCCTGTGACTTTATGTGCATGAAGCTGTGATTTACGAATAGTCAAGAAAGTTGGAAGTGAACACAATCATTAGTAAGCACCACTTTTTCGACCGCATCTGCTGTCTGAAACCGAGGAAAGTATTTAACGAAACACACTCGTACCTGCAGCAAAATGAATGATTTATGGCTACTGCTGTCCTTCCAAACAAAGTGATTCAGGATAACTAATAACTAATTATTAGCATCTTCTAATTATTAATTTTGGATTGCTGTTCAAATTACTTATAATTTCAGTTCCATGACAATATGCTCTATAATAGTTAGGGAACATTGAAGTGAGGTTATCGCCAGTGATCACTAATCACTTTTTATTATCATGTAGAAATGGTAGCAGAAATAATGCTCATTCAATGACATTTTGATAAATATCGATGACTATGTCCAGATAGATATCGATGACTGATATCGATAATATCAGTCATCGTGTGATCATCATCCTGTGGTCATTGTGTGATCATCAGTCATTGTGTGATCAGTCATCAGTTTGATAGATATCGATGATAGATATAGATGACTATGTGTTCAAGAATCTGAACCTGGCAACGTTTAACACTAGAACGTTATCTAATGAGGCGAGTCTAGCAGTGCTATTGGAGGAATTAGCGGCCAGTAAATGGGATATAATAGGGCTTAGTGAGGTTAGGAGGGCAAAAGAAGCATATACAGTGCTAAAAAGCGGGCACGTCCTGTGCTACCAGGGCTTAGCAGAGAGACGAGAACTAGGAGTCAGATTCCTGATACATAAGGATATAGCTGGTAATATACAGGAATTCTATAGCATTAATGAGAGGGTGGCAGTTGTTGTGAAACTTAAAAGAGGTACAAATCGAAGGTCATACAGGTCTGCGCACTTACATCCAGTCATGATGACCAGGAAGTGGAAAGCTTCTATTAAGACGTGGAATCGGCGATGAGTAAAGTCAAAACAAAATACACTATACTGATGGGCCACTTAAATGCCGGGTTAGGCAAGAATCAGGCTGGAGACAAGTCAGTGGGGGAATATGGCATATGTTCTAGGAATAGCAAGGGAGAGTTATTAGTAGAGTTTGCAGAAAGTAATAATATGCGGATAATGAATACCTTCTTCCGCAAGCGGGATAGACGAAAGGGGACATGGAGGAGCCCGAATGCCGCAACTAGAAATGAAATAGACATACTATGCGCTAACCCTGGCATCATACAAGATGTGGACGTGCTCGGCAAGGTGTGCTGCATTGAGCATAGGATGGTAAGAACTCGAATTAGCCTAGATTTGAGGAGGGAACTGAAGAAACTGGTACATAAGACGGTGATCAATGAGTTAGCGGTAAGAGGGAAAATGGAGGAATGTCGAATCAAGCTACAGAACAGGTATTCGGCTTTAACTCGGTACGAGGACCTTGGTGTTGAAGCAATGAACGACAATCTTATGGGCATCATTAAGGAGTGTGCAACAGAAGTCGGTGGTAACTGCGTTTGACAGGATACCTGTAAGCTGTCGCAGGAGACGGAAGATCTGATTAAAAAATGCCAATGTATGAAAGTCTCTAACCCTACAGCAGAAATAGAACTGGCAGAACTCTTCAAGGTAATCAACAAGCGTCAGACAGCTGACATAAGAAAGTATAATATGGATAGAATTGAACATGCTCTCAGGAACGGAGGAAGCCTAAAAGCAGTGAAGAAGAAACTACGAATAGGCAAGAATCAGATGGATGCGTTAAGAGACAAAGCCGACAATATCATTAATACTAATATGGATGAGATAGTTCAATTGGCTGAGGAGTTCTGTAGACATTTATACACTACCAGTAGCACCCACATTGATAATGGAAGAGGGAATAGTCTAGAGGAATTTGACATCCCACAAGCAATGCCGGAAGAACTAAAGAAAGCCTTGGGAGCTATGCAAAGGGGGAAGGCAGCTGGGGAGGCTCAGGTAACAGCAGATTTGTCGAAGGACGGTGGGCTGATTGTTCTAGAAAAACTGGCCACCCTGTATTCACATTGCCTCATGACCTTGAGCGTACTGAAATCTTGGAAGAACGCCAACATAATCTTAATCCATAAGAAAGGGGACGCCAAAGACTTGAAAAATAGTAGACCGATCAGCTTACTGTCCGTTGCCTACAAATTATTTACTACGGTAATCACGAATAGAATCGGGAACACCTTAGACTTCTGTCAACCAAAGGTCCAGGCTGGATTTCATAAGGGCTACTCAACAATAGACCATATTCACACTATCAATCAGGTGATAGAGAAATGTTTGGAATATAACCAACCCTTATATATAGCTTTCAATGATTACGAGAAAGCGTTTGAATAAGTCGAAACCTCAGCAGTCATGCAGGCACTACGGAATCAGGGTGTAAACGACCCATATGTAAAGATATTGAAAAATATCTATAGTGGCTCCACAGCCACCGTAGTCCTTCATAAAGAAAGCAACAAAATGCCAATAAAGAAGGGTTTCAGGCAGGGAGATACGATCTCTCCAGTGCTATTCACAGCGTGTTTACAGGAGGTATTCAGAGACGTGGATTGGAAAGAATTGGGGATAAGAGTTAATGGAGAATATCTTAGTAACTTGTGATTCACTGATGATATTGTCGCGTATACCCTGCTGGAGTATGCAAGCTGAATGAAGATACAGGCGGTTGCACTTTACGAAAACGTGAGCGGCGACGCGCGATGCCGAGACGAACCTTGTTCTCCTCTTCTTCAGTCCCTTGCTGCGCCACACCATGTGGCATTATCCCCTATTCAAAAAAAAAAAAGAAGGAAAGCATACATAGGCTTGACCTGAGAGCGCCGAGATGGTCTAGGACAAACACATAGGCTATAATCACAATCACTGTGGTATGCGATATAGTCACAAGGCACTGATGGAAGAGCAACAACAAAAACTAACCGAAGCGGCTGAAAACGTCGAATATTAGGGGCTATAGTACGGTTTCAACCGCACAACGTGCACAATCTCAGATTGCGGTTGTCGACGTCGGGGAGGCTGGCTTCCGTCGGGGAGGACTTCGTAATTCACGTCACTAATTCGCTGCAACACTCTGTAAGGTCCGAAGTAGCGACTCAAAAGCTTCTCGGATAGTCCTTTTTGGTGCACGGGAGTCCAGACCAAAACTTGATCACCAGGTTGGAACTCGACATGTCGATGGCGGAGATTGTAACGATGCGCATCGATGCTCTGTTGTTGCTTTATGTGCATTTGGGCAAGCTGACGGGCTTCTTCCGCGCGTTGCACGAAAAGTTCGGTATCTTGGGCGAGGTCGAGATGATAGATGTTGTCGCACGGCAACATTGCTTCTAACATAGTCTGCAATTCACGGCCGTAAACGAGGTAAAACGGCGTGAAGCGTGTTGTTTCCTGCGCAGCAGTATTATAGGCAAACATTACGTAAGGGAGTATCTCGTCCCATGTCTTCTGCTGTACGTCTACGCACATAGACAGCATGTCAGTCATCATATTGTTCAGTCGTTCGGTCAAGCCATTTGTCTGCGGATGATAGGCAGTTGTCCTTCGATGGGTCGTGCAGCTGCGTTTAAAAACGTATTCAGTGAGCTGTGTGGTAAATGCTTTGCCTCGGTCTGTGATGACATGCGATGGGGCGCCATGCCGTTGAACGATGCTCTGTATGAAAAACTGGGCAACCTCGGAAGCTGTGCCTCAAGACAGCGCCTTTGTCTCAGCATACCGCGTTAGAGTCCGTGGCGACAATTATCCACCTGTTGCCCAAAGATGACAGTGGAAACGGGCCCAGAAGATCCATGCCGACCTGGTCGAAAGGTTTGCCAGGTGGGTCAATCGGATTCAGCAATCCCGTAGGCTTCACGGGTGGCGAATTTCGGCGCTGGCATTCACGGCAGGCTTGGACGTACCGCTTAACACACTTGACAAGTTTCGGCCAGTAGTAGGATTTGCGCACTCTATCGAGCGTTCGCGTAAAACCCAAATGGCCTGACGGAGGCTCGTCATGACAGGCGAACAAAACTTTGGCACGGAGGCCGGCTGGAACGACCAAAAGGTAGGTCTTGTTGGTGGCAGCGGAGTTCTTATTGTACAAGACACCATGTCGTAAACAAAAAGACGACAATCCTGGAGCGATATGCCGGGGTATTGATGGGTTTTGTCCTTCCAGATGTTCGAATGTAGGCCGTAGTGCATCGTCTGCGCGCTGCCGTGTGGACAAATCAGTAACGCTTACGGCCCCAAGGAAAGCGCCGTCGTCCTCAATGTCGTGGTCGGTAGTGACGATAGGGGTGCGGGAAAGTGCGTCAGAGTCTTCGTGTATGCGGCCCGACTTGTACACGATGGTCACGTCGTACTCCTGCAAACGTAGACTCCACCGTGCCAGTCGTCCAGAAGGGTCCCGGAGATTCGCAAGCCAGCATAACGAGTGATGATCAGTTACAACTTTGATTGGGCGGCCATAAAAGTAAGGTCGAAATTTGGCCAGCTTCGGCGCAGTGGTAGCACAGCGGTCGCCGATCGGGTGCTCACTGAACCCCTGATTTCCTCGCGGGTGTTCGGTGATCGTCGAAGTACGGTAGTGGAGTTGTCGGAGCAGCTTGCGCCAATTGCAATGCGACTGGCGGCGCCACATACGTAGGTGCGAAAGCTTGGACGGGGCTCAGTAATGTTTCTGCGTAAGTCTTGCGCCGGGATTCGCTTGGCAGAGGTGGCGCTTCACTGGTGGAAAGAGATGCCTGCAGTGCCTGCTGTACTTCGTTGCGTACGACGCTGGCGAGGGAGCTGACTGGAGATGGCGACGTACCGCGGTGCTTCTGCAGCTCGTTGCGAACCAGTGAGCGAATCAACTGGCAAAGCAAGGCGTTGTCGCACCCGAAGCCTACTGGCGTATCGAGAGTGCAGGCGGCATTTACTTGTTGGTTGTACAAGTTGGACCGTTGCTGAAGGGTCTTCACCATCGCGGTGGCTTCGGTGAGGAACTCCGAAACAGTCTTGGGTGTATTCCGAACAAGACCGCCAAAGAGCTGCTCCAAAGAGGTGACGCACGTTCTTCTCTTCCGACATGCTCGGATCGGCACGCTGATAGAGACGTGTCATGTCCTCCACGTGCGTCGTGACATTCTCTTTGGGCTTTTGAACGCGTGACGGAAGGGCCCGCTCCGCTTTTTCCCGGTGATCTGGGCTGGAGTAAGTCTCCAGTAGCTTGCGCTGGAACTCAGGCCAGGATGGCAAGGCACTTTCGCGGTTCATAAACCACGTGCAAGCACCATCCTGGAGGCTGAAGTAGACGTTCCTGAGTTTGGTGTTGTTGTCCCACTCGTTAAACGCAGCCACGCGCTTGAACTCCGCCAGCCAGTCTTCCACGTCTTCAAATGTGTCGCCATGAAAAGCCGTCGGCACTTGGGGGTTCAGCAGCGTTAGGTAAGTCGGTGTCACCCGTTCCGTAGAAGTCGCAGTGGTCGCAGTCATCACTTTTTCCTGGTGGTTTCCAAATTCAGAGGTGAGGCAATGGATTCGCCGGCTTGTGCGGTGGACTGGGGTCAGCTCCAACTGTGGGGCGAGGTTCTTGCTGCCCAGTGGGGTCTCCTGCGTAAGTTGAGCGTACCCAGCAAGCTCCACCAAATTGTCGCCTATACCCTACTGGAGTATACAAGCTGAATGAAGATACAGACGGTTACACTTTACGAAAACGAAAGCGGCGACGCGCGATGCCCAGACGAACTTCGTTCCCCTCTTCTTCAGTCCCTTGCCGTGCCACACCACGTGGCAATATTGCCTTGCTTAGTAACTGAGGGGACCAATTGCAATGCATGCTCTCTGACCTGGAGAGGCAAAGCAGAACGTACCAGGCAACACACCAGCAATGGTCCAACGGTGACCTAATGCTGGCAGAAATTGGTACCAATATTAGGCCAATGTTGGCAAAGTGCAACCCAATCCAATGCTGGCCCAGCGTTAAAGCCAAGATTGGACCAATGCTATGCCAATGCAGCAGCCATTGTGCTCCCAACGTTGGACCAGTATTGAGCCATATCGTTGCCATTATTATTGCCAGCTTTGAGCCAATGTAGCAGCCATTGTGCTGCCAGTGTAGGACCAGTGCTGAGCCATATCGTTGCCATTATTAATGTCAACTTTGAGCCAATGCCCTTCTTATTACGAATATTTCAGATACGCTGGCTCTAGAGCACGCATCCATTCTTACCGCAAACATTTTGCTAGCTGCATTTTTATAGAAATTGTCCCCACACCGTCTTCCTCAATAGTAGCTAGGAAAGCTCGACAAAAAGATACTATGTAAAGAAGCAGAAGTCCTCTATACTTGCAAATAATAATTAAAGAATACTGAAATTGACATTTATGACAGTTTATTTGCAAATAAATTTTCGCAAACAGGCATTTTCCGTGAACCTAGATGGGTGACGCTCGGTTATCTTCAAACAGTTTATTTACAGGCACTGCCCGCAAGATAGGAATTGGGCGAGGTGCCGAGGACGGTGGGCTGGCCAGGGGTTTCAGGGCAGGGAGCTGACGTCAGTAGGCAGGTTGGTCAGTGCTTGGTTGACGGCGGGCTGGTCAGGCCCCTGATGAACGCTGTGGTTTCGTTGAATTTGCTACCACTTACCATAGCAACTTCACCATTACTTGGAGGATATGCTTGCACTGTAAAATAAAAAGAAATATTATCAGAGATGTTGGTATGACAAATGTGTGTGGCAATGTTATATTTGAAAAATCACCATACCGCAAGAATAATATACGTTTGAGCAGAGAGTTCGAAGGGGTGAATCAAGAAACTTTATTGCAAGAGATTTGTCAGGTAACACTTTTTTAATATTTCGACATATATGGCATATTTCGTAGAAGGTGTAACAGAGAATACTTAGAACAAACATAAAATTCGCAGGATCCGTCCGCCTTGTTTACACCCCACAGCTAGTGAGCCTAGCACTTTATAATAAAAAATTGCAGCAAAACCTGCTACAGCACAAGAAGCCTAGTTTTAGACTATCTTGACACAATGCGGCCTTCGTGTGAAATTTTTAATGTGGAATCCGAGAAGTTCCGCCAGCAAACACTAGTAAAATAGGCATTTATTATACGAAAAGAAAGAAATACTGCCGGCTGGAAATGATGCTTGACCTAGAACAGTGAGAAGAGCAGCACTCCTGAGCACAGGCTCATCGCTCATCAAGATTGTGGCGGCCTGTTTTACCCAACTCAGAAGCAGGTGAATCTGCTCATAGGTCTTCGGAGATTCTTGGAATCTGTACTTCCTCATTTGAGAACGTCGCAATGCTCCTGAAACTTTGCTTTCTCTCTTTTGCGTGCAGAGAGAGAAAGAGAGAAAGCACTTATTTGTAATGAGATGGGGTGCCTTCCTCGTGGGGTGGAGCCCCTAGTTCACGGCCCCATTGGCTCTCGCCACTCCACGTGCCCACCGGATCAACTGTCGCTGCTCTACCAGGTCTAAGCTTGTCAGCGCAGTCTCCCAGGAGGAAGGTTAAGCCAGTGTTGAGCTGTGGAAACACTGATGCTGAACACTACAAAGAGCTGTTACCCGCCGTGGTTGCTCAGTGGCTATGGTGTTGGGCTGCTGAGCACGAGGTCGCGGGATCGTATCCCGGCCACGGCGGCCGCATTCCGATGGGGGTGGAATTCGAAAACACCCGTGTGCTTAGATTTAGGTGCACGTTAAAGAACCCCAGGTAGTCGAAATTTCTGGAGTCCTCCACTACGGCGTGCCTCATAATCAGAAAGTGGTTTTGGCACGTAAAACCCCATAATTTAATTTTTTTTAATTTAACAAAGAGCTGCTGCTGCTAATTGCCAAGAAATTTATCAAACTTTTTTTTCTTTTTTGACTGAAGGAGTGCTGCTGCCAAGCTGCTTGCAAGGAAACCCCTGTCACATGAACTTCTTAAGTTATAGTGAACATTTTTGCAAGGAAATGACGGTCACGATCATGCCATGCATCCCTGAAGCACAATTTGTGAATGGCGGAAGCAAGGCGTGCTGATCGCGGAAATACCTCTTCTCTACCTTTGCCTCCTCCTTTTCCTACTTCCTTCACAGTTGTCGTATCGATGAAGTGCAATACTTCAAGCAGCTGAAGCAATGTGCATTGACCATGTTCTGCAGCAAAGGCGATGTGGAAGAGTTTATGAACACCAGCGAGCTGGATGTCTGTGAGATTCAGTCATTGGACAGTGGTGTGGAGACTGGCGACGAATCATGGGGTCATCACTGTCGAAGAATAATGAGCTGATAGGCTCGAGGAGAGAGCTACTTGAGCGTTGTGTCAACATTTCTGTCGTGCTCAGATTCATTGCGGCTAAAGACGAGAATTAGTCTATGACTCCTGTTAGTCCTGTGCAACGATTCCTGTTAGTCCGCTCAGGATTTCGGACATGTGCTTTCTGAAGCATTTCAAGTGCTGCCATTATGCCGATCGAATGGGAGCCTTGTGAACTGCAAGCACCCAGTTGGCGTAATGAAGGTCATCAGCTCTTGGTTTGTCGGGTAGAGAGAGATTTGGTGGAAGCCTAAATATGCATCTAGTCTTGAAAGAACTGTTGCCTCACCTAGATGATAGCTCACCCTTTTCTATCCCCGATGCATCCTCCCAGTACATACTTTCAGCGTTTTTCCCTTTATGTAATAAACTTTCTTCATTCTTGAATCAAATATCTCGTTTAGTTCTTTCTCACGTTTTTCGCATTCATAGCATCGCCTTGGCGCGTATTAACATAATACTGAAATGCATTCAACACAAAGAAGCTGCCTGCTGTCTTCATGTCCCACTCACGTTCAGTCAAACAGAAAGGTTTTTAGTGTATGTTATTAAAAAATATACTTGCTAAAGCATGCCTTCAGACTCTTAATTGCAACAGTGAGCTGCAGTTACCATGGTTGCGGCAACCACTACTTCAGACCACCTCGACAATGCTAAAGCTGATTGAAAAAAAAAGAAAGGAACTGGCAAGAATTTTCAGCATACCTCTCTTCACTATGCATTTTTTTAACACCATCTAATCCTAACAAAATTCTAACTGAAAATCCGCCAAGTAAATTTTGTGCTCGAAACTTCAAAACTCATTGCATGACCTTGTCAAAAGACAGCCGAATGCTTATAAAATAGGAACAAATTACATCAATGGAAACCATAAACTTGCTGTCATGCCCTAATAACATGCAAAAATGAAAGCAAGCATGTCATTTCATTCACATTAGGATACAGCTGAACCCAGTTATAGTAATATTTAAGTGCCACGAAAATTCCATTGTTATAACCGATAAGTGTTATAACCAGGTTGCGTAAAAAAATCAAAACTGAGATGGCAGAGCTATTGTTAAAAACCAGGCTTGTGCGAATATGGTTTTTTAATTCGAAGCAAATAGTAATTCTCAAATAATTTCGAAACGAATACTTCGAATAGTAGCAAGTAAAGAAAAAAAAAACAGCAGGGGGCTAAGGTCTGGGATTTATTCAAGGAACGTAAACATCTTGATTCTTTACAAAAATCTACAAATTTTCATGCAAGAACACTAGTTGTTCCACAGGCTGGAGTTTGAGGTGCTCCCTTCTGCAGCTTACAATGGCTCCTGCAGTCGAAAAAAGCTGTCCACTTCTTGTCTCGGTAGCTGGTATCGAAAGATACCTATGAGCAGCTGCAACCAGGGTTGGGTAAAGGTGGCTGCCCTTGTTTTTCCACCACACAAGGGGGTCATCGGAACGGGAAAGAAGGGGGGCCTTCAAGTACCCAGCAACCTCATCCGAGATTGTACAGCTTGACTGAAGATGTGCACGCGAACTGAAGTGTGTAAAAGCACTCCACACAGAGTCCCCTGATGGGTCTGCAGACCAGATGCGTTTCTCACTTGTTGCTGTACCATGTTGATCAACTGGCACAGTCTCTTCTGCTGCCATTGTGAGTAGAGGGAACGCCCATTGCTTTGCAGGTTGTTCAGCATAACAGACATATTTGTATCTAGGATCAACCAACATTGCCAATGCAGGAAGGCGTGACATCTTGATATCAGGGAACCTTGTCTTGATGCTACGCAAAAGGCTTGAGGCAAGCAATGCTGCCTCACCACCTTCGGAAACATGTTCGGCTAGAACCACCTCGGTACACTGCAACAGCGGAATGACTTGTGACAGCGTGGGATATCTGTCCCCAGAGAGTTCAGTTGTGGCATGGTCAAGTGGCTTCGAGACTTGCACTGCTGCATTCATAAGCTTCCACTCACTTGCGTTCAAGTTTGGAACTGCATCAGATTCTGAAAGTTCTACAGTGATGACCGTACGGAGCTTCACGAGCCTGGCCATCATGGCATGCTCACGGTTCCATCGCATCAAGACGTCTTGTATAACCCCGAGAGGGTCCAGCTGCATGTTTTTCTGAATTTCCTCAAGCCGTCCTCGGGTCTTGGCACTCCGTTTGTATCTAGCCACAATCGCTCTGACCTTAGCAGAGAGCTGCAAAAACCCTGACACTTCTCTTTTGGCATCACTGACACACAACTGAAGGGTATGTCCGAAACACTGCACACCACTCCAGGACAAACGCGCTGCTGCAGAAGTTCCTTCCATTATCTGTAATGAGGAAGATCGGCACAGTATTGTGGGCTGGAAGTTCCCACTTCTCTATAACACTTGCGATAAATAGCTCCAGGTTTTCTGCAGTTTGAGAATCTGTCATCTCCGTGCAAGCCAATGCATGCACGTGTTGCACGGAGTCACTGTCCATGACATGACAAGTTACACATATGTAGCTGTCATTTGCTCGCAATGTTCAGCCATCAGTTGTGATTCAAAGCGACTCCACTCCGTTTGCAAAATGTGCCCGAGCTTCCTTTTCACCTTCTCTTTGCTTGATGCGTAGAGGTCCGGAATAAGGGCTCTCGAGAATGTTGTCCGAGACAGCACGGCATAATCCGGCATAGCGAACTTCATCATGTCGAGGAAACCCGTTTCTTCGACAATGTTGTAGGGGTGCATACCACGAGCTACGAAGTGAGCTATCATTTTTGTCATCTGTTGGGCTTTTGGGGCCGACGCTTTCATTTTCGGCTTGAAACTGTCGACTATGAATGGCTCTTGACCACTTGCCTTGATTGCCCCCTTGAGCTTGGATGGCCTTTCGCGTGTTTCTCGCTTCTCTTGGTAGTCCTTCTGCAAATCTGGGTGTCTGCTTAAATGTGTTGCTAGGGTTATTGTCATACTTGGCGGGGTCTTCAGGACTGCCTTGCATTTAAGACAACGAGCTTTGGTTCCCGGTGGAATCTTTACAAAAAGTTCCAAATCAGATTGCTGGCCGCATGCAAGTCCCCCATGGTGCTCTCTGGAGTGGTCCAAGGTGGTTGGGATTGATCAAATGCCGCCGCGACAGAGACAGAGTCGCCCACTAAACACAATCGACCACACCACCACGCCGACGAGATGCGTTTTTGTGCGCCTTTGTTCTGAGTATAGTTCTGTTTTCCTGGCTTGGTTTGGATTGGATTGGATTGGGAAATGTATTACTGAATCCACAACCGAAACTTCCTTAAATGCCCTTTCCCTGCCGCTTGTGGCTAATCGTTTAAGCCGAATACTTCGAAATTTCTGAATAACAAAATTCAAGTCGAAGCGAATATCGAATAGCGCATTATTCGTTCCAACTATTCGAAAATATCGAATATTCAAACAAGCCTCGAAAACACTATAATTGTGTGTAGGCCAGTGCCTCTCACCACCATCTTCCTCCATCCGACTGCTGATTGTGTTCCCTCGTTCAACTGCTTCCTGGGTGCTCACATCGTATGTAACAAGTCGTGGCTGTCAGTGTTAAAGAATGGCACTGCTATAGCAACTGCAAAGAGGGGTCACAGGTGACAAGTGATATGCGAGCTCTGCCATGGCATAATTTTGGCAGCTGCAAAAAGGGCCTTTTAAAGAATGCGAGAATGTTGCCACGACAGCCTGTCAGCTTGAGAAATCCAGAAGAAACGCTGAGGTGAGATCGCCACAAGCATCTCGCCACGTACTTCTCACTGGCTTGCACGAGGAAACCCTATGTTTGTCAGTCTTGCAGGCTGTACATGAAGCTTTCGGACATCCTTCTCCAAAGCATCCAGGTGCTCCATGTAGTGCAGCGTCTTTGGGCAAGCTGTGTAAAATGTAGGGCAGGTAACCAATGCCCTTTCAGGGTTACTGAATTGGCATCAGTGGAACTGATGTGCAATCATAGACAGCAAGCAGGTAGTGCTTGAAAATAGAAAATTTGCAAGCACAGGATGTTATCAGCTGGCACAAGACACGGGGTGATTGGAGATCCTACAGTCGGCATTAAATAGGCTGATGGTGGTGACCTCAGGATGTTGCAATCACTTTTCATTAGGTGGACTACACCAATAGCTTTAATATGTATGAGATGAAAAAGTGTCTCAGATATGTTCTGCTACCGTAAGCCTTCCACAAAAAATAGGTTGCCCTGCTTTTGATTATTCAATGTGGATATTCCTTTGTAGCCCTTTAGGAATACTCAGCCGAAAGGGTTATTTTGGTTCCTTGGCTATGCGTCATAAAGTGCCCCTTCATTTATTCTATTGTATCTACCTCGTGTTCTTGATGCTGTAACAGGACTGTAATTGTCCCAATTGTTTTTTGCAGGCCTCACAAATACGATGAGCCTAGCTGAAAGCATCCCTGCCAAAACAGCATGTCACAGCCTTTCCAACGTCGGCAGTCAGGTCGAGGTTGGCATGCAGTGCAGCTTGCCTCTTGCTGACCAGTCTGTCGGCTGCTCGTTCAAAGCAGGGAGCGAGTCTCGGATCGTGCAGACTACGGAGGCTGTGGATCAGTTAGGCTCCACCTCAGGTTGGCAGTGACCTGCACTTCTCTTACATTTGCTTACATGTGTGAGTGTTGTAATAGCCAAGTCTACCTAGCTTGGTACGACTTGCTCAAGTGCCTATGACATTGCTGCCAAGCACAAATTAGCAGGTTTGTGATTCTTGTCTGCATGCTGATTGGGGCAAAATACAAAAATAATGCTCTACTGAGCACATTGAAGCACCTTAGATGGCAGAGGTTAATCCAGAGCCCTCTTGTCCTGGTGTTGTTGTAGCCCTTACATTGCTCAATGTTATCATTGAACAATGTAGGGGGTTACAACAGCCATCGTTTGTGCACATCGTCGATGGCTTGAATGAAAGTGTCAATAAATGAGCTTGAATCAGTCAACATTCCCAATTGATATCGCAGAGCCATTAATGATCACTGCTTGTAAGCTCCGTTTGGGGTTCTTGTACTTTATGCATGATAGCTTCATGAATGCCAGATGAAAACTCTTTTAAACAACAATTAAATTATTATATTTCTGTATGGCAGTGATAGACATCATTCATGCAGATCATCATTGGTATCTATGAAATTGTCATTAAATGATAATTTTTTTCTGCTACTGTAGGTAACTGATAATGCACAGTGATTAGTCATCACTAGTGATATGCTCCATTCGTTGTTTTCGCATTTTGATACAGCATAGAGTTATGGGCATCAAATTTAAGTATGAGTCAAATGATAATTCAAGTTTAAGAACTAGGAGATGCGAAGAATTTGTCACAAGTGATCACAAACCATTTTTTTTGGAATGACAGCGGTAGCCGTCAAACGTACACATAATCGTCAATATCTATCAAAATGTCCTTTAATGAGCATTATTTTTGCTACCATTGCTGTGATAATGAAGAGTGATTAGTGATCACTAGCGATACGCTTAGTTCAGTGCTCCCTTACTATTATAGAGCATATTGTCATGGATGTCAAATGATAAGTGATTGGAATTGCGATTCAAGATTATTGATTAGGAGATGCCAAGATTTAGTCACGAGTTATCCTGAATCACTGTTTGGTGTGACGGCGGTAGCCATCGTTCATTCATTTTGCCGCATGTGTGAATGTGTTTCTTTGAATACCTGCCTCTGTTTGGTATTGCAGATGTGGTCGAAGCAGTGCTGATCACCAATGATTATGTTCACTTAGATTTTTCTCGACTATTTGCAAATCGCAGCTTCAGGGACATAAAATGAAGCTAAAAATGATGAAAAGGTGATTCAAAGATGACATTTAAGAACTGAATGGTTTGAGCCATTAGTAAATATCAATGAACCACGTTTGTCACGTGGTTCATTTTTCGTGCGGTCACATGTTTTATCAATTTTTTGGTGAGTGACTATTAGAGATTTTAGTTGTGACGCAGACACTGTACTTAGATGCCTTTTTCATGTTATTTCCGTGTTATTCGTTGGTCATTATTCCCATAGTCGTGCGGGTTTTATCATTGACTGGGCCTTAGGCATTTGAAGTGTGTAATGTTGTGGATAGTTTGATAGTGAAGCATAGACGGTACTTTTTGTGTCTGGTTTTTGTCCCCGTTGGCTTAGAAAAGACCGTACTAGATCAATTGCCTCCCGTTGTTAGGATTGGGGGCTCAATCCCATCGCTCGTAACCCGTTGTCAAAATTGGAGTCCGGCATGAATTAGAAGGTAGCTGGCCCATGCCGTCAAACTTATCCACGCTGAGGACGTTGATGAGGGGAAGGACTGCTTCTCATCGAGAACGAGGAATATGGGTTTATTTACAGTATTTACATGCAGTTCATCAGTCTAGCATGACTGCGAGAGAAAGTGTGTCAGTCTAACATGACTGCTTGAGAGGGTACTGAGTATCCGCACAACAGCGGTTTATAAACACTCGGTCCTCCCCCGATGCCCAGGTGACGGAAACGGCTGCCTCTTTATGCGAGAGCTTACTTACACACACACACACGCACACAGCCCACTGCTGTCCGACTGTCTTAGCAGAACTCGGGGCTTACTTCAAGAACGGTACGTGGGAAGGGGTCTTCGTCGACGTTCTTGCGGCACTTCCCCGCTCGCGGCTGACTAGGGCGGCAGTGGCGAGTGCAGGCACAAAGCCTGCTTTGTCGAACCCGGCTCCAGCGACAGAGAGTTGAGGACGCGTGTATTGTTCTCGACACACAGTCGACTTAGTCACGCCGTGGCTAGAGGTTTGCGGCGGCGCTCCAGGAAAGTTGCCGCCACTGTCGCAATTGGCCGGCAAAACTTGCACTGCAGCTGGTCGTTCTTAACATCCTGCTGATCCACGTGTGGTTCTTGGTTGCTCATTCGATATTATGTGCCAGATATGACTCCTGAGTGGTCGATAGATTGCTGTTTTTTACTTCTAAAGTTTCGTGCGTGACTCTGCGTGAATAACCTACATAAGGCAGGCTTGTTGTGGAAATAAACTTAGTTGTGAGTGGCGCCGGTCCTGTCGTTTGTGCTCTTCTTCTTAAGTCCTGTTCTTCTGCGCCTTGCGTTTACTACTTCAAGCATGAACCTACTAGCCCAAGCAAGAGTTTTACTCACAAGAGGGCAGGCTGATCTATATGCTAGGCTTCCGTGCGTCGAAGCACTTTGATGTCGTGCAGCAATATTTAAAGGTAATTTTTATTCATCAGCCTCATTATGTGTGTTAAAGCATTAACTTGGATCACCGAATGTGAGAAGGAGAAGCGAAGCTCAGGTGATATTTGTCGAATCTGTCCTGCTCAAATTATGCCAAAGGTGCAAGATAGCGCAGCTAATTTCTTGCAGTGTGCGAGCAGACAATCAATGAAGTTGCACTCTTCTGTTGGCTGTTGTCGCGATTGTCTGTACATCATAAATGAGACACTTCTATATATCGGGTAAAAAAAAAATAGTAAAGGTTTCTGTCTTAGAATTATGTCAACATTTTTGTATAAAAGCTAAATTCTTGAACTGGCATTCATGAGGAAAGGTCTGAAACAGTTGACATGGTGTTGCATGCAGATGACCAGCATTGGGCATTGTGTGATCGTCACAAGTGGCGTACTCCAACTTTTGTGTAAAGGGAGTATTTTGAAAATTCGTGCAATGAAGGAAGGCAATATGTGAGCATCTGGACAACCAAGAAAGATGCCTGATCAAGAAAAGACAAAGTACACTCACTATTCTGCCGTGGATTGTTTCTGCGTTGTCGATGCGTGCCGATGTGGTGGTGGCTTGAAGCAGCTGGCCCAAACACTATGTAATAAATATGAAGACTATGCGCTCTATTGCCGCAACAGATTGAAAAACATTCCAAAAGCGTGGTGGTTCGTCAGAAACATTTGCAGAGATGTGGGAAGACACTGCATAAAATTTTACAAAAACTATTCATTACGCTTATCAAATTAGGATGTGCTTGACAGAGAAGTTTCCACGTACCAAAATAAGCAAATTGTCCATTGATTTATTTCTCGGTGGCCATGGTTATACACTTCAGTTAGTAACCCAGAGGCAGGTTCACCATAATCATCCTCATGTCAACGAAGAGCACCACAAGTTCCCTCAATGGCTTCAAAATGAGGGGACCACAGTCACGCACTACTACATTGACGCACCGAGCTTCAAGTTGTGGTGTGCAAGAAGTTTTGGTCGAGCAAGACGAGCTGCCCCAATATTCGTCTTGCAACCAGAGAAAGGGTGCAAATATACATGTTTTGGCTTGCCTGTCTGCAAATGACCTGCTGCGTTGGACTTTAATGGACAAGATGCAACAAGTTTCTCGACAAGTTTCTATTCAACAAGTTTCTCGACGATTTTTCCAAGAAATTCATCATCAGGAACCTGGCGCTCAGTGCTCTTCAACAAGCCAGCCCACTGCCGTGCTGAGGAAGTTGTCCTAGCCACCAATGAGCACTCACTGAAGCACCTGCTGCTGTACAGCCCATTTTTAAATCCAGTCAAAGAAGCTGTTTCGAATTTCAAAGCTGGTGTCAAGGCTTTCCTAGCCAAACGGGGAGATGATGTTTCCACGACACCACCGGGCATCTCCCAAAAAACAGCATTGCCAGGCACTGCTGGTTGAGGCTGCGGGAGAATCAGTGCAGCACATCCTGCTCGTAGAGTGCGCTGCCTACGACAGGCACAACTACACTTCTGTGTAAGCTGCCCTACGGTGCCACGATACAGGGAAACTGCTCAGTGATGCACGCAAAAGGAAGTGCACAGTCTTCCAACAAAGAGCTTTCAGTTGATGTTATGAAGGTTAATCTCTTGTAGATCTACTCATAGCTTTTGTGGTCAGCATTTGCATGAGCTATTCAAAGGCGTGGCTGTTGCAGCTTGGATCATCAATTGCTTCATAAGAATCTGAAAGCACTTTTAACATGGTAACCTCTCCAGATGACTTGAGCTGCGATAAGCAAAGGGGGTGAGTACTATTTAAAGACTTTAAGACAAAAAAGATGAATTAGCTCATTTCCCATCAATATTCTACAAGCCGATTGATGAAGCGCTGCTTCTGCTACGTTAACATTTTTGTTTCGGTTTATTTATTCAAGTGAATTGATGCCTCTTGTGCTGTTCTAGTGAAAAAAAGAAGGCTTAAAAGTTCATAAAGTTGGCTACTAAGGCCCTCTCCTCAGCTTCTTTGCAGGAATTTTATTGCATTGAATTTCAATTGCTTTTGAAGTATATTGCATTTGGACTAAATTAATGACACTTTAAATAAATGGACTGGCATTGGGAATTGACAGCCGATTTGGATAAATTGAAGGGCCCTCAGCATTGTTGTTTGCCATATTGATTTTTATCATACCTAAACTGACTGGCACACACATCTAAACAAATGGGCAAACCCTAATTTGCGCGCCCACCACTTCCGCCACCCATCAAATGCCACGGTAAAACTGAAATACGCCTTAGAAGGCAGAGTCACACTGAGCGTGCTTGCTGGAGTGTCGTCTGCTACAAAGAAGGAATGCTCAAGTTAGTGTGCTTTACTCTAGACATTGCATTTGAACCACGTTATAAAAAAAAGATCTCTATACTTAGCACATATTCAAATGTAAGTTGCCAAAATACTTCCTATGCAACGTCAAGGCGTCTTTGCTATTGAATTGAATTGTATTCTGTGGTTTTACATACCAGAACCACAATTTATTTATGAGGCACATCGTAGCGGGGGACTGCGGGTTACTTTTGACCACCAGGGGATCTTTAAGATGCCTCCAATGTACGAGACACAGTGTTATTGCATTTCGCCCTCATCGAAATGGGGCCGCCACGACCTACATTTTCTATTGAGTACTTAAATATATGAGAAAGAAGCGGTAGAGGAAAATGTTCAGCTTTAATATACAAAAGGAGTTTAAGGAGAGTAACTGCAGTGAAGGCTTGTTTAGCATTACATTAGAAAAAATACCTCAGCAAATTGGAAGTTAGTGCTATAGCAAATAGTATTTGAGTATGATAAGCATTTTACAAATCGTACCAAGTATTTCCAAGTGTTGTAATGGCAAGGAGGTGAACAAAACAGGCTGATATAATGGCAGAGCCTAGACAGACTGGACTTTAGACTTCTCTTCCCACTCGAGAGTTTCCTGGAATACGCTCATGAGCTGAATATACGTGTTGCATTGTCAGTTGAAGACATTGTCTGGCTTCTGCAATCACTTTGGCATGCGTGGATGCACTTTATGGACATCAGTGACGGCTACTCCGATATTGACTTCCTGCGATTTACAAGAACTCGAACAAACTTTGTGGCTGCTGCATTGAGGAATCAGAGTGCTATTCTATGGTGTTGAATTTCCATTTCTTTCGACACAGAATGTCGAAGCATCATTTCCATTTGAAATTATGGTCCTTTTGCATGATGTCCCGGACGTTCAGGTTGTTCATGTAGAGAACAACTACAGTATTGGTTACGTATTTTTACCGGAGAATACAGGCCACATTTAATTGTTTTTCAGCTGCTTTGCTGATGTATGGGATGGGGATGCTGACGATTGCCAAATTTAACTTGTGACAGTGAAGCACTTCCTTATTGGCTACATGGATTAATCCATATAGGTTCCCTTGTTTTTGGGTTTCATGTATTTTATGTAGCGTAAACATGACGCATTATGTTTGAAGAGGAAAATGAGAGAAGGGGGGTTCTTGCTGTCAGGTAACCTAAAGACTTGAAATTTCCTGGTAACATTCAAGAACAATTAATGCAGTACTAACATGGATTAACACAATATTAACATTTGAACCTAATTATTATTGTGGACCTAATTATTTGATGAGCCTAGTGAGGGTTGGGCAGCATCTGAAAAAAGAAAAATTACGAAGTTCTGCTCAGAAAAACTGAACGCTTCAATGACTGGCGCACAGTTCAAACGTGTGCATAGGCCAGGTAAATTCGGAGACGCCAGACACAGACCCATAATAGCGACACTGAATTTCTTTAACGATAAGCAGCAAGTCCTTGCATTTGCTCCTAAACTGAAGGGATCTAAATATTCAGTCGGCGAAGATTTTTCATTGGCTACACAGCAGGCAAGGAAAATACTTATAGAATTTGCTAAAACACAAAAGAAACCATTTAAACTCTTGACAGGATGCGCATGGACAGCAAAACTTTTGTGTTCACCCGTGTCAGCAAAGCTGTTGGTTTTCAGAAAGATACCTCACAATTCACACATGTGCACGAAAGCACCACTAAAAGCCCACACCACCTCTGGTCACTCCTTCTTTTCTGATATCATTTACTAACATTGGAAGCATAATGCCCAAGCGTGATGCCATCTGCTCTTTTCTAGAAGACAATGATCTGGTATTCTCACAATCACAGAAACTTGGTTGCAGCAGTCACAAAGAATGAAATTCTTTTTGATAGTGAATACTATAACATATATCGCAAAGACCGCATCGACAAAATAGGTGGCAGTGTCCTTCTTGGTGTAAAACATACGGTGACTTCGTACGCGCTAAATCTTTACTCAGGCCTTGAGATCATTTGGGTGGTCTGTGTGGCTAAATACACAAAAATCTTAATTGAGACTTGTTACCTTCCTGATTCTAACAATACCTTTGTACGCAAGCTTCATAATAGTATCGCTAATGCCAAAGATCTTTGTCCCACTGATGTAATTTAACTCTTTGGAGACCTTAATTTTCCACTAATTGATTGGACCACTTTATTTTCAGCATGTTGCCTTTCAACAAAATTCACTGTTCAGCCATACCGTGGTGTGAACATGTTAGACCTGTTACTTATGAATGCTCCGTATACATTTAAGACAGTGTCTTCCCAGAAAGGCTTTAGGGACCCTAAATTAATTGCAGTTACATTGGGCTTGCCTCTGCCATTCACAGGTATATCAAAGAAAATCCGGGACTACAACAAAGCCGACTAACAAAATGAATGGAGAGCTCGAACTATTTTTCAATATAGTTTTACTATTGTCTTTCTACAATAGGTCTGTAAATGAAAACTAGGCACTTTTCAGAGACAAACTGTCCTCACTTATTAAGCAATGTATCGTAATTATCACAATTTCTAACGATAAAGCAAACCCTTGGTTCACCAAATCTCTTCGTAAACACAGAAACAGGGAAAAACATTTGTATTGTAATGCGAAGCGCTCTGGTACACCTTCTGCTTGGGAACAATATAAACAATCTTGACCAGTTACGGTTCCGCAATATCCAATACCAAAAATAAATATTTCCACAACGATTTGCCTTCCATTTTGCAAAATAATCCGAAGAAATTCTGGCACTTCATGTCCTCTTACCAAAGTAGTAACCAGTTATCATTACTGAATGAAAACAACCTTCCTCTCTCAAATTCTGAATGATCTTGTACATTTAATACATTTTTTTCATCCGTATTCACATGGGAAGATGATTCCGACGAGCCATCTGTCCCTGAACACAACTGCCGGTACATGTAGCCCATTGAAATCATGGTGGATGGTGTTGCCTGTATAATTAAGCAGCTTAAGGCATCTTCATCAGCCGGTATTGATGATATTAACTCCAAGATGCTAAAAAACACCTTTTCCATATCCAGCGCCATATTATACCACATCTTTTGGCAGTCACTGTCATTTACACTACTGCCATATGACTGGAAAATTGCTAAAATAATACCCAGTTTTAAATCTAGAAATAAGAAGTCACCTGAAAACTACCGTCCGATATCACTCACATGCATCTGCTGCAAACTTCTTGAGCTTGTAATCGCCTCCCATGTCTACAACCACCTGGAGGCTAACAAATTTTTTCCAAGCCAGCACGGGTTCAGGCTCTCCACGACGGCTCTTAATTTATCGTCTCACTGTTCATACATCTCTTCTGGTGTTCCAAAGGGTAATGTTCTAGGCCCCCTTCTTTACTTGACCAACATAAATGACCTGCCAAATAATATATCATCAAGTATTAGAATCCTTGCCAATGACTGCATGGTATATAGACCAATGAACCATCCCGACGACTACCTTATCCTTCAAGATGATCTCAACGTTATCTCTAACTGGTGCAATGCCTGGCTCATGGCCCTAAATGCAAACAATTGCAAAATTATTTCTTTTGGACGTAGGCATGATGTTTCTAATTTTTCCTACCACATACAAGGAGACAAGCTGTCCCAGACATCATATTATAAACACCTTGGTGTTTACCTTACACCAGGCCTCTCCTGATATGATCACAACTCCTGCCTAATGATCGCTGCCTGCGTGAAACCCTCAAGGACATTAGGTCATTGCCGTAACCTCTGTCATTGTCCCTTTAATGTTCGCAAATTATCCCATCTAACTTTCCTTCACCCACAGCTTGAATATGCCTCATCCATTTGGTCCCCTTCGGCTCATTATCAAATTAACAGTCTTGAAGCGGTTCAGAACAGAGCCGCCCATTACATTTCAAGGAACTATGACCATCATCAAGTGTGATTCAGCTTAAACTCAATCATTTTCGTCAACCATTGGCCATTCACAGCCAAATGTCTCTCCTATACCTTTTTCACAAGTACGTCTACAGCAATAAAATCGCCTCATCGCATCTTGAATGCCCCCTTCTCATGTCTCGCAGGCTACCTAATCACCTCAGCTTCACGCGCATCTTTGGTAACGCGAATGCTTTTAAGACATCGGCACTTCCGCAAGCCATCTGCATGTGGAATCATCTTCATAGTGATATCACCTCTGATAATAACCTGAATACGTTTCTTCATAAGCTTGAGGTGAATTTTTTGCAGTAGCGCTGTACTTTCACGTGGTAGTGATGGTGAAGAAAGCAGCAAAACTGAATGGTGGAACTAGTGTTTATTTGGCAAACCTGCGGCCTCAAAAGCAGGCTACACGCAAACCGCAGTGAAAGCGGCGAACACAGTCTGAAATCGATGAAAATCTTATCTGCCAGTCAAGCGCGTCGACGTTTATACATGAGTCATCGAAGGTTCCAGCATAATCGGTGGTATGCGTATGTCCTCCAGAAAGTTCTACATAATTCGCGTCGCGCATACATGCAGTTAGATTACACAAGGTTCGGCGATGACAGACAGCGAATAGAACCATTGATAACATTTCATAAACTTGCGATACATGGAGGCGCGTCCTGCGCAGAGCGATAATATTTGTTATATGATGAAACGCGGTCATTCGATAAACAAGTGCACATGTCAATATTAAAACTGAACATTTTTCTCTACCACTTCTTTCTCATATTTAAGTTTTCAATAGAAGATGTGGGTTGCGGCAGACGCATTTAAATGGGGGGCGAAATGCAAAAACGTCTCGTGCAGTGGGGCCTGGTGATCACAATTATTCCACAGTCCCCCGCTACGGTGTGCCCCATAATCAAATTGTCACTCTGCCATGTAAAACCCCTGAATACAATTCAGTTCAATAGAAAAGAGGCCTGACTGTCTGGCACAGGAAGTATTTTGGCAGTGAACATTTGAATACATGCTAAGTATAGAGTTTTTTTATAACTAGTTAAAACGCAACGTTTAGGGTGAAGCATACGGACTTGAGCATTCCTTCTTTGTAGCAGACGACACTTCAGCAAGCATACAGAGTGTGACCCAGCCTTCCTAGCTCTACTTCAGATTTACAGAGCCACTTTACGGGCGGCAGAAGTGGTGCTTGTGCAAACTACAGTTTGCTCGTTTGTTTGGATCCGTGTGCCATACAAATTATTATGGCAAACAACAATGCCGGATGCCATTCAATTTATTCAAATCATTCTTGAATTCCCAAAGCCAGTTAATTTATTTGAAGTGCTAATAATTTAGTCCAAACACAAAATCCATGAAAAGCAACCGAAATTCAGCGCAATCAAATTCCTGCATGGGAGCCAAGGAGAAGGTTTTAGTAGCCAGCTTTATGAATTTTTAAGCTCTTTTTCCACTAGAACATTACAAGAGGCATCAACTGACTTGAATAAATCAATCAAAACAAGAATGGTAACATAGCAGAAGCAGCACTTCATCAATCAGCTTGTAGCAGATTGATGGGAAATGAGCTAATTCATCTTTGTTTTCTTACAGTGTTCATATAGTACTCACCCCCTTTGCTTGTCGCAGCTCAAGTCATCTGGAAAGGTTAGTACATTAAAAGTGCTTTCAGACTCTTATGAAGCAATTGATGATCTGCACTGAAACAGTTGCGCCTTTGAATGCAAATGCTGAGCATAAAAGCTATGAGTGGACCTGCAAGAGACTAAGCTTTATAATATCAACTAATGCTCTTTGTTAGAAAACTATCCATTTTTTCTTGCACGCATCACTGAGCAGTTTTCACGTATCATGAAATTACAGGGCAGCTTGCACAAAAGTGCAGTTGTGCCTGTCGTAGTGTGTCGTGTGCTGGCTCCAACAGATTTGCTTACCCGGTAATGAACACATAGCTCCAGCCCACTGGCATGGATGCTGCCGGCTCTTCCTGCTGGTGACGACGCCCAGGAAGTCGCCCAACCTTGCTCTGCTGTGGTGGCCGCATTCCAATACATCAACCTGGCACCATTTTGGCCCAACAGCCCCAGCACCTGGCTCCTGCAGGTCAGGCATACTTCTGTCTCTGGCATATCACCAGTCAACAGACTTATTTCTTACTTCTGGTGTCCTCCTTACCTCCAGATATCGCCGAGGACTTAGTGGATGTTATCGCCTTGCCAGACCCCACCCATCCCTTCGACATTTTGACAGCGGCTATCATTTCCCACTAGTTAAACGTCCTGATGACCTCACGCCCTTCTCACGCCAATCTTGGTCAAGGTTCGGGTCCCGCAGTTGCTCCCCAGTGCCCGCACATTCTCCGGATCTTCAACCACCTGATAGGCGTTGCGACAGCTCATCTTCAGCTGTGTGTTGGTACCACCGCATATATGGCACCTCTGCTCGCAAGTGCAGCCGTCTGTGCTCCTGGTCAGGGAATGCTGCGACCAGCCACTGACATGGCAAGGGGTACTGGTCGAAGGACATGTCGCCTATTCTACGTTTGTGACAAGATCAGTGGTGCTCTCTTCCTTGTCGACACAGGAGCCCAGGTTAGCGTCCTACCTGTCTTTTGTGCAAGTAGGACGGTAGATTGCTGTTGCAATGAACAGACCTGCCCGCTCCAAGCAGTAAACAACCCCGCTATCCACACATACAGCCAACGGTCTCTTAACCTTGGATTGCACCGTACGTTCCGCTGGATTTTCATTGTTGTGGATGTCTCGCATGCTGTTCTCTGCACTGACTTCCTTAGTTCCTTCAACCTTGCAGTAGACATGTATGCTCATTGGCTCATTGATCTCAGCTCCCGTCTCACCATCAATGCATACTCTCCCTGCAGGGGCGTCTGCATGAGCAGGCGTTTGGTGTGTTGCGACACCACGTGCCCGAGCACACGAGGGTTGGGCCCTCCAGCGTGTAGCCATGCGTGGCTTATCCATGTCTGGGGATATGGCGCTCCTGGGGGTTGAGCCGATGCCGGGTGTTCGGACCTCTTAGGCCCCCTGGCGGAGGCAACACACCTCTTTGGCGTCTGTTTCACATAGACGGCACCCCCATACTGACCCACCCAGGGGAAATCGGTAGTTGCCTTTTCCTGTCTCTTTCTCTCTCCAGCCTTCGTCTTTCTCTCACTTTCCACCTCTCCTGTCTTCTCCTGGCTTTCCTTTAATTCCAATTTTTCCAGGCAGCAAGGGTTAACCTTGTGTGAATAGCCAACCAAGGTTATTTCATGTTTGGTTATAATGATAACGTACAGCTGGCGTTTGCAGGACCTGTTTTTACAGTTCCTGTAGCGTCCCCTTGTAGGGCTCCACGATGGGTGGGTGGCGTTATTGCTGAAAACTACACATTCCTCTATGGATAGTTCGTTCCCTCCACTCCCTGATTGCCCTCAGAAAAGAGGGCGCACCGATGAATTTTTCCAGTATTTTTGTCGGCAAAAAGAATCCTTCCCCCAGATGAACCAATTTGAACAATTTCACCCTTTTTTGTTTCCAAGTCATTGACTGAAGTGTTTGGTCCAGGTTATAAGGCGTCGAGGATGGCAAGCGGTGATCTCCTATTGGAGCTCCACGATGAGAAGCAGTATGAGAAATTGCCAAAACTAGAGTCATTTGGGAAAACCCAAGCAATTGTAACTCCGCACCATACGATGAACACAACCCGTGGTGTTGTCTTGGACCATGACTTGCTGGAGCGCACTGAGGCTCAACTCTTGGAGGGCTTCAGTGAACAGAATGTTATCAATGTCAAAAGAATTAAGATTAGGCGAGACAGCGAAGAAATCAAAACCATGGACCTGATACTCGCATTCGGCTCAAGTGTTCTGCTCGAGTCTATAGAGGCTGGGTACATCAAGCTCTACGTTAGGCCATATGTGCCAAATCCCCTCAGATGTTTCAAATGCCAACATTTCGGCCACAGTTCACAGAGCTGCCGTGGCCGCCAAATGTGTATGAAATGCAATGCAGATGAGCATACCTCTGAATCTTGCGAGAACACTCTCCACTGTGTAAACTGTGATGGGGAGCACATCGCATACTCAAGGTCATGCCCATCCTGGAATAAAGGAAAAGAAATTGTCACAATCAAAGTCAAAGAAAATATATCTTTCAGAGAGGCACGTAGGCGCGTGTCCTACCTGCCTAAGAGCAGCTTTTCCAACGTGGCGCGTCAGGGGGCAGCGCCACAACGGCTTCTGGCGGCTGTCCGATCCACACACAGTGAGCCGGCGGTGACGCCATCCGGCCCCCCAGCGGCTACATCTTGTGCTGTTCCACCACCCCAGAAGAGGGAACCATCAACCTCCAGGCAGATGCTTTCAAAGGCCTCGTCCAACATGCCAGGGCCTTGATGTCAAAAACAGCGCTCGGAAGACCGTGTGTCTAGTGCCTTGCAAGAGGCGATAGACACAACAACCAACCAGATGGCGCCACCAGCGTCTAGGAGCGGCGAGCCTCTCTCGACCATTCCAAAAAAAGACAAAACTCTCGTCACAACGCTGCCAAAGTGCCCACGAGCTAACCTCGTCTCCTAAACACACAGCACACAACACATTTATCATAATGGAAACACAAATACTACAGTGGAATGTACGAGGACTTCTAGATAACCTCAATGACATTAGAGAAAAACTACATAAACATAATCCGAAGTTGCTGTTTGTTCAAGAGGCACACCTAAAATTAACGCAGACCAACTTTCTAAGGCAATGTGCCACTTTCCGCAAAAATCGTGATGATGCACTCACCTCCTCGGGGAAGGCGTAGGCATAATAGTTGATAAGGGCCTTGCATGTCACCAAATAAGTCTCCCAACCCCCCTCGAGGCAGTTGCAGTACGAGCTCTGCTATTTGGTAATCTAATCACGGTAAGTTCAGTGTACGTCTCCCCTTCTTGTCAACTTACTAAAACTGAGTTTGAAAGCTTCATCGATGAACTTCCTCTGCCATATATAGTCGTTGGTGATCTAAATGCACATAGCCCCCCTGTGGGGCGACACGCGTTGTGATGCACATGGGTGCCTGATAAAAAATTTTCTGTTTTCTTCAGGTGCATGTGTACTGAACAAAAAATAACCAACATACTGCAATGTTACACGTAAATCACACTCATTCATAAACTTGAGCACAGTTTTGAGCTCAGTATTTCCAAACCTGGAGGGGTCTGTTCTCAAGAACCCCTATGGGAGTGACCACTTCCCAATTACATTAAAGCTAACAAAACCAAATGCATGCTCGCCGCATTTGGATGGAACCTCGAATCAGCAAACTGGGAACTGTTTTGAGAACACGCATATTTAGGCGGGGACGACATTCTAATTTTAATATAGACGATGCAGTGGCATATCTAACTGGTTTTATTATTGATGCTGCAACAAAATGCATTAAACAATTTAACTGACTGGCAAAGAATCGTCGCATACCATGGTGGAATGATGAATGTCGAAAAGCACGCAAAAAATCAAAACAAATCTTGAGGATTGTTTCGCAATTCTCCAACAGCTGAAAACCTTATCGATTACAAACTGGTCAAATCACAAGGCAGGAGAACACGTCGAGGTGCAAAGAGAGAGAGCTGGGAGCAGTACACATCTGGCATAAATTCTTACAAAAATGAGGCGAAGGCGTGGAATAGGGTGAATAAACTAAGAGGCCGAGAGACGAACCCTGTGCCCTTAGTAAGTACCCAAGGAGATGTCCTGGAAGATCAGGCAGACTGTCTGGGTGAACACTTTGAATATATCTCCAGTGCATCTCATTACACACAATCATTCCTGAGGTTCAAACAACGCGCAGAGCGACAGCCCCTTGATCGGAAATGTGCCCGAAGTGAAGATTACAATCACCTTTTCAGTTTAGCTGAGCTTAAAACTTCTCTTGCTTGTTGCAACAGCTGAGCACCAGGTGGGGACATTATCATATATGAAATGATCAAGTACCTCCACCCTGAAACACAGAAAACACTCCTCTCACTTTTTAATCTCATGGGGGCCACTGGGTATGTTCCATCTTCTTGGAAAGAAGTTATAATAATACCCATACTCAAACAAGGTAAGGACCCGTCCTTACCTAGTAGTTACAGACCTATCGCTTTGACAAGCTGTCTCTGCAAGCTCTTTGAAAAGATGGTGAACTGACACCTAATCTATCTCCTTGAGAGCAGCGGACTACTAGATCCTTACCAGTGTGCTTTTAGAGAAGGCAGGTCGACTGCAGACCACCTTGTCCACATTGAGGCAAATATAAGGGTTGTCTTCATACACAAACAGTTTTTTCTCTCCGTATTTCTTGATTTGGAGAAAGCACATGACACCACATGGCGCTTTGGTATTATCCGAGACCTTTCCGCTATGTGTATCCTCAGCTGTATGTTGAGTGCCATCGAAAGTTACCTTTCTAACTGCACATTTCGTGTAAGGGTGGGCCATGCCTTGTCGAGGTCTTTCACCCAGGAAACCGGTGTTCCGCAAGGTGGTATGCTATGCTGCATACTCTTTATTGTGAAAATGAATTCTTTATGGGTGGCAGTCCTGCAAACAATGTCGTACTGTCAACAATGGGAACGCCATGTCCAGCATGCCCTAAAGCGGCGAAGTGAGCTGAAGAAAATGGTTTCAGGTGGAGCCCACAGAAAAGTACATGCGTTCTTCTCACGAACAAGAGAGTAACAGTACCATATCCTGTCCTACTATTGAGCTCTCTGGTAGCAGACTACCTGTAAGTGCCGAGCACAAGTTTTTCGGCATCATATTGGACTCGAAACTCACATTCATCCCGCATATTAAATACTTGAAGGCTAAGTGCCTTAAAACAATGAACTTATTGAAACTTCTATCAAGTACAACATGGGGCAGTGACAAGAAATATCTTTTGGACTTGTATAGGTGTCTTGTCGGCTCACGTATTGACTACGGCACTATAGTATATCAGTCCGCTACACCAAGTATGTTAAAGATGTTGGATCCTGTCCATCATTTAGGAATCCGCCTCGTGACCGGAGCCTTCAGGACAGGCCCTGTACAAAGCCTTTATGCAGAAGCAAATGTATGGTCACTCCATCTTCAGAGATCATACAGCAGTTTTACATATTTCCTTAAAATATATTCAAACCGCGAACATCCCTCTTATTTATGCATAAACGATATGACTGCTGCCATACTCTTCAATAACCAACCTGCAGAGAGAAGGCTGTTCTTTTTGCATGCAAGGAACCTTAGTGAGGAAATGGGTGTTCCAGTGCTTGAACGTTGTCTTATGGCTCCCGCGAAACTGTTACCGCCATGGCAGTGGCAGCTGATAGAGTTTGACACATCTTTTGTAGAGATCACTGAACATGCGCCAGAGAGGCATATTAAAATGCATCTCTTAGAACTCCATTAGAAGTAGTCGTGTACAGAGTTCTATACAGACGTTTCTAAGTCGCATGCTGGGGTGTGTTAGGCAGCCATTGGTCCATCCTTCTCAGAATCCGGTGTACTGCACCCTGAAACAAGTATATTTACGGCTGACGCCCATGCACTATTGTCGGCTGTGAAGCATATAAGAAAATCAAATCTTCAAAAAACAATTATATTTACAGACTTCTTAAGCATCGTAAAAGCCTTGAAGTCACTCTGCAAACACAAAAACCCGGTGCTTAGTGAGCTCTATTCCATTATCTGTAGAGCATATATATCTAACCAGCATGTCATTATTTGCTGGGTACCTGGCCATAGAGGCATCGAGAATAATATACTACCTAAGAATAATAAACTAAGAATAAGCTTCACTTGATTAAGCCAATGTTAGGTTTCTGGCCCCAGAAAACGAAAGCACAACGAGCTGATGTCCTATTCTGTCGACTCAGGCTAGGACACACCTATGGCACCCACAATTTTTTACTGACTGGAAATGAGCATCCAACCTTTGGTAGATGTGGTGAGAGGCTGACCATTCTCCACGTCCTTTTGTAGTGTCGGGAAGCCGAAGCTCAGAGAAAGAGACATTTTCCTCTTGTATATCGCCAGCACACCCCTTTCCATCCTGCAATGTTTCTTGGTGCAGAACTGTTCTTTGGCACCAATGCAGCTCTGGGTTTCTTGAACGATGTCGACTTGCAAGTTTTTAGCCCCACAAATTCATAGCACATCCTCTTTCTAGAGGATGCCGCTGTGATGGTAGTCTTGTATAGTACATGCTACCAGGCCCTTGCATCTCAAGGGCTCTGTTAAGGCAGTAGTGCTTTTTGCAAAAGTTTATGATATATTTCACTATATCATCATTTTCTCACAGTGTATCTTTCGTGTCCATTGTACAGCCCATTAACCATTGGCATAATTTTATGTCCTATAGGGTTTTATGCACTTCAGAGCGACTGTTTTTAGGCCCCTTTACAGCCACGTAACATCTACCCTTCGTTATTCATAGCTCCACTGCAAACTGATTAGCACCGGCCTGGTGCTCTGTGGCCACATTTGGCCCTTGCACCACGAAGCACCACATTCATCACTGGCATACTCTACACCACCTCGCCAATGAGGCTTTGAGCTCTCACACCCGTTTCGCTCCGGAAGAGGACCTTAGGGATGAAACAATGAACGACAATCTTACAGGCATTTGAGTGTGCAATAGAAGTCGGTGGTAACTGCGTTAGACAGGATACCAGTAAGCTATCGCAGGAGACGAAAGATCTCATCAAGACATGCCAATTTATGAAAGCCTCTAACCCTACAGCTAGAATAGAACTGGCAGAATTTATGAAGCTAATCAACAAGCATAAGACAGCTGACATAAGGAAGTATAATATGGATAGAATTGAACATGCTCTCAGGAACAGAGGAAGCCTAAAAGCAGTGAAGAAGAAATTAGGAATAGACAAGAATCAGATGTATGCGTTAAGAGACAAAGCCGGCAATATCATTACTTATATGGATGAGATAGTTCAAATGGCTGAGGAGTTCTATAGAGATTTATACAGTACCAGTGGAACCCACAACGATAATGGAAGAGAGAATAGTCTATAGAGGAATTTGAAATCCCACAAGTAATGCCAGAAGAAGTAAAGAAAGCCTTGGGCGCTATGCAAAGGGGGGAAAGCAGCTGGGAAAGATCAGGTAACAGCACATTTGTTGAAGGATGGTGGGCAGATCTTCTAGAAAAACTGGCCACCCTGTATACGCAATGCCTCATGACATCGAGCGTACCGGAATCTTGGAAGAACGCTAACCTAATCCATAAGAAAGGGGAGGCCAAAGACTTGAAAAACTATAGACCGATCAGCTTACTGTCAGTTGCCCACAAAGTATTTACTAAGGTAATCGCAAATAGAATCAGGAACACCTTAGACTTCTGCCAACCAAAGGACCAGGCAGGATTCCGTAAAGGCTACTCAACAATAGACAGTATTCACACTATCAATCAGGTAATAGGGAAATGTGCGAAATATAACCAACCATTATATATAGCTTTAATTGTTTATGAGAAAGTGTTTGATTCAGTCGAAACCTCAACAGTCATGGAGGCATTATGGAATCAGGGTGTAGACGAGCCGTATGTAAACATACTGAGATATCTATCGCGGTTCTACAGCCACCATAGTCCTCCATAATGAAAGCAACGAAATCCCAATAAAGAAAGGAGTCAAGCAAGGAGATACAGTCTCTCCAATGCTATTCACAGCGTGTTTACAGGAGGTATTCAGAGACCTGAATTGGGAAGAATTGTGGATAAGAGTTAATGGTGAATACCTTAGTAACTTGCGATTCGCTGATTGCCTTGCTTAGTAACTCAGGGGACCAATTGCAATTCATGCTCACTGATCAGGAGAGGCAAAGCAGAAGGGTGGGTCTAAAAATTAATCTGCAGAAAATTAAAGTAATGTTTAACAGTCTCGTCAGAGAACTGCAGTTTACGATAGGTAGCGAGGCAAATACATCTACCTAGGGCAGGTAGTGACCGCGGATCTGGATCATGAGACTGAAATAACCAGAAGAATAAAAATGGGCTGGGGTGCGTTTGGCAGGCATTCTCAGATCATGAACAGCAGGTTCCCATTATCCCTCAAGAGAAAAGTGTATAACAGCTGTGTCTTACCAGTACTCACTTACGTGGCAGAAACCTGGAGGCTTTGCCCTGCAGTGGGCAAAACCAGGCTGCTGATGATGATGATGACCCATTTCGCTGTACGCAAAAGTCCTGGCTGATTTTCCAAATCTTACGAAGCTACATACCAGAAAGTCACCGGCGAAGCACTTGACCATTGACCACTCCATGAACACTAGACCTCCCGACTTTACTCGGCCCCGCCGACTGTTTGGAGACCGCCTCGCCATCGCTCGCCACGAGTTTGAGCACATGCTTCAACTGGGCATTGTGCGACCTTCTTCAAGCAACTGGGCATTGCCACTCTGCATGGTGCCAAAGAAAGATGCTGGCGACTAGAGACCATGTGGGGATAACCGCACTCTCTGAACACTCACACCTTACCAGACCGCTGTCCACTTCCTCACGTACAAGACTTCACATCGAATTTGGCTGGGTCCACGGTCTTCTCTGAAATTGACTTAGTGAAAACTTACCAAATTCCTGTGGAACCCGCTGACGTTCCGAAGATGGCCATTACGACCCCTTTTGGCCTCTTCGAGTATGTCAGGATGCCTTTTGGATTGCACAATGCTGTGCAGATTTTTCAGCGCACTATTGAAGAGGTCAGGTGAGGTCTCAACTTCGTGTTCGTATACCTTGATGATCTCCTCGTCACAAGCTCATCAAGCCCCAAGCACGACGCCCCCCTCCTGTGCGGCCTTTTCCCACCGACTTGATGATTACGATCTTGTCATTAATCCGAACAAGTGCCTCTTTGGTGTCACTATACCGTTGAGTTCTTAGGCCACTTTGTCAACCCTCAAGGTATCCAGCCTCTCGCCAGCAAGGTCAAGGCAATTAAAGACTTTCCACCCCTGACTTCACTTAGAAGACTCAGAGAATTCCTGGGCCTACTGAACTTTCATTGCTGCTTTTTTCGGAAGTCTGCCAATTTCTTGAAGCCTCTGACCAACCTACTGGCTATCAAAAAAAATCTGGCTGCGCCACTTGAGTGGACTGAGGATGCTGCATCTGTTTTGGCTACTGCCAAGAAAGTGCTGACAGAGGCCACCATACTCATACATCCGCTTCCTGATGGCCCAATTCGTCTCATCACCAATGCATCGAGCATGGCCGTCGCCGCAGTTCTCGAACAACACGTATTTGATAGCAGCCTCTTGCTTTTTTCTCGCAAAAACTGAAGCCATCTAAAGCTCATTATAGCACATTCAGTCGAGAACACCTTATGGTGTATCTCACCATGAAGTCTTTTCGCCACTTTTTTGAGGGCCGGGACTTTCGCATCGCCACCGACCATAAGCCCCTGACGTTTGCCTTCCATCATAATCACAGCAACTGCACTGCACGGGAGATCTGTCAACTGTGCTTTGTCTCCGAGTTCTCAGTGTATCTCCATCAGGTGCATGGGTGGGGAAATGCTGCCATCCATGCACTCTCCCACGTCGATGCCCTGGTGCGCAGCCACCCTTAGACATAGAGGAGCTAGCAGCCTGGTAGCGCAACGACCTTGAGCTGCATCGCCTTTATTCCTCATCCATGTCCCTGTCCTTCACTGTGTGCTTGCTTCCATTTTCTTCCTCATTGATTGCGTGCGAGACATCCACTGGTGTTACTGAATTGTTTGTGCCTTTGGTTTTCGTCGCGCAATTTTTGATCAACTGCTCAACATGGGCCACCCTGGTATTCCTGCGACCCAGAAGCTAGTCACCGCTCGCTTCCTTTGGCCTAGCATCAATGCAGACGTCCATCATTTGGCACGAACCTGCCTTTAATGCCAGCTTGTTAAAGTTCACTGCCATACTGTCACGTCTGATTCCCCATTTCAGCCTCCAGACGCAAGGTTTTCCCATGTCCACCTCAACATTGTGGGCTGTCTCCCGTCATCATGTCAGGCCTCTTACCTGCTCACATGTTTGGATCACTTCACCCGATTTCCAGAGGCGTTTCCCATTACAGACCCTACGGCAGAGACAGTTGCTACGGTTTTCATGAGCGGCTGAGTGTCATGTTTTAGATGCCTTTCTGTCGTCACCACCAAGCAAGGCCGCCAGTTTCAATTGGCCCTATTCACCACACTTGCCAACATCCTGGGCATTCGACACATCCATATGGCCACCGACCATCCTTTGGCAAATGGCATGGTGGAACGACTTCATCAACAACTGAAGGTTGTCCTCACCTACTGTCAGCCAAGAGAACGTTTGCTCATCCACATTCCCTTTGTCCTTCTGGGCATCCGTTCAGCACTAAGGGCTGACCTAGGTTGCTCTTTGGTTGAACTCATCTACGGCATTCCCCTGCGCCTTCCTAGAGAATTCTTCATGCTGTCGTCGCAACCTTGCACCCATGATACTTCCACCTGCATCTGGGCACTGCGCACCACATTCCCTGACCGACACCACCGGTCTGTTTTTATTAGCCAGGATATGGATTCCGGCAGCCATGTGTTCATTCGCCATGCTCACGTTCGTCCACCGCTTGCTCCGGCCTACAACAGACCATTCCGCACAGTGTGCGCAGCGCAATAGTATAAAAAAAAAAGAACCAGTGCAAAACCCAATGCTGCTTGAGCTGGATCTTCCTTGCATTAGCTCTGACTTACTCAAGAGGACATGATTCCTTCCGGACATGCACACAGTCTTCCGGACATGCACACTGGGACATCAGCCCTTGGCGGGAAACATTGCAGCATGTGAAACTCTCCAGGGTAACCTGCTGGAGGTCCATGCCGCAAAGGACCAAGATGAAGGCATACCCAGACGATACGCAGAAATCGTGGTGCATTACAATTCGGCAGTAGAATGTATCTTCGACTGCACCACAAATTCATGAGAGGAGGCCATTGCATGGAGAAGGCTATGGACAAACCTATTTACACACAGGACACGGTTTCATGCGACATAGCCGCCATGCTATGACTAGGCCTGCAAAAAATGCTCAGCACAGGGCTCACTCTACTATATCGTATTGCAGTGCACACACGTGACATTGCCTCCCCTTCCCCAACCTTCTGCCCCAGAGCAGTAAGAGGGCCTGCTGACCAGCTTGTGCCCTGAAGACGAGCTTCATCTGGTGCACAGAGTTCGACGGGCAGCGAGAAACCATGGCATCCTGGACTGAAGGTGCCACCCACCTGAGGATGACCACTGTCGCCTGCTGTTTAAACAATGTTTATTACATGTGACAATTCACAATTAGAAGAATTATAATACCTATAAACTGAATGTCTGCGAGTCTTAGTTTTACTCTGTGCCATAGCTAGAGGGACATACTTCTGTTTTGTCTCATTCTTACCATATCGTACAGTCATCTTGTGCAGTAAGTGAAGCTGTGTCATTTTTTTTTTCTATTACCACATCATGCAGTCATTTCCTGCAGTAAACGATACTATCTGCCATTTTTTGCCTAATTCCAATGCGCGATTGTACTCATTTATTCGCTTGTGTCTGCTTCATTGCTCATGACTCCGGTGTTCTTGCACACATCTTGCAAAATCGTGTGCTGTGCAAAACAGGACAAACAGCTTGCTCTCAGCTGAGCCGTCGTGCGGTCCGAGTTATGAACACCCCGCGGGCAAGTGAGCACGTTGAGACGTTTGGCAAACTAGAACCCAGGCGAAAGCTTGCACAGACAAGGAATGCATGGAGAAAAACATTTCTCCAAAGGGAGCGTAATCCTTTCACATTCACCCATTTAAGCAGTCTCAAGAGCCACTGGCGCATTGCCACTTCTATTTGTTCATCTTCACCGCAATAAGGCTTTGGTATGCAGTGAAGCATGTGCATAGCACTGCGGTGACGCATATTAAAGTTGGAAGTAGCCACTTTCATGGAACATTGTATGTGTCCCTTAGTTATACACATGTGCGCACTCCGTCCCCAGTCATGGTGCAAGCACCAAGATGTCTGATAACGGTATTGGCAGCAATTCAGAGCTGTTTCTGACATTGCTGTGGCAATTGGCGGCCTTCCTGACTGTTAAGTTTTGCCGGCTGTTACTTTTTCTTTTGCCTCAAGAAACAAATCACTGGGTTTCTACTTATTACAGCAAAGTAAAAACTAGCCATTTCCTTATATCTGATAGAGGTTACAGAACTGGAACAAGGATTCTAAATGTGTCTGCAGTAACTTGTATGGCATTCTGGGGCATCAGGGAAATAACTGCCAACTTGTGAACATTGAGATGCACAATAATTCTGCTGTTGTAACAAGGGGCGGTCGGACAGAGGTCGATCGGCCAGAGGTGAAAGCAAACATCTTATCAAAGAGACCGACAATGAATATTTATGGTACTAACTTTTTTTCTTTGTCGCAACGAAAAGCTTGCTACTCAGAGTGTTGACTATTGTAATGGTAACAGAAAATGTTGTGGAGCATTTTTTATCAGAATTCTTCCGTCCGAGAGAGAGAGATATATATATAAAATGAAAGCAGGGATGTTAACCAGTGAAGAGCCCGGTTGGCCTCAATGCGCTGGGGGAAGAGAGAAGCGGTAGAGAAAGACGGGAGAGAAAGAGTTGGGGATAGAGAGACATGGACGAACAGCACTACAGAGTCAAAGGCGCTCGCTTCTATCTGAAGTTGTTATTGTGTTTCTGAATTCCTTTGTCAGAAACAATAAGAGTTAACTGTGATAGCAATCGAATGGGGGCTCTGGGGAGAAGTACATGATTAATGTGGCCACAGCCATAGCAAATTCATCTTTTTTTTATTGAAGTAATGTTCATGGGGCAGATAAATTCTGTAATGCTCCATTATTTCCACAATAACAGCTACACCCTGTTGTCATTTCCTGTTCAACTGCTCTGGCCATATACAAGTCAAGCCAAGGTTATTTTTCTTGCCATACCAGCTGCCATGTTCATGTGGTTCGAGAACAGGAAAAAAGTTCGAGAAGGAAGTAGTGTTGCTCTTTATTTAAACGAAGAATTAACTGAGAAATTACTATTAAGTTGGCACTTATCTCAATCCTCTGGTATAAAAAGAAGAAAATGGGACAAGGTGAATAAAATATACTGGCATCTTAGCATAATAAATTTTGTATGCATTGTTTCAGAAAGTACTAATTTACACAGTGCTTCTTTGCACTGCAGCAGTACGTTAAAGGGACCTTGAAACGCTTTTGACGATTTTCTACAAACGTACTCAGTCATTAGAGTAGGTCCTTCTGATCATTAATTGACACATGTAAGTGCTCCGCGTAAAGCGTGTAATTTATTATAAGGTTTTAAAAATGCACATCGCTGCCGATCGCAGCACGCTGCTCGGCGCAATTTTAAGCCGCCTCTACCCATATGACCGAAATCACCCATATGACGTCAGTGGGGCAAGCTATCCAATTGGCTGACCAGGGCGCGTGATCGATAATTTTTCCAACTTTATGATAAACAAATGATCTTCGTAATAGTTGGAATGTCAGTTAATTTGTTGTTATGAAAAGAAAGTAACATAAAAAGAATGCACAAGAACAATTTTTCGGTACTTAAGCACATCCGGCAAACAGCAATGGTCGTCTGCTTGTGTACAACGTACTCGATTTTGATGAGAGCTCCGCGGTCAGAGTCAGTCTGTCTTTTCGCGAGCACTATGATTCGACTTTGTTGCCTTGTGGAATGCATACGTAGCGACTGGCAGTATGTCAAGCTGTGACATCGTGTCCCTCTGCAAGGCAGCGTATGAGCGAACTGGCTGCTGCGCATCGGACTGCCGCTATCCGATCGGCGCCAGGATTTGTGCGTTTGTGGCCATCACTTTACACCGGCAGATTACTAACGCAATAGCATTTCGTGAGTCCGGTATTAGGGCAAACGCAAGCGCAAGGGGACAGGGTCTGGCCACTTGACTGTGCCGTAACGGGATGAGCCATGAGATGAGCAGAAGGGCAAATGTGAATGGTCTGCACAGTGCAGCCACCTGGTGGCACAGAGCTCAACCATACACAGTAGCAGCAACGAAGTGTATTCTTCTTTGCTGCTGGTGTGTTTTTCGCAGGAGTGTAATCATCAACACGTTTTTATAAATGTTTAAAATGTCTTACACTTGCTTAGAGCAATATTAGCACTTTGTTTGGCTGGAAAAGCGCTGCGCCAACAAGTGTCTGGACCGTGCAGACTGATCAGGCCCCTCACGTACGTCTACGCTAAAGTTCCTTCATCAGCTTGAGTTTATGCCTCCAGTCATTTGCCGAAATGATCAGCTTGCCTGTGGTTACCGGAATACCAGACACGTTCGGCGCTACGACAGATTGCTCGCAAAGCACGCTGCTTCAATAGTTCGCGCTTGGGGTCGATGGCCAAGCGGCTAGCAGAGAGGTCTCGCACGGGAGGGCTCCAAAACAACCGGAAGTGGACGATGTGACGTCGCATCGTGATGCAGAAACGGTGAAGGCGGAGCTCAGCCCCGCTCGCTCGGTGAACGAGTTGAGGAGGAAAAGCATGGCTAGGGAGGAGGGTAACTTCTAATCGCTTGTAGCTCCATTAATATGTAACGTATCACTTAAATTGTGGTGCGAATATTCTACTTAAGCTGTACCCAACGCGTCTACAAAATTTGTCCGAACCGTTTCAGGGGCCCTTTAAGGCTCAAAAGCATTCCCTTCCTTCTCCAAACTGCAATTTTTCCTGCTCTGAAAGTTGCTCCAAACTACTAAGTGCCGCTTCCATCACCGCGTACACTTGCCTCCTTTGTTTTTATCGAGCTGTTATGGTTATGTTTTGTTATGCCTGTTGTATGATATAGTGCTTTGTTCCATTGGATGGCCCTAGGGGGCAGCGCGAAATATATATATATATAGAGAGAGAGAGAGAGAGACCTTCCCTGCAACCGAGGGGTAAGTTGGGCGTGGCCTGGAACTAGTGCGTGTGTCGTTCATTTGGAACCACTGACCATGCTCGGTGCGTCCCTTCGAAACACTACAGAACCTTCGTGTACTATTCATTGTCAGTTCCAGCGATCATTTGTCGCTATATTGCGATGGCAGATCACAAGGAGCAGAGAGCACTCAAAAAGAAATTGCCGTATTTTTGCACCTATAGCTCACACAAAACATTCTAACAATTTTTCAGTAAGGTCAGAATCAGAGTGCAGGCTACTGGAATTTCGATTTGAAGTTTTGCTCCATGGCAGCACAGCATGCACTGCCGCAAAGCCACACTTCAGGGCAAGGTTCTGGACTAGCCACACCATCGTTATCAATCAATCAATCAATCAATCAATCAATCAATCAATCTTTATTTCCGTTCTGTCAAAGATACAGAGAGAACGACTGTGGCAAAAAGCTGTTTCAGAACAGCTTGACTACCTCACAGCCCCATAGAAAAATTTCAAAGCAGGAACAGCACTACCATAAAATAAATCAAAAATTGAAACTTAACAGACAGCCTAGTACTATAGGGCACACACTAAGTAATGGAAATGTAAAGTTAATACAGAAAAGTTAAAGCAGTTTTTACAATCATCATAAATAATACAAAACAGTTTCTTAAAAAAAAAACGGATATCTGAAATGCTATCAGATTACAAATATCTAGAATAAATACACTGAATATACAGGAAAAAACAAGACGTGTCCTAGGGAACCCCATCATTTTTCTAACCTCTTGTGGTGAAGCTCCATTCTCCCCTCCTGGATTGTTGATCATCATCCTCCTCTGTATGAGCCGTGATATTGAGTTTAGCAGTTTGCAAATAGTGCACATGGTTACACTGGAAGCATAGCATGGAAAGCATGATCGACAAAGACTAGACAGCAGAAGCGCTTTCCTTTCCATGCTATGCTTTCAGTGTAACTATGTATTAGCAACCAGCCCAAGCCTATACTCTTCTGAAGTGCACATGGCACTGGCAAAGTAGAACTTGGATCACGATATGCCATGCTGAATGGCCCAGCTCTCGTCCAAAAAAAGTAACGCAGAGACTCTGGCTAAAGATACAACGTGGACAAATCATTTATCCGAAATAGATACTATTTTTCTAAACATCTGAGGATTGTACGCAGTTATTTATGTGGGCTATACGTGCGCACATTTTATTTTTTTCTTCCTCAGCTGTTCTGGAAGAGGATGCAAGTTGTATGTGGTTGCGGGTTATAGGTAGAAAACTATGGTATTTTCTAGTGGGAGCTCCTTGCAATCTGAACTTACGTAAACGTTGCCAAAGTTCAGCCTCTGATAAGAAGAAACCCACTGATGATGTCTCATATGAGACAAATTTGTTGTGCCAGCAAATCATCAGTTTTGCAAGTGCCAAATAAGGCCTCCAAACCTGAAGGGCTCATTGAGGTTAAGTGAGCAAGCTTGGTCAAAGCATTTTTCAAAGTGTTCTCTGAGGCCCAAGGAATCCAAGAGAGCCATCGAGCACTCCACATTCTGTCACTTACCGTATTTACTCGATTCTAAGCATCCCCTTTTTTTCACAATCGCGATGCCTAAAGTGAGGGAGGGTGCTTAGATTCGTAAAATCTAGAATGACACTCCCCCCTACCTCCTTTCGCTGCGACATCATGACGAGATGAGTGCAAGAAATATTTTGCAAACATTCAAAAGAAAAATCGGTGCAGACAGTGAACCCACCGCTTGTGTAGGGTGCTCAGTCACTATCACTGCCACTCGAGTTCATCGCACCACTTTAACCGCTGCTCTCGGTATCCCACAGGAGGTCGTCTTCCGTTCCGTCGAAGTTGTTTGTGATCGAGCACTTCTTGAATTATTTGACCACAACGTCCACTTCGACCCCAGAGTGAGCAAGCGTGTTTGGCGGCCTTGGCTACGCGCTCTTCCTTACAAATAGGGGGGTGCTTAGATTGGGGGGTGCTTAGACTCACATGCAAACTTTTTTCCTACTTTTCTCGCAAAAATAGAAGGGGGGTGCTTAGAATCGCGAAAATACAGTATGATTTTTCCTTTTCTGTAAAATACTTTTTGTAAGTGACTTCACAAACAGGGTCATGAGCCATTCAAATGCAGAAATATCTTGTAAAATAAAAACGACCATTAGAAATTCTTATGTGCCATTATACTTGAAGTCACCCTGAAAATCTCTGAAATAATAAAAGAAGATAGCTTGTCATTAAATTTAGCATCTGTGTTCTTTTTGGCATTTCACAAAACCTCTTACTTTTGTTCTATTTGTGCAGCATTGAGGCCTTCTATTTCTCCGTCAACTGCCAACTGTGACAACTCAAAGGAAGGATGCCTCCACCAATGTCACCTATGTGACTATGAGTCTGATGAACTGTTTCATATGGAAGCACATGCCAGTGTCCATACAGGCGAGAAGCCATTTCAGTGCCCTTCATGCCATAAGAGCTTGTCGAACAGATACAACTTAAACGTTCACCTGCGCACCCACACAAGCGATAAGCCATTTGAGTGCCCTTCATGCTCTCAGAGCTTCGCACGCAAGTATACCCTCAAAGTCCACCTGCGCACCCATACAGGTGAAAAGCCATATCAGTGCCCTTCATGCTCTCAAGCCTTCATAAAGAGATATAACTTAACGTGCCACCTGCGCACCCACACAGGTGAGAAGCCATTTGAGTGCTCTTCATGCTCTCAGAGCTTCGCGTACAAGACTAACCTGAATGTCCACCTGCGCACCCATACAGGTGAGAAGCCATATCAGTGCCCTTCATGCTCTCAATGCTTCAAAAGCAGATATGACTTAAAGTGCCACCTGCGCACCCACAGGTGAGAAGTCATTTGAGTGCCCTTCATGCTCTCAGAGCTTCTCACAACAGGCCCATCTAAAAAACCACCTGCGCACCCACACATGCGAGAAGCCATTTGAAGTGCCCTTCATGCTCTCAGAGCTTCTCACAACAGGCCCACCTGCACACCCACACAGGCGAGAAGTCACATCAGTGCCCTTCATGCACTCAGAGCTTCTTACAAAAGGTCCACCTTGAGACACACGAGGCAAGAACCCATTTCAAAGCCCTTTATGCCTTCAGAGATTCTCGTTGAAGAATGCCCTGAAGACACACCAGCTCATTCATACAGGTGACCGGCCATATAGTTGTAACGTCTGCTCCAGGTCCCTTATGCAGTCTCATCAGTTGAGCAGACATTAAAGATCACAGCACCATGATACTCTAGGGTAGGTCAACAACCATGTTGAACGAGAATCTGAATTAGAAATCTACAAACGTGTAGCTTGTGTCATAGTGTTCTACTGGATAAGGTAGCACAAGTGTCTCCATGCGCTCATAAAGGGAAGGTTTAGCTCAGGCCCAACTCTGATGCTGCCTATTCAAATACATGTAAAATGCAGGAACACTTTTCTGAGATAACCACTGGACCAATTATTAGGAAATTTGTTGCTTTTGAGACAAAAAGGTAAATTCTAGTGAGGGCTGGATGCAGAATCTTGATTTAAGGCCTTAATATTATTGGAATTTACAGATTTGCAAAAAATTGACACAAGAAGTTATTAAATTTGCAAATCTGTGCCTGGAATAGATATCGTAGTTCTGTAAACTGCGTACGGTAGATCATCCAAAGCAGAGAAATTTGATGTCTCAATTTATATCTTTCATCAATTTGTTACATTGTTTATGAGTTTTTTCATAGTCCTACTCACATATTAGTGCTATATTTGAAAGCCTTGTTTAATATATCAGTTTTGTCCGCTTTAGATGTGTCCTATTTGATGCATTTGACAGAATTGTGATATCGTTTTTCATTGCCGAGTTAGAGTTGTATACTTCATAGTTTCACTTTCGGAAAATTTGTAATTTTCAACCATTTTTATTAAGAGATTCACAGCCTAAATAAAGCATTCACTATGAACAGTCGTGAGATTCTAACTATTTATTTTAAATGCAACAAACCTCATCAAATTTGGTGCAGCAGTTGTCGAGAAAAAAAATTTATTCTTTCTCATGTATTTAGATAGGAGCCCTTAAGCTACACGTTCCTCTTAAAGGGTCCCTGAAACACTCTTTTTGGGGTCATCATATTTGCTCTAGATGTTTTCTCAACATGTTATCCAACACAGAGCTACAGGTATTATGAGAACTGACCCACACGAAGCCATTCTAGCTGACAAAAAAAATTCCTGATACAGTAAACCTCGATATAATGAAGTCTGTAACATTGGCGATTTACTTTGTTATATTATGAATTTTTTTCATTCAAAACGTATTCAATATTTGTTCTGATCTCAAAAATTAGTATTTGCATGCCCCTATAGAATATGTATGTTAATTGTAATACTTATTATCACACTACAGACGTCTGAATGAGCTGATTTCTATGAATACTTTTTTTTCAGTATTGTCTTTTGGTACATATGGACTTGTTATGTTAGATCAACTCACTTTGGCGGCGAGCTGGATTGAACCTGTGATAGAATGTGTAAGTGCAACTGAACGAGGATGTAGAAAGAAATAAGTACACAGAGACAGCACTGACAAGGCTCTGATATGCATGGTTCATCCTGGAGTCTCTTGATCTTACTCTATTTACACCTCTTTTTTTTACCTATAGGTACATTTTTAGAGCAATTGTTCAGTGTGCTTTCCTATGTCAGTCTCATGAGAGCACCAAATAAATGCTTGTGTTTAATAAGTGTGCATTGTCTCTTCCTGGTACGTTAATACTTGAATGACAGCATGCAATATATGGTTGTTAGCATTTTATTGTATCTGGGGCTACACGAGAAGTTAAGTGACGGCAGTTGGAAGTTCATTATTAACACAGAAAGAACTTGTTATAACAACATACATGAGTAATTTGAGTTTTCAGTCAAATGTAAAGTCCGCCGTGCCTGATTCATTCCTACATTTTATTTCGACTAATGTATCATCATTTATATTTTTACAATTTACATTTTGAGTGGGCATACATCTGCACTGTAAAATACATTTCTGCACAGATGGCAAGAAATTGGGCCAATCGTGTTTTTCGACATTTAAAAATATTCTTTCTGCATTGTAGTTGTGCCTGTCTCTTGTAAAGAATTTATTTCTTCACCAACAATATTGCGCGGCGGACATGATTTTAAGACAATAAATCCAAGAATTCATTAAGGGTGTGTGAATATTTGATACATTGAAATAGGCACTTCGTAAATGCAAGTATGTTCTAATAGCCATAGAACGTTTAAAATGTTACCTCAGCATAAATTAAGCTCAAATGGAAGCAAAAGTATGATAAATGTCACACCCATGGGCGTAATATAGGCATAAAATATGAGAAAGTGCATAATGGAGGCTGTATGCGTTTCTAAGGGATCTACACTTTCCTGGCTATATGGGGATCATTTGCGCTGTCTAAAGAGCCCTTTGTATGAGAGCAATTTCCTCATTCCTTCCTTGTTCTCTATTTGTGCTTTTAGTAAACAGTGCTTCGAAACAAGTGCTTTCAAGAAAATGCTTCATAATGCACGATGGAACCACAGGAACTTGCCAATGTAATGAACACCAGGAAGTGCGCTTTGTTTCACATATATTTTGATACGAGCTGTTCATTTTTTTAAAACTATTTCAAACATATTCTACATTTCTTCCACTCCTGGGACTATTCGATATGATTCCATTCAGTCCGAAAAATTACTTCTATATTGGGTAACAATGTATCTGCATGTAATAAACAAACATGTGAGGCTCTTTTTTTTTTTTTTTTTTGGCAGTGCCACTCCTAAGGATTTCCTCCACATCCACTCAGCCATTTTGGTGACATATGCCTTCGAACTTTGGCATGTTACATTCACGTGAAGAGGCACTTGTGTCAACATGTGCCCATTTCAGTGCAGGTTCTTCTTTCAAAGCTTGCTTATCTTTAACTTGTGAACTCACATGGCAATTGTCTATTGACATCGTTATGCAATGTGGGTGACCATATATTACTTGAAATCTGAATGTGGAATATGCATACGTGTGCACTATGCTACAATGCATTCTGATACACAAGCGTTACCATATGCTCGGATATGTTGAGCTGCCCAGGTAGCTCGTAGCATGTTCCAAGATAATGTGACAAATTGTTTCATTTCGTTTTAAATATGCAATGAAACAATTTGTAAACTCTGATATGACATGACACTGATAACACCAAGATACCACAGTCAAGTAGGGTATCATGTATATAGGCACACATTGTTGAAATATATTGTTACATAATTTCTTTAGTTAGATTAGGATATAGCTGAGGACAGCTATGCTGGAGGTTGCAGTGATATTTTTGGTGATCAGTTCCTTTATGTAATGGCTCAACAACAAAGTACTTGTTTATTCACTATGCTTACGAAAAACTTACGAAAAGCTTCTGTGTATAGTAAAGCACTTATTAGTGATAAATTGCGAATGTTGCATAGCTCACCAGGACATGTTCTCCACGTAAGTCGCTGCCTGATTGAACATTCTTGTGCATGAAAAAAGGTTTACATGTGCACAACAAAAGCTAATTGCATATTGTTTTTCTTAGTTAATGCCCTGAATTGTTGGAAAATTATGTATGGCTGTGTAGAACCAATACCGTATTTACACAATTGTAAGCCTACCTGTCTTTTTTATCTGAACATCCACGTGGGGGTGGGGCGGGGTCGACTTACAATTGAAACCAAAATATGTCACCGCCAAAAAAAAGCGAGACCAACGGGAGCTACAATGTACCGTTAGCTTTTTATGTTTGCTCTATGGCTCTACCCATAGCTTTTCGCGATCCCGCGTGTTTTCTTTTTGGAAGGGGTTTTCAACGTTTTTGAGAGTTTTACTGTGCACACAACACTCATGGGGTGGGGGTGTCAATAGTTGATGGAAGCGAATGCGGCAACATTGATGCCTTCGGTAGCATGTTTGTGGTTTATTGACGTTGCCTTCACCCAAAAACGATCACGTTCTCGTGACACCTGCGGCAGAAAGGATGTTCTACATTTGCCGCCAATTTCTGTGGATGGTGGCGCTGGCTAACACTCCCAGGGTTCTACTAGGAAACTTGAACACCCAAGAAAGTAGATGGGGAAATGGCGCCGCGGTAGATCAATTGGTAGAGCATCGCACGCGAAATGAGAAGGTTGTGGTATCATTCCTCGACTGCGGCAAGTTGTTTTTTCATGCACTTTCATTTCTATAATTTATCATTTCTTTATTTCATTTATTTCATTTATTAAGCAGAAGTAAATTCATCTATGTTGTCCTTGGTGTTGGTGTTTGTTGGCTTCGTGTGATATGACTAACAAAAATCGGGCCCCTCGGTTCTTACATAACGAGGCTCTCAAATCCAGCAACATTGTTGCCTTCAGATAGCATGTGTGGGTTTATTGACCGTTGCCTTCACTAAAAAAAAATCACGTTCTCATGACGCCTGCGGCAGAAAGGACGTTCTACATCCGCCGCCAATGTCTGTGGGTGGTGGCGCTGGCTCACACTCCCAGGGTTCTACTAGGAAACACGAATACCCAAAAAAGTGGATGGGGAAACGGTGTTGTGATAGATCAATTGGTAGAGCATCGCACGCGAAATGCGAAGGTTGTATGATCGTTCCCTGCCTACGGCAAGTTGTTTTTTCATCCACTTTCATTTTCATTAATTTATCATTTCTTTATTTCATTTAATAAGCAGAAGTTTCCCTATATTGTCCTTGGTGTCAGTCTTTATTTGCTTCTTGTGATACCATTAACAAAAATCGGGCCCCTCGGTTAAACTCCCCTTCTCATTTGCCCCACTGATGTAATTTATCTCTTTGGAGACTAATTTTCCACTAATTGATTGCACTGCTTTATTTTCACCATGTTGCCTTTCAACAGAATTTATTGATCAGCCACCCGTGGTGTGAACACGTTAGACCTGTTACTTACGAATGCTCTGTATAGATCTAAGACCGTGTCTTCCCAAAAAAGCCTTTAGTGACCATAATTTGATTGAAGTTGCATTGGACTTGCCTCTACCATTCACAGGTATATCAAAAGAGAAAATCGTGGACTACAACAAAGCCGACTGTAACAAAATGAATGGAGAGCTCGAAGTATTTTTTGATATAGATTTACTATTGTCTTTATACAGCAGGTCTGTTAATGAAAACTGGGCACTTTTCAAAGACAAACTGTCCTCACTTATTAAGCACTGTATCCTAATTATCACAATTTTTAACTATAAAGGAAACCCTTGGTTCACCAAATCTCTTCATAAACACAGAAACAGGAAAAAAATTTTCTATTGTAATGCGAAGTGCTCTGGTGCGCCTGCTTGGGAAGAATACAAACAGTTTATGACCAGTTACGATTCTGCAATGTGCAATGCCAAAAATAAATATTTCCACAACGATTTGCCTTCCGTTTTGCAATATACTAAGAAATTCTTGCTCTCCATGTCCTCTGGCCAAGGTACTAACCAGTTATTACTGCATGAAAACAACCTTCCTCTCTTAGATTCTGAATGTTCTTCTACATTTAATGATTTTTGATCCATATTCACATGGGAAGATGATTCCGACGAGCCATCTGTCTCTTTACACAACTACCAGTACATGCAGCCCATTGAAATCACGATGGATGGTATTACCTGTATAGTTAAGCAGCTTAAGGCATCTTCATCAGCCGGTATCGATGATCATAAGTCCAAGATGCAAAAAACTACCTTTTCCATATCCAGCACCATATTATGCCGTGTCTTTCGATAGTAACTGTCATTTAGACTACTGCGAGATGACTGGAAAATTACTAAAATAATACCCATTTTTAAATCTAGAAATAAGAATTCACCTGAAAACTACCGTCCGATATCACTCAGATGCATCTGCTGCAAACTTCTTGAGCTTATAGTCGCCTCCCATGTCTACAACCACCTGGAGGATAACAAATTCTTCTTTCCAAGCCAGCACAGACTCAGGAAAAACATGTCATGTGAAACACAGTTACTGGCTCACTTTATTGTAGCTTCAGAATTTCCTTTCCCTTCGCAAGCTCTTCGCGACGGCTAATAATTCCTCCTCTCATTCTTCATATGTCTCTTGTGGCGTTCCACAGGGCAGCATTCTAGGCCTGCTTTTTTTTCTTGACCTTCATATTTGATCTCGCAAATAAGATATAATCAAGCATTAGAATATATGCCAATGACTGCATGTTATACAGGCCAATAAACTGTCCTGACGAACACCTTATCCTTTCAGATGATCTTAACATTATCTGTAACTGGTGTAACAATTGGTTCATGGCCGTAAATAAAAACAAACGCAAAATTATTTCTTTTGGACTTAGGCGTGATGTTTCTTATTTTTCCTACCACATGCAAAGAGATAAGCTGTCGCAGACAGCTGTCGCAGACAGATAAGCTGTCGCAGACAGCTGTCGCAAGATATTATAAATATCTTGGCATTTACCTTACACCAGGCCTCTCCTGGTATGATCACATCTGTGCTGCCTGTGTGAAAACCTTAAAAACAGGTGATTTACGCCGCAACCTCCGTCATTGTCCCTCTAATGTTCGCAAATTATTCTAACTTTCCTTCGCCCACAACTTGAACGTACCTGATCTATTTGGGCTTCTTCCGCTCATTATCAAATTAAATCTCTTGAAGCAGTTCAGAACAGAGCCACCATTACATTTGAAATAACTATGACCGCCATTAAGTGTCAACCAGCTTAAACTCAATCATTTTCTTCAATCATTGGCCATTCACGGTCAAATGTGTCTTCTATACCCGTTTCACAAGTACGTCTACAGCAGTAAAATCACCTCGTTACATCTTGAATGCCCCCTTTTCACCTCGCGCCGGCTACCTAATCACCTCAGCTTCACGCGCATCTTTGGTAACGCGAATGCTTTTAGCACATCTGCACTTCCACAAGCCATCCGCATGTGAAATGATCTTCCTGGTGATATCGCCTCTGATAATAACCGGAATATGTTTCTTCACAAGCTTGAGGTGAATTTTTTGCATAGCACTGTATTGTCACGTGTTAGTGACGGTGAAGAAAGCAGCCAAACTGCCAATTGTGAAACGTGTTTTATTCGGTGAACCTGTGGCCTCAAAAACAGGCTGCACTCAAAGTGCAACGATAGCGGCGAACACAGTCGGTAGCCTGTCAAAATCTTATCTGCCGGCCAAGCGTTTCGGCTTTTTACATAAGGTATCGAAGGTTCCAGAGTAATCGGTGATACCCGCAAGTCTTCCAGAAAGTTCTACATAACTCGCCTCGCGCATACATGCAGTCAGATTACACAAGGTTCGGCGACGACAGACAGCGAATGAACCATCGATAACATTTCATGAACTTGCGATACGTAGAGGCGTGTCCTGCGCTGAGCGATAACATTTGTTAGATAATGAAACACGGTCATTTGATAAACAAGTGGGCATGTCAATATCAAAACTGAACATTTTTCTCTACGACATCTTTCTTAGAAATATCGGTTGTGGCGGCCACATTTTAATGATGGCAAAATGCAAAAACCCTGTCTCTCATTCATTGGGGGCGTGTTGAAGATCCCCTGGTGGTCGCAATTATTTCGAGGTCCCCCCCTCCCCTGTGGTGTGCCTCGTAATCAAATCATATTTCTGCCACGTAAAACCCCCAAATACAATTCAATTCAATAGAAAAGGTGCCTGGCTGTCTTGCACAGGAAGTATTTTGGCAACCAACTTCTGTGCTACATAAATACTGAGGCAGAGCAAGCGTATTGCAGAGCATGATCTCGTACTGTAACAAGCTAGAAAATTGCATAGTTTCGGTACCTGCGCACGTTTCTGCATGATCGTGGAAACAAGCAGATGAAGCGGAAGTACATCTCTCTTGCTTCGCACACATTTCACGGACACGCAGACATTCCATTTGTGTGTTTCAATATATCTCTAAGCTTCAATTCGTCAATTCAAGCAACAGATCACAACAATAACATATGTTGCCTTGAATAATTATCGAAGCCGCGTGTCACTGCGAACGACGTCACAATGCGGGCACGAGCACGTAGGCGCAGGGACACGAGGACGTCACCGTGCAGCTTGGAGAGTGGTCGCCGCTAGGGAAAAGGAAAACAGTGTTCGGATTGAAATATCAGGCCATTCCGCTGCCCTTAGCGGTGTAATTCTTTGCTAACATGATCGTTAGCATGCATTGTATCATCTGCGCTTGTCAGCTCAAAATAGTCAGACCTAGTGAGGGGCCCTTTAAAGCAGTCACACAAAGCAGTCGTATCTGATGAGCACGCAGTCGCTTCATTCCTTACAGACCTGTTGGGAATTTCCTTCTTTGTTGGGGAATTTCCTTCTTTGTTGTCACCTTTTTACTGCTTCACACCATACGTGCTTTCAAGAAATTTATAATACCAAATCGTCGCATTTGCCACCATTCTGAAGACCAATCGAGAAAATAAGGATAAAGTCACATTGATGTTTGATAAAATTAAGGTTAATGATGACGTGTTCGTTTGGGACGAAGAAAGTGGTGACAAAGTAGCATTAAACAGAAAAAAGCAGAACTTTGCAAAAAACGGGAACAGCCTGACCAACAAGAAAAGCTAACTATAGTGAACATTAATTCCAGAAGCGTTGTAAACAAAACCGAAGAATTAGAAGCATTTCTTCTGGAGCACTCTCCGCAAATAGTCACAATCAGTGAAACATGGCTGTCGTCACGAATTCCGAGCAACAGTATCTTTCCACCCGGCTATATTGTCCTGCGTAAAGATAGATGCACCCGGGGGGGTGGTGTTGCAATTTTGGTGAGAGACGACATTCCAACGATGCCCATGCCTGACGTACATGGTATAGAAGCACTGTGGTGTAAGATTACTTTCGGTCAATTTGTATTCTTCGTCGGAACTATGTACCGGCCCCCAAACGCCGATTACAGTACACTTCACGCACTGGCTGATTACATGCAACGTCATCTTCAGGATACTCATAAAATTATACTCACGGGTGACTATAACCTACCCTCAATAGACTGGACAACGCTCGAGGGTGGGACTGCCGATCCGTCCTGCGCAGAAGCACTGCTGGAAATTGCCTTTAACTTTAGCCTTAAGCAGATTATACATGCACCAACACGTGTAACCACGAAAACCAGCAATATATTAGACCTCACCTTCTTAAGCGACAATATTCCCGATAACGCAATCTCTTGGGAAACAGTCAATGGCATTGCAGATCATAAAGCAACCATATGTTCATTAACAATACACAACCGGCCGCGAGCGCGAAAGAAAAAGACTCAAATATATGACTGGACAAATGCCGATGACGTTGGTGTTCTTGACTTCCTAGAAGAATCTTACCCAGAATTCCTTCGTTGTTTCCACGATGGAAGCATACCAACTGATAACCTATGGGTGCTTTTCAGGGCCAATGTTGATCACTGTCTCAGAAAATTCATTCCTAAGAAAATAAAAACCGTACGCAAAACGAACCCATGGATATCAAGAGAGATTATACATTTAAAACGAAGAATTGCAAGACTCAGAAAACTTAGAAACAAAAGAACTTCTTTCATCAATTGTACAAGAAAAATTAGCGAACTTTCTCACGCGTTGAAGACAGCAGCGAAAACTGCCAAACAAAAGTACTTAGATGAAACCTTAAATAACTTCATTAAAAAATCCCCTCATAAATTTTGGCGCTATCTCAAATCTAGGGTTCCGAAGAAGAGTAACTTATTGCCAACAGAAGCCTTAACCAAGGCTACCCAATTTAATCAATTTTTCCAATCAGTTTTCACAGTAGACAATAACACTATCCCAGACAAGATCGCACAGAGAAGTGACATAGGTGAAGTACCATGTGAGCTAAATATAACGGAAGCGGGAATTCTTTCTTTATTACTTAATCTTGATATAAAAACTTCCAGCGGCCCAGATAACATTCCAAATACATTTCTCAGAAGGTATGCTGAATGGGTTTCCAAATACTTATTGCTAATTTTTACAAAATCATTGAAAACTTCTGAGGTTCCTCAAGAATGGAAAATTGCAAAAATTATTCCGATACATAAATCAGGTGACGCTACAAATCCCTCCAACTTCCGTCCTATTTCACTCACTTGTACAGCAGGGAAAATTTTTGAGCATTTAATATTAAAACACATCGTAACTTTTGTTGAAAGTCATTCCCTAATTAACCCTAACCAACATGGATTTAGGAGTGGTTTGTCTACAACAACTCAATTAATAGAGACTATTCATGACCTAGCATTAACAATCGATAAGCAAGGCCAGGTAGACATAATTTTTCTAGACCTATCAAAAGCTTTTGATCGGGTATCGCATCCAAAACTAATCCACAAGCTGCAAGGAATTCTGGGACACGGTATTCTTACAAAATGGTTAAAAGATTATTTGTCAGGACGTCAACAATTCGTTCATTTCGAAGGCCAATCCTCAGACTACGTTGAAGTTTTATCCGGTGTGCCCCAGGGCACAGTTTTAGCTCCCATTCTCTTCCTTCTTTTTATTAACGACATCGCAAACGGCATTGACGCAACGGTACGCATGTTCGCAGATGACTGCATTATTTATAAACAAATACAGACCAAGGATGATCAGGTTGTTCTGAATGACGCACTTAAAAATATAACAAAATGGTGTCAAGACTGGCAGATGACGCTAAATGCAGAAAAAACTGTCTGCATGACAGTAACCAGAAAGAAAGAACCACTAACCTTTTCATACGAAATTCAACAAAGAGAACTAAATAGGGTAGAAGAATACAAGCATTTAGGTATAATTATTTCTTCTGATCTAAAATGGAACAAACACGTGTCGTACGTGGCAACAAAATCTCTCTCAGCGCTTTTTTCCCTCAAACGGTCCCTCAGATATGCTTCACCCAACACCAAACTACTTGCGTACACGTCACTCATTCGCTCCGTTATAGAATACGGCGCCATATGCTGGTTTCCATACACTAAATGTGCCATAGCGAAGTTAGAGAACGTACAAAGAAAAGCACTAAGATTCATTTATAATAAATACCGTCGTCAAGATTCCCCAACTGAACTTCTACGCTTAGCCGGACTCCCAACAATTAGCGATCGTGCTAGATATCTCCGACTAAAATTCCTGTTTATTCTCCAGAGCAATGCCCTAAAAATAGACAAAAATAAGTTTTTAGTACACTCTAACACCAGAATTACAAGAACGAAACACAATAAACAATTATCTGAGTATAGGTTTCACAATGACACTTTCAGGTATTCATACTTCCCGCAAGCTATCAGAGAATGGAATATGTTACCACAAGAAGTTGTCGATTGTACAACCCTCGATTCTTTCTTGTCCAAGCTGTCTAACCATATCTTTGTTGCTACATGATGAAATGTGGTTTTTACATTATGTTCTATTATCACCATGAATGTGCATTGTCTATATCGCTGTACGTGAGTATGTATAAGCTTGTTTTCAAACCAAAGCCAAGGCCTCTTGTAAAGGATTATCATTGAACCCTGTGTGAATGATGTATTTTCCCTTTTATGAATGTACCCTTTCCTGCCAAAGCCTTCTTTAAGGCTAGCAGTATGTACCAAATAAAATAAATAAATAAATAAATTCTCTGAATGTATGGGACGTGTGAAATCATCCTGTATGCATCACAGCTGCCATATGCATTGCAAAGCACCATCAAAGCTGTGTTCGCTTGTTATCCCTAGGGACTAAAGCAAATGAGATCCTACACAACTCAATTTAATAACCCTGCTAGCGGCTGTTGATTGATACCCTTACAATGAAGGATTGTAAATGCTGTCAACGCAGAACTGTGCGAAAGCAATATTTGTCACTAAAGACTCGCTGATATTCTTTATATTCTTAAGCTAACTGCTGATGTATTGACATGTTGTTCTCCTCAACAGCACCGCGTACAAGTAAATACTATCACGTTGCGAAGCTTATTGATATTTACTACTGGCTCAAACTACTCGGTTCCTAATTCTCATAATTTAGTCACCTTTTAATCGGCCTGTCACTGTATGTGTATGAAGCTGTGATTTACGAATAGGCAAGAAAGTTGGAAGTGAACATAATCAATACGGAGCACCACTGTTTCGACGGCATCTGCTGTCTGAATCCGAGGAAAGTATCACACTTGTACTTGCAGCGAAATGAATGAATGATGGCTACCGCTGTCCTTCCAAACAAACTGATTCAGGATAACTCGTGACTAATTCTTAGCATCTCCTAATGATTAATTTTTACTCGCCGTTCAAATTACTTATCATCTGACATCCATGACACTGTGCTCTATTATAGTAAGGCAACACTGAACTGAGGTTATCACTAGTGATCACTAATCACTTTTCATTATCATGTAGCACTGGTAGCAGAAATAATGCTCATTCAATGACATTTTGATAGATATCAATGACTATCGATGACTGATATTGATGATACCAGTCATCGTGTGATCATCAGTCATCGCGTGATCAGTCGTCAGTGTGATAGATATCGATGACTATGTGTTCAGGAATCTGAACCTGGCACCGTTTAACGCCAGAACGTTATCTAATGAGGCGAGTCTGGCAGTGCTATTGGAGGAATTAGCGGGCAGTAAATGGGATATAATAGGGCTCAGGGAGGTTAGGAGGGCAAAAGAAGCATATACAGTGCTAAAAAGCGGGCGTGTCCTGTGCTACGAAGGCTTAGCAGAGAGACGAGAACTAGGAGTCGGATTCCTGATACATAAGGATATAGCTGGCAACATACAAGAATTCTATAGCATTAACGAGAGTGTAGCAATTGTCGTGAAACTTATAAGAGGTACAAATTGAAGATCGTGCAGGTCTACGCACTTACATCCAGTCATGGTGACCAGGAAGTCAAAAGCTTCTATTAAAACGTGGAATTGGCGATGGGTAAAGTCAAAACAAAATACACTATTAGCGGCGATAATTAGGAGTGGCGCCCTCTCGCGAGTGACGTCATGGCCAGGACGCCGCCCGCTCCGGCTCGCTCGGCTGCCGCGCGCGCTCGGTCCCTTCGTGTATGCTTGGGGTATGGGTGGCTCGAGCCGTACGTATTGAAGGACACGTCGGCTTCTTTCAGCTGCCATGCCTTAACAACAGTTTCTGTGGTTAAGCGCGCGCGAGTCTAGAAACTTTGCGGCTTGGATATCGCAAGCTATGTAGCGTTAAATAGGTCTACTGGTTTTGCAATGCATATATGCGCCGTGTCTATCGGTAAATTTTGTGGAAAAGGAATGTCTGCAAATTCAACACTTGAAGTTGTGTATGATGCCTCGCTAAACACTTCGCATTGCTTTAGTATTTAGCTATGAGAGCCATTGCATTTTACATGGAAGAAAAATCTCTGTAATTGGCGTCAGCATGTTATCCGATGTTAGAAATACACGGCCCAGTGAAGCTGTCATCATGGTTCTTATTACTCATGTGTCTTCTATTTAAATATGGCCATTCATTATAGCGTAAAAAATAGGCGCGCATTTCTTATGAAAATGTTTGCTGCTACTTTCATCCCCCTCTGAAACAGGGCTCCAAAAAACGAATTGCTCATGGCTGCTAACACGACGGCGCGTCATGTACAGTATTTACATAGTTAATTCACAAACACCGTAGTAGAAATCAGCTGAGAGAAAAGTTTTGTTGTTAACATCCAGAGCCAATAAATTGAAAGTGATGAAATGTTTCATAGTGGCCCTCAGTAGCCTTTATCGACAATATGGCACACCCCTGATCACGTAACGGTAGCAATCGACTGCCCGTATGGCGAGGCACGCTATGTTTGCGAAACCCATCAGTTCACTACAACTTCGAATTGAAACCATAAAGCATTTTTTTACAGCGCCAACTGGAATAGCTAAAGTATTCCCGAGCTACTACAGAACAGCTTAGACTGCCTAGAAAAGTAAAATTCAAGCACCTTCTGTCTCACCATGTCTCGATCCAGCGTTGTTTAATTATACAAATGGATAACTATTCGCTTCGTCGCTATATAAAAGACAACCTTGCCCAATCCAATCGCAAACATTCATAAAGAAAGCACCACAAGCCTTGCATATACTTTCGCTTGATTTCTGACCCTCCATCGGGGGGGGGGGGAGGGGGGATTTCGATATCGTCAATATGTCCCATACTACTAGTGATTGACGTTTCGACTTCTTTCTGGCTGCAGCCATGCGGTCCAACAGGCATACTTGACTAAAAAAAGTGGGCCGAGAAGCCTGTGTCAGTTCCCCAAATAGATTCGTCATGTATATTCCTCAAGCAACAAGCACCAGTAAATTTCTCAAGCGAGTGAAACGTGTAGCACGGAAAAGAAAATATATATAGGTACATTCCTATTTGTATTCTGTAAATAGCTGTAAGCCTTCATTAACTTTACTTCAAATTTCCGCCGCTTAATATAAACACGTGAAGAACCGCCTAATGTTGACATGCAGTTAAAGAAGCAAGTGGTGCTTGTAGAATCTAAACTCCAGTATTAGTTAAGTCCCCGTGTTACTGCCGAGCGTTTCTGTGAAGAAATGCGAAAATTCGATATTATACCATGAACTACTCGTCGTGAGCAAACCTGTTTTAGCGGATTAAAATCAACGTAACTGTTGTAGAAGTCATATATAGCTAGCGTTTGTGACATACTCGCTGCACCGCGGCAGGTATGGTATCATAACTGGATTCCTATATGCTATGTTTTTGCGATTGTCCATCCGCGCATGAAAAACCCGCAATGGGCTGGTCTGCGCTCCTTTGGCTGGCACTGTAGCGTTGCCTTTGAGAGCTGCATTGTTGTCTAAAAAATTTGCTCTTCGAATAAATGTTCGCAAAGGAAGACGTGGTAAAAAATATATTTGAGACGACCACGATAAGTACACAAGCAGAGAGAACGAGGGCGAACAAACGAAAACACCGCAGCGCCCGGAGAACGCCCGAACTGTAGCAGACGACAGGAGCGAGTCCTTGCCCTGACGTCACGCGAGCGGCGCTCGCAGCGCCCCTGTAGTTCGTTCTTGGGGCTAATACTGATGGGCCACTTAAATGCCAGGGTAGGCAGGAATCAGGCTAAAAACAAGTCAGTGGGGGAATATGGCATGTGTTCTAGGAACAGCAAGGGAGACTTATTAGTAGAGTTTGCAGAACGGAATAATATGCATATAATGAATACCTTCTTCCGCAAGCGGGATAGCCGAAAGTGGACATGGAGGAGCCCGAATGGCAAGACTAAAAATGAAATAGACATACTATGCGCTAACCCTGGCATCATACAAGATGTGGACCTGCTCGGCAAGGTGTGCTGCAGTGACCATAGGATGGTAAGAACTCAAATTAGCCTAGACTTGAGGAGGGAACTGAAGAAACTGGTACATAAGACGCCGATCAATGAGTTAGCGGTAAGAGGGAAAATGGAGGAATTTCGGATCAAGCTACAGAACAGCTATTCTGCTTTAACTCGGGAAGAGGGCCTTAGTGTTGAAGCAATGAACGACAATATTATGGGCATCGTTAAGGAGTGTGCAACAGAAGTCGGTGGTAACTTTGTTAGACAGGATACCAGTAAGCTATCGCAGGAGACGAAAGATCTAATTAAAAAATACCAATGTATGAAAGCCTCTAACCTCACAGCTAGAATAGAACTGGCAGAAGTCTCCAAATTAATCAACAAGCATAAGACAGCTGACATAAGAAAGTATAACATGGATAGAAATGAACATGCTCTCAGGAACGGAGGAAGCCTAAAAGCAGTGAAGAAGAAACTATGAATAGGCAAGAATCGGATGTATGCGTTAAGAGACAAAGCCAGCAATATCATTACTAATATAAATGAGCTAGTTCGAGTGGCTGAGAAGTTCTATAGAGATTTCTACAGTACCAATGACACCCACGACAATAATGGAAGAGGGAATAGTCTAGAGGAATTTGACATCCCACAAGTAACGCCGGAAGAAGTAAAGAAAGCCTTGGGAGCTATGCAAAGGGGGCAGGTAGCTGGGGAGGATCAGGTAACAGCAGATTTGTTAAAGGATGGCGGGCAGATTGTTCTAGAAAAACTGGCCACCCTGTATTCGCATCGCCTCATGACCTCGAGCGTACCGGAATCTTGGAAGAACGCCAATATAATCTTAATCCATAAGAAAGGGGACGCCAAAAACTTGAAAAATTATAGGCCGGTCAGTTTAGTGTCAGTTGCCTACAAACTATTTACTAAGGTAATCGCAAATAGAATCAGGAACACCTTAGACTTCTGTCAAGCAAAGGACCAGGCAGGATTCCGTAAAGGCTACTCAACAATAGACCATATTCGCACTATCAATCAGGTGATAGAGAAATGTGCGGAATATAGCAAACCCTTATATATAGCTTTCATTGATTACGAAAAAGCGTTTGATTCAGTCAAAACCTCAGCAGTCATGGAGGCGCTAACTCAGGGCACCAACTGCAATGCATGCTCACTGATCTGGAGAGGCAAAGCAGAAGGGTGGGTCTGAAAATTAATCTGCAGAAAACTAAAGTAATGTTTAACAGTCTCGGAAGAAAACAGCGGTTTACGATAGGTAGCGAGGCACAAGAAGTGGTGAGGGAATACATCTACTTAGGGCAGGTAGTGACCGCGAATCCGGATCATGAGACTGAGTTAATCAGAAAAATAAGATTAGGCCCGGGTGCGTTGGGCAGGCATTCCCGGATCTTGAATAGCAGGTTGCCATTATCTCTGAAAAGAAAAGTGTATAACAGCTGTGTCTTACTAGTACTCACCTATGGGGCAGGAACCTGAAGGCTTACGAAAAGGGTTCTACTTAAATTGAGGACGACGCAACGAGCTATGGAAAGAAGAATCATGGGTGTAACGTTAAGGGATAAGAAAAGAGCAGATTGGGTGTGGGTACAAACGCGAGCTAATGACTTCGCAGTTGAAATCAAGAAAAAGAAATGGGCATGGGCAGGGCATGTAATGAGGAGGGAAGGTAACCGATGGCCATTAAGGGTTACGGACTGTTTCGAAGAGAAGGGAAGCGTAGCAAGGGGCGGCTGAAAGTTAGATGGGCGGATGAGATTAAGAATTTTGCAGGGGCAACATGGCCACAATTAGCACATGACCGGGGTAGTTGGAGAAGTATGGGTGAGGCCTTTGCCCTGCAGGGGCGTATCCAGGCTGATGATAATGTGTACGATTGACGGCTACCGCAGTCATACCAAACAAAATGGTTCGTGATCACTAGTGACAAATTCCTAGCACCTCCTAGTTATATTAAGCTTGAATTGTAATTTCACACATTTTAAAATTTGGTGCCCATAAGTTTATGCTGTAGGAAAATGCGAAAACACCGAATGGAGCATATCGCTATTGATGACTAATCACTGTGCATTATCAGTTACCAAGGGTAGAGAAATATGCCTATATAATGACATTTTGATAGATGCCAATCATGATGTGCACGAGGAATGGCTGCCACTGTCATAAAGAAATATGTCATCTGTGATCACCAGTGACTATATTTTTGCATCTATTAGTTATGATAATTGAATCGTTGTTTAAAAGAGCTTTTTGTTTGACATCCACGATGCTATGATGCACACAAATGCAAGAGTACTGAACTGAGCTTATCACTAGTGATCGTTATATAAACCTCCGATATCAATTAGGAATGTTGACTGATTAAACCTCATTTATTGACACCTTTATTTCTGCCATTAAAGACGTGCACGAGTGATGGCTGCAACTGTAACAACACTAAGTGATTCATCATCACTAGAGACTCAATCTTAACATCTCGTTGTTATTATAGTATAGTTATTGAATTGCCATCTCAATGGCGTTTCATTTGACATCCATGATGCTATTCTGTATGAAAGTAGGAGAACATTGCAGTGAGTGCATCACCAGTGATCACTAATAATTTGGCATTATCAGTTAGCAGTGGTAACAAAAATGTGTTCATTTTATTACAGCTGGATTGATAGCAATGGCGGCATTCACGAGTGAAAGTTGCCACTGTGACAGTCAAATAAGTGAATAATATTCACTAGTGACTGAAGTGTACGGCTGCATATTAGGCATAGTTGAGACACTTGTTTTATCACATTTCATTTGATGTACATGATGGTAATGTGTGCAATATAGCGAGAACACTGAACTGCGCATTGTATTTCACTTGTGCTCGCTACTTACTCGAGCCTATCAATTAGATGTATTATGCAGTTAGTTGTTATTTCATATGCATTTTAGTGATATCGATGACGAAGTGTTTGATTGGAGTTACAGATATTGTAGTAAAATAGTGAATCGTATAGGCTAGTGACCGAAGCCTACCGGTGCCTAGTGATTATCATTGAATCACTCGTTACTGTTCTATTTGATAGCCATGACAAAATCATATATGTATCAATAACTCTCTTAACGATCCCATGCGGACATTTCCTTTCAATTAATTGCGAGTATTGTCATCTGCTGTGTCGCTATCGTGACAAAGAAGAGAAAAAGAACTCCAAAATTTGTTGTTAGTCATGTGGCAGGAAAGCTACTGGTCCCTGACCTGGTCCTCTTATTTTGAAAGTATAATAACGCTTAACATTTTAACAAAATTTCACTTGCCTTGAAATTCAGACGTTCTTGAATTGCGTTATGCTTGGATTAAATTCACTGATGTTTGTATTACTTCGGCTGGTGTTTGGATTATATTCAGTGGTGCTTGATTACATTGAGTGGCGCTCAGGTTAAATTGACTGGCACTTAGATTAATTTAAGTGACGCTTGCCTTAAATTGACGTGCCTCACAACAAATTGATTTGCCTTGGATTGAGTGGCAGAACCTGTAGTTTTGAGTGAATTAGGGTTTCTTCGAGTGTCAGTTTTTGCAAAAGAGGAAAAATTGCGACCAAGATATTTTAGTGTGCAATTAGCATTGATGGTGAAATAACTAAGACGCATATTCCCGGACAGATCATTAGTTTTGTAAAAGTGAATGCATTCCTGGGCCTTAACTGATGATAGTGGAGTTTCATTCAATAAGCAGTTAAATCCCGATATAACAAACATTACTCTAACGAAATTCTCAATATATTGAAGTATTTAACTTCATTACCTCTTATCCATAGAACACCATGTATTTAGAACCTCAGTATAATGAAGTGTGTTTGCTTGGGCTCCCCCCCCCCCCCATGTGACAAAATTTCACTACCACCGGAAAGGAATGTCGAGACAATAAACGGAAACTTCCCCCTACCCAGATGGTCAGGTGATTGTATTAGAAGCGGCCGCTTGCCAACGTACTTCTCAACCTCTCAAATCGTACCTCTCAAATCGTGCGCTGCATGACAAGAGCGATGACTGAAGTGGAGCCGCATTGTGTTCTGTATAAAGTCCAATTGTGAAAAGATCCCATTGCGCCCCACGCACTGTGTGCTTTAGGTGCGAGTGAAAGTGTGCAAGGGTAAGACAAGAAAGGTGTTGGCTTCATGGCTGCCCCTTCCCGCGCGACGCAAAGGGGAAGGGAGTGGAGTGAGCTCGTGGCAACGCGATCAAGTGTGCAAGGGGATCTGGATTTCTGGCGTGCATCTTGGCTGCAGCTGGGCATGGCTGTAAGCGTGGCTGAGCAAATACGCAGCTGTGCACCCTGCTTTAGAGGTAATCTGCTGCATCTACAAAAAGTAGGTGTGCTGAGATGCCTTGGCAGAATGTGAGCTGTCTTACCGCACGTTTAGTATTGGAGGTTGTGTAATCTCGATTTTCGGTAACCTGTTGGAACGAGGAGCAGACGAAGCATTCGCTCCCTGCTGCCTTTCCAGATAGCGCCGTTCCAGTGACGGCGACGCTATCAGCCCCGCGGGCGGAGTACACGCGAAAGCATAGCTGGCTTCGCTTAATTCGTGGTGCTGAGACGATGTCGTCGACTACGTGGCATGAAAGTGGATCATTCATCGCCGACTCCCAAATTTATCAGAATGAATTGGGTTCTCCTTGTAATTTGCTTTTTTTCGATTGCCCGATAATTTAGAAATTCTTGCAGCCCCTTTTCATGTAGAAAATTAGATGAGTGCACTTATTTACAGAAATGGTCGAATTTCAATAGAACAAAATTTCGCTATAGTGAAGCAAATTGTCGATTTTACCGACTTCGTTATATGGAGGTTTAACTGTATATCTATACTTATTGCCATTTCTTACAGGATGTAATATGCACATAGGTCTACACTTCACACCATTAAGTTTATTTTCTGTTTGTTACGCCAAACTGACACGTTGTGGGTATCCCCTTGCCACTTTTATGAATCACCAGGGTTAGTAACCGTGTGGTATATTACTGGTTCATGTAATCCTTGCAACAAATTCTTCCTTTTTCTTGGCATATGATCAAACAACGGCTGTGCTTTGCTTTCCATATGCAAGTCCGGTTTCGAACTTCTTCAAACAAGCGTCGAAGAACCGCCGCTTGTAATCGTGGTGTGATCAATGAAGAAACGGCAGATCAACTCTAAGGAGGCATAGCAGGTGCTGGCCTAGCAATGCGATCCGCAGCATTGTTGGACTGTTGCCATAGAAACACCCAATCATAGGGCTTCTCTCAGCGTGCTGCTGTGATGAGCCATTAGAAAGCCCGATTGCAATGAAAACTTCGTCAAACCGGCCCCTTATGTTTTTTGTATGTTATATGTGTGTTTGTGCTTTTTCTATATGGCCATCATAAGCAAGGAGTGTGGGAATAATTAGGCGGAACTTTTCAAACGATACCAAGATGGTGGGTGATGAGCAGCGGGAACGACTAAAGATGGCTCCGTGAACTCTATCGTTTCTGCACGATTATGGACTCATTTTTTGTCGTCCATGCTGATGTAACTTTTTTAAATGCTTTGAGTGTGGTTTCAGCTAAATCATTTTGATACAGCATAAATTGAGCATTGCAGATGCCGAAATAAACAGTTCCGAAAAAGATGACTGAGCACCTACTGAGCTTGGGCATCCACACAGTGATGCTGCCGCTCCACCGATTGCACACTGAACCTTCCCCCATCCTGCTGCATTTCACCAAAAGATGAGAAATCTGAGCCCACCCGGCACTGAAAGTATTGCTTTGGTTTTAGAAAATGCAACTTGATTTTCAAGCACTGTTTCTCCGCACCTCTGAAAACCACATGGCGAACCAGCAGCTGCGTTTGCAGTGGACCGAATCAAGACCGAGTCAGTTGAGCCTGGATCGTGTCACTCTTTCGTCCTTGGACTGTTGTCTATTTTGGATGCCTTCCACTCCAATACATGTGGGCTGCTTAGGTAACGGGACAGCATCGTGTTTCATGCAGCAGCAAGCGATCACGCTGCCACCAAGCCAGACCCTGTGTTCCTCTCCTGTATGACCAATTTAAAATGCAATTAATGTTTCGGACACTCTATAGTATTTCATTGATATTTCTAACATAATGCACACATTGTCGCAGACGTGGGCTCTGTGAACAATTTTAATATTATTCAATTGGTCCCTTATCCCTCCTTTCTGATGGCGAGGCGATTGCACGGCTTTAAATATGACGTACTGTGGCTGCTGAGATATTGGTCGACTCTGCACCAAACAATAGCTATCGAAGCAGGATACTGACAAAAGTGTCGCTGAATGAGCCTTAGTTTAAGTTGCCTGCATTGTATGGCCATAAGGAAAATTCATTGCCAGCTGACGTGGTGGCGACCATGCTGCAGGTTGCTGCAGGCTCAAGTTTGTTCAAACCATTTAAGCGCATTGCTGATTGCTTTTGAGATCACACACCACTCTTTTCACCAGAGACCAAAATTAGGTCCACGGAAGACATGCTGGCGGCTGTGAACACTTTCGCGGAACTAAACTTGTGCATCAGAGCCTAATCAGGCGGCGTTGCAGTGTCAAAGGTCATGCACATATATCGACATTTTGCGATGGTGTGTGACATGCATCGAGCTGAGAGACAAACGAAACCGAACTACCTCCTCAGTGTCCATCATTGCAGTATTTCAGGCATGCAATATGTCCGTCGAGCAGTCCACAAGGCAAAATTAAGTAAATGTTTTATACTGCTCGTGCTGTAAAGCACTCAACTTATTTTCCACATGAAAGTTGGCATTTTCAGACCGCCCGCGCAATAATTCGGCTGTTCTTGCAAGAAATTCAAAATTCTGGTCTATGACTCGGTAACCTAATTGAAGGTTCAAAGGTGAAAGCCTCTACACAGACAAAGTCTCTATGTGAAATAAGTGATTATGTAGCATGCCAGCCTAGAATTCTGGCGAAGACCGTGGCAGTTGCACTACTGCCCTCCATAAGCTGACATTTCCCCATAACAAGCTATGTCAATTGTGTGAATCTTTGTGGGGATCTATGGTGGTTTTGGTTTAAACCTCCGCATGTGAATGAAAAACTATCCTATTGAGTGTCAAATTTGATAGTTATCTGGGAATGGAAGTGTTCATGAAGAATCAAGTGAAATGTAGTTTTCTGCAATATGATCATTTAGATTATTAATGTACATGTATATATACCACAATTAGAAAAAAATTTAAAATACATGTTTTTGTTTACCCACTCTCGTGTTCGAAAAACTTTGTCTGTTAGAGCAGAATAACTATGCAAACAACTATTTCCATAGACGGCATTTGTTTTATCAAAATTACCGATACTTCAACTTTAAGGACATATAATATGGAGATAATAACCTTGCGGAAATGCAAAAATAAAAAAAAATTCAGATAGCCAAATTTGTTTAGAGAGGTAGAGAGTCGGGGTGCACTCTGTTAGGCTGTGCTGTAATATTAGCATGTTTGTTTTCACAATGCACTTCGTCCTAAAGAATGCATTTGTAGCAGCAAGATCATACTGAATGCTCTCAAAGCTCCTCCGACGTCTTGTCGCAGCATGTCTCTAAGCCACTTAAGTGGTCTATACGCGCCTCTTCGGCATCACCGCTTCGCCACAGTCTATAGTAAGCACTCGGGTGGAAGGGGTGGGTTATGTTGATTGTTTGGGTTGATTGCGTTTATGAATGAGTGACCACTTCCTGCTTTTGCATAACATGCCCGTTGTATAAACTCATGGAAGATCATGGAAGAAGCCAACTCAAGAGACTCGGACCGAGCAAGCCAGGAAGAAACACCTTGAGAAGCCTGGGATAAGGAGTAGAAGAAAACAACAGAGGGAAGAAAATAATATTGTTCCAGCTATAAAACAACGTAAATGTTGCGGCGCTGCCATGCGGCTTGAATCCTGAGTGTCACCAGGGAAGAACAGGTAGAATCAGGATGCTCAGAAAGGCCAACGAAGATGACGAGAATGTTGACTACGTGGATGCCGCAGTGTGCAGAGGAATGGAGGCACACGCGGTGAGAGGTGTAAGAGTAGAGCAGCTAGCGGCCATGTCCTTGCACCCGGGACACGGACTGAGCCAAAAAGACAGCAGTCGCCCTCTTGGCTGCCACAGTGGAAGGAAAGGACGAAGTAGTGGTGATAACGGCCTCTCAAGCATTTGTAGGGACTACCAACCTAAACGGCTAAGTGGTCCAACTTTACATGTGCTTGTAGCGCCTCTTGCTTTGAGCCGGAGCCGCAGTCCACAACTTGGTCCGCATGCAGCGCCTCACAAGGAGGAGGAAGTTAGCTCCTGTCCTCGCAGCGTGTGTGGCGCAATATAAAAACAAAAAAAATAAATAGTTCAAAACGGGATGCGGTCGAAGCTGAACCTTCTTCGCATTAGCTACGACAAATTTGGTTACCCAATATTGAAGGCGCAGCTCCAACCCGCTGGCATGAATTCTGCCAGCTCTGCCGCTCCTCCTGCCGGTGACCATGCCCAGGAGGTCGCCCAAGCTGGCGGTGCTGTGGTGGCCGCATTCCCACACAATCCTGTCACCATGTTGGCCCAACAGCCCCAGTACCTAGCTCCTGCAAGTCATGCGCACTTCGGTCTCTGGCATATCACCAGTCAACAGACTAATTTCTTACATCTGGTGTCCTCCTTACATCCAGACGTCGCCGAGGACTTAGCGGATATTATGACCTTGCCAGACCTGACCCATCCCTTCGACACTTTGATGGCAGCTATCATTTCCCACAAGTCAGATGTCTTGACGACCTCACGCCCTTCTCACGCCAATCTTCGTCGAGGTTCCAGTCCCGCAGTTGCTTCCCAGTGCCCGCACGTTCTCCAGAGCTTCAACCAACAGCTCGTCTTCAGCTGTGTGTTGGTACCACCGCATATACGGCACCTCTGCTCGCAAGTGCAGCCGTCTGTGCTCCTGGTCGGGAAATGCTGCGACCTGCCACTGACGTGCCAAGTGGTACTGCTCGAAGGACATGTTGCCTATTCTGCATTTGGGATAAGATCAGTGGCGCTCGCTTCCTTGTCGACACAGAAGCCCAGGTTAGCGTCATACGTGCCTCTTGTGCAGATTGCCGTCACAACGAACAGCCCTGCCCACTCCAAGCAATAGCCAACTCCGCCATCCACACATACGGCCAAAGGTCTCTTAACCTTGGATTGCAACCTACATTTCGTGGGATTTTCATTCTCGCTGATGTCTAAAGCTATTCTCGGCACTGACTTCCTGAGTTTCTTCAACCATGCATTAGGCATGCATGCTCATGGCCTCACTGATCTAAGCTCCCGCCTCGCCGATGGGGCTTTGAGCTCTTACACCCGCGTCGCAGTACACAAAAATCCTTGCTGATTTTCCTACTGTTACGGAGCTGCATGCCAGAAAGTCACCAGTGGAGCGCTCGACCATTCACCACTTCGTGAACGCTAGATCTCCCGATTTTACTCGGCCCCACTGACTGTTTGGAGACCGCCTCGCCGTCGCTCGCCACGAGTTTTAGTACATGCTTCAACTCGGCATATTGCGACTTTCCTCAAGCAACTGGGTATTGCCACTCCACATGGTGCCAAAGAAAGATGCGGGCGACTGCAGACCATATTAGGATTACCGCACTCTGAATTCTCGCACCTTACGAGACCGCTATGCACTTCTCCACATACAAGGCTTTCTATCAAATTTGGCTGGATACATGATCTTCAGTGAAATTGACTTCGCAAAAGCTTATTAAATTCCTGTGGAACCCACTGACGTTTCAAAGATGGTTATTACAACCTTTTTCGGCCTCTTCGAGTATATGAGTATGCCTTTTGGATTGCGCAATGCTGCACAGATTTTTCAGCGCACTATCAGAGAGGTCAGGTGAGGTATCAACTTCGTGTTTGCGTACCTTGATGATCTCTTCGTCGCAAGCTCATGAAGCCCCAAGCATGATACTCTCCTGCGCGCCCTTTTCCCACCGACTTGATGATTATGGTCTCGTCATTAATCCGAACAAGTGCCTCTTCGGCGTCACTACCATTGAGTTCTTAGCCCACTTTGTCAACCCTCAAGGTATCCAGCCTCTCGCTAGCAAAGTGAAGGCAATGCAATACTTTCTACCCGCGACATCACTTAGAAGACTCAGAGAATTCCTGGGCCTACTGAACTTTCATTGCCGCTTTTTTCTGAAGTGTGCCAAATTCTTGAAGCCTCTGACTGACCTTCTGGCTATCAAAAAAGATCCGGCTGCGCCACTTGAGTGGACTCAAGATGCTGCATCTGCATTCGCTACTGCGAAGAAAGTGCTGGCAGATGCCACCATACTCATACATCCGCTTCCTCATGGCCCAGTTCGTCTCATCACCAATGCATCAAGCATGGCAGTCGGAGCAGTTCTCGAGCGACACGTATTTGATTGCAGCCTCTTACTTTTTTCTCGCAAAAACTGAAGCCATCTAAAGCTCAATATAGCACATTCAGTTGAGAACTCCTTGTGGTGTATTTCGTCATGAAGCCTTTTCGCCACTTTTTGGAGGGCCAGGACTTTCGCGTCGCCACAGACCATAAGCCCCTCACGTTTGCCTTCCATCGTAATCAAAGCAACTGCACTGCACGGGAGATCTGTCAACTGTGCTTTGTCTCTGAGTTCACAGTGTATCTCCGTCAGGTGTATGGGTGGGGAAATGTTGTCATTGATGCACCCTCTCACGTCGATACCCTGACGTCGAGCCACCCTTAGACATGGAGTTAGCAGCCGCCTAGCACAATGACCCTGAGCTGCATCGCCTTGATTCCTCAGCCATGTGCCTGTCCTTAACTGAGTGCCTGCTTCCATTTTGTTCCTCATTGATAGCGTGCGAGACCTCCACTGCTGTTACTCAACCCTGCGTGTTTTTGCTTTTTCGTCACACAATTTTTTATCAACTGCTCAACATGAGCCACCCTGGTATTCGTGCGACCCAGAAGCTCATCACCGCTCACTTCCTTTGGCCTAGCATCAATGCAGACGTCCGTTATTGGGCGCAAACCGGCCTTGAATTCCAGCATGTTAAACTTTACTGCCATACCGTCACGTCTAATTCCCCATTTCAGCCTCCAGATGCAAGGTTTTCCCATGTCCACCTCGACATTGTCGGCTGTAGTCCGTCATCATGTGGGGCCTGTCACCTGCTCACATATTTGGATCACTTCACCCGATTTCCAGAGGCGTTTCCCATTACAGACCCTTCGGCAGAGACAGTTGCTACGGTTTTCATGAGCGGCTGAGTGTCATGCTTTAGATGCCCTTCTGTCGTCACCACCATTCGAGGCCACCAGTTTCAGTTGGCCCTATTCACCACACTTGTCAACATCCTGGGCATTCGACACATCCATATGGCTGCTGACCATCCTTCCACAAATGGCATGGTGTAACGACTTCATCGACAACTGAAGGCTGTCCTCTCGCCACCTGTCAGTCAAGGGGACGTTGGCTCATCCACCTTCTCTTTGTCCTTCTGGACATCCGTTCAGTACTGAAGGCTGACCTAGGTTGCTGTCTGGCTGAACTCATCTACGGCGTTCCCCTGCTCCTTCCTGGAAAATTATGCTTCCACCTATATCTGGGAGTTCCGCACCACGTTTCGTGACCTTGTTCATGTAATTCCTGCTGAACGGCACCACCGGTCTGTGTTTGTTAGCCAGGATATGGATTCCTGCAGCCATGCCTTCATTCGCCGGGATCACGTGCGTCCACCGCTCATCCTGACTTCATCCTGTCTGCGGATGATAAGCAGTACTAGTGCGTTGAATAATTTGGCATTCAGATAGGAGTGACTGCAGGACATCCGAGAGAAATACGCGGCCCCGATCGCTCAACAGTTCACGAGGTGCGCCATGGCGGAGAACGAAGTTGTTTAGAATGAACGAGGCGGTGTCTTTTGCTGATGCGGCAGGCAAGGCGGCGGTTTCAGCAAACCGTGTCAAATGATCTACGGCGGCAACAATCCATCGGTTGCCAGCGCCAGTAGATGGAAGAGGCCCGTATATATCAATGCCGACACGGTCATATGGCTGAGCTGGGCAGGGAAGTGGTTGGAGAGGTGCAATGGAGAGATGCGGGACACATTTGCGTCGATGGCAGGCAATGCAGGAGCGTACGTATTTGTGGACGTAGGTGTACATCCTTCGCCAATAATATTGTAGGCGAAGCCGTGTGTAAGTTTTTGACACTCCGACGTGACCACACATCGGGTCAGAATGAAAAGCGGAGCAGAACTCTTGTCGTAGGTGGCGAGGCACTACTAAGAGCCATTTGCGGCCGTCATTGTGGTAGTTGCGGCGGTATAAAAGTCCGTCCCGGATTGTGAAATGCTGCGCCTGTCGGCGTAACGCTCGAGGTGCCGAAGTTGCCGGAGGATTTGACAGAAAGTCGAACATCATGACGATCCATGGGTCTTTTCGTTGCTCCGATGCGATGTCGAGGATGTCAAGTGGTGAGACGTCATGTCTGTCGGTAGAAGTGCTGCTGTCTGAAGTTACTGGGGAGCGCGAGAGGGCATCAGCATCAGCGTGTTTGCGTCCAGAGCGATATACGACACGGATATCATATTCCTGGATTCGGAGCTAGGGCCCACCGAGCGAGGCGACCCGACGGGTCTCTTAGGTTGGACAACCAGCAAAGAGCGTGATGATCCGTCACCACGTCAAAGCGTCGACCGTAGAGATATGGACGAAATTTTTGAAGAGCCCATACGATAGCCAGGCACTCTTTTTCTGTTACTGAGTAACTACGTATTCGGCATTAATGTTCTTGCGTTGTGCGAGCACGGCACCAAGGCCGACACCACTGGCGTCGGTGTGTGAAGTTCTGTAGGTGCGCTTGGATCAAAATGGCACAAGATTGGCGGAGACGTGAGTAGGTGACGAAGAGTCGTAAAGGCATCATCAGAGGCTTCCGACCAAGCAGAAAGTTCATTGTCGCCATGGAGAAGTTGGTTTAGTGGTGCGATCACAGTAACGAAATTGCGAACGAAACGTCGAAAATAAGAGCAGAGGCCAATGAAGCTGCGTAGTGCTTTCAAGTTAGTGGGCTTCGGAAATTCGGATATGGCGCGAAGTTTAGCAGGATCAGGAAGAATGCCTTCTTTGGGGACAACGTGGCATAATATAGTCAGGTATTGAGCTGCAAATCGGCACTTCTTTAAGTTAAGCTGGAGACCAGCATTCCGGGGACAGGTCAAAACTTGATGTAAACGCCGAAGATGGGTCGGGAAATCAGGAGAAAAGACGACGACGTCCTCGAGGTAGCAGAGGCAAGTATGCCACTTCAGGCCGCGTAGGATGCCGTCTATCATGCGTTCGAAGGTGGCGGGCACGTAGCACAGACCGAACGGCATTACAGTGAATTCATACAAGCCGACTGGTGTTACAAACGCGGTTTGCGAACATTCAGCGTCAGCCATGGGCACATGCCAGTAGCCAGAGCGGAGATCGAAGGAGGAAAAAAGCTCCGCTCCTTGCAAACAGTCAAGTGCGTCGTCAATACGTGGCAACGGGTATACATCCTTTCGGGTAATCTTGTTAAGCCTTCGATAATCGATGCAAAATCGTATGGTGCCGTCTTTCTTTTTAACTAGGACGACTGGGGATGCCCAAGGACTACTAGAAGGCTGGATGAAACCGCGATTGAGCATATCGTTCACCTGGTCATTCATAACGCGTCTTTCAGTCGCCGATACTCGGTAGGGACGCTGTCGAATTGGTGCATGGCTACCAGTGTCGATAGTGTGCGAAACAGTCGTGCGGCCGAGTGATGTTGCTTGGCAGTCAAAAGACGAAGAGAAGCCTTGGAGCAAGCGAAGAAGTTCGTCGCGCTGCGTCGTCGTAAGGTCACTGGCTATAGCTGGCGTAAAAGAACGCGGCAGTGACTGAGGAGGCGATGCCTCGAGAGCAGCAAGATAAGCGGAGTCGTCCATCGTGTCAAATATTGAAGATGAGGTCAGTGGCTCTGCTCTGCCAAGGCGTTCACGGCGGCGTAAAGTAACTGGTTCAGCCGATAGGTTTGAGACGCACATGAGAGAGGCGCCAGCTTTGAACTCGAGGACGGCGAACGGCAGTGGTAGTGAACGGCGGCGAACTAAGAGTTTGGACGGAGCGAAGGGTACTGTGCCGTCATCTACAGATTCGCAAGAGATACTGACAAGAGTGGAAGACCAGGCAGGTATAACGGTGTCTTCTGAAACAGCGATTTTGCGACAATGGTCCGTTGGTCAGTGATAATATCCGTCGAAAACTGAAACAGCTCGATTTCGGCGCGGGCGCAGTCAATGATCGCATGATGGGTGGAGAGAAAGTCCCAACCTAATATGACGTCGTGTGAACATGATGGCAACACGATGAATTCTGTGATATAGAGGACCTCCTGAATTACGACACGAGCAGTGCAGGCGCCGGATGGCTCGACGTGCTGCGAGTTGGCAGTTCGAAGAGACAATCCAGAAAACGGCGTCGTCACTTTTCCTATCTTGCGGCAAATGCGGTCATCTATCGCTGAAAGTGCAGCGCTGGTGTCGACAAGTGCTTGCGTCAATGTTCCTTCTATTGCGACTTCAATAACGTTCTTTGGGAAAGTGTCAGGCCTTATACATTTCGCTGGCACCACTGTTCTGGCTTCCTGAACTGCGATATTTAGTTTTCCTGGCGCAAAGGGCTCCGCCGCCGGTGCATGGGGGAAAGTGAGCGGCGGCGAGGAGAAACTGAACGGCGAGCGGCGAAGAATGTGGTGTCGACGGCAGGAGATTCAAAGGCGTCCGAATAGTTGCGGCGTTGTTGGAAACGTGGCGTATACGGAGGACATTGTTCGGTACGTTCGGTGTAAGCAGGCGACAGTGACGTGCCACGTGTCCAGCACGGCCACAATAAAAACAAATCGGACGGTTGTCTTCCGTGCGCCAATAGTCTTGAGGTCGTGCATAGTGCACCAGTGGGCGGACTGGAGGGGATACTGGTGGGCGCAAAGGTGGGCGAAGGGGGCCGTAGGTCTGTGGCGCAGGCCTCATCGCGACTTCGGCGTACGTCAGGGGAGCGGCCGTCGGAGCCTGCTGAAGAGAAGGGGAAATGTGGTCGGCTACCTGCTCCTTGATGACAGATTGGAGAGCGGGCGCGAACGGAGTACTCGGCTGGCCGTGTGCAAGTGGAATCAAGGAAAGCTGACGAGCCACCTCTTCACGGACGAACTCCTTGATCTGTAGCAGCAGCGAAGTGTTATCCGGGGCAGCAGCCAAGCTCGACATTGAAGTTGCCTGAGGTGTAGATTGGCGGGTGGCTACGCGTTGTTTGCGCAGTTCGTCGAAGCTTTGACACAGACTGACGAGTTCAGAGACTGTCGAGGGATTTTGCGCCAACAGCATCAGGAAGGCGTCGTCTTCAATGCCTTTCAAGATATGGCGGATCTTCTCGGCATCAGCCATTGCGACGTCAACGCGGTTGCAGAGGCCGACGACATCTTCTATATAGCTGGCAAATGTCGCCCCGCACTGTTGCGCACGACCACGCAAGCGTTGCTCGGCGCGAAGCTTGCGAACCGCGGGGCGCCCAAATATCTCTGTCACGTTAGTCTTGAAGGCCGTCCACGTCGTCAGATCACGTTCGTGGTTGCGGTTCCACACGCTGGCGACACCGCTCAAATAAAACGACACGTAATTAAGTTTTTTGGTGTCGTGCCAGTGGTTGTGGATGCTCACCCGGTCGTAGCGAGCCAGTCTTCTACGTCATGGTCTTCGGTACCACTGAAGATGGGTGGGTCGCGTTGCCGCAACGGGCCGGGGCAGACCACGGTAGTTGCCGGGGCAGCGGGTTGTAGTTGTGGTGGTCCTTCTTCCGGCATTATGAAGACGGGCTGCAGTGTCCGATTACGAATTTCCAGAATTATGGTTGTACCCAGCAGCTCCACCAATTATAAAGGGGGGTTTATTCGGCTCGTAGAGCAGCAGCGACAAATTCAGCACCAGCAGGTAGGGCGCAGCCAACGAACGAACTGGGTACGTGCCACGCGATGGCAACGGGGCTTTTCAGCCTGCCGATCTTCTTCGTCACACACGTGACGATGCACGATAGAGAAATTAGAGAACCTACAAATTGAATGTCTGCAAATCTTCGCTTTACTCTGTGCCATAACTTGAGGGACATACTTCTGTTTTGTCTCCTTGATGCCACATTGTGCACTCATTTCGTACAGTAAACGAAACTATCTGCCATTTCTTCTGCCTGGTTCTACATCATGATCGTACTCTTTCATTCGCTTCCGTCTGCTTCATTGCCCGTGACTGTGGCTCTGACTTATACCATTAATCAGGTGTTCCTGCACACACCTTCCGAAATCGTGTGCTGCACAAAACAAGACAAACAGCTTGCTCTCAGCAGAGCCGCCATGTGGTCCATCAAGTTGTGAACTCCTTGCGGGCAAGTGAGCGCGTTGAGACGCTTGGCGCGTGAGAACCCAAGTGAAAGCTTGCACAGACAAGGAATGCGTGGAGAAAACGGTTTCAACAAAAGGAGCACGCTCACCCATTTAAGCAGTCTAAAGCGCCGCTGCCGCATTGCCACTGCTATTTATTCAGCTTCACTCCAATAAAGCGGTGGTATGCAGTGAAGCATGTGCATAGAAGTGCAGTAAAGCGTATAAAAGTCATGGTACAAGCACCGAGATGTCTAATAACTGTACTTGGAGCAATTCAGATGCGTTTCTGACATTGCTGTGGCAAATTACGGCCTTCCCGATTGTAACATTTTCCCGGTTGTTGCTTTTCTTTTTTTGCCTCTAGAAGCGTATCACTGGGGTTCTACTGTATTACAGCAAAGTAAAAAAAAAAGCTAGCCATTTCCTTATATCTGATTGAGGTAACATGACTGGAATTGGAATTCTAAATGTGTCTGCAGTAACTTCCGTGACATTCTGGTGCATCAGGGAAATAACTGCCAACATATGAATATTGAAATGCGTAAAGGTTCTGCTGCTGTTGTGACAAGGGGGATCCGCCAGAGGTGAAAGCGAACGTCTTATCAGAGGGACTGACAGTGAATATTTATGGTACTAATTTCTTTCTTTTTCGCAACGAAAAGTTTGCTACTTAGAGTGTTGTATACTGTAATGGTGACGCAGCAAATCTCATGGAGGATTTTTTATCACAATTCATCTGTCTGAGAGAGAGATAAAAGGAAGGCAGTGATGTTAACCAGTCAAGAATCTGGCAGGGTACCCTGCGATGGGGTAAAGGAGAAGTGGAATAGAACGAAGTGAGAGAAAGAGTGAGATAGGAGTAGAGAGACGTGGACGAACAGCACTATAACGCCAAAGGCGCCCGCTTCTATCTGAAGTTGTTATGGTGCTTCTCAATTCCTATGTTGGAAACAAAAGTAGCTGACTGGGATAGCAACTAAATGAGGGCTTTGGGGAGAAGTACATGATAAATCTGGCTCTAGTCATAGCAAATTCATCTTTCTTTTATTGAGGTAATGTTCATGCGGGGGATAAATTCTGTAATGCTGCATTATTTCCACAATAACAGCTACACCCTGTTGTCATTTCCTGTTCAACTGCTCTGGCCATATACAAGTCAAGCCAAGGTTATTTTTCTTGCCATTCCAGCTGCCATGTGAACATTTGCTTCATGTGAACATGCAACAAAATTTCACGCACTCATTGGTAAACTATGGCTTGCAAAAACCAGGCACGAGGGCACACCCAAGTGTAACCAGAAACCAATATTGTCAGTAATGGAAGTGCTGCGCGAATTGCTCTGTGAAAGAAATCCTGCTACATGCCGTGCCAAGATTGTCGTTTATCGCAGCCATAATGCCAGGCCTGAGCCAATATGCACCTGCTCCAAATTGGGAATATTTTCCGCGTGCGACAAGGCACAGCGCATCAAGCAACAAACCTTCGCTACTCACCCTCGCATGGTTTCCGTCACAGCTACAGCATCTAGGGTGCGTGGCCGCGATCTTATAGCACTTGAACATGATTCACAACTTCACGGTGGCGCCGACCGTGGAATTTCTCCTCGAGGGACTTATATTTGTTATAGCAATCTTAATTATGAGATGTAATTATGGTGAAGCACTGAGTGAGGGTACACCTTCTCGATGCGCCTTTTTCGCGGTCGCTTAGTTACATTACACATTATATTATGACTAGGCAGTCCCGACATGGAAAAAAGTTCAAAAGCAGAAGAAGGAAGTAGTCTTACTCTTTATTTAAGTGCAGAAATCACTGTGAAAAATTACTTTTAAGTTGGCACTTTCCTTAATCCTCTTGTACAAAAACAAGAAATGGAACAAGTTGGAGAAAATATACTGGCATCTTAGCATAATAAATATTGAATGCATTGTTTGAGAAAATACTAACTTACATAGTGCTTGTTCTTTGCACTGGAGCAGTAAGTTAAGCCTCGAAAGCATTCTTTCCTGCTCCAAACTTCAATTTTTCCTGCTCCGAAAGTTGCTCAAAAGGCTAACTGCCGCTTCCATCACCGCTTACACTTGCCTCCCTTGTTTTTATCGAGCTTTTCGCTTTATGTTTTGTTATACCTGTTGTATATTAAGGTAGTTTGTTCGGTTGGATCACCCCACGGGGCCCTGCACCATATATACATATGTAGATATATATATATATATATTTAATATCGGGCCCCTCGGTTAACCCCCTTTCTTCTCGTTCATTACACAACGAGGGTCTCGAATCCGGCTACATTGATGCCTTCAGGTAGCATATGTGGGTTTATTGACCAGTTGCCTTCACTCAAAAAGATCACGTTCTCGTGACGCCTGTGGCAAAAAAGACGTTCCACTTCCGCCGCCTAGGTCTTTGAGTAGTGCCGCTGGCTAACACTCCCAGAGTTCTACTAGGACACATAAGTGCCCTAGAAAGTGGATGGGGAAAAAGCGCCGCGGTAGCTCAATTGGTAGAGCATCGCACGCGAAATGCGAAGGTTGTGGGTTCGGTTCCCACCTGTGGCAAGTTGTTTTTTCATCCACTTTAAATTCCATTAATTTATAGTTTCTTAATTTTATTTATCAAGCACAAGTAATTTCCCCTATGTTGTCCTTAGTGTCAGTGTTTGTTGGCTTCTTATCATATATATATATATATATATATATATATATATATATATATATATATAGTAGTGGAGAGGAATGCCCGGCGCTGCAGCCCCATCGCCTGTCGCCTGGGAGGCGCGAGCTCGAGATTGCCTGAGCTGCTCTGGTTGAGACACGCTGCCTGCTGCTCTCTCAGGCTGTATTCATATTAGATTCTGGTGGAGGTGCTATGGTTTTCCCCAACCTGGAATTACGCACCTGAACCCTGCCATCCGTCATGCCTGACTACCCCAGCCCGACATCTCCACCGGTTACTCCAGCCATCGCATGTGCCGGTGCTCAGCGTCAGCGGGATCCTGATATCTTCAGCGGCACCGATGAGAAAGACGTTGAAGATTGGCTGGAATCCCCTAAATCTCGGCAACGCGATCTTCTATTTATCGGGCGTCGCCAAGCTGTAATTCAAAAAACACGAAGCCAATCTCCGCACATGGGCTAGCTTCAAAATCGGCATCGCAGAAGCTTCCGGCCGCGCTGGCGTGCGCAAACTTCGCGCTGGAGAACGCCTACGAAACTGATCCCAGCAAACTGGTCAATCGTTCACCAGCTCCATAGAGGACATCGTCGACCTCTGCCGGCGTGTCAACCCGACGATGGCGGAGGCGGACAAGGTACATCACATCATGAAGGACATTTCCGACGATTCCTTTCATATGCTGCTGTCCAAAAACCCAGGCACTCTTTCTCAGGTCATTGAGCTTTGCCAGAGATTCGACGAGCTCTGCAGACAGCGTCTGCTCACGCGGCGCCCTCCTGCGTCCGACGAAGCCCTCGCAAGCATGACCGCGGCTCCTGAAATGGACTCCCTGCTTTGCCAGTTAAAAGGGTTCGTCCGTGCTGAGGTCGCTCGTCAGCTTTCCCAGCTGTCCTCAGCCACGCCACCACCTTCGATTTTGCCGGCCAACCTTCGCCAGGTCACCCACGAGCAAGTGAGGAGTTTTTTTTCGAAATGAGCCAAATCCACGAACCGAAACTGGGTCAGATAAAACGGTAATGACAAGAAAAACTAGGCAACTTTCTCATAGAAAAACCGTTGCAACGAAATGGGTCAAATAACGCCAGGCGAACGTGTTCGCAGATCGTATTTCGTATCGAAATTGAGCCAGATCCAGCTGTTGCACGGATCAAAATGAGCCAAATCCATTTGCCCAATAGGAGAGCGCTTTTGGCATGACGTCATTTAGCCATCGCTGCCTCCTTGTCAGTTCCCGCCAAGGAGTTGGTTCCCGCCTGACAGCTCAGAGTGTTTCGTTCGTGTTTTCGCGAGTTCTTCGCTTTTCTGATATCGTTGTTCATGGATTCGGATGGCAATGAAGAGATCGGCGAAAGATCTATCCCTAGACGTCGACGGCGAAGTGAAAAAAAGCCGCATCACCACCGTAAAAGCAAGAATGCGCCGTTGCCAAAATGTAAACACGCGAAAAAGACTCTCAGGTGTGCGCTTGTGACAGAAGCATCCACTAAACGTTTCAAGGAGAAGTTTTACGAACTGTGTAGCGTGGAACAAAAGGCGTTCGTTTTGATGTACTGCACGCCAACAGCCAAAAACGTAGGAGAGGAAAAGAAGCGGAACCTCGTCGGAGCCTTGCTGTTGTTTACAAGGTACGGATAGAAAATGGCCAAGAGATTCGTGTTTGTCGCGATATGTTTTGCGCAGTGCTTGATATTAGTCACAGCACAGTTACTCGCTATATAAAGCACAAGCATGAAAAAGGTGAAGTGAAAGCCGACAGTCGTGGAGGTGACCAGAAGATCAAGCGCTACGGTCGAAAGCGATCAGCTGTTGTGGGTTTCATTAAGCGACTTCGGGCAAGAGAGTCGCACTACAACCGGAAGAAGACAAAAAAGTTATACCTTCCAAGTGAGCTGAAGAGCATCCGAAACCTGTGGCAGATTTATAACCAACAAGCACCCGAAGATGTGAGGGTGAAGTATGGCATCTTTCACCACATTTTTCGAGCGACGTTCAATCTTTCGTTCAGAACACCGAGGACAGACGTTTGCTCTGTGTGCCTGAAAAATGCGTATGAGATGAAAACTTGTGGAGATGTTTCACAGAAGCAGCGTGTCATAACAGAGCAACGTGTACACAAGTTGAAGTATAAGGCTTTTTATTCCCTGCTGCGTGAGAAGAGGGAAGACTTGAAAACATTCTCATTTGATTGCCAACAAAATCAAGTGCTCCCCAAAGTTCCGGACCAGGAAGCCTACTACAGCCGCCAGCTCTATCAGTACCACCTCTGCGTGGTGGAAAACCAGGCAGATGGATCAATGCCCAAAGAGGCCATCCATTCCTACACATGGAGCGAAGATGAAAGCTCCAAAGGAAGCAACCAATTAGCCAGTGCGGTACATAATACACTTCGAAGCGCTAACTTCGAAGGAATTAGAGAGGTGCGGTTAGTAGCCGATGGCTGTGCTGGACAAAACAAGAACAGTACTGTGCTTTGCATGCTTCTTTGGTGGCTCCAGAATGAGGCTCCAGCAGGTGTCTCAGTAGTTTCCCTTGTGTTTCCTGTCACAGGACACAGTTTTTTACCCCCAGACAGGGTATTTGGCAGAATTGAAAAAGATGTTAGACGACACGAAGAAATCCTGAATCCACAAAGCTACCAAAGGATTTTTTCAAATCACGGCACTGTGTTAGAGCTTGGAAAACATTGGCATGCGTACGACTGGAAGGCCTACTGCACGGCGGTGATGAAGTCGACATCCAGCTTGCCGTTCAAGATAACCGAAACGAAGGTCTTCTACATTCAAAGAAATGCAGCTGGTAGGAGTCCTCAAATTAGAGCAGAGCCTCACTATAAAGTTTCTGTGTCAAATTTCGTGTCAGTGCTAAAAAGGGGAAGGTCCCTTGCACAAGCACCCATAAGATGTGCACTGTACGCACACCACGTCAACGAAATGAAAGTCAGAGATGTGACCAGCCTTCTTGTGAAGCATTTCGGAAATTCCTGGCAAGACAATGAAGAGCTTGCGTACTTCGTTAGTGTCTTCAGGCGCGCCCAAGGAAATGATCCTGCGGAAGAATTAGAAGAGAGCTGCTTATGCTGCCAAGAAGACGCACCTGCTCTTCAAGTATAGTTCTATTGTTCTTGAAGCACAGCAAAGCCCTGCTGCCAATGTTATTATAGCTTTTCTGTCATTATTACATGATGCCATTCTGGAAAGCCAATTTTAATAAAGTTTTCATAACAATACCGCCTAAAATCCAGTGTTTCAATTCAATACGAGCCAAATCCAGAGTTCTCACCCTAATATTGGGCATATCTGCCGCATAATTTTTCATTACTTGTGGTCGTAAACTTGCCCTAGCCGACATGTAAAGCATATCATATAATAGCTTTGCTAGCGTTGCATTTAGGTCCGGTAACAAATTTTTGCTTTTTTCTCAACTTTTGTTTACGTGGATTTGACCCATTTCGAAAAAAAACTCCTCAAGTGTGCGCAGCTCTCCCTTCTGACCGCGAGACTCCGCCTGTGCCGACTCCCGTTGCTTTTCCCGAGTTGACTGCACCTCTCAGCTATGCCGAGGTTCTCGCGCGGCCACCACTTCCGACCTTTGCGCCATCCCCACTGGTCGTGCCACTGCGCTCACCTCACTTCGTTCAGCCTCGGTACAGCAATGGACAATGGCGCATTCCTGACAACCGGCCAATATGTTTTGCGTGCGGTGTACCTGGCCATGTTGCACGATTCTGTCGTCGCCGCGCAACGTCCTACCGCCGTAGCTTCGACGCCGCACCATACATTTCCCCATACCCGTCATCCTCCGTGTCCCAGAACCCCGCATAGATGTCTTCCAACTCGGACCACCGCCCTCTTGTTGGCCGCCGTTTTCCATTGCCTCGACGCCGCTCGTTTTTGCCGATGCGCCGTCATCCTTATTCGCCGGAACGGGAAAACTAATCGTCACAATTCCAGAGGCAAGAACTGCGTCACCCACGAACAGACCAACGCCTCTCCTTTCTCTGTCTAACGTTATTGACGTATGTGTGGACGGCGTCGCTGCACTCGCCGTCGTTGACACTGGTGCCGCAGTTTCAGTTATTAGTGACAAACTTTGCCGTTCGCTCAAAAAAGTTACGACGCCACTGTCCAACGTGTCATTTCGTACCGCCAGCGCAGACCGCATCACGCCTGCAGCTGCGTGAACCGCTCGCGTTGTGATCAACGGCCTCCTCTACATGGTCAACTTTTTGGTACTGTGTTCTTGTTCCCACGATCTTATTTTGGGCTGGGTCTTCTGTTTCCGCTAATAAGGCCGTCATCGACTGTTCTCGTGCTGAAGTTGAATTTGAAATTCGGTGTAACTTGCCGCAATTTCGGCCGCGTCATGGCGGGGCGATTCTTTGCGCGATCATGACTTCACTAATAAAGTAATGTCTCGCAAATGTTACTTCGAAGGGAGTGCAACCGTCCTCAATGCATGCACCTCAGTGCAACTCGATTCGCGACAAGTACGTCACTTAGTAAACGGACGAACCAACGCACGATGAAGTTTTATTCGTGGTAAGTCACTAACCTGCAAACAATTACTGAAGCCCACAGTGGTCTTGTTTGAGATTGAGTCAAGCATTGTTATCGCGCTCCCGCTTCGCGCACGAATGCTAAAAACTCATTTTATTTTCTTGTGTACGCACAGTCCCGACTCGATGATCGGCCGCGGTATTTCTGTCGGCGTTGAGAGACGAGAAACATAATAGCACCAGCGCCCACCTCTGAGGCTTTGCGCGCGCTTAGATTGGCAAGCACGCACGTTGGCGGCACTGTAGCTTGTAATACACTTTCGAACCTCCAGAGCAGTGATCTCCGCCAGCCTGTGTACGTCATAGCTGATACGCGCCGCGAATTCACATGGTAAGGGCGGCGCGGATTCTTTAGGCTGAGGGCTTGCTGGAAGCCAAGAGGTTGTCGTTCGATGGTAAACGTGTTATTTACAACCATTCGCAACAAGATCTTGCGACACGCCCTTGACAAATGTTGCGTACCTAATTGTAGGGCACGCGATACATTCGCAGTCGTCAACGCACAGCGTTAACACTCCTTCAGATAATTTTTTAAGAAATAGTTATAAAAAAATGAAACAAAAGCTGCCGTTACCCAATTTGTATAAGCATCCGACTAGAAATTCTATGCTGTACACGAAGTTACGCGGAGCTGGAAAGCCAACGTGAACGCCTAAAGAGCACTGTCTTGCTATACGAAAGGACAATTCACTCTGCGAAAGGTCCTCTGCTGCGCTCGAGCATCGTAGGCGGCGCCATGGTCGAGGAGGGAGCGTGAAAGAGAGGAGAAACGAGGAGGAGTGAAGGCGGAGGAGGAGAGTGGCACTACTTTACGAAGTTTCAGGGGTTTTAGTATGGACCCCTTCCGAGCACGGCTTCCAGGAACCGCTGGATAGTCGTCGCCATCGACCATTTGACGCGATACGCAGAAACAACCGCTCTGCCTGCTAGCACCGCTCGCGGTATAGAGTCCTTCCTCCTGAAAAACTTTATTCTCCGTCACGGGGCACCTCGCGAACTTTTAAGTGATAGAGGATGTGTCTTCCTCTCCGAAGTCGTTAACGCGCTCGTTGCTGAATGTCGCATCGTTCATCGCACCACCGTCGCCTACCGTCCTCAAACTAATGGTCTGACGGAAAGATTTAACCGCACCCTTGGCGACATGCTCTCCAAATAATGGCGACATGCTCTGATCACACTGATTGGGACCTTATTTTGCCATTCATCACGTTCGCCTACAACACTGCACCACAGGCGACCACAACCTTCTCCCCATTCTTCCTCTTGTATGGCCGCGAACGTTCAACTACCCTGGACACCATTCTTCCGTACAGACCCGACTCATCCAAATGTACGCCCATCTCTGAAGCTGCCCGCCGCGCAGAGGTATGCCGTCAGCTCGCCCGTTCCTTTACAACCGTCGACCAATGAAAACAAAAATCTAGGCTTCACAAAGATCACCCGCATTTTCACTTTCTTCCGGACTCGCTTGTGTGGCTTTGGGTTCCCGCCGTTCCTGCTGGACTCTCATCTAAGCTTGTCTCCAAATATCAAACACCCTACCGTGTTGTAGCGCAGACATCGCCTGTGAACTATATTGTCGAGCCTGTCACGCCACCTACAGACCAACGCTGTCGTGGTCGTGAAACCGTCCCCGTATTACGACCCCATGATTCTATGTTCACCATGAGTCGCCAGGATGGCTCCTTTTCCTGTGGGGGGCGATTGTAGTGAAGGGGAATGCCCGGCGCCGCAACCACATCGCCAGTTACCCGGGAGGCGCGAGCTCGAGATTGCCTGAGCTGCTCTGGTTGAGACATGCTGCCTGCTGCTCTCTTGTGCTGTATTCGTGGATGACCTGGCGAAGGTTCGCCGGCAAAGGCGAAGGTGGTGGCGTGGCTGAGGACAGCAGCGCAAGCTGACGAGCGACCTCAGCACGGACGAGCTCTATTATTTGGCAAAGCAGGGAGTCAATCTCTGGAGCCGCCGTCATGCTCGCGAGGGTTTCGTCGGACGCAGGGGGGCGCCGCGTGAGCAGACGCTGTCTGCAGATCTCGTCGAAACTCTGGCAAAGCTCAATTACCAGAGAAACAGTGCCTGGGTTTTTGGAGAGCAGTATATCAAAGGCATCGTAGGAAATGCCCTACATGATGTGACGTACCTTGTCCGCCTCCGCCATCGTTGGGTTGACACGCCGGCAGAGGTCGACGATGTCCTCTATGCAGCTGGTGAACGTTTCACCATTTTGCTGGGATAGGCTTTGTAGGCGTTGTTCAGCGCGAAGTTTGCGCACGCCAGGGCAGCCGAAAATTTCTGCGATGCCGGTTTTGAAGGTAGCTCACGTGCGGAGATCGGCTTCGTGGTTTGAATCTCTGAAACCACGAAAATTTGAAACTTAACAGGCAGCGTAGTACTATAGGGAACGCACTTAGTAATGGAAATGTAAAGTTAATACAAAAAAGTTAAAGCAGTTTTTACAATTGTCATAAAAAACACAAAGCAGTTTCTTAGAAACAATGAATATCTGAAATGCTATCAAATTGCAAATATCTAGAATAAGTACACTGAATATACAGGAAAAAACAAGATATGTCCTGGGGAACCCCACCGTTTTTCTAACCTTGTGTGGTGAAGCTCCATTCCCCCTCCTGCATTGTTGGTCATTATCCTCTTCTGCATGGGTCCTGATTTTGCGTTTCGCAGTTTGCAAGTAGTGCACATAGTTACGCTGGAAACGTAGCGTGGAAAGCACGATCGACAAACACTGGAGAGGACAAGCGCTTTCCTTTCCAGGCTATGCTTTCAGTGTAACTATGTATTACCAACCAGCCCAAGCCTATACTCTTCTTAATTGCACATGACACTGGCAAAGTAGAACTTGGATCACGATAGGCCAGGCTGAATGGCCCAGCTCCTGTCCAAAAAAGTAAATCAGAGTCACTGGCCAAAGATACAACGTGGACAAATCATTTATCCAAAACATATACCGTTTTTATGAACATCTGAAGGTTGCACGCAAGTATTTCCGTGGGGTATACGTGCGCACATTTTATTTTCTTTCTCGGCTGTTCTGGAAGAGGATGCAGGCTGTAAGTGGTGGCGGACTATATGGAGAAAACTATGGTATCTTCTAGTGGGGGCTCCTTGCAATCTCAACTTACGTAAACATTCACAAAGTTAAGCCTGTGATAAGAAGAAACCCACTGATGATCTCTCGTATAAGACAAATTGTTTGGCAAGTGGCAAATAAGGCCTACGGGCCTGAAGGGCTCATTAAGGTTAAGAGAGCAAGCTTGGTCAAAGCATTTTTGAAAGTGTTCTTTAAGGCTCAAGGAATCCAAGAGAGTCGTCAAGCACTCCACATTCTGTCACTTATGATTTTTTTTTGTCTAAAATACTTTTTATAAGTACCTTCACAAACAGGGTTATGAAGCATTAAAATGCAAAAATATCTTGTTAACTAAATATGATCATTAGAAATCCATATGTTTAAGTAGTTGAAGGCACCCTGAAGATCTCTCAAATAATAAGAAAAAGATAGCTTCTCATTAAATTTAGCATCTGTGTTCTTTTTTGATATTTCATAACTCTTACCTACTTTTGTTTTATTTGTGCAGCATTGAGGCCTTCTAGTTCTCCGTCAACTGCCAACTGTGACAACTCAAAGCAAGAATGCCTCCATCGATGTCACCTATGTGACTATGAGGCTGATGAACTGTTTCACCTGGAAGCACATGCCAACGTCCATACTGGCGAGAAGCCATTTCAGTGCCCTTCATGTCATAGGAGCTTGTCAAACAGATACAACTTAAACGTCCACTTGCGCACCCAGGCAATCGATAAGCCATTTGAGTGTTCTCGATGCCCTCAGAGCTTCTCACAAAAGTGCAACCTCAAAGACCACCTGCGTACCCACACAGGTGAGAAGCCATATCAGTGTCCTTCATGCTCTAAGAGGTTCACATACAAGGCTAAACTGAAAGTTCACATGCGCACCCACACAGGCGATAAGCCATTTGAGTGCCCTTCATGCTCTCAGAGCTTTTCACAACAGGCCCACTTGAAAGCCCACCTGCGTACCCACACAGGCGAGAAGCCATATCAGTGCCCTTCATGCTCTCAGAGCTTCGCACGCCAGTCTAGCCTCAAAGTCCACCTGCGCACCCATACAGGTGAGAAGCCATATCAGTGCCCTTCATGCTCTCAAGGCTACAGAAGGAGATATGACTTAAAGTGCCACCTGCGCACCCACACAGGCGAGAAGCCATTTGAGTGCCCTTCATGCTCTCAGAGCTTTTCACAACAGGCCCACTTGAAAGCCCACCTGCGTACCCACACAGGCGAGAAGCCATATCAGTGCTCTTCATGCTCTCGGGGCTTTAAAAAGAGATATGGCTTAAAATGCCACCTGCGCACCCACACAGGTGAGAAGCCATTTGAGTGCCCTTCATGCTCTCAGAGCTTCGCACGAAAGTCTACCCTCAAAGTCCACCTGCGCACCCATACAGGTGAGAAGCCACATCAGTGCCCTTCATGCTCTCAAAGCTTCAAAATGAGATATGACTTAAAGTGCCACCTGCGCACCCACACAGGTGAGAAGCCATATCAGTGCCCTTCATGCTCTCGGGGCTTCAAAAAGGGATATGGCTTAAAGCGCCACCTGCGCACCCACACAGGCGAGAAGCCATTTGAGTGCCCTTGATGCTCTCAGAGCTTCGCACGCAAGTCTATCCCAAAAGTCCACCTGCGCACCCATACAGGTGCTCTTTATGCTCTCAAGGCTTCAAAAAGAGATATGACTTAAACTGCCACCTGCGCACCCACACAGATGAGAAGCCATTTGAGTGCCCTTCATGATCTCAGAGCTTCTCACAACAGGCCCACCTGAAAGTCCACCTGCGCACCCACACAGGTGAGAAGCCATATCAGTGCCATTCATGCTCTCAGAGCTTCTCCCAAAAGGTCCACCTTGAGACACATCAAGCAAGAAGCCATTTCAAAGCCCATTATGCCTTCAGAGATTGTCGTTGACGAATGCCCCCAAGACACACCAGCTCATTCATACAGGTGACCGGCCGTATAGTTGTAACGTCTGCTCCAGGTCTTTTACACAGTCTCATAACTTGAACAGACATAAGGGATCACAGCACCATGATACTCTAGGGTAGGTCAAGAACGATGTTGAATGAAATCTGAATTATAGATCTACAAATGTGTAGAATGTCGCATAGTGTTCTACTGCATGAGGTAGCACAAATGTTTTCATGTGCTCATAAAGGGAAGGTTTAACTCGGGCCCAACTCTGATACATGTAAAATGCAGGAACACTTTTCTGAGATAACTACTGGAGGAATTATTGCTTTTGAGACAAAGAGATAAATTCTAGTGGGTGCTGGATGCAGAATCTTGATTTAAGGCCTTAATGTTATAATAGCAATTTACAAAGATTTGAAAAAAATTTAAACGAGAAGTTATTAAATTCGCAGCTCTGCTCCTAGAATAGTTATCGTAGTTCTGTAAACTGCATGTGGTAGATAATCAAAAGCGGAGAAATTTGATGTATCAATTTATATCTTTCGTCAACTTGTTACATTGTTTATGACGTTTTTTTAAAGTCCTACTCACATATTGGTGCTATATTTGAAGGCATTGTTTAATATATCAGTATTGTCCGCTTTAGATGTGTCCTATTTGATGCATTTGACAGAATTGTGATAAATGTTTTTCATTGCCGAGTTAGAGTTGTATACTTGATAGTTTCGCTTTCGGAAAACTTGTGATTTTCAACAATTTTTATCAAGAGATTCGCGGCCTAAATAAAGCATTCACTATGAACACTCACTAGATTCTTACTATTTCTTTTAAATACAAACAACCTCATCAAATTTGGTGCAGCAGTTGTCGAGAAAAACATTTATTCTATCCCACGTATTTACATAAGAGCCCCTGTTCTAAGTCTTCCTCTTAAACGGTCACTGAAACACTTTTTTGGGGATGATCCTATTTGCTCTTGATCTTTTATCTAGGTGTTATAGAACAGAGAGCAAAAGGAGTTATGAGAACTGACCCCACTAAGCCATTATAGCTGAGAAAAAATTCAATATGCAGTTAAACCTCGATATAATGAAGTCTGTAAAATCAAGGATTTGCTTTGTCATATTGTGCTTTTTATTTTTCCAATAGTATTCAACATTTTGTTTGATCTCAGAAATTACCGTGTGAATGCCCCTACAGAAAATGTATGTTAATTGTAATACCTATTATTACACTACAGACATCTCCGTGATCTGATTTCTGTAAGTACATTTTTTTTTTCAGTATTGTCTTTTGGTACATATAGACTTGTTCTGTTAGATCCACTCACTTTGGCGGGCGAGCTGGATTGAAGCCGTGATAGAGTGTGTAAGTGCAACTGAACGAGGATGTAGAAAGAAATAAGTACACAGAGACAGCACTGACAAGGCTCTGATATGCATGGTTCATCCTGGAGTCTCTTGATCTTACTCTATTTACACCTCTTTTTTTTACCTATAGGTACATTTTTAGAGCAATTGTTCAGTGTGCTTTCCTATGTCAGTCTCATGAGAGCACCAAATAAATGCTTGTGTTTAATAAGTGTGCATTGTCTCTTCCTGGTACGTTAATACTTGAATGACAGCATGCAATATATGGTTGTTAGCATTTTATTGTATCTGGGGCTACACGAGAAGTTAAGTGACGGCAGTTGGAAGTTCATTATTAACACAGAAAGAACTTGTTATAACAACATACATGAGTAATTTGAGTTTTCAGTCAAATGTAAAGTCCGCCGTGCCTGATTCATTCCTACATTTTATTTCGACTAATGTATCATCATTTATATTTTTACAATTTACATTTTGAGTGGGCATACATCTGCACTGTAAAATACATTTCTGCACAGATGGCAAGAAATTGGGCCAGTCGTGTTTTTCGACATTTAAAAATATTCTTTCTGCATTGTAGTTGTGCCTGTCTCTTGTAAAGAATTTATTTCTTCACCAACAATATTGCGCGGCGGACATGATTTTAAGACAATAAATCCAAGAATTCATTAAGGGTGTGTGAATATTTGATACATTGAAATAGGCACTTCGTAAATGCAAGTATGTTCTAATAGCCATAGAACGTTTAAAATGTTACCTCAGCATAAATTAAGCTCAAATGGAAGCAAAAGTATGATAAATGTCACACCCATGGGCGTAATATAGGCATAAAATATGAGAAAGTGCATAATGGAGGCTGTATGCGTTTCTAAGGGATCTACACTTTCCTGGCTATATGGGGATCATTTGCGCTGTCTAAAGAGCCCTTTGTATACGAGCAATTTCCTCATTCCTTCCTTGTTCTCTATTTGTGCTTTTAGTAAACAGTGCTTCGAAACAAGTGCTTTCAAGAAAATGCTTCATAATGCACGATGGAACCACAGGAACTTGCCAATGTATTGAACACCAGGATGTGCGCTTTGTTTCACATATATTTTGATACGAGCTGTTCATTTTTTGAAAACTATTTCAAACGTATTCTACATTTCTTCCACTCCTGGGACTATTCGATTCGCATTCCATTCAGTCCGAAAAATTACTTCTATATTGGGCAACAATGTACCTACTTGTAATAAACAAACACGTAAGGCTTCTTTTTGCCAGTGCCACTCCTAAGGATTTCCTGCACATCCACTCAGGCATTTTGGTGACACATATGCCTTCGGAATCTGGCACGTTGCATTCACGTGAAGAGGCACTTGTATCAACATGTGTCCATTTCAGTGCAGGTTCTTTCAAAGCTTGCTTTTCTTCAACTTGTGAACTTAAATGGCAATTGTCTTTTGACATCGTTATGCAATATGGGTGTCCATGTATTAATTCAAATCTGAATGTGGAATATGCATATGTGTGCACTATGCTACAATGCATTCTGATACACAAGCGTTACCATATGCTCGGATATGTTGAGCTGCCCATGTAGCTCATAGCATGTTCCAAGATAATGTGATAAGTTGTTTCATTCTGTTTTAAATATGCAATGAAACAATTTGTAAACTCTGATATGACATGACACTGATAACACCACGATACCACAGTCAAGTAGGGTATCATGTATATAGGCACACATTGTTGAAATATATTGTTACATAATTTCTTTAGTTATATTAGGATATAGCTGAGGACAGCTGTGCTGAAGGTTGCAGTGATATTTTTGGTAATCAGTTCCTTTATGTAATGGCTCAACAACGAAGTACTTGTTTATTCACTATGCTTACAAAAAACCTCTGTGTATAGTAAACCACTTATTAGTGATAAATTGGGAATGTTGCATAGCTCACTGGGACATCTTCTTCTCCAAGTGAGTCGCTGCCTGATTGAACATTCTTGTGCATGAAAAAAGGTTTACGTGTGTACAACAAAAGCGAATTGCTTATTGTTTTTTTCTTAGTTAATGTCCTGAATTGTTGGAAAATTCTGTACGGCTAAGTAGAACCAATACCGTATTTGCACAATTGTAAGTCGATCTATCTTTTTAATCTGAAAATCCACGTGGGGGGGTCGACTTACAAGTAAAACCAAAATGTGGCACCGCCAAAAAAGCGAGACCAACAGGAGCTACAACGTAATTAGCTCTTTATGTTTGCTCTATGGCTCTACCCATAGCTTTTCATGATTCCGCGTGTTTGTTCGCTTTTTGGAAGGATTTTTCAACGTTTTGAGAGTTTTACAGTGGACACAACACTCAAGGGGGGGGGGGGGGGGTCGATAGTTGATGGAAGCGAATCCGGCAACATTGATGCCTTCGGTAGCATGTTTGGGGTTTATTGACGTTGCCTTCAGCCAAAAACGATCACGTTCTTGTGACGTCTGCAGCAGAAAGGATGTTCTAAGGTCTGTGGATGGTGGCGCTGGCTAACACTCCCAGGGTTCTACTAGGAAACATGAACTCCCAAGATAGTGGATGGGGAAATGGCGAAGCGGTAGATCAATTGGTAGAGCATCGCACGCGAAATGCGAAGGTTGTGGGATCATTCCTCGACTGCGGCAAGTTGTTTTTTCATCCACTCTCATTTCCATTAATTTATCGTTTCTTTATTTCATTTATTAAGCAGAGGTTCCCCTATGTTGTCCTTGGTGTCAGTCTTTATTTGCTTCTTGTGATATGACTAACAATAATCGGGCCCCTCGGTTAACTCCCCTTCTTCTCGTTTGTACCACTGATGAATTTATCTTTTTGGAGACTTTAATTTTCCACTAATTGTTTCCACAACTTCTTTTTCACCATGTTGCCTTTGAACAGAATTCATTGATCAGCCAACCTGTGTTATGAACACATTAGGCCTGTTACTTACGAATGCTCCGTATACATTTAAGACCGTATCTTGCCAAAAAGGCTTTAATGACCATAATTTAATTGAAGTTACATTGGACTTGCCTCTACCATTCACAGGTATATCAAAAAAGAAAATCTTGGACTCCAACAAAGCCGACTATAACAATATGAATGGAGAGCTCGAAGTATTCTTCAGTAAAGATTTACCATTGTCTTTCTACAGTAGGTCTGTAAATGAAAACTGGGCACTTTTCAAAGATAAACTGACCTCACTTATTAAGGAATGTATCCTAATTATCACCATTTCTAACTATAAAGGAAACCCTTGGTTCACCAAATCTCTTCATAAACACAGAAACAGGAAAAAAATTTTCTATTCTAATGCGAAGTGCTCTGGTGCGCCTGCTTGGGAAGAATACAAACAGTTTATGACCAGTTACGATTCTGCAATGTGCAATGCCAAAAATAAACATTTCCACAACGATTTGCCTTCCGTTTTGGAATATACTAAGAAATTCTTGCGCTCCATGTCCTCTGGCCAAGCTACTAACCAGTTATTACTGCATGAAAACAACCTTCCTCTCTTAGATTCTGAATGTTCTTCTACATTTAATGATTTTTGATCCATATTCACATGGGAAGATGATTCCGACGAGCCATCTGTCTCTTTACACAACTACCAGTACATGCAGCCCATTGAAATCACGATGGATGGTATTACCTGTATAGTTAAGCAGCTTAAGGCATCTTCATCAGCCGGTATCGATGATCATAAGTCCAAGATGCAAAAAACTACCTTTTCCATATCCAGCACCATATTATACCGTGTCTTTCGATAGTCACTGTCATTTAGACTACTGCGAGATGACTGGAAAATTACTAAAATAATACCAATTTTTAAATCTAGAAATAAGACTCCACCTGAAAACTACCGTCCGATATCACTCAGATGCATCTGCTGCAAACATCTTGAGCTTATAGTCGCATCCCATGTCTAGAGCCACCTGGAGGATAACAAATTGTTCTTTCCAAGCCGGTACGGTTCAGGAAAACATGTCATGCGAAACACAGCTACTGGATACCAATTCCCTCTTTCTTGATTTTGGCAAAGCTTTCAATCGTTTCACCTATTGCTGCGTTATTTCTAAATAAGGTGCCCTTCAGTTAGAATCTCTCACTTTATTGTGGCTTCAGAATTTCCTTTCCCTTCGCAAGCTCTTCGCGACGGCTAATAATTCGTCCTCTCACTCTTCATATGTCTCTTGTGGCGTTCCACAGGGCAGCATTCTAGGCCTGCTGCTTTTCTTGACCTTCATAATTGATCTGCCAAATAAAATATCATCAAGTATTAGAATATTTGCAATGACTGCATGTTATACAGACCAATAAACTGTCCTGACGAACACCTTATCCTTCAAGATGATCTTAACATTATCTCTGACTGGTGTAACACCTGGCGCATGGCCCTAAATAAAAACAAATGGAAAAATATTTTTTTGTACGTAGGCCTGATTTTTCTTATTTTTCCTACCACATACAAGGAGACAAGCTCTCGCAGACATCATTATATAAATATCTTGGCATTTACCTTACACTAGGCTTCTCCTGGTATGATCACATCTGTGCTGCCTGTGTGAAAGCCTTAAAAACAGGTGATTTACGCCGCAACCTCCGTCAATGTCCCTCTAATGTTCGCAAGTTATCCTAACTTTCCTCCGCCTACAACTTGAACGTGCCTGACCTGGTCTTCTTTCGCTCATTATCAAATTAACTGTCTTGAAGCTGTTCAGAACAAAGCCACCATTACATTTCAAATAATTATGACCACCATTAAGTGTCAACCAGCTTAAACTCAGTCATTTTCTTCAACCATTGGCCATTCACGGTCAAATGTGTCTGCTATACCTGTTTCACAAGTACGTCTACAGCAGTAAAATCACCTCGTTACATCTTGAATGCCCCCTTTTCACATCGCGCAGGCTACCTAATCACCTCAGCTTCACGCGCATCTTTGGTAACGCGAATGCTTTTAGCACATCTGCACTTCCACAAGCCATCCGCATGCGAAATGATCTTTGTGGTTATATCGCGTCTGATAATAACCGGAATATGTTTCTTCACAAGGTTGAGGTGAATTTTTTGCATAGCACTGTATTGTCGCGTGTTAGTGACGGTGAAGAAAGCAGCCAAACTGCCAATTGTGAAACGTGTCTTATTCGGTGAACCTGTGGCCTCAAAAACAGGCTGCACTCAAAGTGCAACGAGAGCGGCGAACACAGTCGGTAGCCTGTGAAAATCATATCTGCCGGTCAAGCGTTTCGGCTTTTTACATGAGGCATCGAAGGTTCCAGAGTAATCGGTGATACCTGCATGTCTTCTAGAAAGTTCAACATAATTCGCCTCGCGCATACATGCAGTCAGATTACACAAGGTTCGGCGACCACAGACAGCGAATAGAACCATCGTTATCATTTCGTAAACTTGCGATACGTACAGGCGTGTCCTGCGCGGAGCGATAACATCTGTTAGATGATGAAACACTGTCATTTGATAAACAAGTGCACATGTCGATATTAAAACAGAACAGTTTTCTCTACCATATCTTAAGTTTTTGCAAAATGCAAAAACCCTCTCTCATGCATTGGGGGCGTGTTGAAGATCCCCTGGTGGTCACAATTATTTCGTAGTCCCCCCCCCCTACGGTGTGCCTCGTAATCAACTTATATTTCTGCCACGTAAAACCCCCAAATACAATTCAATTCAATAAACAAGAAGCCTGGCTGGCTTGCACAGGAAGTATTTTGGCAACCAGTTTCTGTGCAACATAAATACTGAGGCAGAGCAAGCGTGTTGGAGAGCATGATCTCGTACTGGAACAAGGTAGAAAATGGCATAGTTTCGGTACCTGCGCACGTGACTGCATGACCGTGGAAACAAGCAGATGAAGTGGAAGTACATCTCTCTTGCTTCGCACACATTTCACGGACACGCAGACATTCCATTTGTGTGTTTCAATATATCTCTAAGCTTCAATTTGTCAATTCAAGCAACAGATCACACCAATAACAGATGTTGCCTTGAATAATTATCGAAGCCACGTGTCACTGCGAGCGACGTCACAATGCGGACACGAGCACGTAGGCGCAGGGACACGAGGACGTCACCGTTCAGCTTGGAGAGCGGTCGCCGCTAGGGAAAAGGAAAACAGCGTTCGGATTGAAATGTCGGGCCATTCCGCTGCCCTTAGCGGTGCAATTCTTTGCCAACATGATCGTTAGCATGCATTGTATCATCTGCGCTTGTCAGCTCAAAGTAGCCAGACCTGCTGAGGGGCCCTTTAAAGCAGTCACACAAAGCAGTCGTATCTGATGAGCACGCAGTCGCTTCATTCCTTACAGACCTGTTGGGAATTTCCTTCTTTGTTGTGACCTTTTTACTGCTTCATACCATACGTGCTTTCAAGAAATTTATGATATGAAATGGTCGCATTGGCCACCGTTCTCTGAATGTATGAGACTTGTGAAATTATCCTGTGTGCATCACTGCTGCCATCTGCATTGCAAAGCACCATCAACGCTATGTTCGCTTGTAATCTCTAGGGACTAAAGCATATGAGATCCTACACAACATAATTAATAACCCTGCTAACGGCTGTTGATTGATACCCTTACAATGAAGGATTGTAAATGCTGACAACGCAGAACTGCGCAAACGCAATATTTTGCAATAATGACTCGCTGATATTCTTTATATTGTTCAGCTAACTGCTGATGTATTGACATTTTGTTCTCCTCAACAGCACCTTGTGCAGGTAAGCACTATCACGGTGCGAAGGTTATATTTACTACTGGCTTAAACTACTCAGTTCCTAATGGTCATAATTTAGTCAATTTTTTATCGGCCTGTGACTTTATGTGCATGAAGCTGTGATTTACGAATAGTCAAGAAAGTTGGAAGTGAACACAATCATTAGTAAGCACCACTTTTTCGACCGCACCTGCTGCCTGAAACCGAGGAAAGTATTTAAAGAAACACACTCGTACCTGCAGCAAAATGAGTGAGTGATGGCTACCGCTGTCCTTCCAAACAAAGTGATTCAGTATAACTCATAACTAATTATTAGCATCTTCTAATTATTAATTTTGAATTGCTGTTCAAATTACTTATAATTTCACATCCATGACACTATGCTCTATAATAGTTAGGGAACACTGAACTGATGTTATCGCCAGTGATCACTAATCACCTTTTATTATCATGTAGCAATGGTAGCAGAAATAATGCTCATTCAATGACATTTTGATAAATATCGATGACTATGTGCAGATAGACATCGATGACTGATATCGATGATATCAGTCATCGTGTGATCATCATCATGTGGTCATCGTGTGATCATCAGTCATCGCGTGATCAATCATCAGTTTGATAGATATCGATGATAGATATAGATGACTATGTGTTCAAGAATCTGAACCTGGCAACGTTTAACACTAGAACGTTATCTAATGAGGCGAGTCTAGCAGTGCTATTGGAGGAATTAGCGGCCAGAGAATGGGATATAATAGGGCTCACTGAGGTTAGGAGGGCAAAAGAAGCATATACAGTTCTAAAAAGCGGGCGCGTCCTGTGCTACCAAGACTTAGCAGAGAGAGAACTAGGAGTCGGATTCCTGATACATAAGGATATAGCTGGTAACATACAAGAATTCTATAGCATTAATGAGAGGGTGGCAGTGTTTGTGAAACTTAAAAGAGGTACAAATCGAAGGTCGTACAGGTCTACGCACTTACATCCAGTCATGATGACCAGGAAGTGGAAAGCTTCTATTAAGACGTGGAATCGGCGATGGGTAAAGTCAATACAAAATACACTATACTGATGGGCCACTTAAATGCCGGGGTAGGCAAGAATCAGGCTGGAGACAAGTCAGTGGGGGAATATGGCATATGTTCTAGGAATAGCAAGGGAGAGTTATTAGTAGAGTTTGCAGAAAGTAATAATATGCGGATAATGAATACCTTCTTCCGCAAGCTGGATAGCCGGAAGGGGACATGGAGGAGCCCGAATGCCGCGACTAGAAATGAAATAGACATACTATGCGCTAACCCTGGCATCATACAAGATGTGGACGTGCTCGGGAAGGTGTGCTGCAGTGAGCATAGGATGGTAAGAACTCGAATTAGCCTAGATTTGAGGAGGGAACTGAAGAAACTGGTACATAAGACGGCGATCAATGAGTTAGCGGTAGGAAGGAAAATGGAGGAATTTCGGATCAAGCTACAGAACAGGTATTCGGCTTTAACTCGGTACGAGGACCTTAGTGTTGAAGCAATAAACGACAATCTTATGGGCATCATTAAGGAGTGTGCAACAGAAGTCGGTGGCAACTGCGTTAGACAGGATACCAGTAAGCTATCGCAGGAGGCGAAAGATCTGATTAAAAAATGCCAATGTATGAAAGTCTCTAACCCTACAGCAGGAATAGAACTGGCAGAACTCTTCAAGGTAATCAACAAGCGTCAGACAGCTGACATAAGGAAGTATAATATGGATAGAATTGAACATGCTCTCAGGAACGGAGGAAGCCTAAAAGCAGTGAAGAAGAAACTACGAATAGGCAAGAATCAGATGGATGCGTTAAGAGACAAAGCCGATAATATCATTAATACTGATATGGATGAGATAGTTCAATTGGCTGAGGAGTTCTATAGAAATTTATACACTGCCAGTGGCACCCACGATGATAATGGAAGAGGGAATAGTCTAGAGCAATTTGACATCCCATAAGCAATGCCGGAAGAACTAAAGAAAGCTTTGGGAGCTATGCAAAGGGGGAAGGCAGCTGGGGAGGCTCAGGTAACAGCAGATTTGTCGAAGGACGGTGGGCTGATTGTTCTAGAAAAACTGGCCACCCTGTATTCACATTGCCTCATGACCTTGAGCGTACTGGAATGTTGGAAGAACGCCAACATAATCTTAATCCATAAGAAAGGGGACGCCAAAGACTTGAAAAATAGTAGACCGATCAGCTTACTGTCCGTTGCCTACAAATTATTTACTACGGTAACCACGAATAGAATCAGGAACGCCTTAGACTTCTGTCAAGCAAAGGTCCAGGCTATATTTCATGAAGGCTACTCAACAATAGACCGTATTCACACTATCAATCAGGTGATAGAGAAATGTTTGGAATATAACCAACCCTTATATATAGCTTTCAATGATTACGAGAAAGCGTTTGAATAAGTCGAAACCTCAGCAGTCATGCAGGCACTACGGAATCAGGGTGTAAACGACCCATATGTAAAGATATTGAAAAATATCTATAGTGGCTCCACAGCCACCGTAGTCCTTCATAAAGAAAGCAACAAAATCCCAATAAAGAAGGGTTTCAGGCAGGGAGATACGATCTCTCCAGTGCTATTCACAGCGTGCTTACAGGAGGTATTCAGAGACTTGGATTGGGAAGAATTGGGGATAAGACTTAATGGAGAATATCTTAGTAACTTGTGATTCGCTGATGATATTGTCGCGTATACCCTGCTGGAGTATGCAAGCTGAATGAAGATACAGGCGGTTGCACTTTACGAAAATGTCAGCGGCAGACGCGCGATGCCGAGACGAACCTTGTTCTCCTCTTCTTCAGTCCCTTGCTGCGCCACTCCATTTGGCATTACCCCCTATTCAAAAAAAAAAAAAGGAGGAAAGCATACATAGGCTTGACCTTAGAGCGCCGAGATGGTCTAGGACGAACACATAGGCTATAGTCACAATCACTGTGGTATGCGATATAGTCACAAGGCACTGATGGAAGAGCAACAACAAAAACTAACCGAAGCGGCTGAAAACTTCGAATATTAGGGGCTATAGTACGGTTTCAACCGCACAACGTGCACAATCTCAGATTGCGGTTGTCGACGTCGGGGAGGCTGGCTTCCGTCGGGGAGGACTTCGTAATTCACGTCACTAATTCGCTGCAACACTCTGTAAGGTCCGAAGTAGCGACTCAAAAGCTTCTCGGATAGTCCTTTTCGCCGCATGGGAGTCCAGACCAAAACTTGATCACCAGGTTGGAACTCGACATGTCGATGGCGGAGATTGTAGCGATGCGCGTCGATGCTCTGTTGTTGCTTTATGTGCACTTGGGCAAGCTGACGGACTTCTTCCTCGCGTTGCACGAAAAGTTCGGTATCTTGGGCGAGGTCGAGATGATCGATGTTGTCGCACGGCAACATTGCTTCTAACATAGTCGGCACTTCACGGCCGTAAACGAGGTAAAACGGCGTGAAGCGTGTTGTTTCCTGCGCAGCAGTATTATAGGCAAACGTTACGTAAGGGAATATCTCGTCCCATGTCTTGTGCTGTACGTCTACGCACATAGACAGCATGTCAGTCATCGTTTTGTTCAGTCGTTCGGTCAAGCCATTTGTCTGCGGATGATAGGCAGTTGTCCTTCGATGGGTCGTGCAGCTGAGTTTAAAAACGTATTCAGTGAGCTGTGCGGTAAATGCTTTGCCTCGGTCTGTGATGACGTGCGATGGGGCGCCATGCAAAACAAATGCACTCACTATTGTAAGATCCATGCTTGTGTGTCCGAGTTCATCCCACATGGAAGACGGTGGCCACCAGCGGTGACTTTTTGCTAGTTGTTGTTTCGCCTATATTAATTCTAACCTTCACAAAAATTCGTGGCCACATTGCTGCGTATTTCGAGATGTAGGTTTCTCAGTAGGAATGACGACCGCAAGCGGGCATTTTTCAGGCTAGGAGTGTGCTGACAAGAACGGACAAGACTGCAAGCATTCAGGCGGTGTTGCACCCAGTCCGTGGTCTAGCGATGCATAGAAGGAAAGGGTATAGGAAAGGGTGAATGAAGAAAACGGTGTAAACGCCACGCTTTCCCCCTCTGGACATAACCCGACCGCATTCTTTGGGCGGCAGCGACCCAGGGAGGCAAGGAGGACAATAGTGACCTAGCCGCATTCCCCCCCTGCTTCCAAGAGCAGCTAATTCGACACAGCAGCTTGTAGCTGTCTGAGCGATTGACTGATAGCATTGACCAGGCTCACGTGGGTGCGTGGGGGAGAGGCAAGTGGGGGCTGAAGGAAGGAAAGTTCGCCGAAAAAAAAAAAATCCGGAATGAGCCGTGCCAAATACAGGCAAATACTAGAGGTTGTTGACACCGAAAAGCCCAAACGTGCGTAGATTTTTTCTTTCTCTCAGGGCCATTCATACAAGAAGCTTACTACCCATGCACGAACAAACAAATATATTTGAATAGGAGCATGATGATTATGTCACCGCAACATGCCATGCAAGCTAAACAAACAAAGTTTCACTAATGCATATGCGCTCCATCTCGATGCAATATAAAGCGGTTCCATCAGCTCTGTGGCACTGTAATTCTCGATTCTCCTCAGAATCCTGATCCTCCAATTGAAGCCGTGGAGCGTACATACAAAATATACAATGCGCAGGCAAACGTGCATTGTATACGCAATATATGTATACGCAAATGCGCAATACCGTTGATTCTTATGGAAAGCTCATTTTCCCATGCACGATCAATAAAGCAGCGGCTAGTTTGCCCGTTATATAACTTCCCCTGCTTGCTACGTTATGCACTGTCTTTTCTCTTTAGGGGGCGCATTTTGGGGAAGGCGAAGTGCAAAATGACCCTGTACCATGCATGGAGTTGACATGGGAGAACCACAGGTGGTTCCACAGGTGTCGCAGCTTGCAAACATATTTCTGGTTCCTGCGCAGTGTGCCTGTGACCAGTGCGTTAGTTTTCAATACATGTTCAATCTCAGCAAGTCGTAGAGCACTAAAAACCGACAAGGTAAAAATTGGCTCATTACGGGCCAATGTCCTCCAATGAAAGCCAACTAGTAACCCGTAATGGCAAGTCCGTACTAAAGTCGGTCCAATAATTCCCGCCTTGTTGAACGGCAGTGCCAATATTGTTTACTGACTGTTTAATGTGGGCCGACGTTGGATCTCTATCAGAATGGCACAGCCAATATTGTTTACTGACTATGTAATGTGGGCCAACGTTGGATCTGTATCAGAATGGCACAGCCAATATTCGCGCCACGCTGTTAATCTTAGGCCGTCATTGGGCCAAGAACTGCAATACGTTTCCAACGTTGGCCCGACCTAACGTGCTGCCTGCGCGCGCGCGTGGGTCTAAAAATTAATCTGCAGAAAAAATATTGTTTAACAGTCTCGGAAGAGAACATCAGTTTACGATAGGTAGCGAGACACTGGAAGTGGTAAGGGAATACATCCACTTAGGGCAGGTAGTGACGGCGGATACGGATCATGAGACGGAAATAATCAGAATAAGAATGGGCTGGGGTGCGTTTGGCAGGCATTCTCAGATCATGAACAGCAGGTTGCCATTATCCCTCAAAAGAAAAGTGTATAATCAGCTGTGTCTTACCAGTACTCACCTAAGCGGCAAAAACCTGGAGGTTTACGATAAGGTTTCTACTTAATATGAGGACGACGCAACGAGCTATGGAAAGAATAATGATGGGTGTAACGTTAAGCGATAAGATAAGAGAAGACTGGGTGAGGGGACAAACGCGAGTTAATGACATCTTGGTTGAAATCAAGAAAAAGAAATGGGCAGGGCATGTAATAAGGCGGGAAGATAACCAACGGTCATTAAGGGTTACGGACTGTTTCCAAGAGAAGGGAAGCGTAGCAAGGGGCGGCCGAAGGTTAGGTAGGCGGATGAGATTAAGAATTTTGCAGGGACAACATGGCCACAATTAGCACATGACCGGGCTAGTTGGAGAAGTATGGGAGAGACCTTTGCCCTGCAGTGGGCGTAACCAGGCTGATCGATGATGTGTACGATTGACGGCTACCGCTGTCATACCAAACAAAATGGTTCGGGATCACTAGTGACAAATTCCTAGCATCTTCTAGTTATTAAACTTGAATTGTAATTTCACTCATTTTAAAATTTGATGCCCATGAGTTTATGCTTTAGGAAAATGAGAAAACACCGTATGGAGCGTATCACTAGTGATGACTAATCACTGTGCATTATTAGTTACCAACGGTAGAGAAAAATGCTTATATAATGACATTTTGATAGATGCTAATCATGATGTGCACGAGGGATGGCTGCCACTGTCATAAATAAATATGTCATCTGGGATCACTAGTGACTATTTTTTTGCATCTATTTGTTATGATAATTGAATTGTTGTTTAAAAGGGTTTTTTGTTTGACATCCACGATGCTATGATGCACACAAATGCAAGAGTACTGAACTGAGCTTATCACTAGTGGTCATTATTAAATCTCCGATATCAATTAGGGATGTTGACTGAATAAAACTCATTTATTGACACCTTTATTTCTGCCATTGAAGACGTGCACGAATGATGGCTGCAACTGTCACACTCCACAGAGTGATTCATCATCACTAGATACTCAATCTTAACATCTCGTAGTTATTATAGTTATTGAATCGCCATCTGAATGGCGTTTCATTTGATATCCATGACGGTATTTTGCATGAAAGTAGGAGAACATTCCAGTGAGTGCATCACCAGTGGTCACTAATGATTCGGCATTAACAGTTAACAGTGGTAACAAAAATGTGTTCATGTTCTTACAGCTGGATTGATACCAATGACAGCATTCACAAGTGAAAGCTCTCACTGTGACAGTAAAATAAGTGAATAATATTCACTAGTGACTTAAGTATACGGCTTCCTAATAGGTGTTTGATTAGAGGCTACAGATATTGTGGTAAAAGTTAATCGTATTGGCTAGTGACCGAAGCCTACCAGTGCCTAGTGATTATCATTGGATCAATCGCTATTGTTCTTTTTGATAGCCATGACAACATCATATATGAGTCAATAACTCTCTTAACTATCCCATGCGGACATTTCCTCTCAATTAATTGCGAGTATTGCCATCTGTTGTGTCGCTATCGTCACAAAGAAGAGAAAAAGAACTCCAAAAATTGTCGTTAGTCATGTGGCAGGAAAGCTACTGGTTCCTCACCTGGTCCTCTTATTTTGAAAGTATATTAACGCTTAACATTTTTACAAAATTTCGCTTGCCTTGAAATTCAAACGTTCTTGAATTGTGTTATGCTTGGATTAAATTCACTAATGTTCGTATTATTTCGGCTGGTGTTTGGATTACATTCAGTTGTTCTTGATTACATTGAGTAGCGCTTGTTTTAAATTGACGGGCCTCATAATAAATTGATTTGCCTTGGATTGAGTGGCAGAACCTGTAGTTTTAAGTGAAGTAGGGTTTCTGCGAGTGTCAGTTTCTGCAAAAGAGGGAAAATTACGACCAAAATATTTCAGTGTACAATTAGCATTGATGGTGAAATAACTAAGATGCATATTCCCTGACAGATCATCAGTTATATAAAAGTGAAGGCATTTCTGGGCGTTAACTGATGATGGTGAAGTGTCATTCAATAAGCAATTATATCTCGATATAACAAACTTTCTGTAACGAAATTCTCAATATAATGAAGTATTTAACTTCATTACCTCTTATCCATAGAACGCCATGTATTTAGAACCTCAATATAATGAAGTGTGTTTGCTTGGGCTTTCAATGTAAGAAAATTTCATACCACCAGAAAGGAATGCCGAGACAATAAATGGAAACTTCCCCCGACCCAGATGGTCAGGTGAATGTATTACAAGTGGCCGCTTCCCAACGTACCTCTTAACCTCTCAAATCGTACCTCTCAAATCGTGCGCTGCATGACAAGAGCGATGGCTGAAGTGGAGCTGCATCGTGTTCTGTATAAAGCCCAAGTGTGAAAAGATCCCATCGCGCCCCACGCACTGTGTGCTTTAGGTGCGAGTGAAAGTGTGCAAGGGTAAGACAAGAAAGATCGTGGCTTCATGAGTGCCCCTTCCCACGCGATGCAAAGGGGAAGGGGGGTGGAGTGAGCTCGTGGGAACGCGATCAAGTGCGCAAGGGGATCTCGATTTCTGGCGTGCATCTTGGCTGCACCTGGGCATGGCTGTAAGCGTGGCTGAGCAAATCCGCAGCTGTGCACCCTGCTTTAGAGGTAATCTGCTGCATCTACAAAAAGTAGGTGTGCTGAGATGCCTTGGCAGAATGTGAGCTGTCTTACCGCACGTTTAGTATTGGAGGTTGTGTAATCTCGATTTTCGGTAACCTGTTGGAGGGAGAAGCAGACGAAGCATTCGCTTTCTGCTGCATTTCCAGATAGCGTCGTTCCAGTGCCGGCGACGCTATCAGCCGCGGGGGCGGAGTACACGCGAAAGAATAGCTGGCTTCGCTTAATTCGTACCGCTGATAAGATATCGTCGACTACGTGGCATGAAAGTGTATCATTCATCGCCGACTCCCAAATTTGTTAGAAGGAATTGGTTTCTCATTGTAATTTGCTTTTTCTATTGCCCGATAACTTGGAAATTCTTGCAGCCCTTTTCCATGTAGAAAATTAGATCAGTGCACTTATTTGCACAAAAGGTCAAATTTCAATAGAACAAAATTTCGCAATAATGAAGCAAATTGTCGATTTTACAGACTTCGTTATATCGAGGTGTAACTGTACACATGTTCTTATTGCCATTTTTTACAGTATGTTATATGCACATAGGTCTACACTTCTCAGCATCAAGTTTCATTCTCTGCTTGTTACCCCAAGGTGACACGTCGTGGGGATTCCCTTGCCACATTTATGGATCACCAGGGTTAGTAACCATGCGATATATTACTGGTTCATGTAATTCTTGCAACAAATTCTTTATTTTTCTTGGCACAAGATCAAACAACGGCTGTGCTTTGCTCTCCCTATGCAAGTCCGGTTTCGAACTTCTTCAAACAAACATCGAACAACCGCTGCTTGTAATCGCGGTGTGATCAATGAAGAAACGGCAGATCAACTCTAAGGCGGCATAGCAGGTGCTGGCCTATCAATGCGATCCGCAGCATTGTTGGACTATTGCCATAGCAACGCCCAATCATAAGGCTTCTCTCAGCGTGCTGCTGTGATGACCAATTAGAAAGACCGATTGCAATGAAAACTTCGTCAAACTGGCCCCTGACGCTTTCTTTTGTATGTTACGTGTGTTTGTGCTCTTTCCATGTGGCCATCATGAGCAAGAAGTGTGGGAATAATTAGGTGGAACTTTTCAAACGATACCAAGATGGCGGGTGATGAGCAGCGGGAACGACTAAATATGGCTCTGTGAACTCTATCGTTTCTGCACGATTATGGATTCATTTTTTGTCATCCATAACATAACTTCAGCTAAATCATTTTGATACAGCATAAATTGAGCATTGCAGATGCCGAAATATATGGTTCCAAAAGAATGACTGAGCACCTACTGAGCTTGGGAATCCACACAGTGATGCTGCCGCTCCAGCGATTGCACTGAACCTTCCCCCATCCTGCTGCATTTCAACAAAACATGAGAAATCTGAGCTCACCGAAAGTATTGCTTTGGTTTTTGAAAATGGAACTTGGTTTTCAAACACTGTTTTTCTGCACCATTGAAAACCACATGGCGAACCAGCAGCTGCGTTAACTTTGTAGTGGATCGAGTTAAGACTGACTCAGTTGAGTCTGGATCGTACCGCTCTGTCATCCGTGGACTGTTGTCTATTTTGGATGCCTTCCACCCCAATGCCTGTGGGCTGCTTAGGCCACGGGACATCATCGTGTTTCATGCAGCAGCAAGCGATCATGCTGGTACCAAGCAAGACCCTGCATTCCTTTTCCTTATGTCTAATTTAAGATGGCAATTAATGTTTTGGACACTCTATGGTGTTTTGTTTCATATTTCCAACATAATGCACACATTGTCGCAGACGTGGTTTTCTGTGAGCAATTTTTATATTATTCAATTTGTCCCTTATCCCTTCTTTTTGATGGCGACGTGATTGCACGGCTTTAAAAATGACGTACAGTGGCTGCTAAGATATTGGTCGACTCTGCACCAAACAGTAACTATCGACGCAGGATACTGACAAAAGTGTCGCTGAATTAGCCTAAGTTTAAGCTGCCTGCATCGTATGGCCATAACGAAAATTCATTGCCTGCTGACGTTGTGGCGGCCATGCTGCATGTTTTCGCGGCTAAGTGGGGTCAAGTTTGTTCAAACCATTTAACCACCTTGGTGATTGCTTTTGAGATCACACACCAATCTTTTCACCAGAGTCCGAGATTAGGTCCACGGACGACATGCTGGCAGCTGTGGGTGCTTTCATGGAACTGAACTTGTGCATCAGAGCCTAATAAGGCGGCGTTGCAGAGTCAAAGGCCGTGCAGATATATCTAGATTTTGTGATGGTGTGTGACATGCATCGAGCTGCGATACAAACGAAACTGAACTACCTCCTCGGTGTCCATCATTGTATTATTTGAGGCATGCAATATGTCTGTCGAGCACACCACAGGGCAAAATTAAGTAAATATTTCATACTGCTTGTGCTGTAATAGCGCCGAAATTATTTTCCACATTAAAGGTGGCATTTATATGGAAAGTCTTGTGGTCAAATCGAAAAATTATGCCATTGCTACAATGTACCATCCGCCTAGCGGGAGCTTGTCAGAATTCATTGATTATTTTGAAACGTTACGTAACTATGTAATTGAACATAAGCTAACGCCTATTTTAGGTGGTGACCACAATACTGATATTCTGAATGTGTCTCTATCCCAACAGTTTCACTCAGTGTTAGATTCGAATGGATTCCATGATATTACTAATAGGCCTACCCGTGTTACCGCTTATAGTAGTACCTTAATTGATTCATTCATAACAAACCTAGATCCTAGCGACACTGTGGGTGGTGTTCTTGCCTCACAAGTTAGCGATCGCTTGCCAATTTTTTTTTTGTTAAGGCCCCCTACCAAGACACTAAAAAACTTTCTTGCGTAGATCGAAAAATACAGAACATTAATCAACATACACTCGACAGTTTTAGAAATAAGTTCGTAAATATTGCCTAGGAAGTCGTCTATGACTCGAAAACATGCGATGAAGCCTATGATAATTTTCTGTGCCTGTTTCAGAAAGCGTACTTTGAATCATTTCCGCTTATTTTTATTAGGAAGTCAGCACGATCACGTAAACCTTGGATCACGTAATACTTGGATAACTAATTACTGCCTCAAACTAATCAAAAAGAAGAATAAGCTTTTCAACTAATTTTTAACCACACGCAGCCCTGAGGACTGGGAACTATTTCGTAAACAAAAACACAACCAATACATTCCTACGTAATGTGAAACGCTCATACCTGCAGAATATTTTTTTTCTCTAGAGAACCGTTATAAGCCTGAAGCCATGTGAAAAAAATTAATGACCTTTTTAATGACCAATGTAAATCAAGATATCACTGAATTAAAATTAAACGATCAATCAGTACAGGGTACTAAACTGGCACAAGCTTTTAATGACTTTTTCCTGAATCTAGGGATAAGCTCCCAAAATTTTGATGCAACCTATATGGTTAAAAAAACCCTAAGAGCCTTTTTCTAAACCCGACGAGCGAATGTGAAACTTTCGCAACCCTTTGTTGACTTAGAAATAGCACAGCTTTGGACATAGATAATTTGCAAATAAAACCTGCAAAATACGTACTCAATTTAATTGCACTGGTACTCATTCGTATTTACAATCTAGCCCTCATAACCGGAACTTAAAAAATGCAAATATAAAAGTAATTGTAATGTTTAAAAGCGGAGAGAAAAACAACCTCGCCAAATACTGACCGATTTTTCTTCTACCGCTGTTCTCTAAAGGTCTGGAGGAACTGTTACATTCTAGGATTTCTTCTTTCGTAGATAAATTCAATTTGATGAGTGAATGTCAGTTTGGTTTTTGCAAAGGTCGATCGACGGAGCATGCTCTGTTAACACAAAAAGAAATTATTCTAAAAGCATTTGAGGAAAAACAGTTTGTTACTGGAATATGTGTACATCTTTCAAAAGCATTTGACAGTTTGAACCATGACACATTATTAGTAAAATTTGAACTTTGCGGGATAAGAGGAGTACCTTTAAAACTTTTAACCTTATATTTTAAATACCAGAAACAGTGCGTTTCTATCAATGGCAGGCTGTCCCCTCTGAAATTGATAAATGTCTGAGAAGTATTAGGCATTTCATTATGGGCATTTCATTTCATGCATACAACCCTGAAATTCTCTGTATTCTCTGTATTTTTTCTTTTTTCCTACAGAGATAATGTGAAATAGTAATCCGTGCCTGAAATTTTGATATTGAAATGTATGCTGTCATGTCTTTAACGCTTCTTGTGCTCATATTATGTTTGAAATGTTAGTCACTGGTTTAGCGTACTGTATGCCTTGTAAAGGGAGTCCGAACCTCTGTCAAGTGAATTCACTTTCACTTTTTAATTCGGACTTTTCCCCATTCAATGTGGAAATCAATCCAATTCAACAAGAGCCACCCTAGTATTCGTGCGACCCAGACGCTCATCACCGCTCACTTCCTTTGACCTAGCATCAATGCAGACGTCTGTTATTAGGCGCAAAGCTGCCTTGAATCCCAGCATGTTAAATTTCACTGCCATACCGTCACGTCTAATTCCCCATTTAAGCCTCCAGATGCAAGGTTTTCCCATGTCCACCTCCACATTGTTGGTTCTCTCCCGTCATCATGTGGGGCCTGTTACCTGCTCACATGTTTGGATCACTTCACCCGATTTCTAGAGGCGTTTCCCATTACAGACACTACGGCAGAGACAGTTATAGACAGTGATAACGTGCGTCCACCGCTCATCTTGGCCTACAACGGACATTCCGCAGAGCGTGTGCAGCACGATATCAAATTAAAGAGAACAGTTCAAAACCCAACGCTGCTGGAACTGGACCTTCCTTGCATCATCTCCGACATACTCAAGACGACAAGATACCTTCTGGACATGCGCACAGTCTGTACTCTGGGACACGAGCCCCTTGCGGGAAACATTGCAGCGTGTGAAACTCTCCAGGGTAACCTGCTGGAGGTCCAAGCAGCAGAGGACCAAGATGGTGGCGTACCCAGACGATGTGGAGTATTACAAACTCGGCAGAAGAATGCACCTTCCACTGCATCACAAAATGATGAGAGAGAAGGCCATTGCCTTGAGAAGGCAATGGACAAACCTGTTTACACACAGGACACTGTTTCATGCGACATAGCCGCCATGCTATGACTAGGCCTGCAAAATATGCTCAGCACCGTGCTCACAACCCACTGCCCCAGAGCAGTGGGAGGTCCTGCTGACCTGCTTGTGCCCTGAAGACGAGCTTCGACTGGTACAAAGAGTGCGACGGGCAGCGAGAAACCATGGCATCCTAGCTGGACTGAAGGTGCCACACATCTGGGGATGACCACTGTCGCCTGCTCTTAAATAAAGTTTATTACACGTGACGATGCACGACAGAGAAATTAGGGAACCTACAAACTGAATGTGTTCTAATCTTTGCTTTACTCTGTGTCATAACTTGAGGGTCACACTTCTATTATGTCTCATTGATGCCACATTGTGCACTCATTTCGCACAGTAAACGAAACTATCTGCCATTTTTTCTGCCTGGTTCCAATACACAATTGTACTTTTTCATTCGCTTACGTCTGCTTCGTTGCCCGTCACTGTCGCCCTGACTATACCATTAATCAGGTGTTCTTGCACACATCTTGCGAAATCGTGTGCTGCACAAAACAAGACAAACAGCTTGCTCTTAGCAGTGCCGCCAAGTGGTCCATCGAGTTATGAACTCCTTGCGGGCAAGCGAGCGCGTTAGAAACCAAACGAAAGCTTGCACAGACAAGGAAAGCGTCTAGAAAAAGATTTCACCAAAGGGTGCGCATTCACCCATTTAAGCTGTCTGAAGCGCCGCTGCCGCATTGTCACTCCTATTTATTTAGCTTCACCCCAGTAAGGCTCTGTTATGCGGCGAAGCATATGCATAGCATTACACTAAAGCATATAAAAGTCATGGTACAAGCACCGAGATGTCTAAAAACCGTACTGGCAGCAATTCAGAGGCGTTTCTGACATTGCTGTGGCGATTTGCGGCCTTCCCGACTGTTGCATTTTCCCGGTTGTTACTTTTTTTTTTGTCTGCAGAAACGTATCACTGGTGTTCTACTGTATTACAGCAAAGTAAAAAAAAAACTAGTCATTTCCTTATATCTGATGGAGGTAAAATAACTGGAATTAGGATTCTAAATGTGTCTGCAGTAACTTTCGTGGCATTCTGGTGCATCAGGGAAATAACTGCCAACCTATGAACATTGAAATGCGTAAAATTTCTACTGTTGTGACAAGGGGGGATCCGCCAGAGGTGAAAGCAAATGTTTTATCAGAGGGACCGACAGTGAATATTTATGGTACTAGTTTCTTTCTTTTTTGCAACGAAAAGCTTGCTACTTAGACTGTTGTATACTGTAATGGTGACGCAGAAAATGTCATGGAGCATTTTTTATCACAATTCATTTATCTGACAGAGAGATAAAAAGAAGGTAGTGATGTTAACCAGTCAAGAATCTGGCAGGATACCCTGCGATGGGGTAAAGGAGAACAGGAATAGAACAAAGTGAGAGAAAGAGGGAGATAGGGGTAGAGAGACGTGGACGAACAGCACTATAAAGCCAAAGGCGCCCGCTTCTATCTGAAGTTGTTATGGTGTTTCTCAATTCCTATGTTGGAAACAATAAGAGCTTACTGTGATAGTAATCGAATGAGGGCTTTGGGGAGAAGTACATGATAAATCTGGCTCTAGTCATAGCACATTCATCTTTGTTTTACTGAGGTAATGTTCATGTGGGGGATAAATTCTGTAATGCTGCATTATTTCGACAATAGCAGCTACACCCTGTTGTCATTTCCTGTTCAACTGCTTTGGTCATATACAAGTCAAGCCAAGGTTATTTTTCTTGCCATTCTAGCTGCTATGTTCATGTGGTGTTGCTTCATGTGAACATGCAAAAAAATTTCAAGCACTCACTGGTGAACTATGGTTCGCAATGTAATGGAAGTAATGGAAGTGCTGCGCGAATTGCGCTGTGAAAGAAATCCTGCTACATGCCGTGCCAAGATTGTCGTTTATCGCAGCCATAATGCCAGGCCTGAGCCAATATGCACCTGCTCCAAATTGGGAATATTTTCCGCGTGCGACAAGGCACAGCGCATCAAGCAACAAACCTTCGCTACTCACCCTCGCATGGTTACCGTCACAGCTACAGCATCTAGGGTGCGTGGCCGCGATCTTATAGCACTTGAACATGATTCACAACTTCACGGTGACGCCGACCGTGGAATTTCTCCTCGAGGTTCTTATATTTGTTATAGCAATTTTAATTATGCGATGTAATTATGGTGAAGCACTGAGTGAAGGTACACCTTCTCAATGCGCCTTTTTCGCGGTCGCTTAGTTACATTACACATTATATTATGACTAGGCAGTCCCGACATGGAAAAAAGTTCAAAAGCAGAAGAAGGAAGTAGTCTTACTCTTTATTTAAGTGCAGAAATCACTGTGAAAAATTACTTTTAAGTTGGCACTTTCCTTAATCCTCTTGTACAAAAACAAGAAATGGAACAAGTTGGAGAAAATATACTGGCATCTTAGCATAATAAATATTGAATGCATTGTTTGAGAAAATACTAACTTACATAGTGCTTCTTCTTTGCACTGGAGCAGTAAGTTAAGCCTCGAAAGCATTCTTTCCTGCACCAAACTTCAATTTTTCCTGCTCCAAAAGTTGTTCAAAAGGCTAACTGTCGCTTCCATCACCGCTTACACTTGCCTCCCTTGTTTTTATCGAGCTTTTCGCTTTATGTTTTGTTATACCTGTTGTATATTAAGGTACTTTGTTCGGTTGGATCACCCCACGGGGCGCTGCACCATATATATATATGTAGATATATATATATATATATATATATATATATATTTAATATCGGGCCCCTCGGTTAACCCCCTTTCTTCTCGTTCATTACACAACGAGGGTCTCGAATCCGGCTACATTGATGCCTTCAGGTAGCATATGTGGGTTTATTGACCAGTTGCCTTCAGTCAAAACGATCACGTTCTCGTGACGCCTGCGGCAAAAAAGACGTTCCACGTCCGCCGCCTAGGTCTGTGAGTGGTGCCGCTGGCTAACACTCCCAGGGTTCTACTAGAACACATAAATACCCTAGAAAGTGGATGGGGAAACAGCGCCGCGGTAGCTCAATTGGTAGAGCATCGCACGCGAAATGCGAAGGTTGGGGGTTCGGTTCCCACCTGCGGCAAGTTGTTCTTTCATCCACTTTAATTTCCATTAATTTATAGTTTCTTAATTTCATTGATCAAGCACAAGTAATTTCCCCTATGTTGTCCTTGGTGTCAGTGTTTGTTGGCTTCTTATCATATGACTAATAAATATCGGGCCCCTCGGTTAACCCCCTTTCTTCTCGTTCATTACACAACGAGGGTCTCGAATCCGGCTACATTGATGCCTTCAGGTAGCATATGTGGGTTTATTGACCAGTTGCCTTCACTCAAAACGATCACGTTCACGTGACGCCTGCGGCAAAAAAGACGTTCCACGTCCGCCGCCTAGGTCTGCGAGTGGTGCCGCTGGCTAACACTCCCAGGGTTCTACTAGGACACATAAATACCCTAGAAAGTAGATGGGGAAACAGCGCCGCGGTACCTCAATTGGTAGAGCATCGCACGCGAAATGCGAAGGTTGGGCGTTCGGTTCCCACCTGCGGCAAGTTGTTTTTTCATCCACTTTAATTTCCATTAATTTATAGTTTCTTAATTTCATTGATCAAGCACAAGTAATTTCCCCTATGTTGTCCTTCGTGTCAGTGTTTGTTGGCTTCTTATCATATATATATATATATATATATATATATATATATATATATATATATATGAGACTTGTGAGACGAGGTTTAGGCAGCCAGTCTCTTCTTTATTCTCTCGAGTGAGAGCCCCACCACCAGGCCTCAAAACGGTGATGATGAGTATGTACAGGTGAGAATATGAAGCGTATGAATAATGCTCACAATAGATATATATATATATATATATATATATATATATATATATATATATATATATATATATATATATATATTGTAGTGGAGAGGAATGCCCGGCGCTGCAGCCACATCGCCTGTCGCCCGGGAGGCGCGAGCTCGAGATTGCCTGAGCAGCTCTGGTTGAGACACGCTGCTTGCTGCTCTTTCAGGCTGTATTCATATTGGATTCTGGTAGAGGTGCTATGGTTTTCCCCAACCTGGAATTACGCACCCGAACCCTGCCATCCGTCATGCCTGACTACCCCAGCCCGACATCCCCACCGGCTACTCCAGCCATCGTATGTGCCGGTGCTCAGCGTCAGCGGGATCCTGATATCTTCAGCGGCACCGATGAGAAAGACGTTGAAGATTGGCTGGAATCCCCTAAATCTCGGCAACGCGATCTTCTATTTATCGGGCGTCGCCAAGCTGTAATTCAAAAAACACGAAGCCAATCTCCGCACATGGGCTAGCTTCAAAATCGGCATCGCAGAAGCTTTCGGCCGCGCTGGCGTGCGCAAACTTCGCGCTGGAGAACGCCTACGAAACTGATCCCAGCAAACTGGTCAATCGTTCACCAGCTCCATAGAGGACATCGTCGACCTCTGCCGGCGTGTCAACCCGACGATGGCGGAGGCGGACAAGGTACGTCACATCATGAAGGACATTGCCGACGATTCCTTTCATATGCTGCTCTCAAAAAACCCAGGCACTCTTTCTCAGGTCATTGAGCTTTGCCAGAGATTCGACGAGCTCTGCAGGCAGCGTCTGCTCGTGCGGCGCCCTCCTGCGTCCGACGAAGCCCTCGCAAGCATGACCGCGGCTCCTGAAATGGACTCCCTGCTTTGCCAGTTCAAAGGGTTCGTCCGTGCTGAGGTCGCTCGTCAGCTTTCCCTGCGGTCCTCAGCCACGCCACCACCTTCGATTTTTCCGGCCAACCTTCGCCAGGTCACCACGGGCAGGTGTGCGCAGCTCTCCCTTCTGACCGCGAGACTCCGCCTGTGCCGACTCCCGTTGCTTTTCCCGAGTTGACTGCACCTCTCAGCTATGCCGAGGCTCTCGCGCGGCCACCACTTCCGACCTTTGCGCCATCCCCACCGGTCGTGCCACTGCGCTCACCTCACTTCGTTCAGCCTCGGTACAGCAATGGACAATGGCGCATTCCTGACAACCGGCCAATATGTTTTGCGTGTGGTGTACCTGGCCATGTTGCACGATTCTGTCGTCGCCGCGCAACGTCCTACCGCCGTAGCTTCGACGCCGCACCATACGTTTCCCCATACCCGTCATCCTCCGCGTCCCAGAACCCCGCCCAGATGTCTTCCTACTCGGACCACCGCCCTCTTGTAGGCCGCCGTTTTCCATCGCCTCGACGCCGCTCATTTTTGCCGATGCGCCGTCATGATTCTTCGCCGGAATGGGGAAACTAATCGTCACAATTCCAGAGGCAAGAACTGCGTCACCCACGAACAGACCAACGCCTCTCCTTTCTCTGTCTAACGTTATTGACGTATGTGTGGACGGCGTCGCTGCACTCGCCGTCGTTGACACTGGTGCCGCAGTTTCAGTTATTAGTGACAAACTTTGCCGTTCGCTCAAGAAAGTCACGACGCCACTGTCCAACGTTTCATTTCGTACTGCCAGCGCAGACCGCATCACGCCTGCAGCTGCGTGTACCGCTCGCGTTGTGATCAACGGCCTCCTCTACATGGTGAAATTTTTGGTGCTGTGTTCTTGTTCCCACGATCTTATTTTGGGCTGGGTCTTCTTTTTCCGCTAATAAGGCCGTCATCGACTGTTCTCGTGCTGAAGTTGAATTTGAAATTCGGTGTAATGCCCCACTCCTTGACGCTCATGAACCTGAAGATAAAGTATTCCTTGCCGAAGACGTTACAATTCCACCGCACTCATCTGCCCTTGCCACAGTGTCATGCAACATTGTTGCTCATGCCAGGGCACTTTTTACGCCATCTGCAATTTCCGATCGTCGCGAATTTTCCCCGCTGCCTTTCGTTCTTTTGGACGTTCATGCTGGCATCAGCAGACTGCTCGTCGCCAACCGATTATCCTGTCCTCTCACTTTGCTTCGTGGGGAGTGCGTTGGCCGTGCCTAGTGTGTTGGCCGTGCCTAGTCAGGGTTACAGTGACCTGTAACCCTGACTCTGCTACCGTCATTGACATGCCAACTTGTCCCATCGCCACTCATGAGGTCGGCGGAGTGACCTGTAAGCCTGCCCAGGAGCCCACTTCGCCCGATGTTTTACATAGCTCCATCGCCGACACGTTGACTGTTTCTCAACGCGCCCAGCTTCTACGCCTTCTCGACAAGTTCCGTTCGTCTTTCGACTGCCGGCATGTTCCCTTGGGCCGCACGTCAACTGTTTGTCATCGCGTCGACACGGGTACCACTGCGCCACTGCGACAAAAACTATATGGGGTATCCGCGACAGAGCGCCGTGTTATCGACGACCAAGTAGCTGACATGCTCCTAGGCATCTCCCGTTCTTGTTAAGAAGAAGGATGGATCGATTCGACTCTGTGTCGATTACCGTCGTCTTAACAAAATAACTCGCAAAGATGTTTGCCCTCTTCCGAGAATTGACGACGCCCTTGACTGTCTCCAAGGCGCGGAATTCTTCTCTTCTATCGACTTACGCAACGGCTATTGGCAGGTCCCCATGGCACCCGAAGACTAACCTAAAGCGGCCTTTGTGACACCAGATGGCCTATATGAATTTCGTGTCATGCCTTTCGGGCTTTGCAACGCCCCTGCAACATTTGAGCGTATGATGGACAACCTTTTGCGTGGTCTCAAGTGGCAAATGTGCCTGTGCTACTTAGATGATGTGGTCATTTTCTCGCCCGATTTTCCCACCCATCTTTGTGGGCTGGAGGAAGTGTTGGAGTGCCTAACTGCCGCCGGCCTTCAGCTCAACCTGAAGAAATGCCACTTTGGCGCAAGTCAGCTCACCATCCTTGGCCATGTAGTATCTAAATACGGTATTCTTCCTGACGCCGCCAAGCTCCATGCAGTTGCTGATTTTCCCAAACCTTGCTCCGTAAGATAACTTCGCAGCTTCCTTGGCCTGTGTTCTTACTTTCGCCACTTCATTCGGAATTTTGCGTCCATCACCACTCCCTTGAATCAGCTTCTACGGAGCGATTTGAACGATTACGCCTGGTCGTCAGCTTCTGACGATGCCTTCCAAGAGTTGCGTCGTCTACTGACCTCGCCGCCCATACTGCGTCACTTAGACCCGACAGCTCCGACCGAAGTACGCACCAACGCCAACAGTATTGGACTCTGCGCTGTGCTCGCGCAGCGCAAATCTGGATTCGGCGAGTACGTCGTTGCATACGCAAGGCGCACCCTCACCGAAGCCGAGAAGAATTATTCCGTTACGGAGAAGGAATGTTTGGGCATAATCTGGGCACTTGGTAAATTTCGACCCTACCTCTATGGCTGCCCCTTCGGCGTGATTACAGACCACCATGCGCTTTGTTGGCTGTCCACGTTGAAGGACCCCTCAGGTCGATTAGCTCGCTGGGCTTTGCAGTTGCAGGATTTCAACATGCGCGTTGTCTACAGGTCTGGCAGCCGCCACACCGATGCCGACGCGCTTTCCCGTTCGCCCGTGTCAACCGAAAGCGATGCCTGCCTCTCTGCCGTTGCCCAAGTACTTTCGTTCCCAGCAGGCTGCGACATAGCTTCGGAGCAACGCAAGGATGCCTGGATTAGTACTCTTATCCGCTTCCTTTCAAACCCGTCGACTGTACCTTCACTTTCTCGAGCTCTGCGCCATCAAGCATCTCACTTCAAAATTCGGGATGGACTTCTCTATTGCCGGAATTACGTCTCTGGCGTCCGCAAATGGTTGCTGGTCAAACCTCGACATCTTCGTGATGAAATATGTTCTGCCTTCCACACTGACCCGCAGTGTGCACATGTGGGTGTCGTCAAGACGTACACCCGGCTTCGCTCCAGGTTCTATTGGCGTGGCATGTACACCTTTGTGTGCAAGTACATTCGGTCGTGCCCTCAGTGACAATGCCACAAGGTTCCCGCTCAGCATGTCTCTGGTCCACTCCAACCAATCTCGTATCCTGCCAGCCCCTTCAATCGCATTGGCATTGACCTGTATGGACCCCTTCCGAGCACGGCTTCCAGGAACCGCTGGATAGTAGTCGCCATCGACCATTTGACGCGATACGCAGAAATAGCCGCTCTGCCTGCTGGCACCGCTCGCGATATACAGTCCTTCCTCCTGAAAAACTTTATTCTCCGTCACGGTGCACCTCGCGAACTTTTAAGTGATAGAGGATGTGTCTTCCTCTCCGAAGTCGTAAATGCGGTCCTTGCTGAATGTCGCATCGTTCATCGCACCACCGTCGCCTACCCTCCTCAAACTAATGGTCTGACGGAAAGATTTAACCGCACCCTTGGTGACATGCTCTCCAAATATTGGCGACATGCTCTGATCACACTGATTGCGACCTTATTTTGCCATTCATCACGTTCGCCTACAACACTGCACCGCAGGCGACCACAAACTTCTCCCCATTCTTCCTCTTGTATGGCCGCGAACGTTCAACTACCCTGGACACCATTTTTCCGTACAGACCCGACTCATCCAAATGTACGCCCATCTCTCAAGCTGCCCGCCGCGCAGAGGTATGCCGTCAGCTCGCCCGTTCCTTTACAACCGTCGACCAATGAAAACAAAAATCTAGGCTTGACGATGATCACCCGCATTTTCACTTTCTTCCGGACTCGCTTGTGTGGCTTTGGGTTCCCGCCGTTCCTGCTGGACTCTCATCTAAGCTTGTCTCCAAATATCAAACACCCTACCGTGTTGTAGCGCAGACAACGCCTGTGAACTATATTGTCGAGGCTGTCACGCCACCTACAGACCAACGCTGTCGTGGTCGTGAAGCCGTCCACGTACAACGCCTGAAGCCGTATTACGACCCCATGATTCTATGTTCACCATGAGTCGCCAGGATGGCTCCTTTTCCTGTGGGGGGCGATTGTAGTGAAGGGGAATGCCCGGCGCCGCAACCACATCGCCAGTTACCCGGGAGGCGCGAGCTCGAGATTGCCTGAGCTGCTCTGGTTGAGACACGCTGCCTGCTGCTCTCTTGTGCTGTATTCGTGGATGACCTGGCGAAGGTTCGCCGGCAAAGGCGAAGGTGGTGGCGTGGCTGAGGACAGCAGCGAAAGCTGACGAGCTACCTCAGCATGGACGAGCTCTATTATTTGGCAAAGCGGGGAGTCAATCTCTGGAGCCGCCGTCATGCTCGCGAGGGTTTCGTCGGACGCAGGGGGGCGCCGCGTGAGCAGACGCTGTCTGCAGATCTCGTCGAAACTCTGGCAAAGCTCAATTACCAGAGAAACAGTGCCTGGGTTTTTGGAGAGCAGTATATCAAAGGCATCGTAGGAAATGCCCTTCATGATGTGACGTACCTTGCACGCCTCCGCCATTGTTGGGTTGACACGCCGGCAGAGGTCGACGATGTCCTCTATGTAGCTGGTGAACGTTTCACCATTTTGCTGGGATAGGCTGTGTAGGCGTTGTTCTGCGCGAAGTTTGCGCACGCCAGGGCAGCCGAAAATTTCTGCGATGCCGGTTTTGAAGCTAGCTCACGTGCGGAGATCGGCTTCGTGGTTTGAATCTTTGAAACCACGAAAATTTGAAACTTAACAGACAGCGTAGTACTATAGGGAACAGACTAAGTAATGGAAATGTAAAGTTAATACAGAAAAGTTAAAGCAGTTTTTACAATTGTCATAAAATACACAAAACAGTTTCTTAGAAAAAAATGAATATCTGAAATGCTATCAAATTGCAAATATCTAGAATAAGTACACTGAATATCCAGGAAAAAACAAGACATGTCCTGGGGAACCCCACCATTTTTCTAACCTTGTGTGGTGAAGCTCCATTCTCCCTCCTGCATTGTTGGTCATTGTCCTCTTCTGCATGGGTCCTGATTTTGCGTTTCGCAGTTTGCAAATAGTGCAAATAGTTACGCTGGAAACGTAGCGTGGAAAGCACGATCGACAAACACTGGAGAGGACAAGCGCTTTCCTTTCCATGCTATGCTTTCAGTGAAACTATGTATTACCAACCAGCCCAAGCCTATACTCTTCTGAATTGCACATGACACTGGCAAAGTAGAACTTGGATCACGATAGGCCATGCTGAATGGCCCAGCTCCTGTCCAAAAAAGTAAAACAGAGTCACTGGCTAAAGATACAACGTGGACAAATCATTTATCCAAAACATATACCGTTTTTATGAACATCTGAAGGTTGCACGCAAGTATTTCCGTGGGGTATACGTGCGCACATTTTATTTTCTTTCTCGGCTGTTCTGGAAGAGGATGCAGGCTGTAAGTGGTGGCGGACTATATGGAGAAAACTATGGTATCTTCTAGTGGGGGCTCCTTGCAATCTCAACTTACGTAAACATTCACAAAGTTAAGCCTGTGATAAGAAGAAACCCACTGATGATCTCTCGTATAAGACAAATTGTTTGGCAAGTGGCAAATAAGGCCTACGGGCCTGAAGGGCTCATTAAGGTTAAGAGAGCAAGCTTGGTCAAAGCATTTTTGAAAGTGTTCTTTAAGGCTCAAGGAATCCAAGAGAGTCGTCAAGCACTCCACATTCTGTCACTTATGATTTTTTTTTGTCTAAAATACTTTTTATAAGTACCTTCACAAACAGGGTCATAAAGCATTAAAATGCAGAATTATCTTGTAAACTAAAAATGATTAGAAATTCATATGTTTATCGCAGTCTAAGGCACCCTGAAGATCTCTCAAATAATAAAAAAGATAGCTTCTCATCAAATTTAGCATCTGTGTTCTTTTTGGCATTTCATAACTCTTACCTACTTTTGTTTTATTTGTGCAGCATTGAGGCCTTCTAGTTCTCCGTCAACTGCCAACTGTGACAACTCAAAGCAAGAATGCCTCCACCAATGTCACCTATGTGACTATGAGGCTGATGAACTGTTTCATCTGGAAGCACATGCCAACGTCCATACTGGCGAGAAGCCATTTCAGTGCCCTTCATGTCATAGGAGCTTGTCAAACAGATACAGCTTAAACGTCCACTTGCGCACCCAGGCAATCGATAAGCCATTTGAGTGTTCTCGATGCCCTCAGAGCTTCTCACAAAAGTGCAACCTCAAAGACCACCTGCGTACCCACACAGGTGAGAAGCCATATCAGTGTCCTTCATGCTCTCAGAGCTTCACATACAAGGCTAAACTGAAAGTTCACCTGCGCACCCACACAGGCGATAAGCCATTTGTGTGCCCTTCATGCTCTCAGAGCTTTTCACAACAGGCCTATTTGAAAGCCCACCTGCGTACCCACACAGGCGAGAAGCCATATCAGTGCCCTTCATGCTCTCAGAGCTTCACACGCCAGTCTAGCCTCAAAGTCCACCTGCGCACCCATACAGGCGAGAAGCCATATCAGTGTCCTTCATGCTCTCAAGGCTACAGAAGGAGATATGACTTAAAGTGCCACCTGCGCACCCACACAGGCGAGAAGCCATTTGAGTGCCCTTCATGCTCTCAGAGCTTTTCACAACAGGCCCACTTGAAAGCCCACCTGCGCACCCACACAGGTGAGAAGCCATTTGAGTGTCCTTCATGCTCTCAGAGCTTCGCACGCAAGTCTACTCTCAAAGTCCACCTGCGCTCTCATACAGGTGAGAAGCCACATCAGTGCCCTTCATGCTCTCAAAGCTTCAAAATGAGATATGACTTAAAGTGCCACCTGCGCACCCACACAGGTGAGAAGCCATATCAGTGCCCTTCATGCTCTCGGGGCTTCAAAAAGAGATATGGCTTAAAGCGCCACCTGCGCACCCACACAGGCGAGAAGCCATTTGAGTGCCCTTGATGCTCTCAGAGCTTCGCACGCAAGTCTATCCTCAAAGTCCACCTGCGCACCCATACAGGTGCTCTTTATGCTCTCAAGGCTTCAAAAAGAGATATGACCTAAAGTGCCACCTGCGCACCCGCACAGATGAGAAGCCATTTGAGTGCCCTTCATGATCTCAGAGCTTCTCACAACAGGCCCATCTGAAAGTCCACCTGCGCACTCACACAGGTGAGAAGCCATATCCGTGCCATTCATGCTCTCAGAGCTTCTCCCAAAAGGTCCACCTTGAGACACATGAAGCAAGAAGCCATTTCAAAGCCCAATAATGCCTTCAGAGATTGTCGTTGAAGAATGCCCCCAAGACACACCAGCTCATTCATGCAGGTGACCGGCCGTATAGTTGTAACGTCTGCTCCAGGTCCCTTACACAGTCTCATAACTTGAACAGACATAAGGGATCACAGCACCATGATACTCTAGGGTAGGTCAAGAACGATGTTGAATGAAATCTGAATTATAAATCTACAAATGTGTAGAATGTCGCATAGTGTTCTACTGCATGAGGTAGCACAAATGTTTTCATGTGCTCATAAAGGGAAGGTTTAACTCGGGCCCAACTCTGATACATGTAAAATGCAGGAACACTTTTCTGAGATAACTACTGGACGAATTATTGCTTTTGAGACAAAAAGATAAATTCTAGTGGGTGCTGGATGCAGAATCTTGATTTAAGGCCTTAATGTTATAATAGCAATTTACAAAGATTTGAAAAAAATTTAAACGAGAAGTTATTAAATTCGCAGCTCTGCACCTAGAATAGTTATCGTAGTTCTGTAAACTGCATATGGTAGATAATCAAAAGCGGAGAAATCTGATGTATCAATTTATATCTTTCGTCAACTTGTTACATTGTTTATGACGTTTTTTTAAAGTCCTACTCACATATTGGTGCTATATTTGAAGGCATTGTTTAATATATCAGTATTGTCCGCTTTAGTTGTGTCCTATTTGATGCATTTGACAGAATTGTGATAAATGTTTTTCATTGCCGAGTTAGAGTTGTATACTTGATAGTTTCGCTTTCGGAAAACTTGTGATTTTCAACAATTTTTATCAAGAGATTCGCGGCCTAAATAAAGCATTCACTATGAACACTCACTAGATTCTTACTATTTCTTTTAAATACAAACAACCTCATCAAATTTGGTGCAGCAGTTGTCGAGAAAAAACATTTATTCTATCCCACGCATTTATTCTATCCCACGTACCTGGCGGTCGCGCAGCGGCCGCCAGGTACTCCCTGTCGGTCCCTGCGTGGGAGACGCCCACTGCGCGCTGACGTGCGTCCTGCAGGACTTCTATTAAAGTTTTTCCAATCCAATCCCCTGTTCTAAGTCTTCCTCTTAAACGGTCACTGAAACACTTTTTTGGGGATGATCCTATTTGCTCTTGATCTTTTATCTAGGTGTTATAGAACACAGAGCAAAAGGAGTTATGAGAACTGACCCCACTAAGCCATTATAGCTGAGAAAAAATTCAATATGCAGTTAAACCTCGATATAATGAAGTCTGTAAAATCAAGGATTTGCTTTGTCATATTGTGCTTTTTATTTTTCCAATAGTATTCAACATTTTGTTTGATCTCAGAAATTACCGTGTGAATGCCCCTACAGAAAGTGTATGTTAATTGTAATACCTATTATTACACTACAGACATCTCAGTGATCTGATTTCTGTAAGTACATTTTTTTTTCAGAATTGTCTTTTGGTACATATAGACTTGTTCTGTTAGATCCACTCACTTTGGCGGGCGAGCTGAATTGAAGCCGTGATAGAGTGTGTAAGTGCAACTGAACGAGGATGTAGAAAGAAATAAGTACACAGAGACAGCACTGACAAGGCTCTGATATGCATGGTTCATCCTGGAGTCTCTTGATCTTACCCAATTTACACCTATTTTTTTTACCTATAGGTACATTTTTAGAGCAATTGATTGTTCATTGAGCTTTGCTATGTCTGTCTCATGAGAGCACCAAATAAATGCTTGTGTTTAATGAGTCTGCATTGTCGGTTCTTGGTACATTAATACATGTACTTGAATGACAGCATGCAATATAGTGTTGTTAGCATTTTATTGTATCTGGGGCTACACGAGAAGTTAAGTGACGGCAGTTGGTTCATTATTAGCACAGAAAGAACTTGTTATAACTAACATACATGAGTAATGTGAGTTTTTAGTCAAATGTCAAGTCCACCATGCCTGATTCATTCCCACGTTTTATTTCAACTGATGTATCGGGTGGATGTCTGCCTTTCCGTTTATTAATTATTTCTCTCCACCTTGTGGGTTTCCGCAGAACTACTACGTAAAACACTTGTTTTTGCTTCGTGTGTTGTCGACAAATTCGACTTCGCCCTCCCACCTGTTAGCCGGCAAGTTAGCTCAGATGGTAGAGCGGCTGCCCCGGATAGGCGGTGGTCCCGGGTTCGAGTCCCGGACCAGCACGAATTTTTCTTCAACTCTGAGGCTTTTCTTTCGAGGAACCCGTATGGATTTCCTTTGTAGCAATTGCTACGGACGGGTGGATGTCCGCTTTTCCCTTTAAAAATGTATCATCATACACATTTTTACAGTTTACATTTTGAGTCGGGCACACATCTGCACTGTAAAATACATTTCTGCACAGAAGGCAAGGAATTGGGCCAATCCTGTTTTTCGACATTTGAAAATATTCTTTCTACATTGTACTTGTGGCTGTCTCTTGTAAGGAATTTATTTCCTCACCAACAATATTGCGCGCAGGACATGTTTTTAAGATAATAAATCCAAGAATTCACTGTTTTGATTAAGGGTGTGTAAATATTTGATACAATAAAATAGGGACATTGTAAATACAAGTAAGTTCTAATAGCCACCGAACATTTAACATATTACCTCGGCACAAATTAAGCTCATATGGAAGCAAAAGTATGATAAATGTCACACCCGTTGGCGTAATATAGGCATAAAATATGAGAAAGTGCGTAATGGAGGCTGTATACGTTTCTAAGAGAGCTAGACTTTCCTGGCTATACGGGGATCATTTCCGCTGTCTGAAGAGCCCTCTGTATGAGAGCAATTTCCCCATTCGTTCCTTGTACTCCATTTGTGCTTTTAGTAAACAATGCTTCGAAACAAGTGCTTTCAAGAAAATGCTTCACAATGCGTAATAGAACCACAGGAACTTGCCAATATAATGAACACCAGGATGTGCGCTTTGTTTTACATATATTTTGATAAGAGCTGTTCATTTTTTGAAAACTATTTCAAACGTATTCTACATTTCTTCCACTCCTGGGACTATTCGATTCGCATTCCATTCAGTCCGAAAAATTACTTCTATATTGGGCAACAATGTACCTACTTGTAATAAACAAACACGTAAGGCTTCTTTTTGCCAGTGCCACTCCTAAGGATTTCCTCCACATCCACTCAGCCATTTTGGTGACACATATGCCTTCGGAATCTGGCACGTTGCATTCACGTGAAGAGGCACTTGTATCAACATGTGTCCATTTCAGTGCGGGTTCTTCTTCCAAAGCTTGCTTATCTTCAACTTGTGAACTTAAATGGCAATTGTCTATTGACGTTATGCAATATGGGTGTCCATGTATTAATTCAAATCTGAATGTGGACTATGCATATGTGTGCACTATGCTACAATGCATTCTGATAGACAAGCATTAACATATGTTCGGATATGTTGAGCTGCCCAGGTGCTCATAGCATGTTCCAAGATAATGTGACAAGTTGTTTCATTCTGTTTTAAATATGCAATGAAAAAATTTGTAAACTCTCATATGACATGACACTGATAACACCACGATACCACAGTCAAGTAGGGTATCATGTATATAGGCACACATTATTGAAATATATTGTTACACAATTTCTTTAGTTATATTAGGATATAGCTGAGGGCAGCTGTGCTGAAGGTTGCAGTGATATTTTTGGTAATCAGTTCCTTTATGTAATGGCTCAACAACGAAGTACTTGTTTATTCACTATGCTTACAAAAAACCTCTGTGTATAGTAAAGCACTTATTAGTGATAAATTGGGAATGTTGCATAGCTCACTAGGACATCTTCTCTGAGTGAGTCGCTGCCTGATTGAACATTCTTGTTTATGAAAAAGGTTTACATGTGTACAACAAAAGCTAATTGCCTATTGTTTTTCTTAGTTAATGCCCTGAATTGTTGGAAAATTCTGTACGGCTAACTAGAACCAATACCGTATTTACACAATTGTAAGTCGATCTATCTTTTTAATCTTAAAATCCACGTGGGGGGGTCGACTTACAAGTAAAACCAAAAATGTGGTACCGCCAAAAAAGCAAGACCAACGGGAGCTACAACGTAATTAGCTTTTTATGTTTGCTCTATGGCTCTACCCATAGCTTTTCATGATTCCGCGTGTTTGTTCGCTTTTTGGAAGGGTTTTTCAACGTTTTGAGAGTTTTACAGTGGACACAACACTCAGGGGGGTGTGTCGATAGTTGACGGAAGCGAACCCGGCAACATTGATGCCTTCGGTAGCATGTTTGGGGTTTATTGACGTTGCCTTCAGCCAAAAACGATCACGTTCTTGTGACGTCTGCGGCAGAAAGGATGTTCTACATCCCCCGTCAAGGTCTGTGGATGGTGGTGCTGGCTAACACTCCCAGGGTTCTACTAGGAAACATGAACACCCAAGAAAGTGGATGGGGAAATGGCGCCGCGGTAGATCAAATGGTAGAGCATCGCACGCGAAATGCGAAGGTTGTGGGATCATTCCTCGCCTGCGGCAAGTTGTTTTTTCATCCACCTTTATTTCTATAATTTATCATTTCTCTATTTTATTTATTAGGCATAAGCAATTTCATCTAAGTTGTCCTTGGTGTTGGTGTTCGTTGGCTTCTTGTGATATGACTGATAAATATCTGGCCTCTCGGTTCTTACATAACGAGGCTCTCAAATCCAGCAACATTGATGCCTTCAGGTAGCATCTGTGGGTTTATTGACCGGTTGCCTTCACTCAAAAATATCATCACGTTCTCATGAAGCCTGCGGCAGAAAGGACGTTCTACATCCGCTGTCAAGGTCTGTGGGTGGTGGTGCTGGCTAACACTCCCAGGGTTCTACTAGGAAGCACGAATACCCAAGAAAGTGGATGGGGAAACGGTGCAGCGGTAGATCAATTGGTAGAGCATCGCACGCGAAATGCGAAGGTTGTGGGATCGTTCCCTACCTGCGGCAAGTTGTTTTTTCATCCACTCTCATTTCCATTAATTTATCGTTTCTTCATATCATTTATTAAGGAGAGGTTCCCCTACGTTGTCCTTGGTGTCAGTCTTTATTTGCTTCTTGTGATATGACTAACAATAATCGGGCCCCTCGGTTAACTCCCCTTCTTCTCGTTTGTACCACTGATGAATTTATCTTTTTGGAGACTTTAATTTTCCACTAATTGTTTCCACAACTTCTTTTTCACCATGTTGCCTTTGAACAGAATTCATTGATCAGCCAACCTGCGTTATGAACACATTAGGCCTGTTACTTACGAATGCTCCGTATACATTTAAGACCGTATCTTGCCAAAAAGGCTTTAATGACCATAATTTAATTGAAGTTACATTGGACTTGCCTCTACCATTCACAGGTATATCAAAAAAGAAAATCTTGGACTCCAACAAAGCCGACTATAACAATATGAATGGAGAGCTCGAAGTATTCTTCAGTAAAGATTTACCATTGTCTTTCTACAGTAGGTCTGTAAATGAAAACTGGGCACTTTTCAAAGATAAACTGACCTCACTTATTAAGCAATGTATCCTAATTATCACAATTTCTAACGATAAAGCAAACCCTTGGTTCACCAAATCTTTTCGTAAACACAGAAACAGGAAAACATTTTTGTATTGTAATGCGAAGTGCTCTGGTACACCTTCTGCTTGGGAAGAATACAAACAGTTTTTGACCAGCTACGATTCCGCAATATGCAATGCCAAAAATAAATATTTCCACAACGATTCGCCTTCCCTTTTGCAAAATACTAAGAAATTCTGGCGCTTCATGTCCTCTGACCAAGGTACTAACCAGTTATCCACTGGATGAAAACAACCTTCCTCTCGCACATTCTGAATCTTATTCTACATTTCATACAATTTTTCATCTGGATTCACTCGGGAAGATGATTCCGATGAGCCATCTGTCTCTTTACACAACTACCAGTACATGCAGCCCATTGAAATCACGGTGGATGGTATTACCTGTATAGTTAAGCAGCTTAAGGCATCTTCATCAGCCGGTATCGATGATCATTACTAAAATTACTAAAATACTAAAATAATACCCATGTTTAAATCTACAAATAAGAATTCACCTGAAAACTACCGTCGATATCACTCATATGCATCTGCTGCAAACTTCTTGAGCTTATAGTCGCCTCCCATGTCTAGAGCCACGTGGAGGATAACAAATTCTTTGCAAGCCAGGACGGTTCAGGAAAACTTGTCATGCGAAACACAGCTACTGGATACCAATTCCCTCTTTGTTGATTTTGCCAAAGCTTTCAATCGTTTCACCTATTGCTGCGTTATTTCTAAATTAGGTGCCCTTCAGTTAGAATCTCTCACTTTATTGTGGCATCAGAATTTCCTTTCCCTTCGCAAGCTCTTCGCGACGGCTAATAATTCGTCCTCTCACTCTTCATATGTCTCTTGTGGCGTTCCACAGGGCAGCATTGTAGGCCTGCTGCTTTTCTTGACCTTCATAATTGATCTGCCAAATAAAATATCATCAAGTATTAGAATATTTGCAATGACTGCGTGTTATACAGGCCAATAAACTGTCCCGACGAACACATTATCCTTCAAGATGATCTTAACATTATCTCTGACTGGTGTAACACCTGGCTCATGGCCCTAAATAAAAACAAATGCAAAATTATTTTTTTTTTTGTACGTAGGCGTGATGTTTCTTATTTTTCCTACCACATACAAGGAGACAAGCTGTCGCAGACATCATTATATAAATATCTTGGCAATTACCTTACACCAGGCTTCTCCTGGTATGATCAAATCTGTGCTGCCTGTGTGAAAGCCTTAAAAACAGGTGATTTACGCCGCAACCTCCGTCAATGTCCCTCTAATGTTCGCAAGTTATCCTAACTTTCCTTCGCCCACAACTTGAACGTGCCTGACCTGGTCTTCTTCCGCTCATTATCAAATTAACTGTCTTGAAGGTGTTCAGAACAGAGCCACCATTACATTTCAAATAACTATGACCACCATTAAGTGTCAACCAGCTTAAACTCAGTCATTTTCTTCAACCATTGGCCATTCACGGTCAAATGTGTCTGCTATACCTGTTTCACAAGTACGCCTACAGCAGTAAAATCACCTCGTTACACCTTGAATGCCCCCTTTTCACCTCGCGCAGGCTACCTAATCACCTCAGCTTCACGCGCATCTTTGGTAACGCGAATGCTTTTAGCACATCTGCACTTCCACAAGCCATCCGCATGCGAAATGATCTTTGTGGTTATATCGCGTCTGATAATAACCGGAATATGTTTCTTCACAAGGTTGAGGTGAATTTTTTGCATAGCACTGTATCGTCACGTGTTAGTGACGGTGAAGAAAGCAGCCAAACTGCCAATTGTGAAACGTGTCTGATTCGGTGAACCTGTGGCCTCAAAAACAGGTTGCTCTCAAGGTGCAACGATAGCGGCGAACACAGTCGGTAGCCTGTGAAAATCTTATATGCCGGTCAAGCGTTTCGGCTTTTTACATGAGGCATCGAAGGTTCCAGAGTAATCGGTGATACCTGCATGTCTTCTAGAAAGTTCTACATAATTCGCCTCGCGCATACATGCAGTCAGATTACACAAGGTTAGGTGACCACAGACAGCGAATAGAACCATCGTTATCATTTCATAAACTTGCGATACGTACAGGCGTGTCCTGCGCTGAGCGATAACATCTGTTAGATGATGAAACACTGTCATTTGATAAACAAGTGCACATGTCGATATCAAAACAGAACAGTTTTCTCTACCATATCTTAGATATATAAGTTCTCATTGAAAAATATCGGTTGTGGCGGCCACATTTTAATGGGGGCAAAATGCAAAAACCCTCTCTCATGCATTGGGGGCGTGTTGAAGATCCCCTGGTGGTCACAATTATTTCGTAGTCCGCCCCCCCCCCCCCCTACGGTGTGCCTCGTAATCAAATCATATTTCTGCCACGTAATACCCTCAAATACAATTCAATTCAATAAACAAGAAGCCTGGCTGGCTTGCACAGGAAGTCTTTTGGCAACCAGCTTCAGTGCTACATAAATACTGAGGCAGAGCAAGCATATTGCAGAGCATGATCTCGTACTGGAACAAGGTAGAAAATGGCATAGTTTCGGTACCTGCGCACGCGACTGCATGACCGTGGAAACAAGCAGATGAAGCGGAAGTACATCTCTCTTGCTTCGCACACATTTCACGGACACGCAGACATTCCATTTGTGTGTTTCAATATATCTCTAAGCTTCAATTCGTCAATTCAAGCAACAGATCACACCAATAACTGATGTTGCCTTCAATAATTATCGAAGCCACGTGTCACTGCGAGCGACGTCACAATGCGGACACGAGCACGTAGGCGCAGGGACACGAGGACGTCACCGTGCAGCCTGGAGAGCGGTCGCCGCTAGGGAAAAGGAAAACAGCGTTCGGATTGAAATGTCAGGCCATTCCGCTGCCCTTAGCGGTGTAATTCTTTGCCAACATGATCGTTAGCATGCATTGTATCATCTGCGCTTGGCAGCTCAATATAGCCAGACCTGCTGAGGGGCCCTTTAAAGCAGTCACACAAAGCAGTCGTATCTGATGAGCACGCAGTCGCTTCATTCCTTACAGACCTGTTGGGAATTTCCTTCTTTGTTGTGACGTTTTTACTGCTTCATACCATACGTGCTTTCAAGAAATTTATAATATGAAATGGTCGCATTGGCCACCGTTCTCTGAATGTATGAGACTTGCGAAATTATCCTGTGTGCATCACTGCTGCCATCTGCATTGCAAAGCACCATCAACGCTATGTTCGCTTGTAATCTCTAGGGACTAAAGCATATGAGATCCTACACAACATAATTAATAACCCTGCTAACGGCTGTTGATTGATACCCTTACAATGAAGGATTGTAAATGCTGACAACGCAGAACTGCGCAAACGCAATATTTTGCAATAATGACTCGCTGATATTCTTTATACTCTTCAGCTAACTGCTGATGTATTGACATTTTGTTCTCCTCAACAGCACCTTGTGCAGGTAAGCACTATCACGGTGCGAAGGTTATATTTACTGCTGGCTCAAACTACTCAGTTCCTAATGGTCATAATTTAGTCAATTTTTTATCGGCCTGTGACTTTATGTGCGTGAAGCTGTGATTTACGAATAGTCAAGAAAGTTGGAAGTGAACACAATCATTAGTAAGCACCACTTTTTCGACTGCACCTGCTGCCTGAAACCGAGGAAAGTATTTAAAGAAACACACTCGTACCTGCAGCAAAATGAATGATTGATGGCTACCGCTGTCCTTCCAAACAAAGTGATTCAGGATAACTAATAACTAATTATTAGCATTCTCTAATTATTAATTTTGAATTGCTGTTCAATTTACTTATAATTTCACATCCATGACACTATGCTCTATAATAGTTAGGGAACACTGAACTGAGGTTATCGCCAGTGATCACTAATCACTTTTTATTGTCATGTAGCAATGGTAGCAGAAATAATGCTCATTCAATGACATTTTGATAAATATCGATGACTATGTGCAGATAGATATCGATGACTGATATCGATGATATCAGTCATCGTGTGATCATCAGTCATCGCGTGATCAGTCATCAGTTTGATAGATATCGATGATAGATATAGATGACTATGTGTTCAAGAATCTGAACCTGGCAACGTTTAACACTAGAACGTTATCTAATGAGGCGAGTCTAGCAGTGCTATTGGAGGAATTAGCGGCCAGTAAATGGGATATAATAGGGCTCAGTCAGGTTAGGAGGGCAAAAGAAGCATATACAGTGCTAAAAAGCGGGCGCGTCCTGTGCTACCAAGGCTTAGCAGAGAGACGAGAACTAGGAGTCGGATTCCTGATACATAAGGATATAGCTGGTAACATACAAGAATTCTATAGCATTAATGAGAGGGTGGCAGTTGTTGTGAAACTTAAAAGAGGTACAAATCGAAGGTCGTACAGGTCTACGCACTTACATCCAGTCATGATGACCAGGAAGTGGAAAGCTTCTATTAAGACGTGGAATCGGCGATGGGTAAAGTCAAAACAAAATACACTATACTGATGGGCCACCTAAATGCCGGGGTAGGCAAGAATCAGGCTTGAGACAAGTCAGTGGGGGAATATGGCATATGTTCTAGGAATAGCAAGGGAGAGTTATTAGTAGAGTTTGCAGAGAGTAATAATATGGGGATAATGAATACCTTCTTCCGCAAGCAGGATAGCCGAAAGGGGACATGGAGGAGCCCGAATGCCGCGACTAGAAATGAAATAGACATACTATGCCCTAACCCTGGCATCATACAAGATGTGGACGTGCAACGACAATCTTATGGGCATCATGAAGGAGTGTGCAACAGAAGTCGGTGGTAACTGCGTTAGACAGGATACCAGTAAGGTATCGCAGGAGACGAAAGATCTGATTAAAAAATGCCAATGTATGAAAGTCTCTAACCCTACAGCAGGAATAGAACTGGCAGAACTTTCGAAGCTAATCAACAAGCATAAGGCAGCTGACATAAGGAAGTATAATATGGATAGAATTGAACATGCTCTCAGGAACGTAGGAAGCCTAAAAGCAGTGAAGAAGAAACTAGGAATTGGCAAGAATCAGATTTAGGCGTTAAGAGACAAAGCCGGCAATATCATTACTAATATGGATGAGATAATTCAAGTGGCTGAGGAGTTCTATAGAGATTTATACAGTACCAGTGGAACCCACAACGATAATGGAAGAGAGAATAGTCTAGAGGAATTTGACATCCCACCAGAAATGCCGGAAGAACTAAAGAAAGCCTTGGGAGCTATGCAAAGGGGGAAGGCAGCTGGGGAGGCTCAGGTAACAGCAGATTTGTCGAAGGACGGTGGGCTGATTGTTCTAGAAAAACTGGCCACCCTGTATTCACATTGCCTCATGACCTTGAGCGTACTGGAATCTTGGAAGAACGCGAGCATAATCTTAATTCATAAGAAAGGGGACGCCAAAGACTTGAAAAATAGTAGACCGATCAGCCTACTGTCCGTTGCCTACAAATTATTTACTACGGTAATCACGAATAGAATCAGGAACACCTTAGACTTCTGTCAACCAAAGGTCCAGGCTGGATTTCATAAAGGCTACTCAACAATAGACCATATCCACACTATCAATGAGGTGATAGAGAAATGTGTGGAATATTTCCAACCCTTATATATAGCTTTCAATGATTACGAGAAAGCGTTTGATTAAGTCGAAACCTCAGCAGTCATGCAGGCACTACGGAATCAGGGTGTAAATGACCCATATGTAAAAATATTGAAAAATATCTATAGTGGCTCCACAGCCACCGTAGTCCTTCATAAAGAAAGCAACAAAATCCCAATAAAGAACGGTTTCAGGCAGGGAGATACGATCTCTCCAGTGCTATTAGCAGCGTGTTTGCAGGAGGTATTCAGAGACGTGGATTGGGAGGAATTGGGGATAAGAGTTAATGGAGAATATCTTAGTAACTTGTTATTCGCTGATGATATTGTCGCGTAAACCCTGCTGGAGTATGCAAGCTGAATGAAGATACAGGCGGTTGCACTTTACGAAAACGTGAGCGGCGACGCGCGATGCCGAGACGAAATTTGTTCTCCTCTTCTTCAGTCCCTTGCTGCGCTACACCATGTGGCATTGTCCCTTATTCAAAAAAAAAGGAAAGCATACATAGGCTTGACCTGAGAGCGCCGAGATGGTCTAGGACGAACACATAGGCTATAGTCACAACCACTGTGGTATGCGATATAGTCACAAGGCACTGATGGAAGAGCAACAACAAAAACTAACCGAAGCGGCTGAAAACGTCGAATATTAGGGGCTATAGTACGGTTTCAACCGCACAACGTGCACAATCTCAGATTGCGGTTGTCGACGTCGGGGATGCTGGCTTCCGTCGGGGAGGACTTCGTAATTCACGTCACTAATTCGCTGCAAAACTCTGTAAGGTCCGAAGTAGCGACTCAAAAGCTTCTCGGATAGTCCTTTTCGGCGCACGGGAGTCCAGACCAAAACTTGATCACCAGGTTTAGAACTCGACATGTCGATGGCGGAGATTGTAACGATGCGCGTCGATGCTCTGTTGTTGCTTTATGTGCACTTGGGCAAGCTGACGGACTTCACGCGTTGCACGAAAAGTTCGGTATCTTGGGCGAGGTCGAGATGATCGATGTTGTCGCACGGCAACATTGCTTCTAACATAGTCGGCACTTCACGGCCGTAAACGAGGTAAAACGGCGTGAAGCGTGTTGTTTCCTGCGCAGCAGTATTATAGGCAAACGTTACGTAAGGGAATATCTCGTCCCATGTCTTGTGCTGTACGTCTACGCACATAGACAGCATTTCAGTCATCGTTTTGTTCAGTCGTTCGGTCAAGCCATTTGTCTGCGGATGATAGGCAGTTGTCCTTCGATGGGTCGTGCAGCTGAGTTTAAAAACGTATTCAGTGAGCTGTGCGGTAAATGCTTTGCCTCGGTCTGTGATGACATGCGATGGGGCGCCATGCCGTTGAACGATGCTCTGTATGAAAAACTGGGCAACCTCGGAAGCTGTGCCTCAAGACAGCGCCTTTGTCTCAGCATACCGCGTTAAAGAGTCCGTGGCGACAATTATCCACCTGTTGCCCAAAGATGACAGTGGAAACGGGCCCAGAAGATCCATGCCGACCTGGTCGAGAGGTTTTCCAGGTGGGTCAATCGGATTCAGCAATCCCGCAGGCTTCACAGCTGGCGAATTTCGGCGCTGGCATTCACGGCAGGCTTGGACGTACCGCTTAACACACTCGGCAAGTTGCGGCCAGTAGTAGGATTTGCGCACTCCATCAAGCGTTCGCGTAAAACCAAAATGGCCAGACGGAGGCTCGTCATGACAGGCGAACAAAACTTCGGCACGGAGGTCGGCTGGAACGACCAAAAGGTAGGTCTTGTTGGTGGCAGCGGAGTTCTTATTGTGCTAGACGCCATGTCGTAAACAAAAAGACGACAATCCTGGAGCGATATGCCGGGGTATTGATGGGTTTCGTCCTTCCAGATGTTCGAATGTAGGCCGTAGTGCGTCGTCTGCGCGCTGCCGTGTGGACAAATCAGTAACGCTTACGGCCCCAAGGAAAGTGCCGTCGTCCTCAATGTCGTGGTCGGTAGTGACGATAGGGGTGCGCGAAAGTGCGTCAGCGTCTTCGTGTATGCGGCCCGACTTGTACACGATGGTCACGTCGTACTCCTGCAAACGTAGACTCCACCGTGCCAGTCGTCCAGAAGCGTCCCGGAGATTCGCAAGCCAGCATAACGAGTGATGATCAGTTACAACTTTGAATGGGCGGCCGTAAAAGTAAGGTCGATATTTGGCCAGCTTCGCCGCAGTGGTAGCACAGCGGTCGCCGATCGGGTGCTCGCCAAACCCCTGATTTCCTCGCGGGTGTTCGGCGATCGTCGAAGTACGGTAGCGGAGTTGTCGGAGCGGCTTGCGCCAATTGCAACGCGACTGGCGGCGCCACATACGTAGGTGCGAAAGCTTGGACGGGGCTCAGTAATGTTTCTGCGGAAGTCTTGCGCCGGGATTCTCTTGGCAGAGGTGGCGCTTCACTGGTGGAAAGAGATGCCTGCAGTGCCTGCTGTACTTCGTTGCGTACGACGCTGGCGAGGGAGCTGACTGGAGATGGCGACGTACCGCGGTGCTTCTGCAGCTCGTCGCGAACCAGTGAGCGAATCAACTGGCAAAGCAAGGCGATGTTGCACCCGAAGCCTACCGGCGTATCCAGAGTGCAGGCAGCATTTACTTGTTGGTTGTACAAGTTCAACCATTGCTGAAGGGTCTTCACCATCGCGGTGGCTTCGGTGAGGAACTCCGAAACAGTCTTGGGCGTATTCCGAACAAGACCGCCAAAGAGCTGCTCCAAAGAGGTGACGCACGTTCTTCTCTTCCGACATGCTCGGATCGGCACGCTGATAGAGACGCGTCATGTCCTCCACGTACGTGCGTCGTGACGCTCTCTTTGGGCATTTGAAGGCGTGACGGAAGGGCCCGCTCCCCTTTTTACCGGTGATCTGGGCTGGAGTAAGTCTCCTGTACCTTGCGCTGGAACTCAGGCCAGGATGACAAGGCACTTTCGCGGTTCATAAACCACGTGCAAGCACCATCCTGGAGGCTGAAGTAGACGTTCCTAAGTTTGGTGTCGTTGTCCCACTCGTTAAACGCAGCCACGCGCTCGAACTCCGCCTGCCAGTCTTCCACGTTTTCAAATGTGTCGCCATGAAAAGCCGTCGGCACTTGGGGGTTCAGCAGCGTGAGGTAAGTCGGTGTCACCCGTTCCGTAGAAGTCGCAGTGGTCGCAGTCATCACTTTTTCCTGGAGGTTTCCAAATTCTGGGGCGAGGCCTCGGATTCGCGGGCTTGTGCGGTGGACTGGGGTCAGCTCCAACTGTGGGGCGAGGTTCTTGTTGCCCAGTGGGGTCTCCTGCGTAAGTTGAGCGTACCCAGCAAGCTCCACCAAATTGTCGCGTATACCCTACTGGAGTATACAAGCTGAATGAAGATACAGACGGTTGCACTTTACGAAAACGTAAGCGGCGACGCGCGATGCCGAGACGAACCTCGTTCCCCTCTTCTTCAGTCCCTTGCCGCGCCACACCATGCGGCAATACTGCCTTGCTTAGTAACTGAGGGGACCAATTGCAATGCATGCTCTCTGACCTGGAGAGGCAAAGCAGAACGTACCAGGCAGCACACCAGCAATGGTCCAAGAGTGACCTAATGCTGGCAGAAATTGGTACCAATATTAGGCCAATGTTGGCAAAGTGCAACCCAATCCAATGCTGGCCCAGCGTTAAAGCCAAGATTCGACCAATGCTATGCCAATGCAGCAGCCATCGTGCTGGCAGCGTTGGACCAGTGTTGAGCCATAACTTTGCCGTTATTATTGCCAGCTTTGAGCCAATGTAGCAGCCATTGTGCTGCCAGTGTAGGACCAGTGCTGAGCCATATCGTTGCCATTATTAATGCCAACTTTGAGCCAATGCCCTTTTTATTATGAATATTTCAGATACGCTGGCTCTAGAGCACGCATCCATTCTTACCGCAAACATTTTGCTAGCTGCATTTTTATAGAAATTGTCCCCACACCGTCTTCCTCTATAGTAGCTAGGAAAGCTCGACAAAAGGATACTATGTAAAGAAGCAGAAGTCCTCTATACTTGCAAATAATAATTAAAGATTACTGAAATTGACATTTATGACAGTTTATTCGCAAATGAATTTTCGCGAACAGGCATTTTCCGCGAACCTAGATGGGTGACGGTCGGTTATCTTCAAACAGTTTATTTACAGGCACTGCCCTCAAGATAGAAATTGGGCGAGGTGCCGAGGACGGTGGGCTGGCCAGGGGTTTCAGGGCGGCGAGCTGACGTCGGTAGGCAGGTTGGTCAGTGCTTGGTTGACGGCGGGCTGGTCAGGCCCCTGATGAACGCTGTGGTTTCGTTGAATTTGCTACCACTTCCCATAGCAACTTCACCATTACTTGGAGGATATGCTTGCACTGTAAAATAAAAAGAAATATTATCAGAGATGTTGGTATGACAAATGTGTGTGGCAATGTTATATTTGAAAAATCGCCATACCTCAAGAATAATATACGTTTGAGCAGAGAGTTCGAAGGGGTGAATCAAGAAACTTTATTGCAAGAGATTTGTCAGGTAACACTTTTCTAATATTTCGACATATATGGCATATTTCGTAGAAAGTGTAACAGAGAAGACTTAGAACAAACATAAAATTCGCAGGATCCGTCCGCCTTGTTTACACCCCACAGCTAGTGTGCCTAGAACTTTATAATAAAAAATTGCAGCATAACCTGCTACAGCACAAGAAGCCTAGCTTCAGACCATCTAGATACAATGCGGCTTTCGTGTGAAATTTTTAATGTGGAATCCGAGAAGTTCCGCCAGCAAACACTTTTAAAATAGCCATTTATTATACGAAAAGAAAGAAATACTGCCAGCTGGAAATGATGCTTGACCTAGAACAGTGAGAACAAGCGCGGTTCCTCGGTATGACTAGCAGGATCAGGCAGCGCGCATGGCTTGATAAAATCGGAGTCCTGAAATTTGGGTGAAATTAAGAGATTTACACGTGTTCTACTCCGAGCACTATCCAGAGGCTGCGAATAAAAATAGCTGTGTAATTACAGGCACTCTACATTAGCTAGGGATGTTTCAGTAATATATATACCGCGTGATATTGCTTGGGTGATATTGCTCCTTGTAAAACTTATAACGTGCGCAAAACAAATGCACTCACTATTGTAAGATCCATGCTTCTGTGTATCCGAGTTCATCCCACTTCGAAGACGGTGGCCACCAGCGGCGACTTTTTGCTAGTTGTTGTTTCGCCTATATTAATTTTAACATTCATGGAGTGCATAGAAGGAAAGGGTAAAAGGAAAGGGTGAATGAATAAAACGGCGTAAACGCCACACTTTCCCCCTCTGGACCTAACCAGACCGCGTTCTTTGGGCGGCAGCGACCCAGTGAGGTAAAGAGGACAATAGTGACCCCGCCGCATTCCCCCCTGCTTGCGAGAGCAGCTAATTCGACACAGCAGCTTGTAGCTGTCTGAGCGCTTGACTGATAGCATTGACCAGGCTCACGTGGGTGCGTGGGGGAGAGGCAAGTGGGGCTGAAGGAAGGAAAGTTCGCCGAAAAAAAAAAAATCCGGAATGCTCCGTGCCAAATACAGGCAAATACTAGAGGTTGTTGACACCGAAAAGCCCAAACGTGCAATTAATTTTTCTTTCTCTCAGGGGCATTCATACAAGAAGCTTATTACCCATGCACGAACAAACAAATATATTGGAATAGGAGCATGATGATTATGTCACCGCAACATGCCATGCAAGCTAAACAAACAAAGTTTCACTAATACATATGCGCTCCATCTCGATGCAATATAAAGTGGTTCCATCAGCTCTGTGGCACTGTAATTCTCGATTCTCCTCAGAATCCTGATCCTCCAAAGCCGTGGAGCGTACATGCAAAATATACAATGCGCAGGCAAATGTGCATTGTATACGCAATATATGTATACGCAAATGCGCAATACCGTTGATTCTTATGGAAAGCTCATGTTCCCATGCACGATCAATAAAGCAGCGGCTAGTTTGCCCGTTATGTGACTTCCCCTGCTTGCTACGTTGTGCACTGGCTTTTCTCTTTAGGGGGCGCATTTTGGGGAAGGCGAAGTGCAAAATGACCCTGTACCATGCATGGAGTTGACATGGGAGAACCACAGGTGGTTCCACAGGTGTCGCAGCTTGCAAACATATTTCTGGTTCCTGCGCAGTGTGCCTGTGACCAGTGCGTTAGTTTTCAAAACATGTTGTTCAATCTCAGCAAGTCGTAGAGCACTAAAAACTGGCAAGGTAAACATTGGCTTATTACGGGCCAATGTTCTCCAATGAAAGCCAACTAGTAACCCGTAATGGCAAGTCCGTACTAAAGTCGGACCAATAATTCCCGCCTTGTTGAACGGCGGTGCCAATATTGTTTACTGACTGTGTAATGTGGGCCAACGTTGGATCTCTATCAGAATAGCACAGCCAATATTGTTTACTGACTATGTAATGTTGGCCAACGTTGGATCTCTATCAGAATGGCACGGCCAATATTCGCGCCACGCTGTTAACCTTAGGCCATCATTGGGCCAGGAATCAGAATGGCACTGCCAATATTGGAACTACGCTGTTAATCTTAGGCCGTCATTGGGCCAAGAACTGCAATACGTTTCCAACGTTGGCCCGACCTAACGTGCTGCCTGCGCGCGCGCGTGGGTGTAAAAATTAATCTGCAGAAAACTAATGTTTAACAGTCTCGGAAGAGAACATCAGTTTACGGTAGGTAGCGAGACACTGGAAGTGGTAAGGGAATACATCTACTTAGGGAGGTAGTGACGGCGGATCCGGATCACGAGACGGAAATAATCAGACGAATAAGAATGTGCTGGGGTGCGTTTGGCAGGCATTCTCAGATCATGAACAGTAGGCTGCCATTATCCCTTAAAAGAAAAGTGTATAATCAGCTGTGTCTTACCAGTACTCACCTAAGTGGCAAAAACCTGGAGGTTTACGAAAAGGTTTCTACTTAAAATGAGGACGACGCAACGAGCTATGGAAATAATAATGATGGGTGTAACGTTAAGCGATAAGATAAGAGCAGATTGGGTGAGGGGACAAACGCGAGTTAAGGACATCTTGGTTGAAATCAAGAAAAAGAAATGGGCAGGGCATGTAATAAGGAGGGAAGATAACCAACGGTCATTAAGGGTTACGGACTGTTTCCAAGAGAAGGGAAGGGTAGCAAGGGGCGGCCGAAGGTTAGGTAGGCGGATGAGATTAAGAATTTTGCAGGGACAACATGGCCACAATTAGCACATGACCGGGGTAGTTGGAGAAGTATGGGAGAAACCTTTGTCCTGCAGTGGGCGTAACCAGGCTGATGATGATGTGTACGATTGACGGCTACCGCTGTCATACCAAACAAAATGGTTCGGGATCACTTGTGACAAATTCCTAGCATCTTCTAGTTATTAAACTTGAATTGTAATTTCACTCATTTTAAAATTTGGTGCCCATAAGTTTATGCTTTAGGAAAATGAGAAAACACCGTATGGAGCGTATCACTAGTGATGACTAATCACTGTGCATTATTAGTTACCAACGGTAGAGAAAAATGCTTATGTAATGACATTTTGATAGATGCTAATCATAATGTGCACGAGGGATGGCTGCCACTGTAATAAATAAATATGTCATCTATGATCACTAGTGACTATATTTTTGCATCTATTAGTTATGATAATTGAATCGTTGATTAAAAGGGTCTTTTGTTTGACATCCACGATGCTATGATGCACACAAATGCAAGAGTACTGAACTGAGCTTATCACTAGTGGTCATTATTAAATCTCCGATATCAATTAGGGATGTTGACTGAATAAAACTCGTTTATTGACACCTTTATTTCTGCCATTGAAGACGTGCACGAATGATGGCTGCAACTGTCACACTACACAGAGTGATTCATCATAAAACTCGTTTATTGACACCTTTATTTCTGCCATTGAAGACGTGATTCATCATCTAGTGATGATGAATCACTCTGTGTAGTGTGACAGTTGCAGCCATCATTCGTGCACGTCTTCAATGGCAGAAATAAAGGTGTCAATAAACGAGTTTTATTCAGTCAACATCCCTAATTGATATCGGATATACTCAATCTTAACATCTCGTAGTTATTATGGTTATTGAATCGCCATCTCAATGGCGTTTCATTTGATATCCATGACGGTATTCTGCATGAAAGTAGGAGAACATTCCAGTGAGTGCATCACCAGTGATCACTAATGATTCGGCATTAACAGTTAACAATGGTAACAAAAATTTGTTCATGTTCTTACAGCTGGATCGATACCAATGACAGCATTCACAAGTGAAAGCTCTCACTGTGACAGTAAAATAAGTGAATAATATTCACTAGTGACTTAAGTATACGGCTTTATAATAGGTGTTTGATTAGAGGCTACAGATATTGTGGCAAAATAGTTAATCGTATTGGCTAGTGACCGAAGCCTACCAGTGCCTAGTGATTATCATTGGATCATTCGTTATTGTTCTTTTTGATAGCCATGACAAAATAATATATGTGTCAATAACTCTCTTAACTCTCCCATGCGGACATTTCCTCTCAATTAATTGCGAGTATTGTCGCTTGTGTCGCTATCGTCACAAAGAAGAGAAAAAGAACTCCAAAAATTGTCGTTAGTCATGTGGCAAGAAAGCTACTGGTCCCTCACCTGGTCCTCTTATTTTGAAAGTATATTGACGCTTAACATTTTTACAAAATTTCGCTTGCCTTGAAATTCAAACGTTCTTGAATTGTGTTATGCTTGGATTAAATTGACTAATGTTCGTATTATTTCGGCTGGTGTTTGGATTACATCCAGTTGTTCTTGATTACATTGAGTAGCGCTTGTTTTAAATTGACGGGCCTCATAATAAATTGATTTGCCTTGGATTGAGTGGCAGAACCTGTAGTTTTAAGTGAAGTAGGGTTTCTTCGAGTGCCAGTTTCTGCAAAAGAGGAAAAATTACGACCAAGATATTTTAGTGTAGAATTAGCATTGATGGTGAAATAACTAAGACGCATATTCCCTGACAGATCATCAGTTATATAAAACTGAAGGCATTTCTGGGCGTTAGCTGATAATGGCGAAGTGTCATTCAATAAGCAGTCAAATCTCGATGTAAAAAACTTTCTGTAACGAAATTCTCAATATAATGAAGTATTTAACTTCATTACCTCTTATCCATAGAACGCCATGTATTTAGAACCTCAATATAATCAAGTGTGTTTGCTTGGGCTTTCAATGTAACAAAATTTCATACCACCAGAAAGGAATGCCGAGACAATAAATGGAAAATTCCCCCGACCCAGATGGTCAGGTGAATGTATTACAAGTGGCCGCTTGCCAACGTACCTCTCAACCTCTCAAATCGTACCTCTCAAATCGTGCGCAGCATGACAAGAGCGATGGCTGAAGTGGAGCTGCATCGTGTTCTGTATAAAGCCCAAGTGTGAAAAGATCCCATCGCGCCCCACGCACTGTGTGCTTTAGGTGCGAGTGAAAGTGTGCAAGGGTAAGACAAGAAAGATGGTGGCTTCATGAGTGCCCCTTCCCACGCGATGCAAAGGAGAACGGGGGTGGAGTGAGCTCGTGGGAACGCGATCAAGTGCGCAAGGGGATCTCGATTTCTGGCGTGCATCTTGGCTGCAGCTGGGCATGGCTGTAAGCGTGGCTGAGCAAATACGCAGCTGTGCACCCTGCTTTAGAGGTAATCTGCTGCATTTACAAAAAGTAGGTGTGCTGAGATGCCTTGGCAGAATGTGAGCTGTCTTACCGCACGTTTAGTATTGGAGGTTGTGTAATCTCGATTTTCGGTAACCTGTTGGAACGAGGAGCAGACGAAGCATTCGCTCCCTGCTGCCTTTCCAGATAGCGCCGTTCCAGTGACGGCGACGCTATCAGCCCCGCGGGCGGAGTACACGCGAAAGCATAGCTGGCTTCGCTTAATTCGTGGTGCTGAGACGATGTCGTCGACAACGTGGCATGAAAGTGTATCATTCATCGCCGACTCCCAAATTTGTTAGAAGGAATTGGTTTCTCATTGTAATTTGCTTTTTCTATTGCCCGATAACTTGGAAATTCTTGCAGCCCTTTTCCATGTAGAAAATTAGATCAGTGCACTTATTTGCACAAAAGGTCAAATTTCAATAGAACAAAATTTCGCAATAATGAAGCAAATTGTCGATTTTACAGACTTCGTTATATCGAGGTTTAACTGTACATCTGTACTTATTGCCACTTTTTACAGTATGTTATATGCACATAGGTCTACACTTCTCAGCATTAAGTTTCATTCTCTGCTTGTTACCCCAAGGTGACACGTCGTGGGGATTCCCTTGCCACATTTATGGATCACCAGGGTTAGTAACCATGCGATATATTACTGGTTCATGTAATTCTTGCAACAACTTCTTTATTTTTCTTGGCACAAGATCAAACAACGGCTGTGCTTTGCTTTCCCTATGCAAGTCCGGTTTCGAACTTCTTCAAACAAGCATCGAACAACCGCTGCTTGTAATTGCGGTGTGATCAATGAAGAAACGGCAGATCAACTCTAAGGCGGCATAGCAGGTGCTGGCCTATCAATGCGATCCGCAGCATTGTTGGACTATTGCCATAGCAACGCCCAATCATAAGGCTTCTCTCAGAGTGCTGCTGTGATGACCCATTAGAAAGACCGATTGCAATGAAAACTTCGTCAAACTGGCCTCTGATGCTTTTTTTTTTTGTATGTTATGTGTGTGTTTGTGCTCTTTCCATGCGGCCATCATAAGCAAGAAGTGTGGGAATAATTAGGTGGAACATTTCAAACGATACCAAGATGGCGGGTGATGAGCAGCGGGAACGACTAAAGATGGCTCTGTGAACTCTATCGTTTCTGCACGATTATCGATTCATTTTTGTAGTCCATGCTGACATAACTTCTTTTAAATGCTTAGAGTGTGCTTTCAGCTAAATCATTTTGATACAGCGTAAATTGAGCATTGCAGATGCCGAGATATATGGTTCCAAAAAAATGACTGAGCACCTGCTGAGCTTGGGCATCCACACAGTGATGCTGCCGCTCCACCGATTGCACTGAACCTTCCCCCATCCTGCTGCATTTCAACAGAATATGAGAAATCTGAGCTCACCGAAAGTATTGCTTTGGTTTTTGAAAATGGAACTTGGTTTTCAAACACTGTTTTTCTGCACCATTGAAAACCACATGGCGAACCAGCAGCTGCGTTAACTTTGTAGTAGATCGAGTTAAGACTGACTCAGTTGAGTCTGGATCGTACCGCTCTGTCATCCGTGGACTGTTGTCTATTTTGGATGCCTTCCACCCCTATGCCTGTGGGCTGCTTAGGCAACGGGACAGCGTGGTATTTAATGCAGCAGCAAGCGATCATGCTAGTACCAAGCAAGACCCTGCATTCCTTTTCTTTATGACTAATTTAAGATGGCAATTAATGTTTTAGACACTCTATAGTGTTTTGTTTGATATTTCCAACATAATGCACACATCGTCGCGGACGTGGTTTTCTGCGAGCAATTTTTATATTATTCGATTTGTCCCTTATCCCTCCTTTTTGATGGCGACGTGATTGCACGGCTTTAAAAATGACGTACGGTGGCTGCTAAGATATTGGTCCACTCTGCACCAAACAGTAACTATCGACGCAGGATACTGACAAAAGTGTCGCTGAATAAGCCTAAGTTTAAGCTGCCTGCATCGTATGGCCATAACGAAAATTCATTGCCTGCTGACGTGGTGGTGGCCATGCTGCATGTTTTCGCGGCTAAGTGGGCTCAAGTGTGTTGATACCATTTAACCACCTTGGTGATTGCTTTTGAGATCACACACCAATCTTTTCACCAGAGTCCGAGATTAGGTCCACGGACGACATGCTGGCAGCTGTGGGTGCTTTCATGGAACTGAACTTGTGCATCAGAGCCTAATCAGGCGGCGTTGCAGAGTCAAAGGTCGTGCACATATACCTAGATTTTGTGATGGTGTGTGACATGCATCGAGCTGCGATACAAACGAAAGTGAACTACCTCCTCGGTGTCCATCATTGTATTATTTCAGGCATGCAATATGTCTGTCGAGCACACCACAGGGCAAAATTAAGTAAATATTTCATACTGCTTGTGCTGTAATAGCGCCGAAATTATTTTCCACATTAAAGTTGGCATTTATATGGAAAGTCTTGTGGTCAAATCCAAACCAAAAATTATGCCATTGCTACAATGTACCATCCGCCTAACGGTAGCTTGTCAAAATTCATTGATTATCTTGAAACGTTTCGTAACTATGTAATTGAACATAAGCTAACGCTTATTTTAGGTGGTGACCACAATATTGATATTCTGAATGTGTCTCTATCCCAAAAGTTTCACTCAGTGTTAGATTCGAATAGATTCCATGATATTACTAATAGCCCTACCCATGTTACCGCCAATCATAGTACCTTAATTGATTCATTCATAACAAACCTAGATCCTAGCGACACTATGGGTGGTGTTCTTGCCTCACAAGTTAGCGATCGCTTGCCAATTTTGTTTTTGTTAAGACCCCCTACCAAGACACTAAAAAACTTTCTTGCGTAGATCGAAAAATACAGAACATTAATCAACATACACTCGACATTTTAGAAATAAGTCCGTAAATATTGCCTAGGAAGTCGTCTATGACTCGAAAACATGCGATGAAGCCTATGATAATTTTCTGTGCCTGTTTCAGAAAGCGTACTTTGAATCATTTCCGCTTATCCTTATTAGGAAGTCAGCACGATCACGTAAACCTTGGATCACGTAATACTTGGATAATTAATTACTGCCTCAAACTAATCAAAAAAAAGAATAAGCTTTTCAACTAATTTTTAACCACACGCAGCCTTGAGGACTGGGAACTATTTCGCAAACAAAAACACAACCAATACATTCCTACGTAATGTGAAACGCTCATACCTGCAGAATATTTTTTTCTCTAGAGAACCGTTATAAGTCTGAAGCCATGTGAAAAAAATAATGACCTTTTTAATGACCAATGTAAATCAATATATCACTGAATTAAAATTAAACGATCAATTAGTACAGGGTACTAAACTGGCACAAGCTTTTAATGACTTCTTTCTGAATCTAAGGAAAAGCTCCCAAAATTTTGATGCAACCTATATGGTTAAAAAAAAACCCTAAGAGCCTTTTTCTAAACCCGACGAGCGAATGTGAAGCTTTCGCAACCCTTTGTTGACTTAGAAATCGCACACCTTGGGACATAGATAATTTGCAAATAAAACCTGTAAAATACGTACTCAATTTAATTGCACTGATACTCACTCTTAAATACAATCTAGCCCTCATAACCGGAACTTTAAAAAATGCAAATAATAAAGATAACTCTAATGTTTAAAAGCGGAGAGAAAAACAACCTTGCCAAATACTGACCGATTTTTCTTCTACCGCTGTTCTCTAAAGGTCTGGAGGAACTGTTACATTCTACGATTTCTTCTTTCGTAGATAAATTCAATTTGATGAGTGAATGTCAGTTTGGTTATTGCAAAGGTCGATCGACGGAGCATGCTCTTTTAAGACAAAAAGAAATTATTCTAAAAGCATTTGAGGAAAAACAGTTTGTTACTGGAATATGTGTACATCTTTCAAAAGCATTTGACAGTTTGAACCATGACACATTATTAGTAAAATTTGAACTTTGCGGGATAAGAGGAGTACCTTTAAAACTTTTAACCTCATATTTTAAATACCAGAAACAGTGCATTTCTATCATTGGCAGCCTGTCCCCTCTGAAATTGATAAATGTCTGAAAAGTATTAAGCATTTCATTATGGGCATTTCTTTTCATGCATACAACCCTGCAATTCTCTGTATTCTCTGTATTTTTTTCTTTTTCCTACAGAGAATATGTGAAATAGTAATCCGTGCCTCAAATTTTGATGTTGAAATGTATGCTGTTTTGTTTTTAACGCTTCTTGTGCTCATATTATGTTTGAAATGTTAGTCACTGGTTTAGCGTACTGTATGCCTTGTAAAGGGAGTCCGAACCTCTGTCAAGTGAATTCACTTTCACTTTTTAATTCGGACTTTTCCCCATTCAATGTGGAAATCAATCCAATTCAACAAGAGCCACCCTAGTATTCGTGCGACCCAGACGCTCATCACCGCTCACTTCCTTTGACCTAGCATCAATGCAGACGTCTGTTATTAGGCGCAAACCTGCCTTGAATCCCAGCATGTTAAATTTCACTGCCATACCGTCACGTCTAATTCCCCATTTAAGCCTCCAGATGCAAGGTTTTCCCATGTCCACCTCCACATTGTCGGCTGTCTCCCGTCATCATGTGGGGCCTGTTACCTGCTCACATGTTTGAATCACTTCACCCGGTTTCCAGAGGCGTTTCCCATTACAGACACTACGGCAGAGACAGTTATAGACAGTGATAACGTGCGTCCACCGCTCATCTTGGCCTACAACGGACATTCCTCACAGCGTGTGCTGCACGATATCAAAATAAAGAGAACAGTTCATAACCCAACGCTGCTGGAACTGGACCTTCCTTGCATCAGCTCCCACATGCTGAAGACGACAAGATACCTTTTGGACATGCGCACAGTCTGTACTCTGGGACACGAGCCCCTTGCGGGAAACATTGAGGCGTGTGAAACTCTCCAGGGTGACCTGCTTGATGTCCATGCCGCAGAGGACCAAGATGGAGGCGTACCAAGACAATGCAGCGAAATCGTGGTGCATTACAAATTTGGCAGAAGAATGTACCTTCCACTGCACCACAAATTGATGATAGAGGAGGACATAGCATGGAGAAGGCTGTGAACATATCTGTTTATACACAGGACACTGTTTCATGCGACATAGCCACCATGCTACGACCACGTGTGCAAAAAATGCTCAGCACCATGCTCGCTCTACTACATCGTATTGCAGCGCACACACGTGACATTGCCTCCCCTCCCCCAACCCTCTGCCCCAGACCAGTGGGAGGACCTGCTGACCTGCTTGTGCCCTGAAGACGAGCTTCGAGTGGTACACAGAGTGCGACGGGCAGCGAGAAACCATGGCATCCTAGCTGGACTGAAGGTGCCACCCACCTGGGGATGACCACTGTCGCCTGCTCTTAAAAAAAAGTTTATTACACGTGACGATGCACGACAGAGAAATTAGAGAACCTACAAACTGAATGTGTGCGAATCTTTGCCTTACTCTGTGCCATAACTTGAGGGTCACACTTCTATTTTGTCTCACTGATGCCTTACTGTGCACATTTCGCACAGCAAACGAAACTATCTGCCACTTTTTCTGCCTGGTTCCAATACACAATTGTGCTCTTTCATTCACTTACGTCTGCTTCATTGCCCGTGACTGTCGCCCTGACTATACCATTAATCAGGCGTTCTTGCACACATCTTGCGAAATCGTGAGCTGCACAAAACAAGACAAACAGCTTGCTCTTAGCAGAGCCGCCAAGTGGTCCATCGAGTTATGAACTCCTTGCGGGCAAGCAAACGCGTTGAGACGCTTGGCGCGTTAGAAACCAAACGAAAGCTTGCACAGACAAGGAAAGCGTGTAGAAAAAGATTTCACCAAAGGGTGCGCATTCAACCATTTAAGCTGTCTGAAGCGCCGCTGCCGCATTGCCACTCCTATTTATTCAGCTTCACCCCAATAAGGCTCTGATATGCGCCGAAGCATGTGCATAGCAATACAGTAAAGCATATAAAAGTCATGGTACAAGCACCGAGATGTCTAAAAACTGTACTGGCAGCAATTCAGAGGCGTTTCTGACATTGCTGTGGCGATTTGTGGCCTTCCCGACTGTTGCATTTTCCCGGTTGTTACTTTTTTTCGTCTGTAGAAACGTATCACTGGGGTTCTACTGTATTACAGCAAAGTAAAAAAAAACTAGTCATTTCATTATATCTGATGGAGGTAAAATAACTGGAATTAGGATTCTAAATGTGTCTGCAGTAACTTCCGTGGCATTCTGGTGCATCAGGGAAATAACTGCCAACCTATGAATATTGAAATGCATAAAAATTCTGCTGTTATGACAAAGGGGCGTGCTCCAGAGGTGAAAGCAAACAGCTTATCAGAGGCAATGAATATTTATGGTGCTAAGCTCTTTTCTTTTCCGCAACCAGAAGTTTGCTACTTAGAGTGTCGAATACTCTAATTGTGACGCAGGAAATGTCGTGGAGCATTTTTTATCACAGTTCATTTATCTGAGAGATAGATAAAAGGAAGGTAGGGATTTTAACCAGTCAAGAGACCGGTTGGCCTCGCTGCGTCGGGGGAAGAGAGAAGCGTAATAGAAAGAAGAGAGAGAAAGAGTTGGGGATAGAGAGACATGGACGAACAGCACTACAGAGTCAAAGGCGCTCGCTTCTATCTGAAGTTGTTATTGTGTTTCTGAATTCCTTTGTCAGAAACAATAAGAGTTAACTGTGATAGCAATTGAATGGGGGCTTTGGGGTGAAGTACATGATGAATGTGGCCATAGCCATAGCAAATTAATCTTTTTTTTATTGAAGTAATGTTCATGTGGGGGATAAATTCTGTAATGCTGCATTATTTCCACAATAACAGCTACACCCTGTTGTCATTTCCTGCTCAACTGCTCTGATCATATATAAGTCAAGCCAAGGTTATTTTTCTTGCCATTCCAGCTGCCATATTCATGTGGTGTTGCGTCATGTGAACATGCAACAAAATTTCAAGCACTCATTGGTGAACTATGGTTTGCAAAAATCAGGCACAAGGGCAGACCCAAGTGTAACTGGAAACTGACATTGTCAGTAATGGAAGTGCTGCGCGAATTGCGCTGTGAAAGAAATCCTGCTACATGCCGTGCCAAGATTGTCGTTTATCGCAGCCATAATGCCAGGCCTTAGCCAATATGCACCTGCTCCAAATTGGGAATATTTTGCGCCTGCGACAAGGCACAGCGCATCAAGCATCCAACCTTCGCTACTCACCCTCGTATGGTTTCCGTTACAGCTACAGCATCTAGGGTGCGTGGCCGCGATCTTATAGCACTTGGACATGATTCACAACTTCACGGTGGCGCCTACCGTGAAATTTCTCCTAGAGTGACGTATAATTGTCTTAGCAATTTTAATTATGTGATGTAATTATGGTGAAGCACTGAGTGAGGGGCACCTTCTCAATGCGCATTTCTCGCAGTCGCTTAGTTGTATATCGTCAAGCGCGTAAGACACATTATATTATGACTAGGCAGCCTCGACATGGAAAAAAGTTCGAAAACAGAACAAGGAAGTAGTCTTACTCTTTATTTAAATGCAGAAATAGCTGTGAAAAATTGCTTTTAAGTTGGCACTTACCTTAATCATCTTGTATGAAAACAAAAAAAATGGATCAAGTTGGAGAAAATATACTGGCATCTTAGCATATTAAATATTGAATGCATTGCTTGAGAAAGTACTAACTTACCTAGTGCTTCTTCTTTGCACTGGAGCAGTAAGTTAAGCCTCGAAAGCATTTTTTCCTGCTCCAAACTGCAATTTCTCCTGCTCCGAAAGTTGCTTCAAAAGGCTAACTGCCGCTTCCATCGCCGCTTACACTTGCCTCCCTTGTTTTTATCGAGCTGGTTATGTTTTGTTATGCCTGTTGTATATCATAGTATTTTGTTCTGTTGGATGACCCATGGGGCGCTGCACCGTATATATATAGGTCAGGATCAGGCTGTGAATTACTGGAAATACAGGCTTACGTAAGTTGAGATTGCGATGAGCCCCCGCTAAAAAAATACCATAGTTTTCCCATTATAACCCGCCAACACATACAATCTGCATCCCCTTCCAGAACAGCCCAGATAGAAAAAAAATGATATGCACACGTAAATAACCCACGGAAATAACTGCATAAAACCCTTGGATGTTTAGAAAAAGAGTATCCATTTGGGATAAATGACTTGTCCATGTATATTTAGCCAGTGATTCTGCTTTACTGTTTTTGGAGATAGAAGCTGGACCATTCAGCATGGCCTATCATGATCCAAGTTCTATTTTGCCAGTGTCATGTGCACTATTTGCAAACTGCTAAATGCAAAATTGCGACCCATGCAGAGGAAGACAATGACCAACAATGCAGGAGGGGAGAATGGAGCTCAAACACACAAGGGTAGAAAAATGGTGAGGGTCCCCAGGTCATAACAAAAGTGTGAGCAGTCGAGAACCTTGTCCTGAAGTGTTGCTTTGTGGCAGTGCATGCGGTGCTGCCATGGAGCCACACTTCAAATCGAAATTCCAGTAATCCACACCCTGATCCTGACCTTACTGTAAATTTTTTGCAATGTTTGGTGTGAGTTATAGGTGCAAAAATACGGCAATTCCTTTTTGGGTTCACTCTGCTCCTAGTGTTCTGAAATCACAAAATAGTGGCTAATGATCACTGAAACAGATAACGAATAGCACAAGAAGGTACTGTAGTGCTTGCAAAGGCAGCCACCGAGCATAGTCAGTGGTTCCAAATGAACGACAGACACACTAGTTTCACACCACGCCCAAATTAACCCTCGGTTGCAGCGAGGGTGTTTACACACACACCCGCACACACACACACACACACACACGCACACACAGATATATATATATATATATATATATATATATATATATATATATATATATATATATAACCCGCCGTGGTTGCTCAGTGGCTATGGTGTTGGGCTGCTGAGCACGTGGTCGCGGGATCGAATCCCGGCCTCGGCGGCCGCATTTCGATGGCGGCAAATATGCGAAAACACCCGTCTACTTAGATTTAGGTGCACGTTAAAGATCCCCAGGTGTTCGAAATTTCCGAAGCCCTCCACTACGGCGTGCCTCATAATCAGAAAGTTGTTTTGGCACGTAAAACCCCATAATTTTATATATATATATATACCCTTGTGTGTTTGAGTTCCATTCTCCCCTCCTGCATTGTTGGTGATTGTCCTCCTCTGCATGGGTCGCAGTTTTGCATTTAGCAGTTTGCAAATAGTGCACACGACACTGGCAAAATAGAACTTGGATCATGATAGGCCATGCTGAATGGTCCAGCTTCCGTCTCCAAAAACAGTAAAGCAGAGTCACTGGCTAAAGATACAACATGGACAAGTCATTTATCCCAAATGGATACTCTTTTTCTAAACATCCAAGGGTTTTGTGCAGTTATTTCCGTGGATTACGCGTGTGCATATTATTTTTTTCTCTCTGGGCTGTTCTGGAAGGGGGATGCAGATTGTATGTGTTGGCGGGTTATAATGGCAAAACTATGGTATTTTCTAGCGGGGGCTCATCGCAGTCTCAACTTACGTAAACATTGCCAAACTTCAGCCTGTGATAAGAATAAACCCACTGATGATGTCTCGTATGGGACAACTTTCTTGTGCCAGCGAATCATAACAAGTTTTGCAAGTGCCAAATGAGACCTCCGGGCCTGAAGTGCTCATTGAGGTTAAGAGAGCAACCTTGATCAAAGCATTTTTCAAAGTGGTCTTTGAGGCTCAAGGAATCCGAGAGTCAAGCATTCCACATTGTGTCACTTATGATTTTTTACTTCTGTGTAAAATACTTTTTAGAAGTGACTTCACAGAGCCATGAACCATTCAAATGCAGAATATCAAGAAAATAAAAAGGGCCATTAGTAATCCTGATATTTGCCATACTTGAAGTCACCTTGAAGATATCTCACATAATAAAAAAGATAGCTTCTCATTAAATTTAGCATCTGTGTTCTTTTTTGGCATTTCATAAAAACTCTTACCTACTATTGTTTTATTTTTTCAGTATTGAAGTCTTCTAGTTCTCCGTCAACTGCCAACTGTGACAACTCAAAGCAAGGATGCCTCCACCGATGTCACCTATGTGACTATGAGGCTGATGAACTGTTTCATCTGGAAGCACATGCCAACCTCCATACTGAAGAGAAGCCATTTCAGTGCCCTTCATGCCATAGGAGCTTCTCAAACAGATACAACTTAAACGTTCACCTGCGCACCCACACAAGCGATAAGCCATTTGAGTGCTCTTTATGCCCCCAGAGCTTCTCACAAAAGTGTTACCTCAAAGACCACCTGCGTACCCACACAGGTGAGAAGCCATTTGAGTGCCCTTCATGCTCACAGAGCTTCGCACACAAGACTAATCTGAAAGTCCACCTGCGCACCCACACAGGTGAGAAGCCATATCAGTGCCCTTCGTGCTCTCGGGGCTTCAAAAAAAGATATGACTTAAAGTGCCACCTGCGCATCCACACAGGCGAGAAGCCATTTCAGTGCTCTTCATGCTCTCAGAGCTTCTCACAACTGGCCCACCTAAAGGCCCACCTGCGCACCCACACAGGCGATAAGCCATTTGAGTGCCCTTCATGCTCTCAGAGTTTTTCACAAAAGGCCCACTTGAAAGCCCACCTGCGTACCCACACAGGCGAGAAGCCATATCAGTGCTCTTCATGCTCTCAGAGTTTCTCACAAAAGGGCCACCTGAAAGTCCACGTGCGCACCCACACAGGTGAGAAGCCATATCGGTGCCCTTCATGCTCTCGGGGCTTCAAAAACAGATATGACTTAAAGTGCCACCTGCGCACCCACACAGGCGAGAAGCCATTTGAGTGCCCTTCGTGCTCTCAGAGCTTCTCACAACAGGCCCACCTAAAAACCCACCTGCGCACCCACACAGGCGAGAAGCCATTTCAGTGCCCTTTATGCTCTCAGAGCTTCTCACAACAGGCCCACCTGAAAGTCCACCTGCGCACTCACACAGGTGAGAAGCCATATCAGTGCCCCTCATGCTCTGAGAGCTTCTCACAAAAGGTCCACCTCAAGAGACACATGAGGCGAGAAGCCATTTCAAAGCCCTCTATGCCTTCAGAGATCCTCGTTGAAGAATGCCCTGAAGACACACCAGCTCATTCATGCAGGTGACCGGCCATATAGCTGTAACGTCTGCTGCAGGTCCTTTACTCAGTCCCATCACTTGAGCAGACATAAGGGATCACAGCACCCTGGTACTCTAGGGTAGGTCAACAACAATGTTGAATTAGAAATCTGAATTATAAATCTACACACATGTAGCATGTTGCGTAGTGTTTTAGTGCATGAGGTAGCACATGTGTCTCCATGTGCTCATAAGGGGAAGGTTTAGCTCGGGCCCAACTCTGATGCTGCCTATTCAAATACTTGTAAAATGCAGGAACACTTTTCTGAGATAACCACTGGGCCAATTATTACGAAATGTCTTGCTTTTGAGACAAAAAGTTAAAATTCTAGTAACTGCTTGAAAAGGAATTTAGATTTAAGGCCTTAATGTTATAATAGGAATTTAGAAATATTTGACAAAAATGAAGCAAGGAGTTATTAAACTCGCAGCTCTGCACCTAGAATAGATATCGTAGTTTTGTAAACTGCATACGATGGATCATCCAAGGCGGAAGAATTTGATGTATCACTTTATATCTTTCGTCAAATTGCTACATTGTTTATCAGGTTATTTCAAAGTTCTACTGACATATTAGGGTTATATTTGAAAGACGTTTAATATATCAGTTTTGTCCGCTTTAGATATGTCCAATTTATGCATTTGACAGAATGGTTATATCGTTTTTCATTGCCGGGTTGGAGTTGTACACTTAGTTTCGTTTTCTGAAAAATTTTTGATTTTCAACAATTTTTATTAAAATTTTCACGGCCTAACCAAAGCATTCACTATCAACAGTCACCAGATTCTATTTATTTTAAATGCAACAAACTTCATCGAATTTGGTGCAGCAGTTGTCGAGAAAAACGGTTTCTCCTTTCCCATGTATTTAGATAGGAGCCCTTAATCTACGCGTTCCTCTTCAAGGGTCCCTGAAACACTTTTTGTTGTGATCATATTTGCTCTAGATCTTTTCTGAAGATGTTATAGAACACAGAGCAAAAAGAGGTATGAGAACTGACCCACACTGAGCCGTTATAGCTGAGAAAAAATTGAAAAAACCTCGATATAATAAAGTCTGTAAAATAAGCGATTTGCTGTGTCATATTGTGCTTTTTATTTTTACAAAAGTATTCAACATTTGTTTTGATCTGAAAAATTACTGTTTGCATGCCCCTACAGGATATGTATGTTAATAGTAATACTTATTATTACACTACAGACGTCTCTATCTGATTTCTATAAGTACGTTTTTCAGTATTGTCTTTTTGTACGTATGAACTTGTTCTGTTAGACCCACTGACTTAGGCGGGCTAGCCGGATTGAATCCGTGATAGAGTGTGTAAGCGCAACTGAACAAGGATGTAGAAAGAAACAGCTACACAGAGACAGCGCTGACTAGGTTCTGATATACAGTGTTCATCCTGGAGACTTTCGATCTTACTCTACTTGAACCTCTCTTTTTTCTTGTTTTTTTAGATATAGGTACTTTTTAGAGCAATTGATTGTTCAGTAAGCTTTCCGATGTCTGTCTCATGAGAGCACCAAATAAATGAGTATTCATTGTCTGTTTCTAGTATGTTAATACTTGAATGACAGCATGCAATATAAAGATGTTAGCATTTGATTGTATCTGGGGCTACACGAGAAGTTAAGCGACGGTATTTGTAAGTTAATTATTAACACAGAAAGAACTTGCAATAACTAACATACATGAGTAATTTAAGTTTTGAGTCAAATGTCAAGTCCACCATGCCTAATTCATTTCTACATTTTATTTCAACTGATGTATCAGCATCTGTATAAGCACTGGTGTGAGATATATCTGTAGAAATATTTGTATAAAATTTACATCTTGAGTCGAGCATACATATGCACTGTTTAATACATATATGCCCAGAAAGGAAGTAATTGGGCTAATCCTGTTTTTTGACATTTGAAAACATTCATTTTGAATTGCAGTTGTGCCAGTCTCTCGTAAAGAATTTCCTTACAAACAGTATTGCGCACAGGACATGTGTTTAAAATTATAAATCCAAAAAATCGCTGTTTTAAGGGTGTGCGAATATTTGATGCTTTAAAATGGGCACTTCGTAAATACAAATATATTCTAATAGCGATCGAACACTTAAAACATTTCCTGGGCACGAATAAAGCTAAATAACTAAATAAAGCAAAAGTATGATAAATGTCACACCCGTGGACGTAATCTATTCATAAAATATGAGAAAGCGCGTAGTGGAGGCTTTATACGTTTCTAAGGGAACTACACTTTCCTGGCTATACGGGGATAATTTGTGGTCTTTAAAGATCCCTTTGTATACGAGTAATTTCCTCATTCGTTCCTTGTTCTCCATTTTCGCGTTTAGTAAACAATGCTTCGAAACAAGGCCTTTGAAAAAAATTCTGCACACTTGATTTTCAAGCTTCTTTAATAAATATAATTGATTTACACCACATCAGTTTGGTTTTCGGAAAAAGATATCATTTGAACGGGCACTCCTGGAGCAAAAGGGTATGTTCTTAGACAATTTTAAAATAAAGCGCTCGTTCTTGGTACATTTATTGATGTTTCAAAGGTTAGTAAACCATAAAATATTGTTCAACAAATTGCATTGCTATGATATTCGTAGACAAGCCTTAACTCTTGTTGATTCTTATTTATGAAACAGAGAGCCGGTCGTTCAGACAAGTGGCTCTATTTCCGGAGTGAAACCTTTGCTGTGTGGAGTGCTACAGGGCAGTATTCTAGGTCCACTATTTTTTTACATCTATCTGAATGACATTGTAAATAATAATTTCGAGGCCAAATACATAATATATGCTAATGATACCAGCATAGTTTTTTTCACGGCAAGATATTCACGGGCCTATAAGAACTTGTAACCAGACAATAAAAACGCTAGAGAGGTGGTCAGTAGCAGATGCTATGCGTATTAATGAAAATAAAAGAAAAGCTGTTATATTCCGACCAAGAAATAAAATTATTCCACCTCATAAAGACATAGAACTGAGTACTCACACTATTGAAATAGTTGACCATTTGAAATGTCGGCATATTTTTTTTGCGAATATGACCTGGGATTACCACATAAGACATGTCCTACAAAAATTAGCTCAGGTGACAGGTTTAATTGGTCGGCTTCGATACTTACTTCCAAAAGGAATCAAGCTTCTGCTCTATCACTCGCTCATTAGCTCGTTTAAATTATTACCAACTAGTATGGGCTACAATGGTGGTCACTAATCTTAAATATACTTGGTTAAGAAAAAATGTACTAGGCATATTTACAAGGCGCAGTTTGCAGCATCTTCTAATGTTTTATTCGGTAGTTCAGGAATAGTTAAAGTACACCAGACATACAATTATACGTTAAGCAGAAAATTCAAATTAGAAACTCGTAAAAACATAACAAATTTGCACGGTTTGGCCAATGTAAGAATTACGCATTTAAATTATCCACGAGTCATGAAAAAAATTTGGAAGTAGACACAGCCCGGAAAAGAGTGCTTGTCTTACACTCTTCCCTCCCTTCTGAATCACTATGACCTTAACAATTTTGACCTATTTGATTGTTCCTATCAGGATATCCGCAAGTTATATACAGTAATGTATAGTTCTGAGATTTCTACTACTTAGCACTTGCTTTATTACAAACCTTGTCCCATTTATCAAATACATAATTGTATCGAATTGTTTCACCTGGTCGTATGTAACTGTTTGTAACAAGTTGATTACTGCTTTTTCCCGTATTTTCATTGTATTTGTTCTAGATATTTGTAATTTGATAGCATTTCAGATATTCATTTTTTACTAAGAAACTGTTTTGTATTTATTTTTATGACGATTGTAAAAACTGCTTTAACTTTTCTGTATTAGCTTGACATTTCCATATCTTAGTGTGTGTCCTATAGTACTACGCTGTCTGTTAAGTTTCAATTTTTTATTTATCTTACAATAGTGCTGTTACCGCTTCTAAGTTCTTCTATGGGGCTGTGATCTAGTCAAACTGTTCTGACAAACAGCTTTTTGTCACAGTCCTTCTTTCTGTATATTTGACAGAATGAAAATAAACTTGATTGGTTGATAATGTGCGATGGGACCGTAGGAACTTGCCAATGTTATGGACACCAGGTTGTGCACTTTGTTTTACACATTTTGATTATAGCTGTTCATTTTTCGAAAACTATGTCAACCGTATTCTACATTTCTTACGCTCCTGGGACTATTCGATTCGTATTCCATTCAATACGAAAAATTACTTCTATATTGGGCAACAATGTGCCTACATGTAATAAACAAACACGTGAGGCTTTTTTTTTTGCCAGTGCCACTCCTAAGGATTTCCTCCACATCCACTCAGCCATTTTGGTGACACATATGCCTTCGGACTTTGATACGTTACGTTCACGTGAAGAGGCACTTGTATCAGTATGTGCCCATTTCAGTGCAGATTCTTCTTTCAAAGCTTGCTTATCTTTAACTTGTGAACTCAAATGGCAATTGTCTATCGACACCGTTATGCAGTGTAGGTGTCTATGTAAATATTCAAATCTGAATATGGAATATGCATACGTGTGCACTATGCTACATGGTATTCTGGTACACAAGTGTTACCATATGCTCGGATATGTTGAGCTGCCCAGGTAGCTCATAGCATGTTCGAGCGTAATGTGACAAGTTGTTTCATTCTGTTTTAACAATGTAATGAAACGACATGTAAATGCTGATATGACATGACACTGACAACACCACGATACCACAGTCAAGTATGGAATGTATGTAGTCACACATTGTGGAAATAAATATATTATTACGTAACTTCTTTAGTTATATTAAGATATAGCCGAGGGCTCAGATAATCAGACAATCAGATAAAAGCAATGATGGAGCGTATCGAGACGCTCAGTAGAACAAAGAACAGTGCTAATGACGTCAGTGCAGTTAAAACGAAAGTACCCAAGAGAGACACCAACAGCGCTGCTCCAGTGGTGACGAAGCTGATCACGTCACCGGCGCAGATCACATCACCGGCGTTGACGCAGTCAGTGACGCAAACTCCACAGACAGAAACGGCAGTGGTTGCCATGGAGGAAGAGAAGGCTGAAGCCGCCGTTGCTCCGACAATGGAGTCGATCATGAGCATGCTTACGCATATCTCCAGCCAAGTTTCCCAAATGTCTGCGCAAGTGAACAATCTAAGAGTAAGAATGGATAATGTGGAGGCCAAATGCAGCCAACTCTCCGTTAGAGTCATGACGATGGATGCGAAAAATAAGCATCTCACCGTTGCCAAGATGAAGTCATCACGGCTTAATCTACGGGTCAGGCCGCGAAAAGTTGGTTCCGTGCGCAAATCTACCGCTCAAAAAGTAGAAAATGACGAAGACTAAAGGAAAGCAGAAAGAGACTGCGACGTTATTTCAATGCAACTGTAGGAGTATTAGAAACAAGATAGGGGAGTTACAACTATTCGTTGATAAATTGGACCAAAAACCGGATACCATAGCGTTACAAGAGACCAACGGCCGGGCCAAGCTCGCGGGATACATTACGTATACGGACCCTAGCGAAAAGGGTACTGCGATCTTGGTCCGCAGCAACGTGGCGGCCACACAGCACGTGACCGCTCAGCGAGGCTGCGAACATACGCTCATCGAAATTCACAGCAGAAGAGTGGGGGGGACAAGAACTTTTTCGTCCTGAATGCTTATTGCCGACCGTCCAGCAGGGTCATTGACTTTGAAGGCACCATATTGGACTGCATTAAAGAAGCAAAAACAAGACCGATTTTAGTGCTAGGAGATTTCAACGCCGCCCACACGATGTGGGGTTATAAGTATTCGTTCAAAAGAGGAAACCAATTGGTTAAAGCTATAGAGGATCACGACATGGAGGTGGTTAACGAACCGGGCGTACCAACCAGGACAGGCACTAGCACGGTCAGGGACACCACACCTGATCTGACGCTTGTTCGGGGGAACCTCGACATAACTTGGCGTAACACGGGGGAAAATCTTGGCTCCGATCACGACATAATTTGTGTAACCCTCGGGGGGACTGACATCAAGGCGAAACTGGGTGAAGCCAACATTACAGACTGGGACCGGTTACGTAGAAGCGCAGACAGTGAAGGCGAGGACGAAAACCAAGACACCAAGACGTATGAGGCGTGGGCCAAAAAGCAACGCGAATTTGTAAAGAAATTTACGCAGAAGATTACTACGACCACGCAAATTCCCTTCGTAGACAGCAGGCTTAGTCACATGTGGGCGGCCAGGCACGGTCTTACTCGAAGGTGGAAGAGGCAAAGACATAACAAGGAGCTTCGCAGACGTATACACGCGCTCAACAAGCAAGTGACCGAGTATGCGGAACAACTATGCAGGGAAAACTGGATGAAGATGTGTGATGACCTGCAAGGCACACTGTCTACGAAGAAGACTTGGAAGCTGTTGCGACACCTCATAGATCCGTTAAAAAGCAAGAGCGCATGCGCTCGAGACCTCACAAGAACGATCAACAGTTACGACGGGGCCGGGGAGAAGCTCATTCGTGAACTCACAAGTAAATACCTCAAGACCGAGAAGAGCAGTAACCCGACTCACGAGTATGAAGGCGATAGCAACGTCGAGATGGACGAAGCCTTCACCGAACTGGAGCTGGTTGCGGCCATCGATGAAAGTAATCAAGGCAGCGCACCGGGAATCGACGGCGTTACATACAAGATGCTAAAAAATATGCGTGACAAAAGCCGAGCTGAACTGCTAAACGTCGTCAACGCGTCCTGGGAGAAGGGTTCGTTACCAAAAGAATGGAAAGAAGCGGAAGTGCATTTCATTCCCAAGCCGGGGAAACCACCCCACCTCGACAATCTACGCCCCATCTCCCTCACGTCATGTGTAGGGAAGGTGGTCGAGCGTACGGTGTTCAAAGAGACTACAGAGACATTTGGATGTCACTGATCAGATGCCACCGACCATGTACGGATTCCGGTGGCACCTGAGCACGCAAGACGTCTTGGTGCAAATACACGAGCTGGTTATCAAGCAAGCGAAGACCCCTACGCCAAGAGCTATCCTGGCGCTCGATCTCAAGGGGGCCTTCGATAACGTCACACACGAAAGTATTCTCCGTAACCTGCACCAAACGGGATGCGGAAAGCGAACATTCAAATATGTGCAGGATTTCTTAACCAATAGAACGGCAACCATCAAAATTGGAGAGGAGAAGTCGAAACCGATAGCCCTGGGAGACAGGGGCACCCCGCAAGGATCGGTTCTTTCGCCGCTTCTCTTAAACCTGGCACTCCTCCCTCTCCCGACTTTGCTTCAAGACATAGAGGGCACAGATCACGCTCTCTATGCAGACGATATCACTGTGTGGACGTCGAGGGCAGGGTCGGAGAGATGGATGGAGGAGACCCTTCAGAGAGTGGCAAAGACCGTGCACGAGTTCGCTAAATCGTGCGGCCTCAGTTGCTCGCCACAGAAGTCCGAGTTACTCGTCATCAAGCCAAGAAGAAAGAAAGGAGACCAAGAGAACGTACGCATCACCATCGACGGGACGACCATAACACCAACCACGCAAGCACGTATCCTGGGTGTCATCTTCCAGAACAATGGCATCGATCGACAAAATCAAAGTTTCAACGGAACAAATTTCGAACATGATCAGAAGAGTCACAAACAGACAAAGAGGATTGAAGGAGGACGATGTACTGACGCTCGTCCAGGCCTTCTTGACGTCGCGCATCGTTTACGCGGCGCCGTACCTCAAGTTACTGAAAAAAGAGGGACCAGTTGAACGTCATTATACGAAAGGCAACCAAGATGGCGCTGGGCATTCCGAAGCATTCTTCGACCGACAAGCTTCTCGGCATGGCCAAGCACAACGTCGTCGAAGAGTTAATAGAAGCTGATCTGTCTAATCAAAGAGTTCGGCTCAGTCAGACGTCGGCGGGACGTCGCGTTCTTGCCAAGTTGGGCTGGCAAGAGGCAGAGCGGAAGGTAACGGGGCCGTTACCCAGGTTGTGGGCGTATAAAATCCACAGTAAGCCACTGCCTAGAAACATGAGGTCGGGTCGTAACGACGGCCGCAGAGCGGCTCGTATAGCGGCCTTGACGGAGACTTTGGGTCAAATAGTAGAAGAGGAAGAGGGGGTCACTCTCTTCACAGACGCTTCGTTACCCAAGTTTTCATCGAAAGCAACGCTGGCAGTTACGACGCGGGATGTGCTCGTAACCTGCGCCTCCATCAAGACGTCTTTTCCAGAGGTGGCAGAAGAGGCCGCGATAGCGCTAGCACTCGCGCAGCCCAAGGTGGGAAGAATTGTCACCGACTCGCAAAAGGCGTATAACAACTACAGGAAGGGGTGGGTGTCTCTTGCGGCACTAGATATTCTCCAAAGTAAACGCGACGTGCCTGAAAGTAAAGTTGAGTTAATATGGACACCGGCTCACTCTGGGCTGGAGGGCAACGAACTTGCCCACCAGTTCGCCCGAGAGATGGAACACCGGGTTGAGGAAGGTGAGCCACAGTCCATATTTAGTTACAGAGACATTACGAACCATTATAAGACGGAGAGGCGCCGTTACCCCGATCCTCACAAATCGCTTAGCAGAGAACAGCAAGCGATCTACAGGCAAATACAGGCAGGATCCTTCCCGCACCCTTACCTTCAAAACAAGATGTACCCGGAAAGGTACGAGGAGGATTGTAACTTCTGGAAAACTAAGTTAGGCACGCTCCAACACGTCATTAGAGTATGCGATTTCATCAAGGCGATCCCCCCACCTCTTAACTGCCCCGCTACCCTACCCCATCCCTCATCCACCCTTACCGAGCGATGGGAGACCTTGCTAACCAGCACCGTCCTGGAAGACCAGCTCGTCCTGATCTCCAGGGGCCAGGCGGCTAGGGAAGCATATGGGTCCCGTGAAGAGGGAACCACTTCCATCGACGGCGTCTAAGAAGATGTCGAGCTCGGCTCAATAAAGTTGTTTCTCTCTCTCTCTCTCAGCTGTGCTGAAGGTTGCAGATACATTTTTGGTAATCAGTTCCTTGATGTAATGGCTCAACGACGAAGCACTTGTTTATTCACTACGCCTACAAAAGATTCCTGTGTACAGTAAAGTACTTATTACTGATAAATTGTGAATGTTGCATCATTAGGACATTTTGTTCTCCAGATAAGTTACTGCCTAATTGAACATCCTTGTGCATGAAAAAAGGTTTACATGTGCGCCAAAAAAGCTAATTGCATATTGTTTTCCTTAGAGATAATGCCCTAAATTGTTGGGAAATTCTCTATGGCTAAGCAGAACCAATATGTGGATGCCTTGTTTAGTTTGAGCTAAGCTACATGTCCGAGACGTTTAGAACGTAAGCGGTGTGAATGCACTCGTGAATGAACCTATGAATTTGTTTTGCTGGAATGATCCTTTTGTCTACAAGTGTGTGGAAGCAAAGTAACATTACCAATTTTGTTCTACGTATAAAAAATTTTTGTCACGTGCGAGCTCTGTTCACAATAAGTGACATAGGTCACTACAGATTCTGCGCTAGCATATAGATCTTTCTTAGATAGAACAGTGCACAGTTACGCAAAGCAGGCGTTCTCAAACTTTTTGGCTTTGGTGATACCATGCCAACTTTAGCATACCGCTGCACAACCCTTCCCTTCCTTTTCCCAACGGTCTGCTTACACATAGACTCAGCATAAGGGCTCAATAATGCTTATGGAGAATGTAATGGGGATAAAAGGTGATGCTGCTGCACACCCAATGCTGTGAGTGCAGAGAAGCTGGCATGTCTAAGGAGAAGGATTGGGATTGGGGGGGGGGGGGGGGCAAGCCTTTGTATATGCCTTAGCATTGTTGCTACGTCTGACTTTGGCCTCCAATATCCAAATCCAATTCCAATATCCGGACAGGCCGCCATTGGAATATGAACCTGGCAACGTTTGACGCTAGAATGTTATCTAGTGAGGCAAATCTAGCAGTGCTATTGCAGGAATTAGAGGGCAGTAAATGGGATATAATAGGGCTCAGTGAAGTTAGGAGGCCAAAAGAAGCATATACAGTGCTAAAAACCGGGCACGTCCTCTGCTACAGGGGCTTAGCGGAGAGACGAGAACTAGGAGTCGGATTCCTGATTAATAAGGATATAGCTGGTAACATACAGGAATTCTAAAGCATTAACGAGAGGGTGGCAGGGCTTGTTGTGAAACTTAATAAGAAGTACAAAATGATGATTGTACAGGTCTACGATCCTACATCCAGTCATGATGACCAGGAAGTCGAAAGCTTCTATGAAGACGTGGAATCGGCGATGGGTAAAGTCAAAACAAAATACACTATACTGATGGGCGACTTCAATGCCAAGGTAGGCAAGAAGCAGGCCGGAGACAAGGCAGTGGGGGAATATGGCATAGGCACGAGGAATAGCAGGGGAGAGTTATTAGTAGAGTTTGCGGAACAGAATAATATGCGGATAATGAATACCTTCTTCCGCAAGCGGGATAGCCGAAAGTGGACGTGGAGGAGCCCGAACGGCGAGACTAGAAATGAAATAGACTTCATACTCTGCGCTAACCCTGGCATCATACAAGATGTGGACGTGCTCGGCAAGGTGCGCTGCAGTGACCATAGGATGGTAAGAACTCGAATTAGCCTAGACCTGAGGAGGGAACGAAAGAAACTGGTACATAAGAAGCCGATCAATGAGTTATCGGTAAGAGGGAAAATAGAGGAATTCCAGATTAAGCTACAGAACACGTATTCGGCTTTAACTCAGGAAGCGGACCTTAGTGTTGAAGCAATGAATGACAATCTTGTGGGCATCATTAAGGAGTGTGCAAAAGAAGTCGGTGGTAACTCCGTTAGACAGGATACCAGTAAGCTATCGCAGGAAACGAAAGATCTGATCAAGAAACGCCAATGTATGAAAGCCTCTAACCCTACTGCTAGAATAGAACTTGCAGAACCTTCGAAGTTAATCAACAAGCGTAAGACAGCTGACATAAGGAAGTATAATATGGACAGAATTGAACATGCTCTCAGGAAAGGAGGAAGCCTAAAAGCAGTGAAGAAGAAACTAGGAATTGGCAAGAATCAGATTTAGGCGTTAAGAGACAAAGCCGGCAATATCATTACTAATATGCATGAGATAATTCAAGTGGCTGAGGAGTTCTATAGAGATTTATACAGTACCAGTGGCACCCACGACGATAGTGGACGAGAGAATAGTCTAGAGGAATTCGAAATCCCACAGGTAACGCCGGAAGAAGTAATGAACGCCTTGGAAGCTATGCAAAAGGGGAAGGCAGCTGGGGAGGATCAGGTAACAGCAGATTTGTTGAAGGATGGTGGGCAGATTGTTCTAGAGAAACTGGCCACCCTGTATACGCAATGCCTCACGGCTTCGAGCCTACCGGAATCTTACAAAAACGCTAACATAATCCCAATCCATAAGAAAGGGGACGCCAAAGATTTGAAAAATTATAGACCGATCAGCTTACTGTCCGTTGCCTACAAAGTATTTACTAAGGTAATTGCAAATAGAATCAAGAACACCTTAGAGTTCCGTCAACCAAAGGACCAGGCAGGATTCCGTAAAGGCTACTGAACAATAGACCATATTCACACTATCAATCAGGTTATAGAAAAATGTGCGGAATATAACCAACCTTTATATATAGCTTTCATTGATTACGAGAAAGCGTTTGATTCAGTCGAAACCTCAGCAGTCATGGAGGCATTGCGGAATCAGGGTGTAGACGAGCCGTATGTAAAAATACTGGAAGATATCTATAGCGGCTCCACAGCCACCGTAGTCCTCCATAAAGAAAGCAACAAAATCCCAATAAAGAAAGGCGTCAGGCAGGGAGATACGATCTCTCCAATGCTATTCACAGCCTGTTTACAGGAGCTATTCAGAGACCTGGATTGGGAAGAATTGGGGATAAGAGTTACTGGAGAATACCTTAGTACCTTGCGATTCGCTGATGATATTGCCTTGCTTAGTAACTCAGGGGACCAACTGCAATGCATGCTCACTGACCTGGAGAGGCAAAGCCGAAGGGTGGGTCTAAAAGTTAATCTGCAGAAAACTAAAGTAATGTTTAACAGTCTCGGAAGAGAACAGCAGTTTACGATAGGTAGTGAGGCATTGGAAGTGGTAAGGGAATACATCTTCTTAGGACAGGTAGTGACTGCGATCCGGATCATGATACTGAAATAATCAGAAGATTAAGAATGGGCTGGGATGCGTTTGGCAGGCATTTTCAGATCATGAACAGCAGGTTGCCGTTATCCCTCACGAGAAAAGTTTACAACAGCTGTGTCTTACCAGTACTCACTTACGGGGCAGAAACCTGGAGGCTTACGAAAAGGGTTCTAGTTAAATAGAGGACGACGCAACGACCTATGGAAAGAAGAATGGTAGGTGTAACCTTAAGGGATAAGAAAAGAGCAGATTGGGTGAGGGAACAAACGCGAGTTAATGATATCTTAGTTGAAATCAAGAAAAAGAAATGGGCATGGGCAGGACACGTAATGAGGAGGGAAGACAACCGATGGTCATTAAGAGTTACGGAATGGATTCCAAGGGAAGGGAAGCGTAGCAGAGGGCGGCAGAAAGTTGTGGGCGGATGAGATTAAGAAGTTTGCAGGGACAACATGGCCACAATTAGTACATGACTGGGGTAGTTGGAGAAGTATGGGAGAGGCCTTTACCCTGCAGTGGGCGTAACCAGGCTGATGATGATGATGATAATGATGATAATGATAATGATACGCAGTTCGATGTGTTATCTTTGCACTCTCGAGGGCCGTTTCTGTTGATGAGGTATGTACGATGATATATACAATTCTTTTTCCGCTCTCCGTAACACGCTGTGCAGGTGGACCATATGGCTGCCACTCTAGGCCACCCTATGCACGGAAGTGTCAGATGCACAGAAGCTTATAGCATTTTTTTTTTTTTACAGAGGAATGATACAAGGCACTCTCGTTCCAGAACGGTGTTTGGTGTATCAGTCGCAGTGCTAAGCATAAATCCTCGCGTCGCGTGGAATGTAGCAGTGACCCTCACCCTCAACAAAATGCTTATTTTTTATTCCTTTTGGTTGCCAACTTGCTTAACGTCATTGTGAAACTATAAATTATTACGATATCATCGAGCGATGCTCAAGCGACGAGCCGCCGCGAGAACGACGATGAAGTTGGTCAGTGCCCTTGGCGCGAGCGAGTGTCGGCCTGGCTGTCTGACTCCAGTGTAAATAGCCTGTAAATAGCCTCTTTCGTCTATGTCTTTCCACACGTAACATTCTGCTGGAGGTTAGTGATCTTTGTCCTCGCCACGGAACTCCGAAGTGTTCGGCACATCGAGCTTGTCACCATACCTCCCGCCTCTGCAATGACTTCGGCTTGTCCGACTACTCCAATCATCACGGTTGCCCCACATCGCGACCCTGGTGTGTTCTCTGGCCTGGAGGGACATGACGTTGACGAATGGATCAAGCTCTATGAACACGCCAGTGCTAATAGTAGGTGGGACCCAACGATTATGCTCGTCAATGTCATCTTTTATCTCGGCGGCACCCCACGCGTGTGGCACCAAACGCATGACGACGAGGTAACCAGTTGGGACAGTTTCAAAGAAAAGCTCCGGTAACTGTTCGGCCACCCCAATGGGCGCAAAGTTGCCGCGAGAAAGGTTGTTGCGTCTCGTGTTCAGTCATCTACAGAGCCGTACGTTTCATACATCCTCGATGCCTTGGCTCTATGCCGCAAAGCTGATGATAATCTGTCCGAAGCAGATAACGTGGCACATGTGCTAAAAGGCATCGCCGACCATGCTTTCAATTTGCTTGTTTTTGGCTATCGTCTCCACTATCGACGCCATCATAAAAGAATGTCGTCGCCTTGAACAAGCAAAGAGCCGCCGTATCTCACACCACATCACGCGACAACCCAACACTGCTGCTGCGTCGACATGTGAGGGTCGACCGCAACGGACCACCATCTGTGACGACGTCACCCGTATTGTTCGCCGCGAACTCGAGGCCGCCTGTTCGCCAGCTTTCTCCGCGACGCCTCCCGATCCGCCAGCAACCACGATTGCGATGATTCAGGCCGTAGTCAGACAGGAATTCGAGAACATGGGTCTACACTCCGTGTGTTCAACATCTCAACCCAGCGTTTCCCAGTTCTCTACCGGCCCTCCTCGTCCCCGGCAGTCCTTTTCTGCCATATCTCGCCGCAGCCCGTCCGAATGGCGTGTACCCCTGATGACAGGCCGATCTTCTTCCACTGCTGTCGCATCGGCCACGTCGCTCGTCACTGCCGCAACCGATGGCCACCACCTCCTCGGACATACGCCGCCTCTTATTCCCGCACCTTTGGACCTTCTGTTCCCTATGCCACCCGCCATGAATCCACTGCCGTTGATGCCCCTGCTCCGAACCTTCGCTACAGCCGCTCGCCCTCACCTCGACGCCATCAGTGTCGTTCGCTCCAACCCCATCGCTTCTCTTCGCCGCCTATCGCCTCCCGGATCCAGCCGGAAAACTAGTCACTGCAGCTTCTGGAAGTGAAGCTGCGTTGTCGACCCTGCCCTCAAATCCTCTGCTCACGTTACATACGAACTAAAACATTCTTGACGTTGACGTCGACGCTAGCCTGTCACGGCACTCACCGATACAGGAGCACATCTTTCTATTATGAGTGCCGCCTTCCGACGACGATTGAACAAGCTCCTCATTCCAGCGTCGGCACCAGTCGTCCGCGTTGCGGATGGCGGTGCTGTGCCTATCATCGGCCTGTGTACGGCACGTGTCAGCATCGCCGGCCGCCACACTCCTGTCCTCTTCGCCATAATTGCTCATTGCCCCCACGACCGGATTCTCGACCTCGATTTTCTGTCCGCGCATTCTGGTCTTATTGACTGCTCTTCCAGTACCCTTCGCCTTGAATTGCCGATTCTTGCAGAACCTTCTGACACACCCCACTGCTGCTTACGCCCCACCGGCTTTCTTCGCCTGCCGGCTGATGGTGATAGCCTATGTTGCACTGTTATCTTCCCCACCAGTTCCTGGTGGCGAGTACCTCGTCACTCCTCTGCCGGACATTCCACTACAGCATGACGTTACCTTTCCTCACAGTATACTTACTATTTCTGCAAACCGCACTGGCATGCCTTTCTTTAACATTGGATTGTCAAAGCAAATTCTACCGCAAGGTATTTGCCTTGCCACCGTTGATTGTCTCGGCGACCATCACGTGGCAGCGTTATCGACCGATGGTTCTCGCGAGCTTAGCAGGCCCCTCGCGCCAGCCTCGGGCGCCGATCCCAACATAAAGAAAATGGTTGCGACGAACCTGTCCTCTGTGCAGGCTGAAGACCTTTGCCAAGCATTATCGTCCTACCAAGATATTTTCGACTTCGACGATCGCCCTTTAGGCCGACGCTCGCGGTCAAGCATCGGATTCTTACTGGCGATGCTACACCTATGCACCGACGACCGTGTTGAGTTTTTGTGTCGGAACGCCGAGTAATTCAAAGTGAACAAAATGCTAGATAAAAACATCATTGAGCCTTCTTCGAGTCCCTGGGCGTCACCTGTGGTGTTGGTTAAGAAGGACAGCACGTGGCACTTCTGTGTAGACTACCGTCATCTGAAGAACATTACTAAGAAGGACGTCTACCCGCTCCTACGTATAGACGGCGCCCTTGACTGCCTGCACGGTCCCAGCTATTCCTCTTCTGTTGATATTCGTTCGGGATACGGCAGATTGCTGTTGACGATATGGACAGAAAAAAACGCGTTCGTCACACCTGACGGCATATACCAATTTAAAGTAATGCCATTTGGATTATACAACGCCCGTGCCTCCTTTGAGCGTATGATGGACTCAGATGCAGATTACTGTGGTAATGCAAACACACTGCTGGACGAAGGCATCAAGGTAGAAATCCAAGCTGCTCTGCACAACCTTAACGGACGCTCGTCACCTCGGCCGGATGGTGTTACAAAACGCTCAGGAACCTTGATGAGAACTTGCTCATTGCACTCATGGATTATATTGGTATGGAAGGATAAAAGAAGAGAAAGGAAGAACAACATCGCAAGACGGGCTGCTGCATGCTATTGCTGGTCAGCCATCGTAACCACATAAATGTGCCTTTGTATATATTGTAAATACAGTCTGTCTATACGCCCAACATCCCCGTAACATATTGGTGGGAGGTGCTAAGTACCACAGCTGGGAACGGTGCTCCGCAGTGGACATCGTATCACTGTCCTCACCGTGAATGGTGGTGAGCACGCGGGATCAACATCGTTGCCCCCTCCGTCACCATCGCCAGCTACGTCGCTTTTCCCTATGGTTGTGGTTGTGCAACCCAAGGATCCCGGAACTTTCTGCGGGACTGACGGAGCCGTTGTTGGAGAGTGGCTGGCTATGTACGAACGCGTGAGTGGAATCAACAGATGGGACCTTACGCTTATGCCAGCTAACCTGCCAGCTAACTTTTGCCTACCTAAGAGCCACGGCAAAGGTGTGGTATGAAAAGCAAGAAGAGGAGCTAACCAGCTGGGACCAATGCAAAGAGAAGTTAACAGAGTTGTTTGGCAAAGCAGCCGGCCTTAAAATTCCTGCAAAGCAGGAACTGGCCTCCCATGCCCAATCTTCCACAGAGTGCTATGTCTTGTACATCGAGGACGTGCTGGCACTTTGTCATAAAGCCGATCACGACACGACAGAAGCTGAGAAGGTCGGCCACGTGCTCGAAGGAATTGATGACGATGCCTTTAATCTGCTAATGTGCAAAAGCTGCTATGCGGTCGATGCTATCATCAAAGAGTGCCGACAATTCGAGCAGGTCAGAGGACATGGTGCGAATCGTTCGACATGAACTGGACTTGATGGCATCCGCAGCCTTCTGTTTGTGTAGCCCTAATTTTACCCCTTTTGCAGTTCCGCTCATACAAGCTATCGTTCACCGGGAACTTGAAAACATTACCCTACATTCTGTCTGTACTTTCGCCAACCCCAGAGCCAATGAACGCCCTTCTACTATTTTCGCTCCAGCCTGATGCTTCTCTCTGCATTATCACAACTCAGCTGAGTTGATAACTGCAGACGACCAGCTGATATGTTTCACCTGTCGCAGCATTTGTATGTCGCCCGATATTGTCGCAACTCGTGGCCCTCAACACCTTGCACGCCGACCAACCTAAGCCGTTTTGAGAGAATTACCCGCAATGTTTCGCGCACCGCCGTGTCTAACAGCACTGACAACTCTGCTAGGAACCGTGGTAGTCGCTCACCATTGCCACACGGACACCAGTCTCGTTCACCGCAAACACTTCGCCCATCTTCTTGTTCGCTGCAGCCATGTCGCCTTTCGTCCCGTGTGGCTTTCAGCTGCACCCTTTCAGAAAACTAAGAAATGAAGCCGTCGGAAGTGGTGCAGCATTGCCTACTACTGCAGCAAATCCTCTGTCTGTGCCCATAAAGAGAAGTGTCATTGATGTTAAAATAGACAGCGTACCTGTCCGAGCACTCATCGACACTCGAGCCCATGTATCTGTGATGAGTGCTAGCCTACGTAGACGTTTAAAGGAGGTCCTCACCCCAGCAGCTGCATAAGTGCTTCGTGCGGCAGACGGCGGCGTGCTGGTTGTCCTTGGAATGTGTGCTGCACGTTTAAGTATAGCCGGCCGCCCTACTTCTGTGCTCTTTTCTGTGATCGACAACTGCCCTCACGACGTTATCCTTGAATTGGACTTTTTCTCTACTCATTCTGCTCTCATCAACTGCGCAACTGACGTTCTTCAGTTAGAACCGCCTCAACTCGCCGATGCTCCGAGCACTGTCCCAACACACTTGTGCTCGCTTCAACATGTGCGTCTGTCGCCCGAGGCAGTCACTTACGTCACTTTGACCGCACAGCCACAGGTTCCTGACGGTGAACACCCTATTTACTCGCTTGTAACGCTCCCTCGATTGTAACGCACACCCGTATTTCGTAAGCAAAAAATAAAAAAAGAAAATCTCGATTGTAACATGCACCTGTTTTCCATGACCCAAAAAAAATTACAATACCGCGCACCTCTTGCTTTCATATAGAAATACTGTTTTCTCTCATTTGAAAAAAAAAACATTAATTCCCAATACACTAACTTTGCGATGAACAAAAACAAATTGAAGTGGCGTACCTTGCCGCCAAGATATTCACTGTGCCGGTACGAGTCGCGTGGCGCGATATCACTTGTCATCACTATCAGACAGCTCCTTATCGCTATCTGCAGACCAAACATTTCATCCTCGGTGCCGTCCATGGCATTCGAAATCCCGCACTTTTCAAAGGCCTTGTTGACCATGGCAGACAGGATCGTGCACCATGCATGTTTCACCCATCCAGCAAAGTCTTGCAGCGAGGCATGCTTCACTTTATTGGTGGGCGTGAATTCGTGGCAGCCACTGACAAGCCATTCGGTATAGAGCGCCCGAATTCTATCTTTCACTGGCTTGTTCAAACAAACATCGAGCAGCTGGAGCTGTGATGTCATGCCGCGTGGTATCACAAGCCCGATGTTGCATGCAGCCAGCTTGTCCTTGATGCGCTGGTCAAGGTGGCACCTGAACGCATCGAGCACAAGCATCCCACGCAGACCCAAACTGCCGCCGGGTCTCCTCTGCCAAACGTTATCAATCCAGTCAGTGCCCAAGTCTGTGGTCATCCGTTTTTCATTTGTGCGCACAATCACGCCACTCGGAAGCACGATTCCTTTCGGCAGCGTCTTCCGTCTGAAGCTAAGATACCGGGGCAGCTTGTGCCCTTCCGCAGTGCAACAAAGCATCGCGGCAACTCTAGTTCTTTCGTGGCCGGAAGACAAATGCGCACTTCCTTTGTCCCCTTCTTTTCAATGGTTCTGGCGGCAAGCATGTCAAAGTAGAGCGGCATCTGATCGGCATTTCCAATCTGTCCGAAGTGGTAGCCATTTCTATGGCGCAACTTGATAACGTACCGCCGAAAACTGTGCAATTTCTCTTTGTCTTCTTCGGGCAATTTCTTGGCATATCCGTGTCCCCTTCGAAAGGAAAAGCCTTTTCTTTTCATAAAATTTGATAGCCAGCACCTGCTCGCTTGGAAGTCACTCCGCATTAGCAATTTCTGTAGGGCTAACTGCATCGCCCGTACTTTGAGCAGATCGGTCGTCACAGGCCGCTGTGCCGCTGGCTGCTCTTGCACGTATTCCGTGAGCAGATCTTCTATTCCGGCGACGCGGCCATGCTTCGATCCACTGAAACCCTTCCTTGTTGCTTTGCTGGCGAAAATATTCTCCTTCTGTTTGCTCCAGTCCCGCACGCAAGCTTCGAGAACTACGAACGCCCGTGATACGGCCAGATTTCTGTCTGTCTCTGCGCACATGATAACTTTCATTTTAAATGCGGCATTATGGTGGACTTGGCATGTCTTCGCAGTTGGCGCTTCTATGCTTATGAATGAACACAGAAAACGGGAAAACAGCACAACATGGAGGTATGCACACGGAGGATGCTACGGCAGCTAGGTTAGAAGCGCGTACGAGGAAGCCATTTTCCGAATGCCGATGGCGATATGGCAACGCGAAATTTAAGGTCGTACTCAATTCTAACGCGCATGCAATTTTTGGACCCGTTTCATCAAAAAAAGGTGCGCGTTAGGTTCGAGCAAATACGGTTTGGGCTTCGCCCTATGGTCGACGTGCTTTTGAACCGGAACTTCCGCATATCCTGGTCATGATCACTAATAACGGCGTCATTCTTCTGCTTCCGAATGTCAGCCTGCGCCCTCAAGTGCTTCCGGCAGCTTGTTCTTGGCCAGGGTCTCTGGTACTTCCGAATTTGACATTGAGAGTCTGAATGCAGAGAGTGGTTTCTTAGCGCCAATTGCAGCTCACAGCTCCTGTTCCTAACGGATGACTTCGCGAAGATGATTACACCTGACCTCACCTCTGCACAGGCCATGGACGTACGTCTCCTGCTGAAATCGTACAGTGGCATCTTTGATTTTGACAATAGGCCTTTAGTCCAAGCATCTGTTGTTCACCATCGTATAAACACTGGAGACAAGAATCCCATTCGTCGGCGTCCCTATCGTGTATCATATGCTTAACGTACAGTCATTCAATCGGAAGTGGACAAAATGCTCCGCAAATGGGTCATTGAACCATCAGCCAGCCCTTGAGCTTCGCCTGTCGTCCTTGCGAAAAAAAATGGTACCTGGCTTTTCTGTGTCGATTATCGCCATTTAAACAAGATCACGCGTAAAGACGTCTACCCACTATCACGCATTGGTGATGCCTTGGACTGCTTGCACGGGGCTAAATACTTCTCGTCCATTGATCTTCGATCCGGCTACTGGCCGATTTCATTAGATGAAATGGACCATGGCAAGAAGGCCTTCATCACACCTGATGGTTTGTATCAAAGTCATGGCTTTTGGCTTATTCAATGCTCCTGCGACATTCGAACGCATGATGAACTCTCTTCTGCGAGGATACAAATGGACCGCCTGTCTTTGTTATCTTGACGACGTTATTGTTTTTCTCGCACATGCTTGCGATCTTCCGAAAAGCCGGCATCCAGCTGAACTCCACGAAATGTCAATTTGGGAACCGGCAGATTACCATATTGGGACACTTCATTGATGCATCCGGTATACAGGCAGATCCGTAAAAAGTTCATACCGTTCGCAGTTTTCCTGTGCCACATTCTGCTTCTGACGTGCGCTGCCTCGTCGGCCTCTGCTCTTACTTTCGCCGTTTCATCAAAAACTTCGCCGGAATTGCTCCGCCTTTGACAGATCTTCTAAAGAAGAACACAATTCTCAAGGGGCCCGGAGCAGGCTCACGTGTTCGCCGCTCTCATCGAGTTTCTGACCACCCCTCCCATACTTGCCCACTTTGATTCATCTGCACCGACCGAAGTCCACACTGATGCAAGCGGCCATGGCATCGGCGCTATTCTTGCCCAACAGCAGAATGGTACTGAGTGCATGATAGCTTATGCCAGCGGCCTGCTGTCATTTCCCGAGAGAAAAAGATCACTGAGCGGGAGTGCTTGGCTTTAGTCTGCACTGTCGCCAAGTGCCGGCCATATTTGTATGGCCGCACGATTTCGGTCGTTACAGACCACCACGCCCTCTGTTGGCTGTCTTCCCTCCGTGACACGACTGGACGGCTTGGTCACTGGGCTTTGCGGCTCCAGGTATTTTGATTTATTGTCTTCTACAAGTCTTGACGTCTGCACAAGAACGCTGTCTGCCTTTCTCGTCACCCCATGAATCCTAATCCTGTTGTTTATGATCCAGTGACCTGCGTGATGGCTTTTACTGACATGACCGACATGCGTGCTGAAAAACAACGTGACGAATCCTTACAGCCCATCATCGCCGGAGTGCAATCTGGCAGCACCGACGACACGTGTCGCATATTCGTCCTGCACGACAGCATCCTCTACCGCCGCAATATCAACCCTGACGGCCCTGAGTTGCTCCTTGTCCTTCCTCGTCATCTACGATCCGTCGTTCTCGAACAACTTCACGATGCACCGATGGTGGGACACCTTTTGAGTTTTGCATACATACGACCGTGTACGACACCGGTTCTTCTGGACGGGTCTCTACCGCTCTTTGCGTCGTTATGTCACAACTATTGAATTGTGTCAGCACCGGAAGAAACCTCCCCTGCCACCTTTCGGACGACTCCATCCCATTGAAGTTCCCTGTGAACCTTTCTTTCGCGTAGGACTTGACCTGCTTAGCCCTTTTCCGATGACAACTACAGGGAATATGTAGATCGCTGTCGCTGCTGATTATACGACACGCTACATAACAAAGGCGTTGCCAACTAGTTGCGCAACTCGCATCGCCGATTTTCTCCTCCACGATGTCATTCTTCACCACCGTGCACCTTGACAGTTACCAACCGCGGCCTCTCGTACTTGTCTTGAGTTGTCGACAACCTCTTCTGCTCTTGTGCCACTGAGTACAAGCTGTCCACCACCTACCGCTCACAAACGAACAGTCTTACAGAACGTATCCACCAAACGCTCACAGAGATGCTGTCAATGTACGTCTCCAACGATCACCACGACTGGGACGCCATGCTGGCATACGTAACATTCGCGTGTAACTCGTCACGACACCGCAGGATATTCACCTTTTATCTTTTGTATGGTCGCGATCTCACATTGCCATTTGGCACCATCCTACCTTCTGTGTCACGTGCCGCAACTGAGTACGCTCATGAAGTCATCTATGGCGCTCACATGTATAGGCTGTTTCACATGGCGCGATTGGGGCGAAAAAAATCGTTCTGCCGCGCACGTCGCAGAGCGATTTTCGCTCACAGCTTTCACATGCGATTATGGCAGCGCGATATCCGTCGCAGCGATGCGCAGGGCTGCCTCCTGCTCACAAAGTATCCATACCTACATCGTTAAACAAAAACAACATGGAAACTGGTCAAATGTTCGAATTTTCCTAGTTTTATTCGATAATAGAATAGGTACACCATTTTTAACGTTTAAAGGCGTTGAGACACGACAGCTTGCAGATACGGTGAGTGAGGCGCTGCTCTACACCGCAAGTATGACCGTGCAGCTTGCGCGGCGTCGGTGGGATGGTTCTGTGTGGTACACTCTAGTTTCGTTGTTACTATGGGAGCCGCAACTTTTTTTCCTGGATGAGTATTTGCTTTTACAGAAGAACAAACTACTGTTGAGTGTGCATGTATATAAGCAGCTGGCGCGGTTTGTAGGGATGAAGCGGTTGACGACGGCGGCGATCAAGTGGGTACGTGCCTTATGTTGAAGCGGCGTCCTCCCGATCTGGATAGTGCAGCTTCTCCTTTCAAACGAATTGTGTAAGCGAAAGAAAAAAAAAATGTATGAAGCTCCTAAGCCGCAAACGCTAGTGGGTACACCGTAAACATAGCTAGAACTGACGCGCGACATTGCTCCACAGAGCTACCAACGCGCGGTGAAACACACATTGCCCCTCCCACATCGCGCCGATCGCTGCGACTGAGCGACGGCGCGACCAACTTGTTGGAATCTCGTCGCGGAGAGCCCACGACGTCGCGGCGGTCGCTGAGCGACGGAATTCGCTGTGTCGCTGACTGAAAATCGCGCCATGTGAAACAGCCTTATGGCGCGTCAAGTCGCCTGATCTCGTTTATTAGCCTCGCAGCATATGCAAAAAGAGACTTACGACCAGTGCCATCGCGATGTTAAGTGTGCCCCAGGTGCTTGGGTGCTCCTTTAATCGCCATGTCGTCGGGTCGGCCTCTCCCAGAAGCTTCTCTCTCGCTACACAGGTCCCGCAGGGGCGTCTGTGTCAGCAGGCGTTTGGTGTGCTGCGACACCACGTACCCGAGCACACGATGGTTGGACCCTCCCGCGTGTAGCCGTGCGCGGCGTAGCCGTGTCTGGAAAAAGGGGGATCCTGGAGGTGTTGAGCCGATGCCAGGTGTTTGAACCTTTAAGGCCCCCCGGCGGAGGCAACACACCTCTTTGGCCTCTGCTTCAAATAGACGGAACCCCCAGACTGACCCACCCGGGGGAAATCGGTAGTTGCCTTTTCCTGTCTCTTTCTCGCTCCAGCCTTCGTCTTTCTCTCACTTTTCATCTTTCCTGTCTTCTCCTAGCTTCCGCTTACTTCCAATTTTTCCAGGCAGCAAGGGTTAACCTTGTGTGAATAGTCAACCTAGGTTATCTCATATTTGGTTATAGTGATAATGTACAGCTGGCGTTTGCAGGACCTGTTTTTACAGTCCCTGTAGCGTCCCCTTGTTGGGCTTCATGGTGGTGGCTGGCGTTTTGCCGAAAACTACACATTTTTCTATGGATAGCGCCTTTCCTCCACTCCCTGATCGCCCTCAGAAAACAGGGCGCACCGATGGTGTTTTGCAGTTTTTCGGACGCCAAGTCCACAACTTCCCACGTTTCCATGTAGTTCACTCGGAAAAACTCCGCAAACCAGTGCGCAGCATTTCACCGTTCCTTGAATCAAAGACTGTTGACTGATGTTTTTGGACCCGGCTATAAGGCGACCAGGAGGGCAAGCGGTGATTTCATCCTGGAGCTCCGCGATAAGAAGCAATACGAGAAACTGCCGAAACTATAGTGTCATTTGGGGAGACCCAACTAACAGTAACCCCGCACCGTACTATGAACACCACCCGCGGCGTTGTGTCGGACGATGACATGCTGGAGCTCACTGAGGCTGAACTCTTGGAGGGCTTCAGTGAACAGAATGTAATCAATGTCAAAAGAATTAAGATGAGGCGAGATGGCAAAAAAAAATCCATACAGAGCACTTGATAATCGCCTTCGGATCAAGTGTCCTGCCGAGTCAATCGAGGCAGGGTACATCAAGCTCCGTGTAAGGCCATATGTGCCCAGTCCGCTCAGATGTTTCAAATGCCGACGTTTCGGCCACAGTTCGCAGAGCCGCCGAGGCCGTCAAACCTGTGCGAAGTGCAGTGCCCATGAACATACTTCTGAAGCTTGCGAGAACACTCTCCATTGTGTAAACTGTTAAGGGGAGCACGCCGCATACTCGCGGTCGTGCCCATCCTGGAAAAATGAAAAAGAAATTGTGACGATAAAAGTAAAGGAAAACATGACTTTCAAGGAGGCACGCAGGCGCGTATCCTACCTGACCAAGAACACATTTGCCGATGTGGCGCGTCAGGGGGCAGCGCCACAACGGCCTCCGGCGACTGTCCGGCCCACACACAGTGAGCCGGCAGTGACGTCACCCCTCTCCGCCCCGGTGGTTGCAACTAGCGCTGCTCCGCTACCCCAGCAAAAGGGGCCATCCACCTCCGGGCAGGTGGCCTCAAAGGCTTCGTCCAACGTGCCGAGGCATTCACGCCAAACAAAGCGCTCCGAAGAGCGCGTGTCCAGCGCCTCGCAAGAGGCGATGGACACAACCACCAGCAAGACGGCGCCCCAGCGCCTACGGAGCGGCAAGGCTCTCGATCGCTCTTCTCGATCGTGACAAAACTCCCGTCACGGCGCCTGCAAAGGGCCCGTGAGCTAATCCTCGTCTCTTAAACACAGCACCCAACACATACAGCATAATGGATACACAAATACTACAATGGAATGTTAGAGGACAGCTCCATAACCTCGACGTTATTAGAGAACTCCTACACAAACACAATCCTAAGTTGCTGTGTGTTCAAGAGACACATCTGAAGCCTACGAACACAAATTTTCTCCGTCAATACACAATCTATCGTAAAGACCGCAACGAGGCAAACGCCTCGGCTGGCGGTGTAGCAATAGTTGTTGACAAGTCAGTACCTTGTCGTCATGTCGCCCTTCAGACGCCCCTTGAGGCAGTGTCATTTCGGGTCATTCTTTTTAATAAATTAATCACTGTATGTTGCATATATATTCCCTCAAATTATGATCTTCGAAAAAGCGATTTTTATAAACTAATTGATCAGCTCTCGGACCCCTACCTAACCGTAGGCGATTTTAACGCCCACAACACCATGTGGGGAGACACGCGATGTGACGCGAGAGGGCGTTTTATTGAAAATTTTCTTCTGAATTCCTGTGCATGCCTCTTCAGCTAGAAGGAGCCAACGTGTTTTATTATTTATCATAATTCATATTCGTCAATAGACCTGTCGATTGGCTCTGCTTCAATTTTCCCTGATTTGCAATGGCATATATAACCAATGATCCCTATTGAAGTCTAGGGTTTGACGAAAACTCGTCTGGCGAGGAAATAACATGGCTGAATAAACGTACACTCGCCAACTGAAAAAATTCAAAACACGGATTGACGTTTCGGCGCCCAATACGGGTGCCTTGTTCACAATGAGCGAATGCATGGTGGTCTTTATTATATATGCGTCGGAAGACGTAATGCGCTTGCGTACAACTCAGGGAGGGGTCCCCGTGTCCGGTTTATCGTGTTAGTAGTAGATTGTATGCAGAATGATTCAAGGAGCAATCGGGATGATAATTTTTTCTCTCTTTCGATGATAGAAGCCGAATTCCAGTTAATACTGTGTCCAGTCTTTTCGTGGTGCTCTGCCAGGGCGCTGGAGACCGTGTGTCCTTTGGCTACATCATTGCGATGCTGCTGTAGCCTTCTTTTAAAGTTCCCCGTCTCGCCTACGTAGCACGCATGGCAGTCCTGGCAAGGAATTCTGTAGATGACACCCGGAAATTTTTCTTTTTCGAGGCGGTCTTTCACTCGGACGAGTTGTTGTTTTAGCTTGCTTGAAGGGACGTGGCAGATTTGTACATCATAATCTTTGAAAATTCTTGATAATGACTCGCTCACGCCTCGTGCATAGGGGAGAGACGCCCGTTTTCTTGTTTTCATCGGCCTTACAGGGGGTTCAGCTGCACGCTTTTCTTCAGTCCTTATAATCTGGCCGGGGTAGCCATTGCTGACCAAATCCTGCGTCACTCTCTTCAGCTCAGCTCTGCGTGCGTCAGTAGTCGAGCATAATCGGAATGCACGGGTGAACAATGTGGAGGCAACAGATCGTTTTTGTCCAAGGGGGTGGGCCGAATCAAAGTGGAGATATTTCCCTGTGTGTGTAGGCTTTCGGTAAACACTCGTGGAAAGGCCGGATGCAGTGCGCATGACTTCAACGTCAAGGAAGGCCAAGCGACCATTAACTTCTTCTTCAACGGTGAATTCTATTGTGCTTTGGAAAGAGTTCAGGTGCTGCAGAAAAGGTACGACGTCTTCGCGGCGGATAATAGAAAAACAGTCGTCGACATACCGCAGGAACAATTTTGGGGTGGGCTGAAACGTCGTGAGGGCTTTATCTTCGAGGGCTTCCAAAGCAATGTTGGCACATGACACTGACACCGATGCTCCCATTGCCGTTCCAAAGACCTGCCTGTAGAATGATCCATTAAATGAAAAATATGTGTTGCGTAAGCAAAAATCCAAGAGGCGGCACACGTCGTCGACTTCGAATGGGGTGCGCAAAGGCAGAGATGTGTCGTTTTGTAATGCTGTTCGGCAGCAGTCAACAGCATAATCCACAGGTATGCGTGTGAACACAGACTTGACGTCAAAGGAAACCATGACGTCTTCGCTCCCTAAAGTCACGTTCCTGACCTTGTCGACAAAATCAGCGGAGTCCTTTACGTATGTCGGCGTTCGTCCAACGAGGGGTCGGAGCACACCATGAAGATAGGCAGAGAGACGGTGCAACGGAGAGCGAGTGTAGTCTACCAGGGGCGTAGCCAGGGGGGGGGGCTTATGGGGCTTCAGCCCCCCCCGAAATTTTTTCGTGCTGTCCATGCACCGCCGACAAAAGCAACCCCCGGCGCCGGTAATCATTCTGGATTTTGTCTAGAGCGTTTTTTGCGCGCTCGGAGAGCCATTTCACCGCGAAAATTGCGAACTCAGGCTGAATTTGGCGGCAACGCCCATGCACTGGGAGTCACATAACGCAAGCAGCCCCATCCGAGCACAAAGTTTCAAGGGCGTTTTCATGGCGAACGGGCTCGCTGCGGCATTTCGCGGAGGCCGCGGAATCTACACTCTATCATGGAATTTACGGAGCGCGTGGATATCAATTCTGAAACTTTATGGGTATAAGTTCTCATAAACATCTGATGTGTAAGGTACATTGACATTTCCAAACGTGTGCTTTAGATTTTCAATTGCGGAACTTTGTAAGTTTAATGCTCCCATAAATATTTGACGCGAAAGGTGCATTGACTTTTCCAATGTCGCACATCGGGCCATACAACGAGACAAACCAAATCAACACGCTATCAGACAAGTTGACAAAGCCCGTAGCGAGGCCCGATGAGACGAAGCGTTGTGGTGGTTCATTCGTGCCGTCACGTCACATAAAAAATATCATTTTTTTTTTTCACCTGCGCCAAAGCATCCAGTGAAGACACTAAAGCCAGCCAAGGCAACTACGTTCTTATTTAGTGTTTTCTACTTTGACTTTTAATCGCGAGGACACATTGAGCCTCTTCATTATTTTTTTTTTTTGTTCTCGCTCCCCTACCCGCGCGCTGCCAGAGCCAGCCAGAGCGCATGCGTTTTTCTCGTGTTGCCCCGACCACCGCGCGGCGCACTTCGGTGCGCGTTCGGTTTTCTCTGGCCGAGTGTATTTTCGCTTGGCAGAGCTTTGGACGCTTTATAGCTAGCAGACGAGAAAAAGAAACAATGGTCGCTAGCCGCCATCACTGTGGGGACTCGACGGATTGCACCGCGTTCGCTTGAGCGCAACCTCTCCAGAAAGTCTTGTCTCGCCGGTGTAGGATGCCGAACAGTATGCGCCTGGTTCTTGGTGGACCAAGCGTCTCGTGTTTTCTTCGATATTCCTTTAATAGCCATATCAGTTGCCCAAAGTAGGCAGTCTATTGTGACCAACATACTTTGCGTTTTTTTTTTTTCATTACGGTGTCCCCGCACAACAAAACGAAAAAAGAAGCGTCGTTGCGGTGCAGCGAATTGTCGTATGGCGAAAGTGCTATTTTGTTATTTCTTTTGCGGAAATTAATGGGCCATTGGACACTTAAGCTGCCGTATACTCTTATTATATTATTGCGATAGCAATTATATGGACACTCTAGGCGCATTCCTGCCGTCGCCGTCGCCATCATGTTCCGCATAAAGTCCAAGTGCTATAACATCTAACCCCGCGCCGCAAGCTGTATGTGCGAGTGAAAGCGTGTGGGGGGTGGGGGGAAATGGGCGAGCCGACGATAGTGGCTCAGTCTTGTGGGCGCAAGGGAGAAAAGTTAGGAGCAAGCGCGCCGCCTTCCGTCGCGCGCGATACATCGGGGGGAGTGGATGCAATGGGGGCAGGATCTAGGATTGTGTGAATCTGTGATTGCGCAACATGTTTACTTGCCTTATTTGATGCATTATATACCGTGACTTTTTCTTAGATACGTAGATTTATTGGAGACTTATTTATACGTATGTTTAAATATCTTGTTGCGAGGTTTTGTGTATACGTGCAGTGAACTTCGTTTCCAGTGGCACTTTTTGCCCTTTATCAAGCTGTATCTTCGCATTTGTATATTCCATTGCTTCTTCGCATTTCTAATGTACCAGGGCGAGTCAAATGAAAGTGAGCCTACCCACCCTGCGCAATTGTGGTTCTGTTCATTATCTGCAAGGCCTGTGCGTAGCATACAGGCATCTCTCATTTACAAAAGTGACACGAGGTGTGAGGATAAATGTTCTTTAATGCTCTCATACACTGGGTTGAACATGGTTGCGTGCCGTAATGGACTCTCCAGAAGTTGAGCAGCGTGGTGCCGTCAGGTTTTGACAGCTGAAGGTGTTTCCCAAAAAGAAATTAGTCACCGTATGGCTGCCGTGTACATGGAACATTGCATTTCATTGGCCACTGTGAAGCGTTGGAACAAACGGTTCAAAGAAGGACGTGAAATTTGCAAAGACGATCCCAGACCGGCCCAAAGCCATCGTGCAATCACCCCTAACAAAATTGCAAAAGTTGATGAGCTGATGAGACAAGAACGGAGGATAAGCATCGATGAACTGGCAGAGCGTGTGAACATCAGTCACGGTTTGGTTCACGCCATAATTCATGAACATCTCGGTTATCGGTTCTTGTGTGCGCAATGGATGAACAAGATTTTGAACCACCGCCAGAATACGGAGAAGATCAGCGCTGCGTTTACTCATCTGATCCGGTATCACAATAAAGGTGACTATTTCTGGTCTGCAATTGTGATTGGAGACGAACCATCATGCCACTACTAAGAGCCTGAAACACGACAGCAAAGCTTACAATGGAAACATTCAAATTCACCTTCCCCAAAGAAACCAAAGGCCGTCATTTCCGCCAGTAAGGTGTTGTTGACTTTTATTTTTCGATCGTCGGGGGCCATTACTGACAGAATTTTCTAAATCTTGAGAGACTATCAATTGTTTCCGATATTGTGAAACGCCGGATCGGCTGCGTGTCGCAATCAAGAGCAAACTACGTGGAAAATTGACGAATGGGGTCATCTTGTTTCACGACAATGCCCGTTCCCACGTCGCTGATGTGATTAATATAAAACTGGCAAAGTTCAGGCGGGAAACGCTGCAACATCCGCCATACAGCTCAGACCTGTCGCCTTGCGACTCCCACATTTTGCGGCAACCGAAAAAACAGCTCAAGGGAACTAGATTCGTCTCGGACGATGTCGTGAAAGTCAGTTGCAGACGTTTTGAAGGAGCGACCCAAGGAGCTTTACGAGACGGGAATTGCGCGACTCTTTAGTCATCGGGACAAATGTCTAAATGCTCATGGGGGCTACTTTTATTTAAAGTACCCCGTTTGTTATATATTCGCATTAGCTCACTTTCATTTGACTCGCCCTCGTATATTCTACAGAACTCATGCTTTCTATACGTGGTCTCTGTTGCGACTATAATTTCGGTGCAATTACTCATGATACACGACCGGTGACAGCTGCTGCTGCGTAATACATTGGAACAAATGGCAGCGTCATTGAGATTTTTCACTGGCTGTTGCATATGTACAAGAATGTAAACAAGGATCTTGAATGACAAAGTGTCATTAACATATTTGTCTTCAACTTGTTCATTTTATGGCCTTTACATTTTTCATATCAGCAGCATGCACTGCTTTGCTGGCTTCGAACTGATGTAGTTCTGAAGTTCGTGTGATATTATCTTTACTTATTAAATAGACAAAATACGTGGAAGCATTGACATCAGTTATGTTGGGCACAATTTTTGGCACTACGAGTATATTCTTTTATGAAAAAATACATATTTTACTTGTATTGACAGTGCGTAGCGTTCAACAATTCGTTTGCAGCATCTTTGGCAATGACAATGCAGTTATTATTCGTGTATTTGATCCCTAGGCAATTGTTTAAAAGAAAACTCTAGCTCGGGCCCAACTCCGACGTGGCCTATTCAGATACATGTAAAACGGCAGAAACGGTTGTCTGAGATAACTCCTAAATCGCTTTTAATGAAATGTGTTGCATTTGAGAGAGTATGTTAAATTCTAGTGTCTGTTGGAAGCGGAATTTCGATTTAGGGCCTGAACTCTGTTTAAAATATTTAGAAAAATTCGAAAGTGCGAAAGAAATAGAAGCACGAAGTTTAAAATAATAGCTATGCATCAAGAACAGATATGGCGTTTCTGTAAACGGCATCCATTACACCATTCAAAGCGGACAAATTCGATATGTCAATGTGTATCTTTCGTGAATTGGTTATGTTATGTACAAGGGTTCTGCAAAAGCCGTATTTCCATAATACTTAATTTTTTGAGACTCATGTGTAACATATCAATTTTGTCCGCTGTAGATGTACTATTATGTGCAATTCACAGAATTGTGATATCAATTATCATTGCTGATTTACAGAGTTGTATACTTAACTGTTTCGTTTTCTGAAAATTTTCGATTTTTGCCACTTTTCAATAAAATATTGACGACCTCAATCGAAAATTTGAAACAAACAGCCACTAGAATTAAAGTTTTTCTTTTAAATGCAACAAACCTCGTCAAATTTGGTACAGTGGTTGCCGAGAAAAACGAATTCTCCTCCTACATGTACTTAGATATGAGCATTCGACCTAATGTTTCCTCTTAAACAGGAGGTCCACCTGCAACGTGAGCCCCCCCCGAACGAAATTTCTGGCTACGCCACTGTAGTCTACTATAGGCCGCAGCGGGACATTAGGTTTGTGAACCTTAGGCAGGCCGTATATTGCAGGAGCTGAGCCGTTGTGGCACAGCAGCTGGTTATACAGATGCTTCTTTTCGGGAGGCACAAACTTGAAAACGTCAGTCAGTAGCTTCTGAAGTTCTGACTCGGTCTTTTTTGTGGGGTCCCGGTTGACCTTTGAATACGTGGTCAGGTCCTGGAGATGTTCCGTCATCTTTGAAACGTAGTCATCCCGATTCATGACAACCGCGGCATTCCCCTTGTCCGCAGGCAAGATGACAATGGCTTTGTTATTTTGCAGTCTTTTCATGGCTACTTTATCGAGGTGGCTGATACTTGAGGTCCTAGCATTACGAAGCTTTGAAAGAGCCCCAACAGCGCGGGTACGTGCTTCGTTTTGCAGAGACGGCTCGACATGGCGTACTGCCTCCTCAACTGCACAAGCCATTTTTCGCATACTTGGCATGGTACCAATGTTGAAATTCAGGCCGCGGTTTAGTAGATGAAGCTCTGCGGTATCAAGGTCGTGCGACGACAAGTTGCAAACACCAGCTTGGTTGTCAGGGGCCGGACGTTTGTCCAGCAGAGACGAAAACTTCTTTTCCTGGCACCTTTCTCTTTTTTGTCGAGTCGCCGTAGCTGCTCCGTTAGAGTAGAGTAAAATCTCGTGGAATTCCGTGGGAACGGTGCGCTCAAGCGTGCGTTGGCTATAGAAAACATCGTTCTCCAAGCGCTTTATGGTAGCCTTCGTTTCAAGGATGCGTGCTTGTAAAAGGAGTCAAGTCTATGTTCACACGCATACCTGTGGATTATGCTGTTGACTGCTGCCGAACAGCATTACAAAACGACACATCTCTGCCTTTGCGCACCCCATTCGAAGTCGACGACGTGTGCCGCCTCTTGGATTTTTGCTTACGCAACACATATTTTTCATTTAATGGATCATTCTACAGGCAGGTCTTTGGAACGGCAATGGGAGCATCGGTGTCAGTGTCATGTGCCAACATTGCTTTGGAAGCCCTCGAAGATAAAGCCCTCACGACGTTTCAGCCCACCCCAAAATTGTTCCTGCGGTATGTCGACGACTGTTTTTCTATTATCCGCCGCGAAGACGTCGTACCTTTTCTGCAGCACCTGAACTCTTTCCAAAGCACAATAGAATTCACCGTTGAAGAAGAAGTTAATGGTCGCTTGGCCTTCCTTGACGTTGAAGTCATGCGCACTGCATCCGGCCTTTCCACGAGTGTTTACCGAAAGCCTACACACACAGGGAAATATCTCCACTTTGATTCGGCCCACCCCCTTGGACAAAAACGATCTGTTGCCTCCACATTGTTCACCCGTGCATTCCGATTATGCTCGACTACTGACGCACGCAGAGCTGAGCTGAAGAGAGTGACGCAGGATTTGGTCAGCAATGGCTACCCCGGCCAGATTATAAGGACTGAAGAAAAGCGTGCAGCTGAACCCCCTGTAAGGCCGATGAAAACAAGAAAACGGGCGTCTCTCCCCTATGCACGAGGCGTGAGCGAGTCATTATCAAGAATTTTCAAAGATTATGATGTACAAATCTGCCACGTCCCTTCAAGCAAGCTAAAACAACAACTCGTCCGAGTGAAAGACCGCCTCGAAAAAGAAAAATTTCCGGGTGTCATCTACAGAATTCCTTGCCAGGACTGCCATGCGTGCTACGTAGGCGAGACGGGGAACTTTAAAAGAAGGCTACAGCAGCATCGCAATGATGTAGCCAAAGGACACACGGTCTCCAGCGCCCTGGCAGAGCACCACGAAAAGACTGGACACAGTATTAACTGGAATTCGGCTTCTATCATCGAAACAGAGAAAAAATTATCATCCCGATTGCTCCTTGAATCATTCTGCATACAATCTACTACTAACACGATAAACCGGACACGGGGACCCCTCCCTGAGTTATACGCAAGCGCATTACGTCTTCCGACGCATATATAATAAAGACCACCATGCATTCGCTCATTGTGAACAAGGCACCCGTATTGGGCGCCGAAACGTCAATCCGTGTTTTGAATTTTTTCAGTTGGCGAGTGTACGTTTATTCAGCCATCCCTATTGAAGTGACCACTTTCCTATAACGTTAAATTTAGTAAATCAACATAAATGCCCGCCACACGCCCATCGGTGGATACTCGGTGGAAACACAACGTGGCGATACGGGATCTTGCAGGACTTATCGCGAATGGGCATCCATGGAAATATGTTAAACATACTAGAAAGCTATCTGTCCAAACGTTCCTTCCGCGTGAAACTCGGCACTGTATTGTCGCGGCCTTTTATACAAGAAACTGGTGTACCCCAAGGAGGTGTGCTTAGCTGCACGCTCTTTATCGTGAAAATGAACACGCTTCGTACTTCATTACCGCCAGCCATCTTTCATTCTGTTTACATAGACGACATACAAATAGGTTTCAAATCTTGCAACCTTGCAGTGTGTGAGAGGCAAGTACAACAGGGCTTGAACAAAGTGTCCAAATGGGCAGACGAAAACAGATTTAAAGTGAATCTGAACAAAAGTTCTTGTGTGCTTCTCACAAGAAACAGAGGGCTCATTGCAGATCCGAATATCTAAATGTATGGTCAGCAAGTCCCTGTGAACAAAGAGCACAAGTTCTTAGGCATCATACTCGACTCTAAATTAACATTTATTCCGCACTTAAAGCACACTTAAAGTATATCAAGGTGAAATGCTTAAAAACAATGAACTTACTGAAAATTTTATCTCATACAACATGGGGCAGCGACAGGAAATGCTTGATGAGTCTTTACAAGAGCCTCATTCGATCATGATTGGACTATGGTGCCGTGATTTATCATTCTGCCGCCCCGAGCGCGCTAAAGATGCTAGATCCGGTCCACCATCTAGGAATCCGACTGGCCACTGGCGCTTTCAGAACAAGTCACATTGAAAGTTTGTATGTAGAATCAAATGAGTGGTCACTCCATCTGCAGAGAACATACATCAGCCAAACATATTTTCTGAAAGTTCACTCTAATCCTCAACGTCCGTGTTTTAATACCGTTAACTATATGACATATGCTACACTGTTTCGTAATCGTCCCTCTGTAGGACAGCCCTTTTCACTGAGAGTGAGGGAGCTTAGCACTGATATAGATGTCCCACTCCTCAAACATCGCCTAATGCCTCCAGCTAAGCTGCTACCTCCTTGGCAGTGGCAGCTGGTACAATGCGGTATATCTTTCATGCTGATTACAAAGCACGCTCCAGAGATTGAAATCCAAATGCATTTCCTGGAACTCCAGTACAAGCACTCCTGCACGGAGTTCTACACAGACGCATCGAAGTCACACGACGGGGTGTCCTATGCAGCCGTTGGTCCCTCCTTCTCAGAATTCAATGTACTGCATCCGGAAACTGGTATCCTTACTGCTGATGCCTACGCACTATTGTCGGCTGTAAGCATATAAGGAAATCAAAACTCCGAAAATCTACTACATATACGGACTCCCTAAGTGTTATGAAGTCTTTGATATCATTCTGTAAGCAGAAAAATCCTGTAATCATTGAACTCTATTCCGTCTTGTGTAAAGCGCATATATCTAACCAGCGTGTGATCATATGCTGGGTAGCTGGCCATAGGGGCATCCAGGCTAACGTTCTAGTGGACCAGATGTCCGCATCAATTGCCTTTCATGCTGTTAATCCTACCGCTGCAGTCCCTGTCACAGATCTGAAGCCCATTGTTACGAAGGAAATTGCGAAATTGCTGGCAACGCTTGTGGGACGTGGAAAGAAATAATAAGCTGCACGTAATAAGGCCACAATTAGTTTTCTGGCCTTCTGCAACAAAATCGCGCCGAACAGATGTCCTATTCTGTCAACTAAGAATAGGACAGACATTTGGCACCCATAACTTTTTACTCTCTGGAAATGAGCCTCCAACCTGTGGCAGGTGCGGGGAGAGGCTGACCGTCCTCCACGTCCTCCTGGAGTGTCGGGAAGCCAAATCTGAGAGAAAGAAACATTTTCCCTTAGCATACCAGCAGCACATCCCCCTTCATCCTGTAATGTTACTCGGTGCAGAACCGCTCTTTGACGCCAACGCAGTCCTACGTTTCCTGAAAGATGTGTTACATGTTATTAGCCCCATACGTTCGTAGCGCCTCCTCTCTTCAAAGGATGCCGCTGTGAGAATTGTTTCGTATAGCACAAGCCTCTAAGCCCTTGTGTTTCAAGGGCTCTGGCGAGGCAGTAATGCTCGAGGCAATTTTAGCATCTCGTATATTATATATATCGCATCATCCTTTCCTAATGCATTTTAATGATCATAGCACACGTCATTAATCATTGCCATAATTTTATTACGTGTAGATTTTATGCAATTCAAACCAACTCTTTTAGGCCCCTTTACAGCCACGTGACATTAAATTCACAGAAGCCATCAGACCACTACGAACTCATTAACACTAGCATGGCGCTCTTTGGCCATACCTGGACCTTGCGCCATTAAACATCAAACATCATCATCATCGCTACACAGGGCCTTATGAAGTCCTACGTCAAGTTAATCATGTCAATTACGAGATCTCGCCGTTAAAGTTTGATCCATCCTAAAGTCTGATGCCTGTTGACACCGTGCACGTTTCGCGGCTGAAGCCATAGTTCGCTTGCAGTTCTTCATCTAACATGTTCCGAGACTGCGCTTTAGCACCTGGGGGCATGTTACAGAAGGATAAAAGAAGAGAAAGGAAGAAAATTGCGAGGTGCAGCCTGCTGCATGTTGCTGGTTAGCCATCTTAACCACATTGACTGTGCTTGTATATACATTGTAAATACAGTCTCTCTGTACTCCCAACATTCCCTTGACAATATAAATGAATGATGGAAGGCAGGAGACGTACCGATGCTGTGGAACACGGCCAAGACAGTCCTAATCCCCAAGCCTGACAAAACCCCCCTGTCTCAACAATCTTAGACCTAGCTTGGTAGCTTTATGTGTGGGAAAGGCAATGGAGCACACCACCCTCAACCGGGTGAACAACTACCTCGAGTCTAAGGGAGTATATCCGTACACCATCGTTAACGCAGGATGTGATACTCCAGCTCAAGCATCAAGTCATCGATGACAAGTGTCGCAGCGCCAAGGCAATCCTGGGCCTTGACCTGGAGAGTGCTTTAGACAGGGTCAGCCGTTCGGCCTTCTGAGAGATCACCGAGCTCAACCTCGGTGGGAGGATTTATAACTACGCCAGAGGCTTGCTCACTGGAAGAAAATCCATCCTTATCGCGGGTGATATTACCTGCGAAGAACAAGAGCTCGGCAGCAGAGGGACCCCGCAGGGCTCGGTCATATTGCTGATGTTCTTCTATTTGATCGTGACTGGGCTTGCCGAAAGGCTTCAGACAGTGCGCAATATCAAGCACATAGCATACGCAGATGACGTTATGATCTGGTCCATTCGGGAGTAGCGACAGACAGATCAAGATGGCCTTGCAGGAGGCCACTGAGGTGGTCGAGCAGCACCTGGCTGGCACCAGTCTTCGATGCTTTCCGAAGTCAGAACTCTTGCTGTACTGGTCTGCCTTCGAGGGATGATCTACCAAATTATTCGTTAAAACATGAGAAAGCGAAAAGATCCAATTACACATTAAGGATGGGGGCACCATCCCCATTGTCACTGGTTTCTATGTCCACTACATCTGTCTTGCGGCTTCTGTAGAAAAAAGGAGAAAAAGAAGTCTCATATCTAAAGCCGGTAACCACAGAAACAAAAATACATTAAAAATATAAACATTTCAAAGCTCAGGCCAGATGGGTAGAATGTTTCATCACGTGTCATAAGTTTGCCTGCAAGTAATGACATGATCAATGATGGACATAAGAGTTTCCACGCCAGAAGGATAAGCAATGCTTATTGATAATAGAGAAGATTATTGGTTGTATAAATTAACTGATATTTGTGCAGATTGCAAGTGTGCTATTGGACACCACTTTTATCGCTGACTTCTTCATATACTCGCGGTCTTCTTTCTGTAGCTATGAAGGGAAAGCTACGGGGGCGAAGTTTTTGCAAATATGTTACCACGCCACGTACTCGCCTAGCGTTTGACAGAGTCTTTGGTTGCTCGGAACGGACACTCAATCGACGCAACTTGATTGGTATCGATAGGTTTGTCCCTTCGAAAGTTCGCAAGCGAAGGCGTAACCCATGGATAACCAGAGAAATATCCATATGATGCACAAGATTAGGTGGCTGAGGAAGCAAAACAAGGAGTCAACACTCCTTTTTACCGACTTAAAACATAGCATGTTACATAAAAAAAGCGAATCAAAAAGTAGTTATTTCTCCCGTGGTCTTAACGAATTTATTAGCAACGATGTTCAAAAATTTTGGCGCTGCTTGAAACAGACACATTATGACACCGAGAAAATAAATATTGCTGGAGGTTCAACCACTGATGCTTGGGAGATCACGGAACATCTTAACCAATATTTTCAGAGCGTTTTTTCAAGGACTGAGCAACACGAACATCAGGGCCGCTATCTTGTACACGTTCGAAAAGCCGACGTTCGATTTCGCCTCACGCGATTGGACTAGATTGGCCTAGGCCACGATATTGGCGCAGCCTGGACAATCGCGCGAGGCGAAATCGATCGTCGGCTTTTCGAACCTGTACAAGACAGCGGCCCGGTGCTCAAATTGTACAGAATCACAATATATTACGATAACTCGTGAACAGGGGCGTAGCCAGGGGGGGGGGGGGGGGCTTATGGGGTTTCAGCCCCCCCCCCCGAAATTTTTTCGTGCTGTCCATGCACCGCCGACCAAAGCAACCCCAGGCGCAGGAAATCATTCTGGATTTGGTCTAGAATGTCTTTTTCACTCTCGAAAAGCCATTTCACCGCGAAAATTGCGAACTCGGGTTGGATTTCGCGGCAACGTCCATGCACCGGGAGTCACATAACGCAAGCAGCCCCATCCGAGCACAAAGTTTCAGTGGCGTTTCGATGACAAAGGGGCTCGCCGTGGCCTCTCGCGGAGGCCGCGGAATCTACACTCTATCATGGAATCTACGAAGCGCGTGGATGTCAATTCCGAAACATTATAGGTATAAAGTTCTCATAAACTTTTGATGTGAAAGGTGCATTGATATTTCCAAACGTGTGCTTTAGATTTTCAATTGCGGAACTTTGTAAGTTTAATGTTCCCATAAATATTTGATGCCAAAGGTGCATTAACTTTTCCGAAGTCGTACAACGGGCCATACAATGAGACAAGCTACAACACACTATCAGACAGGTTGTCAAAGCCCACAGTGAGGCCCGATGGAACGAAGCGTTGTGGTGGTTTATTCGTGCCGTCATGTCACATAAAAAAATATCAACATTTTTTTTCACCTGCGCCAAAGCCTCCTGTGAAGACACTAAAGCCAGCCAAGGTAACTATGTTCTTATTTATTTATTCTACTTCGACTTTTAATCGGGAGGGCACATTGAGCCTCTTCAATTTTTTTTGTTCTCGCTCACCTACCCGGGGGCTGCCAGAGCCAGCCAGAGCGCATGCGTTTTTTCAGTGTTGCCCCGACCACCGCGCGGCGCACTTCGGTGCGCGTTCTCTGGCCGAGTGCATTTTTGACTGGCAGAGTTTTGGACGCTTTCTAGCTAGCAGTCGAGAAAAATAAACAATGGTCGCTCGCCGCCATCACTGTGGGGACTCGACGGATTGCACCGCGTTCGCTTGAGCACAACCTCTCCAGAAAGTCTTGTCTCGCCGGTGTAGGATACCGAGCAGTATGCGCATTGTTCTTGGTGCACCAAGCGTCTCGTGTTTTCTTCGATATTCCTTTAATAGCCACATTAGTTGCCCAAAGTAGGCATTCGATTGTGACCAACATACTTTGCGTTTTCTTTTTTCATTATGGTTCCCCCGCCCCAAGAATGAAAAAAGAGGAAACGTTGCGGCGCAGCGAATTGTCGCATGGTGTAAGTTCTATTTTGTTACATCTTTTGCGGAAAGTAATAGGCCATGGGACGCTTCAGCTGCCGGACACACTTACAATATTATTGCGATAGCAATTATATGGAGACTAGGCGCATTGCTGCCATCGCCGTCGCCCTCATGTTCCGCATAAAGTCCAAGGGCGATAACATCGTCACCGCGCGCCGCATGCTGTATGTGCGAGTGAAAGCGTGGGGGGGGGGGGGAAATGGGTGAGTCAACGATGGTGGCTTAGTCTTTTGTGCGCAAAGGAGAAAAGCGGGGAGCAAGCGCGCCGCCTTCCGTCGCGCGCAATGCACCGGGGGGAGTGGATGTTATTGGGGCGGGATCTAGGATTCTGTGAACCTGTGATTGCCCAACATGGTTTATTTGCCTTGTTTGACCCATTATATGCCATGACTTTTTCTTAGATACGTAGATTTATAGGAGACTTATACTTATGTTTGGATATCTTGTTGCGAGGTTTTGTGTATACGTGCAGTGAACTTTGTCTCCAGTGGCAATTTTTTTGCCATTTATCAAGCTGTATCTTCGCATTTGTATATTCCATTGTATCTTCGCATTTGTAATGTACGAGGGCGAGTCAAATGACAGTGAGCCTACCCACCCCGCGCAGTTATGGTTCTGTTCATTATCTGCAAGGCCTGCGCGTAGCACGCAGGCAACTCTCATTTACAAAAGTGGCTCGCAGGTATGAGGATAAATGTTCTTTAATGCGCTCGTACACTGGGTTGAACATGGCTGCGTGACGTAATGGACGCTCCAGAAGTTGAGCAGCGTGGTGCCGTGAGGTTTTTGTCAGCTGAAGGTGGGGGGTTTCCCAAAAAGAAATTAGTCACCGTATGGCTGCCGTGTACATTGAACATTGCATTTCATTGGCTACTGTGAAGCGTTTGAACAAACGGTTCAAAGAAGGACGTGAAAGTTGCAAAGACGATCCCAGACCGGGCCGAAGCCATCGTGCAATCACCCCTAACGAAATTGCAGTAGTTGATGAACTGATGACACAAGAACGGAGGATAAGCATCGATGAACTGGCAGAGCGTGTGAACATCAGTCACGGTTTTGTTCACCGTCACCGTTCACGCCATCATTCATGAACATCTCGGTTATCGGCTCTTGTGTGCCCAATGGATGCCCAAGATTTTGAACCACCGCCAGAATACGGATAAGTTCGGTACTGCCTTTACTCATCTGATCCGGTATCTCAATAAGGGTGACGATTTCTTTTCTGCAATTGTGATCGGGGACGAACCATGGTGCCACTACTACGAGCCTGAAACACGACGGCAAATCTTACAATGGAAACATTCGAATTCACCACCCCCCAAGAAAGCAAAGGCTATCATTTCCGCCGGAAAGGTGTTGTTCACTTTTATTTTTCGATCGTCAGGGGCCATTGCTGATAGAACTTGCTAAATCTTGAAAGACTATCAATTCTTTCCCATATTGTGAAACGCCGGATCGGCTGCGTGTCTCAATCAAGAACAAACTACGTGAAAATTGACGAATGGGGTCATCTTGTTCCACGACAATGCCCGTCCCAACGTCGCTGATGTGGTTAGTACAAAACTGGCGAAGTTCAAGTGGGAAACGCTGCAATATGCGCCATACAGCTCAGATCTGTCGCCTTGCGACTTCCACATTTTGGGGCAACCGGAGAAACAGCTCAAGGGAACCAGATTCGTCTCGGACGATGACGTGAAAGTCAGTTGCAGACGTTTTGAAGCAGCAACCCAAGGAGCTTTATGAGTCAATGGGACAAATGTCTAAATGCTCATGGAGGCTACTTTTAAATAAAGTACCCCGTTTGTCATATATTCGCATTGCCTCACTTTCATTTGACTCGCCCTCGTATATTCTGCAGAACTCATGCTTTTTATACGTGCTCTCTGCTGCGACTATACTTTCGGTGCAATTACTCACGATACAAGACCGGTGACAGCTGCTCCTGCTTAATACAGTGGAACAAATGACAGCGTCATTGAGATTTTTCACTGGCCGTTGCATATGTACAAGAATGTAAACAAGGATCTTGAATGACAAAGTTTCATTAACATATTTGTGCTCAACTTGTTCATTTTATGGTCTTTACATTTTTCATATCAGCGGCATGCACTGCTTTGTTGGTATCTAACTGATGTAGTTCTGAAGCTCGTGTGATATTTTATTCACTTATTAAATAGACAAAAACATGGAAGCATTGACATCAGTTATGTTGGGCACAACTTTTGGCACATACGAGTATAATATTTTATGAAAAAATACATATTTTACTTGTATTGACAGTGCGTAGCGTTCAAGAATTCGTTTGCAGCATCTTTTGCAATGGCAATGGAGTTATTATTTATGTATTTGATCCCTAGGCAAATTGTTTAAGAGGAAGCTTTAGCTTGGCCCCACTCCGACGCGGCCTATTCAGATACAAGTAAAACGCAGAAACGCTTTTCTGAGATAACTCCTGAATCGCTCTTAATGAAATTTGTTGCATTTGAGAGAGTAAGTTAAATTCTAGTGTCTGTTGGAAGCGGAATTTCGATTTAGGGTCGGAACTTTGTTTAAAATATTTAGAAAAATTCGAAACTTCAAAAAAAAAATATAAGGACGAAGTTCACAAACTAATAGCTCTGCATCAAGAACAGAGATCGCGGTTCTGTAAACGGCATCCATTACACCATTCAAAGTGGACAAATTCGATATGTCCTTTTGTATCTTACGTGAATTGGTTATTTTATGTACAAGGGTTCTGTAAGAGCCGTATTTCCATAATACTTCATTTTTTGAGGCTCATGTGTAACATATCAAATTTGTCCGCTGTAGATGTACTATAATGTGCAATTCACAGAATTGTGATATCAATTTTCATTGCTGATTTCCAGAGTTGTAACCTTCATTGTGTCATTTTCTGAAAATTTTCGATTTTTGCCACTTTTTAATAAAATATCGACGACCTAAATCGATACTTTAAAACAAGCAGTCACTAGAATATGAGTTTTTCTTTTAAATGCTACAAACCTGATCAAATTTGGCGCAGTGGTTGCCGAGAAAAACGAATTCTCTTTCTACATGTATTTAGATAGGAGCATCCGACCTAATGTTTCCTCTTAGGAGGAGGCCGAGCTTAATATGAGCCCCCCCCGAACGAAATTTCTGGCTACGCCACTGCTCGTGAAGGAGTCTTAGCCATGCTTCTTAAACTTGATGACAGCAAATCACCAGGGCCTGATGATATACGTAATGCATTCGTAAAGCATTACGCCAAACAGATATCTGCATTTCTGACTGACCTTTTCCAGCCATCACTTGCTTCCAGTGAAATTCCAACAGACTGGTGCACGTAAAGCACGTGTTGTCCAAGTTTATAAAAAAGGCGAACCTTTAAATGCCACGAACTATCGACCAATCTCGATCAAAAGCACAGGCTGTAATATACTGGAACATGTTATAGCATCATACGTTCATCAACATTTAGAAGACAACCAGGTATCAGAATTCCAGCACGGTTTTTGAAAAGGATTATCTACTGTCGCGTAACTGATAACTACTGTACATGAACTGAGATGTGTCTTGGACGGAAATGGTCAATTAGATGTATTCTTCCTGGACTTCTCCAGAGCGTTTGACCGGGTTTCACATGCAAAACTGCTATTTAAATTGTAATGTATTGTTCACGGGATCAAAGCCTATGTCAGCGATAGGAAACAGTACATCACCATTAGGAACTGTTCTTCTCGGTTGTTATATGTTACCTCTGGTGTGCCCCAAGAAAGTGTCTTGGGCCCGCTCCTTTATTACATTTTTTTCAATGACTTGCTGGATATTATTCCTAAGAAAGTGTCTGACCGGCTATTTGCCGATGATTGTGTTGTGTTTAAAGAAATTATGTGCACAAACGATCAATAGATATTGCAGGACACTTTACAAGCTATTTCCCACTGGTGTACGAATTGAGGTATGCAGCTAAACATTGGAAAAAAACGGTACTTTCAAAAGTAACAAAAAAGACTAAGCCGTGAATTTTGCACACCAACCTCACAACAATAATATTGCCACAAGGATGAGAGTAGCCAAAAGGGATGGGAAATTATATTTACAGAATATACACAGAGAGAGACGCCGGCAGGCTAGACAGCAGAACAACAACACGAGCGCTACTCCGATCGTCGTGTTCACCGTCTTTCTGGCGCATTCTTTCACGCTCGGCAGGATGCGTGCTTCAGTGCGCGGGAATAGCGCGTAACATAAAACCTCTGCCGACGAGAGCGCCGTCTTAGCGCAGCAGTAAGATCGTGTCCGGCTTAAGCCGGGAGACGTGCATGATATTAGTGGTGGACGGGGCAGATGAATGACTCTCCAATGGAGCGATCTCGTACGTGACGTCAGTGATCTGGCGTAGGACCTGGTAAGGCCCGGAGTAGCGGGAAAGAAGCTTGGACGACAAGCCAACGTGATGGCAAAGCGTCCAGAGGAGTACCAAGGAGCCCGGAGAGTAATTAACGACTCTGTGATCTTGATCGTAGCGGGCCTTCTGGGACAGCTAGGAGGCATAAAGACGATCCCTTACAATCTGGCGAGCCGTTGCAGCCCGAGAAGCTGCATCGCGGGCGTAGTCTGTAACAGGGTGCACAAGTGATAGTAAAAGAGTCTCGAAGGTCAACGTGGGATGGCGGTCAAAGAAGAGAGAAAAGGGGAAAAAGCCAGCGGTGTCATGGCATGTCGAGTTGTAGGCAAATTTCACATAAGGCAATGTGCTGTCCCAATCACGGTGGCCTGAGGAAACGTACATGGAGAGCATAGTGGTCAGCGTGCGGTTGAGGCGCTCGGTATACGCCCATTGGTTTGCGGATGGTAGGCAGTGGTTAGCTTGTGACGTATGGAACACGAGCGAAAAATGTCGTCGACGACTTGGGACAGAAATGAGCTACTACGGTCGATCAGCAGCTGTCGACGAGCGCCATGGTGAAGAATAGCGTCGTAAAGTAGAAATTCCGCACAGTGGCACAGCTTGTCGGCAGTGCCCGCGTGATAGCGTATCGTGTCGCGTAGTCCGTAGCTACGGCAATCCACTTGTTCCCAGTCAGAGATGTTGGGAATGGCCCGACGAGATCAAGGCCGACGCGTAGAACGGGACACCGGGAATGTCTATGGGTTGAAGAGAACCGGCCGGCGACAAGGATGGATGCTTGTGCCGCTGGCAGGGCTCACTAGCGGCAGCGTGTTGGCGTACAGAGCGGTTGAGGTCTGGCCAGAAGAATCAACGCCGAAGGCGATCGTACGTGCGAGTTTCTCCAAGATGTCCAGCGGTTGGGGCGTCATGAAGCTGTTCGAGAACAGTGGAACGGAGTGTTTCGGGAACAACCAGTGGAAGCTCTGCGTCACCGGAGCTGGTGTTGCGTCCGTGTAAGATTCCGTCACGAAGCACAAATAATTGTAGGGACGGGGCAGAGTGATGAGAGCGCAGACGGTGTATAATTGACCGCAAATCGCGGAGCTGTTCGCTGCGTATGTCGGTTAAATCGGACATCGCGATGACGCACGCGTCCAAACCATGCGCTGACAAGTCGGGAGGATCGACGGGATAGGCAGTCCGCATCCAGGTGCAGTCTGCCAGACTTGTAAGTGACGAGAAAGCTGTATTGCAGTTTCAGTGCCCAGCGACAAAGTCGTCCAGTGGGATCTTGTGCATCCAGCGTTGCTGCAATTTGTACATGCCTGTAAATATACCTTCGCTTGACTATTTCTGAATCGTGGCAATATTAATCTTCAAACCAACTCTTACACTGTCTCTGTTAAGGTAATCAATCATTTGTTGCACAATGTACGTACGCGTAGTGTATTCCACAAGTTTAAAATTTTACGAGTATACTACCTCTACGGGTACCAACTTATATGTCCTTTTAAATGTGATTTGCTTAAGGGTGCTACTCATATCAGAAATGTTGCAAACTTGCAACAGAATCCAGCTTTTCGCCTAAATCAATACACTGAACACTGGGCAGCTACTCGCCCACGCACAAACTACGGGCTTCAAACAATCTCCTATTGTGTTCCATCAACACTTAACAAATACCAACGAAGTGATGAAAACTCAAGCCATATAGCCAAGAGCACATTTACTGCAAATACTTCTGTGAATGTTAATTTTTTGTGTGTCTCTTGAAAAGCATTTCTTAACCGTTTCAAAGGTGTGAATTTTTCCTCTTGCTGTACATGCATATATTTCTTTTATCTTGCCACAAGTATGTACAACGAATATGTTGCCATGTTGCTGCCTGTTGTTCATGGGGAGGTGGGGCCAGTCAAGCTGCCCTTACGCAGCTTTCACTCTGCCATCCCCTACGCTTATGTATATCAGTACACTTATGTGATAAATATAATTCAACGTGAGATGCGCCCCACTTAGCGTCGACACGTGTACACTTCGCATTGCAGTTGCATAATAATACTCCAGGTGGCACACCATGTAACACTTTATAGGTAGCCGCACAAGGATGTTCGGGAAGTCTTGAGAGAAAAAGAAGATTAAGAAAAGTATAACAATCCTAGAAAAAAAATATCTATCTTATACCTGAATAAATCAAGCAAGCAAGGTAACTGCTTGTCACCGTCACGTTTCAAAGAAGTTAGCAGCGTATCGGGCTAGTTTTCATGGCGTGTGACATGCGCGGAGCGCAGCGTCGGTATGATCGAGTGTACTTTGCATTGCAGTTGCAGATTATCGTACCATGCAGCAGTTCATGGGTAACGGTAAAGTGCAGATATAGAAGGTTTGAGGAAGAAAACGAAGATTAAGGAGACGTATACAAAAATGCTGGAATGCTAAACATGTACAGCATATCTGAATAAATCTAGCAGGCTCCACGCGCGACCTCATATTTATTAAGGCTCCAAAGTGTCCTATGTTTCATTATTGCTGCATTGCGCTATCTTTTATCTTCTGATTATCTTGGTGGGCGCTTGAGTAAGCCGTTCCTTAGTTTATGTAACGCCGTAGTATTTTATATTCCTTGACTATGGGTATGACTTGCTGTTGAATCGGCACCACGTAGTTACTCGTCTCTTCATTAAAGATCATGATTCCCGATTTCTCAGTGTTAAATTTAAGGCCTAGATTTGTCGTCGCGTTGCCACACACATTGGCCAGTTTCTGTTATACTCCTGCATTTTCCGCTCGTAGCACCACGTCGTCCACATACATCACTGCGGGGACTTTCTGTTGCATCATTTGTCCATTATGCGTGTATGATAAATCAAGTCCTAATTGCCTCCTTCCTAGTTGTCTTTCTACGCCCTTAACAGAAAGTGTTAGCATCAATGGAGACATAGGGCATCCTTGCTCAAGTCCCTGGTAAATTTCCAGACTTCATTACAATTTCAGCATTCGCATACAATGTTTACTCCGTTGTCTCTATATATCTCTCACCTAGCAGCTTCACAAAATCGTCATGTATGCCTTCGTTCTTCAGAATATCCCATAACAACTCCCTGTCTACGTTGTCGTAGGCTCCCTAAATATGTAGACATACTATCCATCCAAGGTATATTCTGAGCTACTCAAATCTGTATGAACTAAAAAAAAATATCTTCTAAGCGTCTTCCTGGTCTGAACCTATTCCATGGTTCCCTCAGTACGTCATTTCTTTCCGCCCATTTCCACAGTTCTAATATTACCGCTTGCATTGCCATTCTACGCGGTGATAAATCTTGGGCTCTATGGAATTTTCAAAATTCGCCTGTGGCACACGGCATAATTCTTGACCTTGAACTGCATTATTCCAGGAGGCGGGATTTGCCAGTACATGAAATCGAAAGGCATATTCAATTAATTCACAAAATTTCACTAGCAGCTTTCATTACATTAGGGCACATATTTCAATTAACGAATTTTGGCCAGTGAGCTTGCAAGACGTCTGCGCTTCATATAATTTTCCAGCAAGACACCTTTTTTGAGATAATTTCCCAAAGTGTGGAACGAAATACATGGCCGTTCCAGTTACTTTAATGCGTCAATGCATAAAAGAGCGTTTTGATAAAAAAGCAAGTCAAATAACAGTGCACTTTTGCGGCAAGTTTGATGGCACATATCTCCAAACTTGCGTCATTATGGACATTCATTCTAAGTGGATACGCCTTCCAAACTCACTGGCTATAATTCGTAAATGCAGTATATGCCATAAAGTACATAGTTATTTAGTGGATTTTTGTTAACTAGTTGAATATGTACTTTGATTTCTCGGGCAAGCAATGTCAGCCTATTTGGATTATCCTGCTCAAGGACTGGAGTTATGTCATATGCAACAGGCTATTTTTGAAAATTCCATACATCTAAAAAAATGACCAGGCTGTATATACAACCAACGTTACTGTAACTGGCCTGCACGAGATTGCCCTTATCACCTTTGCCTTTATAGATGAGGTTGATGTTTCTTACACCGCATCCAACTGCAATTTTCTACATTTTAATAAATTGTTCCATGTCATTAGTCAGGAGAGCCGTGCTCTTTGGACAGATGTGTTTGATTAACACCATCGAGTCCTGCGACGGTGTTATTAGGGGCATTTCCAGCTTTTTTCAGTAAAGCATTTCTATGGTAAATTTTGATCTGTCAGACTTCTCTGTTGATGATGGATCTGTTTGGGTCTGAACTATTATTGCTTGTTGTTGTTGTTGTTTTTTTTGTCGAAGTTAGCCCTAACAGTGTGTGTGATGTACCGCAGCGCATCATCTCCTTCGAAGATGTTACCTTCTCCATCCGTTATAGCCATCTGCAGACTTTTAGTTCTAGCTCCGAGTGCTTTTAAATGGTCGCAGAATCTCTTTTGTGCGCCTTTGTCTCTGTTGCAAATGTCGTGCACCCAACGTTCATCTGTGTATTTAATATTCCCTTGCACGAGCTCCCTCACCACCCTCCTTTTTTCTTGCTAATTGTTTCATCTAATGCGCACCTTTTCTTCGCGCAATCTCAACTTTTTTGCTTCTCGATGATCCCTAGACGCCTGCTTACGCTCTTCTATAGCTTGCTTTATTTCCTTGTTCCACCACTTACGTAGTTTCCTTTTTCCAATCCAACAGCTTTTTCCTTGTCTGTCGTATCTCTATCTGCATAACGTCAACCCGTTTCTTATGTTCCCAGACAATTGATATTTAGGAAGCGCTTCCATTTTCTTCTCTATTTATTTATTTATTTATTGGAACCTCAAGTACCCCATTTGGGGTTTTACATGAGGGGTGGGCATATTTAGATCATACTTTCAATGAATGCCTTGAACGATGAATGACTGGAGTGGTGCGCCGCTTTAGCAGGTAGATGATTCCAGTCTTTCGCTGTTTGAACGTAGAAAGAGTTATGAGCGGTGGTGCGAGCTGGAGGGGGACAAACAGCCTTTGAATGCCTATGACGGGATTAAATGCGATGCGCAGGCGTGATGTCGGTCTGGCGAAGCAGCCAGTGATAAAATTTGTAAAAGAGGCACAGTCTTGCTGTTTTGCGGCAGTGCTCGAGGATTGGAAGTTTCAGAGATGACTTAAGTTTAGTAACGCTAGCGTGTCAAGTGCAGTCAGAATTAATTAACCTTGCTGCACGATTCTGTATGGATTCCAGTGCTGTTGCCAGGTTAGATTGGTGTGGGCCCCACACTGAGCATGCGTATTCCAGTTTGGGTCGAACGGTTGTTAAGTATGCGAGTAGTTTTACTGAGGAGGGAACAAGACTTAGATTACGGCGCAGGTAGCATAGTACACGGTTGGCATCATTGCTAACGCTGCAAATGTGCGAGGACCAACCGAAGTTATTGGACAAGTTAATACATAAGTACTTATAAGAAATCACATCACATATTTCCGAACCGGCGATGACGTAATTAGCTAAAATAAATGATTGGCGACAATGGAAAGTAAGTAGCGACGTTTTTGACGTTGAGGGACATTAGACAATTATTACACCAAGTTTCAATGACGTTAAGGTCGGACTGGAGAGCACGAGGCGCGAGAATCAGCGTCGTTAGTAATAGGACAATAGATTACACAATCATCAGCAAATAAACGAATTTTGGAAGAACAACCTATCGGTAAGACGTTAATGTATATTAAGAAGAGTAGTGGCCCCAGGACTGTGCCTCGTGGCACGCCGGAGATAAAAGGTGATAAATTAGACGAGCATTGGTCAGCGTAAACGAACTGTTGACTGCTAGTCAGAAAGCTGCGTAACCATTGGAGAACACAAGGCTTAAGATTAAGGCGCGATAGCTTTAGGAAGAGCCGTTCATGAGGAACCTTGTCGAAAGCCTTTTGGAAATCTAGGAAGAGGGCATCTATGGGTATGTTTTGATCAAAATGCGAGCTGATTTCGTTAACGAAGAGAGCTAGTTGAGTCTCGCTGGTCATGCCTTTCTGAACACCATTTTGATTAGGATTAAAGAAATTATCGGATGTTAGATAGTTTACAATATCAGAATAAATTATATGCTCTGTTAGGTAGGAAAAAACACTGATGAGAAAAATTTGACGGTAATTGTGGCACGATTTACGATGATCCTTCTTTTGGTACTGGAATTATCTTACCTATTTTCCAGTCTTGCGGCACCACTCCAGATGATAATGATGGCTGAAAGATATGGCATAAAAATACACTAGAGATGTGCACTATGTTTTCGCAATCTCTGGTATTTGATGTTTGTTTATTTTTAGAAATCCCGCTGCCATTGTTCGTGTTTTTGCGCTAGTGTCTACTCCAAATTTTAATTTGAAACCTTTGTGATCGCTAACCAGGCTGCCTTTTCCGTGTTCATTTATCATCATTTGGTCTAGCCGTTCATAGACCGTTTTTGAGACGAAGGCGTGACCGATACATCACTGCCTATTACCGCACTGCCACGTTACCTGTACATGACAGTTATTCTCCCTATCAACTACTATAACGTTCTGTTCGTTGCACTGATCCAGCACTAGAGAACCATTGTAATCAGTATATCCGTTTAGGTCATCGATTCATGCGTTCACCTCTCCAACTAACTTAAACAGGCCCGATTCCTTGAACTCACTAATGTCGCTTCTGATGCAATCAACAATTTCGTTATGTTTTTCTCTGCTATAAGTATCTGTCCATAGGTAAGCTACTCCCAGCCGCTGCTTTTTGCCTTGCCGTGTGCGGCTAATCCATAAATGCTCCTTACACGTCTCTTTTGCCCTTTTCCCGTTCGCCCGTTTGCCAATGCGGAAGGCCGCATGTTAGTTTCAATAGGCGCCCTTCTCGTTTTTCTCACACTTGCAAGGAAAAAATGCGCAGAATGAAATAAAGATTACTTGTGCAGCAGGCCAACACGATATGTTCACCCCGCAGCCTCTTTGATAACAAAGAGTTGCCGTCCACTTGACTACACTACGAAGCTATATATACAGCGGAACCCATACGAGTTTCTAATATTGAAAGGCACGCAGTTGAATAAACACTTGTCCTGGTGGAGGGATATAGCACGGAACCAACGCCTTTCCGGCGTGGTCACTCTCCATCAGGACGTACCAGGACCATAGCAGATCGCTGGGCAAAGGCAAGTGTGTAATTGCGTGCAAGTCTGTGATTGGACTGATGTGCTAAGGCAACTGATTCAAAATCAACCATCAAATTCTTGAATGCAGTTTCTTCTAAATTTTCTTTTCCTGAACGTTTGTCCTTTTCAGTTCAAGAAATGATTTGCCATTGCAAGCTCCTTGCATTGGCGTTTCGTATAAAGGTCCATTGAAAAAAGAATGGCAACCTTTTTTCCCAATTTCAACTCAGAACGCTCAAGTAACTACATATATCAAGAACATCACACCCGTGAAACAGCAGTCAATAACACAGATTACCTATTTTCCATAAGTGCTTCCCCTTTACAGTTACTCTCAGCAATACCAAACAAGAAGTGAATGTGTGAAGAGAAAAAAACGGCATTTATCTGTCGTGTTCGGTACCGGCTACAGCGCATCAGCAAACATTATCTCGTACCAGCATATTACCCGCGTACAATGACAAGAATAGTTCCGAGTATCCATGGTTATTCATTACAGAATGCTTCAACTTTGGGCTAACTCAAATTTTCATGTTGAATTACGTGTGAGACCAATAATCGCTTACGATAGACCGTCGCTTAATTGACTGTAATGACATTTGTTACACTTAAGTGGTGGCTCATTTCTACCGCGTCAATTGGGAGCAGATTTTTTGTTGACAGCGGTATAGATTTGACATAATTTTCTGAAAATTGCTATAAAAACACATTTTAAATAAGCCTACCGCACACAACTGCCTACGTCAGTTCAGTCGATTTATTGATTTATTACATTTATGAAGTCCTGTATGCACAAGTCAGCAACCAAGCAGGAGGGGCAAATACTGGAATAGAGAAAAAGAGAGAATCATTAAGTTAATCCACGCAATGATCAACAAATACCATAGAGGCAGGTAAATCAGATACATCGAAAGCACAGCGAAGAGATAATGACTTGGCAGATATTCAAACACAATCAGACGGATTTAAATGCAGCAAAAGTAAACTTAATGCACACAAACGAAGAAAGTATATGCATTCTTGAAAAATATAAGGCACAACACGTTAGGTCAACTTTGATACTCTCTTGATTGTTGAGAAAAAAGTTTCAGTGCTCAGACTACAAAATAAGATGAGGAATGCACAGGGCTGAATTTACTGTAAGAAACGCTAAAGCAATGTAAACATAGCGATACATTACCATTAACGAAACATCCGTTCACAAATCAGTGCTTGTCAATGGTGATGCTCGCAAATCGTTCCAATTTTGTATAGCGCGTGGAAAGAAAGAAAATTCAAAAGGGTTATTTCAGGTGGTGAGGGCGTTACAGAAGCTGCCTAACGATGCCGTATTCTGCGCTATACTTGGTTTTGCATTAGGCTGTCGCAAAATGTTGTGTTGAAGCAAAAAAAAAAAAAACCATAGTAGAAAGCATCCCAGAAAGACCGTTGCTGTTAATTCAATTAGCATTGAACCAGTGTACAGACACATCGTACTGCCACCGCCGAAAGGGGTCACCTATGAGGCGCGTACTGCAGCTGGGTTCCTTTCTCGCGTTTTTCTCTGCACAGATAACCGATATAACCAGTGACCCAAGTTGGCGTCAAAGAAGTTCACTGATGTGTGGCGCAAACAGAGTGACACATACTGAGTGAATCAAGCTGACATGACGGAGGTGCATTGAAGAGCGGCAGAAACCGAGCGAGACTTACCAGTTCACCCAATTTGGTCCGGTGGTCGGTTTCGAAGCCCGTTCACTCAGCACAACGACCAATTGAAACATGCACTACACAGTGACGCTAGTTAGTCCGAAAGGGGTTAGTCGAGTACAAAGGGACAAACAAGCAGACACACAGATACATACAGCAAACTTGAAGTTCATAACGAATGCTAATCGTATCTTCAAAGTTTAGTATTTCTATTACTCTACGTACCTTCAGTATGAGGGTGGTGTATTCATTAGGCTCGGTGAATCGTCACTTAATCGACATTTAGAAACAACGAACCTGACACATTTACAATACAAGATCTCCATAGCATTATTGTTACTTTCTTATACCATACATTAGAAGTACAATCGAATTTGAGTTGCATGAAAGAAATTTAAGCCAGTTTTCTAGTGCTAGGAGGAGCGCGCTTTAGTTGGTCGCTAGGAAGAGGAAGTTTCCTGAAAGACGAGTTGCACGCCTTGGAAATTTCGCTACTCGTCCTGAGGTTAATGGTTATTATGATTCCTGTTTTTCTGCGTTGGCTCAATTTAGTGAAGTGAGGGACAAAAGACAATTTAATACTTTTCGTACAAATGAACAAGTATGTGATTTTATTAAACTGAGGTTCAATGCACCACCGGCTAGCACGAAAGAAAATAGTGCTTTGAAGGCTATTGTTAGGCAATTATTCATACTGTTAGCAAGTAACCTCCTTAAATGACACAATTGTTCACAAATAGTCTATCTTGAACATGGCGATAAATTTTGTTAAAGATTTTATTAAAATATATCAAAAACATTAAAAGTCCTAGGATACTGCAATGAGGAACTGCTAAGGTTACTTAGAGTTCCTTAAAAGAATAATGATCTGTTGAAATGAACCACTATATATGAATTCAGACAGGCGACCACCAAAATGATAAGCTAGAAGCTGAATCGCTTCAACTTTTTTCTATAATTTCCAGTGGGACATGCAGTCTCAAATTTCAAGATGATGGCTTCCTTTTTGCTTGACTTTCCAAGAGTGCGAGCAAAGCTATGCATCCTTGTCCTTAATTGTGTTGCTCTAGGCTCACTCGGGGAAAACAGCAAACGGTAAAAAGGAAAGCATATTTTTATGACATAGCTTGTTTTTCATAAGGTTCAATATGTTTGATATTTTTCGGGATTTTAACAGTTTCGATATGAGACAAAACGACGTCATTATTGACGTAATAGTCCTGTGGAAACCCGCAAGGTGGAGAGAAGTAATTAATGGAGGGAAAATCACACATCCACCCATTCGCAGCAAATGCTACAAAGGAAACCCATATGGGTTCCTCGAAAGAAAAGCCTCGCAGTTGAGGAAAAATTCGTCCTGGTCCGGGACTCGAGCCCGGGACCACCGCCTTTCCGGGGCAGCCGCTCTACCATCTGAGCTAACCAGGCGTCCAGCAGATAGCAGGGCGAAGTCGAATTTGTCAACAACTCGAAGCAAAGGCAACGGTTTGACATAATAGTTCTGCCCTGCCTCTGCTAGCCGCTTAATGCTTAATGCCCTTGAAACACAAGGGCCTAGAGGCATGTGATACATAAAACAACTATAAAGGCTGTTTCACATGCTGCGACTGCAACGACGAAAATCGGTGCTGTCGCACGCGTCGCAATGCGATTTTTAGAGGGCTCATTTCACATGATTGCGATTTTAACAATGCGACTGGTGCGACGCCCAGGGTTGCTGACTGCCAGGTTTCGTGGCACACGCTGCATAATTCTTTTATTGTAGTGAATAAAACGTTGATACTATAATATTATTGACTTCTCTTGACAAGAAGCAAATAATATGTACGTTTACTAATTTAAAAACGTTAGTTAAGATTTGTCTTGGAATGCGCGACGGCGGTTTCTGTAGTTCAGTGCGACATCGCGCACGTAAACAGCTGTTCGCAGGTGGTTCAGCGCTGTGTGTTGTCTTATCTACCTTCTATGACCGTTTCGTTCTGCCTGCGCTACAACAATATACAAGATGACCTATCGACAAGTTCATATAGCTACCCTCACCGCTTATGCAGTATTCGGAATTCGGCTGCCACGAAGTTCTCGTGTCAGCCCAACAAGATCATCGCGCTACCCGTGCTCGGCGTCAGCTCCTGGAGAAATGATGCGTGTATATTGCCCGTAATTGCGCTTATGTGGTGCCTGATCCTAGCCATATTCTTGCGCCAAAAGCAACAAGAAGCACCAACCCGAAAGCCCGCGTGTGCCCCTGAACGAAGCCTCAAATGATCTGTGTGATTACTGGACGTGGAATGAAAATTGTGTTGTGAAATTCAACCTTAGCGCTAGCCTGGTTCATCCATCGCCGTGCTTGCGCTGCGAATATATATATGGGAGCCCTCTCTAAACATTTCTAAAGGCGCAGAAGCCGACGCATCAAATGTTTCGAGCAGTTACCGTCACTTTTGTAGAAACCTGTACGTTGTAACACAGCATTATAAAAGACACGCTTCTCGTCCACTTTGTGTCTCGCGCTGGTAGTATACTCGGAACTTCTAACAAGAAGACCATATCAATACGCGCTATTCATAATGCAGGATCCTAGGCCGACGGTAGGCGCACTTGCCGTAGAATTTTTCGGCTTTCTGCTCAGCCTCGCACGCCGCTCACGGTTAGCCTGTCTTGTGGAAATAAATATTATTATTATATTATTAATGTTATAAAACATTATAGTTCCTTCGCAGTAATTTATAGCAATCATCCAGATTTCTTAAGCTAGTCATGCATTTAACATGTATTAGATCAACATTGTTACGACATGCTTATGGGAATCATTTCAAACTAGGTTGCTCAGCCAGAGAAAGTACAAATGCAAGTCTCAATGTTTATTCCAATTTAATATTCCTAAACAGATTATAGTGGCAGAATGTTATGCCTGCTTGCACTTCCTGCAATTCAATGTTCAGAGCTGGAAAAACTGATTCCTTTTCTTGCTGTCGAAAGGCTGATTCAATGTCGATAGCAAGCTATAATTATTCATTTCGAGAGTGTTAAGCAATTACTATATCTCTAAGCTTATCAATGCGTTTTTGTTCCACGAACACAATTAAGCTTTCTCTCTCCCTCTCATTGACAGCCATGGAATGAAACCGTTCACTTTCATAAGTATCAGGATGCAAACATTCTAGAGTTTGTCCTGAGCATTTGTCGGCATCCTATAGTGTGCATGTTTGTATCAAGTTCTGGTGTTACAATCGCAGTGATCTACACATATTGTTATATTGCAACAAACAAATTTATTTAACTTTGTTTTCAAATCTGCAATGTGGCCATGCAGTAACGACCACATTAATAAGCAAAAAAAAAACTGCAGATGCAGTGTACGTGTTGGAATCTATGCGAAGTGTTGGAATCTATGCGAAGTGAAGTTTTTGTCAAGTGGTCAATTAAATGCTGTTAAAGTAACTGCAATATATACAATTTGTCTTATTTTCAACATCCAACATGTCATCTTTTGCAAGGTTTGCTTATGCACCGCATAGGTCACAACCTTAATGTCATGTAATCTTTATGCATTACACTGTTCACAAACCATACCGAAATGCAAACGGCAGTTAAAGTACATGCACGCTGCGAGACATCAACACAGTGACGTTTGTTGAGCAAGGAATGGTGTGAGGTGTATGCAGATGAATGAATGACGTGCTTATGTACTTATTTATTTATATACCTCGCAGGCTGCAAGGTTGGAGTATTATGCAAGGGGGAATAAAAAAGTTGTTACAGAAGGAAGAAGGGCACAACATTAAGACAAAAAACAGCAATAAGAGCAGTACCAATACATTGCATCAACTAGCCCAAAGTGTTTTACTGGCACAACATTATACAATACTTAACAATCAATAACAGAAAAAGTTACTGCCCATGCACCCTGTACAGACGGTAAACCAGCGAAGCTGAAATGTGCGGCCCCGGTGTTAATCACTGGGTTAATTCCAATTGTTTATTCAGGTCTTTCTATATTATTGGTTATGTCTGTGTTTCTTAATGAGGTTATGCACATGTTTGGCTTGGGTTTATCACATTGTTTATTTGGAATGCCACACATTGCACTTTGAAAGATCACCATCATGGAAAGTGCAATGAGCGGTACATTGTGTTAATCCAGCGGGCCCATCAAAGTCCTTCTGAATTATGTTACGCACTTGCGTTTTGTAATGCGTTAATCATAATGTTTATGACTCAGTTATGCACTGTAGTTACCAAGTGACACACCGGGACTGCACATTTCATTTAATTAAATACAGGGACACATTTTCCAACCTATTGGGAAGTCTGAGAGAGACTGCTGCACGCGCGCTCTGCTGCTAGAGAGAAACGACGTCACTATCGGTCTAGCCAATGGCCCACCACACCTTTGCTGCGAGATAATAATGACATCATGATCTTGTCTTAACCCCATCCCCCTCTGTGTCCCTTCCCTGCAATAATACGCAGATAAATGTATGTTTGAAATGCATAAGCATTTCTATGTCTACCCAACATGAAATTTCTCTGTCCATCATGCAAGGCGAATGCAATGGCTCACACCCCCTTAAACAATGGCTCATACCCCTACACTAGGGTTTTTGGGATCGGACCACGAGTGTTTCGCCTAGGCATATACAGCTTCACCGTAAAAAGAATGAACACCTTTCTGCTAGAGACCAAGACAATCATGAGGTGTATAAACAAATGAAAGTTTATTGAACATGCCGAGCAATAAATCGAATTTACACAAAAAGCAGAAGCAAGATCTGATGTGTGTCCATACTGATCCCAACAGGAAACGCATCCATCTCTGAAAGTGTAACAGCGGCCATGCTGACACAAGATTCTCCCAGTGTCTGCATCTACAGCTTCCATGATTTCTCTGGGCAGCCGATCTCCACAGAATGCTAGCTTCTTCCTTTACAATGCACTCTCCACATCTGAGCGTGCATTGTAGAGGAAGAAGCTAGCATTCTGTGCAGATCGGCTGCCTAGAAAAATTACGGAAGCTGTAGATCTAAAAATGCTGGGTTAATCTTGTCAGCACGGCCTCCATTAGAAATGGATGCATTTCCTGTCAGGAAACGCACATGAATTTTTGCTTCTCCTTTTCGTGTATGTTCAGTCTATTGCTTGTCAGCGAGCATTTACTCGGTGTGTACATTAAACTTTTGGTTGTTAGATCATCTCGGTTTTCTTGTTCGTCCTATGTGTTCTCTGGTGCCATTTGCAGCCAGGCTATTCATATTTTTTTTAGACTGCAACAAGTCACTTTAATGGCCCTCATGATACCTTATAAAATCTTTTATTTGGCCAATGTAGCAAGACTGTACAGTGTGAAGCAGTAAGAACAGGGTACGTTAACTTCTAATTAAAAGGTTTATTGTGAAAATGCAGTGATCTATAAAGGTTACCACAAAGTAGTACAGCAATAAAACCTGATAAAGACTAGTGCTTGATGAAACCAAACATAAAAGCAGGAAAGGGAGAAAATACATATAGATATACAAGTCCAGGGAAAAAAAAAACATTGTGATCACCAAGTGTGCATGTGGCTACCTTCCAGGAAACTCATTTTTTTCCCAATGGCATGGAACTGGAAGAATGTGCTTGCATCAGCAAGCTGTCAGTCTGTCTATTGGAATAACAACAGTGTTTCTTGAAAGGTGCTGGCATGCAGGATTGGCGATTGTAATGATTTTTTCCTGCACTTGGAATTTTTCTCTATTTTCTTTCTGTAGCATTTTTATTTATGTTTGGCTGCATCAAGCACCAATCTTTATCTATCCTTCAAAGATGTATTTCTTTTTCTGGGGAAATCTGTTGCGCTTTAGTTAATAATGAATACACACAAACTCATCTAGTTTTCAGTTATTATGTCGGGCTTATAAGCCCGCTTGTGTCCTGGAATATCTGCATGGCTATGTATCCTGTAATTTAATTTCTGGCCATGTGCTTGCAAGTCGCGTGTCAATCTCCTGATTTTCCTGACAATCTTGTATGATGTGCAGGCCCAGACAGTTTCTGGTGAATCCATGCAGGGTGTTGTACAGGGTGTAATCTGCACTACAAGTGCTGCTTTGAATGCTTTCATTTCAGTTATTATAGGTGTAGGATGACCTGGAGTGGTACTCACTTATATGGGGTTTAGTTTTATGTAGTGTCATACTACTGTTACACTGCTATTGCCAGATCAGTGTACTATATGTGCCTTATGTTTGCTTGCATCTTCATGATTAGCAACCTCCTCTGTGTGTTTGGCAGTTGCATATAGTCTCCTGGCCTAATTTTTTGCCCCCATATTTCACGATATGGGCCTGTTGTGTTTCAAGTTCAGGTACTCCCGAGGTTGTGTTTCTGAAGGGAGGGGTAGTCATCTTTGCATCTCATATGCTAGTTGGCATAGTATGTTGGGACGAGGTTCTGAGCTCTTGAGACAAAGAATTTTGCTGCAGGCTGCAACTCTACTCTGTCTAGGTGCTTGTTCGTTAGCTCTTTCTCATAGAGGTCTTCAAGCATGGTAAAGTTGGAAAGACCTATTATTACTACCTGATGCCTGTATTCGATCAGTTGTCTTTTTTGTGTGCTGCTGGTAATTCATACCGTACTATACCTTGGACCCAAGCACAGCATCTGTGATTTTCCATAGTATCCACTCGTACACCCCCATTATTTCGAGATTATTCTTTTCACCAGGTGTGGAAGTTGCGTCCAGGCATTGCATAATTGTTTCACCCACGTGCTGGCTCTGCCGTCATGGGCTTACACTAGCTGAGGATTTGTAGATGTTGACTTGCAGGCATATTTGTCCAGCTATGTGGATCACAATGTGTAATCTGGGGCAGTTCTTGATTCTAGTCTTTTTTTTTTCCGCCGTCGATATGAGCTGACTTATCAGAAAGCGAGAGGCCAGGCTGGCCAAGAAAGTCTGCAGTGTTGTTGAGGGCTTGTTGCATCATTCTTGATTTCTGTATAAGATAGCTTTCCCACAGACTGTAATACACCATAGGCTGTAGTGTTTCTTGTAGTATGCCCGCGTTGTTGGTGTGTGTGGGCCAAATGTACCTCCAACTCTCACCTGGAATTTTCTGTCTTTCAGAAATTTACTGTTTAAGTGCTCTACCAGAAATGTTTTTGCTCATCGTTCTTCTTATTAGAGTAGCATGAGGTACTGCTGTTAAAAGCCTCTTCACTCTCTTCATTCCTTCATAAGCGGTATTACACAATGTCCTGCAATAAAGTTTCTGCTGCTTATGGCCCACTCATATCTGCCAGAAGGGACAACTCTTGAAAAAGGTTTTCTTTGTGCTATGTGTGCGACGTAGCATGAGCATTCATGCCTTGACATTTATACATCTGTAGAACCAGCTTCCTACTTGCTATACCTGATCATGCTTATTTGTGCAGTGCTGTTGAACAATACATATTGATCCAATGAATATTTACACACTCGAATTATCACGAAAGATGGTTGTTTTACAATTCTGCCCTTTGCTTTCTATTGGTGCATAAGCATGCCCCCCTATGCAATAGTATTTTGAAGTGTAAGGGTTCAGTGAAAGGTGATGAACTAAATCTAAGTGCAAGAGCTTTTTTTTTTTCACCTATGACTCCCATCAAAATGCGACTTCCATGGCTGGCAAATCAACCCCTCGCCTTGTGCTAGCAGCAGAATGCTATAGCCACAGTGGCAGGTGAACAAATTGAAGAACGATATGTCTGTCTATAATTTTTTTTCTTGCCTGTATGTAAGTAAAGTTTGGAATAAGTTTGTCACTGCAAACAAGCCCAGTTTGTGGTCTTTTATTGAATAAACCACATATTGTGTATAGTTGAAATGCAGAAATTTCTAAAATTCTCGGGTGATATATGTTCTTGCAAGTAGCATGGTATTTCATTACTTATAAAGATAGTAATCGCAGCGGATATCGTTACATGGGTTTACACACTAATATATGTGATCACAAACTTATTAGAAACTTACTAGAAACATGTAAGGCATGAATGTTTCTGCACACTTGATCAGCTGTGAACGTGCAAGAACTGCTTCTACTGGCTGACTTCACTGCACAGTTTTGATTTACTTTTCTTCAGCGTGTCGTTTTATACTGTTTTATCCCCACAAGAACAGGCTGTTTACCTGGTTTTCGCATTGTTGCACGAGTTCTACATGATTGTGCAGGAGGGTACGTTGTCACTGTGCCACTATAGCAAGCAATTTACTTAATCTACTAGCTGTACAGTTAATTACGTTGCTGAGCAAGTGTTCATACAGATGCAGTAAGGATACAAAGTCCGCAACATAGTCAATGTTTATTGGTTTCTGTGCAAGGAAAAAAAATTCTCCAGAGAAGAGGTGCAACTTAACGCGCATGTAATATTTTATTCAAGCCACGGATTTAATGCTATCGTAGCAAATTCATTACGACAGCTTACACTTTTGCTCTGTCAAATTTAATAAGAGGCAAGATAAGCTTTCAAGATGCATCGGGAAATTCATGCTTGAAAACCGACAAGAAAATGCAACTGAAGGGTACCGCGTTCAGCGCAACGTTGAAACTTCGGGTACTTTGCTGTCTTGTCATTTGCCCTTGCCGAGGTTGAAATAATTCAAGCTGCTCCGTAAGCGCGATTTTTGCATGCTACTCAACAAAAGAAAATTGTGACGACCTCGTCGTCTGCTGGGGATCGAACACCTCCTAGCACTGACAACTCACAAAGGCGTACGAAGCAAACGTGAAAATGCACTTTATTTGCTGCGTACCGTGTCGACAAATGTACATAAATGGGAGAATCGAATATGCGGTACAAGTTTTTTATTCTCCCTTCGCGTACGTACCGAATTCGACAATCCACGTCTCCGCGCATTGCACTTGTAGTGGCGTGCGTCTATTTGTCGTACAAAAATCCCTCACGTGACCTGATCCTAGGTGCCTAGGGACAGCATCGTTTAGGGATTTTTGAGAAGGCGCGATGCTGGCGCTGAGCGACACCGTGGCGTGTTCGTCCTCTGCGTGATCGTTCTCTGGACCGCGCGTTGTTCAACATTGCTCATGTAATCGTGCGTGCGTTGCTTGTTGTGTTGGTTGCAGGTTCTGTGTTACTTGGCGGAAAGCCGTGAGTAGTGGCGGTGCGGCAATGCGGCTTTGGCCTCGATGAGCTCTGGCACTACAGAATCTGCGTTGTGTGACCCGTGCTGTCTTGAGAACCCGGCGGTGGTGACAATTGAAATATCGAAGTGGCCTAGCGCCTCGGCAGCGAAGTTCTGCGAACCGCGATGTGGCGTCGCCGTGTCCGACTTTGCTTAACGGACATCGAGTCATGTAAATGCAACTGCGTCGACCGCCCACTGTTCAGCGCTGAATGTGCGTTTGGTGTACTGTGCTTGAAACGAGTGATGCAGCCATGCAGTGGGGGTGGCGGAGGAGCAGAGTGGCTCCGTTTGGGTGTCCACAGACATGTGCTCCCGTCTTGGTCTTATTAGCGGCTGTCGCGGGACTGTGGTGTGCTAGCTCCTTGCCTAATATGAAGTTTACGACGCTAACACACAGCATGTTCACGTTTGTCCGCGCTATATGTCATTTGCATGACGGCCGAGTTGAAAACGAGACGTATGGTGTTCTTCGCGTTTGTGTGTTGTAAATTACTTTCTATTGTGGAAGTTCTGGGAGTCTTATTACGCAAGGAGTGCGAACGTAAACATAAACACATATGTGTGTAAAATTTTGAATTACCCATAATACCCTTTACGACTGATAAGTGGGCTACACGGCCTGTGTGAATCAGCTACCGTATGTTGCGACGCTCTTCCGTGTGGTAGACTGATGCATGGTGCGCGTTTATTTCTGTATTGTTGTAAAAACCATTTCTTTATTCACTCAATACAAATGTACGGCTTCTTCGCCGCAGTACGTTTTAGTTACGCGGTGAAGCATACTAAAAGTGGGAGGGGGCCACTATCAGCCAGAATTAGTATGTCCTCTTAGTTGACCTGAGAGGCGGCGGGTGCGCGAGTGTATAATTTAAGAACTCTTATTATGTCCAGTGACAGTGGAGATCATTAACTGTAGCACCAAAGTAGTGGACCACTACCAGAACAAAGGCATGTAGTATGCCCATCTCAATTCTTGTGCTTATGCCAGTCTTATTTTTTACATCAATAGCTGCTATGGGCTAACTCCCCTGGTTGTTCTGGTGTCTACTGGTGTTGTCACTGGAATTCCCGAATTTCTTGCTAGAGTATTGCAAATAAAGTTCTCATTGTGCTGCGAGGATTTAAACATGCGATCAAAAGAGTGGCAGTCCACAATTCTACATTTCAGCCACTCTGCTGAAGGTACAGTCGTGGTGAATACTGATCCCGGAGAGCGTGATCTAGCCAACAGGTGCCTAGATTGGCTAACACCTGCTCAATGTCTGCATACTGTATATAGAGCTGGCATCCACACCTTCAAGTTCTTGCACATCACCTTCCCTCTTGTGAAGGCAGTCCTATGTTAAGTTTTCTTCTTGCATGTGATGACAATGATTGGGTGCATCTGCTTCATTAATCTTCTTCTAGTGCTTGGCTTCTCAGATTTACTGGATGGAGCTGTTGGTGTCTTGTTTTCCTCAAGCAAAGCGCGAGACATAGCAATGCGTAGCCCAAATATAGATTTGAGAAAACCAAAACGAATTCAGCAGTAAGAAGCTGAAGGGTTGTTTTGGTGTAGATCAGTGGCTAAGTCCGGATATGAAAGAGGAGGAAGAAAAGCCGAGTCTTTCCACTTCAACACTGAGGCACAACTCCCACAAATAAATAGGACTCTTACTTATTTTACTTTTTTAAGGAGATTACCGACTTGCATTGGCAAGTGTTCACTTCAGCAAACACTGCATGAAGTAAGCTTCCTGTGCATATTTCACCAGCTACTGCATCATTGTTTCACATTATGAGTGAAACTGCAATTTTCTTTATGCCACAACTTGCCCAATTTTGTGTTTTGCAGTGGGATGTTAGCAGTGCTAATAAGGCACCTAAATACTCCCATGAATAGTAATACAGAGAAAAAAAAGTAAGAAAGCAGTGGCTTTTTATGCGTAGACTATGCATACACCTGGTGCTCTTATGGTCATTTTTTCCCTATCTGCTCAGCCATTCTAAACAAGAATAGTTTATACACAATTAGTTTATACACAGACCACAACTAAACCACAGGTATCGTTGGTAAGCAAAGTATATTTATTCGGTGACATTTTCTGCAGCCCTGCTATTGAGCTTTCCTTTTCAGCTGTGCAGGTTCATTAAGAAGTGATGATACATATACAATTTTAATCATTGAAAGACTTAGCGAAACCTTTTTCAGGTTGTTTTTTCTTGGTTTCAGACTCTGCACATTGCATTTTAAGGCGTGTTTGTTGCTTTTTCTTTATGGGTAGGGCATGTCAACATTTTTTACACCATTTCAAGTATGTGGTGCCATAGACTGTTCTTAGATGAAGTCTTGCCCTTTCATTCTGTACAATATGATGTCGGTTTTTTGTGTCCAAGGCCGTTTTACAGCGTGATTGTAGCATTTTGCTAAGTTTTGCCTCTGTCACCCAAGCTTGAAAGATTGCTACCCACTGGTGGTGGCATGACACATGTCACGTTTCTTTTTCAATAAAAGGAAGTCTGTCACTTATCCTGTGCACTGGTTGCGTTTTGTCTCTTTAGATTGTAATTTGTTGCTTATATTTGCTCTTTTCTTGCATTTCAGATCAGGAATGGCTATCATAATTGACATTTAACCATATTGCACACAATGTGGATGATATGGAATTGCAATATATGGCCACCATAAATATAATAGAAGTTAATCATTCAAGAATAGTGCTTTTGCATGGTGGTGCAGCCATGAATTGTGGCTATAAGGTACCAGCGCTGCAGATAGCACTGCTTGTGCAGAATATAGTGCAGCTCTACTACTTTCAAACATCGTTTTTATCTGCATCTGTATAGCTCCAGTTTCTGTGAACAACACACATCTGGTGGAAGGGTGGCTTGCACCTGCAGTTGGGTCCAATGAATAGCCAAATTTCTGCCCGTTTTCATGTTATTAGCATATTAGTAAAGGCAGTCGTTTTTATAGTAGCCTGTTTGCCCAGTGTAGAAGCCGCTGCAGGGTGTCAGGATCTCATACACATCTTCAGCTTTGCAGGGGACACAGCATCTGGCACATAGTTTGTCACAGGCCATGTATTCGGGGCAAGTTGAGTTCACTCACTAGCAAAGGGAGAACCAAGCTTGTCGGATATGAAGTAAACCGCCTGTATACTCAGTCGCCTTCATTTCGTGTGACATATGTGGTTATAGCGACCCTTGTTTTAAGCACTTCTTGTCCAGCAGCGGTGGTTTGCTTTTGAAACACTCAGGATAGCTTTCAGCAAGTTGGACAGGAACACTGAAAAACCAGCAGATGTTAATTGTTGCACTTATCATGTGAAGCTTCATACAGTATGATGAGGGCGTAAATAAATGAGGGCGTTCCTCAAGGCCTTGTAGCACATGTTACGAGTTTGGAGCAATATGATATATAGCACTTTTTTGATCGCATGCTATAGGTTTAGCAGGTGTGGCCATGGTTGAAGTGCAGTGCAAGGTCAAGAAAACAGATATCTATGAGCAGCACCCTGGTAAGGAGACTCTGGGAAAACCAGTGGGAAGCCTGTTGAACATCTGGTTGACCCACTTGCTGGCTCCACCAGACAAAGTATGATAAAGAGAAGGAAGTCATCAACACATCAGAAGGTTTTTACATATAAACACTGTGCTAAGGTCATAACATGCCAACAAGTCTTATTGCGCAGGCTATGCACAACCAACTACATATGCCTTCTGTTCGGACATTGCTCATTGTAACTAACAAGGATGGAGTGGACAAAAAAAGAACAGAAGCTCCATTAATTTAGTTTCACTGGTATCGACAGTAAGCGTACATTGCCATACTCCCGAATGCCTTCATGGGTGATATCGGCAAGGACCAGCTTGAGGCAAGGGGTAATAGACGTCTTTACAAGCTAAAAATGCATGCATGCATGGAGAGCACATTGTGTCCAAAAAGTAGGCACTTCACAGGGGCACTGGAGAAGGAACAGGTTATTAACAGTGGGCAAAGACAAGCTACTAAACACCCAACACTGTTGCCATGTAACGACCTCTGAAACAATCCCTCTTAAAGAGGAAATCATCTTTGTGTATCCATAAAGAGGGCAGATGGGCAAAGCCCCTTCAGTAATGCTGCCAGCTTCAAAAGCCTATTTTGCACATCCTGAATGCTTCCTTTTTAAGACTTTGCTGGGTGCAAGCATTCTACTGTCCAAAAGCTGTCATTGAGAGCCCTGTTGGTTTGGTGGCAATGAAGTTCGGAAGCAATTGCAACAAACCTCCCTTCCTAGTTGGCCTGGATGCTCACGGTGCTTATGAAGCAGCACCATGAGGCAAGCAAGGTGAATGGATGCCTCCAAGCCCTTGTTCGTTTATCACACTGTTCTGTTAGTAACAACCATGAGACTTGAAACCAACAAGCTCAAGCTCAGCACTCGCATGGTTACTGCGGAGGATGCATAAAAAGCACAAAAAGAGAAAACTCAAGGGAAAGGATAAAGCACCATTTAACACTTAGTATTGCTACAGCCCACCCCCTACTTTTATTTTGTCTGGTCGTGCTACATCTTTTTACTATATATAGGCATGAACTTAGGTGATGTTCCCAATCGGTGTCCAATATTTATATACGCTATGTGCTGGTTCAATGAGGTTCGAAACACTGCAATGGAAGCTTCAAGTAGAAAAGGTGCCTAGAAGAAAAAAAAAAGCTGTGCTGCAACGATCTCGGCAACATCTTGTCCCTTTAATAAAAATTGTGCTTCCATATTAACTTGAGCCCTCCAGTTTAGAGTAAAGTACCAGTGCACTTATGAACAATGAATCAATTCTCAAAAAGCATGTGCAGTCCAGCCAAAAGCAGGGGCAAGAATCTGCATTGTGCTCCTGCATTGAAAGTGAATAACACGTACCATAATGGCGAATGTGCTTTAGTAAGCTTCATTGCAATATTAATTTGTAATGCACAAAGAATTGTCAATGAAGCTTACCACGAGCACAGATGCACTTGCAAATTATGTCACAATTGAAAGTAATGAGCACAGTGTAAACCTATGTGCCCTTTCCACTCTTAGTATGCTTTACTGCACGATGCTTATTTACGCCCCTGTATTGCAGTGTAGCAAGCTACAAAAGAAACGTTGCATAATTAGGCTTTTTACGATTATCTTTCTCGCAATTCACTATTATTTCGCGGTGAAGCCTAAACAATGTACTGCGGTGAAGCACACTAAAAGTGAAAAGGGGCCACTGTCACTGGACATAATAAGAGTTCTTAAATTATACACTCGCGCACCCGCCGCCTCTCAGGTCAACTAAGAGGACATACTAATTCTGGCTGATAGTGGCCCCCTCCCACTTTTAGTATGCTTCACCGCGTAACTAAAACGTACTGCGGCGAAGAAGCCGTACATTTGTATTGAGTGAATAAAGAAATGGTTTTTACAACAATACAGAAATAAACGCGCACCATGCATCAGTCTACCACACGGAAGAGCGTCGCAACATACGGTAGCTGATTCACACAGGCCGTGTAGCCCACTTATCAGTCGTAAAGGGTATTATGGGTAATTCAAAATTTTACACACATATGTGTTTATGTTTACGTTCGCACTCCTTGCGTAATAAGACTCCCAGAACTTCCACAATAGAAAGTAATTTACAACACACAAACGCGAAGAACACTATATGTCTCGTTTTCAACTCGGCCGTCATGCAAATGACATATAGCGCGGACAAACGTGAACATGCTGTGTGTTAGCGTCGTAAACTTCATATTAGGCAAGGAGCTAGCACACCACAGTCCCGCGACAGCCGCTAATGAGACCAAGACGGGAGCACATGTCTGTGGACACCCAAACGGAGCCACTCTGCTCCTCCGCCACCCCCACTGCATGGCTGCATCACTCGTTTCAAGCACAGTACACGAAACGCACATTCAGCGCTGAACAGTGGGCGGTCGACGCAGTTGCATTTAAATGACTCGATGTCCGTTAAGCAAAGTCGGACACGGCGACGCCACATCGCGGTTCGCAGAACTTCGCTGCCGAGGCGCTAGGCCACTTCGATATTTCAATTGTCACCACCGCCGGGTTCTCAAGACAGCACGGGTCACACAACGCAGATTCTGTAGTGCCAGAGCTCATCGAGGCCAAAGCCGCATTGCCGCACCGCCACTACTCACGGCTTTCCGCCAAGTAACACAGAACCTGCAACCAACACAACAAGCAACGCACGCACGATTACATGAGCAATGTTGAACAACGCGCGGTCCAGAGAACGATCACGCAGAGGACGAACACGCCACGGTGTCGCTCAGCGCCAGCATCGCGCCTTCTCAAAAATCCCTAAACGATGCTGTCCCTAGGCACCTAGGATCAGGTCACGTGAGGGATTTTTGTACGACAAATAGACGCACGCCTTGTAGTGCCAGACGCCATTTTCCAAAACAAACCGGCGAAATAGCTCCGTTGACAGCTCTCCACGCAATTTCGACGGAAAATCGCAGCGATCGGTGCGACGGTGCGACTGTGCGACCAACCGGTTGGTCGCAGCCGAAAATCGGGGGGTCGGCACTGCGACTGCGATTTTCATCGCAAACGACGGAAATCGCACTTCCGGTGCGACGAAAATCGCATCATGTGAAACAGGCTTAATAGCGGCAAGAGGATGCGCTACGAATTTAATGGGCCTATAACATGTAGGACAACATCATTGAAGAAAGCGAGGCCTGCTTTGGTCTTAAAAAGCGGTTCTTCGCCAAGAAACATAGCCGGATAAAGAGGGACACAATAGTGGTATGCAAGAGGAAAAAGTTTCTTCCCGTCTCTTTCAGTTTCCCGACACTCCAGGAAGACGTGGAGGACGGTCAGCCTGTCACATCTACTACAGGTAGAAGGCTCGTTGCCAGTCAAAAGAAAGTTATGAGTGCCAAATCTGTCTCATTCTGAGTCTAGTGAATAGGGCACCTGTTCTTCGTGTTTTTGTAGTTGGGGGCCAGGAACATAACTTCGGCTTAATCACATGAAGCTTATTGCTCGTTTCAGCGTCCCACAAGCGTTGCCAGTGGCTTCGCAGCTTGTTTCGTAGGAAAGGCTTCACGTCTGTGGCAGGGACAGCAGCAGGACGAATACCTTGCGATACTATTGATTTGGCGATTTCGTCAGCAAGCACTGTACCTTCGATTCCTCTATGGCCAGGAACCAAGCATATCTCTACATGTCTACCAGATAAATAAGTGTTGCACAAGGTTGAGCAAAATTCAATAAAAACATGGTTTGTATGCTTTTCTAACGACATTAACGCTTTTACAAGAGTTAACGTGTGAATATTATTGCTCTGTCAAGTATTAATTTATTTATTTTACAGCAGACAGCACTGCATAGCCTTCTGCAGTGAAGATACTTTTTTAGAGGATTCAATACGTCAGATGTAGAAAAAGAGGGACGAACAGCAGCGTAAGATTTGCCAGCATGGGACATTAACGCTTCTGTGTAGAATTCGGAGCAGGAATACTTCGATTAAAGTTCACGGAAATGCATAGCGATTTCGAGCTCAGGAGCGTGCTTTGTGACCTCTACGAAGGATACATCACATTCTATCACCTGCCACTCCCAGGGTGGTAATAGCTTAGCTGCAGGCATTAGGCGATGTTCAAAAATCCGCCACTTTCATGTTCCTGTGCTGCCCTCTCACGCACGCCGCTGGAAACGTTTTGGAAGGGTGTCGGGGATTTCGCCGGTTGATTTGTGTACCTGCGCCCATGTTGAGTGTGCGTCGGTTGTGCGTTTCGTAGATAGCGATTAATTATTAATAGTTTCTCCGGGGCAGTATGTCGTTCACCCATCGAGTATACATGTAGTGGGTGAACAGGCCCGAGTGCGCGGTTGTGGTAACAGCGCGGCCGATAAAGGCACGCTGAGTTCCATCTGCCGACGCGGCTGCCTTGAGTTCGTTGTCGCTGATGTCTGTGATTGCACATCGCTTTTTGTATTCCTTTTACACATTCACTAAACATTCCGCTTATTCAAGGAGCCTTCGAGCGCAGCCTTCCACGTGGGATTTTCCAAAGCAGTGCATTTGTTTACCTCTACAGCTTCACATATCGCTGTTTGCTTCGATTATTGTAGAAACGGCGCATCGCTGATGTGAAATAATCTCAAAACCTAGCAAAACGTACAGACGAGTCAGTATGTGCGGCCAAGTTTCTTAAACAACTACAACTGTGATCCAGGCACATATATATTATGGGCTGTTACTACTGATTCTCGCTTTTGTTTAAATTCATCATACTTTCAGTTTGCGCGTGCTATAAAGTATCATTAGAGACAACTGTGCTCGGCATAAGCCCCCCCCCTCCCCCCTTATATATAAGCCGTACAGTTCTCTCGCGAAAACGCGGATGCCATCGCTGACACCGTTGGCAACTGAGCGAGTTTATGCTGCTGCACCGAATGCACTGTCTCTTCTTTCCTGTTTCACGCAGAGGTAAACAGTGCATCTTTGGGATTAAGAAATGTCAGCATAACAACACACACAGACCTACCATCTACGGGAATGCAACCGGCAGCGTTCGGGAACTGTGACCAAAGTACAAAATGTTGGCACAGCGCTGTGTCGCCACTTGCCGCTTATTGTGTACGTGCCGTGCGAAGTGAAGAGTAGTTATCAAATCGCTATAGGGCCACAACCTAATTGTAAGAGCGGTTGCCTTCATCCTGACTGCTTATTTTTTAAGTCGAGCTCCATCGGTAGCGGGTGCACGAACTCAACGGGGTCAGGCTGTTAAGAACGGCCCAGCTGAGGTGTAAGTTTTGCCAGCCAGTTGCGACGGCGACGTGAACTTTCGTGGAACGCCACCGTTACGCTCTAGCCTCGTCGCATTGTGACTAAACGCGATCAGCGGACCAACTATTGTTACCGAACCCACCAACGCCGACCTGTTCTGCTAAGAGCGGGAGAGTTGCCGCGGGAACGTCTACGAAGGCCCCTTTCCACGCGCCGTCCAAGACGCAAGACAATGGGCACCCGGCCGCGCTGCGGGGTCAGCTCGGGGAATAAAAGGCACCTTTCCTGACACAAGCCCCGAGTTCTACGACGTCCGTCTGACATCGGCTCCGGACCGTGAACCTCGCGCAAGGAAGTTTGTGTGCGAGTGTGTGTGTGTGTAAACCGTCCCGCAGAGGCGACTTGTTTACGATGACTGGACGGCCGTTTCCGTCACCTGAGTATCGGGGGAGGACCGAGTGTTTATAAACCGCTGTTGTGCGGCTGCTCAGTGCACTTTCTCAAGCAGTCATGTTAGACTGGTGCTCTTTCTCAAGCAGTCATGTTAGACTGATGTACTTTCTCTCGCAGTCATGCTAGACTGATGAACTGCATGTAGATGCTGTAAATAAACCCATATTCCTCGTTCTCGATGAGAAGCAGTCCTTCCCTTCATCAAAGTCCTCAGCGTGGATAAGTTGGACGACGGCATGGGCCAGCTACCTTCTAATTCATGCCCGACTCCAATCTTGACAACGGGTTACGAGCGATGAGATTGAGCCCCCAATCCTGACAACTGGCTGACAGCGGTAGATGGACTTTGCGAAGTGGTGCTGTGTCTGCGGTGAGTGCTTGGTTCTTGCGTTGGGTCTCTAGGCTTCATATTTTGGTTGTTCTGTTTATAACTGTAGGGAAGCTAGATTGTTGATTGTTAGCTAGGTTGTGTTTTCCTAGATAGATTTAGCAAGCAGGACCAAGGCTGTAAAGCAGCAATCATGGAGTTAAGGGCACTGCTGAGAGACGAGTTGTTGATTGTTGGTGAGGAACTGGGCCTAGATGTACGCAAGGAAATGCTAAAGTCGGAATTATTGGAGCTAATTTCCGAACAGGCCAGTGAGGAAGAAATTGAACTGGGGTTCGAACTTCTCGAAAAGAGAGAAGAACGAGAGAGAAAAGAACAAGAGAGAGAGGAACGCGATAAAGACTGCGAGTTAAGAAAAATGTAACTTGAACTTGAAAGCAAACATTTGGAGTTGTCTCAAGGAAGTTAAGGGGCTCTGGGACGATCAAGTGAGGCAGAATCATACCGCATGGACAGGCTATTAAAGCCATTTGAGGTCGGGACCGACACAGCCTTGTTCCTATGCAATTTTGAAAGGACTTGCGAGAAGATGAATTTAGGTCCGAATACATGGCCACAGCGGTTGCTGTCTATGTTGCCGTGTGAGGCGGCGGAAGTTATCGCCAGCCTCAGTGCACAGGATGCATATGATTATGCAAAAGTTAAGGCCAGTGTCCTGAACAAATACCGCCTTTCAGCCGAAGCTTTTCGGCAAAGGTTTAGGAGCACAGGCAAGAAAGATAGCGAAGGGTATCCGGAGTTTGCATACGGCTTAAAGGCCAACCTAGTCGAGTGGCTGAAAAGCGTGGAAGCGTACGACAGCAGAGACATGATCATTGAATGCATGTGTCTAGAGCAGTTTTACAAAAGCATCCCCCAAACTGTGAAACTATGGGTGCAAGACAGAGGAAATGTAAACACTGTGGAAAGGGCGGCTGAATTAGCCGAAGAGTACGCAACGCGTAGAAAGTTGAACGCTGACGACGGAAATTGGGACGGTCGAAATGGACCGCGGGAACCATTTCCGTTCAAAAAGGGTTTGCAGACTAGACGATCGGAGCCTGTAGACGTGGAGGAAAAGCCCTCAGAAAAGAGCGAGGAGAAAACTAACGGGGAAACCGTGAAAATAAAATTCGAATCTTTTAGACCAATCCGCTGTTATAAATGTCACATAGTGGGACATATAGCTGTAAACTGCGGGAAGCCCAGTGTAGTTTTTTTCCTGCGTAGAGGAAAAAGACGAGAATATGGAACTTTTAAGCCCATATCTTCACGACCTGCAAGTTAATGGCAAACCATGCCGAGTGCTAAGAGACAGTGCCGCCACGATGGACATTGTCCATCTGTCTTACGTGACGGTAGATGACTTCACTGGAGAAGTAGCATGGATCAAACAGGTTGTAGAAGAACACAGCGTGTGTCCGCCCATGGCCAAAGTCAAAATCAGTGGACCATTCGGGGAGCTAGTGACCGAGGCTGCAGTTTCCAATTTTTTGTCACTGCAGTACTCTTACATTTTTTCGAATCGTTCGAATCAGTTACTGCGTGAAAACGGGCTTAAACTGGGAGAGGGCATAGTACAGGCATTGACGCGGGGCCAAGCTCGTAAAATCGCGTCGCTTTCGGCTGAAAATACACAAGCTGCTCCAGCGGAAGCAGCCAAAGAGATAACTTCAATAACCGAATCCGAGCTAGGCTCGAAGGATGAAAAAACAGTTGAGGAAAGCCTGCAAGCTAACCAGATTAATGAGAGCGTATCGCCAGGGTGTCAAAGTTCACCCCTGCAGGAAGAGCCCGCTGATGCACTCGCAAGCGAGACAGGGTCATTACTATCACCGGCCTCAAAGAACTTTGATCAGCTCTTCCGTGTGGATAGAGAGTCACTGGCAGCCGAGCAAAAGAATGATGAGAGCTTAGCTAAATTACATCACACAGCTAAAGAAGGCATTGCTAGGCGCAACGTGGCGATACATGAGAGAGGAGGATTGTTGTATCGGCACTAAAGAGATCGAAAGGGTCGGATTTTACATCAGTTAGTCGTACCTACTAAGTACAGGGAGGACCTTTTGAGTCTCTGTCATGGAAATGGATGGTTCGGCCACCTAGGCATAAACAAATCAAAGGAAAGATTGCCTATGGAATACTACTGGCCTGGTTGTTTCAAAGACGTAGAAAACTTTGTAAGATATGCGACGCCTGCCAGCGCTCGGGTAAACCAGGAGAGACATGGAAAGCTCCACTAAAGGTAGTGCCCTTAATAACAGAACCTTTCAGACGACTTGTGATAGACAGGGTAGGGCCCCTACCAAAATCAAAATCGGGTTACAGATACTTGTTTACCATGCTGTGTCCGGCTACAAAGTTTCCAGAAGCAATCCCTCTGAAAGAGCTCAGCTCCACCGAAGTAGTGGACGCGCTTTTGACAGTATTTGCACGAGTTGGGTTTCCAGCCGAAATTCAGGCGGATCAAGGGTCACTATTCACCAGCGCACTGACTTCCACATTCTTGCAAAAGTGCGGGGTAAAGTTAATACACAGTTCCGTCTATCACCCTCAGTCAAACAGTGTAGAGAGGTGGCATTCAGTGCTTAAGCGAGTTTTGCGTGCGCTCTGTTACGAGCACAAGGAGGACTGCAAATTTGTTTGCTTTGGCAACGGCAACTTTGTTTGCTTTGCGAACGGTTCCACATGAGGCTACAGGGTTCTCGCCAGCAGAACTAGTGTATGGGAGGACACTCCGTTCTCCACTAAGAATGTTAAGAGATGTGGGAGGAAAGAGGGGAGAGTCCAACAGTGGTTGAATACGTGCTAAATCTGCTGGAACGGCTAAACGCAACCCAAGAACTATAGTCGGAAAGAACATGGGAGTAGCTCAAAAGAACGCCAAATTCTATTACGACAAGAATCCGAGGCTTCGTACGTTTAACGCCGGAGACCAGGTAATGATCCTCAAACCTTCAAGAAAGAACAAGCTTGAAGTTCACTGGGACGGGCCCGTTAAAGTGTTGCACAAACTTTCAGATAATAACTATGCTCTGAAAATGCCCGGTCGCAGGAAGGAGGTGAGGATATATCACTGCAATTTGATGAAGCCGTATGTAGAGTGGAGCGGAGTCGTTAACTATACCACCAAAGAGCAGGATGGAACTGGTACCAAGTTTAAGGAGTATAGGGCGACCTCCAACTTTGAAATCGGCCTAGAAGAAGTAGCAAAACATTCGGTAAGCTCGCACGCTTTAAGATCCGAGCAGCTAGATGAGCTAAAAGGGGTGTTAGGGGAATATATCGACAGGTTCAGCGATCACCCAGGTAGAACCCAACTAATAACGCATGAAATAGAGCTGACATCAACCGAACCCGTAAGATCAAAGCCTTACAGGGTGTCTTCAAGACAGAGAGAGATTATGGAGGCAGAGATGCAGCGCATGCTAGAGTTGGGAGTTATTGAGCCCGCTGAGAGTGACTACACGTCACTGCTAATACTGGTAGAAACCCCTAACAAGGACCCTCGTCCGTGTGTTGACTACAGGAAGTTAAATGCCATCACCAGGGATCAGCTGTACCCGATACCCAATATTGAGGAACGAATTGAAGGAGTTAGCGCTGCTAAATACATTTCAACTATAGATCTCGTGCGGGGGTACTGGCAAGTTCCCCTTTCAGAAAGTGCCAGCCGCTATGGCGCATTCATCTCACCTGTAGGTACTCTTCGCCCTATCGCACTCAGCTTCGGGCTTAAGAACGCGCCGTTTAGCTTCTCTAAGTTAATGGCTATTGTCCTAAAAGACTTGCAGGAGTTCGCCTTGCCATATATATAGCTTGATGATGTAGCAATATTTTAGGACAGCTGGTAACAACACGTATCGCACCTCAAACAGGTGTTCTCATGGTTGAGGGAAGCCGGCTTAACGATGAAAGCGGAAGAGTGTAGATTTGGGTGTTCGCAGGTTACTTATCTGGGCCATGTTGGCCAGGGCACGAGACGTCCGGCCGAGCTGAAAATAGCTACGATTGGAGAATTTTCTCAGCCGCGCACGAAAACAGATCTTCGTTCATTTTTGGGACTTGTGAGGTACTATAAACGGTACATTCCGAATTACTTGCACATGGCAATCCATTAACGGACGCCCTCCGAAAGGGAGCACCGAGTAGCGTGCACTGGGATAAGGACAAAGAGAACGCTTTCCAAAGTTTGAAAACGCTATTGGTTTCTCGTCCTGTGCTTCGCGCGCCAGACTACACAAAGGAATTCATACTTCAGTGTGACGCAAGCGACAGAGGTATGGGCGTGGTACTTAGTCAGGTCGGCGACGATAACGAGGAGCATCCTATCCTCTATGCCAGCCGTAAACTAAATGTAAGAGAGGAAGCCTACAACGCTTCAGAGAAGGAATGCGCTTGTTTAGTTTGGGCCACCCAGAAGTTGTCGTGTTACTTCTACGAAGCGAAGTTCATCTTCGAGACCGACCACTGTCCTCTGACGTGGCTCAATCAAATGTCACACAAAAATGGCCGCTTGCTCCGATGGAGTCTCACTCTCGAAGAGTACAACTTCTCCGTTAGATATAAGAAGGGAAAGTTGCATAGCAATGCGGATGGTTTGAGCATGTAGCGGCAGCAGCATCGGCGTCGCACGAGAGATGACGTGAACGCTCGCGTCTACACGAGGCACGAGCGGCTGGCACGCTCCGGCACGGGCTAGCGTTCCGAAAGAGATCATTAAAAAAAGAATGCTACGCTAAGAGATCGAGTGTCGGTTCTTCCTCTCCTGCGAGAGCCCGAGACTTTACCAGTGTACGTGGTCGCTCGTCGCCACAGTTTGGTGACCCCGACGTGATTTAAACACGCAACCTTCTGATGTGGAGTCGACGCTAACAGCATTCGACCACTGCCGTCCAAGATTCATGTCACCGAAAATCTTCCCCGACCGACCACACTCACCAAGCTTCGCCAATTTCTCGGATTTGTCAATTTCTACCGCCGATTCATTTCCGAGTGCGCACGACTTATGGCTCCGCTAGACGCTCTCCTGGTAAACAAACGCAAACTAGTGCTTCAGTGGACTGAAGAGGCCACCGGCGCTTTCACAAGAGTCATGTCTGCCCTCGCCGACGCCACGCTGCTTAGACACCCAAAGCCCGACGCACCCACTGCCATCATGACCGACGCTTCAAACACCGCCGTTGATGCCGTTCTGCAGCAATTCATCGACAATGCGTGGCATCCACTCGCTTCTTTCTCCAAGAAACTGAAGCCTGCGCAGTTCCGCTACAGTGTGTTCGGCCGCGAATTGCTCGCTGTTTACCTGGTTATCAAGCATTTTCGCCATTCCCTAGAAGGCCGTGCTGAGGTGCAAGTTTTCCCAGCCAGTTGCGACGGCGACGTCAACTTTCGTGGAACGCCACCGTTACGCTAACCCAAACTAGGCCTAACCCTAACTAGGCCTAACCCAAACTTCGCTAAAAAGTTTCACCATTCACTCAAACTTCATGTACACGGCTTGAGAGACCGAAGCTCGTGCATTTCAACTTCGAAGGTATGTCGACGCATTTTGAGCGCGAATAATTATATTTACAAGTGAATGAGCTTCAGCTATCGCGTTGCCGGTTAAGCGGCTGATCACGTAGGGTTCGGTCAAGCTATCACGGTCGGCACGCTGATTTTGTCGGTGCCGTCGACACGAAAGCCCGTCGCGCTATACGACAACTCGCACCCGTCGGTTGCGTCGCTGTCGGCCTATTACAATCAAGTGGTCTCAGTGACACAGTGCTGAGTAGTCGGCCAATCGTCAGCGCCAGCGTCTTGTCGGTCTCCTATGGATCCAGTGTCACCACGCCTCAAAAAGAATACATGAAGCCAGGCACATGCTGCCACCACCAGCAACACTGGGCCGACGCTGCAAGAAGACTGCGTCAGGAACGTGTTTTTTGAAGGGTCGCCCAAGTGTAACGCAGCCGTTAATCGATAAATTTGACAGCCGTCAATGCAAGGCGGCAACTACGCGGTTCTTGGTGCAGTCCGGACCAAACCCTGGCCCTTTTCTGTTTGAAAGTGGAGTTGCAGTCTTACGCATGTTTTAGGCACCGCACCGACGTCGAGCTACTAGTAGAAACAAGGAGAGAGACAGAGGAAAAAGGGAAGGCAGGGAGCTTAACCAGAGGGGAAGATCTGGTTTGCTACCCTACGCTGGGGACAGGGGGGAGCATGCGACGAGCAACGAACCAGCACCTTGATGACGGCGAACACTCCTGCCATGGCGTACCAAGTTCCACAGTTCGACGACGCCAAGGACAAGTGGTCGTCGTACTACATCAGAGACAAGTCGTATTTCGAGGCTAACGACATCGTCGACGACGCTAAAAAAAAAGGGCGCTTCTCATCTTGGCACTGGGTTCGAAGCCTATCGACGTACTGAGTGGGCGTTGTGCCCCGCGGAAGGTGAGCGAGTTAACCTACGCGGAAGCGGTTACCATTCTCGAAGAACTTTACGCACCCCCGCCAAATGAGATAGCCACAAGCTTCAAGTTCTTTGCCCGCATACAAGGGGAAGAGGAATCAGCTCAGCAGTTTATCGTGGAGCTTCGACGCCTGGCTGATAAGTGCAACTTCGGGACCATGTTGAACCGTATGCTGCGAGATAGAATCGTGTGCGGAATTCGCAGCAGTGACGTGCAGAAGGCACTGCTTTCTCGCCCGAAACCGACGCTGCAGGAGGCAGAAAACATCGTGCTTGCAGCAGAGGCTGCAGGACAGGGTGTTCAGCTTATGAAGCAGATGGAACCGAAGGACGAGCCCGAGCTTCACAGGCTAGCGGGTAATAGACGGCAGCGACAGGCAGGAAAAACAGTCAGGCTAGTGGATCGTCTAAAGGTTGTCATCGGTGTGCAAGCTGCGAGCACGGTGAGGCGACTTCCGCCTTTAAACCCTCCAAATGTTTCAACTTTAGGAAAAGGGGCACCTGGCTACAGTGTGTCGATCTAAAGGAAAGCGACCGCAGCAGAGCTTGGCGCTAAGCAGCGCCTCAATGGAAAATGCCGAAGCCGAGCTCTCCGCACAGTTGTATACACTAAAGCCGCAACCAACCGCAGACAACGGAATCGTCAGCCCGGTATGACGCAATTTTTGCTGGGGTGGAGCCGATATCGTGATGGAAATTGACACTGGCTCACCCGTGTGCGTGGTGTCCTGGGACGTCTACTGAAAACATCGCTCAAGGTGGCCCTGCCTTGGAAAATCGAGCTTGAAGTTGTCAAGCTACTTGGTCCGTTGCCTATAGCCGGGAAGCTGACGCTCCCAGTTTCATACTGCGGCACGACTGTTACGGCGTCACTGACCGTTGTTCGCGTCTCCGGACTGAGCCTGTGCGGCCATAATCTCATTCAGGCACTGAACAACGAAGGGGCTGCGGTTTTCAGCGTGTCCAGCATTAAGGAGCAAGGGCTAAACTTGCAAGCGAGCCTGTGTGAGTACGAGGACGTGTTTGCACCTAAACTGGGTCTATTCAAGGTTCCGCCCGCTCATCTATACATGAAGGAGGATGCGGTTCCAAAGTCATTCAAAGCCAGGCCACTTCCATATGCAATGCGAGAAAAGGTTTCTGACGAGCTGGACAGGCTTGTTAAATCCGGGGTACTGTCCTCGGTGGCTCACTCGGAGTGGGCGACGCCGATAGTTCCGGTAATTAAGAAAGACGGAACCGTTCGCTTGTGTGGCGCTTACAAGCTAACGGTAAATGCCAGCTGTGTGACGGAGCAGTACCCACTCCTGGTAATCAATGACATTTTTGCTGCACTGCACGAGGGTGACGTTTACAGCAAATGGGACCTTCGGGACGCCTACAACCAGTTTCCCCTGGATGAGCAGTCAAAGAAGCTGACGGTCATTAACACACATCGGGGATTATTCTGTTTTAATCGCCTGCCATTTGGTGTGTCTTCTGCCCCAGCTAACTTTCAGCGTATAATGGACAGCGTCCTGAACGGGTTGCCGGGAGTCCAGGTGTACATGGACGACGTTCTGGTTGCCGAGAAGGTGAATGACGGCGGAAAGAACCTCAAGGCAGTTCTCCAGCGCTTTCGGGAGTACGGCGTCAAAGTAAGGAAGGACAAGTGCACCTTCAGGATGCCTGAGGTTTCGTACCTTGGCTACAAGATCAGTACGGGAGGGCTGCAACCTCTGGAGAAGAACATGGACGCTATCATGAAGGCGCCAACACCCAAGAACTTGAGTGAACTGCGTTCCTACTTGGGTCTTCTCACGTATTACAGCAAGTTCCTTCCCAATTTGGCCAGTCTGCTATCCCCGCTCTACGATTTGCTAACGAAAGAACGTCGCTGGAATTGAGGCTCTCAACAACGGGAAGCACAGCTGGTTCAGCCTCTTCTGGTAGCATCGGCACACCAGCTGGTCGACCTTGCTAAGGTTTTGCAGGCACAGGACTGTATCCAGGACGGACTTGATCCATGTTACGCTGAAGCTCACCTTCTGCCGTTTCAACGGTGATAATTCGGGATCGTCTTGCTCTTTTACTGTGGCTGGCAGCCACCTCTCTCCTCCGAAGTTGCGAGCCCAAACAGGAGTGCCCGGGTTCAGCTTGCTTCCTTGATCTGCCTGTGAACAGATAGGAAAAGTTATGGGCGGTGGAAGGCACGTGTCTAACCAAGAACGGATCTTATAACCCAAAAGACGTTGAGGCGGTGAACGTCCATCATCCAGGGGCGTTCTACGGCAGCTAAAGAGCAGTTTAGCCAATAGCTCAACCAAGTCACCTGACCGAACCTTCTTGAGGCCATCTTTCAGCGTCCGCAAGGCGCGTTCAGCAAGCCCGTTCGATTGGGGGTGATATGGTGCCGTACGGAAGTGCTTTATGTTATTTCCTGCCAGAAATTTCGTGAAAGTCACTGGCATGAACTGAGTTCCGTTGTCTGTCACAATGGTTCTTGGTGTGCCCAGACTGCTGAAGATTTCACGCAAGGATGTAACTGTCGATTGCGCTGTGGCATGACGCACTGGAATTGCTTCGATCCATTTCAAATGTGAATATATGGCCACTGGGATCATGGTGTTTTTCACTGGACCGGAATCCAAGTGTACACGTGACGAATTCTCGTGCGTTAATGGCCAGCTTACTGGTATTCTCGCCGGTGGCATTGCGCTTGCTTGTATGCATGTAGTACCTGGGCGGATCGTGACACTGGCGACGAGTACCCACGGATCGTTCCACCCCGCCCCGAAAGGCCAAACACTGCCCCCCGTTGCTGCCGCCATGCCGCTGTACGGAAGGCTCCAGCCGTTCGAGGGAGATGGGTCTGCCTGGCCAATTTACGAAGAGCAAAATTAAGTCCACGTGTTCATCCGGGCAAACGACACACCCGAGGCCAAACACCAGGACATTTTCCTGGCCAGCTGCGAGACCCGTGTCTTCAGTCTCCTGCTAGACCTTCTAAAGCCAGCCACGCAGCATGTTAGGCTGCTGGGTGAGCTGCTCGCCATACTGCACTCCCTTTTCAACCCAGCACCGTCCACACTAATGGAGCGTTTCCGCTTCAACAACCGGAGCTGCCGGGAAGGAGAGACTCTCTGGCAGTTCGTTGCTGCGCTACGAGGGTTAGCGAGTTCCTGCGTCTTCAGGGACCAGCTGGACTTGCTGCCCTGGGACCGTTTCGTCAGCAGCATCAACAACCCCGCCATGCAGACGCGACTCCTGGAGCTTCCTGACCCCTCGTTGGACGACGCCGTGAAGGCAGCGCTGGCAACGGAAGCTGCCGCCAAGGACTCCGGCGCAGCGCTGGATCAAGGGGGGGGGGGGGTGCTAAGGGGGCGGCAGCCCAGGGCCTCACCTCAGACAGTAGGAGGATGGGGCCCATTTATTCTAACCTGCTTAGTATATGGAACCATGGGCAACGGAACTTCGAGCGACATGCATGAAGCGAGAAAACCAGAACGAGCAAACGGGGCCCCCCGCCTAATGTAACAGCATGCGTTTAGCCTGATCATTTGGGGAGAGCTTGTCGAGCTGCAAAAACAGGAATCCCCCGGCACCCCGGCGGGGCCGTCTTTCTTACGAAGCAAGGTGCGTTTTCTTGGAAGAGTTTTCGTCGTTTACTGTCCAGTGCTGTCTGGAGAGTACAGGCAAGGGGAAAACACCTAAAACGTGTAATGTGGCATGACGACCTAATCTCCCTTGCCCCTCGTCACCACCACGCCACCCTCTACCTTGCAAATAGTTCCGCCGCTGTCCAACAGTACCCAACAGTGCCTCCCATTCGACTTTTCTTTACCGTGATGGTAATTTGGACGGGGGAGGATGAGTCTGATAGCAGATGATGAGTCTGATGGCAGAGTCTACGCAGGAAAGGAAAGATGACGTCACACATGCTTTTATCCGCGTGCCGTGGGGCATGGACTGTTCACGGTTCGGCCTAGGGTTGTGGAGGAGTGAAGGGGGAAGTTGGAGACTTGGATACAGAGGCCTGTCTCCAGGGCCCATTCCTGCCTAGTGGCTGCGCACCCTCGCGCGCGCTCGACGGAAAAAGTAGGTCAGACTGGCCGCCGAACTTGCCAGGAAGATGTAGGAAAAGATGACTCAGAGGCGACGGAGGGCGCGTAACTTCGCCCGCGCAAGCAATAATAATAATCCCGTTGACCGCACTTCGTTCTCTTTAATTTGGTGTAATTAAAATGAAGCATGGCATACTTCCAGTAGCGTAGCAGGCGACAGGGGGGGGGGGGTCAGTATAGGGAAAGGGGACCTGCATGCGCATTAGCCCAGGGCCCCCATTTTTCTTAATCCGGCCCTGCTCCGGCGAGATTGCGCGTGCGACTGGCTCACCGTCGGAGGAAGCGGCGTTCAACTAATTGGCGACAAAGGCCAGTACCTGAGGTCACTGTGGTGGTGCCCACTCCCCCCACAGTGCCAGTTCTCTCAAGCACAATGCTTCACGTGCGGTAAAACTGGGCACCTGGCACGTGTATGGCGAAGGGGGAGGACGAACAGCAGCAGCAGCCTGGTTCAAGCCCAGGTACCACAAGCCTGCGGCCAGGGTAGCCGTCACAAGGGTATGCGCCGGGGGTGTGCGGCAGCAGGCTCGAGTTCTTCCGTGGCCAGGCTCCACGTCGTGGCCGACGACCTGCATATTTCCACACGTGGCACACAGGCTTTGTGCCGTCGTCTGTGCCGCCGTACATGCTGACCGTCGAAATCTGCGGGCACCCCATTTCCATGCAGCTGGACACAGGGGCCAGCGTATCAGTAATGGCCGGGAAACTCTTCAAGCATACTTTCCCGGCGTGTCCGTCGAGGCTTCGGGCATAATGATGCACAGCTACTCCGGGCAGCTCTCCCAAATGCAGGGTCAGGCACAGGCAGTGGCGTAACTAGGTCGTCTGGCACCCGGGGCCCATAGGTCTTCTGTCAGCCCCCCCCCCCCCCCCCCCGGGTGTAGTCGAGGAAGGCGAGGATATCAACAATTTCCGGGTGCCTTCAGACGTATATGACAACCCCCCCACTGGCCCCTTGCACCCGGGGCCCACGGCCCCCCGTTGCTACGCCACTGGGCACAGGTCAGCGTTCGCTTTGGCGACAGGGAGGCAACCCTTCAACTTTACTTAACCAAGAGGTCGTCGCTGACGCTGCTGGGCCGAAATTGGATTCATGCGCTCGGCGTTCGTCTGCCAGAGTACCAAGCACCCAGCCTGCATGTGGTGAAAGACGTCCCCAGCCTCCTGGCCGAGTTCAAGTCCCTGTTCAAGCCAGGGGTGGGCACATTCCCCGGCACGACGACTGGCATCTATGTACCCGAGGGAGCCCGGCCTCGTTTTTTCAAGCCTCGCCCACTGCCGTTCGCCCTGAAGGACGGGGTCACCCCAGAGCTGCAACGGTTACAGCGAGAGGGCATCCTGGTGCCCGTCAAGACTTCTGAATGGACCGCTCCCATCGTACCAGTCCTCAAGCAAGACGGCAGTGTCAGGATCTGTGGGGATTTCAACGTTAACATCAACCCCGTCGCTATCGTCGAGAGGTACCGTCGCCCCGGATTGAAGATCTCTAGTCAGCGTTGTCCGGTGAACAGAAGTTTACCAAGCTCGACCTCAGAGATACTTACCAGCAGCTGGTGCTCCGGGATGTCTTCCAGAAGTATGTCACAATATCGACAACTTTGGGGCTCTTCCAGTACACGCGCTTATCGTTTGGCGTGGCCTCAGCCCCAGCCATATTTCAGAGGGAGATGGACAACCTTTTCAGGGGCATGAGGCATGTGGCGGTGTAATTGGATGGCATCCTGGTTACTGGCAGCGACGACGGGGACCACCTGCAAAACCTGCACAACGTCCTGGCACGACTACAGGACGCCGGCGTCAAGCTCAAGCTGGAAAAGTGCATTTTCCTGGCCCCCATTGTTGAGTACTTCGGGCATGTCATTTCGCAGACTGGCCTAGCCCCGCTCCCCGCAGAGTTGATGCTGTGCTCAAGAACCCAAGCCCCAGAACAAGGAGCTTCAGAGCTGCCTCGGCCTCATCAACTTCTACAGGAGTTTTCTGCCAACCTGTCGGAACATCTACAGCCGCTCCATCTTCTGCTTCGAGATGGTGAGCAATGGGTCTGGAAGAAGGAGCAGGACCGGGCTTTCCAGCACAGCAAGAAGCTAATCACCAAGGCTCCAGTGCTAGTACACTTCGATCCTGCCAAGTCTGTCGTCCTGACCGTAGATGCGTCGCCGTATGGCGTGGGAGCCGTCCTGGCACACCGGGACAAGGACGGCCAGGAATGCCCTGTATCGTTTGCTTCTCGTCGGCTTCATGCTTCAGAGCAACGTACAGCCAGCTGGACAAGGAAGGCTTGGCCCTCATGTTCGGCGTCGAACGCTTCCACCAGTATCTGTGGGGCCGGAAGTTCGAGGCGGTCACGGACCACAAGCCGCTGTTGGGGCTGCTGGGGCCTGACAAGGCAGTTCCTGTGCAGGCATCACCTCCAGTGGTACCCTGGGCCTTGAGGCTGGCAGCTTAGTTACCAGCTGGTTTACCATCCGGGAAAGGGCCTGGGACCTGCTGATGCCCTGAGCTGCCTGCCCTGCCAGAGGTGCCTGATGCAGTCACAGAACCTGCTGAAGTGTTCATGCTGGAGCATGCGTACCCGGAGGTACTCTCCAGATCTGCGGTATCGCAAGCGACCAGCCAAGACCCAGTCCTGTCTCAGGTGGTCAAGGCGGTTTCCCGTTGAGAGCAATTGGTTCAGCAGGCCTATAGCCACAAGGCCGCTGAGCTGAGCTTGCAGCAGGGCTGCCTACTACGGGGTATCAGGGTAATGATCCCACAGTCTCTGGGCCAGGGTCCTGCAGTTGCTGCACACGGGTCATCCTGGCGTGGAAAAGACTAAGATGGTGACCCGGTCCCATGTTTGGTGGCCTGGACCAGGACATCGCTCACATGATGCAGAGCTGCCAAATCTGCCAGGAGCATCAGCGGGCCTCCCATCATGTGGAAATCACACCCTGGCCATTCCCACAGAGACCCTGGTCCCGCCTGCATGTGGATTTTGGGGGGCCCTTCAAGGGTCATTACTTCCTGGTGATGGTGGACGCCTTTTCGAAGTGGATGGAGGTTATGCCTGTTACCACTTTATCAGAAGGTGCGACCATTGCAGTGCTGCGACAGGTCTTCGCCGCCCAGGGGTTGCCGGACGTCATCGTGTCCGACAATGGTCCTGCTTTCGCCAGCACAGAGTACCTGGCCTGGCTGATGAAGAACAGAATCCGCCGGATGATGGTTCCGCCGTCCACCCTGCTTCAAATGGTGCAGCCGAGCGGGTGGTGCAAACCATCAAGGATAAGCTCAAGAAGAATCAGATGGAATTTCCGGATGCAAATTGCCCAGACACTGTTCCAGCACCGGACCACGCCCCACGATGTCACTGGCCGTGCACCCTGTGAGCTCCTGCTGGGTCGGATGGTCAAGACAGCCTTGGATGTCTTGCATCTGGACTTCCCATCTACAGTGCTCCTGAAGCAGCAGAAGCTGGCTGCTGACCAAGGGTGCCGTCCCTGAGTACCGTCCCTAGAGTCGGGAGCTCGTTTTCGCCAGGAACTTCCGTCCTGCCCACCCTGGTCCGCCGGACAGGTGGTGTCTCCTGTCAGCGCCTCATCACTGCTCGTCCGCACGCCAGACGGGGCCACGTAGCACAGACACGCCGACCATGTTACGCCTCGTCTCGGGACCTGGTCAGCACCCTCGACTGCATCACTCACAAAGCCAGCCACTGCGGACCCTCCGGATGGAGCGAGGCTGTCTCAGGCAGCACCCGGCGTTGCCACACCCGGTCCGTCAACACTGGTGCCCAGGCGGAGTACTCGACGGCGGAGGCCACCGGACCGTTAACGGAGCCCCGAGCCCTCCCTTGTTCACGAACCCGGGCGGATCGTGACAGCCAGGAAAGCCTCACTACCTTAGAAATGTATAGTCTCTACTACTCACTTTCTGATATTTTATGCCTAGACTATGCTCACGGGGATGACATTTATCGTACTTTTTCTTCCATTTGAGTTATATTTGTGCACAGGTAATGTTTTAAGTGTTCGAAGGCTATTGGAAAATATTTGTATTTACGAAGTGCCTATTTCAAAGCATCAAATGTTCGCACACCCTTAAAACAGTGAATTCTCGTATTTATTATTTTAAAGACATGTCCTGTGCGAAATATTGTTTGTGAGGAAATTCCTTACGAGAGACTGGCACAACTGCAATTCAGAATCTTATCAAATGTCAAAAAAACAGGATTAGCCCAATTACTTCCTTTATGGGCACATATGTATTATACAGTGCAGATGTATGCTTGATTTAAAATGTAAATTTTATGCAAATATTCAAACATATATGTGTCACACCGGTGCTTATAGGAATGCTGATAGAATAGTTGAAATAAAATGTGGGAATGAATCAGGCATGGTGGACTTGACATTTGAGTGAAAACTCAAATTACTCATGTATGTTAGTTATAACAAGTTCTTTCTGTGTTAATAATGAACTTCCAACTGCCGTCACTTAACTTCTCGTGTAGCCTCAGATACAATAAAATGCTAACAACACTATATTGCATGCTGTCATTCAAGTACATGTACTAACGTACCAAGAACAGACAATGCACACTCATTAAACACAGGCGTTTATTTAATGCTCTGATGAGACAAACAGTGGAATGCTTACTGAACAATCAATTGCTCTAAAAAAGTACCCATCTGTAAAAAAAGGTGCGAATAGAGTAAGATCAAGCACCTCCAGGATGAACCATGTATACCAGAACCTAGTCAGCACTGTCTCTGTGTACCTGTTTCTTTCTATGTGCTTGTTCAGTCACGCTTACACACTCTATCATGGATTCAAACTAAGTAGCCCGCCAACGTGTTTTAACCAAGAACCTAGAAGCAACAAATACATGAGTGGGTCTAACAGAACAAGTTGATATGTAGCAAAAGACAATACTGAAAAAAAACAGCACTTACAGAAATCAGATCATTCAGACATCTGTAGTGTAATAATAAGTATTACAATTAACATACGTATGCCATAAGGGCATGCAAACAGCAATTTCTGAGATCATAACAAATGTTGAATACTTTTGGAAAAATAAAAAACACAATATGACAAAGCAAATTGCTGATTCTACAGACTTTATTATATCGAGGTTCAACAGTATTTTCAATTTTTTCTCAGCTATAACGGCTTCATATGGATCAGTTCTCATAATTCTTTTTGCTCTGTGTTCTATAACATCTTGAGAAAAGATCTAGAGCGAATATGATGACCCGAGTAAAGTGTTTCAGGGACCATTTAAGAGACAGCATTAGCTCGGCAGCTCCTATCAAAATACATGGGTAAGGAGAAATTGTTCTCAACAACTACTGCCCCAAATTTGATGAGGTTTGTTGCATTTAAAAGAAATAGAATCTAGTGACTGTTTGTAGAGAATTTTTATTGAGGCCGTGAATCTTTTAAAAAAATTGTTGAACATCACGAATTTTCAGATAACGAAACTATCAAGTTTACAACTCTAACTCAGCAATGAAAAATGATATAACGATTCTGTAAAATGCATCGAATAGTACATCTAAAGCGGACAAAACGTATATAATAAATAAGGCTTTTAAATATAGCACTAATATATGAGTAGGACTTTGCAAAAAACCTGATAAACAATGTAGCAAGTTGACGAAAGATATCAATTGATACATCAAATTTCTCCGCTTTGGATGATCTACCATGTGCAGTTTACAAAACTACTATATCTATTCTAGGTGTAGAGCTACAAATTTATCAACTCTTTGTAAATTGCTATTATAACATTAATGCCTTAAATCAAGATTCTGCATCCAGCACTCACTAGAATTTATCTTTTTGTCTCAAAAGCAACAAATTTCCTTATAATTGGTCCAGTAGTTATCTCAGAAAAGTGTTCTTGGATTTTACATGTATTTGAATAGGCAGCATCAGAGTTGGGCTTGAGCTAAACTTTCCTCTTATGAGCACATGGAGACACTTGTGCTACCTGATGCAGTAGAACACCATGCAACATGCTACACATTTGTAGATATATTGTGAGCATTATATTACCCCTTCATCTTCTTCAGCGCGCGAGCTGTGAAATAAACCGTTGAGGCTTAGCAGCTGTCTTGCAAGTGGTGGAGGCTGCTTTCGATCCCTTGGTCCTCTACGCCTTCGAGTTTCTCTGGAGCTTCGTTCAGGCCGCCGCTTGCTCCGCCTTTCCGCCAGCATGCCCCAAGAAGATCCTCCAGGAGCCTCCGGCCTCACCGTCTCTGCCCCACCGGCCGTTCCTTCATGGACCGTCAGCACGCGGCAGCACGATCCCACCATGTTTGCTGGCCTTCATAGTGACGACGTTGATGACTGGCTGGACAATTATGACCACGTGAGTGAGTCTAACCGGTGGGATATCATGTACAAGCTTCGCAACGTTGCATTCTACCTCACTGACGTTGCCAGGACTTGGTTTCTCAACCACGAGAGCACCTTGCCTGACTGGGCGGCATTCAAATGCCAGCTTCGGCAGATTTTTGGCGCTCCCAACGTTCGCTCTGAACGTTGCTCTGAGAGAGGTACGGGGATCGATACCCTGCACATTCACCACTTGCGAGACAGCTGTTCGGCCTCAACGATTAATTTTGCAGCTCATGCGCTGAAGAAGATGATGCTCGCCATGATGATGAATATATACAGATGAAGAAGATGAAGGGGTAATATAATGCTCACAATATATTTATTTGCATTTAATTTTATATACATTTATATTTCAGGCTACTGTTCAACATGGTTGTTGACCTACCCTACAGTATCATAGCACTGTGATCTCTTATGTCTGCTTAAGTGATGAGACAGCGTAAAGGACCAGGAGCAGACACAACTATGTGGCCGGTCACCTGCATGAATGCGCTAGTGTGTCTTCAGGGCATTCTTCAACGAGGATCTCTGAAGGCATAAGAGGCATTGAAATAGCTTCTCGCCTCATGTGTCTCTTAAGGTGGCCATTTTGTGAGAAGCTCTGAGAGCATGAAGGGCACTGATATGGCTTCTCACCTGTGTGGGTGCGCAGGTGGACTTTCAGGTGACCCTTGTATGAGAAGCTCTGAGAGCATGAAGGGCACTGATATGGCTTCTCACCTGTGTGGGTGCGCAGGTGGACTTTCAGGTGACACTTGTGTGAGAAGCTCTGAGAGCATGAAGAGCATTGATACGGCTTCTCGCCTGTGTGGGTACGCAGATGGGCTTTCAGGTGGGCCTGTTGTGAGAAACTCTGAGAGCATGAAGAGCACTGAAATGGCTTTTCACCCGTGTGGGTGCGCAAATGGGCTTTCAGGTGGGCCTGTTGTGAGAAGCTCTGAGAGCATGAAGTGCACTCAAATGGCTTCTCACCTGTGTGGGTGCGCAGATGGCACTTTAAGTCATATCTGTTTTTGAAGCCCCGAGAGCATGAAGGGCACTGATATGGCCTCTCACCTGTGTGGGTGCGCAGGTGAACTTTCAGATTAGCCTTGTATGTGAAGCTCTGAGAGCATGAGGGGCACTGATATGGCTTCTCACCTGTGTGGGAGCGCAGGTGGGCTTTTAGGTGGGCCTGTTGTGAGAAGCTCTGAGAGCATGAAGGGCACTCAAATGGCTTCTCGCCTGTGTGGGTGCGCAGGTGGTCTTTGAGGTGGCACTTTTGTGTGAAGCTCTGAGGGCATAAAGGGCACTCAAATGGCTTATCGCCTGTGTGGATGCGCAGGTGAACGTTTAAGCTGTATCTGTTTGACAAGCTCCTATGGCATGAAGGGCACTGAAATGACTTCTCGCCACTGTGGATTCTGGCATGTGCTTCCAGATGACACAGTTTATCAGCCTCATAGTCACATAGGTGACATCGATGGAGGCATCCTTGCTTTGAGTTGTCACATTTGGCAGTTGACGAAATAGAAGGCCTTGATGCTGCACAAGTAAAACAAAAGTAAGTAAGAGTTATTATGAAATGCCAAAAAAAGAACACAGATGCTAAATTTAATGACAAGCTATCTTTTTTTTATTATTTGAGAGATCTTCAGGGTGACTTCTAGTATGATGAAACAAGAATTTCTAATGGTCCTTCTTAATTTACTCGATATTTCTGCATTTGAATGCTTCATGAACCTGTTTGTGAAGTCGCTTATAAAAAGTATAATAAAGAAAAGTAAAAAATCATAAGTGACAGAATGTGGAGTGCTTGATGACTCTCTCAGATTCCTTGAGCCTCAAAGAACACTTTGAAAAATGCTTTCACCAAGCTTGCTCTCTTAACCTCGATGAGCACTTCAGGCCTGGAGGCCTTATTTGGCACTTGCAAAATTTGTTATGATTCACTGGCACAACAAATTTGTTTCACACGAGACTTCATTAGTGGGTTTCTTTTTGATTAAACACTGAAATTTGGCAATGTTTTTGTAAATTGAGATTGCAAGGAGCTGGCTAAGAAATACCATAGTTTTCCCCCATATAACCTACCAACACGTGCAACCCACATTCTCTTCCAAAACAGCCCAGAAAGAAAAAAAATGCGGGCGTATAACTCACAAAATAACTGCGTGCAACCCTCTGATGTCTACAAAACAGTGGCCATTTGGGATAAATGACTTGTTCATGTCATATCTTCAGCCAGCTTTACTGTTTTCTGAGACGGGAGCTAGGCCATTGAGCACTGCTTAGCGTGATCCAAGTTCTACATTGCCAATGCCATGTACACTATTCGCAAACTGCTAAACGGAAAATGGTGACCCATGCAGAGGAGGAGAATGACTGACAATACAGGAAGGGAGAATGGAGCTTCAACACACAGGGTTAGAAAAATGGTCGGGTGGCCTAGGACATAATGAAAGTGTGAGTAGATGAGAAGCTTGCCCTGAAGTGTGGCTTTGCAGCAGTGCACGCTGTGCTGCCATGGAGCCACACTTCAAGTCGAAATTTCGGTAATCCGCACCCCAATCCTAACCTTACTGTAAAATTTTTATGATGTCTGGTGCGAGTTATAGGTGCAAAAATACGGCAATTTCTTTTTGAGTGCACTCTGCTCCTTGTGCTCTGCCATCACAATATAGTGGCAAATGATTGCTGGAACTGACAAGGAATAGTACAAACAAACCGCCTCTTTTGCAAAGTGCAATGCATTTTAACACACCAGCAGGTGAAGGTATTGTAGTGTTTGCAAAGGGAGGCACCGGGCATCGGCGGTGGCACCGAATAATCAACACACACACACACTATTTCCACACCGTGCTGAACTTACCCCTCGGTAGAAGTGAGGGTGTTTATATATATATATCTATGTTGGGGCACCTCCTTGGGCAGTCCAACAGAACAAAGTACTATAATATACAACAGGTATAACAAAACAGAACCTAAACAGCTGGATAAAAACAAGGGAGGCAAGTGTACACGGTGATGGAAACGACACTTGGTCTTTGGGAGCAGCTTTTGGAGCAGAAAAAATTCCCATCTTGAGCGAGAAAACAAATGCTTTTGAGCCATAACTTACTGCTCCAGTGCAAAGAGGAAGCAGTATGCAAGTTAGTACTCTCTGGAGCAATGCATTCAATATGTGTTATGCTAAGATGCCAGTATTGTTTCTCCAACTTGTTCCATTTTTTTTTTATTGTACAAGAGGACTAAGATAAACGCCAACTTAATAGTAATTTACTGTTAAAAAAATTGCCGATGATTACGTTACTTCCAGATGGGAAATTTGAACACAGCAGTTTAGCTGCTTTGGCTTTTCGTTATATTGAGGCAAAGAATTCGAGCAAGACATGTATGTACAGTTACAGACAACTCTTTATTTTTCACACATATTCATTCTTCAAGAAACACTCCACTCCAAGTTCTTGATTTTCATGAAGGAAGCTTTGTGGTCGGTGAAATAGATGGGTATATGCTCGACTTGCTGCACCAATGCCTGGTTTGGCGTAGCGCACCTCTGGATTCTGGCGACGGTGCTGGGCCTCTGCTCGGGCAGCTCGTTTAGCAGCAGCAGCAGACAAAGGACTTCCAATGGTTGCCTCGCTCAAGGCTCAGAAAGAACTGGCTGAGAATAAACTATTTATAAAGACAGATGGATTATAATATAAACCGTCTAAGCCTCGGAGAATCCGTCTCATGCGGAACATTTCACACCAGCTGCCGCAAGCGGAGCGTAGCTTGGCGCAACTGCCTCGCTTATTGGCAGGTCGCCGGAGGCAGCGTGTAGGCGCATAGGAACCTTGCACAGCGAAGAGGTGGCAGCGACTGACTAATGCCATTGACGCTGCTAGCGAGTCAACTGAAGGTGTCTCTGCGTTTCAGCTTGGGAAGCGTGCACTTTGATTCACTGATAGCAAGCCAGCGCTTTGGCAACCGAAGAACACTGCACGCTCTCATGCAGTCGCCGCCACGGGGGAAGGGGGGGGGGGAGGGGTACATGCAGTGGCCAACGGCAGAAGCTATGCGTTTCGGCTTGGGAAATGTGGAAGATTGAGGTGTGCAGTACTGTAAAGAATTTCCTTTTTTTAAGTCATGGCAAATGGGTAACGGGTGTGCGTTACAATCAGGAGCGGTTATTCCTCCCCTTCATTTTGGTCACAGAAAACGGTGTGTTATAATCGAGGGCGTGATATAATTGAGTAAATAATGTAAATGTGCCTTCTGACACTAACTGCTGGAGCAATGACTGTAACCTACCACAACGATAACTTTCAACAGCCGACTCGGCCATGGTAGCACTTTCATTGTACATCTTCTTAAAGCCTAAGTTGCTACTCTTCTTGAAGGGCCCCTCACCAGGCCACATAGCAAATTTTGGTTATACGCTGGAAGTTGTTATATGCCCTCCAGGGAGCAATCTGCCACAATAATTTTTTTAATTGGGTCATTAATAGCCGAGACAGAAATATTTCAGTGCCGCGAACCCACGATTTCAGGAGGCGAAGGCCACTGCCAAGAGAGACACTCTCTATACTTGCCCCTTCTAGCCTCCACAAGTGGAATTCCTTCCCTGCGTTCTCCCATACTGGAGCTCAAGGATCGCATAACGCAAACGTCACAGGAGACTTTTTTTTTTCCCTCTCTTTCTTGCTGCGCAGCGCACTTCCACTGATGGCACCATGCGCGAGCTGTTGTGTTTGTCTCATTTCATGCACCACACAATTTTGTGCGCTATGCACAAGAACACCTGACCAGCGGTACAAGTCAGTGCTATGCGAATACTGAGGCAGACAGAAGCGGCTCACAGAGCATACTTGCATTCTGGAACACAGTAGAAAATGACATACTTTCGCTGTCTGCACGTGTGACAGTACGACGTGGGAACAAGCAGACAAAACGGAAGTACATCTCTCTTGCTACATGCAAAGTAAAACAAGAACATGCAGACGTTCACAGTATGATTATTTTATTATTTCTCTAAACTTTAATTTGTCTATTGAAGCAAGAGATTACACAAATAACGGATGCTGTCTTGAATAATTCTGGAAGTCACGTGTCTTACGAGCAACATCACAGCTGTGCGATGTACATAGATGCACTTTTGCAATATACGCGAACTCTAAGGCTGGGGAGCGCGGCACCCATCATCATCATCATCATCATCATCATCAGCCTGATTACGCCCACTGCAGGGCAAAGGCCTCTCCCATACTTCTCCAACTACCCCGGTCATGTACTAATTGTGGCCATGTTGACCCTCCAAACTTCCTAATCTCATCTGCCCACCTAACTTTCTGTCGCCCCCTGCTACGCTTTCCTTCCCTCGGAATCCAGTCCGTAACCCTTAATGACCATCGGTTATCTTCCCTCCTCATTACATGTCCTGCCCATGCCCATTTCTTTTTCTTGATTTCAACTAAGATGTCATTAACGCGCGTTTGTTCCCTCACCCAATCTGCTCTTTTCTTATCCCTTAACGTTACACCTATCATTTTTCTTTCCATAGCTCGTTGCGTCGTCCTCAATTTAAGTAGAACCCTTTTCGTAAGCCTCCAGGTTTCTGCCCCGTACGTGAGCACTGGTAAGACACAGCTGTTATACACTTTTCTCTTGAGGGATAATGGCAACCTGCTGTTCATGATCTGCGAATGCCTGCCAAACGCACCCCAGCCCATTCTTATTCTTCTGATTATTTCACTCTCATGATCTGGATCAGCAGTCACTACCTGTCCTAAGTAGATGTATTCTCTTACCACTTCCAGTGCCTCGCTACCTATCGTAAACTGCTGTTCCCTTCCGAGACTGTTAAACATTACTTTAGTTTTCTGCAGATTCATTTTTAGTCCCACCCTTCTGCTCTGCATCTCCAGATCAGTGAGCATGCATTGCAGTTGGTCCCCTGAGTTACTAAGCAAGGCAATATCATCAGCGAAGCGCAAGTTACTAAGGTATTCTCCATTTACTCTTATCCCCAATTCTTCCCAATCCAGGTCTCTGAATACCTCCTGTAAACACGCTGTGAATAGCATTGGAGAGATCGTATCTCCCTGCCTGACGCCTTTCTTTATTGGGATTTTGTTGCTTTCTTTATGGAGGAGTACAGTGGCTGTGGAGCCGCTATAGATATCTTTCAGTATTTTTACATACGGCTCGTCTACACCCTGATTCCGCAATGCCTCCATGACTGCTGAGGTTTCGACTGAATCAAATGCTTTCTCATAATCAATGAAAGCTACATATAATGGTTGGTTATATTCCGCACATTTCTCTATCACCTGATTGATAGTGTGAATATGATCTATTGTTGAGTAGCCTTTACGGAATCCTGCCTGGTCCTTTGGTTGACGGAAGTCTAAGGTGTTCCGGATTCTATTTGCAATTACCTTAGTAAATACTTTGTAGGCAACGGACAGTAAGCTGATCGGTCTATAATTTTTCAAGTCTTTGGCGTCGCCTTTCTTATGGATTAGGATTATGTTAGCGTTCTTCCAAGATTCCGGTACGCTCGAGGTCTTGAGGCATTGCGTATAGTGGCTGGCCAGTTTTTCTAGAACAATCTGCCCACCATCCTTCAGCAAATCTGCTGTTACCTGATCCTCCCCAGCTGCCTTCCCCCTTTGTATAGCTCCCAAGGCGTTTTTTACTTCTTCCGGCGTTACTTCTGGGATATCGAATTCCTCTAGATTATTCTCTCTTCCATTATCATCGTGGGTGCCACTCGTACTGTATAAATCTCTATAGAACTCCTCAGCCACTTGAACTATTTCATCCATATTAGTAATGATATTGCCGGCTTTGTCTCTTAAGGCATACATCTGATTCTTGCCAATTCCTAGTTTCTTCTTCACTGCTTTTAGGCTTCCTCCGTTCCTGAGAGCTTGTTCAATTCTATCCATGTTATACTTCCTTATGTCAGCTGTCTTACGCTTGTTGATTAACTTCGAAAGTTCTGCCAGTTCTATTCTAGCTGTAGGGTTAGAGGCTTTCATACATTGGCGTTTCTTGATCAGATCTTTCGTCTCCTGCGATAGCTTACTGGTATCCTGTCTAACGGAGTTACCACCGACTTCTATTGCACACTCCTTAATGATGCCCACAAGATTGTCGTTCATTGCTTCCACACTAAGATCCTCTTCGTGACTTAAAGCCGAATACCTGTTCTGTAGCTTGATCTGGAATTCTTCTATTTTCCCTCTTAGCGCTAGCTCATTGATCGGCTTCTTATGTACCAGTTTCCTCCGTTCCCTCCTCAGGTCTAGGCTAATTCGAGTTCTTACCATCCTGTGGTCACTGCAGCGCACCTTACCGAGCACGTCCACATCTTGTATGATGCCAGGGTTAGCGCAGAGTATGAAATCTATTTCATTTCTAGTCTCGCCGTTCGGGCTCCTCCATGTCCACTTTCGGTTTTTCCGCTTGCGGAAGAAGGTATTCATTATCCTCATATTATTCTGTTCTGCAAACTCTACTAATACCTCCCCCCTGCTATTCCTAGTGCCTATGCCATATTCCCCCACTGCCTTGTCTCCAGCATGCTTCTTGCCTACCTTGGCATTGAAATCGCCCATCAGTATAGTGTATTTTGTTTTCACTCTACCCATCGCTGATTCCACGTCTTCGTAGAAGCTTTCGACTTCCTGGTCATCATGACTGGATGTAGGGGCGTAGACCTGTACAACCTTCATTTTGTACCTCTTATTAAGTTTCACAACAAGACATGCCACCCTCTCGTTAATGCTATAGAATTCCTGTATGTTACCAGCTATATTCTTATTAATCAGGAATCCGACTCCTAGTTCTCGTCTCTCCGCTAAGCCCCGGTAGCACAGGACGTGCCCGCTCCTTAACACTGTATATGCTTCTTTTGGCCTCCTAACTTCACTGAGCCCTATTATATCCCATTTACTGCCCTCTAATTCTTCCAATAGCACTGCTAGACTCGCCTCACTAGATAATGTTCTTGCGTTAAACGTTGCCAGGTTCATATTCCAATGGCGGCCTGTCCGGAGCCAGGGATTCTTAGCACCCTCTGCAGCGTCGCAGAGGGTGCTAAGGCACCCATAAGAAGGGCAAATGGCATTCAGTTTGAAATTTCAGCTCTTTCCCCAGCGTGCAGCAATGTAGTACTTAGCAGGCATGATCGTTACCGTACATTGTATGCACTGCGCTTGTCAGCTCAAGGTGGCCACACTTGGTGAGGGGCCCTTTAAGATTTTGGACCCAGCCATCAGTAAGTTGAAAACCCTCAATGTTCACCTGAAGCGCCACGGTTTCTGCCTTTTGATTTAAAGCATCACTGGACACCAGCACTTGCACGGCGATCATCACTTTCAGCCACACCAGGATAGCTTCAAGTTTTGGGTGGGCACCTTGGCTGACATTCTTCTGTTGGGATCAAGATGATTTCTCGGCAGCTTCCAAAATCCTTCACCTGGTTGTTTATGTAGTCTGATATTGCCTGCTTTGAGATTTCTAATTCTTTTGCAATGTCCGATTGCAACAGGTCACTCTGCACTTGCCTGATAATGGTGGCCTTCTTTTTCATTGTCAATCTGCTACAATTTGCTCTCTTTGAAGCCTTTGTCAACTTGGAAGCGGACGACGAAGGTGGTACGGTACCACTGGTAGCAGGTGGCAATGAAACCACAGAAGAAGATTGGTTGTTGAAACTGCTAAGCCTAGCATCATGGTATGCACCTGAAGAAAACTAGAATGCACACGAGAGGCGGCACAAACAGTACCCCTGACCATACGTGACTGGCGTGTGCCGACCGCAATGACAGTGCAAAGGCTCGCGGGAGAGTGCAGCAAGCGGAGCCTGCTATTGAGACTGTATTGAAAATGGAAGCTCTGAATTGGCAGGCAAGATGTGTGCAAAATGCTAGTGTGAGACTGCAAAAAAACAAAATGACGGTGATGTTGTTTTCCTTTGCGACATCTTTTGACTTGCAATCGTGAAAAAAATTTTGAAAAATTAAACGAGAACTGTTTCAAACATGAAAAATTTTGTTCGTTGTTATACATAAGTATATGCAGCATGTGACTGTACCATGGCGGAGTCCAAATTTTTGGGCAGGCCCAGAAAATCGGGTGTCCAAAAAATATCTTTCGGTGATTGTATCATTATTATGCTGTGAAAAGAACATATTCGAATTCCACTTTGCACCAGTCAACATATTGTAAACCATTTTGCTAATCTTACGCTACAACTGCATGCGCCTGAATTACCAAGGAGAGGTTGGGCCTCGGTCAGGTGTTGCAAGATAACTTTAGCACAATCCTCCTGTTTTTGCCACGTTGTATACTGTGAAACAAAACAAAGTCTTCTTGTTTATAGTCGATAAAATGGAGAAAGCGTCATCATTTTTGTCATTACTGTGGCAAACATGCCAATTTCGCAAACTTTGTCCAAACATGTTTTAATACTGCTAGGGGTGCAAAAATAACATGTCAGGGGTTGACTTTATAACTGCATTTGAAAACAATGTGACAAGATGGGCGGAAGCACAATGCAAGATTGTGGCATTGCACCGTTTGGTTTCAGTGAATAGAAAGCAAAACAGAGCAACTGTCGATTTTCCCTATAAGCTTTGTTGTGCAATAGCTACGCTGTTGGCAGTGAACTTGAAGACCTTGTGGTGGAATTCCTTCGTAAGCATCATGCAAGAGCTCTCTTGATGACAGCAGATTCAATTCACTGCAAAGGCAATTGTCTCATTTCTCATTTCTCAAATGTCTCATTTCTCAAAGTGTCTCATTTCTCAAAGTGTCTCATTTCTCAAAGAAAAAAAGCTTCACTTTTCGCACCAGCAAAGGTGGATGAGCATGTAGCACATTGTAACAGAGTGCTGAGAAAGAATACCTATCCGCTGGGACAAACTGGTGGTACAGAAGAAGTCTCGTCGACCACTGCACCCTGCAGACAAGGCACAAAAAACCTGAAGCTGCTATCAATGGGAGAGGACCAAAACGAACATATCGCCAACAGTCACCTCAGGACGCCTACAGGCCGACTCTAGTGATTGCTGGTATGCACCTCGGGTGCCCAGTGCATGTTGCTCATTGCCTGATGACAGCACTGCGCATGCCTAGTCCTGCTTAGCCATCACCGATGATGTGTTTTGGGATGTCATGACTCAAAGCTGTGCCAGAAGAAAAATCCTAACAGTTCCCATATGGTTTTCACCTCCCCCAATGAATGAGCATATTGATAAAACAAGGTATGTTCTACAGTTGACTGCATTACAGAATTTTGTTTCAATTTTATTCACCCTAAACACAGGGGTCAACAGCCATGCCACATTGATCTATATTCACGTTCTTACACTAATACACCGATCTAGACATAAATAAGAGATTCACTGGGTGTAACATTATTGTAGAGGTATGTAAGGGCTACAACAAAACCAGGACAAGAGAGCTCTGGATAAAGCTCTGCCATCTAAGGTGCTTCATGTGCTCAGTAGAGCATTATTATTGCATTTTGCCCCAATCTGTATGCAGACAAGAATCATAAACCTTCTAATTTGTCCTCGGCAGCAACGTCATACACACTTGAGCAAGTTGTACCAAGCTAGGCAGACTTAGCCATTTACAATACTCACACACGTAAGCAAATTTAAGAGAAGTGCTGGTCACCTGACGTGGAGCTTAACTGATCCACAGTCTGCGTAGTCTGCACGCTCCTAGACTCGCTCCCTGCTTTGAACGAGCACCCGACAGACTTGTCAGCCAGAGGCAAGCTGCACTGCATGCCAACCTCGACCTGACCGGCAACCTTGGAAGGGCCGTGGCATGCCGTTTTGGCCGCGATGCTTTCAGCTAGGCTCATCGCATTTGTGAGGCCTGCAAAAAATAATTGGGGTTATTACAGTACCGTTACAGCATCAGGAACACAAAGTAAATAAAACAAAAGAATAATTGAAGGGGCACATTACAACACATAGCCAAGGAACACAAAACATCCCTTTCGGTTCAGTATTCCTAAAGGGCTACAAAAGGACAATCCACACTGAATATTCGAAAGCAGGGCAACCTCTTTTTTGTCGAAGGCTTACGACAGCAAAACATATCTGAGACACTTTTTCATCTCATACATTTTAAAGCTATTGGTGCAGTCCAACTAATGAAAAGTCATTGCAATATTCTGAGGTTATCACCATCAGCCTATTTAGTGTAGACTGTAAGATCTCCAATCTCCCTATCTCTTGTGCCAGCCGATGCCATCCTGTGCTTGCAAATTTTCTATTTCCTCACACTACCTGTTTGCTGTCTACAATTGCACATCAGTTCCACTGATACCAATTCAGTAACTCTGATAGGGTGTCGGTTACCTGCTGTACACATTACACAGCTTGCCTAAACAAGCTGCACTACATGGAGCACCTGGATGCCTTGGACAGCAAGCTTCATGTAAAGCCTGCAAGGCTGACGGACATATGGTTTCCTTGTGCAAGCCAGTGAGAAGTACGCGGCGAGATGCTTGTGGCGATTTCGCCTCAGCATTTCTTCTGGATTTCTGAAGCTGACAGGCTGCCGCGGCAACCTTCTCGCATTTTTTAAAAGGCCCATGTTGCGGCCGCCAGAGCGATGCCTCAGCGGACCTCGCATATCGCTTGAAACCGTAACCCCCCTTTGCAGTTGCTATAGCAGGGCCATTCTTTAATGCCGACAGCCACGACTTGTTACATGTGATCTGAGCACCCAGGAAGCAGTTAAATGAGGGAACACAATCAGCAGCTGGATGAAGGAAGGTGATGGGCACCGGCCTACTCGGCATTATAGTTTTTTCACAACAGCTCTGTCATTCCCGTTTTGATTTTTTCACACAAACGGGCTATAACAATTATTGGTTATAACAATGGAATTTTTGTGGCACTTGAATATTATTATAACTGGGTTCGACTCTATTCTAATGTGAATGAAACGACTCCTTACTTTCATTTTTGCGTGTTATTAGGAAATGACAGCAGGTTTATGGTTTTCACTGATGTAATTTGTTCCTAGCCCTTTTTATAAGTATTCAGTTGTCTTTTGACAATGTCATGCAATGAGTTTTGAAGTTTTGAGCATTAAATTTCCTTGGCAGATTTTCAAAGAGTTAGAATTCTGTCAGGATTAGTAGGTGTTAAAAGATGCATGGTAAAGAGAGGTATGCTCAAAATTCCTGCTGGTAGTTTTTTTTCTTTTCGATCAGCTTTAGCATTGCCGAGGTGGTCTGATGTTGTGGTTGCCACAACCATGGTGGCTGCAACTCAGGGTGGGCAGGCTGCTAAGCTCACCGTTCCCAAGAACAGTCTGAAGGCATGCCTTAGCAAGTGTATTTTTTAATTATTTACACTAAAAACCTTTCTGTTTGAAGGAACATGAGTGGGACAAGAATACAGCAGGCAGCTTCGACGCGTCGAATGTGTTTCGGTACCGTGTTTTTTTTGCACCAAGGCGATGCTATGAATTAATGCAAAAAACATGAAAAAGAACTAAACAAGGCATATTTGATTCAAGAACGAAGAAAGCTTATTATGTAAACGGAAAACACTGAAAGTATGTTCTGGGAGGATCGGTAAGGACCGAAAAGGGTAAGCTAACAGCTAGGTAAGGCAACAGTTGTTTCAAGACTAGATGCATATTCCGACTTCCACCAAATCCTTCTCTTCCCGACATGCCAAGCACTGGTGACATTCATAGCGCCAACTGGATGCTTGCACTTCGCAAGACTCCCATTCGATCGGCATAATATCAACACTGAAATACTTTGGAAAGCACACGTCCAAAATCCTGAGCGGACTAACAGGAGCCGTCAACCTCATAGACGACATTCTTGTCTTTAGCCAGAATGAAGGCCGCACAACAGAAATGTTGACACGATGCTCAAGCAACTGTCTCCTTAAAGAACAACGCCAAGGTACGAGTGCCACTAAGATATACCCAAGACAAAAATTAAGATTACCTCCCATTTTTATTAAGCACTTTGAAGCCTGTCACTGGCATCGCTTGAGTGGTGTGGCATGCTTAGCATGTACATGCAAACAATGATCACATCATGGCTGCTTGAAAACCTGAACAAAAAGAAAGGCCGAATGGTGACTAGAAGCTGAAACTAGGAAGATTATTGCTAAACTGCTGAGACTTCCCACCTGGGCAACTGATTATAATTATAATAGCCAATTACTTACTGCTTGCTTAGTTCAAACAAACGTGCCAATGCAACGAACGCACACACTCACAATTTAGGTCACGTTTGTTGCTGGACCCAACCTTCCCAGCTCTTCAGCATGTGCTGTCTACCTATAATATTGCTGAAGTAGTGCTGATTAACGGTTCTATTCTATGCAGCAGCAGTTCTTAAATAGGGGTTCACAAAAGCATATTTAGGGTCCACAAAGCCCTTCCACGCAAGTCGAATCAAAGAGTACAGTGTGCGAGGCATCACACCTTTCGCAGGGCCATGCAAGGTGGTGCTTGCCACTATGCTAATAAATCAGAGGAAGCAATATCATCGCTTTTATTAATATACGGCACTTGGAACATACCAGGAAACCTTTCTCTCGATAGAGTTGACAAAGTCCATGTTGACAATCTTGTAAACACTAGCATCTAGTGTGACGCACGCCAGTTACGAGTGTACAAGAGTTCGAGGGCATAAAGTTCGGATTCATGAAAATCAGTGGCAAGGTAAGCTGCAATGCAATTCGTGCAATGAAATTCTTGCACAAAGCTCCCTTTGATTGGACCAAGCTAGCCCACCACCAGACAGCACCCAGCCTATCAAGACAAGGACCTCGACTGTGGAAAAAAAAATTTTTTTAATATATGTGAAATTTTGAGATGGCGACCATTTCACTGAATGTTGCCCTCATGATGATTTGCCCATTCTTTTTTGTTTTTGGGCGATATGAATTTTTCCACCATCCCAAGAGATTAGTATAAATATTCTACTGTAAATATTTGCACTGCTGAAATGTATTGCAGCTTTGTGAGATTTTATTTTTGTACTTCTTTACAGTTGCCAACCAATTTGACATTGCCTCCGAAAAATCGGGCATTCCGAAAAAATGAATTCGTACACGCAAGAAATGTCACTTTATTTACCAAGCGGTTCTTTTCTACATTTTTCTGCGGGGTGCTATGTTGTCATATGAATAGATCAGCATGCCCTTCGACAAAGGTGCCATTATCACTGTAAAGAGCTTAAAGCTCCATGCGGACTCACGTTAGATCAGAGTTAGTTGGCAGCACAGTCACTGGCTCCTCACTGCCAAAGCCCGATTTATCTTACAGCACCTGACGAACTATTTTGTCATTGGCAAGTTCAGCAAAAAAATAGATTTCATTGTCAGCGTTGGTGAACTGCTCCAGCGTTATTTCCGTACGCAAGTGCTCAATGAGGTCAGAAGATGAAGGGGACTGATGGGGCTCGCTAGAGTTGCTATCATTGCATGACGACGACATTTCATGTTGAACCGTAAAACCCATGTGGCTCTGGATTGCGTTCTCGGTCAAGGCCTCCATGCGTCTGAAAGTATCCCGACTGCAGAGATTAAGTCAACGTAGTAGCCCTCGCCACTGTCCACGCATAGCACCACGTGACTAAGCACACGTGACCACACGTGTGCTGCTTCAGTGTGTGGATAATCCCTTGGTCCATCTTCCTCAAGTTCAAGGTGGGCACCTTGGCTGACATTCTTCCGTTGGGATCCAGCAGATTTCTCGGTGGCTTCCAAAATCCTCACCTCGTTGTTTATGTAGTCTGATATTGTCTGCTTCAAGAATTCTACTTCTGCGACATCCTCTTTGGACCAGCCAATCTGCACTTGCCTTATAATGGTGGCTCTCTTTTCTATGGTCAGCCTGCTATCATTTCCTCACTTCGAAGCCTTTGTCGAGTTGGAGGCAGACAATAAAGACAGTGCCGATGCCACTGTTAGCAGTTGGTGATGAAACCACCGAAGACGATCGGTTGTTGAAGCAGCTAAGCCTAGCATCGGGGTGTGCAGCTGAAACAAACCCCAATGTTCACAAGAGGCAATACAAACAGTATCACCGACCATATGGGGCTGACGAGGGCCGACAGCAATGACAGTGCAAGGGTTCCCAGGAAAGTGCAGCAAGCAGTGCCTGCTAAAGAGGCTATACCGGAAATGGGAGTTCTGAAGTGGCACGCGAGATGTGTGCGACGCTGGTTTCAGCCTGCAGGAAAACAAAATCACGTCAATGTTGTTTGCATGAGAAATAGTGTGAAAAATCAAACGAGAGGAGTTTGAAACACGCAAAATTTTTGCTGTTGTTATACAATGCCTCTATGAAGTGGCGGTACCATTTAAGAGTCCAAATATTCGGGCAGGCCCAGAAAATTGGGTGTCCAAAAAAATCAATCGGCGATTGTGTCATTATTATGCTGTGAAAAAGAACATATTCGAATTCCACTTTGTGCCAGTAACCATTTTGTACAGCATTTTGCACATCTTATGCTGCAACCACATGTGCCTGAATTACCAATTAGATGTTGGGGCCTTGGCCACATGTAGCAAGATACCTTTGGCACTATCTTCCTGTCTTTGCCATGTGTACTGTGAAACAGAACAAAGGTTTCTTTTTGTACTTGTCAAAAAATGGAACCAGTGTCATCATTTTTGTTGTTACTGAGGCAAACATGCCGACTCTAGAAACTTTGTGCAAACGCATGTTTAGTACCGCTTGGGGTGGAACAATTGCATGTCAGGGCTTGACTTTATGAATGCACTTGAAAGCAATGTGATAAAATGGGTGGAATCATACAGCAGGATTGTGGCAGTGCATTCCGTGCACAGAAAGCAAAACAGAGCAACTGTCGATTTTCACTATAAGCTTTGTTGTGAAATGGCTACCCGGTTGACAGTGAAATTGATGACATCGAGGTGGAATATTTTTGTAAGCGCCATGTACAAGGTTTCCCGATGACAACAAATTCAATTAACTGCGAAGGCAAAAGCTAGTGTCTCATTTCTCAAAGAGAAAAGGCTTCACTTTTCGCACCAGCAAAGGTAGATGAGCTTGTAGCACATTGTAACAAGCGTGCTGCAGAAGAATACCTATCCACTGGGACAAGATTACAAAGATGGCGCCGAATAAAACAATACACGAAGACGGGGGACACGAGACAGCACGTAGGCGCTTTTTAAACAGGGCGGTCATCTGCATTGCACAAAGAAGCCAAGATACAGAATAACTTTTAAGTGTCACTCTCAAGATACGCCAGTTCCTTTGTCGAAAGCGAAACTGAGGCTTCACTGATACAATCAACACCGCGCTTTTTTATCTCAAGCGCTTCCAATATCTCCCTTGTCAGTTGATGGTCAGCTCTGTACAGAACACTGGTTCTATCGAAATTTGGGATGCACTTGTGAGCCTTACAATGCGCACTTATATGACCGGAGAGCTGGTTTTCCATCTTATATCTATGCTCATGTAATCTGTCATTCAGACATCTGCCCGTTTGGCCTACATATGATGAACCGCACGACAAGGGGACCGAATAAACTACTTTCTGTACACATCCGACATGTTTCTGCCCATGTTTTTTTTGTGCACACCTGTTTGTTTTTCCGATTTCCTGCGTTCACTTTGGCACACATCAAACCAAGACATTTTGGAGTGGAAAATATAACATGAACACCAGCTCGTGTACCTACTTTTTTGAGATTGTGAGATATGCCGTGAACATATGGAATAATGGCACACCTGGTTTCAGACGGGCCAGCTCGACCCTGGTTTACAGCGCTAGGTTGCTTGAGCTGTTTGAGCTTGAGCTGTTTGTAATCATGCTTAACCAACTAGCCCACCAACACAGGCTCAGTCACTGGGACAAACTGGTGGTATGGGAGGGGTCCCATCGGCCACTGCAGTGTGCAAGCACTCTGCAAAAAACCTGAAGGTGCTTTCCATAGGAGAGGACCAAAACGAACATATGGCCAGCATTCACCTCAAAGACGCCTCCAGGTCAACTGAAGTGATTGCTGCCATGCACCTCGGGAGCTTAGTGCATGCTACTCATTGCCCGATGACAGTGTTGCGCATGCCTAGTCCTGCTTAATCATCACTGATGATGTGCTGTGGGATGTCGCAACTCAAAGCTGTCCCAGGACCAGAATCCTGAGAGTTCCCACGAGGTTTTCGCTTCCCTCAATGAATGAGCATATTGATAAAATGAAGTATGTTTTGTAGTTAACTGCATTGAGGAATTTCGTTTGAATTTTATTCCCCTCAAACCTAGTGGTCCACTGACATTCTGCATTGATCGACATTCACGTTCTTACACCACTACAATGATCTAGACATAACTAAGAGACTCACTGGGTGTAACATTATTATAGAGAACATAAGGGCTACAACGACACTCAGACAAGGCTCTGTATTAAGCTATACTATCTAAGGTGCTTGAATGTGCTCAGTAGAACAGTATTTTTGCATTTTTTCCTCAATCAGTAGAAGAAAGCATGCTTTCTCGTGCAATGATCTCGTGCTTAGCAGCCCAACACCTTAGCCACTAAGCAACCACGGCGGTCCCAAACCATTCCAGGGACCCTTCGAAGTACAACAGGGTGTCAAAATTAATCCATAGTGTGCCACTACGGCGTGCCGCAATATCTGATTGTAGTTTTGACACATACAACCCAAAAATTTAATCCATGTTTGACACATCTGCCTCGATGTGATATGTCATGTGAGGCAATGACAATGCTTAACCTTCTTGCAGGTTATAAACAATGGTGCACACCTCCTCAAGAGAAGAGTTGCTGTAATAACGGAGGTGAGACAAAAGTTTGTCAAAGATGCGCAATGTTAGCAAGCAAGAGTGCAGGCCCCAAGCTCTTGTTGGTAAGATTGGTGGCACCTTCTTCAGCAAATAAGAGTGTGAACTTCAGCGAAGAAAAAATGATGTCAATTTAATAGCCCAAACAAATGAGCATGTGAAAGAACGAAAGAACAATCCCATGAAAGAACGAAGAACAGTGAATGAAAGTGTTGCTTGCCAAGTCCGACCACCAACCATTACACACCTCCAACTAACAACGAAAATGGTCGAAAGGGCCAAAGAAATTCACTTCGAAATATTTCATCGCAGCCACATGTCCATGCCAGAATGAAATGCAGAGTACACCACACTGTTACACATAAAGCCCAGAGCAAGTGGCAAAGTTGCAATAATATATGACTATAAGAACAATACGGCAACAGTTTCCGATCACAACTCAGACAAACACCGAGACATTTAGGCATACCTGCAGGCCTGCAGAAATATTTCTGATGTTGAACAAATTTATCCGATTGTTTCGGCCTACTGGCATTTCCTGCATTTGAGACCTAATATATACTAAGAGTTTTGCCACCGTTCACAGGCATCGCTTGTGGCTTAGCAAGTGCATTTTAGACATCGACAGTCTTATGAGTATGAGTCAGACATTGAGGATGCAACTGGCAAGTGATAGTGCACCTGACACAAGATACGTTGGAAAGCAACAGTAGTCCCACAGGGAAATTGCTCACAGCTGAGGACGATCAGTCATAGTTTGCAACACGATTATTTCTCAAGATTTATTCTCTTGAGAAAGCTGGAAACAAATTTTCTGGATTCTTCTACTGTGTCTCTTGTGATGGCATCAGGCATCAAGTGCAGTACAATACTATAAGTGTTTTGGTGTAGGCAATTTGATATGCGCATTTAATGCATTGTGGGAACTTCCAACAGATAACTGGCCAGCCTTACTGGCCTAAATCTGAATATGCTCTGCCACTGGTATAGCACAACAGTGATAGGGCCTTGGGCAAATGAATGTACATACCAGATCCTGGACTATTGCCAACCAGCAACAATCAGCACTTGCGGCTAAATGTTGTTAACGATGCAGAAGAAGGCTAGATCTTGATGGGCACAACTAAAATCAGCAGAAGCTGTAAAGACAGCAGTAGCACAGTAAAACAAATAAGACTAATGACGATACACACATCCAGGTATATGGACCTAGAGCACTCCAGTACGTAATTTCCACAAAGTGAGACATATGTTCCTCGCTCAACCGAAAAAAAAAAAAAAATTCTTTTCGGTGTAAACATTACGAGTGTGTATAGTTCGTCTGGGTAGTTCGTAACTGATATCTTAAATACAGCACAGACACACTAACCACCGTATTAGTTTTATTACAATGTCGATCACGGATGCTAAGTTACACACATGACATATTGTTACAAGGCGGGATACGTCAACTTAGAAAGCTTGGCACTACAGCACTGGATGGAGTGAGGCCGCCAGACTAAAAGCTAAGTCCTCCTATTCCCCCGCTCATTTACTTCTTCATGTGTATAAACGTGCCGTTACAACATGAACAAAGAAAGCAGCGGACGTAGGTATAATGAGCTGATTCGTACGCTCATCCATGTTTACCTTTGAAGGTGCTCCCAAGCGACAGCACCAGGGACGTACGTACGTTTGTTTACCTGCTCGTTCACCATGCAAACATAGCACGACACAACTCCACAGCAGGGCTAGTTTCGGTATCGAATCAATCCAGAGAAAGAAAGAAAGCAGCGACAAGCGATTGTTGGCGATTGTATAAAAGCCTAGTGCCGAAACCACGCGCACACCAATGTGCGCTCGAAAAAGCGCGTACAAGCACGTAGCGAGCCGCGCCAATTCAATCCAGAAGCCAGAGCATGGAGAGGGGCGAGAGGGGGCTACTCTATGGGCTGTGCTAAGTGACACCCATGGTAGGGTGGCTAGAAGGGGAGGTGTGAATACCGGCGGCGCTTTCCTTCGGGCGCGCGTGACCCCCTTGCGCACCGATGCCACCAGGGTGAACGTGGCGCTGCTGCTCGCGGCGTGGTATTACCGTATTACGGCGTGGTACTCCCGCGCTGGCCTGCGCCCTCCGCTGTCAGTATAGGTCTCGTCGCCTGTTTTGGAGTGTTCCTCCCGACATTCCGTCATTCGAGGGCGAGATGCTGTGGACCACCAAAGTTATGTTGAGCACCGCAGCGATGCACGGCTAGTTTATTACATTGCAGGTTACGTGGCGAGAAGGCGTGTTTTGCCCACACATTGTGAAGACTGCGAAGCACCATAAAGGCAATATCCCCAGAGTACAGTGGCTGTACCCAGAGCCACTGTACCCAGAGAGCTTCCACCAGAGGCATCCAAAGAGTGGGACCTTGAGGGCCTTTTATATCCCTCAGAATCGTTCTGTAAGCTGGACAATGCCCTTGAAAACAAACTCACTCGTTTATTCAGTGTGACACCCGCCGTGGTTGCTCAGTGGCTATGGTGTTGGGCTGCTGAGCACGAGGTCGTGGGATCGAATCCCGGCCACGGTGGCCAGAATCTCGATGGGGGCGAAATGTGAAAACACCCGTGTACTTAGATCTAGGTGCACGTTAAAGAACCCCCGGTGGTCAAAATTTCCGGAGCCCTCCACAAGGCGTGCCTCATAATCAGAAAGTGGTTTTGGCACGTAGAACCCCATAATTTTTAATTCAGTGTAACACGCTAGCATGCCAAAGCTGTGGCCGAGACTTTGCAGTCAATTGGTTAAATGTCAAAGATTGGTTGCTTTAGACCATTCTGCTACCCTGACAGCCTCAGTTATACGTCTTTATTGCCTCACAAGGATTCACTTTTTGCTTTAAGGTGTCAATCAGCAGAGCAGTGAGAAGAAACGGAAAACACTGAAACCTTGTGTGTTGTAAATTTTTTACCTCACTTGTAAATAAACGATTTCATGACCAGATCTGTTGCTTCACTGTCTGCAATCATAGTAAATTGCTTATATGAGCGTCAAAATGACATTACAGGTCTGCAAGAGCAGACAAAAAGTGGTTTGTAAGTACGTCCAGACTTTATCAGGTAATGTCTGCAGTTTACAGGTCTTACGGTACGCATAGGGTGATTGACTGCTGATCTCGAGGACGACGGTCCCATTTTCAGGGAGGCGATATGCAAGGCGCCCGTGTGCCGTATGATGTCAGTGCGCGTTAAAGAACCCGAAGTGGTCGAAATTATTTCGAAGCCCCCCGCTAGCCCCTAACATCCAAAGCCAGCTCACGAAATGCGCACAGACAAAACGCGTTTGAATCTCGATACAGTGCGAACTGGGCCCGTAAAATTTCACAGGAGTAATGATGTGGGCTGACATAACATTGTTTTCATGATAAAGATTCATTCTTTGACGCTCGCAGAAAGCGCGCGATACCCGAAACGGGCTCACTTTCACTTCGATGGTAGAGATGCAGCCGACGCGAGGCTGGCGAGGCGCTCATTTCGGCTGCGTGCTTACCCCGCCTTGGTCAACAGCGCCGCCCCGCGGCATCGGTGCGCTGTGGGGTCACGTTTGCGCCGCCGGTATTCACACCTCCCCTTCTAGCCACCCTACCCATGGTGACACTACCAACACTACAGTCATGCTACACTGGCCATGCAATGGCCCCAAAGCTCAACGTTGCGTTACATGCACTTGTGTAATTGTGCTGACCCCTCCAGCTGTAGCCTCAGCACTTTCCATTTGTTGCTCCCAGATACAGCACATTTCCTTGACTTTCAGCTTGTTAGCAGCTCTTATGTGTTAGCGGTGGAGTTGTGTCAACGTGTGCATGGTGAGCGAGCAGCAGGTAAACAAACGGACGTCCCTGGTGCTGTCGCTTGGGGGCACCTTCAAAGGTAAACATGGATTCGCGCACAAAACAGCTCATTATACCTAAGTCCGCTGCTTTCTTTGTTCATGTTGTAACGGCACGTTCATACACACGAAGAAGAAAAGGAGCGGGGGAAGAGGAGGACTTGTTTTTGCTCTGGCAGCCTCGCCTCATCCAGTGCTTTAGTGCTGAGCTTTCTAAATAGACTCCTCCTGCCTTGTAACAGTATGTCATGTGCGTAACTTTTCATCCGTAAGCGACATTGTAATAACACTAATACAGTAGATTACACAGGTGGTGTGCCTGCCTTAATTTTTGTCTGTGCTGTTTTTAGGATATCATTTACGAACTACACACTCGTGATGTTTACACCTAAAAACGTTTCCCGGTGGCATGAGGAGCTTATGTTCCACTTTGTGGAAGTTACGTACTAAAGTGCTTTAGGCCCATATACCTGGATGTGTGTATCGTCATTTGTCTAATTCGTTTTATTGTGCTGCTGTCTTTACAGCTTCTGCTGATGCTGATGTTAGTTGTTTCAAGTTTATTGCTTCATTCATTAGTGGTACATATATGCAGTAGAAGTTATACAGAAAGAGGTCCCACAGTTATAAACTGCAGCGGGACCTCTTGTTCTTAGTTACATAATAATATATAAATAAAAAGGCGTCAGTTGCGGTTATAAACAAAGAATGGATTACACAATTTCTACAGTGTAAAAGTAATAAAACCTATGGCAACACATCACAACATAAAAAAAATTACATAATAAGCAACATAAACATACTTCAAAGAATAGATGCAGTTTACAGGGTATTAATATAAGCTCTCAGTGAACGTTGGTATGACGATAATGTAGGTGAGGATTTCACGTGAGTAGGTAAATTATTCAACATTTTCACACTAGCAAAACCAACAGTTAGTTTGCCATAGTTGCTGCGTGATTTTGGAAGTAAAAGGTTATTTTGTAAAGAGAACCTGGTAGTGTTAGGATTAGCAAGACTATTCCTACCAATGACATAATGTAATTGTGGGTTTTGAAGAAGGCGGTAAATAACGATGCTGTGGTTGTACCAGATAATTTTATTTATAGTGAGGATACTTAACTCAGTGAAGATGGGGGTAACATGAGCGTTATAAGGAGCTGAAGCGATGATACTGACACGTGTACTTATATTTATCGGGCGACCACGTTTCGCCGCCTAACAAATCTTATCGCACAGCGCGGGACGCGCCTGCATGTATCCGAAGTTTCTGGAAAGTTATCGATGCTTCTATCCGCTGTATGTTGTCGCCGAACCTTGTGTTATCTGATTTCATCGCGTGACGCGAATGGTGTAGAACTTTGTGGAAGGCACACGGGTCCCAACGATTAGTCTGGAACATTCGATGACTGCTGTATAAAAGCTGACGCGCTGGACCCGCTGATCAGATTTTTGACGATCGCCGACCGTGTTCGCCGCTATCGTTGTGCTTAAGTGTAGCCTGTTTTGTGGGCACAGGTTCGCCCAATAAAAGTTAGTTTTGTCGTTCACAGTATTGCTACTGTGTTCTTTGAAGTCACGATCACGTGACATCTGGTGGAGGTGCTTTTGGTCCATGTACCGGACGCCCCCGACAAGCCGTGATCCAAGCCCGGACCGTAAAGAGAGCACCAACGTAGTCACGGACCATCGAGTAAGCCGTCGTCTACAACAGCTGCCCCCGGAACACGGACTTCTACCTGAGAAGACCAAGAAGATCGTGGCCAAGACAACCCCAATGGCTGCCCCAGCGACCCCCGTTGTCCTGCAACAACCTCGGGACCCACCGACCTTCCATGGAGCAGCAACTGAAGACCCGGAATCCTGGCTGGAGACGTACGAGCGAATCGCGACTTTCAACAACTGGGACTCCGACGACAAGTTGCGGCATGTATACTTCGCCCTAGAAGACTCCGCCAGAACGTGGTTCGAGAACAGGGAGTCGACATTGACAACATGGGACCTGTTCCGTACCGGCTTCCTGCGCACCTTTACAAGCGTCGTGCGCAAGGAAAGGGCCGAAGCTATGCTGGACGCCCGAGTGCAGCTACCTAACGAGAACGTCGCCATATTCACGGAAGAAATGAACCGCCTGTTCCGCCACGCCGACCCGAATATGCCCGAAGAGAAGAAAGTCCGCCTTCTCATGCGTGGCGTGAAGGAAGAACTTTTCGGCGCAATGATACGAAGTCCACCGAAGACCGTAGAAGAGTTTCTTCACGAGGCCACCAGCATCGAGAAGACACTCGAAATGCGGAACCGGCAATTCAACCGCCGCACGAACTCTACCAACTACACAGGAATTCAGTCACTGGCCACCGACGACCTGCGCGAGACTATCCGAGCGGTCGTGCGGGAGGAACTACAAAAGCTGTTTCCTTCACCGCAGCCTCAAGTGGCTTCGATTGCCGACGCCGTACGTGAGGAGCTCCAACAACAACTCGGAGTAGCCCCTGAATCGCCGCAGCCTCAGCCGCAAGCGATGACATACGCCGCTGTAGCCCGCCGTCACGTTCCCCCTCCGCACCCACGGCAGGGCCCAGTGACGACACAGTTCCGTCGTCCACCACCAACCCCGCCGCCAGCCCGCCAACCCGTCACCCCACGCGGCATTCCAAGGAAGACTGACGTTTGGCACGCCCCTGACCATCGCCCGCTTTGCTATCACTGCGGAGAAGCCGGGCACATCTACCACCGATGCCCATACCGGGAGATGGGACTCCGAGGGTTCGCCGTGAACGCGCCGCTCAGTGGAGCCCTCGACGACCGTCCCGTTCGCCGTCACCAGGCCGTTACCTGTCGCCGCAGCGCCGACCATACACTGGCCCAGCCCGGGGCCGGTCTGCGAGCCCATATCCGGAAAACTAAAAGCAGCAACCGATGGAGGTGCGGTTGCTGTTCGTCGAATTGACGAATATCCTCCGACGCCGACGGAGACGTTAAAGAGAACATCTCCACGACATAATAATGACACGCCACCGTCCCGACGAAGTCAGAAAGCCAAGACTACACCGACAAAAGACTACGTGACGACGCGACGTTCCAGCTTCAGTTTAACGCGACGCAGCCATGATCCGACGCCAAGACCTAACTGCAACGCCAGACAAAGAACCACCGACCTCGACGTGCTTCTCGACGGCCACGCAGTTACCGCCTTATTGGACACAGGGGCCGATTACTCCGTAATGAGTGGACACATCACCGCCCAGTTGAAGAAGGTTAAGACCGCATGGGAAGGCCCTCAAATTCAGACCGCTGGAGGACACCTCATCACGCCGACTGGAATATGCACGGCAAGAATAACCATTCATAACTGGACTTACCCTGCCACCTTCGTTATCCTCCAACAGTGTTCACGAGACGTCATTCTCGGTATGGACTTCCTGAACCAACACGGCGCAATCATCGACCTGCAGTCGAAGTCTATAACGCTGTCGGAAGATAAAGCGACACCGCCGGAGAGCCCTCGTAGTCGCCACGCCTTGAGTGTGCTCGAAGATCAAGTGAGCATCCCGCCTCGCTCCAGCATTGTTATTTCGGTCGGCACAGAAACACCTGCTGACGTAGAAGGCGTCATCGAAGGCGACCAACGTCTATTGCTAGACCGTGAAATTTGCGTCGCAAGAGGGATCGCTCGACTGCATGGAGGGAAAACTGAAGTGTTGCTGACAAACTTCAGCCAGGAGTTCAAGCACATCAACAAGGGCACGACGATCGGGTACATTGAGGAAATTCTGGAAACCAGTAATGCGTTTGTCCTCTCGGATTCCGCCGCACCTGCCCCGACGACCATGGTTCCCGAACCAAACTACGACATTAATCCAAGTCTCCCCATGGGCAAGCAGCAACAGCTCAGAAGTCTGCTCCGACGATACAAAGCCTGCTTTTCGACATCATCGAGGATTCGACAAACACCAGTCGCCAAGCATCGCATAATCACCGAGGAGTGCACTCGACCACTCCGCCAGAGCCCTTACCGAGTTTCGCCGCGAGAACGTGAAGCTATAAGAGAACAAGTCGACGAAATGCTGCGCGACGACATCATCGAGCCGTCGAAAAGCCCGTGGGCGTCCCCTGTTGTCCTGGTGAAGAAAAAGGACGGAACCCTACGTTTCTGCGTCGATTATCGTCGTCTGAACAAGATCACGAAGAAGGACGTATACCCCCTCCCACGGATAGACGACGCATTTGATAGGCTCTGCAACGCTAAATACTTCTCGTCGATGGACCTCAAGTCTGGCTATTGGCAAATAGAAGTCGACGAAAGAGATCGCGAAAAGACCGCCTTCATAACCCCGGACGGCCTCTACAAGTTCAAGGTTATGCCATTTGGACTGTGCTCGGCGCCCGCAACGTTCCAACGGGTGATGGACACGGTTTTAGCAGGATTGAAGTGGCAGACCTGTCTCGTTTACTTGGATGACGTCGTTGTCTTCGCCGCCAATTTCGACGATCACCTTAGGCGGCTTGCAACAGTACTAGAGGCCATCATGTCATCAGGACTTACTCTGAAGCCGGAAAAGTGCCACTTCGCTTACCAGGAGCTTCTATTTTTAGGCCACGTCATCAGCAAATCTGGACTCTGCCCCGACCCGCAGAAGACAGCTGCCATCGCAAAGTTCCCGCAGCCCATCGACAAGAAGGCAGTGCGTAGATTCCTTGGCATGTGTGCCTACTACAGGCGCTTTGTCAAGGACTTTTCACGCATCGCGGAGCCGCTAACCCATCTAACCAAATGTGATGTCGAGTTCAAGTGGGAAACGCCGCAGGCCGAGGCATTTCAAGAACTCAAACGACGCATGCAGTCGCCGCCCGTACTTGCGCACTTCGACGAGCACGCCGATACCGAAATTCACACTGACGCCAGTAGCCTAGGCCTCGGTGCCGTCCTAGTCCAGAGAAAAGATGGACATGAACACGTGATAGCTTACGCTTGCCGGTCGTTGTCAAAAGCGGGAGGCAATTATTCTACAACCGAAAAGGAATGCCTCGCCATCGTTTGGGCTACAGCGAAATTTCGCCCTTACCTATATGGCAGGCCATTCAAAGTGGTCAGCGACCATCACGCGTTGTGTTGGCTAGCTAACTTAAAGGACCCTTCAGGACGGCTGGCACGGTGGAGCCTCAGACTACAAGAATATGACATCACTGTAACATACAAGTCCGGACGAAAACACTCAGATGCCGATTGCCTATCACGCGCCCCCATTGACCCGCCGCCGCAAGATGACGAGGATGACGACGCCTTCCTTGGCATAATAAGCGCGGAAGATTTCGCCGAACAACAACGAGGGGACCCGGAGCTAAAAGCCCTAGTCGAGTATTTGGAAGGGCACTCCGACGTTGTCCCTAGGGCATTTAAGCGTGGATTATCTTCGTTCACGCTTCAAAACAACCTACTCGTGAAGAAGAACTTCTCACCAGTCCGCGCCAACTACCTTCTTGTTGTTCCGTCGGCGCTGCGTCCAGAAGTACTGCACGCCCTACATGACGATCCGACCGCTGGGCACCTCGGTTTCTCCCGAACGCTATCGAGGATACAAGAAAAGTATTACTGGCCGCACCTAACCGCCGATGTCGCCCGTTACGTCAAGACATGCCGAGACTGTCAACGACGCAAGACACCACCGACAAGGCCAGCGGGATTACTACAGCCGATCAAGCCTCCTCACCGACCTTTTCAGCAGATCGGGATGGACTTGTTGGGACCGTTTCCGACATCAACTTCGGGAAATAAGTGGATCGTCGTAGCGACGGACTATCTCACCCGCTTCACTGAAACTAAAGCTCTACCGAAAGGCAGCGCAGCCGAAGTGGCAAAATTTTTCGTCGAGAACATCCTGCTGCGACATGGTGCTCCAGAAGTCCTCATCACCGACAGAGGAACGGCTTTTACAGCAGAGCTCACGCAAGCCATTCTGCAATACAGCCAGACAAGTCACAGGAGGACAACTGCCTACCATCCGCAGACGAATGGTCTCACGGAGCGCCTGAACAAGACCCTCGCCGACATGCTAGCAATGTACGTCGACGTCGAGCACAAGACGTGGGATGCGGTCCTGCCGTACGTAACATTCGCTTATAACACGGCGGTACAAGAAACAACACAGATCACGCCATTTAAGCTGGTTTACGGCAGGAACCCGACGACGACGCTCGACGCTATGCTGCCGCACGTCACTGACGAGGAAAATCTTGACGTCGCTTCCTATCTCCAGCGCGCCGAAGAAGCTCGACAGCTCGCCCGCTTACGGATCAAGAACCAGCAGCGTACCGACAGCCGACAGTACAACCTGCGACGACGCTTCGTCGAGTACCAGCCCGGCGACCGTGTTTGGGTATGGACCCCGATACGCCGACGAGGACTAAGTGAGAAGCTACTGTGACGCTATTTCGGACCCTACAAGGTTATCCGACGTATTGGCGCACTGGACTATGAGGTCGTGCCAGACGGCATTTCGCATTCACAGCGGCGCCGCGCACGATCTGAAGTGGTCCACGTGGTGCGCCTTAAACCCTTTTACGGACGCTGACGAACTTCCTTATTTTGTTGTCTTCTTTGCTACGAGTGCTTTTCCTTATTACTTTCGTTTGTTTGCAGCATCGGGTTGATGCTTTTTAAGAGGGGGGTATTGACACGTGTACTTATATTTATCGGGCGACCACGTTTCGCCGCCTAACAAATCTTATCGCACAGCGCGGGACGCGCCTGCATGTATCCGAAGTTTCTGGAAAGTTATCGATGCTTCTATCCGCTGTATGTTGTCGCCGAACCTTGTGTTATCTGATTTCATCGCGTGACGCGAATGGTGTAGAACTTTGTGGAAGGCACACGGGTCCCAACGATTAGTCTGGAACATTCGATGACTGCTGTATAAAAGCTGACGCGCTGGACCCGCTGATCAGATTTTCGACGATCGCCGACCGTGTTCGCCGCTATCGTTGTGCTTAAGTGTAGCCTGTTTTGTGGGCACAGGTTCGCCCAATAAAAGTTAGTTTTGTCGTTCACAGTATTGCTACTGTGTTCTTTGAAGTCACGACCACGTGACAATACGGACAGCGTTATTTTGGATGTGCTGCAAGGGAGCTATATGACAGCGATATGTAAGACCCCAAGAACTGATACAGTAATTTAAATGGCTATAAATGAAGGCATAATACAATGTTAGGAGAGTGTGCTTTTGAAAGTACTGTCTGGCCTTTAAAAGCACCCTGATACCATAGGCAGCTTTCTTTTTTATGAAGCTGACATGCAAATTAAACTTTAGAAAGGGGTGTAATTGAACACCTAAAAATGAGCACTCATTAGATGGTAATATTGGGTGAGAAGCTATGTACAGTGGTAGAAGGTTATGTCGAGGTTTACTGTGTGAACTAAAAACTACAAACTTTGTTTTCTGAGGGTTAATTAGCAATTTATTTTTTTTGCACCAACTACTGACATTATTTAGTTTATCATTTAAAAGCTCGGTTAGCGTAAAGATGTCGTTATGTGAGGCGTAAATAGTGGTGTCGTCCGCGTACAAAAGACATTCTGTAGAAGTTAGGCAGTTGGGGAAATCATTAATGAAGATTAGAAATAAGAGGGGACCGAGTATGGACTCCTGTGGAACGCCAGTGTTAATTATTTTTGTGTCAGACAGCACTGCTGAAACGCAAGCCTGTTGCTGTCTGTCGTATAAATAGCTTCGCAGTAGTTCCAAAGATGGACCTGTTATGCCATATGCGCCGAGTTTAGTAAAGAGAATGTTGTGATTAATGGAATCGAATGCTTTCGAGTAATCGATAAATACAGATCCCACGAATCTGCCCCCATCAATTTCCGCTTTTATCTTGTCAGTGAGGGTGATTAAAGCTAGGTTAGCAGAATATCCAGCATGAAAACCGAACTGTCTTGGTGTTAATAATTGGAACTTGTCCAAGTAATTAGATAGGCGCTGTGCTAATAGTTTTTCTATTACTTTACTGAAACACGGCAAGATGGATATGGGCCTGTAGTTTGCTAGTAAGGTGACGTCTCCTTTTTTGTGCACAGGAATTATTTTTGACTTTTTCAAGTCACTAGGAAAAACGGCAGTTTTAAAGATTAAATTGACAACGTGACTGCAAGCTTCACATATGCTGTCAACAATTTCTTTGATATAATACGAGCATATGGAATCTAAACCAGGACTGCAATTTTTAAGATTCACATTTGTTGCTCGAACTTCACTGGGTGTAGTTGGGAACAGATAAAATGATTGTTGTGTCAAGCGTGGCATGTGAGTGTCATTACCCCCAGGGATATCAGGCACAGTACCAAAAAAGTTGCTGAATGCGCATGCAATATCTTCAGGGTTTGCAAGTGTGCAGTCTTTTTCTTGAATTTTCGTTATTCTATTCCTAGTAGGATTCTTATTCAGAAACGCATTAAGTATCTGCCATTGTTTCCGGGAATCGTTCCCGGTTTCATTTATTACATTTTCATAGTAAGTTTTCTTTGCTTGTTTAAGTAGATATGTCAGTAAGGTGCAAAACTTCTTGTACCGAAGCTTAAGAGATTGGTTAAATGGTCTATGTTTGCATTTACGATACAGGTTTTCTTTCTTGCGCATGCTCTTCAACAATCCTGGTGTAAGCCAAGGGTTTGACGGGGAGGCAAAATTTTTACGGCACTTAACTATTGTTGTTGCTGAGGATATACAAGCTTTAATTGTGCCAGATAACTCAGTATAAGAGGCTTCAGCGTCATTTAATGATGTTACGCGCGACCAATCTGAACTGTTAACTAGCTCTATAAAATGTTCTTTGTCAAACCTGGGTTTAGTGTACACAGTTTCCATGGCGGGATTAAGACGTGGAAAACGGAGCACAATTGGAAAGTGGTCGGTTATGTTGCTTCGTACGATAAAAGCTTTAGGGGGATAAAGCAGGTTTGTTAGTGCATGATCGATGAGAGTAGTCGAGTTAGAGACTCACCTAGTGGGTAGTTGTAACAATGACTCGATATCGTATCCATGACAGATGCTAATGTATTCTCTGCTGTAAGCGCAGTCCTCATCCAGAAGATTGATGTTTATGTCTCCCATGATAACCATGTTCTTGTTTTTATTCGAAACAGTGTGCAAAATTTCATCTAGAGCGCAGCAAAACGTGTTTATACTAGAGCTCGGTGATCGGTAGATGCAGCCAAATACAGTGCTTTTTTCACCGGTATTGAAACATGAATTATTGATTTCAATCCATACTGCTTCGCAATCGGGCATACTAAGATTTAAATCTATCCGGCGTTTATACTCTATATCTTGTGAAATAAAGATTGCGGAACCGCCGTGATTGGATGACACGCGATGACAATATTCCGGAGTGTATGATGGAAATGAAAACAAATTCTTGTCGCTATCGCTTAACCATGTCTCTGTTACACAAACCAGTGAAAACGAAATATTGATCGATGATAACAGCAGGTGAAACTCATCATAGTGTTTTTTCAGACTTCTTGCATTGAAATGGATAGCTGAGCAGCTGGGATTTGACAACAACGATGCCAGTTCGTTTGATTCAACGTAAGCCATGTTGGAAGAAGCGAAGTGCTATTACGCATGGTTAGTGAAAATCGCGAGATCTGCCTCGTTTTGAATTCGAAAAACCCTGCTGTCAGTGTTCTTCCTTGCCTTGATTAGGCAGTCGTCAGTCCATAGGAACTGCCAGTGATTTTCTTTTTTCAAAGATAGAGCTTTCGAAAATATCTTTTTGTTTTCCTGTGTCAGATGGTCGTTGACGTAAATCGGCTTAGACTCAGTTCCATGAAAGCCTATGTCTCGAGTCTGTAGAGGCGCCTTACGCGCCTTGCTTACGAATTCTGCTTTCTTTGCCCTCGAGGTGAACCTTGCGATTAAATTTTTCGTGCTTGAGACAGATGGCACTCGATAGGCAATTTCGATGTCGTCCCTCAATACCGGGCAGTCAATTTTACTTCCAACAGCCTGAAGAATCGCCACACAGTCTTTGCCTTGAGTGCAGGGTACACGCTTTAATTCAACATTATTTTTGCGCGAGTATTGCTCTAGCTCACTTACTTTCTGTTCCAAGGCTGCGTTTCTAGTTGTAAGTGCCACGTTTGTAATCTTCAGTTTCTCGTTCTCAGACTTCAGTTCCTCAACAGTTTCATTTAAGTAAGCCAGGCTCCCCTGCAATTCCTCCAAGTCTTTCTTGAAGTTACCATCACACGTTTCTGGTTCAGTGGCCATCTTCGATTTAACTCTCGCCAGAACTTGTTGAGCCACGGTAGCCAGTTTTCCCTGCAGAACACTTTCTAGCGCATCAAGACGCTTCGCGAGTTCAACATTTGAGGGCATGATGGATACAAAGCACCGAGACAACAACTGTAATAGTGGCAGCAGTTGCGATATGCAAGAGTTAGGAAAAAATGAAAACCAAAGCCCACCTGTGTAGGGAATAGCAGATGCTTATTAGCAGGAATGCCAGAAGCTCCCTCGTGCACGCTCGCAACTGCTGTCACCAGTGTCGATGACCTGGGCGTGTTGCGTATATATAGGCTCAGAAGTAGACGGTGCTGCCGCTGACGGAAGTGACGGTGCCTCACTGCGCAGAGGTTGGCGATCAGGCCTGAGTCCGCTGGGCCATGCGCAGAAGCAAACTTCAGGTCGGTGATCAGGCCCGAGTCCTCTGGACCATGCGCAGAAGCAAACCGCAGGACGCGGTGTCGCCGGATCCGCGCTCCTTGTGATATCTGTGTAGGGAATAGCAGATGCTTATTAGCAGGAATGCCAGAGGCTCCCTCGTGCACGCTCGCAACTGCTGCCACCAGTGACCATCAAGATCTAGCCTATCTCTGCATCGTTGACAACAATTAGCCGCAAGTGCTGATTCCTGCTGGTTGGCTTAGTCCAGGATCTGGTATTTGTATTCATTAGCCTAAGGCATATGCTGTTGCTTCTAATACTTGAGCTGCTCCAGTAAAGGTAGATTGAATTAAAGGTTGCTTGAGTGATGCATGATACTCTATCACTGTTGTGCTATACAGGTGGCAAGGCATCTTCAGATTTAGGCCAGTAAGGGTGGCCAGTTATCTGTTGGACATTCCTACAATGCATTAAATGCGCATATAACATTGTCTAGGCCAAAACACTTATAGTATTGTATTGCACTTGATGCCTAATGCCATCACAAAAGACAAAGTAGAATAATCCAGAAAATTTGTTTCCAGCTTTCCCAAGAGAATAAATCTTGAGAAATAATCGTGTTGCGAACTGTGACTGATCATCCTCAGCTGTGAGCAATTTCCCTGTGGGACTACTGTTGCTTTCCAACGTGTATTGTGTCAGGTGCACTACCACTCGCCAGTTGCATCCTCAATGTCTGGCTCATTGTCATAAGACTGTGTCTATGTCTACAATGCATTTGCTGTGCCACGAGCGATGCCTGTGAACGGTGGCAAAACTCTAAGTATAGATTAGGTCTCAAACACAGGAAATGCTAGTAGGCCGAAACAATCACATACATTTTTTTCAACATCAGAAATATTTCTGCAGGCCTGCAGGTATGCCTAAATGTCTCGGTGTTTGTCTGTGTTGTGATCGGAAACTGTTGCCGCATTGTTCTTATGGTCATATATTATTGCAACTTTGCTACTTGCTCTGGGCTTTATGTGTAACAGTGTGGTGTACTCTGCATTTCATTCTGGCATGGACATGTGGCTGCGATGAAATATTTTGAAGTGAATTTCTTTGGCCCTTTCGACCATTTTCGTTGTTAGTTGGAGGTACGTAATCGTTGGGGGTCGGACTTGGCAAGCAAAACATTTGTTCGCTCTTTTACGTTTTCATTCGATTGTTACTTTCTTCGTTCACCTGCTTGTTCATTAGGGCTATTCGCTTACATTGACAATCATCGTGTATGGTCTCTGTACATTTTTTCTTCACTCAGGCACCAGCGGTCTTACCAACAAGAGCTTAGGGCCTGCACTCTTGCTTGCTAACGTTGCGCATCTTTGATAAAGTTTTGTCTCACCTCCGTTATTACAGCAAGTCATTTCTTGAGGAGTTGTCCGCCATTGTTCATAACGTACAACAGGGTTGAGCATTGCCTTTACCTCGCATGGCATATCACATCATGGCAAATGTGTCAAACATAAGTTAAGCTGTCGTGTTGTGTGTGTCAAAACTACAATCAGATTATGAGGCACGCCTTAGTGAGCCTACCAGTGTTGAGCTGTGGAAACACCGATGCCGACCACTGCAAAAAGCTGCTGCTGCTAATTGCCAGGAAGTTTATCAGGTGGCTTTTTAAAAATTTTGCTCAAGTAGTGACTGACAGAAATGCTGCCGCCAAGCTGCTTATAAGGAAACCACTGTCTCGAAAAGTTCTTAAGTTATAGTCGAACTTTCTGCAAGCAAATCACTGTCGCAATCTTGCTGCGCATCCCTGAAGCACAATTTGTAAGTGACGGAAGCAAAGCCGGCTGACCGCTGAAATATTTCTCTACCTTTGCCTCCTCCTTTCCCTGCTTCCCCATAGTTGTATCACTGTATCAAGCAAGGTCCCTTGACCATGTTCTGCAGCAAAGGTGATGTGGATGAGTTGATGAACACTGGCGAGCCGGATGTCTGCGAGATGCAGTCATCAGACAGTGGTGTGGAGACTTTTGACGAATCCTGTGGTCATCACTGTCGAAGAGTAATGAGCTGGGAGGATTGACGAGATGGCTCCTTGAGCATCGTGTCATTGTTTCTGTTCTGCTCGGCTTCGTTGTGGCTAAAGACGGGAATGTCGTCCGTGAGGTTGACGACTCCTGTTAGTCTGCTCAGGATTTTGGGCATTTGCTTTTTGAAGTATTTCGGTGCTGACATTATGCTGATCAAATGGGAGTCTTGTCAAGTGCAAGCGCCCAGTTGGCGTTATGAATGTCATCAGCTCTTGGCATGTTGGGAAGAGAGGGATTTGGTGGAAGCCGGAATATGCATCTACTCTTGAAATAACTTGCCTCACCTAGCTGCTAGCTCACCCTTTTCCGTCCCTACGCATCCGCCCAGTGATACTTTAAGCGTTTTCCGTTTACATAATAAAGTTTCTTCATTCATGAATCAAATATGCTTTGTTTAGTTCTTTTTCATGTTTTTCACATTAATTCATAGCGTCGCCTTGGTGCAAAATAACATAGTACCGAAACGCATTCGACGCGTCAAAGCTGCCTGCTTTCTTCATGTCCCACTCCTGTTCCTTCAAACAGAAAGGTTTTTAATGTATATGGTTAAAGAAATATACTCACTAAGGCATGCCTTCACACTCTTCTTGGGAACGGTGAACTGAGGAGCCTGCCCTCCCTGAGCTACAGCCACTGTGATTGTGGCAACCATTACTTCATACCACCTCAGCGATGCCAAATCTGATCAACAAAAAGGACGGGCAGGAATTTGGAGCATACCTGTCTTCACTGTGCATGTTTTTTTTAAACCAATCCTAACAAAACTTTCACTCTTCTTTGAAAATTCGCCAAGTGAATCTATTGCTAAAAACTTCAAAACTCACTGCATGACATTGTCAAAAGACCGCCAAATGCATATAAAAAAGCTAGGAACAAATTACATCAACGGAAACCATAAACCTGCTGTCATGTCGTAATAACACACAAAAATGAAAGTAAGCATGGTGTTTCATTCACATTAGAATAAAGCCGAACCCAGTTATAACAATATTCAAGCGCCAGGAAAATTCCGTTTTTTACCCAATAGTTGTTATCGGGTTGAATGAAAAAATCAATATAGGGGGATATCAGAGCTGTTCTGAAAAAACTAATGGGGAGTAGGCCAGCGCCCCTCCCCACCACGTTCCTCCATGTGACTGCTGAGTGTGTTCCCTCATTTAACTGTTTCCTTGGTGCTTAGATCACGTGCAATAAGCCATGGCTGTTGGCGGTAAAGCGCCCCTCACCAGGCCCCATAGCAAATTTTGGTTATATGCTGAAAGTTGTTACATGTCCTCTAGGGAGCGTTCTGCCACAAAAATTTTTGAAATCGGCTCATTAATAGCCGAGAAAGAAATATTTCAATGCCGCGAACCCATGATTTCAGAAGGTGAGCTCCACTGCATAGCGAGGCACTGTTTTCACTCACCCCATTTAGCCTCTGCAAGCGAAATTTCTTCCCTGCATTCTCCCATACCGGACCTGAAGGATCGTGACGCATACGTCACAGGCGCTGCCTTATTTTTTTTTTCTTCTACCTTTATTTTTTTTTGCCGCTGCATATTTCCGCTGACAGTGTTGCACGTGAGCTGTTGTGGTGTCTCATTTTGTGCAGCATACAATTTTGCACACTGTGCACAAGGACACATGACTTGCGGTATAATTCAGTGCTACACGAATACTGAGTTGGAGCAAGTGGGTCGCAGCCCATGATCACGCACTGGAACATGGTAAAAAATGGCATAGTTTCAGTACCTGTGCACATGACGGCATGACCGTGGGGACTAGCAGACGAAGTGGAAGCACATCTCTCTTGCTTCAGTGCGAAGTAAATAAAAAAAACATGCAGATATTCCGTCTGTGTGTTTTGTTTTATTATTTCTCTAAACTTCAACTCGTCAATTCCAGCAACAGATCATATAATTAACAGATGTTGCCTTGAGTAATTCTCGAAGTCGGGTGTCACAACGAGCGATGTCACCCTGCGGACATGACTACGTAGGAGCTGGGACACGACTGTGTCACTGTCCGGCTTGGAGCATGGTCGCCGCGAGAGAAAGGGAAAGTGGCGTTCAGATTGAAATTTCAGACCTTTCCATGGTGCATAGCGATGTAATTCTGTGCAAACATGATCGTTAGCGCGCATTGTATGCCCTGCGCGTGTCAGCTCAAGATGACCAGACCTGGTGAGGGGCATTTTAAAGAATGGCACTGCTTTAACAATTGCAAAGATGGGTCATGGGTGGTGTTATGTACTCCAGGGTAGCGTATCTTACTGCTGCCGATAAGTAGCGACGCCTGCCTATCAAAGCTCGACCGACATTACGGTTGGGTAGCGTGGCGTTGCCGGCGGGCTGCAGGCATCTGGTAGACCGTGGCGACCAAGCAAGGGCGAGACGATTTCTAGTGCAAAACTTGCTTGGTTTATTCAAAGGTAGATGAAAGAAAATGAGAAGAGCATGAAGTGATCAAAAGTACATTTTGGGGCCCCTTAAATAGGCTCTCTACAATCGTGGGCGGGATCTTGCTTCCGTCGACATCTCGTGACCGGCACAGAAAGAGGGCCCCTCCCAGTGGCGTAGCTAGGTTGTCTGGCACCCGGGGCCCATAGGTCTTCTGTCGTACCCCCCCCCCCTGGTGTAGTCGAGGAAGGCGAGGATATCGACAATTTCTGGGTTTCAGCACCAGTACAGCCGCCTTGCATACCTCGCACGTCCCCCGGCTCCCCTTCTCCTTCGCTTTCTTTCCCAGAGATCGCGAATGCAGCAGGTATTGGCGGCGAGGAGTTACGGAGTCGCCATCTATCGGAAGCGCTTCGCTGGCGTAGTTTGAGGGATCACGCGGCGCGCTCCTCATAGGTTTTGCTGTCAGTGCTCAGTGAAAACACCACGCGGGAGCTCTCCCGGAAATTTCTGTGAGTACTTTCGAAACGAGAGAAAGTTTTTACTGTCTAAATAAAAATATTGGGCAAACTGAAAGCACAGAATCGTTTACAGACGCTATCTCTTTACCGAATACGTAAAGTGAACGCCACTGTGCGCAATTGCAGCAATGGAGTCTCCCGAACCGGCTTCTTGCGTGAAAGATAGGCAAACGCTGAGAGCAAACTATGTGAAATATGTTCTTATAGTGTTGATATAACTAAATCGAGCATAATAGAATGAAGCCTCAATGCAGCGATCGCACAGCTTCGCAGCGACCGACAGCGTGTCTGCATGCTTGTCCGCGCACTGTTTCGCTTTCGCCGCGTGCGCGTTTTCGCACCGTGCCATGAGCTTTAGGCCGCAGAATATGAGCATTTCACAGTATACAGGCAACCATTGTTGCGTGTGCGCTATCAGAGCTGTTCCAAAATAATTTCGTTGTAGAGACTTCGACGCCTATATCTACGGCGACTGTGATGTGCCATCGCGACGATTGAATCTTTCTTTTCTAAATTCTTGGACGTTTCAATATTATTTCTCGAGTTGCGTCGGACTATATGTTTATCGGTGTTCTCAGTGTGCGATTTCGCGCTGCTTCTTTTTTTGTAATCCAGTGCATTATTTCAAAACACAAACATGACCATATGCCATGCTTTCTTTTTAATGTGCTTCTTACAGCTCCCTTTCCACTCCAGTGAACTTGCCAGTATCTATAGCATCGAAAAGTTCATTAACCAAACCGTCATGACATTAGTCGGGCAGCAGACTCGGGCGAGCGTCTCAGGGCGCGTTTTTCGAACATCGCAGACCCGGCGCCGTGGCATAAATATTCCTCGCGTCTGCGCTTGCTGCATACCCGAGTATCAGTCGATGACTGTTTGCCGGTTTTATGTTTCGCGAGCCAAGCTTCACGCGGCTTCTTTTCCTGCGGCTACGTATGAATAAGGATGACACCGGGCTCCGTTGCGTACGTCCGGCACTGAGCAGTAGCCTACCATGTTGCGCGCCTTCAAAGGCAGCCACTACCTATTGTAATGCTTTCAATCGTTGTAAAGGAGACACTCAAAACGGGAAAATCTCGTCACTAAATGAAGACCGCAGCGTACGAGGGAACTTAAACTCTCGTTTCCAGCTCGCTTCGGCGCTCCCGAAGCAGCCGACGCGGCCGCTATGTCCACGTGATCCCTAATAGCACGTCACACCGACGGTGGCGCCAGCTTTACAGTGGTAGAGCTCAAGGCCAATACACGCTGTTTTTTTCTGCGCCAAATAACACAGGGTGCTGCACTGATAACTTGTGATAAGCGCACGTGCACATCTTCTGTCAGACTGTAAGGCTTGACAACCAATACAAATGCGGCATCGTGGCAAATACGGCTCACGTCACAAGAAAAAAAAACATTTTTGTAAAGTTTTAATTACCAATTTTAACGGGAACATTGCACTTGCAAAATTGAAGGCCGACATTCATATCTTGCCCAACCACAACTTCACAAAAATCGTCGTAGGTACTATGGCCCGCAGTATTTTGGCGGTGGGCAGCCCTGAACGAAAACTAAAATTAAATTGTGTCTCAGTGACGCTGATCTCCCCACCATATTAGAAAAACGGAAAACGCCAATTGCCTCCCTGCTGCGCGGGCGCCAATGCTATGACAATTACTAGTTCTCTTCATTCTGATCAATAAAGCCTTGTTTTATTTGCTGCTATACGGACAAACGTGATTATCCGAGCTGCGGTACCACCAAAAGATTGGGAACAGAATAGAGCAACGCTTCGCGTCGATTCTTGGCGTCACCACACAAAGAAAAGAAGACCGCGATGAAGCCCGTGCCAGCGAAACCTGTTGGTCTGCACTCGCAATGGAGATGGTTGAGGGATCAACGTACGTCACTGGTCCTCTTTCATATTTCTTTCGCTACTGCCATACTTGGCACCGCCCGCAGGGCCAAAGTACTGTAGGTTGTAGCACCCACAACGGTTTTCTTTAAGAAGTTTTTGTTGAGTTAATAATATGACTTTGAGTTCTCAATTCTCGAATTGAAGTGCTTCCTCTATAAGTACAAATTACGGAATTATCAAGGATATGGTTATTACTTATCTGCCATATTTTTCGCGCTACCGAGTTCCTAGTAATCACAAAAAGACATAACTTCATAGAATCTCGATCGGGAAATGTCATTACAAAATTCACCTTTCTTTTTATGAAATTCTGTGCAGCTGAAACAGACACTGTACCTGTGACATGAAGTCGCACAACAACAACAGTTTTCTGAAACTTTCGAGGGTAAGAAGGAAAGTGTGAAACATAGCGGCAGGTTTCGCAGCGGCTTCTCGGAGCGAGCGGGATAGGGGAAGTAAAAGCGAGCCGGACATCGCGGCGGGCCCGCGACTACAGCCTGCCGAGTCATACGCCGCCAAACTCTTCGGCCGAACAGAGTCTGAAGACGATCCAGAGAATCCCATTCGCGACTTTTGACGACCCCTCTTATGCAACGTCGCTCTCAATGAACGCTCCGCCGTAAACGCGCGCGCCGGGCGCGCTGGTTGAACGCCCTCTTGCTGCTGTCTTTGTTCGTCTTCGCTGCGCGTTCTGAACGGAAGAGGTACCCAAGAGCCCCAACGCCTTACAACGCCTCACTGTATGTTTAGCGACTCCTGCTCCCAGCATGAACACACAGCACGAGCGCACCCCACATGAAACGTTCCGCTAAAGCGAATAGCTTAGTGACCATTTTGCGAATTAAATTTTTTAGCCCGAACATTCGTGCAATTGTTTCGTGGGGTGTTGGATAGAGCTGCAGCCGACAATTCTGCGGCGCAAAGCATCAGGTACATGAGCTCGGGCTACTGGATATTGGAGCATTCTTTGCCATTTGCACCCAGTCAAGCCGGCGGAAAGAGGGTTGTCTTCAGGCGTATGACACCCCCTTCCCCCCCACTGGCCCCTTGCACCCGGGTCCCACGGCCCCCCGGCCCCCCCTGTTGCTACGCCACTGGCCCCTCCTCCTCTGGTTATACTGAGCCTGCTGCAAGGAGGAGGTCGTCACGCCTCCTGGAATTGTAGACACCTGTCCATCTCTCTTGCGCGTCGCGAGTTCGTGGAAGTTCTCCTGTAGTTTGTTCGAGAAAAGGGTCTCTTTAAACTCGCGCACACACACACACGCACACACAAAAGAGGCCTGTACACTGCGGGGCTTTCGTCAGACTGGCAGACATTCGAAATGGTCATGGCGAATTAGGAAGTCACGCTTTGTTCCGACGAGGCCTGGTGGAAGAAGGTCGGGTGAGAGAAAGTTGTTTCTGCACATGGTGCAGGACGCCAACCATCGCAGGAGAAGTCACGCCTCATTTCGACTTAGAAGGTCACATGAGAGAAAATTCTTTCTGCACGTGGTGCGAGACGCCAACCATCGCAGAAGTCACGCCTCATTTCAACTTAAAAGGTCACGTGAGAGAAAGTTCTTTCTGCACATGGTGCGGGACGCCAAGCCTAACAGCACCTCCGGCGGGGGAGGAAGATCCCGACGTGTAGGGGCCAGCAGCTGCTGTGCAAGGGATTGGCGTTTCAGTAGCAGAAGTCCCCTTAGAGGTGACGAACTCTTAGTTCGTAGCTGGTAGATTCCTGGGAGTTGTCGTCAGTCCTCGTGGCTGCTCTTGTGACTTTTCTCCCTGGTCCGGTCCGGTGAAATTGGTCTTGCAAGCAGGTCTCGCAACTTTTCATCTCCTGCGTGGGCAAGCAATCACCCCAGAACAGTGCCAGACCCACAACCACAAAGCAGCGTGCACAAGGCCACCCTCCTCCAAGGCACACCAGGCTCTAAAAAAAAAAGAAAACGCGCTACACCTTTCCCATTCCTTACGGGACGTCCCTACCTCCTGAACACTAAAAACAGCCATTTCTTGAAAGCGTTAAGACGTGGTTATAAAATCAGCTAACAATCGACTACACATCGGAAAAACGTATGAACGAACGTACAAATGCCATGGAAACCCGGGTAAGCATGAGGCTTTCGTTACTCTAGGGGCAATGACTCAAACCGTTGGCATTGCCGTTAAGCTTACCCTTCTTGTAGCGAATATCGAAGCTGTACTATTGAGCCAAGCTCCAGCGCTAAAGACGCCTGTTTTTCGTAGACATGGACTGCAGCCATGCGAGGGGACAGTGGTCAGTCTCTATGGTGAACCTTGAACCAGTGATATAGCAAGCTAGCTTCTGCACCTCCCATACTACGCAGGCGCATTCTTTTTCTGATGCACTGTATGCTTCCTCACGAACTGAAAGCTTTCTACTGGCGTAGAGTACAGGGTGTTCGTTCTTTTCATCTCTCTTTTGACAAAGCACCACCCCCATACCCCGTCGCTGGCATCACACTGAAGAATGAATGGCTTAGAGTAGTCGGGCACGTTCAACACTGGCTGACTCGTTAATGCTTTCTTCAGCCTACTAAAAGCCTTTTCTTTTGCGTCATTCCACTTTACTGTTTGGGGTTCTGTTTTTCTGAGAGCATCCGTTAAAGGACTCGGAATACCGCGGGATATATCTTTGGTAATAACCTGCAAAGCCAAGGAATGATCTGATGTCCCGCTTGGTGCGTGGTTGCGGGAGGTCAGTTTAACCTCGGAAGGCTGACAATGACCTTGCCCTATTACATGACCTAGATAAGCTACCTCCGCGCGCACTAATTGGCATTTGGGAGCCTTAACAGTTAAGCTGGCCTCTCATAGATGGCACAGCCCGGTTCGCAGGCGTTGCATACGGTCCGCTCAGGATGAAGAAAAGATTGCTATGTCATCGAGATACAGAAGTGCAAAGTCCTCCATTCCTCGTAGCACCTGGTCCATAAGGCTAGAGAAGCAATACGGCGCATTCTTCAATCCAAAGCTCAGGACTTTCGGACGAAAGGTTCCCATCGGGGAAATAAACGCTGCAAGCCTACTTGCCCTTTCGGTCAACGGAACCTGCCAATACCCTCTGACTAAATCGAGTGTAGAGGTGAAATTAGCACTGCTCACTTTCTCAAGCCTTTCCTCGATATGCAGTATTAAATAAGTCTGGTCCTTTGTGATTAAGTTGAGCCTGCGGTAGTCGATACATGGTTGCGACTCCTCTTCGGGGACCTCAACCAAGATAAGAGGCAAGGTATAATCACTATCTCCTGGCTCGATTACACCTAGCTCTAACATCTTGCTTATTTCAGCGGTCATGACTTCACGTTGACGAGGCGAAACGCGATAAGTTTTCGAACACACTGGGTCCGATGAGGTTATCTCTGTGTCGTGAACGATCGCAGTGGTCCTGCCCGGTGTGTCTGAAAATACGTCTTTAAATTCAAACACGAGTTCCCTCAGTTCGGCCCTTTGATTTGGATTCAACTCTGCCTGTTCTACCAACTTGTCAATGGTCTTGTGAATGTCTTTTGCCTCCGTCACTGCTGTTAATTTTGGAAAGTCGACAGGCATCTCCTCAGGTTGGTTATTCAACGAGGGTTTCAGGATCGTTACCTTTTCCCCAACTTCAAAGCGTCGCGTGCGAGGAGCCGTCTTGTCATAGTAATGCTCAGCATTGCTTTGTGCCTTACGCGTTTCCTGCTCAGCGATCATTGTGGCAGGGCTTATGTTCAATAACTTTCTGCATTCTGCCTCGCAAGACATTTCAGGGTCCAGCGCTTGCCTGACCTCTTCCTTAGCTGGTGCACTTTCCGCATTATCCCCTATAGGGCTGTCCTGTCTGGTGCTGGCTGACGAATGCTCCGTCATACCTGTTTCCTTCACCACTGGGCATTCGTACGCTGCCTTGGCCGCGAGCTCCCTTGCCTTGGAACGAGTTAGGGCTTGCTCTGTTCCCTCACTAAACCCGATTCCCTTGCGTCATAGCAAATCCTCTGATTTGTTAGAAAACAAATACGGATACTGCGGCGGGAGATGTGCCGAGACGGCGGCTTCGGTGTCCAGTACTCCAAAAGGTCCTTCGATATGAATCTTGGCCACAGGGAGACAAACACTGGAGGTTTTCACGACTTGTCTTATACAAGCACATTCTGTGAACCGGCCTTCCTCTACGTACGACGAATGCACCACGTCCATTGTGGCTGCCGAGTCGTGAAGCACTCTACACGGTTTGCCGTTTACCACGAGGTCTCGAACGTATGGTTCTAGCAATTTCAGATTTTCCTCGTTACTAGTCAGTGACATCAACACTAGTTTGGGATTTTTGCATCCCACGGAGATATGCCCTGTTTGCTGGCAGTTGTAGCAAACTATTGGTTTCTTGGCCTTGAAAGCCTTTTTCTTTTACCTTTCTGCCCTCTGTTCGGGTGACTCCTCCCTTCCCTTGCTGTTCTTGTCACTACTTTTCACTGAATCTGACCTTTCCTTTGATTTATACTGATTCGACTTCGACCATCGCTCTGGCTTGTCAGGTCTGTATTTAGTCACCTCCTTGTTAGGAGCTTCGTTGCCTTCGAACGCACGGCAAGTTACGTACTCCTGAGTGAGATTGGCCGCTCTCATGATAGTGTCTATGCCTGGTCTATCCTGAACCCAATGCTTGATGTTTACTGGCAGCTGGCGATAGAACTGTTCTAAAGCAATGCACTGCATTGTCTTTTAGGCGTCGCTGAGTGCACCCTCTTCTCTGAGCCATTCCTTCAGGTTTACCTCCAAGGTGTATGCAAAATCTGAATATGACTCACTTTTGGTCTTCTCGACTTCCCTGAATTTTCGCCTAAACGCTTCCACTGATAATCTGTGCTTTTTAAGCAGCTTCGTTTGACTTCATCGAAGTCCTCTGCTTCTTCTTTCCCCATGTGGGCGATGATATCAGCTACCTCACGTGGCAGCAACGTAAGCAAGCGTTGCGGCCACGTGTTTCTCGCGAATTTTGACTTCTCACATGTGTGCTCAAACTGTACCAGAAAAAGACCTATGTCCCCTCCTATGGCGTAGGGTGCCATCAAGTCTGTCATTCTGCGCTCACTTTTGCGTGCCTCTGGGCTAGGTCTTTCAGAATTTTGAGCTTTCAAGAGCTCAATCTCTAGGCGCTTCATTTCAAGTGCGTCGGGTGCAACATGCTCTTCCTTTTCCTCTAAGCGCTTACGCTCTTTTTCCTCTAGGCGCTTACGCTCTTCCTCTGCAATGCTCTCTAGGCATTCCGCCAGTTCATTGTCCGCCTCGATCGCTTCGATCGCCTGAATGATCTCCGGCTTTCTCTTTGATTCGGCATTTTCGAGGCCCAACTCTGGCCAAGCTCTACAATTCCGGCTTCTTAAGTGCCTTCAAGTTCATGGCTGCCCTTAGTGCTGCTAACTCTTCTCTCTATAACAACCTTGTCATATTCAAAACTTCCGTCACTGGTTAAAGAAAAATCACTGCCCTGTACTTTCCAAAAAATACGTAAAGCCAAGTGATATCTTAGTGAAGGAAAGCCATGCACTCACCATATGCAGTCATGAACGTTGGTCGAGCTTCGATAGGCAGGCGTCGCTACTTCTCGGCAGCAGTACGATACGCTACCCTGGAGTACGCAACAAACTGTTGGGTAGCTTGGCGTTGTCGGCGGGCTGCAGGCATCTGGTAGACCATGGCAACCAAGCAAGGGCGAGACGATTTCTAGTGCGAAACTTGCACGGTTTATTCAAAGGTAGATGAAAAAAAAATGAGAAGAGCATGAAGTGATCAAAAGTACATTTCGGAGCCCCTTAAATAGGCTCTCTACAATTGTGGGTGGGATCTTGCTTCCGTCGACGTCACGTGACTGGCACAGAAAGAGGGCCCCTCCTCCTCCGCTTATACCGAGCCTGCTGCAAGGAGGAGGTCGTCATGCTTCCTGGAATTGTAGACGCCTGTCCGTCTCTTCTGCTTGTTGCGGGTTCGTGGAAGTTCTCCTGTAGTTTGTTCGAGAAAAAGGTCTCTCTAAACTCGCACACACACAAAAGAAACCTGTACACTGCAGGGCTTCCGCCAGACCGGCAGACACTCGAAATGGTCATGGCGAATTAAGAAGTCACGCTTCATTTCGACAAGGCCTGGTGGAAGAAGGTCGGGTGAGAGAAAGTTCTTTCTGCACGTGGTGCGGGACGCCAACCTTTACAGGAGAAGTCACGCCTCATTTCGACGAACAAGGTCGCGTGAGAGAAAGTTCTTTCTGCACGTGGTGCGGGACGCTAACCCTAACAGTGGCAAGCGATACACGAGCTCTGCCAAGGCATCGCTTTGGTAGCCCCAAAAGAAGCCTTTTAAATAATGCAAGAAGGTTGTCGCAACATGCTGTGAGCTTGAGAAATCCAGAAGAAATCCTGAGGCAAGATGGCCACAAACATCTCGCCACATACCTACTTTTCACTGGCTTGCACGAGGAAACCCTATGTCCGTCAGCCTTGCAGGCTTTACATGACGCTTACTGACATCCTTCTCCAAGGCTTCTCCAGGTGCTCCACGTAGTGCAGCGAAGGTTCCTCACGAAAACGAAGCACTGGAGAGACTGAATCATCTGCTGGGTGTCCTGTGAGGACAACATTGAGGCAGCCTGCTCTACTGCGTCATCGCACCCGTCGTCGCCGTTGCTGTCTGATGCGAGCACATTTGCGACAACTGCCTCATTGGTTAGAAGCACTTTGTTTCCAAATCTATAGCTGTGCGTTTATTTTTCACCAGCAACGTTGCGCATTGTTGCTGATCAGCGGGCAGATCAGCGATCTTCCGTTTTGGTGGTGAGTCAAACGAGGCTGAGAAACCACATGGCCAGGGACGATTTAGACAGAACCAAGAAAGACGAACGTGAGAAATGAAGCTGTTTACAGATACTGCGCTGAATGAGGAGCCAGTGAGAAATTCAGGAGCAGCACAGTTGGCGCGGTCCATTGATGTTTGAGAGGGTGGCACGGTGTAAAACTATGAGCGCAGCCCATTCGTGTTCGGAGGCGTGAAAGTGCGACGGGAGAGCGATGCTTAGAGAAGGCTAGAAAATGAGCACGTGGTGGCGGTTGGGGTAGTGGGCCATTATTCAGCGGCTCAAATTTCTCATTTTACTTCTTTCTTTTCAAGGATTTCACATTTCACTACCATTTCGCACGGACACCCAGCAGCCAGGCTTCATCATTATAGCCGATAATGGGGCATAGGGGCATTGTAGTAAGCAGGTTATTTCACCATGGAAGGCATATTAAAGTTGACGGTGCAGCAGCTTCTGATTGTTATAACCGATATATTGTTAAAACCAGTATCGTTATAAGTGGGTTCGACTGCACTACTGGTTGCTTCAGAGGAAAATTTTGGGACGAAGCAGGTTCGTGCTCTACATTGCGCCTCCAGTGCATGTCATGAGCATGCAAGGAACTGCATGGGCAACATGTAGCCAGATGCACCGCAGCGCCAACACAACATTGTCAACAGTGTCATTCCGGCTCCAGCAGTACAGTCGCGAGCGCCACCACGTGGCACCCGGTCACAGTGCATGGCGGCGTACCCCTAATTGCAAAGCAAGCGATCTCCGAGGCAAAGTTTTTAGAGGAGGTATTGGTCAGCGCTACACGAACAGTGAGGCAGACACAAGCCAATCGCACGCTGGAACACTCTTGAAAACGTCAGTTTCATTGTCTGTGTGTGCGACTAAACGATGCGGGAATAAGCTGACGAACCGGAAGTACACAAGATCACTTAGAGAGGCTAGTCAGGGTCATTGAACAGTGGCACGTACTGAGGGCCTCATACCCAGTGACCCAACTTGGCATCAAGGAAGCTTTTGAAGAGCAGCACATACCCACTGTTACATGCACAGTGACCCAAGTTAGCATGAAAGAGGGTAGGTGCGTACACATACACACGCACACAGACGGAGACCTACCGCTATCTGGGTGAAGTTCTTGAAGAATGCCATTGCATTAAAATGAACTTTGGGCAAGCAATGTAATGTGTAGGGCAGGTAAACAACAGCCTATAAGGGTTACTGAATTGGTACCAGTGGAACTGACATACAATCATAGACAGGTAGTGTGAGGAAATAGAAAATTTGCAAGCACAGGATAGTATCAGCTGGCACTAGACATGGGGCGATTGGAGATCCTACAGTAGACATTAAATAGGTTGATTGCGATAACCTTAGCATGTTGGAATCACTTTTCATTACTTGGACTACACCAATAGCTTTAATCCCTTGACTTCTGCAGCCATTCCTTCCTGGTACTCCGCGCCGAAATTTTTCTGACGGTGGACTGCATGCGGCGCTGTATAAAAATCGCGATAAATTCCGCTAAACACGTGGGACAGCAATAAGCCTGGATTTATTGGATGTGCAATTTCTCAGTGCACCAACACACTCAAAATGACTTCCGTGCGTGGAATGCCTTGAAACACACAGGCATGTGAAGTGCAACTTCGCACATTTCACACTCCCATCTGCTCTTTTTCACTTGCGCTTTGCTGACGAAGCACAGCCTGGATGGATTTTGCTGCACTGTGTTTGGTGATGTCTGGCGAGGGAAATGGGCCCACTCGGCTGCCTGCAGTCGCATTGGTGTCGCGGCGACAAGCAGCTTTCTTCGAGCAACGATGCTCCAAATCTCATCTCCGAGGAGGGCATTGAACATACCAAGAGCACTGGGACGCGCACCTATTTGCAGTTAAATGCCTCTCTTGATGCCTGGTTGACCATTGAACAGGTGCTTGATCACATTTTCAGCACTATCGTCTTCTTCCCATTTTCAGTCTTCAATTTTTTTAATTTTTGGAGACGGTGGAGAAGAGTCCGTGGGATCTTCATCTGAACACAGAAGCTCTTGATCATCACTGGCACTGTCGTGATCACCGTGGCACTCCGCATCTTCTAGCTGAACATCCTCATCATCGCTGACGTCGCTCTTGGCCTCACTGTTGAACACAAGTTCAAGAATTTCCTCTTGTGTCAGTGTTTTTTCCGCAAATGCCATGTTTGCACGACACTGGGATGCGAGCTTTTTGCCTTCTAAAAAACAAAAATCAAGCTCGGACAGTGGACAACTAGGTCCATCTAGTGGAAAACATGTGAAGCAAAACGAAAACACCTTGTTTTGTGTTGCCATCTACTGAATAAAGTCACAAGCAGCCATTTCCTAAGCAGCAGGCGAATCGCCAGCCATAGCGACTTTGGCCTTTCGCGGCGCGGCCGGCGATCCGCCGGCTGCGGAAGCCAATGGGTTAAAATGTATGAGATTAAAAACTGTCAGAGATACGTTCTGCTGTCATAAGCCTCCCACAAAAAAGGTTGCCCTGCTTTTGAGTATTCAATGTGGATTGTCCTTTGTAGTCGTCTAGGAATACTGAACCGAATAGGTTATTTTGTGTTCCTTGGCTATGAATTGTAAAGTGCCCCTGCATTTATTAAATTGTGTTATTTACCTCATGTTCTTGATGCTGTAACAGGACTGCAATCATCCCACTTATTTTTTGCAGGCCTCACACATGCGATGAGCCCAGCTGAAAGCATCACTGCCAAAACGGCGTGCCATGGCCCTTCCAAGGTTGCCGGTCAGGTGGAGGTTGGCATGCAGTGCAGCTTGCTTCTGGCTGACAAGTCTGTCGGCTGCTCGTTGAAAGCAGGGAGCGAGTGTAGGAGCGTGCAGACTGTGGATCGGTTATGCTCCACCTCAGGTGGGCAGTGACAAACATTTCTCTTACATTTGCTTACAGGTGTGAGTGTTGTAAATTTTGAAGTCTGCCTAGCTTTGTATGGCTTGCTCAAATGTGTATGATGTTCTGCTGCTGAGGACAGATTAGCAGGTTTGTGATTTTTGTCGGCATACTGATTGGGGCAAAATGCTCTACTGAGCACATTGAAGCACCTTAGCTGGTATAGCATAATCCATAGCCTTCTTGTCCTGGTGTTGTTGTAGCTCTTACGTTGCTCTACGACAATTTTACACCCAGTGAGTCTCTTACTTATGTGTATGCCGGTTTATTAGTGTAAGAATGTGAATATTGATCAATGCGGCACGTCAGTTGACCCCTATGTTTAGGTTAATAAAGTTCAAACAAAATTTTTAATGCAGTCAACTTTTCATCGATATGCTCATTCATTGAGGGAGGCGAAAACTGCATGGGAACTGTCAGGATTCTTGTCCTGGGACACCTTTGAGTCACAACATCCCACAGCACGTCATCGGTGACAGGGTGTCTACCAACTGGGAAAATCGGGAATTCTCAGGGATTTTGCGTAGTCTTAAAATAGTCTTGAAATAGTTTTCCCTAACTCAGGAAATTTGTGCTTATATCTGGGAAAATTAGCTCTAATTTTATTGAAAGGGAACGAAAGTTGCGTGAATGCTGGATTGAGTAACAGGAATCTAACGAATCATCATTAGATTGCTCTGTTACTCTGTAACGAGTAACGAATTACTTTGTTCCTCTGTAACGACATGGCATCATCAAACGACGACGCCATTTCGTCGGCTGGAGGAGTTGCCAGTGTATGGTAAATGACCGATTTTCTGGACACCCTATTTTTGGGACATGACCGATAATTAGGACGGCTTCACAGCACCACCACATACTCTATAGAGTCAATGTATAAGTACGTGTGAAATTTCGAATGAAAGAAGCCTTTGCCGTCCAATTTTCCGAACTTTTTGCTATGACTGCAGGTCCGAAACAGCAATAATCAAAACCACCACCACTGCCATTTTGACTATCTCGCCACTTGAAACCGGCGCTCTCGTACGCAGATCCGCTGGCAGCCGTAGCCACCACCGCGGCAACACTAGGCTGAGTTGCTTCGATGTTCGCTATTAACTTTTTTTTGCCGTTCTGTGCCATGTTTTTCACTGAAAGAATTCACCGCTGTCGGCAGTAGCACCGACTCTGGCGCATTGTATAATGCCGGTTCCGGAAAGTCAGCTCCGCATCTACAAAGCAGTTTTAGGCAGTGAAGCATATGCAAAGTATTGCTGTGAAGCTTAACAAGCGTGGGAAGGGCCAATTGTCATGGAACACAGTATGTATTCTTTAATTATACACGTGTACACCTACCATCTACTGTCACCTTCAGAGCTTTTTTGGACATGCCTGTGGTAATTTGAGCCCTTAAGGACAGTGAAAGACATGCATCCCTTTTTTTCGGACCGCCTGATTTTTCTGACGTTGACTGCACAACTGACCAAAAGGATGCTTCCAATTTTCCATGAGGCTAATGCGTGGCAGGAGGAGGACGAGAACAGAAAGGACCGATGCATTGAGGAATGAATAGGAAAGGAAGTGTGCCGCTGCTTCTTCGAAGGAGCTTGAGCTCAAAAAATAAAGTGTTGGCTGATGCCAAGATCCAGATGTCCCTTATCCAAACCACTGAGACTTTATGCATGGGCTGAGAGTAGGTTCGCACAGTTGAGGTTGACTTTCCAGCTGCAGAAAGAGAATCGCACTTGTGAGAAAGTTCAGTCCCCATACCAATGAGCTTACTGTCAGTTGATAGAAATGGCTCATATCCGAAAATATTGGCTTCTGTATGCATCTATCTTTATTTGTATTTGAAAATGTCCGACTCGATTTGCAATGGGCTTTACCATCTTTTTCGTATTTGCACTTTTTCAAAGATATTTTATTTGCTCTGCATTTTACCAACGCCTTCCTTCCATTTTCTTTTTTAATGCAGTAAGCACTACTCTTCACTATTGAAACTAGAACAAGTCCTTCCTTTATTTTTTAATATGCTTACTAGAGAGTGACACGATCAGGCCACATGGTGTCAGCTCGTATTGACACAAAACAGAGTTCTTTGTCACTCAGCGAATTTTGCAAGTACATTCGGGGAAAACCTGGAAAACTCGGGGAAATTCGGAAATGTCAGTTTAGTAAACACCTTGGGTGATGACTAAGCAGGACTAGGCATGCGCAACACTGTCATCAAGCAATGAGCAACATGCACTGGGCACCTGAGGTGCACGCCAACTGTCACTTAAGTCGATTGTAGTCATCTTGGGGTGAATGCTGGCCATACACTCGTTTTGATCCTCTCCTGTCTATAGCAGCTGCAGGCTTTTTGCAGAGTGCGGTGGCCGATGGGATCCCTTCTGTGCCACCAGTTTGTTCCAGCGGATAGGCATTCTTCCGCACCACGCTTCTTACAATGTGCTACAAGCTACCGTATTTACATGATTGTAAGCCGAGCCCTCCATATCGCGTGTGACAGGGAAAAAAAAATACCCGAGGGCGCATTCGATAATGAAAATTTCCCCGCAGGGGCGTCTGCGCAAGCAGGCGTTTGGTGTGTTGATACACCACGGACCCGAGCACACGAGGGTTGGACCCTCCCGCGTGTAGCCGTGCGCGGCTTAGCCGTGTCTGGGGAAAGGGGGATCCTGGGGGTTGAGCCGATGTTGGGTGTTTGGACCTTTAAGGCCCCCCGGCGGAGGCAACACACCCCTTTAGCCCCAGCTTTACATAGACGGCACCCCCGGACTGACCCATCTGGGGGAAATCGGCAGTCGCCTTTTCCTGTCTCTCTCTCCTCAAACCTTCGTCTTTCCCTCTCACTTTCAGTCCTTTCCTGTCTCCTTCTCTCTTCTATTTACTTCCTTTCTCCTTGGCGGCAAGAGTTAACCCTGTGTGGCTGTCCAACCTTGGGTACACCATATTTGGTTATAGTAATGACGTACGACTGGTGTCATGCAGACTTGTATGCAAGCTCTGCCGCGTCCCCTCGTTGGGCTCCGTGGTGGGCGGTCGGCGCTGTTGCCGAATGTATACATATTTTCATGGAAACTTCTTTCCCCTCCCTTGTTGATCGCCCTCAGAAACGAGGGCGCACCGAAGTTGTCTTCAAGTTTTTTGGACACCAAACCCAGAATTTTCCCCGCTTCCACGTTATTCACTCTGAAAAGCCAAACAAAGCAGTCGGAACCATTTCACCATTCCTTGTCTCAAAGTCCTTGACTGATGTTTTTGGTCCAGGTTACAAGGTGTCGAGGATGGCAAGTGGTGACCTCCTCTTGGAGCTCGGCGATCTGAAACAATATGAGAATTTACAGAAACTAGTGTCATTTGGGGAGACCCACATAACAGTAACGCCGCACCGTACAATGAACACCACCCGTGGTGTTGTGTCGGATGATGATTTGCTTGAGCTGACTGAAGCGGAACTCCTGGAGGGCTTCAGTGAGCAAAATGTTATCAATGTCAGAAGAATAAAGATGAGGCAAGATGGTAAAGAGATCCAAACCAAGCACCTAATAATCACCTTTGGTTCAAGTGTCCTGCCCGAGTCAAGCGAGGTCGCGTACATCAAGCTCCGTGTCAGGCCGTACGTGCCCAATCCACTCCGATGTTTCAAATGCCAGCGCTTCGGCCACAGTTCGCAGAGCTGCCGAGGCCGCCAAACATGTGCGAAATGCATTGCCCACGAACACACATCTGAAGCTTGTGAGAATGCTCTCCACTGTGTAAACTGTGATGGGGAGCACACCACATACTCGCGGTCGTGCCCATCCCGGAAAAAAGAAAATTGTAACAGTTAAAGTAAAGGAAAATATAAGTTTCAAGGAGGCACGCAGGCGGGTATCGTACCTGCCCAAGAAAACCTTTGCCGATGTGGCGCGTCAGGGGGCAGCGTCACAATGGCCTCCGGTGGCTGTCCGACCCACAAGCAGTGAGTCGGCAGCTACGCCATCTGCCCCCGCGGCGGTTGCAGCTAGCACTGCTCCGCCAACCCAGCAGACGGGGCCATTGACCCCGAAGGTGGGCGCAGCCGAGGCTGCCCCAACCTCCGAGGCCCCTTCCAGCGCTGGCAACGGCCAGCGCAGCCAAATCCCTCAGGGAGCCCCATCGACCTCCGGGCTGGTGGGTGCAGGGGTCTTGCCTTCCGGGGCAGGACTCTCTCGGAAAACCTCTCGCTCACAAGAGCGCTTGTCCGGCGTCTCACAGGAGGCAATGGACACTACACCTGTCCTCAAGGCGCACCGAACGCCTAAGAAGCGCCGAGACTCGCTCGAATGCTTCAGAAAGGGCAAAACCCCTATTATATTGCCCCGAAAGGGCTCTGTAATCTAAGGCATCACTTCCGTTTCCGTAAACACAGCACCAGTTTACATTAAATATGGATTCACCAATCATTCAATGGAACATCAGAGGTCTCCTTAGAAACCTTGATGATTTGCAAGAACTCATCCACAAACATAATCCAGAAGTGCTGTGTTTACAGGAAACACACTTAAAATCAATATACACAAGCTTTCTTGACAGTATGTTACTTTTCGCAAAGATCGCGATGATGCTGTCGCATCATCGGGCGGTGTTGCAATTGTAATTCAAAAAAGCATAGGGTGTCAACGTTTACAGCTACGAACGGCACTTAGGCAGTGGCGGTTCAAGTTGTTCTGCTAAACAAACTTATCACTATTTGCTCGCTTTATATACCCCCACATTACAAACTAAGCAAACATGAATTTCAGTCCTTTATAGATGAATTGCTAGAACCCTATGTGGTTCTTGGCGATTTCAATGCATATAACTACCTGTGGGGCGACCCTCGTATAGATGCGCGAGGACGTCTTGTTGAACAGTTCCTTTTTTCTTCTGGTGCGTGCCTGCTGAATAAGAAGGAACACACATATTACTCTCTTGCAAACAGAACCTATTCTTCAATAGATCTTAGCATAGTCTCCCCGTCTGTACTGCCTGAACTTGAATGGGAAGTTATCGACAACCCTTACGGCAGCAACCACTTCCCTATACTGCTAAGATTACCTAAAGAAAATGAATATCCACCACATGCTCCTAGGTGGAAGATTGAGACAGCTGATAGGGAGAAATTTCGATCTCTTACTAGTATCTCATGGGCTGACATGTCTTCGTTAGGAATTGATGCTGCAGTGGAGTTTTTTACAGCCTTCATAATAGATGCCGCATATAAATGCATATCACAAGTAAATGGATTGGCATGTAAACGGCGTGTCCCGTGGTGGAACGACGATTGTAGGATCGCGCGTAAGAAATAAAACAGCGTGGGGGTTGCTACGCGCCTCCCCCACTGCGGAGAATCTTATCAATTTTAAAAAAGTAAAATCCCAAGGCAGGCAAACCCGCCGACAGGCCAGAAGAGAGAGTTGGCAGAAGTATATATCAGGTATCAACTTGTATACAGATGAGGCCAAAGTCTGAAACAGGGTTAATAGGATAAGAGGGCGACAAACATACTCCCTCGCTTTGGTAAACACACAAGGCGGTACCCTGCAAGACCAGGCAGATTCACTTGGGGAGCATTTTTAGAGCGTGTCAAGTTCAACGAATTATTCACAATCTTTTCTCAAATATAAACAAATAGAAGAACGTAAGCCATTCACAAGAAAAAGTCGAGAGAATGAGCCTTACAACCGTCCCTTGAGTATTGCCGAGCTGAGAGCTGCCTTGATCACATGCAAGAGCTCTGCACCAGGACCTGATAGAATTATGTACGACATAATTAAGAACGTACACACTGATACACAACTGACTTTACTTGCACTTTTCAACACTATTTGGGCTGCTGGATATCTTCCACTTGCATGGAGAGAAGCGATTGTGATTCCCATTCTGAAGCAAGGTAAAGATCCTTCGTTGGCGTCAAGTTACCGCCCGATAGCCCTCACAGGTTGCATTTGTAAGCTGTTTGAGAAAATCATTAATCGGCGACTCATACATTTCCTGGAATTAAACCAAATGCTTGATCCCTTTCAGTGTGGCTTCAGAGAAGGGCGGTCCATAATCGATCACCTTGTGCACATTGAGGGAAACATTCGCGATGCCTTTCTACATAAACAATATTTCCTATCCGTATTCCTCGATATGGAGAAGGCGTACGACACAGCGTGGCGCTACGGAATCTTGAGAGACTTGTCGAGAATGGGCATCCATGGCAATATGCTCGCCCTAATAGAAAGCTATTTGTCCAACCGTACATTCCGCATGAAAGTCGGGAGTGTACTTTCACGTCCATTTATACAGGAAACTGGTGTACCCCAAAGAGGTGTGCTCAGCTGCACCCTCTTCATAGTTAAGATGAACACACTCCGCGCTTCATTACCACCAGCTATTTTTTATTCCGTCTACGTAGATGACATACGAATAGGTTTTAAATCCTGTAACCTTGCAGTGTGCGAAAGACAAGTACAGCAGAGATTGAACAAGATATCTAAGTGGGCAGATGAAAACGGGTTTAAAATTAACCCCCACAAAAGTTCTTGTGTTCTTTTTACTAGAAAGAAAGGCCTGGTTCCAGATCCTTGTGTTCAAGTCTGTGGACGTCAAATGCCTATCAACAAAGAACACAAATTTTTAGGTATTATACTTGACTCCAAGCTTACTTTTGTACAGCACATTAAATACCTTAAAGAAAAATATCTAAGGACAATGAACTTGCTTAAAATTCTATCCCACTCAACATGGGGTAGTGACAGGAAGTGTCTGATGAATGTTTATAAGAGCCTAATTCGATCACGATTGGACTATGGTGCCGTCGTATATAACTCTGCCGCTCTGAGCGTACTAAAGATCCTAGATCCTGTCCATCATCTAGGTATCCGCTTAGCCACGGGCGCTTTCAGAACAAGCCTGATTGAAAGCTTATACGCGGAATCAAATGAATGGTCCCTCCATCTACAGAGAACTTACATCAGCCTTACATATTTCCTGAAAATACACTCCAATCATCAACATCCATGTTTTAACACTGTTAACGATATGACCTGTACTACACTTTTCCATAATCATCCCTCTGTAAGAAAGCCTTTCTCGCTTCGTGTGAGGGAGCTTAGTGATGAAATAGATGTCCCACTCCTCGAGCTTCACCTAATGCATTCAACAAAAGTTGTTACAGCCTTGGGAGTGGCAGGTCATAGAATGTGACATATCTTTTTTAGAAGTAACAAAACACGCACCAGAGATCGAAATACGAACTTATTTCCTAGAACTCCAGGACAAGCACTCCTGCGCAGAGTTCTACACAGACGCTTCGAAGTCTAATGCCGGGGTGTCCTATGCTGCCGTCGGCCCATCCTTCTCAGAATCTGATGTACTACATCCAGAAACAAGTACATTTACGGCCGAGGCCTACACATTACTGTCTGCTGTTAAGCATAAAATAAAATCAAAACTTCAAAAGTCAGTGATATATACAGACTCCCTAAGTGTCGTGAAGGCCCTGATGTCACTCTATACACACAAAAATTCCATCTTGTGTAAAGCGTACATGTCTAACCAGCATATCATTATATGCTGGGTGCCTGGCCATAGGAGCATCGAGGGTAACGTTCTGGCGAACGAGATGGCCACGTCAATCACATAGCAAGCTGTTAACCCTACCGCTCAGGTGCCTGTCGCAGATCTGAGGCCTTTCTTGCGAAGGAGGCTGCTGTGAGACCACTGGCAACGCATGTGGGATGCGGAAACGGATAATAAGCTCCACCTGATAAAACCACAGTTAGGATTTTGGCCCTCTGTAACAAAATCACGTCGTACAGATGTCCTTTTCTGTCGTCTCAGAATAGGACACACATTTGGCACCCATAATTTTCTACTCACCGGAAGTGAGCCTCCAACCTGTGGTAGATGTGGGGAAAGGGTGACTGTACTCCACGTCCTCCTGGAGTGTCGGGAAGCCGAATCTGAAAGAAAGAGACATTTTTCCTTAGCATACCGGCAGCACATTCCTCTTCATCCTGCAATGTTTCTCGGTCCAGAACCGCTTTTTAATACAGACACAATCCTAGGTTTCCTCAGAGATGTAGTCCTACACGTTAGTAGTCTCATACATTCGTAGTGCTTCCTCTCTTTAGAGGATGCCGCTGGGATAGTTGTACTGTATAGCACGTGCCTCCGGGCCCTTGTGTTTCAAGGGCTCTGGTGAAGCAGTTGTGCTGTAGCTACTTCTTACATGTTCCGCATACCATATCATTCTTCCGCAATGTAGTGTAAGGCTCGTAGTACTCATCATTAGTCATCGCCATAATCTTATCGCACGTCGATTTTACACACTTCACAGTGACTAATTTTAAGCCCCTCTACTGCCACGTCATATCAATTTCACAGAACTCGTCATTCCACCGCGAAATCAATAACACTGTCTTGGCGCTCTTTGACCATACCTGGCCCTTGCGCCACTAAACAACACATTCATCATCATAATGAAAATTTATTGGTAGCTGGCATGGTCACAGGACTACTCGTCTTGACTTGTGCCATAGTCCTCACTAGTTCTGCCATCGTCATCGCTGCTATGGTCCCACAGTGCGTCGTCGTCCAGCGAAATTCCACACTTGGCAAATTACCGCACCATGTCGTCTTGTGGGACAGCAGCCCATGCTGAATGCACTCATCTACACGCAGCCGTCAGGGAGGCTCTTTTGACAGGTCCGGTTGGCGTAAGTTCATGGTCTGCTAGTAGCCACTCGTACTCACGGCGGAGCAGGTCCTTAAAAGTCGAAGATCCGGGCTTGTCTCATGACCATGTCGCACTTCACTGGCAGGGACCGATCACGCATTTCAGCGACGTATGCCGCAAGCTTGCAAGTGTTCTGATTTCGGCCCGTGGGAAATTCTTCACTTGCACTCACAGGTGAAAATTTTGCTTCGCTGCAGTCGCCACTCTTGCACCACCTGTTCAGAAACATCGAACTTGTGGCCCGCTGCGCATTGATTTGTTTCTTCGGTGTAAAGGTCTGCAGCCCTCTTGAACGCTGCTGTGAATGAGCGCCATATGTTTAGTGGGCCAGGAGTACTCATGATGACCGAGGGAGCATGGAAGTAGCACCACAGGTTGCATGGAGCGGTGTCTGCTCTTCCATGAACTATCGATACTCCCTGCAAGCGCCGCAGTTCTGGGAGTGCCGCCGCGAATAGAACAGCGGTACTTCCATCAATTACCGACACCCCCCATAAGCGTTGTGTGCGCTGTAAAACTGAGAAATTTTGAAAAGCCCTTCCAAAAAGCAAACAAACGCGTGTGATAGCGAAAACTATGGGTAGGGCCATAGAGCAAATATAAAATTGTAACTATGTTGTAGCTTCCTTGATATCTCGTTGTTCTTGGTTTTTTTGGTGGTGCCATGTTTTGGTTTCGGTTGTAAGTCGACCCCCCCACTTCAGATTTTCAAATTTTAAAAAATGGGTCGACTTGCAATCGTGTAAATACGGTAATCCACCTTTGCTGGTACGAAAAGTGAAGCCTTTTCCCTTTCACAAATGAGACACTAGAGAGCAATTCAATTGCCTTTGGAATGACTTGAATCTGCTGTCATCAGGAGAGCTCATGCACGGTGCTCACAAAAGAATTCCACCAGAATGTCTTCAAGTTCACTGTTAACAGAGTAGCCATTGCACAACAAAGCTTATAGTGAAAATCGCCAGTGCAGCTTTCACTTGAAACAATTTATTTCCTCGAAGTGAGCTTAGTACTTTGAAAAATCGAGAATGGAGAATAGCTGTTTCTTTCACTTGCACCATGTGTTTGTCAATAGCCTGAAAGGCCGCATTGCTGTCAGCGTCGCTTTGAGGTGCGACGTACCTGCAGAGGAGGTCCAGAGCCGCGACGGCTTCTCTAAGGCTTGGATTAGCCAACTCCCTAGAGTCTTGTAGCTCATGCTTGTCATCACCACCACATTTAGCAGCTTCAATCGCGACCGAATTCGCAACGATCTTGGCAGTGCTTTGGCACTCTGACATCATGATGGCAGCATCCATAGTGACGCAGTCATTGTATGCGATAGTGTGGCCTTCCAATCATCGACGGTTTCCAAGTTCACACTTGCTGCTTCTCCGCTTGCCCTCTTATATGTGATGCCATGCCTTTTCCAGCAACGGTCGATGCAACCATTTGGCGTTGCAAAGTCAGTGATGCCCAGTCTTTCGGCTATCTCAATCGCCTTCTCACGTAAAATGCTGCCGCTGAAGCTAACACTGGCAGCGTGTGCTTGGTAAAACCAAGTAAGAAGAGCCTTATTGAGGTTCCCGTACTAGGCACTACGAGCCTGCTTAGCTTTCGGGCCGAAGAGCGCGGCATTCTCTTCTATCTCGGCGTGCTTCGCTATGATACTGCTAAGCGTTGAGGGTGGCAGTCCAGTGTCTTTGAGAGTGTCGACTCTTTTCCGCGCTGGCTGCTTGTCAACTGTGTTTAGTATGTCCAGCTTTCCCTCAAAGGAAAGTGCCTTCCGCTTGCGCGATGCCATCATGGCACGCGGTTGGCGCACAATGCGGGCACTTCGAACAACCGCCACTCTAAGCCATTATTATGTGAAGAGTGCAAACAACTATGATCGTCTGCTGCCGCTACTTTGCGGCAAGGCCGTACCATGATTGCCTAGCGCCTGGTGGAGGGTTGGCACTACCCTCAATATGCTGACTCTCACCCTTCGTAAGTGGCACCTCCAAGAGAGAGAGAGAGAGAAATAACGTCTATTTGCACCCGCAAAAAGAGCCCTGAGGAGTCAAGAGTCTTCCTGTCTCCTCGGCTTGCTCCTCCCCTTTCAGCTGGCTAATGCTCCTTGGAGCTCAGCCTTGGAGTCCAGGGCCATGCGGATGACTTCTCTTTAGTCATCTTCCTTTGAGCTGGTCATTAAAGTCTCCCAGGATTGTCTATCCCTATCTGGTTTATTGTATCTAGGACATGTCCATATTATGTGGATCATGTCCGCCTTTGCCCCGCAGTGTTTGCAATTCATGTCCTCAATGCTATCGTTCCATCTCTTCAGAATGTAGGGGTTGCAGATCACCCCCGCTTGGAGTTGCCTCCATGTTATCTCTTCTTGCTTACTTAGTTTCTTATGCGCCTCTGGCAGTGTTTTTCTTCCCATTCTATAATAATCGAGAATTTCGCTGTAAGTGTTTATGCCTTCTTCTTTTTGTAGGGGCTCCCTGGCTGTAGAGGCTGCATTGGTGTACCAGTAAATAAGCTCTCGGGCCAATGTGTGCGCTTTCTCGTTGCCGGGCAAGCCTTCATGGGCAGGAATCCATATAAGGTTTACTAATTCTTCTGGAATTGGTCCTTTCTCCAATATGTTGAGCACCTCTTTGGAGATTCTCCCTGCGGTATAATTCCTGATAGCTGTTTTGGAATCTGACACTGATTTTCACACCTTTTTGAGTCAAAGCTAGGGCTATGGCCACCTCCTCTGCAACCTCCACTCTGTTTTGCGGGGTACTGCAGCTCTTTGAGTTCTCACCGTTAGCCTGTGTCGTCACTGAGACAAAACCTTGTCTGCTTTCATATTCTGCTGCATCCGTGTAGAACACCCCTTGCTTTTTATCTAGTTATTTTTGTAACGCTTTAACCCTGTCTTTCTTCCTGTCCTGATGGTGACTGGGATGCATATTCTTTGGGAGTGGTGGTATGCGTATCCTGTCTCTGATTTGTGACGGGATGGCTCCCGTGTTCCTTACTTTGTTGTTAGTTTTGTATTCTAGTTTCTCTAGAATTCTCAGACCACCTCTGCTTCGCATTAGTCTCTGTTGCTGCGAGACGTGTGGCTTCGATCAACTCTTCTAGGGTGTTTGAAATGCCCATGTTTAGTATCCTCTGCGTAGATGTGCATGGTGGCAGGTTTAGGGCTGTTTTAACTCCTTTCCTAATGAGGATTTCTATTTTGTTTTTCTCGGCCCTTGTTAGTTTAAGGTACGGTGTTGTGTATGTGATCTTGTTGATCGCGAAGGACTGTACTATCCTTAATAGGTTAGCCTCCCTCATGCCTGCCTTCTTGTTGGCGATTCTTCGGAGGAGTCGGCATGTTTGGCTTACGCTCATTTCAAGCTTTCTAATCGTTTCCGTATTTCTTTCATTGTCCTGAATGTGCATGCCTAGCACTCGTATAGCTTTTACGTGTGGAATCGCGTCCCCATTAACAGTGAGTTTTATCCCGTGGTTATGGATTTTCTTTCGCATTTTCTGTGGACTGATGAAGAGAGCCTCCGACTTCGTAGCTGAACACTTAAGTCCGGCTTTTTCTAAGTGCTCTTCAATTATATTGATGGCCTTTTGCAGCGTTTCTTCTATGTGGGCGTCACTGCCTCTATTTATCCATAGGGTGATGTCGTCCGCATAGATCGTATGTTCTAGCCCCTGTAAGTCCTTAAGTTTGTGCGGGAGTTCCATCATTACTATGTTAAAGAAAGTGGGTGAGAGCACAGAGCCCTGCGGTGTCCCCTTATTACTGAGCTCTATCCCTTTCTCCTCGTTACCCCCTAGACTGACCGTTACTGTTCTGTCAGTCAGAAAGTCCTTTATATACTCGTAGGTACGTCTCCCTACGTTTAGGCTATTCAATTGTTCTAAGATTGCCTTGTGGTCTACGTTGTCAAATGCTTTGGCCACGTCTAAGCCAATGATGGCTTTCGTGTCCTTCGTTTGGTGGTCGATAATTTGCTCTTTAAGCTGTAGCATGACATCGCACGCAGATAGGTGTGCTCTGAAGCCTATCATTGTGTCAGGGTACATGTCTTGGTCTTCCAAGTATCTGCTGATTCTAGATTGTATCACGTGTTCCATTAGTTTCCCGATGCATGACGTGAGGGATATTGGTCGGAGGTTTTCGAGACTGAGCTTTTTGCCCGGTTTTGGAATTAGGACTAATTTAGCCTCCTTCCATTCTTTTGGGATTTTACCCTTCTCCCAACACTCTTGCATAAAATTTGTTAGGTTTACTATTGACTTGTCGTCTAGGTTCCTCAACATCCGATTGCTGATTCTGTCCGGTCCTGCAGCTGTTTTCGTTCTGAGTCGATTCAGCTCGGCCCTGACTTCTCCCACCGTGACGGGGCTGTCGAAGAGGGGGTTCTCTTCGCCTTTGTAGTCCGGCAGTGTTTGTTGCGAACCACATTTAAAATATCTAGCCTTAACGTCAGCGAACAATTGTCTATTACTACCTTCGTATTTATACACTAGTTTCTGCATGTTTCTACGCGTCTCTGATTTACTGCTTTGAGGATCTAGTAGGTGCCTCAATAGTTGCCATGCATTTGATTTACCAATTTTGTGATCCATCTGTTCACATATGCTATTCCAATTTCGTTTCGTGAGTTCGAGTGCGTATTCTTCAATCTCTCCGTTCAGGTGCGCTAATGCCCTCCTAATGTTTTTATTGCTTCTATTCTCTTTCAATTTTTGCTCTAGCTGCCTCTTTTTCCTCCATAATCCGACCATTTTCCGGTCTACTACCTCTTGCGTTTCGTCTGCCTCCACCTTTTCGGTGGCCTCTTCAACTGTTTCCAAGAGGGCTTTGCTCCAACTGCTTACATCCTTGAGCTCCTCTTTTTCGGCACATTTCTGCCTAAAGAGGTTCCAATTTACCGCTTCGATCTGCTTGGGTTTGGGAGTTGGTATGCCGTGTTCTACCACCGTCTCTATTATTCTGTGGTCGCTCCCCAAGTCCTCTCCCGTGTTACACCATCGTGCGGTAATGTGTCCCCCTATGAGAGTAAGGTCCGGTGTGGTGTCCCTGGAAACACTATTTCCCTTTCTAGTCAGAATTTGAGGATCTGTTAGTAGAGTTAGTTCATGCTTGGAGATAGTATCCCATAATTATCTGCCTTTTTGTTGCGAGGTTTTGTACCCCCAAGCCGTGTGTTGCGCGTTAAAGTCTCCGACTACGACTATGGGGCTGTTCCCTGCAATGTTTTTCGACCTTTCGATGAGCTGATCGAAGCCACAATTCTTTTTTTGCTTAGGAGAGCTGTATACGTTGAGAACGTATAGGCTTCTATCTTTTCTTTTCCTCGGTACTAGTTCAATTAGGACGTGATCAATCTTATTTGTGTCAATCTCGTGTAGGACAGCTGCTAAGTTTCTTTTAACTAAGATAGCTGTCTGCTGATTCTCTCCTTGCCCAGTGTAGGCTGTGTAGCCGGCCAATTTTGCATTTTTCCCACACTCTTGCAATGCAATGACATCTGGTTTATCGATGTTAGTTAGGAACGTTTGTAGGACTGCTCTCTTTTTCAGGAAGCCCCTACAATTCCACTGCCAGATCGTGTTATTTTGCCAATGCATTTTGAATGTTAACTAATTGTGTTCTAAACCAATCGAATTCCACTTTTAAAGCGAAGTCGCGTTTCTCAAATTCTGCTTTGAGGGCGATGTCGCGCTTTTCAAATTCCGCTCGAGTTTGTTCCATGAATTGCATCATAGCTCCGTTCATCAGGGTAATATCCTGAGTAACTTTGTCCATCTTGCTGTCCGAGTCTGTCTCTCCCGTTCTCTTCTTTTTGAGCGGGGGCCGATCTGTTTTAGGTTCTTTGTCCCCTACACTCTCTTCCTGTCTCGTACTGTTTCCACCCTTCTCTCTTTTCATCTCCTCGATTATCTTTAAAAATTCTTCTCTCTCCTTTTTCCTATCATCAATCAGTATTCTGATTTGTTCTTCCTGCCTCTTAATAAGCTCTTTTAGCTCCTGGTTTTCTCTATCCTTTTCTGAATCCTGGGAGACTTTGTCTGACCAGCTCACCTTGTTACTTGTTTCCTTCTGTTGTGTCTGTTGTTGCGGCGTCTGTAGCCTCGGGAAGGACTCCGAGCGGCTCCTGGTCCTGCTGCTCGATCTCTCGCTTGGCCTGCTTTTACGAAGTTCCTCTTGGTTCGCCTCGTCGGCCGCTTGTTTTTGCTCCCATTGTCTCTTCTTCACGATGTACGGGGTGCGGAATAAATTCCTGCACTTCTTATCCCCTGTGACGTGGTTTTTGCCGCAGAGCTGGCACTGCGGCTCGCATTGATGTCCTTCTTGCGGTCTGGTTACCCCACAACCTCTACACCTCGGTTCGTCATTGTCACACACATCTGATCTGTGCCCGAGTCCTCCACACTTGTAGCATACTTCGTACCTCTTCTTGTATAGGAAGCACCGTAGAATAGCGCCCATGAAGAAAACCTTGCGTGGAACTTCGTCGTCAAAAGTTAGGAGGAAAGTTCTGGTTTTGCCCATTCTTCTTGCTTTTAGGATTGTCGGGTTGTCTGCATCCTCTTTGAGGTTGATTAGGACTTCTTTGTCGGAGTACATTTCCTCTATGCCGTGAATAACTCCATGCCCACAGCTTTCCGGTGCGTTCACGTACTTGACGACCCCGTAATCCTTGTCTCCGATTCTGATCTTATCTATCTTGCTTATTTTTTTTAGCATTCTCCATCGATAATGTGTGGTAGATAATCGTACCTTGTTTGGTGTTTATCACGAAGCGGTCTCCCTTGGCTTCTTGTAGGCTGACGCCCGCGCTTTCGCGCACTGCTCTTCCTAGGCTCACTTCCGGTGCTTTCTGGAGCACTGAGAGGCCTTCTCGTAGTCGTAGAGTCACTTTCCAGCCCGTGGCCGGCAGTCTCGGTAGGTTCGATGCTACCGATAGCTCCGCTTCCTTCTTCCCTGCTCCCTTCTTGAGCGCGTTGCGCCGAGCGTCCGCCGAGCGTCCGAGCGTCGTCTCCGCGCCAGCTGGCACAGTCTTCTGCCTCCTTTTCGCCAAAACGGTGAACCATCCTTCGTTGTCGGGTCCCTTAGGATCTTTTTCGTTGCCTTCCACCGTCACTTCCATGTCGCCGCTTCTCTGGGAGCCGCCGCTGGCTTGGGGCTGCCCGTCGACGCCGTCCACGGCCGGGGCCATGCCGAAGCCGAGATGAGGCTTAGCGCGGCGTTGTGCTCCGTTTACAGTTTTTTAGCTGTAAAATCACAAAAAATCGACTCACAGGCACAAACAATTCTGTCCACGGGGTCCTTGTCACTTCCGAAAATCGATTTTAGCACTATCGCAGATCATTTTGCCAGAAAAACCACCAGAATCCTTGGTTGTTCGCGGAGCCGGCGTAAACACGTCCTCCTGGCGCCTCCAAAGACTACGTCCGTTTCGCGGTCATCCGGCAACCCACCCAGTCAGCGCATCCCAGTGGCCCAGATTGCCCGAGCGGGTTGAAACAATGCGCGTGTGGCTGGGGCGGGTTTGGGTACCAGGTTGCGACATATCACGCAGAACATTTTCGCAGCTACAACATAACAGCGGGGATTTTAATACATGGGATTCTATGCGAACTTCGCCAGGACTGGGCAAAAACGATATAGCAGCCGGGAGGAGGCAGGACAGAGGAACGTAAGAGCAGGGTTCTACTGTAGTTATGCATACCAACCGAAATTTTTTCTTGTTTCAAACTGTTCTCATTTGATTTTTCTGAATTTTTTTCACCTTCGGAAGTCAAAAGATGCGGAAAAGGAAAACATCGCCTTGATTTTGTTTTCCTGCAACCTCAAGCCAGTGTTGCACACATCTCACCTGCCAATTCAGAGCTTCCATTTCCAGTACAGGGTCGATAGCAGGCACCGCTTGCTGCGCTTTCCTGCGAGCCTTTACACTGTCATTGCTGTCAGCTCACGTCAGTCGCATATAGTCAGTGGTACTGTTTGTATCGCCTCGCGTTTGCATTGTGCTTTTCTTCATTTCATTTATTATCACCTTGAAGGCCCGAAGGCATTACACAAGGGAGGGGCAATACAAACACGTGTAAGAGTGGTTACGTGCAAAACAACGAAAAAAAAGAAAAGAAACATTGCTGATTTTGTACGACTTTAAATAATCAAAGAAAAAATACGAATTCAAAGAAGTAACACGGTAATACATTCGCAATAAAAGAAACAAAAGAAAAAGACTAGGTGGAACGGTTAACAAGGGTAGACTATTCTGAGTGGTTTATGATGGGTTCATGAATGATGTATACTGAGAACAGAAAGTTATTCAAAGTGATTTGTTAGGTATTCACGAAATTTTTTGCGGTCAGTACAGGTAACAAAGTTGTCAGGGAGCGCATTCCAATAAACGATTGCATCAGGAAAAAAGGAAGTGGCCATGGCAGATGAGCGGCCGGGTAAACATGCTATGGCAGAGCTGTGACTTATGCGAGAGGAAGTTCGTAATGGGGGTTTAAGAAGTTGGCGCCTTGAGCGTGGATTGTAAAAAAAAGAGTGCAGCAAGCAAAGACGTGATATGATGCGGCGAGACTTCAGTGTTGGCAGACCTATTGTTTGCTTCAAAGAAGTGACACTAGTGTACCGTGAATAATGTGAAGTGATGAAGCGGGCGGCTCGGTTTTGAACGGATTCCAATGATGCGGCTAGGTTATCTTGAGATGGATGCCAGACAGTAGAAGCAAATTCGAGTTGTGGACGGACAAATGTCACGTATGCCAACTTCTTTAGCTCTGGGGATGCCTTCTTTAGATTTCTTTGTAGATACCCGAGTGAGCGCACGGCTTTGCGACGTATTGTTCAATATGTGTTATCCAAGAGAGTGACGGCTTTGCGACGTATTGTTCAATATGTGTTATCCAAGAGAGTGATGACGTCAAAATAAGACCCCACGTACTTGTAAGATGAAGTGGCACTGATGTTGACAGAGCCAATGCAATAATGGACTGAAAGGGACTGTGCTTTCGGGTAAAAGACATAGATTTGCATTTGTATTTGCAGCTGCATACTGCGACGTTAGGTTTAGCAGTTTCAACAACCAATCTTCTTCAGCGGTTTCATCGCCAACTACTACCAGTGGTACAGACTCTGCCTTCGTCATTTGCCTCCAAGTCAACAAAGGCTTCAAAGCGAGGAAATCGTAGCAGATTGACAATGGAAAAGAAGGCCACCATTATAAGGAAAGTGCCAAGTGACCTGTCGCAATTGGACATCGCAGAAGAGTTAGAAATCTTGCAGCTGACAATATCGGACTACATAAACTACCAGGTGAACATGGCGTCACCGAGAAAGCTTCTGGATCCTGACAGAATGTTGGCCAAGGTGCCCACCCAGAACTTGAAGCTATGCTTATGTGGCTAAAAGCCATGATCGCCGTGCAAACTCGTGTGCGGTGATGTTTCAAATTGAAAGGCAGAAACAGCGGCGTTTCAGATGTACGTTGAGGGTTTTCAACTTTGTGATGGCGTGGTCCGAAATGTTAAAAGGCCCGTCACCAGGTGGGGCCATTTTGAGCTGACAAGCGCCGTGCATACGATGCACTCTAACAATCGTGTCTGCTAAGTATTACATCGCTACGTGCCACAGAAAGAGCTCAAATTTCACACGGAATGCCATTTACCCTTCTCACGGGCACCACGCTCCCAGCCGGAGAGTTGACGTATATAGCAAAAGTGCACCTATGCACATCATACTGCTGTTACATCGGTCATAGTGACGTTTGACATCAAGAATTGTTCAAGGCAACATCTGTTTGTGTAATCTGTTACTTCAGTAGACTAATGAAAGTTTAGAGAAATAATAATAAAACAGTCATACTAAATGTATTTTTATTTAACTTTGCATCGCAGCAAGAGAGATGTACTTTCGTTTTGCATGCTTGTTCCCGCATCGTGCAGTTGCATGCGCAGACAATGGAAGTACATAATTTTCTACTGTGTTCCTGTATGCAAACATGCTTGATAAGCGAGCCACTTGTGTCTGCCTCAGTATTCGCATAGCACTGACTTATACTGCTAGTCAGATGTTCTCGTGCACAGCGCACAAAATTGTATGCTGTGTGTGTGAAACGACACAAGCGCAATAGCTTGTGCGCTACGCCATCAGTGGAAGTGCACCTTGTTGCAAAAAGACAGGAAAAAAAATTAAGGGGGGCCCATGACGTATGCGTCACACGATCCTCGAGCTCCAGTATGGGAGAACGCTGGGAAGGAATCTCGCTCAGAGGCTAGATGAGCCAAGCGGAGAGAATGTCTCTTGACAGTGACCATCACCTCCTGAAATCGTGGGTTTGCGGCGCTGAAATATTTCTATCTTGGCTATTAATGAACCAATTTGAATAACTCTTGCGGCAGAACGCTTCCTAAAGAACACGTAAAAACTTCCAGCATATTGTCACGTGGTGGTGACGTTGAACACAGCAGCAATGCTTTGAATGACAAAACTAACTTTTATTGGGCGAACCTGGGCCCACAAAAACAGGCTACTACACTTATAGCACAACGATAGCGGCGAACACGGTCGGCGATCGTCAAAAATCTGATCAGCGAGTCAAGCGCGTCGGCTTTTATACATCAATCGTCGGATGTTCCAGAGTAATCGCTGGGACCCGCGTGCATTCCACAAAGTTCTACATTATTCGCGTCGCACACACATGCAATCAGATTACACAAGGTTCGGTCACAGACAGCGGATGGAACCATCGATAACATTCCAGAAACTTCCTATACATGCAGGCGCGTTCTGCGCTGTGCGATAACATTTGTTAGGCGGTGAAACGAGTCGCCCGATAAGGACAAGTATACGTGTCAATACCCCCTCTTAAAAAGCATAGACCCGATCCTGCAAACAAACGAAAATAATAAAGCAGCACTCGTAGCAAAAAAAATCAAAATAAGGAAAGTTCGTCAGCGTCCGTAAAAGGGTGAAGTGGTCCACTTGCGCGGCGCCGCTGTGAATGCGAAATGCCGTCTGGCACGACCTTGTAGTCCAGTGCGCCAATACGTTGGATTTCCTTGTAGGGTCTGAAATAGCGTCGCAATAGTTTCTCACTCAGTCCTCGTCGGCGTATCGGGGTCCATACCCAAACACGGTCGCCGGGCTGGTACTCAATGAAGCATCGTCGGAGGTTGTAGTGTCGGCTTTCGGTATGCTGCTGGTTCTTTATCTGTAGGCGGGCGAGCTGTCGGGCTTCTTCGGCCCGCTGGAAAAAGGTGGCGACATCAAGGTTCTCGACAGCGACGTGCGGAAGCATCGCGTCAAGCGTCGTCGTCGGGTTCCGGCCATAAACCAACTTGAACGGCGTGATCAGTATTGTTTCTTGCACCGCCGTGTTGTAAGCAAAGGTTACATACGGCAGGACCGCATCCCACATCTTGTGCTCGACGTCGACGTACATTGCTAGCATGTCGGCGAGGGTCTTGTTCAGGCGCTCCGTGAGACAATTCTTTTGCGGATGGTAGGCAGTTGTCCTCCTGTGGCTTGTCTGGCTGTATTGCAGAATGGCTTGGGTGAGCTCTGCTGTAAAGGCCATTCCTCTATCGGTGATGAGGACTTCTGGGGCACCATGTCGCAACAGGATGTTTTCGACAAAAAAATTTCGCCACTTTGGCTGTGCTGCCTTTTGGTAGAGCTTTAGTTTCAGCGAAGCGGGTGAGATAGTCCATCGCCATGGCGATCCACTTATTCCCGTATGTTGACGTCAGAAACGGCCCCAACAAATCCATCCCAATCTGCTGGAATGGTCAGCGATCAGGTTCGATTGGCTGTAGTAATCCTGCGGGCCTTGTCGGTGGTGTCTTGCGTCGCTGACAGTCTCGGCATGTCTTGACGTAACGGGCGATGTCGGCGGTCAGATGCGGCCAGTAATACCTTTCCTGTATCCTCGACAGCGACCGGGAGAATCCGAGGTGCCCAGCGGTTGGATCGTCGTGTAGGGCGTGCAGTACTTCTGGACGCAGTGCTGACGGTACAACAAGAAGCTAGCTGGCGCGGACTGGTGAGAAGTTCTTCACGAGCACGTTGTTGTGTAGCGTGAACGAAGACAATCCTCGCTTAAATGCCCTAGGGACAACGTCGGTGTGCCCTTCCAAATACTCGACGAGGGCTTTTAGCTCCGGGTCTGCCCATTGCTGTTTAGTGAAATCTTCCGCGCTTAATATTCCAAGGAAGGCATCGTCGTCCTCTTCGTCTTGCGGCGGGGGATCGATGGGGGCGCGTGATAGGCAGTCAGCGTCAGAGTGTTTTCTTCCGGACTTGTATATTACGGTGACGTCATATTCTTGCAGTCTGAGGCTCCATCAGGCCAGCTGTCCTGAAGGGTCCTTTAAGTTAGCTAGCCAGCACAACGCGTGATGGTCGCTGACGACTTTGAATGGCCTGCCATAGAGGTAAGGGTAGAATTTTGCTGTAGCCCAAATGATGGCGAGGCATTCCTTTTCAGTCGTAGAATAATTGCCTTCCGCTTTTGACAGCGACCGGATAGCATACGATATCACCCGTTCAAGTCCGTCTTTCCTCTTTACTAGGACGGCACCGAGGCCTCGGCTACTTGCGTCAGTTTGGATTTCGGTATCAGCGTCCTCGTCAAAGTGTGCAAGTACCGGCAGCGACTGCATGCGTCGTTTGAGTTCTTGAAATGTGTCGGCCTGCGGTGTTTCCCACTTGAACTCGACATCACATTTGGTTAGATGTGTTAGCGGCTCCGCGATGCGCTCGAAGTCCTTGACAAAGCGCATATAGTAGGCACACATGCCAAGGAATCTGCGCGCTGCCTTCTTGTCGATTGGCTTTGGGAACTTTGTGATGGCAGCTGTCTTCTGCGGGTCGGGGCGTATTCCAGATTTGCTGATGACGTGGCCTAGGAATAGAATCTCATTGTAAGCGAAGCTGCACTTTTTTGGCTTCAGAGTGAGCTCTGATGACTTGATGGCCTCTAATACTGTGGAAAGCCGCCAAAGGGGATTGTCGAAATTTCCGGCGAAGACAACGATGTCTTCCAAATAAACAAAACACGTCTGCCACTTCAATCCTGCTAACACCGTGTCCATGACGCGTTGCAGGCGCTGAGCGCAGTCCGAATGGCATGACCTTGATCTCGTAAAAGCCGTCTGGCATGATGAAGGCGGTCTTTTCGCGATGTCTCTCGTCGACTTCTATTTGCCAGTAGCCAGACTTGAGGTCCATCGACGAGAAGTATTTCGCGTTGCAGAGCTGATCCAATGCATCATCTATCCGTGGAAGGGGGTACACGTCCTTCTTCGTGATCTTGTTCAGTCGACGAAAATCGACGCAGAAGTGTAGGGTTCCATCCTTTTTCTTCACCAGGACTACAGGAGAGGCCCACGGGCCTTTCAACGGCTGGATGATGTCGTCGCGCAGCATTTTGTGGACTTGTTGCCTAATAGCTTCACGTTCTTGCGTCAAAACTCGGTAAGGGCTCTGGCGGAGTGGTCGAGCGCACTCTTCGGTTATTATGCGATGCTTTGTAATTGGTGTTTGTCGAATCATCGATGACGTCGAAAGGCAGTCTTTGTATCGTCGAAGACTTCTGATCTGTTGCTGCTTACTCATAGGAAGACTTGGATTTTCGTCGAAGTCTGGTTCGGGGACTATGCTTATCAGGGTAGACGCAGCAGAATGCAAGAGGACAAAGCATTGCTGGTTTGCACAATTTCCTTGATGTACGCGATTGTCGTGCCCTTGATGATGTGCTTGAACTCTTGGCTGAAGTTGGTTAGCATAACTTCCGCTTTCCCACTGTGGAGTCGAGTGATCCCTCTTGCGACCATGATGCTTCCACCTACATCCAGGAGCTGCGCACCACGTTTAGTGTCCTTTCTGCTTTAACTCCTGCTAAATGACACCACTGGTTTGTATTTGTCAGTCAGGATATGGATTCCTGCAGCCGTGTCTTCGTTCAGCTTCACCACGTGCGTCCACGCCTCACTCCAGCCAGCCTACAATGGACCATTCTGCGCAGCGTGTACAGCATGTACAGCTCGATATAAAAATAAATAACAGTTCAAAACCCAATGCTACCGGAGCTGGATCTGCCTTGCATTAGCTCCGACATACTCAAAAGTACCAGATACCTCCCAGAGACAGTCTGTACTCCGGAGCATGAGCACCTGGCAGGAAACGTTGTAGTGCGTGAACATACTCTCCAGGCTAACCTGCTGGGGGTCAATGCCACGAAGGACCAAGACAAAGGCGTACCTAGATGATACATCGAAATCGTGGTGCATTACAAACTCGGCAGTAGAATGTATCTTCCACTGCAGTGCAAATTGATAAGCGACGAATCCATTGCATGGAGAAGGCTATGGACAAGCCTGTTTATACACAAGACACTGTTTCATGTGACATAGCGGACATGCTATCACTACGCATGCAAAAAATGCTCAGCACCGTGCTCGCTCTACTATATGGTATCGCAGTGCACCCACGTGACATTGCCTCCCCTCCCCTAACCCTCTGCCCCACCCCAGAGCAGTGGGAGGACCTGTTGACCAGCTTGTGCCCTGAAGACCAGTTTCAACTGGTGCACAGAGTGCGACGGCAGCGGGAAACCACAGCATGCTGCACTGAGGGTGCCACCTACCTGGGGATGACTACTATCGCCTGCTCTTTAAATAAAGTTTATTACACAACTTGATTCATGATAGAGAAATTGTAAAACCTACAAACTAAATGTCTGGGAATCCTTGTTTTACTCTGTGCCATAACTAGAGGGACATACTTCTGTTTTGTCTGCTTGTTACCACATCGTGCAGTCATTTTGAAAACTATCTAGTAAACGAAACTATCTGCCATTTCTTTTGCCTGGTTCCAGTGCACGATTGTACTCTTTCATTCGCTTGTGTCGTCTTTATTACTAGTAACTGTGGCACTTATACCATTAATCAGGTGTTGTCGCACATACCTTGCAAAAATCAGGTGGTGCACAAAACAAGACAAATGGCTTGCTCTCAGTTGAGCTGCCAAGCGGTCCTTGGAGTTATGAACTCCTCGCAGGCAGGCGAGCGCGTTGAGATGCTTTGCATGTTAGAACCCAGGCGAATGCTTGTGCATACAAGGAACGTGCAGAGGAAAATATTTCACAGAAGGGAGCGTAATGCTTTCGCTTTCGCCCTTTTAAGTAGTCCAAAATTAAGTGCCCCTGAAACAGTTTGGACAAATTTTGTGGTTGCGTAGGGTACAGTTTAAATAGAACATTGGCACCACAATTTAAGTGAAGCGGTACGTGTTAATGGAGCTACAAGCAATTACAAGTTACCCTCCCCCCTAGCCATGCTTTTCCTCCTCAACTCGTTCGCCAAGCGATTGGGGCTAAGCTCCGTCTTCACTGGTTCTGCGTCACGATGTGACGTCACATCGTCCACTTCCGGTTGTTTTGAAGCCTGCCTCCGCCTGCGCGAAACCTCTCTGTTAGCCACTTGGCCGTCGATCACCAGCGAGTGCTATCCAAGCAGCGTGCGTTGCTATCATTCTGTTGATGGTCATTCGCGTCATGGACTCTGAGTTTGAGGAGCGGTTGCAGTGGATGATCAAGGAGATGGTTTTTGACCCATGTAGCGACACACCTTTTCACAATCCACTACACGCTGACGACGGTAGCAACGATTCGCCACCACCATATTCACCGAATTCCCCTGACGGCCCCGACGACGACAACGATCACCGGTAAGCATAAATACAGAAATTGACTTTCTCTATTCAGTACGTGTCTGTCTTCTCGGGGCTATCTAGCTTGTAACAGGAAAAAAAAAAACATTCAAGTTGTACGGTGTGCTCTTTTTACTATTCAAATTCTGGCGCTGATCGGATACCGATAGTCCAATGTGCTACAGGCACTCCGCTCGTCTGCTGCCTTGCAGAGGGACGCGATGTCACAACTTGACATATTTCCAGTCACTATGTCTGCAGCCCACAATGCAACAATGGTGATTCATCATGCTCACGAAAAGACAGACCGACACTGACGGCGGAGTTCTCGTCAGACGGAACACTTTGTAACACAAGCAGACGGCACTTGCTGTGTGCCTGAAGTGCCTAAGTGTACTGAAAAATTGTTGTGCATTCTCTTTATGTTACTTTCTTTTTATAAAAACAAATTAACTAACATTGCAACTATTACGAGCATCATTTGTTTACCATAAAGTTGTAAAAATTATCGATCACGCGCCCTGGGCAGCCAATCGGATAGCTCGCCTCACTGACGTGAATTGGGTGTTTTACGTCATATGGGTAGGTGCGACTTAATATTCCGCCGAGCAGTGTGCTGCGATCGGCAGAGATGTGCATTTTTAAAACCTTGTATAGCATTGCAGTGAAGCATAATAAAGTTGAAAGTGGCCACATATGTGTCCCTTAGTTATACAGACGTGCACACTCCATCCCCAGTCAAGGTACAAGCACCGAGATGTCTAATAACTGTACTGGCAGCAATTCAAAACTGTTTCTGACGTTGCTGTGGCAATTTGCAGGCTTCCTGACTGTTACATTTTCGCTGCTGTTGCTTTATTTATTTTTTTGTCTCAAGAAACGTATGACTCGGGTTCTACTGCATTAGAGCAAAGTTGAAGAACTAGCCATTTTGTTATATCTGATAGCGATAACAGAACTGGAAGTAGAATTCTAAATGTGTTTGTGGTAACTTGTTGGGCATTCTGGTGTGTCAGGGAAATAACTGCCAACCTGTCAACATTGGAATGCATAAAAATTCTGCTGTTGTAACAATGGGAGCAAGGGGGTTAGCCAGGGGTGAAAGCAAGCACCTTATTAAAGGGACCGGCAATCAATATTTATGGTACTAACTTTTTTCTTTGTCGCAACGAAAAGCTTGGTACTCAGTGTTGAATACTGTCATGGCGACACGGAAATTGTGGAGCATTTTTTATCAGAATTCTTCTATCTGAGTGAGAGATAAAAGGAAGGCAGGGATCTTAACCAGTCAAGAGTCCGGTTGGCTACCCTGCGCTGGGGGAAGGGAGAAGGGGAATATAAAGAAGGGTGAGAAAGAGAGAGATGGGGGTAGAGAGACGTAGACAAGCAGCACTAGTCAATGTCGCTCGCTTCTACCTGAAGTTGTTTTTGTGTTTCTGAATTCCTTTGTTGGAAACAATAAGAGGTCAGTGTGATAGCAATCGAACGGGGGCTTTGGGGAGAAGTATATGACGAATGCGGCCCTAGCCATAGCAAATTAATCTTTTTTTTTTATTTAGGTGTTCATATGGAGGATAATTTCTGAACTGCTGAATTATTTCGACAATAATGGCTACACCCTGTTGTCGTTTACTGTTCAACTGCTTTGGCCATATACAAGTCAAGCCAAGGTTTTTTTCTAACCATTACGGCTGCCATGTTCATGTGGTTTTCCTTCGTGTGAAGATGCAACAAAATTTCAAGCACTCATTGGTAAACTATGGCTTGCAAAAACCTAGCACGAGGACGGACCTGAATGTAATCAGAAACTAACATCGTCAGTAATGGAAGTTTCGCTGCATCAATTACGCTGTTAAGGAAATCCTGCTACTTGCTGTGCCAAATTGTCGTTTATCACAGCCATAGCTGCAGGCCTGAGCCAACACGCATCTGCTCCAAATTGCGAATATTTAGCTTGCGCGACAAGGCGCAGCGCATCAAGCAACCAACATTTGCTACTCACCCTCGCATTGTTTCCGTCACAGCGACAGCACTTGGGCTGCGTGGCCGCCATCTTATTGCAGTTGGACATTATGCACAATATGACGCTGACAATGACCATGGAATTTCTCCTCTGGTGACATATAATTGTTATAGCAATTGTAATTATGTGATTTAATTATGGTGACGCGCTATTGTGAGGGTACAGCTTCTCAATGCACCTTTCTTGAGGTTGCTTAGTGGTATATCGACAAGTGCATAAGACGCATTATATTACTACTCGGCTGCTCCGACATAGAAAAAAAGAAATTGAAAACGGGACAAGGAAATAGTCACAGGCGCACAAGTCGCACAGCACAGATGCTATTCAATCTATTCCTGCAATGACAATTAAAATGGTATCATTGTTGCTGTTCCATCTGTATTTGCACTGCTTAGTCATGGTTCTGATCAACTACCAACTTGCTCAGCTAGTAATTTCAATTGGAGGGATATGTAGTGTCAATATAGTACAGCCCCCGCAGGGGCGTCTGCGTCAGCGGACGTTTGGTGTGTAGTGACACCATGTACCCGAGCACACGAGGGTTGGACCCTCCCGCGTGTAGCCGTGTGCGGCTTAGCCGTGTCTAGGGAAAGGAGGATCCTGGAGGTTGAGCTGATGCGAAGTGTTTGGACCTTTAAAGGCCCCCGGCGGAGGCAACACACCCCCTTGGCCTCTACTTCACATAGACGGCACCCCCGGACTGACCCACCTGGGGAAAATCGGCAGTCACCTTTTCCTGTCCTCCTCTTTAGTCTTTTTCTGTCTCTCTCACTTCCAATATTTCCTGTCTTCTACTCATTCTTACTTCCGTATTTCCGGGCGGCAAGGGTTAACCGTGTGTCATATATTCAACCTTGGGTATATATATTAGGTTATAGTGGCGGTGTATAACTGGCGTCTGCAAGTTTATTGGAACCTGTAGCATCCCCTTGTTCGGCCGGTGGTGGGTTGCTACCATCGCTGCCGAGTTTTCAAACCATCCAATGGCAGAAGCGTTCCCGCAACTTTCAGAACGGCCTCTGAAAAGAGGTCGCACCGAAGCAACTTTCCAGTTCTTTTTAAAACCAACCGAAAACTCATTTCCAAAATACCACATTCTTCACAGTGAAGGCAACACAACCGTAAGAAAACTGTCACCATTCATAGTTTCGAAATGCCCAGCAAACACAATTGGAGCTGGTTACAAAGCCTCGAAGATGGCTAGCGGAGACCTCCTCCAAAAAACAAGAAAAGATCAACTACAAAAGCTCGCCGAACTCACCAATATCGGTGACATCAAAGTGACAATCTCTCCACACCACTCACTGAACACAAGCAGAGGAGTTATATCAGAAGAAGACTTCCTGGACCTCAGTGATGAAGAGCTCCTCGAAGGATTTCAGGAGCAAAACGTAATTAAGGTACCGAGAATCACACTACGACACTATGGACCAACAGATTCCGACGAAACATGTGATATTGACATTTGGTAACAGCACTGTCCCTAGTTCACTCGGCGCAGGATATTTGACAATCAATGTGAGACCGCACATACCGAACCCGAGGCAGTGTTTCAAGTGCCAGAGGTTCGGGCATGGATCACAATCATGCAGATGCAAAGAAACGTGCGAAATGTAGTGCCATTGACCATCCTTCTGATAACTGCAATGCTCCCGCACTATGTATCAATTGCAAGGGCGATCATCCTGCTTACTAGCGGAGCTGCCCTTGCTGGAAAAGAGAAAAAGAAATAATCGCAATAACTGTAAAGAAAAAAATTTCATTCCATGAAGCGAGGTAAAGGCTAGCGCACACACCTCAAGTAAGCTATGCCATTGTGACGCGGCAGGGGGCAGCGCCACATCGGTCTCAGGAACCTACAGGGTCCACGTCCGGTACTTCTGTAGAAACCCCAACCGCCCCGTTGGTGGCTGCAGCCAGTGCGGCTCCATCAGCAACGAAGACGGGCCGGCAGACAACAGTGCTGCAGGGCCCGAATTTGAATCCTACCCCACGGCCCAAGACGCGCGTCTCGACGCCTGGCTCGCGATCGCCCAGTGCCTCGGAAAAGGCGATAGGGACCGATCCTGCAACCCCGGCGTCATTGACGCCAAGAGACCCGCGCTCCTTGGAGCACTCACAGAAGGAGAAACATATAACTCCTGTGAGAAAGGGAAAGGTAACCTGAACGGTTACCGCCCTTCATAAGAGTAATCAGCTTTTTCAAAACACATCACCTACAACTTGTAAGCTCACGCACATAAGTATTTTTTTTTCCCAATAGCAATAAGATGACTTTCATCATTCATTGGAATTGCAGAGGCCTAATGCACAATCTAGGTGACATCAAAGACATTATAAATAAGTTATCACCGGTAGCATTCTGCCTCCAAGAAACAAACCTAGGAATCAAACATACACATTTTCTTAAAGGTTTTACTGTCGTAAGAAAAAACCGTGAGCACTCCAGTCGTTTATCAGAAGGTGTCGCTGTTGTCGTCCAAAGCGGCATCCCCACACGGAACGTTTTATTAAATACTCCATACAAGGCAGTAGCTGTCACCATTTTGTCATTTATGACTGTCACCATGTGTTCATTGTACGTTCCTCCCCATAGCCATTTCACAACACGAGATTTGGAAGATTTAATTGACCAGCTGCCGGAGCCTTTTGTTTTAGTTGGAGATCTTAATGCTCACTGCACTCTTTGGGGCAGCGATAAGAATGACCAAAGAGGACAACTTATCGAAGATTTTATTTTTACAAACAACATCTGTCTTTTAAATTCAGGTGCACCAACTCATTTTTCACCAAGTTCACATACTTTTAGCTGCCTTGATTTAGCATTTTGCTCTCCCGACATTTTTACAGATTTTAAGTGGGATGTACTGGAGACTTCATATGGCAGTGATCATCTACCTGCTATAATCAACTTCAGCTCAACGCTACCCATTATATCTCAAAAACTGGGCATTGGAAACTACAAATGGCAGACTGGTCTGTTTTCACAGAAAGTGCCATGCTGGAGGAGCTTACTTTAACAGACTTAAGCATTGACGAAATTAATGAAAAATTTACTAACTGTATTATTTCTGCAGCCAAGAAAGCCATTCCGCAATCTTCTGGTGTTGTTCGGAAAAAGCTTAATCCTTGGTGGACACATGAATGCACCGTGGCAAAAAAGCTGCAAAATAAGGCCTGGGGAATCTTACGCAGGTACCCAACCTATTGTTACGGTGAAGGGAAGGAAGAAGTTTGATTGGACGAGAGGAAGATGAAGTCTGGCAATTGCCTGAACGCTATTAACCTCAGCTGTAAATATACATTGTTTTACACTCGTGGGCCTGCTTCCTTCCTGCAACATTTTGGTGGAAAGTGCGGGGTACAATCACGGAACTTCGCGGTGGACGTCATCCACCTGCCGCCACAATGGCAAATCAACCGACACAAGCGACAATGCCTCAGCAGCCCGTGCCAACGGTCATCCTCACTCATCCGCGGGACCCAGGGACATTTTGTGGCACGGACAACGCCGACGTCGAGGACTGGCTTACGTTGTACAAGCGAGTGTGCGACAACAACAGGTGGGATCCAACAATGATGCTAGCAAACGTGATATCTTATCTAAGAGGAACTGCGAAGCAATGGTACGACACACACGAAGCGGACCTAACGAGCTGGGATGTCTGCAAAGAGAAAATGCGAGACCTGTTTGGCAGACCTGTTGGTCTTCAGTTGGCAGCAAAAAAAACTTGTGTGCCGCGCTCAGACGTCCACAGAATCCTATGTCATGTACATACAGGATGTGCTGGCCCTCTGTCGCAAGGCTGATGACAACATGACCGAGGCAGACAAGATTGGTCACATACTGAAAGGCATTGCAGACGACACCTTCAATCTCCTGATGTGTAAGGATTGTGCCACTGTGGATGCAATTGTAAAGGAGTGCCGGCGCTTCGAACAAGCGAAGGGCCGCCGCATCGCTCAAACTTTCGATCGATTGCCCAATACCGCCGCGACATCTTCTTGCGAAGACCCGCCGCGGTTCGTTCAGCCCACAGGACCGGAAGATATCATGTGCATCGTTCGCTGTAAGCTTGAGGCCATGGCTCCGGCTCCAGTTCATCCCAACTGTCGGGAAAGCGTGCCCGCTATCTCCCTTATACAAGTGGTGGTTTGGGAGGAAATAGCAAGTTTGGGCATTCCATCTCTCTGCTTGGTCCGCCATACAAATACCTACCAGATTTCTCCGGCCGCTTGCTCCCAGACGCAAAGCTTTCCGCCACCCCGTTGCAACCCAGCTGACTGGCGCACAGCGGATGATAAACCCATCTGCTTTAATTGTTCCGGTATTGGACACATCGCCCATCGTTGCCGCAACCACTGGTCGTCGCCTCCTCGGTGGTCGTCTCCGAGTCACTACCGCCAAGTACCAGACAATCGTACTTTCTCGCCCTATACGCTGACTAGGAACATCAACGCCGACAGTGCTCCACCAAGATCTAGCCGCTCCCCGTCTCCGCAAGGTCGTAGGTCCCATTCGCCTCTCGTTCACCGCTTTTCGTCCCCTTCTGCAACCGGTCGCTTCGCTTCGGGAAACTAGGCGGTGCAGCTCCCGGAGGTGAAGCTGCAACTACGACCCGGCCCACAAATCCTCTGTTGACCCTGCCTACATGTGGAAACCTACATGACATTGAAGTTGATGGCGTTCCTGTTAGATCTCTCGTTGATACAGGAGCGCAGCTTTCAGTTATGAGCGCTGCTCTCCGCCGAAGACTCAAGAAAGTTCTGACACCCGCCGTACTGGGCTCTGTGCGAGTCGCCGATGGGAGTACTTCACCTGTCCTTGGAATGTGCACAGCACATGTGACCATTGGGGGCCATTATACCGTTGTTCTATTTATCGTCCTTGAACACTGTCCGCACGACCTAATTCTCGGCCTCGACTTCCTTTCGAAACACTCTGCCCAAATTGACTGCTCCGCAGGTGTTGTACAGTTGGATATGCCGCTTCCTGCCGACGCAACAACTTGTGCTTCACACTGCTTATGTTCTGCTGAGTTTGCAAGGCTGTCTCCACAAGTGGCTACAAATGTCCTCCTGACGCCCTGTCCTCTGACCTGATGCGAGTACGTCGTGCCGCCACTTACTGATGTGGTTTTGTCGCGCAATAGTGCCCTGCCGAGCACCTTAGTCCGGATCTGCAAAAACTGCACTCGCATGCCCATCCTCAATTTTGGATTTTCGTCGCATGTGCTGCCACACGGTATCGCCATATCGTATATCACTCCTTTGGAAGAATTTGAGGTTTCTTCTTTGACCTCTGAATCCTTCCTCAGTACCAATGGATGTTTGTCACCCACTCCTGCATACTCGACACCTTCGGACGATGTTTCTAAGATGATCGCCCCTGACCTTCCTTCCGAGCAAACAGCAGCTCTTCGTCACCTCCTGTCATCTTATCGGGACATCTTTGATTTGGACGACTGTCCACTTGGCCAGACATCTGTTGTGACACATCGCATCAACACCGGTGACGCCAGCCCCATTCATAGGGGGCCATATCGTGTCTCCGCAACAGAAAGGGCCATCATACAAAAAGAGGTAGACAGGATGATGGACAAGGACATCATTGAATCTTCCAGTAGCCCGTGGGCATCAGCAGTTGTCTTAGTAAAGAAGAAAGACAACTCGTGGCGCTTCTGCATTGATTACTGTCACCTCAACAGGATAACAAAGAAGGATGTTTATCCCCTGCCTCGCATTGATGACGCTCTTGACTGCCTTCACAGATCCCAATACTTTTCATCCATTTACCTCCGCTCCGGCTATTCGCAGATTAGCGTCGATGAGATGGACCGCGAGAAAACCGCCTTTGTCACACCGGACGGTCTGTACCAATTTAATGTCATGCCCTTTGGATTATGCAATGCGCCTGCTACATTCGAGCGCATGATGGACTCTCTCTTGCACGGCTTGAAGTGGTCTACATGTCTCTGTTACCTCGACGATGTGATTGTGTTTTCGCCGAACTTTGAGAGCCATTTGCGGTGCCTCACAACCATACTCTCCATGTTTTGCAAAACTGGCCTTCAGCTAAACTCCTCCAAGTGCCATTTCAGTCGCCGTGAAATTACCATCCTTGGCCATCTCGTAAACGCCGCCGGAATCCAACATGATCCACAGAAAGTTCACGCCGTGCGAAATTTTCCTGTACTTTGTTCAACAAATGATGTCCGTAGTTTTCTGGGCTTATGCTCCTATTTCCAGGGATTTGCGAAAAATTTTGCCAACATAGCTCACCCTCTCACTGACCTTCTTGAGAAAGACGTCTCCTTCTCTTGGGGACCACTGCAGGGGAAAGCGTTCTCTACCCTGATTGAGCGGCTTACAACTTCCCCTATTCTGTCACACTTTGACCCTTCTACGCCCACTGAAGTACGAACTGACGCGAGTGGTCATGGCATCGGCGCTGTCCTCACTCAGCGTCAACAGGGCCAAGACCGTGTCATCGCTTGCTCTAGCTGCCTTCTTTCCACGCCCGAGCGAAATTACTCCATTACTGAGAGAGAATGTCTCGCGCTCGTATGGGCGGTTGTGAAATTTCGGCCGTAACTTTTCGGCCGGAGCTTCTGCGTCGTAACCGATCATCACGCCCTCTGCTGGCTCTCCTCTTTGAAGGACCCAACTGGACGACTTGCACGTTGGGCCTTGCATCTTCAAGAATATACATTTTCTATTATGTATAAGTCAGGGCGCTTGCATAAAGACGTTGACTGCCTGTCCCGCAATCCCGTGGATGAACCGGACGATTCCGATGCAGAGTCGGACATCTGTGTTCTATCCCTCTCCGGCTTCCTCCATATTGGTGACGAGCAGCGCAAGGATCCTGTTCTTCGAACACTTATGAAACGCCTAAGCTCCTCGCCCAATGACCCGTCCCTCCGGATGTTCACCTTGCGCGATGGAACTTTATACCGTCGTAGCGTTCGTCTTGATGGCCCGGAGCTCCTCCTAGTAGCAGCAACTTCTCCAGCAACTTCACGACGCTCCTACTGCTGGACATCTGGGCATCACTCGTACATACGACCGCCTGCGGTGACGCTTCTTCTGGCCCGGCATTTATCGCTCTGTGCGCCGTTATGTCGCTTCTTGCGACCTGTGTCAGCGCCGGAAGACGCCTGCTATGCCTCCCGCTGGTTTGCTGCAACCAATTGATATCCCTACAGTGCCCTTCTTCCGTGTGGGCCTAGACCTCCTTGGCCCCTTTCCAATTTCCATCAAAGGAAACAAATGGATTGCTGTAGCAACCGATTATGCCACGAGATATGCCATCGCACGAGCGCTACCAACCAGCTGCACTACAGATGTCGCCGACTTCTTACTATACGACGTCATCCTGCACCACGGTGCCCCTCACCAGTTGCTGACGGATCGCGGCCGCTACTTTCTATCGAAGGTCGTCGACGATCTGCTCCGCTCCTGTTCTACAAAACACCAGATTGCTACCGCGTACCACCCTCAATCGAACGGCCTCACCGAGTAACTCAACCGCAAGCTAATTGAAATGCTGGCCGTGTACGTTTCCGACGATCACCGCGACTGGGACGTCGCTTTACCATGCATCACTTTCGCATACAACTCGTCCCGTCACGACACTGCCGGATTTTCACCATTTTACCTGTTGTATGGCTGCGACCCCACCTTGCCCTGCCCTTTGACACGTTGCTACTTTCCGCAGTACAATCACCCAGCACTGGTTACGCTTGCGATGCTATTGACTTAGCCGCCCAGGCCCGAGAAGTCTCCCGTCATCGCCTCAGTCTCGCAAGCTTCTCAAAAGCGACGCTACGACCTTCGGCACCGAGACTCCCATTTTTCACCTGGTTCCCTTGTCCTTCTCTGGACGCCTTCACGTCATGTCGGCTTGTCGGAAAAACTACTTTCCCGTTAGTCTGGTTTGTACCATATCTTACGCCAACTGTCCGACGTGACATAAGAGATCGCCCCAGTCGGTCAGCCTTCAGTGCCTCCCTGCGTCACCAGCGATGTTGTTCACGTCGCCAGGCTGAAGCCCTATGTCCCCCCATTAAGTGAGGCTCTATAACTTGCACCGGGACGGAGCTACTCCGCCGGGAGGGTGATGTTACGGTGAAGGGAAGGAAGAAGTTGGATTGGACGAGAGGAAGACGAAGTCTGGCAATTGCCTGAACGCCTTTAACCTCAGCTGTAAATACAGTAGAACCCCACTGTTACATTCCTCACTGCTGCATTTTCCCGGCTACTACGTCGTTTTCATCCGGTCCCGGCATAGCTTCCATAGGATCCAATGTATAAGGAACCCCGCTGTTACGTAGTAGCTGTGAAAACGTTCCCACATGATGCGTCGCAACCCGAACCTGCCTGGGCTAAAATAGGCAACGCGCTTCAACCGCCATGTTGAATTTTGACGAGTTTTGACCGGGCTTGGCCGGGCTTGGTTATGGAACTGGCTGGAAGAAGCCGCACGCCAGTTCGAGAGGCCGCCACTAGGTGGCCATTCGTGAAAAATGCTCTCACTGTCATCACTGTGATTACGGTCCCCGCATGGTTTGTTGGACGGGTCGATTCACGGAGGAAGGAAACTCGGGAGAGGCCCTGACGTCACTCTTTGTAAAGCTATAGCTAAAAGGAAGCCGGAAGTTGGCGTTGCTCATGGCGTTGCTCCACCTATCGGGCCAGCTCTCCTCTCTTGTTTACATTTCTCGCGAAACCACGCCGCGCTGCGCGCAACCGGGCTGCTCGGACGCGCGCGCTCCGCAGCAATACTAAACAATCGTTAGCACGTTAGCATGATTACGCCAAAGAGGGCAAAATTTCCCGCGGATATTCCTTCATTCGTTGCCATTGCCGTGGCGTGGTGACAACGAGGAGCACGAGCCGCATGATGCCGGGGAGTTGCCAAATCCTAACTTTGGAGAAGCCGTCGCGGCTCTGGGCCTCCTCCGCAGGTACGTCGCACCTCACGGTGACGCTGACAGCAATGCGGCCTTCCAGGCTATTGAGAAACGTGTGGTGATTTCTAGCGAGTGAAAGAAACGGCAAGCCACCATTTTGGACTTATTTTAAGTTCTAAGCGCATTCTGTGGAAATAAATTGTCTATAGTTGAAGCGGCACTTTTTTCATTCATTTTTGGAGCTTTCCTCACTAACATTTTCCCGGCTGTTACGTTTTTTTTTTCTCGGTCCGGTGAAAAACGTATGAACGGGGTTCCACTGTATACATTATTTTACACTCGTGGGCCTGCTTCCTTCCTGCAACAATATAACAACTTTCTAAATTTCAAACAAGCCAAAGCGAAAGCTCGATATATCTGGAGACAGGTGGAAAAACTTTCCTAGCAAAAATATGTATCTACAATTAATAGCACTGTCACATCCAAAAGGATGTCGGAACAGGTCAGGAAGTTTAAGGGGGACTACTCATCATACATGATACCCTTACTTACACCTTCAGGCCTCAAACAACACTACAACAACAAGCGAATATACTTGGGGAGCATTTCTGCAACGTCTGCACCACGGCTAACTATTCAAACACATTCCTAAAATACAAACTGTCGGCAGAAAAGGAGAAACTACCAACTGCTAGCATGTTAAGCGACGACTGCAATGCTCCATTCATGGTACAAGAACGTAACAGGGTTCTCTGTGCTGGTAAAAAAACTGCAGTCGGTCCTGACTGGATCCATTATTCCATGCTTGCACACCTGTCCCAAGCATCCGTAGATGCTCTCCTTAAATTTTTTAACAACGTATTTGAAGGTGGAAGCATGCCAAAAAGTTGGAAAAACGCAATAGTTGTGCCTTTTTTAAAAACAGGTAAATCCCGCTCATCCCCAAGCAGCTTTTGACCCATTGCCCTGACAAGATGTTTGGCGCAGTCGTATGAAAGTGTCGTAAATGCGAGATTAACTTCCACACTTCATATACAGAACTCCATTGATTTTCATCAGTGCAGCTATAAAAAAGGGTGTTCAACGACAGACCACCTCATCCGACTTGAACACGAAACATGTGAAGCATTCTTACACAAACAGCACTGCCTGGCAGTGTTCTTCGATTTAGAGAAAGCGTATGATGCCACATGGAGGTTTGGAATCTTACGTGACCTCGCCGAATTAGGAATCCGTGGCACAATGCCAAACTGTCTCGCTGATTTTATGTCCAACAGAACATTCCAAATCCGTCTAGGCAGTGTGCTCTCGCGCACATTTATTCAGGAAAACGGCGTGCCACAAGGTTGCGTATTAGCACAACACTCTTTATAGTAGAAATGAACTCTATCAACAAAGTCATTCCCACCTCTTTTATGCACTCCATATACGTCGATGATCTGCAATAGCGCCGCGCCTCAAACTTACCAACGTGTGAAAGGCAGCTCCAGATAACAATAAACTAATGGAGTGGGCTGAGAAAAATGGCTTCCGCTTCTCTACTCAGAAAACTGTTACAGTGCTATTCTCGAAAAAACGAGGGTTGTACTTAGACCCGGATTTAAAATTGAGTGATGTCGCGCTGCAGGTAAAACAAGAATATAAATTCTTGGGAGTAATCTTTGACAAAAAACTAAACTTCCTAGCCCACATTAAAACACTAAAGATTAAGGCAAATAAAGCATTGAATATCCTCAAAGTTTTATCTCGTAAGCACTGAGCTTCCAACAGAACGTGTCTTTTACGTATTTACCGGTCTTTTGTTCGTAGCCTTTTAGACTACGGCTCCATTGTTTATGGCTCAGCCAGACAGTCCTACATCCAACGACTTGATTCAGTACATAACCTTGGACTACGACTGGCCAGTGGTGCCTACAGAACGTCACCTATCCAAAGTTTATACGTTGAGTGTAATGAACCCTCATTACAGCACTGCAGAGCATTACTCACTTTCTCTTACGTACTCAGAATTCAGTCATCACCGCAACACATTTGCTACAACATCCTCACACAATGCAACTCATGCCTACACTATACAAATCGAACATGATTAAGCCACATGTCCTGCGATACGAGGAATATGTTCAGGATTATGACATTCCTCGCGAAGTGCTTCAGGTTGCCAGAAAGCCACAGCGTTTGCCGCCGTGGTATGATTTTGAACCGTTATGTGACTGGACATTGACACATTTAAAGAAGAAAGACACCCCGCACGAACACATTATACAAGGATTCCGTGCATTTCAGTACGAATATCAAAATAACATGCAATATTACACTGATGGCTCTAAAACAAAAGATCACATGGGTGTGGGGGCCGTAATGGAAAATTGGGAAACAATTATTCGATTGCCACAACACACCTCTGTTTTCACGGCCGAAGTTTATGCTATATTGGTTGTTAAAAAGATTGTCACTGATAAACGCGAAAATGCGCTCATATGCACTGACTCTTGAAGCACAAGGACTGGCTCTTGAAGGCTCTACAGCTGAAATCTGAGTGTGAACCCCTGATAGGAGACATTTTAAACATGGTGGCGCATAACAAATACGGGAGGTCAATTTGTTTCTGCTGGGTTCCAAGCCATGTTGGGATACCGGGTTACGAAGCAGCTGATAGATGTGCATCGATGGCAGCGTACAAAGCTATAACAAACACAACACTTCCATACAAAGATAGCATCCGTGCGATTAGAAAAGTGTAACGGCAAAATGGCAACGCGAATGGGATCATTGTGCCGACAACAAGCTACATCCCACTAAACCCGTAGTTGGCGAGTGGAAGTGATGTTATCATCAGGAGCGGTTCATTCGAAGTAGTTTTATACCAACTACGCATTGGACACACACACCTCACACACAATTATTTACTTACGAAAGAAAACACACCAACATGCGAGAAATGTCAAGAGCCACTAACAGTTATGCACATATTACTGACATGTACGCATATTGAAACATACAGACGAGCACTTTTGCACAAATTATATCAACTACACATACCATTACACCCTGCTCTAATTTTAGGTGATGATCCGCTAGTCCCATTTTCTGACGTCCGTAAATTTCTAGATGACACTGGCTTTTTACATAAGATATAGATTATTAACGCAGCCTTTTCCTTCATAAACTGGACTACTCACACTTTCGTTATCTCCTGGGGAACCCCACTGTTTTTGCACCCCTCTGTGTTGAAGCTCCTTTCTCCCCTCCTGCATTGTCGGTCATTCTCCTCCTCTTCAATGGTCGCCATTTTGCATTTAGCAGTTTGCCAATATAGCACATGGCGCTTGCAAAGTAGAACTTGGATCACGATAAGCTGAACTCAACGGTCCAGCTCCCATTTCTGAAAACAGTAAAACAGAGAGAGTCACTGGCTGAAAATACAACATAGAGAAGTCATTTATCCCCAAATGTTCTTGTAAACATCTGAGGGTTGTATGCAGTTATTTCCATGAGTTATATGCGCACATTATGATTTCTTTCTGGGGTGTTCTGAAACAGGATGTGGGTTGCACGTGTTGACAGGTTAGATGGGGAAAACTACGGTATTTCCTGGTCAGCTCCTTGCAGTCTCAGGTTATGCAAACATTGTCAAATTTCAACATGTGATCAAGAAGAAACCCACTGATGAAGTCTCAGGAGACAAATTTGTTGTGTCAGCGAATCTTAACACATTTTTCAAGTGCCAAATATGGCCTCTGAGCCTCAAGCGCTCATTGAAGATAAGAGAGCAAGCTTGGTCAAAGCATTTTTTTAAGTGTTCTCTGAAGCTTATATGAATTTAAGAGATTCGTCAAACACTCCACATTCTGCCACTTTATGATTTTTTACTTTTCTGTAAATACTTTTTATAAGTGGACTTCACAAACAGGGTCATAAACATTCAATGGCAGGAATATTGATTAAATTAAAAAGGACCATTAGGAGTTCTTTGTTTCATCATACTTGAAATCACTCTAAAAGTCCCCCAAAAAAAGAAAAAAAAAGAAAGCTTGTCAGTAAATGTAGGATCTGTGTACTTTTTTGGCATTTCATAGTAACTCTTACTTTTGTTTTATTTGTGCAGCATTGAGGCCTTCTATTTCTCCGTCAACTGCCAAATGTGACAACTCAAAGGAAGGGTGCCTCCACCGATGTCACCTATGCGACTATGAGGCTGAGGAACTGTTTCATCTGGAAGCACATGCCAGCGTTCATACTGGCGAGAAGATATTTCAGTGCCCTTTATGCCATAGAAGCTTGTCAAACAGATACAACTTAAACGTTCACCTCCGCACCCACACAAGCGATAAACCATTTCAGTGCCCTTTATGCCATAGAAGCTTGTCAAACAGATACCACTTAAACGTTCACCTCCGCACCCACACAGGCGAGAAGCCATATCAGTGCCCTTCATGCTCTCGGGGCTTCAAAACGAGACATGACTTAAAGTGTCACCTGCGCACCCACACAGGCGAGAAGCCATATGAGTGCCGTTCATGCTCTCAGAGCTTCTCACAACTCGTCCACCTAAAAGTCCATCTGCGTACCCACACAGGTGAAAAGCCATTTGAGTGCCCTTCATGCTCTCAGAGCTTCTCACGAAAGGACCACCTCAAAAATCACCTGCGCACCCACACAGGCGAGAAGCCATTTCAGTGCCCTTCATGCTCTCGGAGCTTCTCACAACAGGCCCACTTGAAAGGCCACCTGCGCACCCACACAGGCGAGAAGCCATATCAATGCTCTTCATGCTCTCAGACCTTCTCACACAAGTCTACCCTGAAACTCCACTTGCACACACACACACGTGAGAAGCCATATCAGTGCCCTTCATGCCCTCAGAGCTTCTCATTCAAGGGTCACCTTAAATTTCACCTGCATACCCACACAGGCGAGAAGCCATATCAGTGCCCTTCATGCTCTCAGAGCTTCTCACATAAGTGTAAGCTAAAAGCCCACCTGCACACCCACACAGGTGAGAAGCCATATCAGTGCCCTTCATGCTCTCGGAGCTTCTCATACAAAAGTCTCATGCAAGTCCACCTGCGCACCCACACAGGTGAGAAGCCATATCAGTGCCCCTCATGCTCTCAGAGCTTCTCACAAAAGGGCAACCTTAGGAAACACATGAGGCGAGAAGCCATTTTAATGGCCTTTATGCCTTCAGATATTCTCGTTGAAGATTGCCCTAAAGAGACACCAGCTCATTCATGCAGGTGACTGGCCATATAGCTGTAATGTCTGCTACATAACCTTTACTTTACACAGGTGAGAAGCCATATCAGTGCCCCTCATGCTCTCAGAGCTTCTCACAAAAGGGCAACCTTAGGAAACACATGAGGCGAGAAGCCATTTTAATGGCCTTTATGCCTTCAGATATTCTCGTTGAAGATTGCCCTAAAGAGACACCAGCTCATTCATGCAGGTGACTGGCCATATAGCTGTAATGTCTGCTACATAACCTTTACTCAGTCTCATCACTTGAGCAGACATAAGAATCAAAGCACCATGATACTCTAGGGTAGGTCAACTACGATGTTGAATGGTAATCTGAATTATAGATCTACAAACGTGTTAGCTTGTTGCAGAGTGTTCTACTGCATCAGGTAGCACAAGTGTATCCATGTGCCCTTAAGAAGAAGTCTTTGCTCAGGCCCAACTCTGATGCTGCCTATTCAAATAATGTAAAATGCAGGAACGCCTTTCTGAGATGACCACTGGGCCAGTTATAACGAAATTTTTTGCATTTGGGAGAAAAAGGGAAATTCTTGTGACTGCTGGAAGAAGAATGTTGATTTAAGGCCTGTATGTTATAGCAGGAATTTATAAAGATCTGAAAAAAATTGAAACAAGAAGTTTGTAAATTCATAGCTCGGCACCTACATAGATACCATAGTTCTGTAAACTGCATACGGTAGACCATAAAAAGCGGAGAAGTTTGATGCATCGACCCATAATGGTCTATTCTATGATATTCTACGACTCTTCTGCGGACTATTTAGACTGCGGGCTATTCTATGATCAAATTCCAATAAATTCTGGTGGTGACTTTTAGTAAAGACACGTTCTAGGCAGATTGAACAGATTCGGATGGCAATCTCATTAACTCTTAGAAATGCGCGTCGGCTTTTAACGACTACTTCACATCAGTTTTCTCCAACACTAATGACGTTCCCATTGAACCAATACTACCACTTTAAGTAAAATTAATGTCAGACATCAAGATCAACCCTGATGGCATATGTAGCCTCATCAACTCTTTTGTTACCGCTAGAAAATGGTCATTTTTTATAGGTTTCGATAAAAATTATTCTCCACTACAAATAAAAAATTAAATTATGGGGTTTTACGTGCCAAAACCACTTTCTGATTATGAGGCACGCCGTAGTGGAGGACTCCGGAAATTTCGACCACCTGGGGTTCTTTAATGTGAACCTAAATCTAAGTACACGGGTGTTTTCGCATCCACTACAAATAACATTGCAGCACACATTGCAGCATATCATATTGTACATAATGAAATGCTCTTTCCAAAAGCATATGTTGTTGCCAAAAAAATATTAGGTAAAACATAAAAATTCTAGAAAGTGCAATTTTTACTGTCAGTTCATAAAAGCAGCAATAAAAACATGATATTTACAAAAATATATAAAAGAACATTCAGAAGATGCATTTCAAAGATAAATAACCCAGGAATAGTGTCTGAAAAAATAAATGCTCAGTACACTGCCATTCTTTGCATGCAAAAAAAGAAACTAAGACCAGTTCAATGCTCATGCCATGCGGTGAAGCAGTCCTTGGATTTTGTAAAGCATAGGTGCACTCTAGAATTTTCCCACAAAACATATGGTTTTTGTTCAACTTTGTGGTCCTCATAACACATTTTGCAGTTCCATATTTTCTGCATCTTCTGAGGATGGTCAGATGAGAAGTCCAAGGAACATACTTCACCAGTTTGTCTGGAGCCATGTGCCTTTTTCAGGACCGATCGCTTTCATTGTAGCTGGGCAACTACAAGAATATGCATCCATCCTGTTTGCATTTTTGCAGATTGTCTTTATCACCTCTGCAGAGAGGAAGAGTAGAAAGAAATCCCACATGGTTGTAAATTGTCTTGCGCTGATCCATAGTGCTGTGCCGAGATGTGCTACGGGAGGCCTTCTTGGTGTGGATGGAGGTTTCTTTGCTGCCGATGGCAGCACATCACAACCAAGTGAAGTATGCACCGTGAAGATAATCAGTAGAGCTCTCAGGTCGTATAAAAAGATCAGCAGATAAGCGCGCACAAGGAAGGAGACAGCTCAAGGTCGTAAAGGAAACTCGCCGGTGAATAGCTGCAAATGTGCCATGCTGACTGAAAGCATTGTCACCCTCAGAGCTTGAATCTGTTTTACCGTCATCTTCGCAATCATAACTGGAGACCTCATCACTAAATTCAAGTGCAGATGCAGCACGGTCTTGAGCAGGACGCTTTTCTCCTGGCGTAGTCACGCGGGACAACGAAATCAGAGCGACTTTCGATAGCTGCGCAGCGAGACCGGCTGCGCCCCTTGCTGGAATTTTATGAGAGAAGCATTACCGAAACTCTTGGAAACTGGTTGCGAAAGCCGTGTGCACATGTTGCACATGTGGTGGGCCTTCAGAAATACATTTAGTGGAATAAAACGACTCGGACTGCAAACCAAAGCTCACTAGTGAACAGGTGGCGTCATTTTCGGTTAATTCATTGCCGCCTAAGCTTCTTTAGGCTTACCTGCGAGCCCGGTTGCAGTCGCATTGAGCTTGTATTTGCTCAGCTAAAGTTTACATGCTCCCATAGGTGCCGATTACGGGAGGGCTACAGGGCCTGAACCTTATCTAAACACTACAACCTAAACACTACGCTGTCGTGACAGCAACTGCCTAGCTCGTTGCCACGTTTTGCGACAAAAGAAGTGATCACTCAATGACAGTTGCCTGTCCAAATATTACTCCAAGAATTCTTTAAACAGTTCATTTTTTAAGCACGAAGCATGTCATGCACAACTAGAAAATTAACCAAGCAATAAGCTTCTAGAAGTGGGTAAAAAATCGGCATTCTTCTGAAGTCAGCTTAATTTGCAGCTGCTAACATTGGCTGTTATTGAATTAGGGCAAGGAAAGAACAGCTAGAATAAACATATGTCTCGTCAGAAAGTTGTGGTGGTGTGCTGCAGGCTAAGGCAGTGAAAGGAAGCCGTTTTGGCATTGGTCTACCTCTGTTGCAAAACCAGGTGCCACAGCCGAGGCGACTTCACTTGGCTTTGACATATTCAAATTCGCTTTCCCGAGCACAGAATACTGAGTCGAGTTGAGCTCAATGCACATCACCCACATTGGCGATGCATTGGGTCTGCTGGCCAAGAGGATACCACCTTGACGAAGCAGACACCACAGGCCTCAAATTAACAAATGACACCGACTATCCCAACTGCCACACCATCCATTAAAACCAGAAGGGCAGTACACTTACCTAGCATGGGCAACTGAAGCCTTCATCCAGAGTGTCAGTGTTACTCTGCCCCAAGAGGCAGCAGCCAGTATTTGATATAACACTTGGTGTAGGGGTGAAAATGTGCCACATTCACAAAATCGGGGTTTCAGGCTGGGACGATTTCCGTTATGCACTTGAGTCTGCAGAATGTGAAGGTGTATAAGTATTGCTAGGAACACTGCAAAAAGCGACATGTGAATTAGAGCTTACTGGGGCAACATCCGGCTCTGACGAGCGCCTGCTGCAACTTTGCGGTGAGCAAGCCAAGCTGCATACTGCTTACTTAAATTGTGGCTGCACGCAACAAACCCTGATCAATGTTCTGCACAAGACTGAGCAGGCAAGATGTCGTGCTAAGAAACTTGCCAGAGACTAGTGGATGGACCACTGCGCGTCGTTTAAACGTATAGGTCTCAGTAAGCTGTGACACATTCTCAGCTATAACAGGATGAATGAAGTACTGTAATACTATTGAAAACACGCTGCTCGATCTTCAGTGCGCATCTGAGAAATTTCAGGAACAAGCTGCAGATGCTTTCCCCGACCACCTCACAGTGACTAACCGTCACCAAAGTTGTACGCAGCTTAATGACCACTTGCCAAAGAAGGCATGGCAAGCCTCTTTACGGTGGCAGAACCTGTTGCTCTCAAGCATGTCAACACTTAAAGCGCGCATGGCAAATATGGGAGTCATATTGCAGATGTTGAGGAATCTTGCCAAAACGAGGAAGCAAGCACCATTGCTTGTAATAATTGAAATCTGGAATATTGTAATTCCCTAAAGAGTGGAAACACTTGCTCATGATGCTGCTACCGAAACCTGGCAAGAAACCTGACACCATAGCCAACCTTCGCTTAGTCTCAGTCACATTGACAGTGTGCAAATTGACTGAAGGAATGTGCCTTACGAGGCTGAGCCACCATCTGGAAAATCAAGACTATTTCCACCGGTGCCAGATTGGTTTCTGGGCTAAGGTTGACATGTGCCACAATAGCTTCTTTCTGCATCAAAGCATTGCCAATACCAGCCGCTTCGGAGGAAAGATATATGGGTTCTTAGTAACAGTCGAACCAAGATGGATGTTGAGCACAGTCTGCAACGAGGAGGTACTGGTGGCTTTTCGTGAAGCCTGCCCAGGCATTAGGGTTGCCAGTGTTGCCAAGGCCTCTATGCAACCAAATGTTTGAAATATGAAGTTACAGTAAACAGCCAAAGACTTTTACCAAGTGCACAGGTAGATATGCAGGTAAAACCCAGACCAGCACGCGTGGTTGCAGGAGTGATTCGTGATGAGGTAAGAAGGTGACTTAACAGTTAGTGATAAGGTAAACCGAATGTAGGTATGTCCAGTATACTGTTAGGCCGAAACAGATGAGTTTTCTCCTAAGCAATATCAAAAGCTCTTTTTTTTTTCAGGATGCCACTCACATGCTTTAAGTAAGTGTGGACAGGGTTATATAAAGCTGCACAGACAAAATGATACTAAATACAGCTGTTGAGCGTAATATTTTTTCTCGGCTAAATTCTTGCTCCTTGAACTTATTCGAGATCATTAACTGTAGCATCAAAGTGGTGGACCACTACCAGAACAAAGGCATGTAGTGTGGCCATCTCAATTCTTGTGCTTATGCCAGTAATATTTTTTACAGCAAGTGCTGCTATGGGCTAACTCCCGTGGTTGTTCTAAAGTCTACTGGTGTTGTCACTGGAATTTCCATATTTCTCGCTAGAATGTTGCCAATAAAGTTCTCATTGTGCTGTGAGGATTCAAACATATAATCAAAAGATTGGCAGTCCGCAATTCTGCATTTCAGCCACTCTGCTGAAGGTACAGTCATGGTGAATACTGATCCTGGAGAGCACGATCTAGCCGACAGGTGCCATGATTGTCTGACACCTGCTCAATGTCTGCGTACAGTATATAGAGCTGGCGTCCACGCCTTCAAGTTCTGACGCATCACCTTCCCACTTGTGAAGCCAGTCCTATGTTGAATTTTCTTCTTACATGTAATGACAGTGATTGGGTGCATCTGCTTCATTAATCTTCTAGTGCTTGGCTTCTCAGATTTACTGAATGGGGCTGTTGGGGTCTTGTTTTGCTCAAGCACATCGCGAGACCTAGCCATGGGTAGCCCAAATATAGATTTGAGAAAACCAAAACAAATTCAGCAGTAAGAAGCTAAAGGGTCGTTTTGGTGGAGACCAGTGGCCAAGTCCACTTATGAGAGGAAGAAAAGTCGATTCTTTCCACTTTAACACTGGGAGGCACAACTCCCACTAATAAATATGACTCGTACTTATTTTACTTCTTTAAAGGGGATTACTGACTTGCATTGGCAAGTGTTCACTTCAACAAACACTGCATGAAGCAAGCTTCCTGCACATATTTCACCAGCTACTGTATCATTGTTTCACATTGAGTGAAACTGCAATTTTCTTGATGCCACAACTTCCCCAATATTGTTTTGCAGTAGGACGTCAGCAGTGCTATTAAGGCACTTAAATACTTGTGAATAGTAGTAGAGGAAAAAAATAAAAGGAAGAAAGCAGTGGCTTTTTGTGCATAGACTATGCATACACCTGGTGCTCTCATGGTTATTTTTCCCTATCTGCTAAATCATTCTAAACGACAAAAAGCTTATGCACAATTATTGTGCAAAGTCGGACCACAACTGAACCAAAGTTATCCTTGTTTAATTTGGCAACGTTTATTTGGTGACATTTTCTGTGGCCCTGCTATTGGGCTTTCTTTCTTTCCTTTTCAGCTGTGCAGGTTTATTAAGAAGCGATGAGGCAGTTTGACAATTTGAATAATTGAAATACTTAGCGAAAACATTTGTTTTTTTTTCTTGGTTTCAGACTCAGCACATTGCATTTTAAGGCGTGTTTTCCGTGTTTTTTGCTTTTTTTATGGGTAGGGCATGCTAACATTTTTATACCATGTCTAGTATGTGGTGCCATAGTGTTCTTGGATGGAGTCTTGCCCTTTCATTCTGTACAATATGATGTCGGTTTCTTGTGTCCAAGGCCGTTTTACATTTGAATGTGATTTTAGCATTTTTCTGTTTTCCCACTCCCCTCTGTAATGCTTTCGAGCCTTGAGGGTGCCATAAAAAATAAATAAAAAATTTTGCTAAGTTTTACCTCTGTCGCCCAAGCTTGAAAGATTGCTACCCACAATGGTGGCATGACAAATGTGACATTTTTTTTTTCAATAAAAGGAAGTCTGTCACTTATCCTGTGTGGTTGTCTTTGTCTTTTTGAATTACAATTTGTTGCCTATGTTTGCTCATTTGTTGCATTTCAGATTAGGAATGGCTATCATAGTTGACGTCATTTAACCATATTGCACACAATGTGGATGATGTGTACTCGCAATTATATGGCCACCATAAATATAATAAATAGAAATTAACTCAAGAATGGTTCCTTTGCATGGTGGTGCAGCCATGAATTGTGGCTATAAGGTATCAGCGCTGCAGGTAGCACTGCTTGTGCAGAATATAGTTGAACTCTACAGCGTTCAAACATCATTGTTTTTATCTGCATTTGTATAGCTCCAGTTTCTGTGAACAACACGCATCTGGTGGAAGATTGGCTTGCACCTGCAGTTGGGCCCAGTGAATAACCAAATTCTGCCTGTTTTCATGTTATTAGCATATTAGTAAAGGCAGTCGTCTTTAGAGTAGCCTGTTTGCCCAGTGTAGAAGCCGCTGCGGGTGTCAGGATCTTGTGCAAATCTTCAGCTTTGCAGGGGACATAACATCTGGCACATAGTTTGTCACAGGCCATGTCTTCGTGACAAGTTGAGTTTACTCACTTGCAAAGGGAGAACCAAGCTTGTTGTATGTGAAGTAAACCGCCTGTACACTCAGTGGCATTCTTCATTTTATGTGACATATGTGGTTATAGTGACTTGCTTTATGCACTTCTTGTCCAGCAGCAGTCTTGCTTTTGAAACACTCGGGATAGCTTTCAGCAACCTGGACAGGAATAATGCTGAAAAACCACTTATCACACTTATCGCACTTATCATGTAAAGCTTCATAGAGTATGATGAGGGCGTAAATAAATGAGGGTATTCCTCAAGGCCTTGTAGCACGTCATGAGTATGGAGCAACATGATGTATAGCACTTTATTGATCGCATGCTATAGGTTCAGCACGTGTGGCCATGGTTGAAGTGCATGACAAGGTCAAGAAAACAGATATCTATGAGCAGCACCCTGGTAAAGGAGACGCTGGGGAAACTAGTGGGAAGCCTGTTGAACATCTGGTTGACCCAGTTGCTGGCCTCATCAGGCAAAGTGTGATAAAGAGAAGGAAGTCATCAACACATCCGAAGGTTTCTATATATAGACACTGTGCTAAGGTTCTTGGGTAGGTTTCTTTTATTTTCCTTTTATTTTATTTCACAATAACCCTAAAAGCCCTCTAGGGAGGGTATTACATAGGGTAAATGTTACATAGGTGAGGTGAACAGTGCGTAATGTAAATACAATGGAAAAACAAAACTGGGAAAAAATTAATTACAGTGCATCAACGTACAAACACAAAAAAATAATGATAGTTATCAGTACAGCAACTCTAAATGGTTTGTACAAAATGTGACACTGTCATGGAAGCTTGGTTAACGGCGCATTAACAAACAAACAAACAAAAAATATGTTTACAAATCAGAGAGCCAGACGTGATATATTAGGTATTCATGGTACTGCGTAGAGCGTCTAAATTTTAAGGCATTTGTTTCGGTGACAATGTGCGATGGCAGATTATTCCATTCTTTTGAGGTGCGAGGTATGAATGACTGACCAAATGCGAGGGAATGACACATTATGCATTTAGCTTTGCAAGAATGATCCCGACGTGGAAAAATGACTGAGGGTATACGCATGAACTCGTTATGAAGGGATACGTGATAGTAGAGCTTATGGAATAGTGTTAAACGAGATATATTATGGCGAAGTGACAAGGCTTCAAGTTCGGCGTGATTTTTTAATGCTGTTATACTTGTTTCTCGTGAATAATCTGAAAAGATGAAGAGTACAGCACGGTTCTGCAGGGCTTCTAAGTCAGTTATTAGGTATGCTTGATGGGGATCCCATATGGCTGACGCGTACTCTATTTTAGGGCGTATTAGTGTTGTGTATGCCAATTTGCGTAAGTGTACGGGAGCTTGTTTGAGGTTATGTTTAAGGAAACCAAGCGAATGGTTTGCAGAAGCGAGGATATGGTTAATGTGATTATTCCACGTCAAGTTAGGGGTTAAGTGTACGCCAGGATATTTGTAGGAAACTTGTTCAACAAGGCTGTTGTTTAAGATGTAAGATGTTGATGTTTGGGGCGCCTGATTAGTAAAAGACATGAATTTAGTTTTAGTAAGATTTAGAGGCATAACATGCCAACAAGTCTTGGCCGCAGTCTATGCACGACCAACTGCATATGCCTTCGGTCCAGAGAGAGAACTGCTCATTCTAACTAACGAGGATGGAGTAAAGAAAAAAATAACCAGCTCCATTAATGTGGTTTCATTGGTATCAACATTGTTTTGCAAGTGTGCATCGCCATACTCCCCAATGCCTTCTTGGGTGACATCAGCAAGCACCAGCTTGAGGCAAGGGGTAATAGGCATCTTTACAAGCTAAAAATGCATGCATGCATGGAGAGCACATTGCGTCCAAAAAGTAGGAACTTCACAGGGGCACTGGAGAAGGAACAGATCACTGACAAGGGGCAAAGACAAGTTTCTCTACTACTAAACACCCAGCACTGTAGCCATGTAATGACCTCTGAAACAATCCCTCTCAAGGAGGAAATCATCTTTGTGTATCCATACAGAGAGCAGACAGGCAAAGCCCCTTCAGCAATGCTGCCAGCTTTAAAAGGCCCACTTCGCACATCCTGAATGCTTCCTTCTTAGACTTAGCTGGGTGCAAGCACTCTGCTGTCCAAAAGTTGTCATTGGGAGCACTGTTGGTTTGGTGGCAATACAGTTCAGAAGCGATTGCAGCAAACCTCCCTTCCTAGTTGGTCTGGAGGCTCACGGTGCTCATGAAGCGACATCATGAGACAAACAAGGTGACTGGATGCCTCCAAGCCCTTGTTCGTTTATCACACTGTTCTGTTAGTAACAATCATGAGACCTGAAACCAACTAGCTCAAGTTCAGCACTCGCATGGGTTCTGTGGAGGATCCATAGTAAAAAGCACAAAAAAAACTCAACGGAAAGGATAAAGCACCATTTAACACTTAGTATTGCTGCAGCCTACCCACTTTTGTTTTGTATGGTGGTGCTACATTTTTTTACTATACATAGACATGAACTTCTCCCGTGCACAGCTTACTGGAGAGAGCATAGGTGATGTTCCCAATCAGTGTCAGATATTTATATAAACTGTACTGGCTCAAAGAAGTTCGAAACACTGCAATGGAAGCTTCTAGTAGAAAAAGTGCCTGGAAAAAAAAAAGCTGTGCTGCAACCATCTTGGCAACACCTTGTCCCCTTAATAAAAATTACGCTTCCATATCAACTTCAGCGCTCCAGTTTAGAGTAAAGTACCAGTGCACTTATGAACAACAAATCAATTCTCATAGAGCATGTGCAGTCCAGCCAAAAGCATGGGCATGAATCCGCGTTGTGCTCGTGCATTGAAAGTGAAGAACACGTTCCATAATGGCGAATGTGCTTTAGTGAGCTTCCCTGCAATATGAATTTGTAGTGTACAAAGAATTGTCAATGAAGCTTACCACGAGCACAGATGCTCTTGCAAATTATATCACAATTGAAAATAATGAGCACAGTGTAAACCTATGTGCACTTCCACTCTTAGTATGCTTTACTGCACGATGCTTATTTCCACCCCTGTATTGTGGCGTAGCAAGCCACAAAATAAACATTGCATAATTGGGCTTTTTAAGATTACCTTTCTCGCAATACAATGTTTTGCGGTGAAGCCTAAGCAATGTACTGCGGTGAAGCATACTAAAAGTGGAAAGGAGCCACTGTCGGTGGACCTAATAAGAGTTCCTTAATTATACACTCGTGCACCCGCCGCCTCTTACGTCGCCTTAGTGGGCATACTATGCTGGGTGATAGCGGCTCCCTCCCACTTTTAGTATGCTTCACCGCGTAACTAAAATGTACTGCGGCAGAGAAGCAGTGAATAAACAAATGGTTTTTATAACAGTACAGAAATAAACGTGCACCAGGCACGTACCCAGGATTTTTTTTCGGGGGGGGGGGGCCCAACCGAAGGTAACTTTCCTATGTAAATGAGGGGGGGGGGGGTACCTTTACTAGTACAAGTGTGCATAACGCCCACCACTCGATAAAAAAACGCGTAAACCCCCGAAAGAGAAATGAAATAAGGTGTATTTTACAGGTACGCCTGTGCGATACACCTCTCCTTTACTTGGCAAACAAAGAACCACGTCAAATGGACTCGCGCAGAAAAGAAGCGCAGGAAGAACACTGCCAAGAACAAGGAGCCCCCGGAAATGTAAAATAAACATTACTTTAGTAGAATAGAACTTAAAAACAGCACTTGGCAGCAAAGGCACACGTACCGCGCGGAGTTGTTTCTCCGCCAGCCAGTCACAAAACCAAACAAAATCGCCGTCATGCGGCCTTTTCAACATGGCATCGTACTTGATACCTCCGGACGGAGCTTCTGCTGTTCTTGAGTCTTTTCATCGGCGGAAGCCATGAGGTGTGCAACAGACATGACAAAATGTATGGAGTCTGCGCATTTCGCATGAAACTTCACTGCCAACTGAAGTGAAACTTCACCACAAATAGTTGTAGCGAAGCATGCATGTTATTTCAGTTCAATAAAGAATTAGGCATTCGCCATTCCAATATAATAGGTGAGGGAAAATTGCGCGCTAATAATTTTATTTTTGTAGTTACCGTCTTATTTAGGTTACAAAAAAACTTTGAAGTGCGAATTATTAGCAACCTCGCGGAGGAACAGTGGCTGGCGGTTATAAGGGCGTGGGCGGGGCTTCACTGCAGACTTAAGTTGTATCCGACTATAGCAGCGCTTTTTCTATTAGCTCTGGAAGAATTATACAGAAATATACATTTGCGGAACAATCACAGTTCTTTTTGGCTCCTCGTTTACTGCTCTAACAAGTCAAGTGCCACAACCGACTCGTATTGTTATTTGGGAAGCTACGTAACGATGCGTGGTCGCCAGTCGTGTACAACCGCGTATGGCGCAGGAAGCTGCGATTCTACACGTACTGCGCCCACCGTGGAAGGTTAGAAAAACACCTGCATAAGCACAGCAGAGAAGTGGCTACGTTATGCGGTTTGAATGATAATTGTAGAAGCATCATGCAGAACACACGGAATTGTCCTCCACTTCCGGCGGCGTTTTCTCTACTTCCTTCTTGAATAAAAAGATGTTGATCCATGAATATTTTCATAAAGAACGGTTAAATTCGTTCATTTTCGCTTTTCCTTCTTGTTTGGCTGTTGCTTTGGCACTCTCCCTTAGTAGATCGCTTAATTTCTCAAATCCTTGCGACTCTTGTTTCCAGTTGGCAATTTTGCACGAGAAGAGCTGTACAATTAGGGAAAAGCCAGACGAGTTAACGGGTGACAGTCATATTGCCTATGAGTGCAAGAGTTATTGCAGGGTTTGATGATAGACGCGGTCTCGCATTATCTTATTTTCCTACTTATCTAACCTATATCACGGGTATAAGGTTCCGAGGATCTGTCAGCGTCGCGGCTAGCCATCACTCGAGGAAATAATGAAACAAAAAGAAAAGCTAAACGCAATTGGCATTTTCTCTGGCCCCAACTCGTTCCATGTACATACAGACCAGCTGACCACGAAGCGAATCCCTTTCCTGGTCCCTGGATCAGTCTAAATGAAGAAGGTTGAACTAACGAAGCAACAACGATGAGCGCGACCGTTGAATAAACTGTCACAACTGAATGCATCTGAAGTTGATGAGGAAATTGGCCTTCACATCCTAGGAGACGCCGATAATTACCGCCATTCAAAAGGAGGGAAAATGAAGGCAGCAAAATTTTGTTGACCGTCGAATAGCTGTCAAGTCTCAACATTGGTTTGGCGGTGCTTTAGGAATGTGTGTGAGAAGTGGTGACGTGGGCGGGGAGGCGGGGGGGTATGCGTCCTAATTTCGGGGGGGGCCCGGGCCCCCCCGGGCCCCCCCTTGGGTACGTGCCTGACGTGCACCATGCATCAGTCCACCACACGGAAGAGCGTCGCAACAAAAGGCAGCTGATTCACACGGGCTGTGTAGCCCACTTATCAGCCGTAAAGGGTATTATGGGTAATGCAAAATTTCAGGCACACAGAAATATGTTTATATGTTTACGTTTGTACTCCTTGCGTAATAAGACTGCCTGAACTTCCACAATAGAAAGTAATTTACAACACACAAAGAACACAGGCATGTGCCTCGTTTTCAATTCGGCCGTCATGGAAATGACATATAGCACAGAAAAATGTGCACATGCTGTGTGTTAGCATCGTAAACTTCATATAAGGCAAGGAGCCCACCGCAATCCCGTGACAGGCACTAATGAGACCAAAACGGGAGCACATGTCTGTGAACGCGCAAATGGAGCCCCTAAGCCACTCTGCTCCTCCACCACCTCCACAGCACGGCTGCCCCACTCGTTACAAGCACAGGACACCAATCACACATTCAGCACTGAACAGTGGGTGGTCGACGCAGTTGCATTTACATGACTTGCAGCGAGCAGCACATTCCTCGATGTCCGTTAAGCAAAGGTGGACACGGCGACGCCACATCGCGGTACGCAAAACTTCGCTGCCGAGGCGCTAGGCCACTAGGCCACTTCGACATTTCAATTGTCACCACCGCCGAGTTCTCAAGGAAGTACGGGTCACACTACGCAGATTCTGTACTGCCAGAGATCACCGAGGCCAAAGCCGCACTGCTGCACCGCCACTACTCACGGCTTTCCGCCAAGCAACACAGAACCTACAACCAACACACAAGCAACGCAAGCACAATCACATAAGCAACGTTGAACAATGCGCGGTCTGCATTTGCTAGAGAGCGATCACGCCGAGGATGAACATGCCACGGCGTCGCTCGGCGCCACCACCACACCTTCTCAAAAATTCCTAAGCGATCCTGTCCCTAGGCACCTAGGATCAGGTCACGTGAGGGATTTTTGTATGACATTTAGACGCACGCTGACACAACCACCACATTCAGAGAAAACGCGTGAGCTGAGCATGTGAGAGTGCGGAGCGCACCAACCCAGCAACCTTCAGGCATTTCGAGCTTACAGAGAAGGGCGAAGAGATCCGATAAAACGGCTGTGTAAAGTCATGTGACCGACTATGCGCAAATGAGCACAAAGCATGCATGCAACAGACAGTGGCGATTCGACTGGGTAAAGGCAGTCACTTCTCTGTTCAACGGCGGGGGTTTAAGCCGTTGCAAAGGTTGCAGTACTCGGCTTTCTTGACATGTTCGGAGGGCATAGGAGCGTAGAACACGATTGATTTAGTTACGCCTTGCGGTAGGTGGTAATGTGCAGCTGTTTAGGTGCTCTGCCTACCGCTTTGTGACGTTTCCTGCGGATGTGCTTGTGCAGTTTCGGTCGTTCATTGCAACTTCTCCATTTATTGTCTGCATTGAAAGTTTGATCCTGAGGGCAGCAGATTCACGTTGCTGGCTGACATGTCTTTTTGGATGAGCGTGCGCTGAAGGCAGCTGTGGAGAAGACATTCCGTGATATGATCACGCAGTACGTGTTGGATTGTGCGTGTTGGTCCTACATATGTCCGGTATGGCACATCCCGTTGAAAACATCCTTTGGAAATCCATAGGATTAAAGTTCTGGAATTTTTTTAGATCCCAGAAGTTCAATCGTGTGGATTTCTGAAGGATGTCTTAAATAGGACATCCAGAAGTTAATGTCCTCATGTTATCTACTGGACGTCCTAACCGGGACTTCGGCTTTCGCATCTAGTTGGGATGTCAAGAGGATATTCGTGCTCCAATGGGTAACTGAGTGAAGTTCTTGAAGATTGCCATTGCCTTAAAAATTAATTAATGTAATGTGTAGGGCACGTAACCAACAGCCTGTCAGGATTACTGAATTGGTACAAATGGAACTGGTGTGCAGTCGTAGACAGCAGCATGAGGAAATAGAAAATTTGCAACCACAGGATGGCATCACCTGACACAACACATGTGGCAATTGGAGATCCTACAGCCGACGTTAAATAGCCTGATTGCGATGACCATAGGATGTTGCAATCACTTTTCGTTAGTCAGACAACGCCAATAGCTTTAAAATGTATGAGATGAAAATGTATGAGATGTATAAATGTGTATAATGTGTATAAATGAGTATAAAATGTATGAGATGGTATAACAAGCTGGTGATGGGTGGAAAAAACATATATTTTTGATGGCTCTAGTGGTTCTGTTAGAGAATGTACGCAATAGCAAACACAGCCTTCTTCCCGATTTACTAGAAATAGACCTGAACAACTTTCTTTTATTGTCGTAAACTGCCGAAGCCTAAAGAGTAAAACTGATGATTTTGCAGGCCTTCTATCAATATCAGAGCCCGACATTGTTATCGCCACTGAATCCTGGTTAGACCCTGACATTGTGGATTCTGAGGTTTTTCCATCAGACTATGTTGCATATAGAAAGGACCGAAATGTGCGGGGAAGGGGGTGTTTGTTCTAGTTTGGGACACAATTGAAAGTGCACCATTACTTCTAGCTGACGATATCTCAGAATCTGTATGGTGCAGGCTATGCTTCTCAGATGGAAACACCCTTATTGTCAGTTCTTTCTACAGACCACCTAATTTGAACACTGTTGAACCATTTATCAGCCTTTCAAGGTCACTCTCAGCCCAGTCGTCTGAAACGGTAATTCTTGGTGGTGATTTTAACATGCCAAATGTTGAATGGTGTGATCTATATGTCCTGTGCAGAATAATAGGTCATTGCTTGAGTCTGTATTTTGCAAGCTAATAATGACCTATGGGCTCTTCCAGTTCGTTGATTTTCCTACTCGTTTTGGACGTGCAGACGGAAATGAGTTAGACTTGGTCTTTAGTAACCAGAGAGACATCATAGACTTCAGTGCACCAGTACCAGGGATTAGTGATCATGCACTGTTCGTTGCAGAAAAAATTGAATTTACCAAAATGCGGCCGAGAAAAGTATTTTTTTAAGAAAGGGGTAGTTATGAGGCTATCTCTAATGAGGTAAATGATTTCCTGCCTATATTTGCGCATTATAGTTCATTTAGCAGCATCGACAGTCTGTGGGTCATATTCAGGGATAAACTTCTTTCATTGACCTCAAATTTCGTTCCGTCTAATGTGGTTTCGGCTAAGCGCCGCAAAGATAAACCTTGGATTAATAAGGCTTTACATTCATCAATTCAGAAAAAATCGCGAACTTACAAAATATATTGCAAAACAAGAAACCCAAACTTGTACACAAAGCTAAGGGATATCAGCACAAAACTTAAAAGCGAAGTGAAAATTGCGAAGAATGCATATCTACAAGCCTTAGCAGATAAATTCAAAATGAATCCCAAAGAGGTCTGGCGGTGTATCAAGAGCAACAAGAAGGATTACACTGGCATCCCGGCCATTGCAAATGATGGTGACCCAATTAAAAGGACACTAAAGCGAAACAATAAATCATTTTAGACCAATGAAGCATTGTTTGAGAACCCTGCAGGCAGTCATTTAAAAAAATAGATTGAATATTAGATGAGAAAATGAAGGTCCAAGTATCAGTATTTGAATTTTGCGCTGAAACTCCAGGGCCTACGTCAGTGTGACGTCAAGGATTCCAAAGTATGTTTTCGCATTTGGGCTGCGTTGGCTGAATAAAGGTTCCCGAAACTTGCCATGTTTAATATTTGGTTCCTTTAGAACACAATGTAGTCAATCTGTACCGCTATATATTATTAGTAGGCCCTAGAAGATGGCATCAAAATTCAAGACGTCACAGCCCCCAGGTGCGGGAACTTCAATAGGCGTTGCCACCCGTATTTCGTTCTTGCGCTTTTTCTGGCTTACCAAACGTCTTATCGTTTTAAGAGGTGTTGTAGAACGGTAATTTACTGATGCAGAAGAAATCATTTTTCACTTTAGTGTCCCTTTAAGGAAGACAGAAGAAAAGCAGAAGTTCTTAACAAGTATTTTCATTCAGTTTTTACGAAGCCATGTAGCATTGCTATTTCTGACACATGGACATGATTACCGCAAATGGAAAACATTGCCATAAACAAGGAAGGAGTGGAGGCTTTGTTGTTTAATCTGAACGTGTATTCACCTCACGGACCTGATGGAATTTCTAATCTTGTTTTGAAACGCTGTTAAAGACAGATAGCGCCTTTTTAGTAATATTATTCAACAAGTCACTAGATATTCAAAAGCTGCTCAAAAATTGGAAGACAGCCAACGTGACTCCGATATTCAAAGAGGGTGGTCGTATACACGTAGGCAATTACAGGCCAGTATCTTTAACTTTCGTTTGATGTAAGATGCTTGAACATGTTTTGTACTCTAATCTGATGAAGCATTTTCAAGCAAATAACTTTTTAACCTTGGCTCAGCATCGGTTCCACTCTGGTTTTTCGTGCATAACAAAATTAACCGAATTCACGCATGACATTGCACTCGGCCTGGACCATGGTGAACGAATAGATTCACTCTTCCTTGATCTGCGGAAAACATTTGATGTCATCCCACACAATCTGCTTTGCTTAAAATTATAATTCCTAGGCATTCCTGAACATATTCTCGGCTGGATAAGGGATTATTTACACCTGCGCAAACAGCAAGTTGGTATTAATGGGGCGACATCAGATCCAATGCACATGCTATCAGGAGTGCCTCAGGGCTCTGTGCTTGGACGACTTTTGTTCCTTGTTTATATTAATGATTAAGTAGTAGGCCTTAAATCAGCCATTAGACTGTATGCCGACGACTTGTGTCATGTATCGTACAGTGAAATGCCATGCGGGTATGTCTGTCTTACAGGGCAACCTTGAAAAAGTGTCTATCTGGTGCAACTGGTGGCAGATGACTCTAGATACCGGTAAATGCTACCATGTGCAGTTTCCAAAGAAAAAGAAAAAATTCCCCAGTTCCTATTGCGTAAATAATATTGTACTCAGTACCACTGAGCATGTTAAATATCTTGGAGTTACGCTTTCTGAAACACTTGACTGGACTAATCATGTTAACACAATTACAGCTTACCGTCTTCCTCACTTTTTCTGACAAAATTTTAAGCATTCTCCTTCATCACTGAAGGCAACCTTGTATCTAACAAACGTCAGGCCTATTTTAGAATATGCATGTGTTACCTGGGATCCGTACACTAAAAACCTCACAGACAAAATAAAATGCGTCCAGAAGCAAGCAGCACGCTCCGTAACAGGAAATTATAATTTTACTATGAGAGGATCAGGAATACGGGAAGGGTTGGGTTGGAAAACTCTCTTCATGCAGGAAAATCCTAAGATTGAAATTCCTTTACAATATATACCAAAGTAAAACTGGTATCGACAAAACAATGTTCATTAAGGAGCCGCAATACGTTTCATCTAGGAGAGACCACGCTAACAAAATTAGAGCTTATCAGTGCCGTACCAATGTGTTTATTCATTTTTTTCCTAACACGATTAACAATTGCAATGAGCTCCCTAATGACGTGATGGCAGCGTCTAGTATTGAAAATGCTATTGAGAACCATATTCTTTGAATATTCTGTTATTCATGTCTGTACATACGCTACTGTTTTCTTTTTTTCTAGTTACTTTGTTACTTACTTTGTTCGGTAATCGGTTAGTTTGTCTTCCACTTTTGGGAATTTCAGGGCTTAAAAAATATGTTGTATTTACTGATGTATTCTTTTGATGTTGCAGAATATTTTTCCATTGTGACCACCTGTATTTTAACCCTCCTACGATAATGCCGTGCAGGCGATGTAGGTGTATCGAATAAATAAATAAAGATAAAAAAGATGAATAAGTGTCTGAGATACGTTCTGCTGTCGTAAGCCTTCCACAAAAAAAGAGTTTGCCCTGCTTTCGAGCACTCAATGTGGATGTCCTTTGTGGCCCTTTAGGAATACTGAACCGGAAGGGTTATTTTGTGTTCGTTGGCTATGCATTGTAATATGCCCCTTCATTTATTCTATTGTTTTATTTACCTCGTGTTCCTGATGCTGTAACAGGACTGCAATTGTCCCACTTATTATTTGCAGGCCTCACAAATGCAACGAGCCTAGCTGAAAGCATCACTGCCAAAACGGCGTGCCACGGCCCCTTCAAGGTTGCCGGTCAGGTGGAGGTTGGCATGCAGTGCAGCTTGCCTCTGGCTGACAAGTCTGTCGGCTGCTCGTTGAAAGCAGGGAGCGAGTCTAGGAGCGTGCAGACTGTGGGTCAGTTATGCTCCACCTCAGGTGGGCAGTGACAAACATTTCTCTTACATTTGCTTACATGTGTGAGTGTTGTAAATTCTGAAGTCTGCATAGCTTCGTATGACTTGCTCAAGTGTGTATGATGTTCTGCTGCTAAGGACAGAGTAGCAGGTTTGTGATTCTTGTCAGCATACTGATTGGGGCAAAATGCCAAAATAAGGCTCTAGGGAGCACATTGAAGCACCTTAGGTGGCACAGCGTAATCCATAGCCTTCTTGTCCTGGTGTTGTTGTAGCTGTTGCATTGCTCTACGACAACGTTGCACCCAGTGAGTCTCTTATTTATGTGTATATCGGTGTATTAGTGTAAGAATGTGAATATAGATCAATGCGGCACGTCAGTTGACCGCTGTGTTAGGTTGATAAAGTTCAAACAAAATTCTTTAATGCAGTCAACTATAAAACATACCTTGTTTTATCGATATGCTCGTTCATTCAGGGAGGCGAAAACTGCACGGAAACTGTCAGAATTCTTGTCCTCGGACAGCATTGAGTCGCGATATCTCACAGCAAATCATCGGTGACAGGGTGTCTACCAACCGGGGAATTTGTCTACCAACTCAGGGAATTTGTGCTTACCGTATTTACACGATTGTAAGTCGACCCCTTTTTTTAAATTTGGAAGTCTGAAGTTGGGGGGTCGACTTACAATCGAAACCGAAACATGGCCCCGCCAAAATAAGCGATACCAACGGAAGCTACAATAATAATATGGCCCGAGCCGTATTTTTTCGCTATCCCGCGTGTTTGTTCGCTTTTCGGAAGAGTTTTTCAACATTTTTGAGAGTTTTACAGTGCATGCAACACTCATGGGGGGGTGTCGATAGTTGATGGAAGCGCCGCTGTTCCCATTTGCGGCGGCACCCTCAGAACGGCGGCGCTTGCGGGGAGTATCGGTAGTTCATGGAAGAGCAGACACCGCTCGCTGGTTTCTCCTTCTCTGTTTGAAGGCATTGGTATTGGCATGGTTTGACGCGTTCCACTTGACTGCCGGCTACATGCTACTTCTATGCTTCCCCAGTCGTCATGAGTGCTCCAGGCCCACTAATCGTTCGGCACTCGTTCACAGCAGCGTTCAAGAGGGCTGCCATCCTTTACGCCGAAGAAACAAATCACTGCGCAGTGGGCCGCAATTTCGATGTTTCTAAACGGGTGGTGCGAGAGTGGCGACTGCAGCGAAGCGAAATTTTCACCTGTGACGACAAGTGAGACATTTCCCACGTGCCAAAGTCTGGACGCTTTCCGGAGCTGTAGGCTAAGCTTGCGGCGTACGTCGCTGTAATCCGTGATCGGTCCCTGCCAGTGAAGTGCAACGTGGTCATGAAACAAGCCCGGACCTTCGCCTTAATCTTAAGGTTCTGCTCCGCTGTGAGTACAACGAGTGGCTGGCGGCAGAAGACTGCGAAATTACGCCAACTGGACCTGTCAAAAGAGCCTCCCTGACGGCTGCGTGTAGTTGGGTGCATTTGGCGTGGGCTGCTGTTCTGCAAGATGTCCTGGTGCGGTCGTTTGCCAAATTTGAAATTTCGCTGGACCACGACGCGCTGTGGGACCGCAGCAACGATGACGATGGCAGCACTAGTGAAGACGAGTAGCCCAGTGACCATGTCAGCTACTAATAAATTTTCGTTATCGAATGCGCCCTCGGGTATGCTCTCTTATTATTTTTTTTTTTCGGTCACGCGATATGGGGGGGTCGACTTACATTCGAGTCGACTTACAATCGTGTAAATACGGTATGTCTGGGGAAATTAGCTATAACTTTATTGAAATGGAATGAAAGTTCTGAAAATGCTGGCTCGAGTAATAGAGAAATCGTAACGAATCGTCTTTAATGCTGTGTCGTCGGCTGGAGGAGTCGCCAGTGTACAGTGAATGACCGATTTTCCGAACACCCGATTTTTGGGACATGCATGATAATTAGCACGGCTTCGCGGCACAACCATGTACTCCATAGAGCAAATGTATAAGAACGTCTGGAATTTCGGACACAAGAACTCTTCGCCGTCCAATTTTCAGGACTTTTTGGCGTGACTACCGGCGCTCTCGCACGCAGAACCGCTGGCAGCCATAGCCACCACCGCGGCAACGCTATGCCGAGCTGCTTCGACGTTTGCTATTAAGCTTCTTGCCATTCGGTGCCGTGTTTTTCATTGAAAGAATTCGCCGCTGCCGGCAATGGCACTGACTCCGGCGCATTGTATTGGCATGGATAAAGGAAGGGCAGATGTATACGGAAAAGCACAAACAGTCTCTCATAGCAAAAGGGCAAAGAGATGCCGGGATAATGAAACATAGGGCATTGTGGGGGTACAACAGGTATGAGGTACTGAGAGGTATTTCGAAGGGAGTAATGGTGCCGGTGCTTAGTTTTGGGAATGCGGTCTTGTGTTTAAGGGCAGAGATTCAGTCGAGACTAGAAGAAATCAGAGAGCTGTGGGAAGGTTAGCACTAGGTGCCCATGGGAAAACCACAAACCAAGCAGCACAGGGAAATATGGGCTGGGCATCGTTCGAAGCACCGGAAGCTCAGAGTAAAATCCTATACGAAAAACGTCTGAAGAAATTGGATGATAACAGGTGGACAGCTAAGGTATTTAAATACCTATATAGAAAGAGCGTTGACTCACAATGGCGGAAAAGAACTAGGAAGCTAACCAGTAAGTATGCCAGACACGAGGACGAAGAAATACAGAGCACTAAACGACAGGTTAAAAACGGGGAAGTTTATGATTGGATATATTCAATGGAAACGAAGCATAGTGTGGAAGTATATCGATACTGGAAACAGCAGATCAGGAAGGAAGCGTTTTATGATAACTCAAGAGGCAGTGCCCTACTCTTTGAAGCTAGATCAGGATGTCTTAGAACGCGGAGCCATAAAAAGAAATTTAACGAAGAAGAAGACACATGTACTGTGTGTGGTAAATATGTAGAAACAATGGAACACCTCATACTAAAATGTGATGGTATCAGTCCCGATGTCGATACGGCCACAGTCACGCTTCCTGAGGCCCTAGGGTTCAGAGATAATAATAGTCATGTAAATACATATGCGGGGGAAATTAGCAAAAGGCGATTGGAGGATTGGTGGCTCAAAAGCAGGGAGGTGACATAAGGTTAAAATGGTAGGGAGACGTATTTAAAGAAAATCGAGAATTTCAATAACACACAACACAGATAAAAATAAAAACAAAAGGCAAAATAAAAATCTGAGCATGGTGGCAACTGCCATCACCCCGTTTCAAAGGGGACGCTCCTACTTTCCATCCATCCCTCCATCCATGCATAATGTCGGTTCCCGAAAGTCAGCTCCGCCTCAACACAGCATTGTTAAGCGTTGAAACATACGCAAAGTATTGCTGTGAAGCTTAACAACTGTGGAAAGGACCACTCGTCGCGGAACACAGTATGAATTCCTTAATTGTACACGCGTGTACCTGCCGTCTCCTGTCACTTTCAGAGCTTTTTCTGACGTGCCTGTGGCGATTTGATCCCTTAAGGGCAGTGAAAGACATGCATTCATTTTTTTTCGGACGACCCAATTTTTCGGATATTGTCTGTACAACTGACCCAGAGGATGCTTCAAGTGTTCCATGGGGCCAACGCGCGACGGGAGGAGCACGAAAACAGAAACACGGACACTTTATGTCTATGAAGCTGTGATTTGCAAATAGTCTTGAAAGTCGAAGTGAACGTAATCACTACTGAGCACCACTGTTTTTGACCACATCTGCAATATGAAACAGAAGTTATATAAAGAAACACAGTCATACCTGTGGCAAAATGAGTGAATAATGGCTACCACTGTCATACTAAAGTGATTCAAAATAACTAATGACTAAATCTTGAATCTTGAACTGCCGTTCAAATTATCATTTCAAATCCGTGACGCTATGCTCTATAATAGTAAGAGAACACTAAGCTAAGCTGATCGTGAGTGATCAATAATCAATGTTCATTATCTGGTAGCAATGGTAACAGAAATAATGCTTATTCAATGACACTTCGATAGATATTGATGACAGTGTGTACGATTGATGGCTACCGCTGTCATACCTAACAAAATTGTTTGCGATCACTAGTGACAAATTCCTAGCAACTCCTAGTTATTAAGCCTGAATTGTCATTTGAATAATTGTTAATTTGATGCCCATAACTTTATGCTGTATGAAAGTATGAGAACACCAAACGAAACTTATCACTAGTGATGACTAATCACTTTGCATTATCAGTTACCAATGGTAGCAGAAAAAAATGCTCATATAATGACATTTTGATTGATACCACTGATGACGTACCCGAGGTATCGCTGCCACTGTCGTAAAGAAGTACGTGATCTGTGATCACGAGTGACTGCATTTTTGCATCTTCTAGTTATCGTAATTTGATCGTTGTCTAAAAGGGTTTTTTGTTTGGCATCTATAATGCTATGATGCATACAAGAGCAAGAATACCGAACTGAGCTTATCACTAGTGGTCATTATTAAATCTCCCATAATAATTAGGAATGTGGACTGATTAAAACTCGTTTATTGACACTTTCATTTATACCATTGAAGATGTGCACGAATGATGGCTGCAACTGTCACACTACACAAAGTGATTCATCATTACTAGCGACTTAATGTTAACATCTTCTAGTTATTATGTTATGGTTTTTTAATCACCATCTCAGTGAGGTTTCATTTTATATTCATGACGCTATTCTGCATGAAAGTAGGATGACATTGCAGTATGTGCATAACTAGGGGTCACTAATGACTCGGTGTTATTAGTTAGCAGTGGTGACAAATATGTGTTCATTTTTTCATTTTATCACAGCTGGATTTATACCAATGACGGCATTCATGAGTGAAAGCTTCCACTTTGACAATAAAGTAGGTAAATAATATTCACTAGTGACTTAAGCATACGGCTTCATAGTAGGCGTAGTTGAGTCACTTGTCTTATCACATTTCGTTTGATATACATGATGTTATGACATGCAATATAGCGAGTACAATGAACTGCGCATTGTTATGATCGACCTCACCAGTGTGGGAAAGATTCAAGCGAGCGTTTCTATGTCGAGATGATTTGCCTCGTCCAAGAAATGGATGTTGGGATCAGCCGGGACTTCGACCTCACCAGTGTAGTGAAGATTCAAGTAGGCGTTCCCATGCCCGAAAAAGCATCAACGGCCCTCTGCGCCTTGAACAGACAAAAGGGGAGAACCCGAAGGCGGAGACACGAAGGGGGACAGCTCGTCGGTTTCACAACCTGACAAAGGCATTGACACTTCCGCAAGTTCCCCAAGTTTTCCAAGAAGACATCGAAGACCACAAAACTGCGAAGTGTTATTTAACCCTCCGAGGGTCGATTTTTTTCGCCATATGCGACCGCCCAGGGTCGATTTTTTTTATTGAAGGTTCCGATTCTTCTTAGAGACTTATTTCGAAAAATCATTACCGTAATTTTTCTAGGGTGACCGTAAAGTGAAAAAAAAATATTTTGCGTTGGTATATATGCACTCTTCATTCATGAATAACAACAATAAAAAAGAAATAAAATTACCGAATGAAAAATTTGATGCATTTTTATGCACATTGTTCAAAGCTTTGTAAATCCGCACACGAGAATATTTCGCAAGCCTCAAATATTCCTGCTCTTACAGTAATACGTACGTCCATAGCGTAATCGCACTGCGTGGTGCGCGCACTCAAGAAAATAGTTTGTGTGTGTGCCCATCAAAAAAAGCAACACATGTGACAAACTTCCGCTAATCTTCATCTTATCGCCAACCAGCTAGAGCTATTGGTTTTCGCGAGTCTTAAAAAAAAGAAAAGAAACGGAAACGCTTGCATGGCGGCATCCTTCCTATGCGCACCCCTGTGAGCACTAAACGAGCCAGAAACAAGCGGTCGCCCTTTGAGCGATTAGGAACGAGATAGCCATCAGTTTCCCAAGCGCAAAAAACCGAAACCGCCAGCGAAACAAAATCCAAACGGCCACCCGCCCGCGCGCACGCCAATGCGCGAGTGGTAGTATATAGACGCGTGGGAGCAAACTAGCGCTAAAACAAACCATGAAACGAAAACCGAGAGAGGGAGGCACGCGAAAAAAATTCACTGTATCCCCACATAGTGGCAGCACATGACAGAAAAGAAAAAGTTAGGAAATTGGCGCGCTTTTTAAACAAACAAACGGCGCTGTAAATATACGGCATCGACCATTTTCGGACTTGTTCGCGGCACCGTATATTTACGTCATTGACCGTCAAAGGTTAAGGCCATCCTAACCCATTCAAGTTGCACACCCTTCGTATTGGAAACTGTGCCCGCCGTACCATGGTGTTGTTCAGTAACAACAGGCAGCGGTATTCGTGGGAAGGGTAGCCGGTTGGACCCGGCTCGCATGCGTCATGTGCGCCAGGTATCACGCGGGAAGAAAGAAGACAGTTCGAGGCCAGTTTTAGAGCGCGACTGCTGGGGATTTCTTCATGACCACAGTGACCTTTAGTTGTGGGCACAGGTTCGCACTTAATAAATATTGTTGTTTTGTTAACCCGTGTTCGTCAACATCGTTGCAGTATTGACCCCTAATATTTTCACAAAATTTCATTTGCCTGGAAATTCAGACATTCTTGAATAGCATTATGCTTGGATTAAATTCACTGACATTTAGAATATTTTGCCTGATGTTTAAATGCAGTAGTGCTTGAATTACATTGAGTGGCACTCAGATTAAAATGACCTGCCTCGGAATAAATTCACTGGTGCTTGGATTTAATTTAGGGGTAAAACCTGTAGTTCTGTAGTTTTGAATGAACTAGGGTTTCGTAGAGTTTCAGTTTTACCAGAAGAAGAGAAAAAATTATGGCCAAGATATTTTAGTGTGCAATTAGCATTCATAGTGAAATAATTAAAAAGTATATTCCATGAAAGATCATTAGTTATGTGAAGGTCAAGTTATTTCTGGGTGTTAATTGATAATAAAGTGTCATACAGTATGCAGTTAAACCTCGATTTAACGAACTTCAATATAACGAAGTATTTAACTTTTCATGGCCTCTTGTCCGTAGAACACCATGTATTTAGAACCTGAATATAACGAAGTGTGTTTGCGTGGCATTTAGATATAACGAAATTTTACCACCTTCAGAAAGGGAATGCAGAGACAATAAATGGAAACTTTAGCCGACGCAGATGGTCAGATGATTGTATTACAAGCGGCTGCTTGCAAACGCACCTCTCATATCGTGCGCCGTGTGACGGCCAAAGTGGAGCCGCATCGTGTACTGTATACAGTCCAAGTGCTCTGCGCAATGTGTGCTTTAGGTGCGAGGGAATGTGTGCGAGGGTGAGACAAGAAAGATGGTGGCTTCATGAGTGCCGCCTTCCTGCGCGATGCAAAGTGAAAGGGGGAATGGTGGAGTGAGCTCCACCGTAGTCAGCCGCGCATGCCAGCCGCGCATACCTCCAATAGCCAGCCGTGCATGCTGCTTTAGAGGTAATCTGCCGCATGTGTTAAGAGTGGGCGTGCCAAGACAGCGTGGCACAATGTAAGCTGTCTTACTGCGCATTTTCTATTGGAGTTTGCGTAATCTCAAGTTTCAGTAACCCTTTGGAATGAGAAATAGATGAGCATTTGCTGCACACTGCCGACGCTTTTTCTGATAGCGTCGTCCCAGTGTGAGCAACGCTATCAGCTGGGGGGACAGAGTGCCCGCGAAAATATGGCTGGCTTGGCTTAATTCGTGCCGCCAAGCAGATATCGTCGACTACGAGGCATAAAACCATATCATATGTTGCCGACTCCCAAATTTATCAACATGAATTGTTTTGTCATTGTAATTTGCTTTTTTCGATTGCCGAATAATGCGGAAAATTTTGTGGCCCCTTTTCATGTAAAAAAAAATAGGTCAGTAACTGTACTTATTTGAATAAAAGGTGGAATTGCAATAGAACGAAATTTCGCTATAATGAAGCAAATTGCCGATGTTATCGACTTCATTATATCAATGTTTAACTGTATATAGAAACTGATTGCCATTGTTTATAGTGGGTGATATGCACATAAATCTGCATTTCTAATGGTTAAGTTTAATTTTCTGTTTGTTGCACCAAAGTGGCTCATTGTGAGAGTCCCCTTGCCACTTATATGAATCACCGGGGTTAGTAACCATGTAGTATGTTACTAGCTCATCTAATCCTTGCAACAAAAGTTTCCTTTTTCTCGGCATATGATCAGATAACGGTTGCACTTCGCTTTCCGTATGCAAGTCCAGTTTCAAAATTCTTAAAAGAAGCCTCGAACAACCACTGCTTGTAATCATGGTCTGATCAATGAAAAAATGGCAGGTCAACTTCGAAGCAGGCCTAGCAGGTGATGGCCTTGCAATGCCACTCCCATCATTGTTGCACTGTTGCCATAGCAACAGCCAATCATACGGCCTCTCGGCGTGCTGGTGTGATGAGCCATTAGCAGGGCTGATTGCTGTGAAAACTTCGTCAGACTGGCCCCTGATGTTTTGTGTGTGGGTGCGTGTTTGTGCTCTTCCTATGTGACCATTGTAAGCAAGACGTGCAGGAATGAATAGGCGGAACTTTGAGTTTTCAAACGGCACCAAGATGGTGGGCACTCAGCAGCAGGAACGACTTAAGATGGCTCCGTGAGTACTCTTTTCGTAGTCTGGACATCTTGGTCCTTCAATGCGGAAAAAAAAGATGCACTTCGCGAAGCGTGGTTTGCACGTGTGCTGCTCAACAATAAAGTAACGATGCTGTAGTCACTCAGCAATAACGAAGTCAAGGGATAGCCACACACCAATAACGAAACCAAAACTTCTACTCCAAATTTCTGACTGAAATTTTCATTCAGATCCCCATATAGTATGAGGCGAAAATTTGGGACGCTAATAATAGGAAAAAAACCTCGTATTATATGCAGGCTATTACGGTATGCACTGAACAGTGACTCTCGATGCGGGATACTGACAAAAGTGTCACTGATTAAGCCTAAGATTTAGCTGCTTGCATCGTATGGCCATAACAAAAATTCACTGCTAGCTGATGCGTTGGTGGCCGTGTAGCAGGTTGTTGCGGATAGGTGGCCTCAAGCTTGTTCAAACCAGATTCGATTGGTCTTGAGATCACGTACCAGTCTGTTGGCCAGAAGCCGAGATTTGGTCCGCAGATGACATGCTGGCAGATATTATGAAGGCTTTCGCGAAACTGAACCTGTGCACCAGAGCCTAACCGGACGGCATTGCAGAGTCAAAGTTCGTGCACATATATCTACATAGTGTGATGGTGTGCGACATGCATCGAGGTGCCAGACAAACGAAACCGAACTACCTCCTCGGTGCCGTCATTGTGGTATTTCAAGCATGCAGTATATCGGTCAAGTACAGCACATACCAAAATTACCTAAATTTTTCATACCACTCATGCTGTAAAAGCACTTGAATAATTTTTCTCACTAAAGTTGCTGTTTTCAGACTGCTCACGCAATTATTTGGATGTTTGGAAATTCTGGTGTATGACTCAGTAACATAATTTAACATTCATATGTGAAAATTCTGGCACGCACAATGCCTCCATTTGACGTAAGCAATTATGTAGCATGCCAGCCTAGAGCTCTGGCAGTGGTTATGGCAGTTGCACTACTGCCCTCCATAAGCTGACATTTCCCCATAATAAGCTATGTCACTTGTGGGAATCTGTGTGGAGATCGATGGGGGTTTTTGTTTATACCCTCGCCTACGAATGCAAAATTATCCTACTGAGTATCAAATTTGATAAATATCTCGGAACAGAAGTGTTCTTGAAGAATAGAGCGAAATGTAGTTTTCTTCAATATGATTACTCGGATTTTTAATGTGCACACACGCACACGCACGCACGCACGCGTCATAAAACCCCAAATAAAGAAAACATTTTTTGTTTGCCCAGTCTATGCGTTCAAAAAACTGTCTGTCAGAGCATATTAATTAACTAGGCAAACAACTATTTACATACACAGTATTTGTTTAATCAAAATTACCGATACTTAAACTTTAAGGACTTATATAATGTGATGATAACGGCCTTGCGGGAACGAAAAAAAAAAGTTAATATAGCCACTTTAGAGAAGTAGAGAAAGAGGGTATGCCTATATTAGGCTGTGCCATATTGTTAGCATAGTTGTTTTTCACGGAGTGCTTCATCTCAAACAATGCGTTTATAGCAGCAAGATCATGCTGAATGCTCTCAAAGCTCCTTGGAAGTCTGGTCGTATCATGTCTAAGTGCTTTTATGCTTTTCTAAGCCACTGAAATGGTCTATGCGAGCCTCTTAGGCATCTCTGCTTCATCACAGTCTATAGTAAGCACTGCGATGAAAGGGGTGGGTTATGTTGAATGTTTATAATTATTGCGTGTGTGAATGGGTGACCACTTACTGCTTTTACATAGCTTGATCACTGTAAAAACTCCGTTTAATATAGTTCACAATTGCTTTCACAACCAGCTCCAAAAGCTGATCCAAAATGGCATGCGCCAGTAGCATCACTGTCCATATCACGTGGGAAATGCTGACAGAACATTGTATAAGAAGCCGACTAGAGAGATGAAAGTGGACCAAGACAGGAGGAGACACCTTGAGGAGTCTTGGATACTGATCAGAAGAATACAACAGAGGCAAAAAAGGAATATTGTACCTGCTATGAAAGAACATAAAAGTTGCAGCGCTGCCGTATGGCATAGATCCCGAGTGTCACCAGGGAAGAACAGGAAGAATCAATATGCTCAGAAAGGTGTACGAAGGCGATGAGGATGTTGGCTACGCAGATGCCGCAGTGTGCAGAGGAATGGAGGCACGTGTGGTTAGAGTGATAAACAGTAGAAAAGAGCGGCTCGCGGCCATGTCAGTTGCCACCCGCGACATGGACTCAGCCAAAAAGACAGCAGTCAACCTCATGGCTGCCACAGTGAGGTCAAAGGATCAAATAGTGGCGATAGTGGATTTGCAAGCAGTGTGAAGGCACTACCAACCTGGATGGATAAGTGGTCCAACTTTACATGTGCTTGTAGCGCCTCTTGCCTTGAGCCGGAGCCGCAGCCCACAACTCACTTCCACATGCAGCACCCACCAAAGAGAAGGATGATAGCTCAGCCATGCAGCGTGTACAACGAAATATAAAAATACAAAGAACGGTTCAAAAAAACCCCACGCTGCTGCAGCTGAATCTTCCTTGTATGTGGTCCAATAGATTTGGTTGCCCGGTAAAGAACACGCAGCTCCAACCCTTTGGCATGGATTCAGCCAGCTCTTGCGCACTTCCTGCTGAAGACGATGCCCAGTAGGTCGCCCAACCTGGCGGTGCTGTGGTGTCCTTGTTCCAACACATCAGCCTGCCACCATTTCGGCCCAACAGCTTCAGCACCTTGCTCCTACAGGTTGAGGTACACTTCTGTCTCCGGCATATCGCCAGTCAATGGACGTTCTTACATTTGGTGTCTTCCTTACCTCCAGACGTCGCTGAGGACTTAGCGGATGTTATCACCTTTCCAGACCCGACCCATCCCTTTTACATGTTGACCGCAGCTATCATTTCCCATAAGTCAGATGTCTCGATGACCTTGCGCCCTTCTCACGCCGATCTTCGTTGAGTTTCCGGTCGAGCAGTCACTCCCTGGTGCGCCCGTGCTCTCCAGAGCTTCAACCATCCGACGTGCGAAGCGACATCTCGTCTTCGGCTGTGTGTTGATACCACCGCGTATTTCGCACCTCCACTCGCAAGTCCACACATCCGTACTCCTGGTCGGGAAATGCTGCGACAGGCCACTGACGGTGGCAAGTGGTACTGGTCGAAGGACATGACCCCTATTTTACATTTCTGACAAGATCAGTGGTGCTTGCTTCCTTGACAACACAGGAGCCAAGGTTAGCGTCATACCAGCCTCTTGTGCAGATCGCCATCACAACGAACAGACCTGCCTGCTCCAAACGATAAACTCCGCCATCTACACATATGGCCAATGGTTTCTTACACTTAAATTTGGATTGCGTTGTACATTTCGCTGGTTTTTTATCCTCGCTGATGTCTCGCAAGCTGTTCTCGGGGCCGACTTCCTCAGTTTCTTTAACCTTGCGGTAGACATGCATGCTCATCGCCTCATTGATCTCTGCATCTGCCTTTCCATCAATCGCATACTCTGCACCGCCTCGCCGACGGGGCTTCGAGCTCTTCCACCCGTTTCACTGTACGTAAAAGTCCTTGCTGATTTTCCCAATCTTACGAAGCTGCATACGAGAGAGTAACTGGTGAAACGCTTGATCACTCACCACATCGTGACAACTGGACCTCCTGTCTTTACTCGGCACCACCGACTGTCTCGAGACCGCCTCACCATAGCTCGCCGGGAGTTTGAGCACACACTTCAACTGGGCGTTGTATGACCTTCCTCAAGCAACTGGGCAACGCCACTCTAATGGTGACAAAGAAAGATTCTGGCGACTGGAGACCATGTGACGATTACCGCGCTCTGAATGTGCACGCTTTACCAACGCGCTATCCACTTCCTCAAATTACAAGACCACATCTAATTTGCTGGGTGCACGAGCTTTAAGATTGACTTAGGGAAAACTTATCATCAAAGTCCTGTGGAATCCACTGACGTTCCGATGACGGCCATTATCATCCTTTTCGGCCTCTTCCAGTCTGTGAGGATGCCTTTTGTATTGCTCAACGCTGCACAGACTTTTCAGCGGACTATCAATGAAGCCAGGCGAGGTCTCGACTTCATGTTCGCCTGCCTTGATGATCGCCTTATTACACGCTTATCCAGCCCCAAGCATGAAGCTCACCTGTGCGCCCTTTTCCCACCGTCTTGATGATTACGGTCTCGTCATTATTCCAAACAAGTACCTCTTTGATGTCACTACCATAAAGTTCTTAGGCCACCTTGTCACCCCACAAGCTATCCAGCCTCTCGCCAGCAAAGTGAAGGCAATTCAAGACTTTCCTCCCCCAACTTTACTAAACAGACTAAGAGAATTCCTGGGCCTACTGGACCTTCATTGCTGCTTTCTTCCGAAGTGTGCCAATTTCCTGAAGCCTCTGACCTTCCTACTGGCTATCAAAAAAGATCTGGCTACGCCACTTGAGCGGATTGAGGACGCTGCATCTGCCTTCATTACTGCCAAGAAAGCGCTGGAAGATACCACCGTGTTCGTACATCCCGTCCCTGATGCTCCAATTCTTCCCATCGCCAATGCATCGAGCATGGCAGTCGGCACAATTCTCGAGCAACACATATCTGGTAGCAGCCTCTTAGTTTTTTCTCTGAAAACTAAAGCTGTCTGAAGCTAAATACAGCATATTCAGTTGAGAACTCCTTCTGGTATGTCTTGTCATGAAGCATTTTTGCCACTTTCTGGAGGGCCTGGAATTTCATGTCGTCATAGACCATAAGCCCCTGACGTCTGCCTTCCATCGGAATCGCAGCAACTACGCTGCACGGGAGATCTGCCAACTGTGCTTTATCTCCAAGTTCACAGTGGACCTGTGTCACGTGCATCGGCCAGAAAATGCTGCTATCGATGCATTGTCTCGCGTCGATGCCCTGGCGGCATCGACCTGTAGACATGGATGAGCTAGCAGCCGCCCAGCGCAACAATCTGAGCTGCATCGCCTTCGTACCTCATCCATGTCTCTATCCTTCACTGAGCGCCCGCTTCCATTTTCTTGCTCATTGATAATGTGCGAGACATCCCTTAGTGTTTCTCGACCCCTCGTGCCTTTGGCTCTTCATCGTGCAATTTTTGATCAACTGCACAACATGAGCCACCCCGATATTCGTGCGATGCAGAAGCTAGTCACCACTCACTTCCTTTGGCCTTGCATCAATGCAGACGTCCGTCATTGAGTGCGAATATCTCTTGTGTAACAGCATGTCAAAGTTCATCACCATACCATCATGTTTAATTCCCCATTTTAGCCTCCAGATGCGACGTTTTTCCATGTCCACCTCGACATTGTCGGCCCTCTCCCGTTATCCCGTGGGGCCTGTTAGCTGTTCACATGTGTGGATCACTTCACCTGATGGCCAGAGGTTTTTCCCATTACATACACTATGGCAGAGACAGTTGCTACGGCTTTCATGAGTGGCTGGGTGTGGTGTTTCAGATGCCCTTCTGTCGACGCCACCGGCTGAGCCCGCCAGTTTCAATTGGCCCTAGTCGCCGCGCTTTCCAACATCCTGGGCATTCGACACATCGATATGACCTCCGATCATGCTTACGCGAATGGCATGATTGAACAACTTCATCGATAACTGAAGGCTGTCCTCACCACCTATCACCCAAGGGAATGTTGGCTCGTCTACCTTCCTTTTGTCCTTCCGAGCATCCGATGTGCACTAAAGGCCGACCTAGGGTGCTCTTCGGCTGAACTCGACTACGGCGTTCCCCTGCGCCTTCCTGGAGAATTCTTCATGCCGTCATCGCCACCTTGCATCCATGATGCTTCCACCTACATCCAGGAGCTGCGCACCACGTTTAGTGACCTTTCTGCTTTAACTCCTGCTAAATGACACCACTGGTTTGTATTTGTCAGTCAGGATATGGATTCCTGCAGCCATGTCTTCGTTTGGCTTCACCACATGCGTCCACCCCTCACCCCAGCCTACCATGGACCATTCTGTGGAGCGTGTACAGCTCGATATAAAAATAAATAACACTTCAAAACCCAATGCTCCCGGAGCTGGATCTTCCTTGCATTAGCTCCGACATACTCAAAAGTACCAGATACCTCCCAGAGACATGCAGTCTGTACTCCGGAGCATGCTCACCCGGCAGTAAATGTTGCAGTGTGTGAACATACGCTCCAGGCTAACCTGCTGAGAGTCAATGCCACGGAGGACCAAGACGAAGGCGTACCCAGATGATACACCGAAATCGTGGTGCATTACAAACTCGGCAGTAGAATGTATCTTCCACTGCAGTGCAAATTAATAAGCGAGGAATGCATTGCATGGAGAAGGCTATGGACAAGCCTGTTCATACACAAGACACCGTTTCATGTGACATAGCTGACATGCTATGACTATGCCTGTAAAAAATGCTCAGCATCGTGCTCACTCTACTATTTGGTATCGCAGTGCACCCACATGACATTGCCTCCCTTCCCCTAACTCTCTGCCCCAGAGCAGTGGGAGTACCTGTTGACCAGCTTATGCCCTGAAGACCAGTTTCAACTGGTGCACAGAGTGCGACGGCAGCGAGAAATCACTGCATGCTGCACTGAGGGTGCCACCCACCTGGGGATGACCACTGTCGCCTGCTCTTTAAATAAAATTTATTACACGTGATGATTCATGATAGAGAAATGATAAAACCTACAAACTAAATGTCTGCAAATCCTTCTTTTACTCTGTGCCAAAAGTAGAGGGACATACTTTTGTTTTTTACCACATCTTGCAGTCATTTCGTGCAGTAAACAAAACTATCTGCCATTCTTTTGCCTGGTTCCAGTGTACAATTAAACTCTTTCATTCGCTTGTGTCTGCTTTATTACTCGTAACTGTGGCACTTATACGAATAATCAGGTGTTCTCGCACGTACCTTGCAAAATCAAGTGGTGCACAAAACAATACAAACGTCTTGCTCCCAGCTGAGCCACTGAGTGCTTCTTCGAGTTATGAACTCCTCGCAGGCAGGCGAGCACATTGAGACGCTTTGCGCGTTAGAACCTAGGCGAAAGCTTGTGCATGCAAGGAATGTGCGGATGAAAACATTTCATCAAAGGGAGTGTAATGCTTTAGCTTTCACCCATTTAAGCAGTCTTAAAGGGCATTTGAAACGGTTAGGACACATTTTGTAGGTGCATAGGGTACAGCTTAAGTAGAACATTCGCATCACAATTTAACTGAAGCGTTACGTATTAAGAAAGCTACAAGCGATTACAAGTTACCCTTCTCCCTAGCCATGCTATTCCTCCTCAACTCGTTTGCCAAGTGATCGGTGCTAAGCTCCGCCTTCACGGGTTCTGCGTCACGGTGCGATGTCACATCGTCCACTTCCGCTTGTTTTGGAGCCTGCCTCCGCCCGTGCGAAACCTCTCTGTTAGCCGCTTGGCTGTCGATCACCAGCGAGAGCTATCCAAGCAGTGTGCGTTGCAATCATTCTGTTGATAGTCATTTGCGTCATGGACTCAGAGCTTGAGGAGCGGTTGTGCAGGATGAGCGAGGAGATGGGTTTTGACCCATATAGCGACACACCTTTTCGCACTCCGCTCCACGCTGACGACGGTAGCAGCGATTCGCCACCACCAGACTTACCGAATTCCCCTGACGGCCCCGACGACAACGATCACCGGTAAGCTTAAATATGGAAATTTACTTTCTCTATTCGATACGCGTCTGTCTTCTCGGAGCTGTATAGTTTGTAACAGGAAAAAAAATTCAAGTTGTACGGTGTGCTCTTTTTACTATTCAAATCATGGCGCATATCGGATACCGATAGTCCCATGCGCTTCAGGCACTCCGCTCGTCTGCCGCCTTGCAGAGGGACACAATGTCACGACTTGACATATTTCTAGTCACTAGTCTGCAGCCCACAACGCAACAATGGTGATTCATCGTGCTCACGAAAAGACAGACGGACACTGACAGTGGAGCTCTCGTCAAAGATGGAGCACGTTGTAACACAAGCAGACGACACTTGCTGTGTGGCTGAAGTGCCTAAGTGTACTGAAAAATTATTGTTGTGCATTCTCTTTATGTTACTTTCTTTTTACAAAAACAAATGTAACTAACTGCAACTTTTACGAACATCATTTGTTTACCAGAAAGTTGACAAAATTATCAATCACGCGCCCTGGGCAGCCCGTCGGATAGCTCGCCCCACTGACCTCAATTGGGTGATTTACGTCATGTGGGTAGGGGTGGCTTAATATTCTGCGGAGCAGTGTGCATTGTATAGCATTGCAGTGAAGCATAATGAAGTTGAAAGTGGCCACTTTCATGGAACATTTTATGTGCCCCATAGTTATACACATGTGCACACTCCATCCCCAGTCAAGGTACAAGCACCGAGATGTCTAATAACTGTACCGGCAGCAATTCAGAACTGTTTCTGATGTTGCTGTGGCAATTTGCAGCCTTCCTGACTGTTACATTTTCCCCGCTGTTGCTTTATTTATTTATTTTTTTGTCTCTCGAGAAACGTGTCACTGAGGTTCTACTGTATTACACCAAAGTTAAAGAACTAGTCATTTTGTTATATCTGATAGAGGTAAGAGAACTGGAACTAAAATTCTAAGTGTGTTTGCGGTAACTTGTGGGGCATTCTGGTGTGTCAGGGAAATAACTGCCAACCTGTGAACATTGGAATGCATGAAAATTCTGCTGTTGTAACAAGGGGAGCGAGGGGATTGGCCAGAGGAGAAAGCAGGCATCTTATTAAAGGGACTGGCAATTAATATTTATGGTACTAACTTTTTTCTTTGTCGCAACGAAAAGCTTGCTACTGAGAGTGTTGAATACTCTCATGGCGACACGGAAATTGTGGAGCATTTTTCATCAGAATTCTTCTGAGAGAGAAAAAAGAAGGAAGGCAGGGATCTTAATCAGTCAAGAGTCCGGTTGGCTACCCTGCGCTGGGGGAAGGGAGAAGGGGAATATAAAGAAGGGTGAGAAAGAGAGAGATGGGGGTAGAGAGACGTGGACAAACAGCACTAGTGTCAATGTCGCTTGTTTCTACCTGAAGTTGTTATTGTGTTTCTCAATTCCTTTCTTGGAAACAATAAGAGGTCAGTGTGATAGCAATCGAACGGGGGCTTTTGGGAGAAGTATATGATGAATGCGGCCCTAGGCATATCAAATTCATATTTTTTTATTTAGGTGTTGATGTGGCGGATAATTTCTGAACTGCTGCATTACTTCCACAATAACGGTTACACACTGTTGTCGTTTCCTGTTCAACTGCTTTCGCCATATACAAGTCAAGCCAAAGTTTTTTCAAACCATTACGGCTGCCATGTTCATATGGTGTTCCTTCATGTAAAGATGCAACAAAATTTCAAGCACTCATTAGTCAACTATGGCTTCCAAAAGCAAGCACGAAAACGGACCTGAATGCAATCGGAAATTAACATTGTCAGTAATGGAAGTGCTGCATCAATTACGCTGTTAAGGAAATCCTGCTAGTTGCTGTGCCAAATTGTCATTTATCACAGCCATAGCTCCAGGCCTGAGCCAAAGCGCACCTGCTCCAAATTGGGAATATTTTGCTTGCTCGACAAGGCGCAGCACAAGCAGCCAACATTTGCTATTCACCCTCGTACGGTTTCCATCACAGCTGCAGCACTTAGAGTGTGTGGCCGCTATCTTATTGCAGTTGGACATTATGCACAATATGACGCTGACAATGACCATGTAATTTCTCCTCTGGTGACATATAATTGTTATAGCAATTGTAATTATGTGATTTAATTATGGTGACGCGCTATTGTGAGGGCACAGCTTCTCAATGCACCTTTCTTGAGGTTGCTTAGTGGTATATCGACAAGTGCATAAGACGCATTATACTACTACTCGGCCGCTCCGACATGGAAAAAAGGAAATTGAAAACGGGACAAGGAAATAGTCACAGGCGCACAAGTCACACAGCACAGATGCTATTCAATCTATTCCTGCGATGACAATTAAGATGATATAATTTTTCCATCTGTATTGCATCCGCTTAGTCATGCTTCTGATCGACTACCAATTTGCTCAGCAAGTAATTTCAATTGTAGGGATATGTAGTGTCAATATAGTACAGCCACCCAGTTATGTATTAACATCGTGTGAGTGTCAAATAAGTAGTGTGCCAGTGCTTTGCTTGGAACATCCTGGAAGGCCATATGCTTTGACTAGCGTGAGCTTTAAGTGCATGAGCTTATCCTTACAGAGTATTTTTAAACTGTGAGGACACAGTGCTCGCGCCATATAAGTAATGAATAGGGTGGTTATGCGCATTTAGCCTAATTGTTTAGCGGATGAAATGCTATAATAGATAGAACATTTAGCAGATGAAATTAATAACGAAGCGAAGGACAGCGTGAGCGCGGAGGGGTTAACTCTTTATTTAAATGCAGAAATAACTGTAAATTACTAATAAGTTGGTGGTTATCTTAATCCTCTTGTCTATTAACATATAACTGGAACAACAAGTTGGAGAAAAAAATACTGGCATCTTAGCATAATACCTATTGAATGCGTTGTTTCAGAAGGTACTAACTTGCATAGTGCTTCCTCTTTGCACTGGAGCAGTATGTTACGGCTCAAAAGCGTTCTTTTCTTATTCCAAACAGCAGATTTTTCTGCTCCGACAAGGTGCCACTTCCATCACTGCGTCGTACGCTTGCCTCCCTTGTTTTTATCCAGCTGTTTAGGTTATGTTTTGTTATACCTGTTGTATATTATAGTACTTTGTTCTGTTGGGTGGCCCCAGGGGATGCCCCACTATATATTGTCACAGTCGGTAATGTGGGAAGAAGAGGACGATGATGGTGACCTTGGAGACGACGAAAAAGAGTGTAGTATTATCGCTGCCCTACGCTCAGCCATTAAAAGCCATCTGTAAATAGACGCACGCTTCTTCCTTCCCGTAACATCATTGGTGGACGTGCGGGGTGATCACTTGCGCAAGACGGAGCTCTGCAGCGGACGTAACCTGGCCGCCATGTCATCCGAAGGAGAGAGTCCAACCACGGCCCCGTCGTCACCACCGACGGTCATCCTGGCCCACCCTCGCGACCCTGGCATGTTTTCCGGGATCGACAATGTTGACGTCGATGACTGGTTGCAGAATCACAAACGGGTCAGCGCACACAACAGGTGGGATAACACGCTTATGCTGGCCACTATAATATTCTATCTCAAGAAAACAGCACAGGTCTGGTTCGACACACACGAAGAAGAGATTACGAGTAGGGACCAGTGCAAACAGAAGCTTAGAGATTTGTTTGGCAAGCCCGTCGGCCGCCAACGTACTGCGAAGGACCTTGGGACCCGTGTACAGACGTTCGCTGAATCTTACATTGCGTATATCCAGGATGTCCTCGCCCTTTGCCGCAAAGTGGATAGCAATATGGCAGATGCAGACAAGGTCAGCCACGTTTTAAGAGGCATCGCGGACGACGCGTTTTTACGCATCTACTTAATACCGCAGCTTCATCGACGTGCGAAGACATTTGTCCACCACGTGAGCCCACCTCGTGCGACAACGTCGTACGTATCGTTTGGCGAGAAATCGAAGCAGTCTCCTGCCACGCCAGTGACACAGTGCTTTGACAATTCCCGGCCGCTTGTGTCTCTCATTCAGTCGGTAATTCGCCTAAAACTTGCCAGTGTGGGTCTTTCGTCCATCTGCTCCGCCAGCCGTCCTTACTTTGCTTCGTCTGCTGCCTCTGCCCCTGTTCACTGGAGTCAATACGGTCCATATCCAAGCTATCGCAGCCCGGCCGAATGGCGCACACATGACGATACACCCATCTGCGTTTACTGTGGACGTGTGGACCACATCTCTCGCCACTGTCGAGTTCCTGGCCAGCCCACTCTCGACCAAGCTTTCCCGCCTACCGCCGCGCCCCGCTGAATCCTCGCCCGCCAGCACTCTCCACCAAGGTTGAAGACGCTCCTGACAGCGCTCGAGCCACCGCGACCAGCCGCTCGCCATCACCACATAGTCGCCACTCCCGTTCACCCCAGCTGCGTTGCTCTCCATCCCAAGCTTACCGTCACCACTCTCCGACGGGAAACTAACTGGGGCAGCTCCTGGAGGTGACGCTGCTCTAGAACCCCGGCCTGAAATTCCTCTGCTGACGCTGCCTGCTATTCGGAACCTTCTGGACGTGGACGTGGATGGTTTGCCCGTTACAGCACCCATCGACACTGGAGCCCAAATTTCCATCATGAGTGCGGGGTTTCGAACGCGCTTGAAGAAAGTACTTACTCCTGCTCCAACTCAACTTCTCCAGGTCACTGACGGTGGAACTCCAGCTGTGCTTGGAATGTGTACTGCTCGTGTCAGTGTCGCCGGTCGCCACACGTCCGTTTTGTTTAGTGTGCTCGAACGTTGCCCTCACAATGTGATCCTCGGACTCGACTTTTTAACCGCCCATTCTGCTCTGATTGACTGTTCCGCCGGTGTTGTACAATTTGACCTACCCCTACCTGTTCCCGTTGACCTTCCTACTCAAGCTCCAACTCAGCTTTGTTCCGCAGATTTTATATGCCTGCCATCTCTTGCAGCAATCTGCATCCCTGTCTTAACTCGTCAATTACAGCGCAAACATAGACGGAGGACAAAAAAGACGACGTAGACAGCGCTTGTCTACGTCGTCTTTTTTGTCCTCCGTCTATGTTTGCGCTGTAATTGACGAGTTATACCATGGAATTCCAACTAGCCCGTAGTCAGACCTTGTCCCTGTCTTAGCCTGCCCACCTGTACCTGACAGAGACTATGTCCTCACTCCCGCGACTTCAGTCCTGCTTTGTCGCAATGTCTCCTTCTCGCACACATCGTTTCTGTTGCGGACAATCAGACATGTCTTCCCATCCTAAATTTCGGACAGTGCCCACAAGTACTTCCTTGAGGCATGTCTCTTGCCACATTGTCACCGACGCACGAGTGCCACATTTCCACTCTATCTGTTGCGCCGTCTTCAACCAATGCTCATTCTGCGCCTTCTGCATCAGCCCCGACTGACGACTTTACAAAGATGATTGCACCGGACCTCTCAACCCCACAAGCCTCAGAGCTCCGTGGCCTCCTCGAGTCCCACTCCGACATTTTTGACCAGAACGATCGCCCTTTGCATCAAACTACGGTTGTGAAGCATCGTATAAATACCGGTGATGCAGCACCTGTTCGCCGACGCGCATACCTGATGTCGCCTTCTAAACGACAAGTTATCCAGAGCGAGGTTGACAAGATGCTTGCCAGAGGGATTATTGAACACTCTTCCAGCCCGTGGGCGTCCCCTGTTGTTCTCGTCAAAAAGAAGGATAACAGCTGGCGATTCTGCGTTGACTATCATCATCTAAACACGATCACCAAGAAAGATGTATGTCCACTTCCACGCATTGAGGAAGCTCTGGATTGTCTCCACGGTGCCACTTATTTTTCATCTATAGACCTTCGCTCTGGATATTGGCAAATTGCCGTGGATGAAATGGACCGTGAAAAGACCGCATTCGTCACACCAGATGGCCTATATCAGTTCTGGGTAATGCCTTTTGGCTTGTGCAATGGCCCGGTGACCTCATGCTTTTGCGTGGTTTGAAATTGTCCATCTGTTTGTGCTACTTGGATGACGTCATCGTATTCTCTTCAAAATTCATCTGTTCTTTCTGTTTTTCGCACCGCTGGCTTGCAGTTCAACTCATCCAAGTGCCACTTCGGTCACCGCCAGATAACCATGCTCGGACACCTCGTCAATTCGTCAGGCATTCTCCCCGACCCCGCTAAAGTTCATGCTGTGCAGAATTTCCCCGTACCAACGTGTGCCAAAGATGTTCGCAGCTTTATTGGCCTTTGCTCGTACTTCCGCAGGTTTGTGGAAAATTTCGCCCATGTTGCCCGTCCCCTGACTGACCTCCTGAAGAAAGACGTTCCTTTCTGTTGGGGCTCTGAACAAGCGTCTCCTTTCTCGCAGCTCATCTCGTTGCTCACCACACCTCCTGTTCTCTCCCATTTTGACGCCTCCGCTCCGACAGAAATCCGCACTGACGCCAGTGGCTACGGCATCGGCGCAGTTTTAGCTCAACGCCAATGTGGGCAAGACCGTGTCATCGCCTACGCCAGCCGCCTCCTCTCTCCCGCAGAGCGCAATTACTCGATTACTGAGCGCGAGTGTCTGGCCCTCATTTGCGCGGTGGGCAAGTTCCGACCCTACATATGTTGTCGATCATTTACAGTCACAACCAACCACCACGCCCTTTGTTGGCTTTCATCCCTCAAGGATCCCACCGGACGCCTCGGTCGCTCGGCCCTACGGCTGCAGGAATACACATACAATGTGGTCTACAAGTCGGGTCGTCAACATCAGGACGCCGACTGCCTGTCTCGTCATCCCGTCGATGTACCGGACGGTTTAGTGGATGTCGCACCGTTCTGCGTTCTTTCGCTCTCTGCCTTGCAAGACATTGGCGCTGAACAACGACGCGATGAGTCGTTACGCCCCATTATCGAACGCCTGCTCTCGGATCCGTCTGACCCATCCCTTCACATGTTCGTACTACAAGATGGCATCCTGTATCGCCACAACATGCGCCCCGACGGGCCTGAGCTCCTAACCGTCATTCCGTCTCATCTGCGACAGATTGTACTGCAGCAACCGCACGACGTTCCCACCGCTGGACACCTTGGCGTCACGCGGACCTATGACTGAATTCGGCGACGGTTTTTTCTGGCCCCGTCTCACCCACTCCGTCCGGCGCTTTGTTGCCGCGTGTGAGTCGTGTCAACACCGGAAAAGACCAGCTGTGCCTCCTGCCGGACTGCTGCAGCCTTTGGATATACCGGCCGACCCTTTTTTTTGCGTTGGCGTTGATCTTCTTGGACCATTCCCTATATGAAATGACGGAAATAGGTGGATTGCCATCGCTACGGACTATACGACTCACCATGCCATTACTAGAGCCCTACCGACCAGATGCGCTACAGACGTCGCTGATTTCTTGCTTGCCGACGTTATCTTGCACCATGATGCACCTCGTCAACTTCTCACCGATCGCGGCAGATACTTCTTTTCCAAAGTCATAGACGACCTACTTCAATCGTGCTACTAAACACAAACTTACTACCGCTTACCATCCTCAAACTAATGGTCTTACCGAACGCCTGAACCGCACATTAACTGACATGCTAGCAATGTATGTTTCCTCCGATCATCATGACTGGGACATTGCTCTACCATTCGTCACGTTTGCCTACAATTCCTTGCGCCACGACACAGCTGGCTATTCCCCCTTCTATCTCCTCTACGGCCGTGAGCCGACTTTACCTTTCGAGACTCTCCTTTCGACCACCCTCAACTCCCCGACCGAGTGCACTCGGGATGTCATAGCCACAGCGACCCAAGCACGCCAGATTGCCTGCATTCGTCTTTCTTCTTCACAGACACGCCAGAAGTGCCGTTACGACCAACGCCATCACGACGCGCATTACGAACCAGGTGCTCTTGTGCTAGTTTGGTATCCAACTCGGCATGTTGGCCTTTCGGAGTAATTCCTCTCACGATACTATGGCCCTTACCGCTTCCTTCGCCAGGTGACCCCAGTCACATATGAAGTGTCTCCGCTGGATGCCACGGTACCTTCATCTCTCGCTGACATCATCCACGTCAGCCGTCTCAAACCTTACCTTTCTCGGACCAATGAGCCGCACCAATAAGGTGCTTTTTCCGACGGGGCTGATGTCACAGTCGGTAATGTGGGAAGGAGAGGACGATGATGGTGACCTTGGAGACGAAGAAGAGTGTAGTATTATCGCTGCCATACGCTTGTTGGCTCAGCCATTAAAAGCTATCTGTAAATAGATGCACGCTTCTTCCTTCCCGTAACAATATGTTTAAATGCCCTCGCTTCAACCGAGGAGTAGGTTGGGCGCGGTGTGGAACTAGTGTGTGTCAATCTTTTGGATTCACTGACTATGTTCGGTGCCTCCCTTCGCAGACACTACAATACCTTCACCCGCTGGTGTGTTAAAATGCATTGCGCTTTGCAAAGGGAGCTGTTTGCTTGTGCTATTCCTTGTCACTTCCAGAAATCATTTGCCACTATTTTGTGATGGCAGAGCTCAAGGAGCAAAGTGCACTAAAAAAATTTGTCATATTTTTGCACCTATAACCCTCGCCAAACATAGTAAAAATTTCACAGTAAGGTCAGGATTGGGGTGCGGATTACTGGAATTTAGATTTGAAGTGTGGCTCCATCGCAGCACAGCTTGTGCTGCCAGAAAGCCACACGTCAAAGGTAGGTCCTCGACTACTCACACTTTCGTTATCTCCTGGGGAACCCCACTGTTTTTGCACCCCTCTGTGTTGAAGCTCCTTTCTCCCCACCGGCATTGTCGGTCATTCTCCTCCTCTTCAAGGGTCGCCATTTTGCGTTTAGCAGTTTGCGAATATAGCACAAGCCACTGGCAAAGTATAACTTGGATCACAATAAGCCGAACTCAACGGTCCAGCTCCCATCTCTGAAAACGGTAAAGCAGACTCACTGGCTGAAGATACGACATAGAGAAGTGATTTATCCCCAAATGGATGCTGTTCTTGTAAACATCTGAGGGTTGTATGCAGTGTAAGCACTATTAACGTACTTCGTCGTTTTCATTTGTACATAGCCATCATCATCTTCACTGTTCTTCGACTTCTTCGCGCGTGAGCTGGGGGCGTTGCCTTTGGTGGAATAAACAGCGCTGGACAACTTGATCGGTCTCGGTATTATAAAGTGGTGGAGGTACGTCAAGATCCCGACGTCCTCTCGCGTTCCCGTCCTCCCTGGAGCTCCGTTCCGGTCGCCGCCTGCACCCAACTACCCCTACAACAATGGACACTTCCGACCCCGGCCCTTCCGGCGCCTCAAACCCTACCACACAGACGACCCCACCTGCGGCGCCCTCTTGGACTGTGACGAGCCCTCAGCGCGATCCCCCTGTCTTTGCGGGACTCCGCGGTGATGACGTAGACGATTGGATCGACCACTACGACCGCGTGAGTTCTTGTAACAAGTGGAACGACACCCAGAAATTGAGGCACGTCGCCTTCTACTTGACCGGTGTTGCAAAGACGTGGTATTTCAACCACGAATCCGACATCGCGGATTGGTCCACGTTTACCTCGAAGCTGCGGCAAATCTTCGCTTCCTCGTCTGGCCGTGCAGAAGTCGCCAAACAGAAGCTGGGAACGCGCCGCCAACTTCCCCAAGAGTCTTACACCTCATACATAGAGGATGTCTTGGCTCTGTGCCGCCGTGCGAATCCTAGCATGACGGAAGCCGAACGCGTTCGCCACATCTTAAAAGGCATTGGGCCTGTCGCGTTCAACGCCTTAATCGTGCAAAATCCGGCTTCTGTCCAAGACATCACTTCAACGTGTCAACGCCTCGACGAGCTGCAGTCTATTCGTCTTCCACATGACAGCAGCGATCCTCAGGTTGCTCATTCTCTAGATCTACGTGCTCTTATCCGCACCATCATCCGCGAGGAGCTTCAACTACAAGACCTAAAGCGTCCCCCTGCTGCCTGCGCACCAACCCCCACCTTCGACTTGCGCGAGGTCGTAAAGCAGGAGTTGACAGCGATGACTACACCCACGACGCATCTTGCTCCGGTAGCGCGCTCCACCCCTACCTACGCGGATGTTGTTTCGCTACCCACCCCTACCGTGACTTCCGTGCCTACTGGCGTTTCCTATGACCATTTGGCTTCGATGGGAACCAGAGCACTTGCTGCGCCATCGTACCCTCAGTGGCGTCCACCTCGTCCGGTTTGTTTTTACTGTGGCATACGCGGCCATATATCTCGCTTCTGCCGCCGGCGCCAGCAGGATGAAAGGCGAGGCTATGCTGAGCACGAAAGAGACCGCACTCGCCGATCAGACGACTACTATCCCGGACCGCACTCATTCCCTCAACAGCGTTCTCCGTCTCCACCAGCTGCTCCCAATCTGCCTCATAGTTCCCGTTCGGCCAGACGTCGTTCTCCATCCCCTTACCGGCGCTCTACATCACCACTTCGTCCCACTTCCCATTTTGTCGACCAGCACTCGGAAAACTAACTGTTGCAGTTTTTGGAGGGGAAACTGCTTCTTATCGGTCTTCAAAAATTCCTCCTGTTCGCCCGGCCAACATGCTTTCTGTGACTGTCGAAGGTGTTCCCGCATCAGCTCTCATCGATACCGGTGCCGCCGTTTCTGTTCTTCGGAGTGATCTGTGTTCCCGGCTCCGTAAAGTAAAAACGCCTTATCTTGGACCTATTTTGCGTGGCGCTAATAATGCATTCATTCACCCTGACGGACAGTGTACTGCTCGTGTTCTCATCGACGGCATACGCCACCACATCGAGTTTATCATCCTTCCAACGTGTATCCATGAACTTATACTTGGTTGGGACTTCCTACATTCTGCTTCAGCCGTCATTTCATGTAAAGAAGAAGTTGTCCACATCACAGATACAGAGCTTGAACCTGTTGCGGACTCTTCACTTTCATGCGTGAACTTGGTCCTCGCTTCAGACTACGTCCTGCGTCCTGGTCACGAAGACGTTGTAGCCGTAACGTCCAGTCAGATCGCCGACGGAGATGCCCTAGTCGCCCCTTCTTCCCGCTGTACTTCTCGCGGAATTCTCATTGCCACCTGTCTCGTCCGGTTTTCACGCGGCCGCGCCCTTCTGTCTGCTTGCAACACGACCCCAGATCCTGTGATGCTGCCCAAAGGGATGACTGTGGCAACCCTCGCCGACACTCAACCAATCTCTCTAGTCACGCTTTGCCCTTCTTCATCGCCAGCACCAACCTCAGGTTTGGATGATTCTTTCCCTCCTCCAGCCGTTCTTGGTTCTGACCTAACAGCCGCGCAGTCCGAAGCCTTAATGGTGGTCTTGGCAAAACACAAAGCCTGTTTCGATAGCTGTTCCTCTGTGTTGAGCCAAACTCCTGCGGCTACACACCGTATCGAAACCGAAGGTTCCGCTATAATACGACGACGCCCCTATCGTGTATCGCCGTCCGAACGAAAGGTCATTGAACAACAGGTCGCTGACATGCTTGCGCGGAAGATAATACGACCTTCATCTAGCCCATGGGCGTCTCCCGTGGTCCTGGTAAAGAAGAAAGATGGCTCAGTTCGCTTTTGCGTGGATTATCGAGCGCTCAATAAGATCACACGCAAGGACGTATATCCAATACCTCGAATTGACGACGCTTTGGACACACTACAAGGGGCGGAGTATTTCTCCAGCATTGATCTTCGATCAGGATATTGGCAAATTCCGATGAACGAGACTGACAAAGAAAAGACCGCATTCGCTACACCGGATGGCCTTTATGAATTTAACGTGATGCCTTTTGGCCTTTGCAATGCTCCTGCCACATTTGAGCGCATGATAGACAACGTACTTCGTGGTCTAAAATGGAAGACATGCCTCTGTTATCTGGACGATATTGTCATCTTTTCGTCTGACTTCAGCCAACATCTTCAACGATTAGACGAAGTTCTCAAGTGCCTTGCGAATGCTGGTCTCCAGATCAATACAAAAAAATGCAAATTTGCAACCAAAACAATAAAAGTATTGGGTCACGTCGTCTCAAAAGATGGCATCCAGCCTGACCCCGACAAGATTAGTGCCGTTCTTCAGTTTCCTCGCCCCCAGCAACAGAAAGATCTACGTAGTTTCCTCGGCTTGGCGTCATATTTTCGTAGGTTTATACGCAACTTCGCAGCAATAGCAGCTCCTCTACACAAGCTACTGGTTACCGGTGCCTCTTTCACGTGGACTAGCGACTGTGAGTCGGCTTTTCAAGCTCTTAAGCGGCATCTTACTTCCGGACCAGTGCTTCGCCACTTCGATAATCGTGCCCCCACCATACTCCATACTGACGCAAGCGCACAAGGTATTGGCGCAGTACTTCTGCAACGTAATACAGCATCTAAAGAGCAAGTCATAGCATATGCCAGCCGAACACTTTCTCCAGCTGAGCGGAACTACACCATTACAGAGCAAGAGTGCCTGGCTATCGTTTGGTCGATTCAGAAATTTCGCCCATACCTTTACGGCCGCCACTTCACCATCGTCACCGACCATCATGCTCTGTGTTGGCTGTCATCAATGAAAAACATCTCAGGACGCTTAGGACGCTGGATACTCCGCTTGCAGGAATATGACTTCACTATAACGTACAAGTCTGGAAAACACCATCATGATGCAGACGCATTGTCTCGCTGCCCACTCTCACTCTCTCCAGGTAACGCGCCGTCGTCTTCCCAACCACGTCGTTCCGATGCTACGCCTGCCTCTCACCAACTCTCGATAACATCCCTGGACCAAGTTACGCTTTCATCACGCTCTGATTTCGTCTCGCTTCAGCGGGCCGACTCCTACTGTCGAGCTCTCATGGATCGCCTTAGTGGGTTCGCCGAACCGCCCAACAGCCGCTTGCGACGCCAACTTCGACAATTCCGCCTTCAAGGTGGCGTGCTACACCGCTACATTTACCACCCAACAGGTCACCGGTGGGTCCCAGTTCTACCTCGCTGCCTTCGTTTGCGGGTATTAGAGGCACTTCACGACGATGTATCGGCTGGCCACTTAGGCTTCCACAAGACTTACGACCGCATAAAGACCCGCTGCTTCTGGCCTGGCCTATCCTCAACGGTGGCCAAATACATTGCCTCTTGTGCGTCATGTCAGCACCGCAAACGCTCGACATCCCCTCCTGCCGGTTTACTACAACCTCTCCCTTGCCCGGACGCACCTTTTGAATTTGTTGGCATTGATTTATATGGTCCCTTGCCGTTGACACCCTCCGGTCACCGTTGGATTGTCACTTCGGTCGATCATTTAACAAGATATGCCGAGACTGCCCCTCTGCGATCCGGCACCGCTTCTGAGGTCGCCGACTTTTTCTTGCGCGCCATCGTCTTGCGCCATGGGGCTCCTCGCGTTCTTCTCAGTGACCGTGGCAAGGCGTTCATTTCACAAGTCCTCGAGGAAGTTCTTCGAGCCACTAATACCGTCCACAAATCTACGTCCACTTATCATCCGCAAACCAATGGCCTTACTGAGCGCTTCCACCGTACGCTGTCTGACATGATTTCCATGTACATCCGTCCTGACCACACTGACTGGGATAAAATTCTTCCTTTTGTGACATTCGCATATAACACTGCTATTCAACGAACTACCGGCTACAGCCCTTTCTTCCTTGTGTATGGACGATCTCCTTCCACCATATTCGACAGAGAACTATTTTTCGCACCTTCTTCGCCTAACGCGTCGCTTCCGGAAGATTTCGCTGCCCGAGTTGCACATTGCCGTCAAATCGCCCGGCAAAGCACAGAAGCTACCCAAGCTGAGCGCAAGCGTTACTGCGACAACAAACGCCGTGACCTACGTTTTCACCCTGGAGACCAAGTCCTGCTTTGGACTCCAGTCCGCACCCCAGGCCTCTGTGAGAAGTTCCTTCCACGCTACATTGGCCCATACACCGTTGTGCAGCAAACATCTGCAGTGAACTATCTCGTTCGCCCAGTACACTCCGTCACTGACCGGCGCCGCCGGAATGCTGAAATTGTTCACGTCTCGCGGATGAAGCCCTTCACTCCCCGTTTAGATAATCTCTAATCTGCGGCCAGGCTAGCCGCTTCCATGACGGGGGGAAGTTAGTGTAAGCACTATTAACGTACTTCGTCGTTTTCATTTGTACATAGCCATCATCATCTTCACTGTTCTTCGACTTCTTCGCGCGTGAGCTGGGGGCGTTGCCTTTGGTGGAATAAACAGCGCTGGACAACTTGATCGGTCTCGGTATTATAGCAGTTATTTTCGTGGGTTATACGCGCACATTATTATTTCTTTCTGGGGTGTTCTGAAACAGGATGCGGGTTGTACGTGTTGGCGGGCTAGATGGGGAAAACTACGGTTTTTCCTGGTCGGCTCCTTGCAATCTCAGGTTATGCAAACATAGTCAACGTTCAGCGTGTGATCAAGAAGAAACCCACTGATGAAGTATGATGATGTATGAGACAAATTTGTTGTGTTAGCGAATCTTAACACATTTTCAAGTGCGAAATATGGCCTCTGAGCCTCAAGCGCTCATTGAAGACAAGAGAGCAACCTTGGTCAAAGCATCTTTTGAAGTGTTCTCTGAGGCTCATATGAATTTAAGAGATTCGTTAAACACTCCACAATCTGCCACTTTATGATTTTTCACTTTCCTGTAAAATGCTTTCTATAAGTAGACTTCACAAACAGGATAATAAACATTCAGAAGCAGGAATATTGATTAAATAAAAAGGACTATTAGGAGTTCTTTGTTTCATTGTTTCATCATGCTTGAAATCAACCTGAAGATCTCCCAAGTAAAGAAAAAAAGAAAGCTTGTCAGTAAATTTAGGATCTGTGTACTTTTTTGGCATTTCATAATAACAACTCTTATTTTGTTTTATTTGTGCAGCATCGAGGCCTTCTGTTTCTCCGTCAACTACCAAGTGTGACAACTCAAAGCAAGGGTGCCTCCACCGATGTCACCTATGCGACTATGAGGCTGATGAACTGTTTCATATGGAAGCACATGCCAGTGTCCATACTGGCAAGAAGCCATTTCAGTGCCCTTCATGCCATAGAAGCTTCTCAAGCAGATCCAACTTAAACGTTCACCTGCGCACCCACACAGGCGAGAAGCCATTTGAGTGCCCTTCATGCTCTCGGAGGTTCGCACAACAGGCCACCCTGAAATCCCACATGCGCACGCACACAGGCGAGAAGCCATATCAATGTCCTTCATGCTGTTGGAGCTTCTCACACAAGGGTTACCTGAAAGCCCACCTGCTCACCCACACAGGTGAAAAACCATATCAGTGCCCTTCATGCTCTCGGGGCTTCTCAAACAGATATGACTTAAAAGTTCACCTGCGTACCCACACAGGTGAGAAGCCATTTGAGTGCCCTTCATGCCCCCAGAGCTTCTCACGAAAGGGCCACCTCAAAAACCACCTGCGCACCCACACAGGCGAGAAGCCATTTCAATGCCCTTCATGCTCTCAGAGCTTCTCACAACAGGCCCACTTAAAAGGCCACCTGCGCACCCATACAGGCGAGAAACCATATCAATGCCCTTCATGCTCTCAGAGCTTCTCACACAAGTGTAACCTGAATGTCCACCTGCACACCCATACAGGTGAGAAGCCATATCAGTGCCCTACATGCTCTCAGAGCTTCTTATACAAGGGTCACCTGAAAGTCCACCTGCGTACACACACAGGTGAGAAGCCATATCAGTGCCCTTCATGCTCTCAGAGCTTCTCACAAAAGGGCAACCTTAGAAAACATGAGGAGAGAAGCCATATGAATGCCCTTTATGCCTTCAGAGATTCCCGTTGAAGATTGCCCTGAAGACACACCAGCGCATTCATGTAGGTGACCGGCCATATAGTTGCACCTTCTGCTCCAAGTCCTTTACGCAGTCTCATCACTTGAGTGGACAGATCACAGCACCATGATACTATGGGGTAGCTCATCAACCATATTGAACGAGAGTCTGAAATATAAGTCTTAAACGTGTAGCTTGTTGCATAGTGTTCTACGGCATCAGGTAGGACAAGTGTGTTCGCACCTTTTGTTTTTTTTTTACAGATGGGTACATTTTCAGAGCAATTTATTGTTCACTAAGTTAGCTTTCCACGGTCTGTTTCATCAGAGCAACAAATAAATGCCGTTGTTTAGTGAGTATTCATTGTCTCTTGTTGGTATTTTAGTATTTAAATGGCAGCATGCAATACACGGATGTTAGCATATTATTGTATCTGGTACTGCAAGAGAAGTTAAGTGATGGCAGTTGGAGGTTCATTATTAACACAGAAAGACCTTGCTATAGCTAACATATGGGAGTATTTTGAGTCTTGAGTCAAATGTCAAGTCCACGATGCCTAATTCATTCCTACGTCTTATTTCAACTAATGTATCAGCATTTCTATAATCACTAATGTGATACATATTTTTATAAAATTTTCATTTTGAATCGTGCATACACCTTCACTTTATAATACATTTGTGTGCAAACGGCAAAAAATTGTACCAATCCTGTTTTTCAGCATTTGAAAAGATTCTTTCTGAATTGCAGTTGTCCCAGTCTCTCATAAAGAATTTCCTCACCAACAAAATTATGCACACATGTTTTTTAATATATTAAATCCAAGAATTCACTGTTTTGATTAAGGGTGTGTGAATGTTTGATGCTTTAAAATAGACACTTCGTAAATAGAAATATTTTCTAATTGCCTTCGAACACTTAAAACATTGCCTGTGCACAAGTAAATTTCAAATGGAAGCAAACATATGATAAATGTCACCCCCTTAGGCATAGTATATTCATCAAATATGAGAATGTGCATAGTAGAGGCTGTACACGTTTCTCAGGGAGCTAGCCTTTCCTGGCTATACAGGGATCATTTGTGCTTTCTAAAGAACCCTTTGTATGCGAGCAATTTTCTCGTTCGTTCTTTCTGCTCCATTTGTGCTTTTAGTAAACAATGCTTCGTAACGGGAGATGGAACTACAGAAATTTGCCAATATTACAAACATCTGGTTTTGCACATTGTTTAACACATATTTTGATAAAAGTTGTTCATTTTCCGAAAACTTTCTGAAACACATTGTACATTTCTTTCACTTCAGGCACTATTAGATTCGTATTCCATTCAATCTGAAAAATGACATATATTGGGCAACAATGTACCTACATGTAATAAATAAACATGAGCCTTTCTTTTTCTTCTTCTTTTGTTTCTGGAAGTTGCACTCCTAATTATTACCTCCGCATCCACTCAACCATTTTGGTGACACATACGCCTTGAGTCTTTGGCACGTTACATCATGTGAAGAGGCACCTGCACCAACTTGTGGCCATTTCAGTGCAGGTTCTTCTTTGAAAGCTTCTTTGTAACTTGTGAACTCAAATAGCAATTGCCTATTGACGCCATTAGGCCGTGTAGTTGTCTATGTATTAATAAAAGTAAAATATGAACTGAGAAAATGCATACGTGTGCAGTATACTGCATGGCATTCTGTTACGCAAGTGTTACTGTATGCTTGGATATGTTGAGCTGCCAAGGTAATTCATAGCATGTTCCAACATGTGACAAGCCATTTCATTCTATTTTAAAAATGCAGTGAAACACTTGGTGAACGCTTATATGACGTGACACATGACACTAACCACCACTATACCACAGTCAAGTTGGTTATCAGTTATGTAGGCGCACACTGTGAAAAATAAATGTAATATTACTTAACAAGTCCTTTAGTTATATTAAGATATCTGAGGCCAGTTCTGCTGAAGGTTGCAGATACATTTTTGGTAATCAATTTAGAGCACATATTTGAGTGGCCATGGCCATGTGAAATTCCTTAATGTAACGGCTCAACAGCGAAGTACTTGTTTATTCACTATGCCTTCAAAAGGTTCCTGTGTTCAGTAAAGTGCTCATTAGCAATACATTGTGAATGTTACATGGCTCACTAGGACATGTTCTACATATCAGGGTGTCTACCAACCTGGAAAACCGGGAATTCTCAGGGAATTTGAATAGTCTGAAAATACTCAGGGAAAACTCAGGGAATTTGTGCTTCTTTCAGGGAAAATTAGCTGTAACTTCATTGAAAGGGAACGAAAGTCGTGTTAATGCTGGCTCCAGTAACACAGGAATCGCAACGAATCGTCATTGACGCGGTGTCGTCGGCACGAGGTATTGCCAGAGTAGTTAACGACCGATTTTCCAGATGCCCGATCTTTCGGACATGCCCGATAATTCGCACGGCTTTGCGGCACCACCACGTACTCCATATAGTCAGTGTATATTGCCTTGACTGCAGGTCTGAAATGGCAACAATCAAAGCCACCACTGCCGCCATTTTTTCTCGCCGCCTCGAACCACGCAGATTCGCTGGCGGCCGTAGCCACCACCGCGGCAACGTTAGGTCTAGCTGCTTCTACGTTCGCTATTAAGCTTCTTGCCGTGCGGTGCGGTGTTTTTCCATTGGAAGAATTCGCCGCTGTCAGAAATGGCACCGACTCCGCCTTTGTAATCCTCGCGAATAGCTTACAACGCGTTGCGTAATGCCAGTGTCCGAAAGCTGGCTTCGCCTCATTACAGAAATGTTACGCGGTGAAGCATAACAAGCGTGAGAAGGGGCAATTGTCACGGCACACAGTATGTATTCATTAATTATACACGCGTGCACCCCCGTTTCCTGTCACAGTACGAGCACCGATATGCCTAATAAGTGTACTGGCAGGCCTTAAAAGCTTTTTCGGACTTGCCTGTGGCAATTTCAGCCCTTAAGGGCAGTTAAAGACGTGCATTCATTTTTTTCGGACTGCCCGATTTTCGGATGTTTTTGCGGCCCCTAGGGAGTCCGAAAAATGGGACGTTGACTGTACAACTGACCAAGAGGATGCTTCAAATGATCCATGGGGTGAACGCGTGGCAGAAGGAGGATGAGAACAGGAAGGGCCGACGTACTGAGGAATTAACGGGAAAGGAAGCGTGCCGCTGCCTCTTTGAAGGAGCTTGAGCTCAAAAAACAAAGTGTTGGCTGATGCCGAGATGCAGGTGTCCCTCATCCAAACTAAAATAAGCTCTTTAAAGCAGTGAAACCCAACACTGAGATGTTGTGTACGGGCTGAGAGTATGTCAGGACAGTTGAGGTTGACTTCCCAGCTGCTGAGAGAGAATCTTAGTTGTGACAAAGTTCAGGCCTCATACCGATGAGCTTGCTATCAGTTGATAGAAATAGCTCATATTCAAAAATATTTACTTATGTATGCATCTCCTTACATTCGTATTTGAAAATGTTCGGCCCAATTTGCAATGGGCTTTATCATTTCTTTCGCTGTGCATTTTACTAACACCTTCCTTCTGTTTTCTTTTTAAATAAACTAGATATTACTCCTTACTATTCAAACTGGATTAAGTCATTTTTTGTTTCAACATGCATACTACAGCATCGGGCAACATGGTGTCAGCATGTCTTGACATAAAACAGAGTTCTGGCTCATTCATGGAATTTTGCAAAGACGCTCAGGGGAAACCTGGAAAACTCAGGGAATTGGGAAATGTGAACTTCGTAGACACCCTGCATATAGATCGCTGCCTAAGTGAACATCCTTGTTCATGAAAAGAGGTGTACATGTGCACAACAAAAGCTAAGTGCGTATTGTTTTTCTTAGTTAATGCCCTGAATTGTTGGAAAATTCTGTTTGGTCGAGTATAACCAATATGTGGATGCCTTGTTTAGCTTGAGCTAAGCTATACATCCGAGACGCTTAGAACATAAGCAGTGTGAATGCACTCGTGAATAAGCTTACTTATTTGTTTTGTTGGAATCTCATTCTGCCATGAGTGATCCTTCTGTCTACAAGTGTGTGGAAGCAAAATGACATTACCAATGTGTTCTATGTATACATCTTTTTTGTCATGTACAGGCTCTGCTCACAATAAGTGACATAGATCACTTCAGATTCTGTTTTAATTTGCTCTAGCGTGTAGGCCTTTCTTAGACAAGTGCACAGTTACTCAAAGCAGCTGTTCTCAAGCTTTTTGCCTTTAGTGATACCCCGCCAGCTTTTGCATAGTGCTGCACAACCCCTCCCTTCATTTTCCCACTGATCTGCTTACACACAGACTCAACACAAGGACTCATTAATGCTTGCGGAGAATGGAATGGGGATAAGGGGATGTTGCTGCACACTCAATGCTGTGAGCGCAAAGAAGGTGGCATGTTTCGGGAGAAGGATCGGGGGTTGGGGGGAGCCTTTGGATCTCCCTTAGCATTGCTGCCGCATCCTGTTTTAGTCTCCAATATATGCAGTTTAATGTGTTACCTTTACTCTCGAGGGCCTTTTTTGCTGATGAGTTACGTGCCATGATATATGGACAATTATTTTTCCACTCTCCATAGTGTGCTGTGCAGGCAAACCATATGGCTGCCAGTCTAGGCATAGTGTGCCAGTAATGGCATGTTCATGCAAGTGGAAGTGTCAGATGCACGAAAACCTATAGTATTTTCTGCAAAGAAACTTTGTGGTCCGCAATGTCATTAAACGTTATGGTAATGACCATATTTGCCTGCACCCAGTGGAGAGTAATGTTCAGCAGTGTAGAATCGTGAATTTTCTGAATCTTCTTAGATATATGCATTGTTTTTTAGCTTAACTGTGCCGATCCTGCGAGTGTAGACGTGGGTTATGTTGATGCTAGGCAAGTTGGCAAGGGTTTCTGTCGCATCTTGTATAACCTGCAGTTCAAGTAATAAGGGATACGAAAAGTCCATTGCATAGCTCCAAGTCGCTTGTATCTCGAGGTGTGTTGGGTTTGAGAAAGCTATTTGTCTTCCTCTTGAGTTAACCCTCACGTCTGCATGTATCACAGCATCTTGTAGGTATATAGTTGTTTCAGTTGTTGCAATCTGTTGGATTCACCTACGGAGCTTTGTTGTCTTGTGAGTGGTTATAGTTGTATAACTCCAAGGTGAAAGATTGCCCAAGTTTGTATAGTCGTGGCACAATTTCCAAATTTTGGAGTTGTGCGCGACGTGTAGAGCTTGCAAGTGGAGTGCAAGGTCACCTTTTTTCTCTTACTCTCACATTTTGACAGAAGTCTGCTCCGAACACTTGTCGGGCTGCTTTATTTCGTAATATAGGTGATTGCAGCACGTGGCTGCTGTTGCCAAATAGTTGGTATCAATCCAAAAGGATGTTTGGATGAGTGTGCTTCTTCCTACGTTTACTGTGTATATGTGTCCATAGAGTTTAATAACCAGGTCGAAGTAAGCAAAAATTTGCTTCCAATTTTCGATAATGAATATGTACCTTTGGAATCTCGTCCTCGGCGGCAGCTGCCCACGTAGATATCAAACTTGGGCCTCCTGCTTATTGGTGTCATGGTCGTCGGGTCTTACTAGTTTTTAACACTCAACTAGCCTTGAACCATGCACAACTTAAGGTCAGACCACCTACACGCTGGGATACTTGGATGCAACTCTGGAGTAGCTCATTTCTTTAAGCCTTGCAGCACTTCCATAGTTAGTACAGTAGTCTTGGGCAGCTTTTATTCTTTTTTTGAGTGCTGTTGCTCTTGTTTATTGCATTTGAGTTTGTGAATAGGGCAATTGTGGGCTCTCAGCTCGGCCTTTCTCATATAGTGCAAAGTTTAAGGTGGTTCTAACATTTGTTGCTGCTGTTGCCACTTATTTTTGTGCATCGATTGCGAAAAAAAAATAGTTTTCCTCCTTTGTGGGGCTTGCTGTGCTAGATAATGCGAGACTAGTGAGCTGTTGCAAATTTTACTGGCATTCTATGTAGCGTTTACATCTACTGTTTCTTGCCTTGCATGTTCATACGGTTACCCTGTTTATCTCAGATTTTTGTCGCTAGTGAATCAAAGACTTCCATGAGCACCTGCTCACTATAATGCAAAAGGAACATGTTTGGTAACCAAAATGTGAACAATGAAGACGAATATTGAGGAATGTGGCCCAGCCACTGATAGTTCTACTCAGGCTCAATTTTGCTGTAACGTTTGCGCACTTGAAGCCCAAGAAATTTTCTGAGATTATTCCAGCTAAATTGCCGAGCTGCAATGCAGTATAGTTTCTTTTGATAGTGCTATGCGAGGTACCATATTCAGAATGTACCTCACATCTTGCATACACGCACAACATAGGTTCATTGCCGGAGCCCGCACTATGTTGTAGATGTAAGATGCAAATATGACCGATGTAGTCTTGTAGGCCCATGCCACTTGTTATGACAGCATTGAAAGACATGCCCGACACGTTCGATCCCAAGTGAACAACCCGCTTTATTCGAAGGCCACTACATATATACAGTCAACCAACGTCCAAAGCCACAAACTTTTGGCATTCTAACAGAACAGTGGTGTCGTCTACATCAAAAAAGATTAAATTATGGGGTTTTACACGCCAAACCATTTCAGATTATGAGGCACGCCGTAGTGGAGAACTCCGGAATTTTTGACCACCTGGGGTTCTTTAATGTGCACCTAAATCGGGTGTTTACACGGGTACACGGGTGTTTTTGCATTTCCCCTTCATCGAAATGCGGCCACCGTGGCAAAGATTTGATCCCGCGACCTCGTGCTCAGCAGCCCAACACCATAGCCACTGAGCAACCATGGCGGGTTTGTCTACATCTCCCCCATTAAAGACCACAGAAGGGAGGTGAGGCCAGGAAACAAAAGTTTAGGCTATCTTGGGAAACAATGCGTTGGCCACTACATGTCCACACTACTCGATCACCGTCCATAGAGAACTGTCCCTGGGTGGTTCTTGACCCCGCTGTGCTGGAAGACAGTGTTCCCCGGACCGCAACAGGATGCTATGGTGGCTCTTGTATACCTGCTGAAATTGTCTGCTGTTTTCGTGCAGGAACGAAAGAGATCAGGTGGCACCAATTACGCGGTAGGACACTACCTTGCTGCGTTTCAACCATGTAGCATCGTGGCCGTTGGGCCAAACTCAACACTGCAGCCTGTACTTTGTTGGGTCACTCCCATAAGCCCTTACCGGTTACTAGTGGTGGCAGAGTTACGGCTTGGTGGCGCCTATTAAAGTCGGTAATCTGCTTCTGCTTGTACTTCTTTACATTCCGCCTTCCTGTGGTTCGTGGTGCACACATAGGTGCACGCTGTGGCTGCTTAGAAATAAAGACATTTTAAAGGTACGCTTTGATTGCAACTAATTAAGGCAGTAGGTGGTGCTGGCAATGGTGGTGATGCATATGACGATCCTGCTGGCCACATCACCCTTTCTTTAGTGAAATAAAATTACTGTTTTGGAACTAAGGCTTCAGTCACACTCTACGTAGCTTTCGGTGCTGTCTTGAGCTTCGCCTTAGTTCCTGGGATCGGGGTCCTGTAAGCTGTGGCATCGTCGCTGCTGTGGATGTGGGGCTGTGGGAGTGGAGATGCTATCTGTTGTGACGAAGCTCTTTACGATCTTCGTTTGCCAGAATGTATGACCTGGGTGCAGGTTCTTCTGTGACAACAATCGTTGGGGACCACTTGGAGGTGCGGCTGTCAAACACTGCAACCACAGACCCAGGGTGCAGACGCTGCAGGTCTCTTGCACCTCTGTTCTGTCTGTTGGCTCTGGCATAACTCCTTAAGTCTTTCAGTCACCTGCTGGATTGACACTGTCTCAGGCTCTAGAAGTTTGGTGTGCATAGGCAGCTGCGTCCTCGTCCTTCCCATCAGACGTTGGACTGGAAATTGCAGGAGCTTGTCTCGTGGTGTGTTTTTCTACTCAGAAGCTTCTTCCCCTCATGGATGGCTCGCTCTACCATTCCGTTTAAACGGGGGTAGTGCTGGCTCAATGCAGCGTGGATGGTGTCGCATAGCTCCATGGATTCAGCAAACTTGTGGCTGTAAATGGTGGCCTGTTGTCACTAATAAATTTGTGGGGAATGACATGCGTAATGAAAACCTCCTGGCAGAACTGAATGACAGTTTCTGCCGTATTGCGCTTCAAGCACCGAAGCTCAAAATATACCAAGTAAAAGTCAACGATGACACCATACTCCTCCACTTGATGGAAAAACACGATGCCAATTGTCTACCAGGGTAGTTCCGGGACATCGTGGCTTATCATTGGCAGCCGTTGGTTTCTGGGCTTGTGTTGTCTGCAGACTGCGCACCTTTCCGCTTTCTCTTGGACATCTACTGAAACACCCACCCAAAACATGGATGTCTCGCGCACGTTGCTTCATTTTTTCCGAGCCTCCATGTGTCGCGTGCAGGAGGTCTAGGACATGGTTCCTCATGCTGCAATGGAATGTAAGTTGGTTGGATCTGAAGTGGACATCGTCTTCAACATGGATCTCGTCACAGTACGGCCGTTAGGCTCGGATTTGTTTTGGGACAAACTTTTTGTCTTCCGGCCATATTGTACTTGCATATTGCTTCAGGCCACAGAGATTCTCATCGTGGTTTGTTTCATGCTTGATATGCTGATGTCTTGCTGTGGAGACGTACTCTTGGATGATGTTTACTTGAAAGTGCTCTTCTTCCGGCACCTTTTCTTTCTAAGGAAACAGAGACAGGGCATCTGCTGTGAACAGCTTATTTCCTGGTTTGTATGCTATCCGAAGTGAGTATTCCTGGAGTGTCGGTCACATTTTTCTCAGACGTAGTGGACATTAGTGGAGCGGCTTCTTGAAAATCACCTCGAGTGGGCGATGGTTACATTCCACCAGGATGCATAGCTGTGCAAAGACATCATGAAATCGGGTGCAGCCATGCACAATGGCTAACATATCCTTTTCAATTTGCGCATACTTCTCTTGCACTTCTATCAGCAAGAAGAGTAGGTCAGAGCGTGTATGTTCTGCAGGGTGACAGGTGCCAATCCATGCTGGCTAGCATCTACTTGCAGCACAAGGGGCTGCATCTTGTAGCATGCCAGGACCGGTGCCTGTGATAGGGCTGTGCGAAAGCATTGAAAGCTTTGCTGCTGGGAGTCTGTCCAGACTCGTGTGTTGTCCTTCTTCAGCAGGTTTTGCAGCGGTGCACTCATTTCCGACATGTTCTTGATGAATCTAGCAATTCATCATTCCTACGAATGTCTTGAGTACTTTAGCATTGTCTCGGACTTGGACTGTGAGGATGTCTTCTCTTTTCAGGTCAATCGAGAGTCCTTTGTCAGTTAGCATGAACCAAAGGTAGCATACCTCAATTTTGCAGAAGTGGCCTTTAGCCAGGTTCACTTTGAGGTTTACTTTTTGGCACCATTGCAAAATGCTTTGCAGTCATCTGTCATGTTCTTCCTTTATTGAGCCCCACACCTGTGTGCTGTCCATAATTACCTGGATGTCATCAAGGCCTTGGAGTACTTGGTACGTTGCACTCTGGAAAACCTCTGGGGCAATGGCACTTCCAGACGGGATCCGAAGGAATCTATCTCTCATATGGCATGCTCATAGTGCACAAGTATAAGCTGCGTTTTTGATCCACTGTAGAAAAGTATTTGACAGTGGATGCTGGATGCTTAAGGATGCTGTGACATTTGTCACAGCATCCTTAAGCGTCGGCATGGTAGTGCTCACTTTTGAGTGCCTTGTTGAGGTCAACAGGATCCAAGCAGATCCTTATCTTTTTTTTTTTTTTGAGCACCACAATTATCCGACTGGCCCATTCAATTGGTATGGTGACAGGTGTTGGCACTCCATTTGCTTCCATTCGGTTGAGTTCAGCCTTGACCATGTCACAGCGAGCCAGCACAATGCTGCGGGCAGGCTTGAAAAACCTTGAAATCTTAGGTGCAGGTTCATGTGGTACGCTATCTCGCCTCAGCCTTTGAAAGTCTCTTCAAGCAGTTGTGCTACATAATGTTGGCCTCCTTCTGTAACTGCGGCCACAGTCAGATGAGGACTAATTCCTGGGACAATTCACAGTTGAGGGTTGCTTGCACTGGCTCTTCTACAATGAAAAACTGTGCCCGAGCAGCTCCATATTTGCTGGACACCTGTAAAGTCACTTTCCCAGCTGCGTTCTTTTTCCGCCCAAAGAATGTGTTCAGTAGTGTGTCGCTTGGTTCCAGTTCTTTGCATGCTATCGCCTTCGGTTGCTTGAGCGAAATCACTGAACAGTTTGCTCCTGTATCCAAGTTGCAGACCACTGGCTTGCCCTCAATCTCGATCTTGGCGTTCCAAACTCCATCCGTTTGAGTGTGGCTCGGCGAGACTAAAGCCCCTCCATCCACGCGCCACCGCCGCTTTCTTAAGTAGCGACAACCTTTGTTGTGCGCCGCCTTTGCCCCTCACACCAAATCCGGTTCCGGCATTTCCGGTTTAAACATTTCCGGTTCCGGCGTTTCCGCTTCCTGGAGTTGCGCTGTGGGAATTTCCGCTTTGACTGCTGTTGGACGATGGTGAGACGCCCGCGCGTGCTTAGTAGAGCTGTGGCAGTCGCCATAAGAAGAATGCAAAGGGGACAAGCTGTGTATTCCGCTGAAGTAGTAGTACGCGGTCGCTGTTTTCCAAATGCACGAAAAACGGCAGTGGTCTCCAAGCACCTAGGCACTACATTCCACTGTACGTTGTCGCTCGTACCACAACCCGTCGCAGGTTGACGCGAAGCAGCGAACACGAGCAGATCGCTGGTTACAGTAGGCGGTGGTTCTTGGATGGAATCCCATTCACAGTTTCAACCGCAGCTCGTGCAATTGAAGCCTCTCCAGCGTTGCGAAAGTAAACAACGCTAAAAAACAAAGCGTCCACTTCCACTCGGAACAGGAAGCTGCAGCTACGTAAGTTCCGCTTGCCGCCGGAAGCTAAGGGGGTGAGTGGGAGAGGAGCGTGGAGGAGGAGGGCAGGTTGGCGGTACTTAACCTGGTCGGCGAAAACGTGTATGGAGGGGTTTTAGGCGAGACGGCATAGAGAAAGTAGCTTTTTTCGCATTTCAGGCTGTCAACTTTCCGGTTCTTTGTCTGTAGTGCGCATCTCTTGTTTGACTTCTTTGAGTGGCAGACGCTCACAAGTGGTTGGATGTGCCGCACTGCTTGCATTTCGCAAGCAAAAAAAAAAAAAAGGAGCTCGGCAGAAGATCGGGCCAACGCCCATGGCAAGTTAAAAAGTAGATGGTGCGATCTCGGCCATCTAGGTCGGGCCGAGCTTGGTTGTTGCACGTGGCCAGCCTGTTTGCCGACCGACGGCAGGGGGTCAGCAGGCTACTACGCGCCAGTGTCATGACTGCCGGTTAAAATTGTCGTGACCACAATCGGCTGATGCACGCGCCAATGACTTCCCCTCGACGGCAACAGCATGGCTTTTCCGTGGCACGCGTTCTTTTGTCGACATTCATTTTGAGATATCTTTTCTTTTTTAAGTCACGTATACGGAGTGCTTTTTCATATGTCATATGTATATATGACATATGTATATATGTCATATTTCATAAGTATTTTTAAGGCCTTTTCTCACGGATACCAGCGTGTTCCGCTTCTTAAACAGAGTTACCTTAAGTGGTAGACATTAAATTCTGAAAAAGTCGCAAGTGTATATATAGTAGCATCTAATTGAAAAAGTCATGCTAACTATATTTTTAAATTATTGCTTTAGGACACACGCTGTAATAGCGGAATTAGAGGCAGTGAACGTGCAGGACTTATTCAGTCAGAACCAATTTTGTAACTAGCACCAATTTCGAGATATATGAAGTCAGAGTCAGCAATATGAGCTGGTGTCCTGATTACTTCCCACGAGCACTGCATATATTCGCAGTGCAACAAGAAAATAACTATGACACCAAGACATTTTTTGCCATATGCTTTGACGTATATCTTGAAACTGGTTGGTTCCAACTGAATAGCCCCTGCAAGCATGTTTACGGACTCATTTCCACCATTGCAACAAGTGCACAAAAGTTATTAATTAAAAAGATAGTTGGCACGATTTTGTCAATTACCCGATTATGCACTACCCATTTCGAAAATCCACCCGTTAAATGTAACTCGGGCAAAGAAGCAGAATGCTTGTATCTGCAACAGGAATTTAAAAAATTTACCTACGAAGACACCCTGTATAATTCGCTCTTTAATTCATGCGCACGTGTCTAAAAGTGCGCTATCGAAGGCTTCGTAGACAAATTATCACTACGGTTCAATTTTATTTAACTATTTACTGCAAACACAACAGAAATTGGAATACTTTTTTGTCAAATGCTGTAAAAGTAGATTAGTGGTTGTGCCATAAAATGGTAATTAATTAATGACAGTCTTGTATGGGTAGTTGAATATGTCTTTCCTTGAATTGCATAGGTCCATTCACCAGAGAACTGTGAAGCCAGGTCTCAATTCACTGATTCTGCTATGGTCCCGCTCTGGTATCTGAAATTAAGACGTGTACTATGTAAGTTCCAGAAATTGGACATGCATAACTATTGATTGGGTGCTGAATATTGGACCAGATGCTTTGTGACCTCTCAATAACTCTTACGCAATGTACTTATGAACAGGTTCTGACAAACCCACAATTTTTCATGATAAACACTAAATATGCAGCTCACATACAAACGCAGTCTCACGTTATTTAGCCTCAAAATAAGCGTTGCAAAAATCTTTGCCAGTGGGGCAAAATTCTCGTTTGTTCAAATTATCTCACACGGGTCACCATGACCACAACGAACATGCATCTGGCGCATGGCATGCCAGCGGGGCGAAATTCTCGTTTCAAGTTATCTTACGCGGGTCACCACAACCGCAACTTACTTGCATCTAGCGCATGGCATATGCAGGGTGTCCCAGATAACTTTCGCTAGCTTAAAAATATGCAAATGCCATGTAGCTGGACAGAACAAAGGTAATCTTGTTTACCGTCGCTTGGAGATACTCAAACTACTTTTTCAATCGGTGTAATTAGATAATTGGTCTTAAGTAATTAAGCAACTTCTCAAATATTACAATTACATGAAAAGTGTCAATGAGGAAATTGTAGAGCGACATGAAAAACTTCCTATACAGGTTTCTGTTGCTCAATACATGCTACATAAAAATGTTTTTCCGAGCGTGAAAGAAGCCCTCAAATGCACGCAAAATTAGCACGCAATTGGCCGCTCGCGGCACTTTGTGTGTATTCGCGGGCTTCTTTTACACTCGGAAAAACACTATTATGTAGCGCGTATTGAGGAACAGAAAGCTGTATCGTAAGTTTTTCATGTCCCTGTGCTATTTTCTCATTTACACTTTTCACCTAACTGTAACATTTGAGAAGTTGATTAATTGCGGGTAATTATCCAGTGAGGCAGAATGAAAAAAAAAGGTTTAAGTAATTTCAAGGGACGGCAAACAACATTACCTTTGTTCTGTCCAGTTACGTGGCATTTGCATATTCCTAAACTAAGATTAGCTAGGACACCTTGTATAGTACGCTACGGACACTACATGCACACATCGGTGTCCATGCATATTGCGATGCACCCACAGTCTCTTAATTCGCTTGCACAAGTTCGCTTAATTCGCTTGCACAACTCTTGCACATTAAAAGCAGCTAAAAAGACAAGGCATCAAATTTAGGCTGTACTATTAACATTAACATGTTGATTTCAACATATCGAAAGCATAGACGAGCTCTTGAAACAAAGCAACGCGCCCTTACGCGCTCTCCTTCCGCAATGCTTTTACAAACGATAGGCTCTAATAGCATAAATAATACGTGCAACTTACGCGTAAATGTGGAGGTCCGTATGAGATGAAAATATACAGGCTGGAAATATCCATTTCTCGCTGACAAGAAGCGCAGCACCATAGAAACCCTGCGAAGCTGCGCCGATCAAGCAGCCAGTGCAGACACTTCTTCCCGCAAAAAGCTTGCCGAAACAGCCACCATCTACGCGCCCGCTTCTTGCCGGTTACTTACCAGTGAATGCTGCCTGATCCGAATGTTGCAGACGGTTGAGGCAACAGTCTTCGCTCCCGAATTGCCCCCCCCCCCCCCCACCTGCACGCTCCAGGTGCACTAGAAGTCGGCTTCGGCAGGCGTAACCTGTTCAGGCGCCGACTAGGAGGCGGCGGCATCCTATATGATCGGACGGCAGCATCGCACCAGCTTTAAGCTGACGTCTCTGGCCAGCGAAAACTTTCGCGCTCGACATTATGCAGCCCTGCGCATCCATGCCAGCATCCGTGGCCGAGCCAGCGCCGACGGGCTCAGCAACATAGGTCGGCCTTTTTACAGTTCAAGCTCTTCATGCCGACATGATCGGCTCCCAGCGATCCGCCGAGCACCGCCTGATGGGCGTCCCTCGGCCAATTTTGCTTGGTTTCTTCCCTTCTGTTGGGCGGGCTTGGTTCTTATGGTACGCACGTGTAACCACATTTTGCGCACGCTTTGTCTTTTTGACAGGGTTTACCTCTTCTGGGCTGCCCTGGCGTTTGTCAGCATTGCCGCGGCCTAGCTCCTTCGGACGTTTTCTGTATCTCTTCTACCTGCTCCTTTCTTCTCTCTTTTCCGCAACAAATTTCCACGAGCTTGCGGAAATACAGGTTTTCGTTGGTCAGATGGCTTTGCAACCGCTTGTCCTTTGTCTAGGATGATGAGGCTTTTTAACAGTCTCTCTTCGAGTTCTCCGTACTCGCAGTTTCGAATCGACGTACGAAGTTCTGTCAGCCATTTATCGAAGCATTCTCCCGGCTTTCGGTCTCGTGCCGAAAACAAAGTCCAGGTACGCGGAGTTAATGAAGGGCTTGCAGTGTTCTTTAAATTTCTTGAGTAGCTTGTCTACGTCATTGCTATTTTCAAAGTTAAACGCCTAGTAAACCCTCCATCCCTTTTTGCCATTTATGACCAAAAACATTGCCGCTTAAGCTTCTTTGAGCTTACCTGCGGGCCCGGTCGCAGTTGCGTTGAGCTTGTATTTGCTCAGCTAAAGTTTACATGCTCCCATAGGCACCGATTACGGGGAGGCTCCGAGGCCTGAGCCTTCCTCCGGCGATGCCGAAGCACCCCCCCCCCCCTAACGTGTCATTGCCAGTTTCGTCACCCACATCATTTGAGGTTTCTTTTGACTTGCCTCGACCTTTTGACATCAAATGTTATTGTGGCTGATAGCTTACTGCATCATTGTTGGCGCGGACGTTCCCAGATTTCAATTCATACTTTGCTTTATTTCTGCAAATCCTGACAATAGGAGAACAAGTGCATTAGAACTACCAGCGGCGGCTGCCTCGTCCGTATTTTCTCACTTCAACATTGTTTTAAATTTCCACTGTAAACACCATGTACATACAGAATATATTTAAATATATACACAGGAAAAAGTTCATATTTTTAAGAAGAAGGAGGTAGCCAGTTAACAAATTATTTCTAAAGGTATGGATAGGTTATGCCTAGAGAATGAATATGTTGCTGTATGTTCACCTGCCTTCAAAATATTTTGCATGCTTTTTTGGCCCTGAAAGAAACCTGTAGACTTTAGTGAACCCTTCTGTAGACTCTTTTATCAACGGCGTGTGAAATGCACCTTAATGATATGTGTCTCAGTCTCGCTTTTCTTTCCAGTAAACAAAGCGAATGACTCGGTAAAAAAAAAAGAAACACTTATAATTTACAACATTTATTAGGGATGGAAACATCGTCACTTGCATGCAGAGGTCATAAATATATACAGTGTGTTCCAATTAACTATCATGCACCAAGATTTAAAAAACAAGTCATGCGTTGCTCGAAGAAAACCTAGTGCATATTGTTTCCAGTACAGTGGAGTAGCTTCCAGTAATTTTTTTAATTCCTGAGACTTAATTAGGTAATCGTAAATAATTATGTAACTCGAGACATACTATCATAATTATCAAAGTGTCAATGAGGCATTTGTAGGCACAGGCAAGGGACATCTAACTGCGGTATTTTCAGCGACGTACTGATTGCGTACTACTTTTTGCGACTTATAAATGAACCCTGCGTAATATGGCCAATAGCACATGACTGTGCTCCGACCCGCATCATAAAGCAGCAACCTTGAACAGGCTCCCTCTGAGTTAGCCAGAATGAAATGAAGGAAATAAAGAAAAAAATCACTGTCCAAGCACTCTGTACAAATGGTTAACCAGCGAAACTGAAACGTGCGGCCCCGTAGTTTATCACTGGATTAATTCCGATGGTTCATTAAACAAAAGCTTGGTAGGCGGCCAGATTCCCGGTACGCAGTTGCTGCTTGTGCTTGGCTGCACAAGACTGTTCTTGTGCCCGGGTTGCAGCACCGGGACGGCGTAGACGAGCTCGTTCCCAGATCTGCTCGCGGTGTTGCTGATCGAAAGCTGCCTGCTCCTCAGGAGTATGTATGACGCATGGCCTACCCATTTCGGAGCCGGAGAGAAACTGCTGTGCGCCCGCTCGGCTGCGATGGAGAGCAACCACTTCACTACTGGCGCAGCCAATTGCGTGCCTCTTTTTTGCTTTTTTTTCGCATGGGGCTGCGCCGGAGAAGTTTTCAGCGTACAGGCAACAGACGGAGGGAAGAATTGGTTAGCCACATACAGCTTCGCTGGGGGATTATTCTACACGCGTGTGATATTTGATTGTTCGAACGAGGCACGTGGGCCCCATCACTCGAGAAAAGAGGAGGAGGAACTTACTACGCTCGTGCTGTGAATCTAACCAGTCAGCGCTGCAACCGCTGTTGTAAATATAACCTGTACATAGTTGCTCGTCTTACTGACTCGTCCTTCGCGTAACAATATTTTCACAAAATTTCAGTTGCCTGGAAATTCAAACGTTATTGAATTGCATTATGCTTGGACTAAATTCACTGACATTTGGAACATTTTGCCTGGTGTTGAAATTCAGTGGTGCTTGGATTACATTGGGGAGTGGCGCATAGATTAAGATGACCAGCCTTGGATTAAGTTCACTGGTGCTTGGATTTAATTGAGTGCGAAAACCTGTAGTCCTTTAGCTTTGAGTGAACAAGGGTTTCGTAGAGTTTCAGTTTTTTCAGAAGAAAAGGAAAACAATTACGACCAAGGTATTTTAGTGTGCAATTAGCATTCGTAGTGAAATAATTAAGAAGCATATTCCCTGACAGATCATTAGTTATGTTAAGGTCCAGATATTTCTGGGTGTTAACTGATGATAAAGTGTCATTCAGTATGCAGTTAAATCTTGATATAACGAACTTGAATATAACGAAATTGTCGATATAACGAAGTATTTACCTTTTCATGACCTCTTGTCCCTAGAACACCATGCATTTAGGACCTCAATATAACGAAGTGTGTTTGCGCAGGATTTCAATATAACGAAATTTTACTGCCGCCGGAAAGGGAATGCAGAGACAATAAATGGAAACTTTAGCCGGCGCAGATGGTCAGATGATTGCATTACAAGCGGCCGCTTGCAAACACACCTCTCAAATCGTGCGCTGTGCGTCGACTGACGGCCGAAGTGGAGCCGCATCGTGTACTGTATAGTCCAAGTGCTCAGCGCAATGTGTGCTTTAGGTGCGAGTGGATGTGTGCGAGGGAGAGACAAGAAAGATGGTGGGTTCACGAGTGCTGGCTTCCCGCGCGATGCAAAGGGAAAGGGGGAATAGTTGAGTGAGCTCGTAGCAACACGATCAAGCACACGCGAGGGGGTCTCGATTTCTGGCGTGCATGTGGGCCGTAGCTGCGCATGGCTGTAAGCACGGCTGAGCGAATAGCCAGCCGCACGTGCTGCTTTAGAGGTGATCTGCCGCATGTGTTAAGAATGGGCGTGCCTAGACAGCGTGGCACAATGTAAGCTGTCTTACCGCACATTTAGTATTGGAGTTTGCGTAATCTCAATTTTAGGTAACCCGTTGGAGCGTGAAGCAGATGTGCATTTGCTCCACACTGCTGGCACTTTTCCTGATAGCGTCGTCCCAGGGTGGGCAACGCTATCAGCCGGGGGGGGGGGGGGGGGGGGCAGAGTGCACGCGAAAATATGGCTGGCTTGGCTTAATTCGTGCCGCCGAGAAGATATTGTCGACTACGTGTCATGAAACCGTATCATTCGTCGCCGACTCCCAAGCTTATAAACATGAATTGTTTTCTCATTGTAATTTGCTTTTTTCGATTGCCCAAAAATGCGGAAAATATTGTGGACCTTTTTCATGTTAAAAAAAATAGATCAGTGACTGTACATATATGAATAAAAGGTGGAGTTGCAATAGAACAAATTTCGCTATAACGAAGCAAATTGCTGTTTTTATCGACTTCATTATATCAATGTTTAATTGTATATATATACTGATTGCCATTGTTTACATTGCGTGTTATGCACATAAATCTACACTTCTAATCGTTAAGTTTAATTTTCTGTTTGTTCCACCAGAGTGACACATTATCACCGGGGTTAGTAACCATGTTCTATGTTACTAGCTCATCTAATTCTTGCAACAAAAGTTTCCTTTTTCTCGGCATATGATCGGATAACGGTTGCGCTTTCCTTTCCGAATGCGAGTCCAATGAAAAAAATGGCAGGTCAACTTCGAAGGAGGCCTACCAGGTGATGACCTAGCAATGCCGCTCCTAGCATTGTTGCCATAGCAACAGCCAATCATAAGCCCTCTCTCAGCATGCTGGTGTGATGAGCCATTAGCAGGGCTGATTGCTGTGAAAACTTCGTCAGACTGGCCCCTGTTGTTTTTTGTGTGGGTGCATGTTCGTACTTTTCCTATGTGGCCATTGTAAGCAAAGAGCACGGGAATGAATGCGCGGAACTTTGAGTTTTCAAACGATACCAAGATGGTGGGCACTCAGCAGCAGGAACGACTAAAGATGGCTCCGTGAACTTTGGTGTTTGTTTACGATTGTGTACTCCTTTCTTGTCGTCCGTGCTGACATAGCAGTTTTAAATGCTTAGAGTGTGCTTTCAGCTAAATCTTTATGATACAGCATAAATTGAGCATTGCAGTTGTCAAAATAAACGGTTTCCCCCCCTAAAAATACACGGAAAACCTACTGATCTTGGGTATCGATACAGTGATGCTGCTGCTCTACCGATTGCACTGAACCCTCCTACATCCTGCTGCATTTCAGCAAAAGATGAGAAATATGAGTCCATCCTGCACTTAAAGCATTGCTTCGGTTTTCGAATATGGAACTTGGTCCTCGAGCACAATCGAAAGCAGCATGGTGAAACAGCAGGTGCGATAACTTTGCAGTGGCCTGAGTCAAGACCGAGTCAGTTGAGCCTCGATCGTACCTGTGTTTCATTCTTGGACTCTTGTCTGTTTCGAACGCCTTCCACCCCAATGCGTGTGGGCTGCATCGGCAACGGCACAGCATCGTGCTTCAGGCAGCAGCAAGCGATCACGTTGGCGCCGAGCAAGAGCCCGCGCTCCTCTCTTGTATGACCAATGCAAAATGTCAGTTAATTTTTCGGACACTGTATAGTGTCTCGTTCGATATTTCCGACATAATGCGCACAATGTTGCAGACATGGTGTCCATGAACAATTCTTGCACTATTCAATTTGTCCCTTAATCCTCCTTTTTGTTGGCGAGGTGATTGCACGGCTTTAAATATAACGTATGGCGGTTACTAAGATATTGGTCAATTACCGTAAAAACGCGCATATAGCGCGAACCCGCATATAGTACGAGGTGAAATTTTTGGGACGCGAAATGAAAAAAAATCTGTTTTATCCACGCATAATATTTCTTAGGAAAACCCGAGGAAAAAAATTATTTAAATTGCACTCCGCACTTCAATCACTGTCTTAGCGGCGCTCTCTTCGAATAGTTCCTTGTCGGACATATCTTCTCAGAGGTACTCATCCTCTGGCCATCTAGCGATATTGAGATGCCGCACTTCTTGAATGCGCGTCGCACAAGGTACTGTGGTATGTTGGCCCATGCCTCCACAGTCCACTTGCATAGCGCGGCTGGTGAAGCCCTCTTTCAGCCGCCCGGTCGGCGTCGCTGCAGGCTGACCTGAGCGCATCCAATCTGCATAACACCGCCTGACCGCGTCCTTGAACGGCTTGTTCACGCAAACACCGAAAGGCTGCAGCTGAGACGTCCCACCCGGGATAACGACGAGTGCAGGGCCAGATTCGCGCAACAGCCTTTTCACTGAGTTGGCCAAATGGCAACGAAATGCTTCCAGCACGAGTATGGACGGGAACGACAACAGTGCACCAGGCCGCCTACACCAGACGGACATTATCCACTCGAGCACAAGGTTCTCGTTCATCCAGCCTTTCTCATGGTATATTACAACCACATTTTTGGCAGCTCCTCACCTTTAGGCACTGTCTTGCGTTCGAAGACGGCATAGGGCGGGCGCTTGCGTCCGTCTGCTGTGCCATCCGCGAATGCTTCCTTCGTTGACGCCAAACTACCTCCCGGCCGCACTGTTGCCGTTGTACTGTGCGACTAAAATAACCTTGCCCTTGAAAGCAGCCGAGAACTGTTTTCAAAGTCTGGACGTCTTGGTCCCTCAATGCGGAATAAAAAGGATCTTTGTGGGGTCGTGGATCTTTGTGGGGACATGGACTCATCCAAAAAACCGCAGACGACCTCATGGCTGCCACTGTGAGGTCAAAGGAGCAACTAGTGGCGATAACGGACTTGTAAGCAGGCTCTACCAACCTGAAGGGATAAGTGGTCCAGCTTTACATGTACTTGTAGCGCCTCCGGCCTTGGGCCGGAGCCGCAGGCCGCAACTCGTTTCCGCTTGCAGGGCCCGTCAAGGAGGAGGATGGTAGCGCAGTATAAAAATAAAAAGAATTCAAAACCTAACGCCGCCGTAGCTGTATCTTCCTCGCAAGACGTCCGACATACTTGGTTACGTGATAAAGAACACGCAGCTCCAACCGTTCGGCATGGATTCTGCCAGCACTTCCGTACTTCCTGCCGATGACGACGCTCAGTAGGTTGCCTAACCTGGCGGTGCTGTGGTTCCCTCGTTCCAACACATAAATCTGCCATCATTCTGACCCAACAACCCCAGCACCTGGCTCCTGCAGTTCCAGCTGCACTTCCGTCTCCGCATATTGCCAGTCAATGGACATTATTACATCTGGTGTCCTCCTTATCTCCAGACGTCGCTGAGTACTTAGGGGATGTTATCACCTTTCCAGACCCGACCCATCCCTTCGAGATTTTGACGGCGGCTATCATTTCCCATGAGTCAGATGTCTCAATGACCTCGCGCCCTTCTCACGCCGATCTTCGTTGACTTTCCGGTCGAGCAGTCGCTCCCTGGTGCCCTCGCGCTCTCCAGAGCTTCAACCATCCGACGTGCGAAGCGACATCTCGTCTTCTGCTGTGTGTTGGTTCCACCGCGTATTTGGCACCTCTGCTCTCAAGCGCACACTTCCGTGCTCCTGGTCAGAAAATGCTGCGACAGGCCACTGACGGCGGCAAGTGGTACTGGTCGAAGGACATGTCGCCTATTTTACGTTTCTGACGAGATTAGTGGCGCTTGCTTCCTTGTCGACACAGGAGCCAAGCTTAGCGTCAGGGCATCGCCTTTATGTTGGCGCCCTTGTGCAGATCGCCGTCACTACGAACAGACCTGCCTGCATCAAACATTAAACAACTCCGCCATCCTGACATACGGTCAACGGTTTCTTACACTTAAACTTAGATTGCGTTGTACGTTTCGCGTTTTTTTCTTCCTCGCTGATGTGTCTCGCAAGCTATTCTCGGAGCTGACTTACTCAGTTTCTTCAACCTTGAGGTAGACGTGCATGCTCATTGCCTCATTGATCTCTTCACCCACCTCTCCATCAATGGCATACTCTGCACCGCCTCGCCGACGGGGCTTTGAGCTCTTGCACCCGCTTCACTGTACGTAGAAAGCCTTGCTCATTTTCCCAATCTTACGAAGCTGCATACCAGAGAGTCACCGATTAAGCGCTCAATCACTCACCACATCGTAACCACTGGACCTCCTGTCTTTACTTGGCCCCGCCGACTGCCTGGAGACCGCCTCACCATAGCTCGCCGGGAGTTTGAGCTCACGCTTCAACTCGGCGTTGTACGACTCCTCAAGCAACTGGGCATCGCCACTCCACATGGTGGCAAATGAAGATTCTGGCGACGGGAAACCATGTGATGATTACCGTGCTCTGAATGCGCACACCTTACCAGACCACTATCCACTTCCTCATGTACAAGACTTCACATTTAATTTGGCTGGGTGCACGATCTTCTCTAAAACTGACTTAGTGAAAACTTATCAAATTCCTGTGGAACCCGCTGCCGTTCCGAAGACGGCCATTACCACCTCTTTCGGCCTCTTCGAGTGTGTGAGGATGCCTTTTGTATTGCTCGAACCTGCACAGACTTTTCAGTGAAGTAACAATGAGGTCAGGCGAGGTCTCGACTTCGTGTTCGCCTATACCTTGATGATCTCGTCGCAAGCTCATCCAGCCCCAAGCATGAAGCTCACCTGCGCGACCTTTTCCCACCGACCTGATGATTACGGTCTCGTCATTATTCCAAACAAGTGCCTCTTTGGTGTCGCTACCATCAAGTTCTTAGGCCACTTTGTCACCCCACAAGCTAGAGAATTCCGGGGCCTACTGAACCTTAATTCCCTCTTTCTTCCGAAGTGTGCCAATTTCCTGAAGCCTCTGACCGATCTACTGGCTATCAAAAAAGATCCGACTGTGCCGCTTGAGTGGATTGAGGACGCTGCATCTGCCTTCGCTACTGCCAAGAAAGCCCTGGCAGATGCTACCGTACTCTGATGATGCCCCAATACATCTCATCGCCAATGCACCGAGCATGGCAGTCGGTGAAGTTCTCGAGCAACACGTATCTGGTAGCAACCTCTTGGTTTCTTTCTCTAAAAACTGAAGCATTCTCGCCACTTTCTTGAGGGCCGGGACTTTCTTGCCATCATAGGCCATAAGCCCCTGACGTTTGCCTTCCATCGGAATCACAGCAACTACACTGCATGGGAGATCTACCAACTGTGCTTTATCTCCAAGTTCACAGTGGATCTCCGTCATGTGCATGGGTCGGAAAATGCTGCCATTGATGCACTCGTCCGCATCGATGCCCTGGCGGCCAACCACCTGTAGACATGTTGGAGCTAGCACCGCCCAGCGGAACGACCCTGAGCTGCGTCGCCTTCGCTCCTGATCCACGTCTCTGTCCTTCACTGAGTGCTCGCTTCCATTTTCTTGCTCGTTGATAATGTGCGATACATCCACTTGTGTTACTCAAGCCCTCGTGCCTTTGGCCTTTCATCGCGCAATTTTTAATCAACTGCACAACATGAGTCACCCTGGTATTTGTGCGACCCTGGAGCTAGTCACCACTCGCTTCCTTTGGCCTTGCATGTGCGAACATTCCCTCCGTGCCAGCATGTCAAAGTTCATCGCCGTACCACCGCGTCTAAATCCTCATTTCGGCCTCCAGACGCGAGGTTTTCCCATGTCCACCTCTGCATTGTGGGCCCTCTCCCGTAATGGTGGAGGGCCTGTTACCTGCTCACAGGTGTGGATCACTTCACCTGATGGTTACAGACGTTTCCCATTATAGACACTATGGCAGAGACAGTTGCTATGGCTTTCATGAGCGGCTCGGTGTCCTGTTTCAGATGCCCTTCTGTCGTCGCCACCGACTGAGGCCGCAAGTTTCAATTGGCCCTATTCACCGCGCTTGCCAGCATCCTGGGCGTTCTACACATCGATATGACCTCCAATCATGCTTCCACGAATGGCATGATAGAACAACTTCATCGATAACTGAAGGCTGTCCTCACCACCTATCCCCCGCAGGGGCGTCTGCGTCAGCAGGCGTTTGGTGTGTTGCGACACCACGGACCGGAGCACACGAGGGTTGGACCCTCCCGCGTGTAGCCGTGCGCGGCTTAGCCGTGTCTGGGGAAAAGGGGATCCTGGAGGTTGAGCCGATGCTGGGTGTTTGGACCTTTAAGGCCCCCCGGCGGAGCCAACACACCTCTTCGGCCTCGGCTTCACATAGACGGCACCTCCAGACTGACCCACCTGGAGGAAATCGGCAGTGGCCTTTTCCTGTCTCTCTCTTCCTACAACCTTCGTCTTTCCCTTACTTTCCACCTTTCCTGTCTCCTTCTTTCTTCTATTTACTTCCATCTTCTGGGCGGCAAGGGTTAACCCTGTGTGGCTATCCAACCTTGGATACACCATATTTGGTTATAGTGGCGGCGTACGACTGGCGTCGTGCAGACTTGCATGCAAGCTCTGCCGCGTCCCCTTCGTTGGGCTCCATGGTGGGCGGTCGGCGCTGTTGCTGAATTTAGTATGCCTATCCATGGAAAATTCTTTTCCCCCACTTCCTGATCGCCCTCCTAAACGAGGGCGCACCGAAGTCTTTCAATTTTCGGGCAACCGAACATGTAACTTTCCTCGCTTTCACGTCGTCCACTCTGATCAATCTGAAAGACGGTGAGAATGATCTCACCTTTTCTGGTATCGAAATCCCTGACTGAAGTCTTTGGACCTGGTTACAAAGCGTCGAAAATGGCAAGCGGCGATCTCCTACTGGAGCTTCGTGACGAGAAACAGCATGAAAAACTACCTAAACTAGTGTCCTTTGGCGATGTTCCGGTTACAGTTACCCCACACCGCACCATGAATACCACCCGCGGCGTCGTGTCCGATGCTGATTTGCTAGAGCTATCTGAAACTGAACTCCTGGAGGGCTGGAGTGATCAGAACGTCATCAGTGTCGAACGAATTAAGATGAGGCGGGACAGGAAAGAAATTCAGACAAAACACCTAATATTCACTTTCGGCTCTAGTGTTCTGCCCGACACCATTGAGGCCGGGTACCTCAAGATTCGTGTTAGGCCATATGTGCCAAATCCCCTGAGATGCTTCAAGTGTCAAAGGTTCGGCCACAGCTCACAGAACTGTCGAGGCCGGATGACTTGTGCCAAGTGTAGTGAAAACGAACACTCCTCTGAAACATGCCAGAATACCCCACGCTGTGTGAACTGTGATGGCGAGCATGCCGCGTACTCGCGGTCCTGCCCAACTTGGAAAGTAGAAAAAGAAATTGTGACCATAAAAGTAAAAGAAAATATCACTTTCAAAGAGGCACGCAGGCGGGTTTCATACCTACCCAAGAAAAGCTTTGCCGATGTGACGCGTCAGGGGGCAGCGACACAAAGGCTTCCAGCGGCTGTCCGACCCACAGTAAGTGAGTCGGCAGTTACGCCATCTGCCCCCGCGGCGGTTGCAGCTAGGGCTGCCCCGCCAACCGAGGAGAGGGGACCATCTACCTCAAAGGTGGGCGCAGTCGAGGCTGCCTCAACCTCCCAGGTCCCTTCCAGCGCTGGCAACGGCCGGCGCAGCCAAATCCCCCAGGGAGCCCCATCGACCTCCGGGCTGGTGGGCGCAGGCGTCTTGCCCTCCAAGGCAGGGCCCTCGCTGGTAAATTCTCGCTCGCAAGAGCACGTGTCCGGCGCCTCACAAGAGGCAATGGACACTACACCTATCCTCAAGGCGCACCAAGCGCCTAAGGAGCGGCGAGGCTCGCTCGAACGCTCCAGAAAGAGCAGAACCCCCGTTACAGGGCCTCGAAAGAGCTCTGTAACTTAAGGCATCACCTCCGTTTCCATACACACAGCACTTATTTACTTTCAAAATGGCGACACAAATTATTCAATGGAACGTCAGAGGTCTTTATAGGAACCTTGATGACGTGCAAGAGCTTATCCAAAAACACAATCCAAAAGTGCTGTGTCTACAGGAAAGACATTTAAAACGACAACACACAAACTTTCTCCGACAGTATGTCAAGTTCCGCAAAGATCGCGATGATGCTGTCGTATCATCAGGCGGTGTTGCCATTTTGATTCATAAAATATTTCCTGTCAGCGTTTACAGCTACAAACGCCCCTTGAAGCAGTGGCGGTTCGAGCTGTTCTTTTAAATAAACTCTTCACCATTTGTTCGATTTATATACCCCCACACTACAAACTAAGCAAACATGAATTTCAGTCCTTCGTAGACAAATTGCCAGAACCTTACGTTGTACTTGGGGATTTCAATGCGCACCGCTCCCTGTGGGGCGACTCTCGTATAGATGCGCGAGGTCGTCTTGTTGAACAGTTCCTTTTTTCTTGTGGTGCGTGCCTTCTGAATAAGAAGGAACCCACATATTACTCTCTAGCAAACAGAACCTTTTCTTCAATCGATCTCAGCATAGTCTCTCCTTCTATTCTGCCCGAACTCGAATGGGAAGTTACAAAGAACGCTTACGGAAGCGATCACTTCCCCATACTAATACGAACACCTCAAGAAAACGAATATCCACCACAGGCACCTCGGTGGAAGATTGAGACAGCTGATTGGGACAAATTTCGAACTCTTACTGGTATATCATGGCATGACATTTCCTCGTTAGAAATTGATGCAGCTGTGGAGTATTTCACAGCCTTTATAATAGATGCCGCATCTAAATGCATATCACAAGTAAATGGCCTGTCGTGCAAACGGCGTGTCCCGTGGTGGACCGACGTTTGTAGGATCGCACGTAAAAAACAGAACAAAGCGTGGGGTTTGCTACGCACTTCACCCACTGCAGAAAATCTTATCCACTTTAAAAAAGTAAAATCCGAAGGCAGGCGAACCCGCCGACAGGCCAGAAGAGAAAGCTGGCAGTTTTTATCGGGCATCAACTCGTACACAGATGAGGCCAAAGTCTGGAACAGGGTTATTAGGATAATAGGGCGACAAGCGCAATCACTCCCTCTGGTAAACACACGAGGCTATACCCTGCAAGATCAGGCAGACTCACTTGGGGAGCACTTTGAGAGCGTCTCGAGCTCAACCCATTATTCTCAGTCCTTTCTCAAATATAAACAAACAGAAGAATGTAAGCCAATAATTAGAAAATCCAGACAGAATGAACCCTATAACCGGCCTTTCAGTATTGCCGAGCTGAGAGCTGCCTTGAATACATGCAAAACCACTGCACCGGGACCTGACAGAGTCATGTATGACATGATCAGAAACTTACATACTGACACGCAATTTACACTACTTACACTTTTCAACACTCTGTGGGCTGCGGGATACCTCCCATCTACATGGAAAGAGGCGATTGTGGTTCCTGTCCTGAAGCAGGGAAAAGACCCCTCCTTAGCAGCAAGTTATCGTCCGATAGCTCTCACCAATTGTCTGTGTAAGCTCTTCGAAAAAATGATTAATCGCAGACCCGTACATTTCCTTGAACTGAACAATATACTCGATCTCTATCAGTGTGGCTTCAGACAAGGGCGGTCAACAACCGATCACCTTGTGCGCATTGAAGGAAATATCCGCGATACATTTGTACATAAGCAGTATTTCCTATCGATATTCCTTGACATGGAAAAAGCTTATGACACAGCATTGCGTTACGGGATTTTGCGAGACCTGTCGGAAATGGGCATCCGTGGAAATATGCTGAACATAATCGAAAGCTATCTGTCAAATCGTACCTTCCGTGTAAAAGTCGGTAATGCACTGTCACGTCCTTTTACGCAGGAAACTGGTGTACCCCAGGGAGGCGTGCTTAGCTGCACTCTCTTTATCGTTAAGATGAATACACTTCGTTCTTCACTGCCCCCAGCCATTTTTTTATTCCGTCTACGTAGACGATATACAGATAGGCTTCAAATCCTGCAACCTTACAGTATGTGAAAGACAGGTACAGCAGGGCTTAAACAAGGTGTCCAAGTGGGCAGACCAAAATGGATTTAGAATTAACCCGCACAAAAGTACTTGCGTTCTCTTCACAAGAAAGAGAGGCCTGGTACCTGATCCCTGTGTAGAACTGGGTGGACAACAAATTCCTGTTAACAAAGAACACAAATTTCTAGGTGTTATCCTTGACTCCAGGCTTACCTTCATTTCACACATAAGATGTCTTAAAGCAAAATGTCTAAAAACCATGAACTTACTTAAAGTTCTATCCCACACTACATGGGGTAGCGACAGGAGGTGCCTGTTGAATCTTTACAGGAGCCTAGTTAGATCACGGTTAGATTATGGTGCCTTAGTATATCACTCTGCTGCACCGAGTGCGCTAAAAATGTTAGACCCCGTTCATCATCTGGGTATCCGCCTCGCCACTGGCGCATTTAGAACAAGCCCCGTCGAAAGTCTATATGCAGAGTCAGACGAGTGGTCACTACATATTCAGAGAACATACATCAGCTTCACCTACTTTCTTAAAGTGCGCTCTAATAAGGAACATCCGTGTTTCACGACAGTAAACGACTTAACGTGTGAAACACTCTTCCGTAACAAACCCTCCATGAGACTTCCTTTGTCGCTGCGTGTAAGAGAACTCAGTGAAGAAATGGATGTTCCAGTTCTCGAACATCGCTTAATGGCTCCTGCTAATCTATTACCGCCCTGGGAGTGGCAGATGATAGAATGTGACACATCCTTTGTAGAGGTCTCGAAGCACGCTCCTGAGCTTGAAATTGCTATGCATTTCCGAGAGCTTCAATCGAAGTACTCCTGCTACGAATATTACACAGACGCGTCCAAATCCCATGCTGGTGTATCCTACGCTGCTGTTGGTCACTCTCTTTCTGAATCTGACGTGCTGAACCCCTTAACGAGTATCTTCACTGCAGAAACCTATGCCGTACTGTCTGCAGTAAAACATATAAATAAATTAAAACTCGACAGAGCAATAGTATTTACAGACTCGTTAAGCCTTGTAAAAGCGCTGAACTCTTTACAAAAGCATACAAATCCTGTTTTCATAGAACTTTACTCGCTCTTATGCAATATTTATCTATCACACAGACACGTAGTAATATGCTGGGTACCTGGCCATAGAGGAATCGAGGGAAATGTGCTTGCTGACGAGATGGCCAAATCAATGGCATCGCAGGGTACTCGTTCTGCTGCAGTCCCTGCTACAGACATGAAGCCTTTCCTCAGAAACAAACTGCGAAGCCACTGGCAACGCTTGTGGGACGCAGAAACGAGCAATAAGCTTCACGTAATTAAGCCTAAGTTAGGTTTCTGGCAGCCAACAACGAAAACACGAAGAACAGACGTCCTATTCACTAGACTGAGAATAGGACACACATTTGGCACACACTCACGTAATTAAGCCTAAGTTAGGTTTCTGGCAGCCAACAACGAAAACACGAAGAACAGACGTCCTATTCACTAGACTGAGAATAGGACACACATTTGGCACTCACAATTTTCTCTTGACCGGTAACGAGCCTCCAACCTGTGGTAGATGTGGCGACCGGCTGACCGTCCTCCATGTCTTCCTGGAGTGCCGGGAAGCCGAAAGAGACAGGAGGAAACATTTCCCGTTTGCATACCGCCATTGTATTCCCCTGCATCCGGCTATGTTTCTTGGTGAAGAACCGCTTTTTAATACCAAAGCAGTCCTCGCTTTTTTAAAAGATGTTGTACTACATGTTACAAGCCCATTCATTTCTAAGCGCATCCTCTTTCCAGAGGATATCGCTAGGATAGATTCTCTGTATAGCACATGCCTCTAGGCCCTTGCGTTTCAAGGGCCCTGGTGAGGCAGTAGTGCTCTAGACAATATTATACATCTAGACAATCACATATTTTATATATTGCATCATCCTTTCTCAATACATTTTTATGTTCATAGTACACGCCAATAGTCATTCCCATAATTTTATTACTTGTACATTTTATGGAATTTGCATCAACTCTTTTAGGCCCCTTTACAGCCACGGCGCATTAAGACCATAAAACCCATCAAGCACTGCGAACTCATTAATAATTAGCATGGCGCTCTTTGGCCACATCTGGCCCTTGCGCCATTAAACATCAAATATTCATTCATTCATTCACCACCTATCAGCCGAGGGAACGTTGGCTCGTCTACCTTCCCTTTGTCGTTCTGGGCATCCGATCAGCACTAAAGGCTGACCTAGGGTGCTCTTTGGTTGAACTCGTCTATGGCGTTCCCCTGCGCCTTCCTGGGTAATACCCCGCAGGGGCGTCTGCGTCAGCAGGCGTTTGGTGTGTTGCGACACCACGTACCCGAGCACACGAGGGTTGGACCCTCCCGCGCGTAGCCGTGCGCGGCTTAGCCGTGTCCGGGGAAAAGGGGATCCTGGGGGTTGAGCCAATGCCGGGTGTTTGGACCTTTACGGCCCCCCGGCGGCGGCAACACACCTCTTTGGCCTCGTCTTCACGTAGACGGCACCCCCGGACTGACCCACCCGGGGGAAATCGGTAGTTGCCTTTTCCTGTCTCTTTCTCCCTCCAGCCTTCATCTTTCTCTGACTTTTCATCTTTCCTGTCTTCTCCTAGCTTCCGCTTACTTCCAATTTTTCCAGGCAGCAAGGATTAACCTTGTGTGAATAGCCAACCTAGGTTATCTCATATTTGGTTATAGTGATAACGTACAGCTGGCGCTTACAGGACCTGTCTTTTACAGTCCCTGTAGCGTCCCCTTGTAGGGCTCCACGGTGGGTGGCTTGCGTTATTGCCGAAAATTACATTATTCTATGGCTAGTTCCTTCCCTCCCCTCCCAGATCGCCCTCAGAAAAGAGGGCGCACCGATGATGTGTTCCAGTTTTTTGGTCGGCAAAAAGAATCCTTCCCTCGTTTTCACGTGATCCACTCTGAAAAACCAGCTAAACAAGTGCGAACAATCTCCCCGTTCCTGGTATCGAAGTCTCTTACCGAAGTTTTTGGTCCAGGATATAAGGTGTCGAGGATGGCTAGCGGAGACCTCCTCTTGGAGCTCCGCGATCAGAAGCAATTTGAGAAACTGCCTCAGCTAGTATCATTTGGGGAGACCCAAGTAGTAGTAACCCCGCACCGCACGATGAATACCTCCCGCGGCGTTGTCTCGGACGATGATTTGCTGGAGCTCACTGAGGCTGAGCTCTTGGAGGGCTTCAGCCAACAGAATGTTATAAATGTGAAAATAATAAAGATGAGGCGCGATGGTAAAGAAATTGCGACCAAGCACCTAATTCTCACCTTCAATTCAAGTGTCCTGCCCGAATCAATCGAGGCCGGGTACATCAAGCTCCGTGTTAGGCCGTACGTGCCAAATCCGCTCCGATGCTTCAAATGCCAGCGCTTCGGCCACAGTTCGCAGAGCTGCCGGGGCCGCCAAACATGTGCGAAATGTAGTGCCCACGAACACACCACTGAATCTTGTGCAAACGCTCTTCACTGTGTAAATTGTTATGGCGAGCATGCCGCATACTCGCGGTCGTGCCCGTCTTGGAAAAGAGAAAAGGAAATCGTAACAGTTAAAGTCAAGGAAAACATAAGTTTCAAAGAGGCAAGCAGGCGGGTATCGTACCTGCCCAAGAAAACCTTTGCCGATGTGGCGCGTCAGGGGGCAGCGTCACAACGGCCTCCGGCGGCTGTCCGACCCACAGTCAGTGAGTCGACAGTTACGCCATCTGCCCCCGCGGCGGTTGCAGCTAGCGCTGCTCCGCCAACCCAGCAGACGGGGCCATCGACCCCGAAGGTGGGCGCAGCCGAGGCTGCCCCAATCTCCGAGGTCCCTTCCAGCGCTGGCAACGGCCAGCGCAGCCAAATCCCTCAGGGAGCCCCATCGACCTCCGGGCTGGTGGGCACAGGGGTCTTGCCTTCCAGGGCAGGACTCTCTCGGAAAACCTCTCGCTCGCAAGAGCGCTTGTCCGGCGCCTCACACGAGGCAATGGACACTACACCTGTCCTCAAGGCGCACCAAACGCCTAAGGAGCGTCTACACTCGCTCGAACGCTTCAGAAAGAGCAAAACCCCTATTACAGGGCCTCGAAAGGGCTCTGTAATCTAAGGCATCCATTCCGTTTCCGTAAACACAGCACCAATTTACATTAAATATGGATTCACCAATCATTCAATGGAACATCAGAGGTCTCCTTAGAAACCTTGATGATTTGCAAGAACTCATCCACAAACATAATCCAAAAGTGCTGTGTCTACAGGAAAGACATTTAAAACGACAACACACAAACTTTCTCCGACAGTATGTCAAGTTCCGCAAAGATCGCGATGATGCTGTCGTATCATCAGGCGGTGTTGCCATTTTGATTCATAAAATATTTCCTGTCAGCGTTTACAGCTACAAACGCCCCTTGAAGCAGTGGCGGTTCGAGCTGTTCTTTTAAATAAACTCTTCACCATTTGTTCGATTTATATACCCCCACACTACAAACTAAGCAAACATGAATTTCAGTCCTTCGTAGACAAATTGCCAGAACCTTACGTTGTACTTGGGGATTTCAATGCGCACCGCTCCCTGTGGGGCGACTCTCGTATAGATGCGCGAGGTCGTCTTGTTGAACAGTTCCTTTTTTCTTGTGGTGCGTGCCTTCTGAATAAGAAGGAACCCACATATTACTCTCTAGCAAACAGAACCTTTTCTTCAATCGATCTCAGCATAGTCTCTCCTTCTATTCTGCCCGAACTCGAATGGGAAGTTACAAAGAACGCTTACGGAAGCGATCACTTCCCCATACTAATACGAACACCTCAAGAAAACGAATATCCACCACAGGCACCTCGGTGGAAGATTGAGACAGCTGATTGGGACAAATTTCGAACTCTTACTGGTATATCATGGCATGACATTTCCTCGTTAGAAATTGATGCAGCTGTGGAGTATTTCACAGCCTTTATAATAGATGCCGCATCTAAATGCATATCACAAGTAAATGGCCTGTCGTGCAAACGGCGTGTCCCGTGGTGGACCGACGTTTGTAGGATCGCACGTAAAAAACAGAACAAAGCGTGGGGTTTGCTACGCACTTCACCCACTGCAGAAAATCTTATCCACTTTAAAAAAGTAAAATCCGAAGGCAGGCGAACCCGCCGACAGGCCAGAAGAGAAAGCTGGCAGTTTTTATCGGGCATCAACTCGTACACAGATGAGGCCAAAGTCTGGAACAGGGTTATTAGGATAATAGGGCGACAAGCGCAATCACTCCCTCTGGTAAACACACGAGGCTATACCCTGCAAGATCAGGCAGACTCACTTGGGGAGCACTTTGAGAGCGTCTCGAGCTCAACCCATTATTCTCAGTCCTTTCTCAAATATAAACAAACAGAAGAATGTAAGCCAATAATTAGAAAATCCAGACAGAATGAACCCTATAACCGGCCTTTCAGTATTGCCGAGCTGAGAGCTGCCTTGAATACATGCAAAACCACTGCACCGGGACCTGACAGAGTCATGTATGACATGATCAGAAACTTACATACTGACACGCAATTTACACTACTTACACTTTTCAACACTCTGTGGGCTGCGGGATACCTCCCATCTACATGGAAAGAGGCGATTGTGGTTCCTGTCCTGAAGCAGGGAAAAGACCCCTCCTTAGCAGCAAGTTATCGTCCGATAGCTCTCACCAATTGTCTGTGTAAGCTCTTCGAAAAAATGATTAATCGCAGACCCGTACATTTCCTTGAACTGAACAATATACTCGATCTCTATCAGTGTGGCTTCAGACAAGGGCGGTCAACAACCGATCACCTTGTGCGCATTGAAGGAAATATCCGCGATACATTTGTACATAAGCAGTATTTCCTATCGATATTCCTTGACATGGAAAAAGCTTATGACACAGCATTGCGTTACGGGATTTTGCGAGACCTGACGGAAATGGGCATCCGTGGAAATATGCTGAACATAATCGAAAGCTATCTGTCAAATCGTACCTTCCGTGTAAAAGTCGGTAATGCACTGTCACGTCCTTTTACGCAGGAAACTGGTGTACCCCAGGGAGGCGTGCTTAGCTGCACTCTCTTTATCGTTAAGATGAATACACTTCGTTCTTCACTGCCCCCAGCCATTTTTTTATTCCGTCTACGTAGACGATATACAGATAGGCTTCAAATCCTGCAACCTTACAGTATGTGAAAGACAGGTACAGCAGGGCTTAAACAAGGTGTCCAAGTGGGCAGACCAAAATGGATTTAGAATTAACCCGCACAAAAGTACTTGCGTTCTCTTCACAAGAAAGAGAGGCCTGGTACCTGATCCCTGTGTAGAACTGGGTGGACAACAAATTCCTGTTAACAAAGAACACAAATTTCTAGGTGTTATCCTTGACTCCAGGCTTACCTTCATTTCACACATAAGATGTCTTAAAGCAAAATGTCTAAAAACCATGAACTTACTTAAAGTTCTATCCCACACTACATGGGGTAGCGACAGGAGGTGCCTGTTGAATCTTTACAGGAGCCTAGTTAGATCACGGTTAGATTATGGTGCCTTAGTATATCACTCTGCTGCACCGAGTGCGCTAAAAATGTTAGACCCCGTTCATCATCTGGGTATCCGCCTCGCCACTGGCGCATTTAGAACAAGCCCCGTCGAAAGTCTATATGCAGAGTCAGACGAGTGGTCACTACATATTCAGAGAACATACATCAGCTTCACCTACTTTCTTAAAGTGCGCTCTAATAAGGAACATCCGTGTTTCACGACAGTAAACGACTTAACGTGTGAAACACTCTTCCGTAACAAACCCTCCATGAGACTTCCTTTGTCGCTGCGTGTAAGAGAACTCAGTGAAGAAATGGATGTTCCAGTTCTCGAACATCGCTTAATGGCTCCTGCTAATCTATTACCGCCCTGGGAGTGGCAGATGATAGAATGTGACGCATCCTTTGTAGAGGTCTCGAAGCACGCTCCTGAGCTTGAAATTGCTATGCATTTCCGAGAGCTTCAATCGAAGTACTCCTGCTACGAATATTACACAGACGCGTCCAAATCCCATGCTGGTGTATCCTACGCTGCTGTTGGTCACTCTCTTTCTGAATCTGACGTGCTGAACCCCTTAACGAGTATCTTCACTGCAGAAACCTATGCCGTACTGTCTGCAGTAAAACATATAAATAAATTAAAACTCGACAGAGCAATAGTATTTACAGACTCGTTAAGCCTTGTAAAAGCGCTGAACTCTTTACAAAAGCATACAAATCCTGTTTTCATAGAACTTTACTCGCTCTTATGCAATATTTATCTATCACACAGACACGTAGTAATATGCTGGGTACCTGGCCATAGAGGAATCGAGGGAAATGTGCTTGCTGACGAGATGGCCAAATCAATGGCATCGCAGGGTACTCGTTCTGCTGCAGTCCCTGCTACAGACATGAAGCCTTTCCTCAGAAACAAACTGCGAAGCCACTGGCAACGCTTGTGGGACGCAGAAACGAGCAATAAGCTTCACGTAATTAAGCCTAAGTTAGGTTTCTGGCAGCCAACAACGAAAACACGAAGAACAGACGTCCTATTCACTAGACTGAGAATAGGACACACATTTGGCACACACTCACGTAATTAAGCCTAAGTTAGGTTTCTGGCAGCCAACAACGAAAACACGAAGAACAGACGTCCTATTCACTAGACTGAGAATAGGACACACATTTGGCACTCACAATTTTCTCTTGACCGGTAACGAGCCTCCAACCTGTGGTAGATGTGGCGACCGGCTGACCGTCCTCCATGTCTTCCTGGAGTGCCGGGAAGCCGAAAGAGACAGGAGGAAACATTTCCCGTTTGCATACCGCCATTGTATTCCCCTGCATCCGGCTATGTTTCTTGGTGAAGAACCGCTTTTTAATACCAAAGCAGTCCTCGCTTTTTTAAAAGATGTTGTACTACATGTTACAAGCCCATTCATTTCTAAGCGCATCCTCTTTCCAGAGGATATCGCTAGGATAGATTCTCTGTATAGCACATGCCTCTAGGCCCTTGCGTTTCAAGGGCCCTGGTGAGGCAGTAGTGCTCTAGACAATATTATACATCTAGACAATCACATATTTTATATATTGCATCATCCTTTCTCAATACATTTTTATGTTCATAGTACACGCCAATAGTCATTCCCATAATTTTATTACTTGTACATTTTATGGAATTTGCATCAACTCTTTTAGGCCCCTTTACAGCCACGGCGCATTAAGACCATAAAACCCATCAAGCACTGCGAACTCATTAATAATTAGCATGGCGCTCTTTGGCCACATCTGGCCCTTGCGCCATTAAACATCAAATATTCATTCATTCATTCACCACCTATCAGCCGAGGGAACGTTGGCTCGTCTACCTTCCCTTTGTCGTTCTGGGCATCCGATCAGCACTAAAGGCTGACCTAGGGTGCTCTTTGGTTGAACTCGTCTATGGCGTTCCCCTGCGCCTTCCTGGGTAATACCCCGCAGGGGCGTCTGCGTCAGCAGGCGTTTGGTGTGTTGCGACACCACGTACCCGAGCACACGAGGGTTGGACCCTCCCGCGCGTAGCCGTGCGCGGCTTAGCCGTGTCCGGGGAAAAGGGGATCCTGGGGGTTGAGCCAATGCCGGGTGTTTGGACCTTTACGGCCCCCCGGCGGCGGCAACACACCTCTTTGGCCTCGTCTTCACGTAGACGGCACCCCCGGACTGACCCACCCGGGGGAAATCGGTAGTTGCCTTTTCCTGTCTCTTTCTCCCTCCAGCCTTCATCTTTCTCTGACTTTTCATCTTTCCTGTCTTCTCCTAGCTTCCGCTTACTTCCAATTTTTCCAGGCAGCAAGGATTAACCTTGTGTGAATAGCCAACCTAGGTTATCTCATATTTGGTTATAGTGATAACGTACAGCTGGCGCTTACAGGACCTGTCTTTTACAGTCCCTGTAGCGTCCCCTTGTAGGGCTCCACGGTGGGTGGCTTGCGTTATTGCCGAAAATTACATTATTCTATGGCTAGTTCCTTCCCTCCCCTCCCAGATCGCCCTCAGAAAAGAGGGCGCACCGATGATGTGTTCCAGTTTTTTGGTCGGCAAAAAGAATCCTTCCCTCGTTTTCACGTGATCCACTCTGAAAAACCAGCTAAACAAGTGCGAACAATCTCCCCGTTCCTGGTATCGAAGTCTCTTACCGAAGTTTTTGGTCCAGGATATAAGGTGTCGAGGATGGCTAGCGGAGACCTCCTCTTGGAGCTCCGCGATCAGAAGCAATTTGAGAAACTGCCTCAGCTAGTATCATTTGGGGAGACCCAAGTAGTAGTAACCCCGCACCGCACGATGAATACCTCCCGCGGCGTTGTCTCGGACGATGATTTGCTGGAGCTCACTGAGGCTGAGCTCTTGGAGGGCTTCAGCCAACAGAATGTTATAAATGTGAAAATAATAAAGATGAGGCGCGATGGTAAAGAAATTGCGACCAAGCACCTAATTCTCACCTTCAATTCAAGTGTCCTGCCCGAATCAATCGAGGCCGGGTACATCAAGCTCCGTGTTAGGCCGTACGTGCCAAATCCGCTCCGATGCTTCAAATGCCAGCGCTTCGGCCACAGTTCGCAGAGCTGCCGGGGCCGCCAAACATGTGCGAAATGTAGTGCCCACGAACACACCACTGAATCTTGTGCAAACGCTCTTCACTGTGTAAATTGTTATGGCGAGCATGCCGCATACTCGCGGTCGTGCCCGTCTTGGAAAAGAGAAAAGGAAATCGTAACAGTTAAAGTCAAGGAAAACATAAGTTTCAAAGAGGCAAGCAGGCGGGTATCGTACCTGCCCAAGAAAACCTTTGCCGATGTGGCGCGTCAGGGGGCAGCGTCACAACGGCCTCCGGCGGCTGTCCGACCCACAGTCAGTGAGTCGACAGTTACGCCATCTGCCCCCGCGGCGGTTGCAGCTAGCGCTGCTCCGCCAACCCAGCAGACGGGGCCATCGACCCCGAAGGTGGGCGCAGCCGAGGCTGCCCCAATCTCCGAGGTCCCTTCCAGCGCTGGCAACGGCCAGCGCAGCCAAATCCCTCAGGGAGCCCCATCGACCTCCGGGCTGGTGGGCACAGGGGTCTTGCCTTCCAGGGCAGGACTCTCTCGGAAAACCTCTCGCTCGCAAGAGCGCTTGTCCGGCGCCTCACACGAGGCAATGGACACTACACCTGTCCTCAAGGCGCACCAAACGCCTAAGGAGCGTCTACACTCGCTCGAACGCTTCAGAAAGAGCAAAACCCCTATTACAGGGCCTCGAAAGGGCTCTGTAATCTAAGGCATCCATTCCGTTTCCGTAAACACAGCACCAATTTACATTAAATATGGATTCACCAATCATTCAATGGAACATCAGAGGTCTCCTTAGAAACCTTGATGATTTGCAAGAACTCATCCACAAACATAATCCAAAAGTGCTGTGTTTACAGAAAACACACTTAAAATCCAAACACACAAACTTTCTCCGAACGTATGCTACGTTTCGCAAAGATCGCGATGATGCCGTGGCATCATCGGGTGGTGTTGCGATTGTCAGTCATAAAAGTATAGCCTGTCAACCCTTACAGCTACGAACGCCCCTTGAAGCAGTGGCGGTGCGAGTTGTTCTGCTAAACAAACTCATCACTATTTGCTCGCTCTACATACCCCCACATTACAAATTAACTAAACATGAATTTCAGTCATTGCCAGAACCTTATATTGTTCTTGGCGATTTCAATGCACACAATTACCTGTGGAGCGATTCTCGTATAGATGCGCGAGGACGACTTGTTGAACAATTCCTTTTCTCTTCTGGTGCGTGCATTCTGAATAAGAAAGAACCCACATATTACTGTCTTGCCAACGAAACCTTTTCTTCAATAGATCTTAGCCTAGTCTCGCCGTCACTACTGCCTGAACTCGTATGGGAAGTTACAAACAATCCTTACGGAAGCGACCACTTCCCCATACTGCTACGAACACCTAAAAAGAACGAATGTACACCACAGGCTCCAAAGTGGAAGATTGATACAGCTGACTGGGAGAAATTCCGAACTCTCAGTAGTATTTCATGGGATGACATGTCCTCGTTAGGAATTGATGCGGTTGTGGAATATTTTACAGCTTTCATAATAGATACCGCAACTAAATGTATATCACAAGTAAATGGATTGGCATGCAAACGGCGTGTCCCGTGGTGGAACGACGATTGTAGGATCGCTCGTAAGAAACAAAATAAAGCGTGGGGGTTGCTACGTGCCTCCCCCACTGCAGAGAATCTTGTCAATTTTAAAAAGTAAAATCCCAAGGCAGGCGAACCCGCCGACAGGCAAGAGAGAGTTGGCAGAAGTTTTTATCCGGTATCAACTCCTATACAGATGAGGCCAAAGCCTGGAACAGGGTTAATAGGATTAGAGGGCGGCAAACATATTCACTCCCTCTGGTAAACACACAGGGCGATACACTGCAAGACCAGGCAGACTCACTTGGGGAGTATTTTGAGAACGTGTCAAGTTCAACAAATTATTCGCAATCTTTCCTGAAATATAAACAAATAGAAGAATGCAAGTCACTCATCAGAAAATGTCGACAGAATGAGCCTTACAACCGTCGTTTTAGTATTGCCGAACTGAGAGCTGCCTTGAGCGCGTGCGGGAGCTCCGCACCGGGATCTGATCGAGTCATGTATGAAATGCTTAAAAACTTACACAATGATACGCAAGTTGCACTACTCACACTTTTCAACACCATCTGGGATGCAGGGTACCTTCCTACCGCGTGGAAGGAAGCCATTGTAGTCCCTGTTTTGAAACAAGGCAAATAACCTTCCTCGGTGGCAAGTTACCGCCCGATAGCCCTCACAAGTTGCATTTGTAAGGTGTTCGAAAAATTGATAAATCGGCGACTCATTCATTTCCTTGAACAGAGCAAAATGCTTGATCCTTATCAGTGCGGTTTCCGAGAAGGGCGCTCCACAACTGACCATCTTGTACGTGTAGAAGCAAATATCCGCGACGCATTTGTACACAAACAGTTTTTGTTATCCATATTCCTCGATATGGAGAAGGCGTCCGATACAACGTGGCGGTACGGAATCTTAAGAGATTTGTCAGAAATGGGCATCCACGGGAATATGCTAAACCTTATAGAAAGCTATCTGTCCGATCGTACCTTCCGGGTAAAAGTCGGCAATGAATTTTCACGTCCATTTACGCAAGAAACGGGTGTTCCCCAAGGAGGCGTGCTCAGCTGCACGCTCTTCATCGTGAAGATGAACACGCTTCGCGCTTAATTACCACCGGCCATCTTTTACTCTATCTACGTGGACGACATTCAGATAGCTTTCAAATCCTGTAACCTCGCAGTGTGCGAGAGACAGGTACAGCATGGCCTGAACAAAGTCTCAATGTGGGCAGACAAGAATGGATTTGAGATCAATCCTTACAAAAGCTCTTGCGTTCTTTTTACAAGAAAGAGAAAAATGATCCCAGATCCTTGCTTAGAACTGTGTGGACAACAAATACCTGTAAACAAAGAGCATAAATTTCTAGGTGTTATACTTGACTATAGACTCACTTTCGTCCCCCACATCAAACATCTTAAAGAAAAATGTCTAAAAACGATGAACATAATGAAACTTCTATCCCAGACTACATGGGGTAGTGACAGGAAGTGTTTATTGAAACTCTATAAAAGCCTGATTCGTTCACGACTAGACTATGGTGCCGTGATTTATCACTCTGCCGCCCCAAGCGCGCTAAATATGCTAGACGCAGTCCACCATCTAGGAATCCGACTGGCCACTGGCGCTTTCAGAACGAGTCCCATACAAAGCTTATATGCAGAATCGAATGAGTGGTCACTTCATCTCCAAAGAACATACATCAGCCAAACATATTTTCTGAAAGCCCACTCTAATCCTCAACATCCGTGTTATACACATATGACATATGTTACACATATGACATATGCTACACTCTTTCATAATCGTCCCTCCGTAAGACAGCCTTTCTTGTACGTGTGAGAGAGCTTAGTCATGAAATGCATGTCCCACTCCTCGAGCTTCGCCTAATGCATCCAGCCAAGCTGTTACCTCCTTGGGAGTGGCAGCTGATACAATGCGATATATCTTTCATGCAAGTTACAAAACATGCTCCAGAGATTGAAATACAAATGCATTTCCGGGAACTCCAGCACAAATACTCCTGTACGGAGTTCTACACAGACGCATCGAAGACACGTGAGGGGGTGTCCTATGCAGCCGTCGGTCCATCCTTCTCGGAAACCGATGTACTGCACCCGGAAACTAGTATCTTTACGGCTGAGGCCTACGCACTGCTGTCGGCCGTAAAGCATATAAATAAATCACAATTCCAGAAATCAGTTATATATACAGACTCCCTCAGTGTTGTGAAGGCCTTGATGTCTTTCTGTAATCACAAAAATCCAGTATTTAATGAACTATACTCCGCACTGTGTAAAGCATATATATCTAACCAACATGTGATTATATACTGGGTGCCTGGACATAGGGGCATCGAGGGAAACGTTCTAGCCGACCAGACGGCCACATCAACTTCATTGCATGCAGTTAATCCTACTGCTTCGGTCCCTGTCACAGACCTGAAGCCTTTCTTAAGAAGGAAACTACGAAACCACTGGCAACGCATGTTGGACGAAGAAATAAATAATAAACTGCATGTAATAAAGCCACAATTAGGTTTCTGGCCTCCTGTAACAAAATCCTGCCGGACAGATGTCCTATTCTGCCGTCTAAGAATAGGACACACTTTTGGCACACATAACTTTTTACTCACGGGAAACGAGCCTCCAACCTGTGGCAGATGCGGGGAGAGGCTGACCGTCCTCCACGTCCTACTGGAATGTCGGGAAGCCGAATGTGAAAGAAAGAAACATTTTCTCTTAGCATACCGACAGCACATCCCCCTTCATCCTGTTATGTTACTTGGTCCAGAACCACTCTTTGACACCAACGCCGTCCTAGGTTTTTTGAAAGATGTTGTATTGCATGTTATTTGCCCCACACGTTCGTAGCGCTTTCTCTCTTCAGAGGAGGCCGCTATGATAATTATATTGAATAGCACATGCCTCCAGACCCTTGTGGTTCAAGGGCTCTGGCGAGGCAGTAGTGCTGTAAGCAATTTAACATCTCGCATATTTTAAACAATGTATCATTCTTCTACGATCGATTTTAATGTTCATAGTATTCGTCATTAGTCATCGCCATAATTTTATAGCACGTAGATTTTACGCACTCTACAGCGACTATATTTAGGTCACTTTACAGCCAAGTCACATCTTCCATAATACATCGTTAACACTACCACTTGTCATGGCGCTCTTTGGCCAAACCTGGCCCTTGCGCCATAAAACACTACACATCATCATCATCATTCCTAGGTAATTCTTCATGCCGTCATCACCACCTTGCGCCCATGATGCTTCCACCTACGTCCAGGAGCTGCACACCATGTTTGGTGACTTTGCTGCTTTAATTCCGGATGAATGGCACCACTGGTCTGCATTTGTCAGCCAGTATAGTGATTCCTGCGGCCATGTCTTCGTTCGGCTTCACCACATGCGTCCACTCCTCACCCCAGCCCTCACCATTCTGTGCAGCCTGTACAGCGCGATATAAAATAAAAAGAACAGTTCAAAACCCAATGCTGCCTCAGCAATGCCTTCCTTGCATTAGCTCGGACATACTCAAAAGTACGATATACCTCCCGGACACATACACACTCTGTACTCCGGATAATGAGCGCCTGGCAGGAAATGTTGGGGTGTGTGAACATACTCTCTAGGCTAATCTGCTGAGGGTCAATGCCACGGAGAACCAAGACAAAGGCGTACCCAGATGATACACCGAAATCGTGGTGCATTACAAACTCGGCAGAAGAATGTATCTTCCACTGTAGTGCAAATTGATGAGCGAGGAGGCCATTTCATGGAGAAGGATATGGACAAGCCTGTTTATACACAAGACACTGTTTCATGCGACATAGCTGACTTGCTACGACTAGGTCTGTAAAAAATACTGAGCACCGTGCTCGCTCTACTATATGGTATCGCAGTGCACCCATGTGACATTGCCTACCCTCCCCCAACCCTCTGCCCCAGGTCAGCGGGAGGACCTGCTTACCAGCTTGTGCCCTTAAGACCAGCTTCGACTGGTGCAGAGTGCGACGGGCAGCAGGAAACACGGCATCCTGGATTGAGGATGCCACCTGCATGGGGATGACCATTGTCGCCTGCTTTTTAAATATAGTTTATTGCATGTGACCATTCACAATTACATTATAAAACTTACAAACTGAATGTCTGTTAATCTTTGTTTTACTCTGCGCCGCAGCAGGAGGTACATACTTCTGTTTCGTCTGCTTGTTACCACATCGTGCAGTCGTTTTATGCAGTAAACAAAACTATCTGTCATTTTTTGCTACCACATCGTGCAGTCATTCGGTGCAGTAAGCACCGAATGACTGCACCGAATTGCAGCTTCTTGAAAAAGCACCGAATTGTGCTTTTTCATTCGCTTGTGTCTGCTTCATTGTTTCTGACTGTGGCACTGACTTATACCATTAATCAGGTGTTCTCGCGCGCACCTTCGAAAATTGTGTGCTGCACGAAACAAAACAAACACCTTGCTCTCAATTGAGCCGCCGAGCGGTCCTTCAAGTTATGAACACCTTGCGGGCAAGCGTGCGCATTGAAACGCTTGGTGCGTTAGCAGCTAGGCGAAAGCTTGCCTTCACAACGAACGTGCAGAGGAAAACATTTCACCAAAGGAAGCGTAATGTTTTCGCTTTCACCCATTTAAAGGGACAATAAAGGTCAACATTAAGTCAACTTGGACTTTTGAAATACCATCCCAGAAACCTTGAAACGCTTCTTTCATGCGAAGAAGAGACTAATGTTAAGAAAAAATGCGTTCTGAAGCGTCGGCGTAGCGCCGTTCAAATCGCCCGCCCTCCGACTACTACGACGGCAACTGTATGTCATGGCTGTACATATTCGCACATTTGTAGCTTTTCCTTCGCGAAAACCAAATGCCGCACTCACCGCCCCGTCTTCGACCTGGAGTTGTTGCGCTTCGGAGAATGCAGGCAAGACCGACGGAACAGCGCTACGGGAAATCATTGCTTTGAAAGGCACTCCGCACGACTTCAGTAAGTCGGCGTTGAATTCGTGATCCGCTGGACGAAAGTTTAGCGAGCACACTATGCGATTTTTTGGCTCTTTGCCAACGCGCTGTGGCAGAGGTACGACACTTAACCACTTCGAACGGAGAGGCTCACTCTTTGGCACACAGTGATAAGTAATGTTGGATTCGCCGCTGCAACTGCCCTTGGCCAAGTTCTGCGGACCGTTCGCGCATCCCACGACATCACACCGACGTGACATTCTCGCTGCTTGTTCCAAATGCAAGTTTTGCGAGCCAGCAGAACCAGCGCAGCACGACGCGATAACGAAACAAATGAAACTCCAAAGCGCGCGCGGCGCAGAGTGGAGCGCATAGAGTCGAGCGAAAACGAAACCTTCCGACCACCCATACTACTGAAGGGTAACATCAAAATGTTATTTTTTTCTTAGAATCGAACAGAAGTAGACAAGTATAATTTTCTTCCGTCTTATAACCTAATGAAATGATCTTTCTCATTCGAGTAGTTGAGTACTAGTGACATAAAATGTGATGAGGAGTGCCTTCGTCATCGGGCTAGTACCGGAATGTCGCTGGGGGGATCTCAAATCGTGTTATGCATTTACCTCAATTTCTCGGTTACTAAAGCTCTGTTCGCGATTATATTGACGCCTTAGACGTTCTAGAGCTTTCCTTTATCACTTTAACTTGACTTCATAGTAACCTTTAGTGTCCCTTTAAGCAGTCTTAATTGCCGCTGCCGCATTGCTACTTCTATTTATTCAGCTCCAGCGTAATAAATCTGTGGTATATAGTGAAGCTTATGCATAGCGTTGCAGTGAAGCACAATGAAGTTGAATGTGGGCATTTTCATGGAACCTGGTATGTGTTCCTTAGTTGTGCACACGTGCACACTCCATCCCCAGTCAAGGTACAAGCACGGAGATGTCTAATAACTGTACTGGCAGCAATTCAAAACTGTTTCTCACGTTGCTGTGGCAATGTGCAGCCTTCCTGACTTACATTTTGCCGGCTCTTCCTTTTTTTTGTATCTGGAGAAACGTATCATTGGGGTTCTACTCTATTACAGCAAAGTTAAAGAACTAGCCATTTGGTTATATCTGATAGAGATAACAGAACTGGAACTAGGATCCTAAATGTGTGTGCAGTAACTTGTGTGGCATTCTGGTGTGTCAGGGATATAACTGCCAACCTTTGAACACTGAATTGCATAAAACTTTTGCTATTGTGACAAGGGGTGGTCGGCCAGAGGTGAAAGCAAGCATCTTATGAATATTTATGGTACCAACTTTTTTCTTTGTCGCAACGAAAAGCTTGGATCACGATAAATTGGATCACGATAAGCCGCACTAAACGGCCCAGCTTCAGTCTCCGAAACCAGTAAAGAAGATTCACTGCCTGAAGATACTGCATGGACAAAACATTTATCCCAAATGGATACTGCTTTTGTAAACATCTGAGGGTTGTATGCCGGTATTTCCGTGGGTTGTGCGCGCAGATTTTTTTTTTTCTTTTTGGGCTGTTTGAGGATGCGTGTTGTATGTGTTGGCGGTTTACATGGGGAAAACTACGGTATTTTCTAGCCGGCTTCTTGTAATCTGAACTTATGAAAACGTTGCCAAAGTTCAGCGTGTGAACAAGAAGAAACCCACTGATGAAGTCTTGTATGAGACAAATTTGTGGTGTCAGCGAATCATAAGTTTTTCAAGTGCCAAATATGGCCTCCGGGCCTCAAGTGCTGATTGAGGATAAGAAAGCAAGCTTGGTCAAAGCATTCTCGGAGGCTCATATGAACTTGAGAGATCCGTCAAATACTCCACATTCTGCCATTTTACGATTTTTTTTACTTTTCTGTAAAATACTTTTTATAAGTGGACTTCACAAACAGGGTCAGGAAGATTTAAAGGCAGAAATATTGATTAAATTAAAAGGACCATTAGGAGTACTTTGTTTCATCAGACTTGAAATCACCCTGAAGATCTCCCAAATAAAGAAAAAGAAGAAAGCTTGTCAGTAAATTTAGGATCTGTGTACTTTTTTGGCATTTCATAATAACTCTTACTTAATGTTGTTTTCTTTGTGCAGCATCGAGGCCTTCTATTTCTCCGTCAACTGCAAAATGTGACAACTCAAAGCAAGGATGCCTCCACCGATGTCACCTATGTGACTATGAGGTTGACGAACTGTTTCATCTGGAAGCACATTCCAGCGTCCATACTGGCGAGAAGATATTTCAGTGCCCTTCATGCCATAGGAACTTGTCAAGCAGATACAACTTAAACGTTCACCTGCGTACCCACACAGGCGAGAAGCCATTTGAGTGCCCTTCATGCCCTCAGAGCTTCTCACGAAAGTGTCACCTCAAAGACCACCTCCGTACCCACACAGGCGAGAAGCCATTTGAGTGCCCTTCATGCTCTCAGAGCTTCTCACAACGGGCCCACTTGAAAGCCCACCTGCGCACCCATACAGGCGAGAAACCATATCAATGCCCTTCATGCTCTCAGAGCTTCTCACACAAGTGTAACCTGAATGTCCACCTGCACACCCATACAGGTGAGAAGCCATATCACTGCCCTACATGATATCAGAGCTTCTTATACAAGGGTCACCTGAAAGTCAACCTGCGCACCCACACAGGTTAGAAGCCATATCAGTGCCCCTCATGCTCTCTGAGCTTCGCACAAAAGGGCAACCTCAGGAAACACATGAGGCGAGAAACCATTTCAATGCCCTTTATGCCTTCAGAGATTCTCGTTGAAGATTTGCCTGAAGACACACCAGCGCATTCATATAGGTGACCGGCCATATAGTTGCACCGTCTGCTCGAAGTCCTTTACGCAGTCTCTTCACTTGAGCAGACAGATCACAGCACCATGATAATATAGTGTAGTTCAACAACCATGTTTAACGAGAGTCTGAAATATAGATCTACAAACGTGTAGCTTGTTGCATAGTGTTCTACTGCATCAGGTAGCACAGTGTCTCCATATGCTCCTAAGAAGAAGCTTTTGCTCAGGCCCAACTCCGATGCTGCCTATGCAGGAAAATGCAGGAACGCTTTTCTGAGATAACCACTGGGCCAGTTATAACGAAATTTGTTGCATTTGGGAGAAAAAATGAAATTCTAGTGACTGCTGGAAGAATTTTGATTTAAGGCCTGGATGTTATAGCAGGAATTTATAAATATCTGAAGAAAAATTGAAACAACAAGTTTGTAAATTCGTAGCTCTGCACCTACAATAGATACCATAGTTCTGTAAACTGCATACGGTATAGACCATAAAAAGCGGAGAAATTTGTTGTATCAAACCATACTGCGGCCTATTCGATGATATTCTACGGCTCTTCTGCGGACTATTTAGACTGCGGACTATTCTATGATCAAATCCCAATAAATTCTGGCACTTACTTTTATTAAAGACACGTTCTAGACAGATTGAACAGATTCGGATAGCAATTTCTAACTCTTAGAAATGCGCGTCGGCTCTTAACGACTACTTCACATCAGTTTTCTCCAACAATAATGACGTTCTTATTGAACCAATACTGCAAATTTAACTAAAATTAATGCCAGACATCAAGATCAGCCCTGATGGCACATGTAGCCTCATCAACTCTTTTGTTACCACTAGGAAATGGTCGTTTTTATAGGTTTCGGAAAAAATTATTCTCCACTACAAATAACATTACAGCACACATTGCAGCATATCATATTTTACATAATGAAATGATCTTACCAAAAACATATGTTGCCAAAAAAAATATTAGGTTGAACATAAAAATTCTAAAAAGTGCCATTTTTACTGTCAGTTCATAAAAGCAGCAATAAAAACATCATATTTACAAAAATATATAAAAAAAATTTAGAAGATGCATTTCAAAGATAAATAACCCAGGAATAGGGTCTGAAAAAATAAATGCCGACTACACCGCCGTTCTTTGCATACGAAAAAGAAACTAAGACCTGTTCAACGCACAAGCCATGCGGTGAAGCAGTTCTTGGATCTTGTGAAGCATAGGTGCACTCCACAATTTTCCCACAGATCGTATGCTTTTTGTTCAACATTGTGGTAAGAAATTTTGCAGTTCCGTCTTTTCGGCATCTTCTGAGGATAGTCCGATGAGAAGTCCAAGGAACGTACCTCACCAGTTTGTCTAGAGCCATGCACCTCTTCCAGGACCGATCGCCTTTAATGTAGCTGGGCAACTACAAGATGTAAAAAAAATTAAATTGTGGGGTTTTGCGTGCCAAAACCACTTTCTGATTATGAGGCACGCCGTAGTGGAGGACTCCGGAAATTTCGACCACCTGGGGTTCTTTAACGTGCACCTAAATCTACGTACACGGGTGTTTTCGCATTTCGCCCCCATCGAAATGCGGCCGCCGTGGCCGGGATTCGATCCCGCGACCTCGTGCTCAGCAGCCTAACACCATAGCCACTGAGCAACCACGGCGGGTAACTACAAGATTATGCACCCAAACAGGTCTGTTTGCATTTTTTTTTTTTCAGATTGTCTTTATCACCTCTGCAGAGAGGAAGAGTAGAAAGAAATCCCACGCGGTTGTAAATCGCCTTGCGCTGATCCATAGTGCTGGGCCGAGGTGTGCTACGGGAAGCCTTCTTGGAGTGAACGGAAGTTTCTTTTGGCAGCACATTATAACCAAGCGAAGTATGCACCCTGAAGATAATCAGTAGAGCTCTCAGGTCGTGAAAAAAGATCGGCAGATAAGCGCACACAGGGAAGGAGACTGCTCAAGGCCGTAAAGGAAACTCGCCGGTGAACAGCTGCGTATGCCCTGTGCTGACTGAAAACGTTGTCGCCCTCAGAGCTTGAATATGCTTTACTGTCGTCTTCGCAATCATAACTTCTCGGGCGTTCTCTCCAGCTCCGACTCCGCATGCGGCGGCTGCGCGTGTTCACGATGCTGTATCTTGAGAGGGATCTGCTTTGGGGGCAGAGCACGGGGGGGGAGGGGGGGGGGGCAGATTCTAGTTGCGTCGGTGGCTCGTAGATTTGTGCGTACTGTGTGTTCTCGGCGCTCAATTTGCGTTGAAGCGATAGGCAGTACAAATGTCATTTCGCGCGCAGCTGTTGCCGCGTTTCCCCACGCTATCGTTTTGACAGCGAGTGTCCGTAGCTATGGGGTGTGATGTGTTCATGTTTTCTGTGCGCGCTGACACCATGCTTAGTATTTTAGTTAGCAAGCGAATGTTTACAAGCTGATATGGCCGATAAAAGTACTTTCCTTACTTCATACCGCTGTCTGCTAATTTCATATCGCAATCGATGCTTCGCCTTTCGGGCGAAACTGCGTCTTTTTTCTTTCTTTATTTGTTTAATGTCACATCTTGGAGGCTACGCTCTTTATCTACGAGGTGTACTGCCGAGAAGCGGCCCCCAAGTAATGTCTATAACATGGCGGCTGTGACGTTTATCGGCGCTCGCAGTGCCAAAAAGCACAGCCATTAAGATTCGCGGCTAAAACTCAAAGGAAAGCATTGCTGGGATATGAGTTTGGACGCCACGTATGCATATAGTGGAACTCAGCAGCATGCAGCCGGTGCATCTACGAAAGTGCAACGGAGGCTAACGTCGTACCAGGTTGTGATGCCTTTCGAGAGTGCATTTTAGAGCGCAGCTCTTGTTCCTGCGGCGCGCGTCGCGTGTGGCCAATCACGCTACCGCGCTTGCGCTGCGCCAGCCAAAGTGCGATCTTCTGAAGACTTCGACGCACACGCCGTCGGCTGTTCTGTTCAGAACATGCGCAGAACTATCTCCAACCCACGCGCCGCCTCGATCCCCAACCGCTGCGATCCCCGACCCACCGTCGGTGAAGCGTCGTGGGCACCTTTCTTTTATCGGCGCAGCCGGCGCGACGAATGTGTGGATGGAGCAAGAGCCATCTCGACGTCGGGCAAGCCAGGTCGTGTTGGGCGCGTGCGGTTACGTTGGCTGCGCCAGTGCTTCAAACTATGACGTTCTTCTCGTCAACGTAACGTAGCGTGTGCACGTACTCACGCTACGTTGGACTATAAATGCGCCTTAACTGAGCTATTTTTTTCTCCGACTTTCGTTAGGTTGAATTTAGTATAATTCGAATTTTCTTAGCATCCCGGCGGAATTCGAATTAATGGGCTTTTACTATATTCCCTATCAAAGGCTCGAACGACATCACTGCACTACTACAGGATATCGATTCCATCGCAGTATGGTGCGATAAATCGTTCATGCTGCCTAACCTTAGTAAATGCAAAGCTCTGTCATTGACCTGCAACCACAGCTTAACCAGCCAGACCTAGACAGTACAGCTCCTATCAAGCATGCCCCGTCTTACAGATACCTCGGCGTTCACGTGACATCAACATCATCATGGTCAACTCATTGACACCATCTGTTCTAATGATTCACGTACCTTTGGAAGTTTAAAATGTAACCTGAAAACTGCATTACCAGAAATAAAAAAGCTAGCGTATGCAACATTCGTACGTCTGTAGTTACAATATGTCTCATCTATTTGGCACCCTTCCCAATCATAGCTTACCTATGGCATAGAAGCAAAACAAGATCGCGCTGCTTGCTTTGTAACTTCCTATTACTCTAGTGAAACCAGCATAACCGCACTAAAACGTACACTTGAACTACCATCACTTGCTTCCCGCCGGATCATCTCCCGTCTCTGCTCGCTTCACACCTTTTATTACCATCCACACTCCAGGCATTCCCTGTTAAATCCAACATTACGTATATCCTCTCGCTTAAGCCTCAGTCGTCCCATAGCACACATTATGACCCGACCATCTGCCATGAACCTTTCATACTTCGCTGACACAATAACCCATTGGAACAGTCACCCAGAAAATATCGCCGCATGCAGTGACCCTAAATCGTTCCGCGAAATAATAACCCTTTCAGGGTCAATGACGTAAATATACGGCGCCGCGAACAAGTCCAAAAATGGTCGATGCCGTATATTTACGGTGCCATCTGTACTGTACGTTTGAAAAGCGCGCCAATTTCCCAACTTTTTTTTCTTTCCTGGCAAGTGCTGCCACTATTTGGGAATGCAGGGATCTTCTGTTTTTTTTTTTTTTTTTTTTTTGCGCGCTTCACTCTCTCGGTTGTCTTGCGTGGTTTTAGCGCTAGTTTGCTCCCGCGCGTCTATATACTACCGCTCGCGCATTGGCGCGCGGGTGGACGGGCGGGCGGCGGTTTGGGTTTTGTTCCGCAAACGGTTTCGGCTTCTTGCGATTGCAAAACTGATGGCTATCTCGTTACTACTCGCTCAAAGGGCGACCGCTTGTTTCTCACTCATTTAGTGCTCACAGGGGTGCGCATAGGAAGGATGTCGCCGAGCATGCATTGCCGTTGCTTTTGTTTTTCTTTTGGACACTCGTGAAAACTAATTGCCTCTGGTGTGAGATAAGATGAAGATTCGCGGAAGTTTGTCACACTTTTTGCTTTTTTGAAGGGCACACAACCACACAGTTTTCTTAAGTGCGCGCACCTACGCGGTTTGATTACGCTATGGATGTACATATTAGTGTAAGAGCAGGAATATTTGAGTCTTGCGAAATATTCTCGTGTGCGCAATGCACGAAAATCACTACCAACAGTCACTAGATTCCAGCTGTTTCTCTTAAATGCAACAGACCTCATCAAATTTGGTGCAGTAGTTGCTCAGAACGATTTCTCATGTAATTAGATAGGAGCCCGCGAGCTAAAGCTTCCTCTTAAAGGGTCCCTGAAACATTTTTTGGGCGTCATCATTTTGCTTTAGATCTTTTCTCAACATGTTATATTACACAGAGCAAAGTGAATTATAAGAACATGTGAACTGACCCACACAAAGCCATTATAGCTCTGAAAAAAAAATTCAAAATACAGTTAAACCTTGATATAATAAAGTCGGTAAAATCAGCGATTTGCTTCATGTGTGATTTTTATTATTCGAAAAGTATTCAACATTTGTTTCGATCTCAAATATTACTGTTTGCATGACCCTACGGAATGTATGTGTTCACTGTAATACTTAGTAATACACTACAGATGTTTGGATGGTCTGATTTCTGTAAGTACTGTGTGGTTCTTTTTTTCTTCTTTTTTTTCAGTATTGCTTTTGGGACTACGAATTTGTTCTGTTAGACCTACTCATGTATTCTTGCTTCTAGGTTCTGATAGACTTGGTTCATCCTGCAGCTCTTAATCTTAGTCTATTCGCACCTTTTTTTTACAAATGGGTACATTTTCAGAACAATTTATTGTGCAGTAAGTCAGCTTTCCACTGTCTGTTTCATCAGAGCATCAAATAAACGCCATTGTTTAGTGAGTATTCGTTGTCTGTTCTTTTGGTATTTTGTTACTTCAATGGCAGCATGCAATACAGTGATGTCAGCACTTTATTGTATCTGGGGCTTCAAGAGAAGTGACGGCACTTGAAGTTCATTATTAACACAGAAAGAACTTGTTTTAACTAACACACATCAGTAATTTGAGTCTTGAGTCAAATGTCAAGTCCACTATGCCTAATTCATTCCTACATTTTATTTCAACTATTCTATCGGCATTTCTATAAGCGCTGGTGTGACATATCTGTATAAATATTTGCATAAAATTTACATTTTGAATCGAGCATACATCTGCACTGTCTAATACATTTATGACCATAAAGGAACTAATTGGGCTAATCCTGCTTTTTGACATTTGAAAAGATTCTTTCTGAATTGCAGTTGTGCCAGTCTCTCATAATGAATTTCCTCACCAACAAAATTGTGCACACGACATGCTTTTTAAGATAATAAATCCAAGAATTCACTGTTTGGATTAAGGGTGTGTGAATATTTGATGCTTTAAGATAGGCACTTCGTAAATATAAATATTTTCTAATTGCCTTCGAACACCTAAAACATTACCTGTGCACAAGTAAAGCTCAAATGGAAGCGAAAGTATGATGTCACCCCATGGGCATAGTATAGGCGTCAAATATGAGAAAGTGTGTAGTAGAGACGTCCGGTGTGCAAGACGAGTTGACCCAGCTATTCATCTTGCAACCATCAGGAAGGGCGCAAATATAAACGTTCTGGCTTGCCTGTCTGCAAATGGCCTGCATTGGACTTTAGTGGAAGAGATCCACTGGGCTCTATCTCCACGATAAGTCCAAGAAGGTTCATCATCAGGAACCTGGCGCTGAGGCAGTGTTCTTGTTCAGCAACGCGCCACCCCACTGCTGTGCTGAAGAGGTTCGCCACCAATGAGCACTCAGTGAAGCGGCTGCTGCTGTACAGCTCATTCTTCAACCCAATCGAAGAAGCTTTTTCGAAGTTCAAGGCTGGTGTCAAGGCTTTTCTAGCCAAACGTTGAAATGATCTTTTCACGACACCACCGGGCATCTCCCAAGAAACAGCATCACCAGGCACTGTCGGTTGAGGCCGCGAAGAGTCAATGCAACACATCCTGCGCATAGAGTGCGCAGGATGTGTGTGAACGACAGGCTCAACTACACTTTTATGCTAGCTCCCCTACAGTGCCACGATACGTGAAAACTGCTCAGCGATGCATGCAAAAGAAAGTGGATAGTCTTATAACAAAGAGCTTTTGGTTGATATTATAAAGCTTAGGTTCTCGCAGATTTACTCATACCTTTTATGCTCAACATTTGCATTGCGCGGATTGTCAATTGCTTCATAAGAGTCTGAAAGCACTTTTAACGTGATAACCTTTCCAGATGACTTGAGCTGCAATAAGCAAAAGGGGTGAGTCCTATATGAAGGCTGTAAGACAAAAAAGCCGAATTAGCTTTTTTCCCATCAGTCTGCTACAAGCATGTAGCGTTGCTTCTGCTACGTTAACATTTTTGTTTCGATTTATTTAAGTCATTTGAAGCCTCTTGTGTCATTCTAGTAAAAAAAAAGGGACTTAAACATTAATAAAGTTGGCTACTAAAACCCTTTCCTCAGCTTCTTTGCAGAAATTTGATTGCGTTGAATTTCTATTGCTGTTGAAGTATATTGCGTTTAGACTACATTACTGGTACTTTAAATAAATTGACTGGCTTTGGGAATTGACAGCCGAGTTGGATAAATTGAACGGCACTTGGCATTGTTGTTTGCCGTAACAATTTGATTGGCACCTAAATTGACTGTCACACGGTTCAAAAGAAACAGGCAAACCTTAGTTTGCACGACCACCACTTCTGCCGCCCATCAAGTGGCGCTGTAAAACTGGAGTATGCCTAGGTAGGCTCAGTCACACTGAGCGTGCTTGCTGAAGGGTCATCTCCACAATGAAAGCATGCTCAAGTCCGCGTGCTTTACCCTAAACATTGCGCTTGAACTACGTTATATATCAAAAACTCCATACTTAGCCCGTATTCAAATCTTAGTTGCCAAAATACTTCCTATGCACAACAGCGATGCATCTTTTCTATTGAATTGAATTGTATTCTGGGGTTTTACATGCCAGAACCACGATTTGATTATGAGGCACGCCGCAGCGGTGGACTCCGCAATAATTCGTTACACCAGGGGACCTTTAACATGCCCCCAATGCACGAGACAGCATTTCGCCCTTATCGAAATGCGGCCGCCGCGACCTATATGTTCTATTGAGAACTTAAATATTTGAAAAAGAAGCGGTAGAGAAAAATGTTCAGTTTTCATATAGAAAAGGGGTTTAAGGAGAGTAACTACAGCGAACATTTGTTTAGCTTTACATTAGAAAAAATACCTCAGTAAAATGGAAGTTCCTGCTATAGCAAATCGTATTTGAGTATGATAAGCACGTTACCAATCGGACCAAGTATTTCCAATTGCTGTAATGGCAGGAGAGGTCATCAAAACAGGCTGATATAATGGCAGAGCCTAGGCAGACTGGACTTCAGACTTCCCACTGGAGAGTTTCCTGGAATACACTCATGAGGTGAATATGCGTGTTGCATGGTCAGTTGAAGACATTGTCTGGCTTCTGCAATAATCTTGGGACGCGTGTAAGCACTTTATACACATTACTGACGGCTACGTCTATATCGGCTCGCCCCCACCCCGTGGTTTACAAGAACTTGAACAAACTTGTCGTTGCTGCATTGATGGATCGGGGTGCTGTTTTACGGTGTCGAATTTCCGTTTGTTTTCACACGGAACGTCGAAGTATCATTTCCATTTGAAATTAGGGCCCTTCGCGTTGCGTCCCGGACATTCATATAGCGCATGTAGAGAACGACCACAGTATTGGCTCATATTCTTGCCGGAGCAAACAAGCCACACTTCATTTAATTGTTTCTCAGCTGCTTTGCTGATGTATGCAGGTGCAGTTGCTGGTTATTGCCAAATTTGGATTATAAAAGTGGAGCACTTCCTTATTGGCTACACTGATTAATCTACATAGGTTCGCTTGTTTTCGAGTTTTCTGTATCTTACGTAGAGTAACCGCGAAGCGTTATGTTTGAAGAGGGAAACGGATGAATGGGGGGTTCTTGCTGTCAGGTAGTCCAAAGCGTTCAAATTTTCTGGTAACATTAACGAACAATTACTAACATGGATTAACACAACAATGCCCTTTGTACCTAATTGTTTGTTTTATTTAATGTAGTAATATCACCAATGGGAACTTCTCGCGAAAATCACTGCTCGCAAGGCATGCAACAAATGTTACTAAGTGTATTAAGCTCTCACTGAAAGCAATTTGCACAAAAACGCATCAAAACAAAATAAATACAAATGTTTTTGGCATTTACGGTATGATTTATTCTGTTCATAGTACGCTATATTTAAGTGAATGAAAACAAAACACAAATAGTAGCGCACATGGCTATGCTTGTTTCTCAAGAGGGGTGATATTTTTTTTTCTTATTGGGTAGCCGTTCTTAGCAATCCCAACTTGAGCACTCATGTGTCCATCCCAGACCTTGTTCTGAACAGAAGTGCGACATAGGCATGCACAGGGGCCAGGGGAAACGGGGTTCAACTAAAGCAGTTGCACCGACAAACCATAACCGACGGACGTGTAGTCGCTTCGTTTCTTCATTTTGGTGCCGTGAAACCCGGGAAGGGGACTGCTGTCTGCACAACTGACCATGGACCGAGTACGCTGTCGGTGTGGCATCATTCAAAGCGCCGCTACCCCTGTCATCGCTGCCGCAACCGAAGCGTATCGACTTTCAAGTGCTCCTAAATGAACTCGATGACAAGGACCGTGTCCTCGCTGAAATTTACCCCAAAATTGAAGAGCTCATTATCGACGATGACGAAAAGAAAGCCGACTTCACCAAGGTGCCTGATTGAATCACTACCTACTGCCGCCAGTCCTTTGCGAGCACGGCAGGCAGTACATCCAGTCTGTAAACCCGGTAAGCAGCCGAATATCAGCGCAAACGCCAGACCGGCGACACCGTGCGTACAACCGAAGCTCAATACCGATGTGAGGGTACAGCGTCAGTTCATCCTGAACAAAGAGAAGGTGATCACCAACACAAACCCCAAGATTAGGGCTAGAACAGAGAGCAAGCATAAGGTGCCAGTTGCTCAACCGCCCACATTATTTCACAGTTTGCGAGTCCAAATCAGTCGCCATGCAACGTGCAGCGAACAGATGTCAGCGACCAGTGGAATGGTACAGTCCAGGTTGGCCGACGATTCGTACACACCTGCTCACTCGCGCTACATTGTGCGCACGGTGCGGCAGATGAGCCTGTGCCGCGACTGTCGGAAATACAAATGACAAAATTGCTACCGCTCTTACTCCTCCCGCCACTGCCATCGAGGAGAACGAACACCACCGGCGAAGCACTGTTCGGAATCGGAAGCATGAGTACAACATGTCGATGACAAGAGTCGAGGACTTTGTACAACGACATATAAGACAAGCGGCCACAACAACAGTCACATGAACGTCTACGTTACCATTGAAAAAGACCGCCGCAAGCAGCCCCTCTAGTTAGAACAGACCCATGCTAGCTATACTACTCCGTCGAGGACCTCACAACCCCGCCCCGGTCGTATGCGACTGTGCCGATTTCTGCGACCGAAAGGCTCACCTTCATCTACCGGTAGATCTATTTCCCGCCAGCTACACCACTGAGGCTGCTACTGCCACAGGTGTCCAACGACTCCACATTAGACGACTGAAGTCAAATTCGATTGAAAGTGCTGTACCACTGTCATGATGTACAGCATATCGCTGCGCGTGTATACCAACGTACGCCTTTCTGGTGCCTAGTCCGAGAACAAGAACAGCATGGATGACCTGCTGTTGATGAACTGGTTCGAAAAGGAAAGGCACAAACCCATCTAACGACTGCTGCGGTCGCTCGCGCAATGTTGGGTAATTCCTGGATGGTAGGATGCCTGTAGCAACTACAGTCGCCGCCGCAGCGAGCATGTCAGCCTGTTGCAGACGGGGAAAGTGACAAAGAGAGCAGGTATGACTCGCACCAATTTGACTGCCGCCAGCTGAAGAACTTTGTAAGGGCGATTGACTTTAAGAAGCCACCAAGAAAATCTGGACAATGCGAATGACTTTCTTATCCACAGCTAACTAAAGAACACCAAGTAAAGGGAGCGCTGTCATCATCGACCAAATTGTCGGTTTCCTCGGACGTGGCATTTCCAGGACGTGGCAGAAGCCGTAAAAATGGACGCAGCCTGAAATCAGTGAGTAGGAAACTTGGCGTAGGACAAACCAAGATGTATGCGCTAAAAGATAAGCAGGGTAATATCAGCAATCTCGAAAATATAATAAAAGCTGCGGAAGAATTCTATACGAATCTGTACAGTACCCAGAGGACTCAGGAGTATTCTATTCGAAACAATAATGAACATTATTCCCCCTATAACTAGAGATGAGGTCAGAAGAGCCTTGCAAGGCATAAAACGGGGAAAAGCGGCAGGGGAGGATGGAATAACAGTCGATTTAATCAAAGATCGAGGAGACATAGTGCTCGGAAAACTGGCGGCTTTCTATACGATGTGTATATCGACTACAAGAGTCCCAGAAAACTGGAAGAATGCAAACATTATGCTAATGCACAAGACGGGAGACGTTAAAGAACTGAAAAATTACAGGCCCATTAGCTTACTCCCAGTATTATATAAAATATTTACCAAAATAATCTCCAATAGAATAAGGTCAACACTGGACTTTAAACAACCAAGGGAAGGGGCTGGCTTCAGGAAGGGATACCCTACGATGGATCACATGCATGTCATTAATTAGCTTATCGAGAAATCCCCAGAGTACAATAAGCCTCGCTATATGGCTTTCTTAGATTACGAACAACTATTTAATTAAGTAGAGATACCAGCATTCATATAGGCACTGCGTAATCAAGGAGTGCAGACGGCTTACGTAAATACCCTGGAAAATATCTACAGAGATTCCACAGCCACCTTAATTCTACAAAAGAAATGTAGGCAGATACCTTTAAAGAAAGGGGTCAGACAAGCAAACGCAATCTCTCCAATGCTATTCACTGCGTGCTTGGAAAAAGTATTCAAGCTATGAAACTGGGAAGGTTTACGAGTAAGGATCGACGGCGAATACCTCAGCAACCTTCGGTTTGCCGATGACATTGTTCTATTCAGCGACACTGCGGACGACTTACAACAAATGATTGAGGACCTTAACGGGAGAGTGTAAGAGTGGGGTTGAAGAATAATATGCAGAAGACAAAGATAATGATAAATAACCGGGCAAGGGAACAAGAGTTCAAGATCGCAAGTCAGCCTCTAGAGTATGTGAAGGAGTACGTTTACTTTGGTCAACTAATCACAGGGAATCCTGACCATGAGAAGGAAATTCAGAGAATAAAAATGGGTTGGATTGCATACGACAGATACCGTGAGGTCCTGACTGGGAGCTTACCGTTATCATTGAAAAGGAAGGTATACAATCAGTGCATTTTACCAGTGCTGACATATGGGGCAGAGACTTGGAGACTGACAAAGGAGCTTGAGAACAACTTAAGGACCGCGCAAAGAGCAATGGAACGAAAAATGCTAGGCATAACTTTAAGAGACAGAAAGAGAGCGGTTTGTATCAGACAGCAAACAGGTATAGATGATATTCTCCGATACATTAGGAGAAAGAAATGGTGCTGGGCAGGTGATGTAATGCGCAGATTAGATAACCGCTGGACCATTAGGGTGACAGAATGGATACCAAGAGAAGGTAAGCGCAGTAGAGGACGGCATAAGACTAGGCGGTGCGACGAAATTAGGAAATTTGTGGGTGCTCGTTGGAATCGGTTGGCGCAGGACAGAGGTAAGTGGAGATCGAGGGGAGAGGCCTTCGTCCTTCAGTGGACATAATATAAGCTGGATAATGATGATGATTATGATGATGATGATGCGATTGAAGGGATGGGTTATGTCGAATGTTTGGATTGATTGCCTTTATAAATGGGGACCCCTTACTGCTTTTACATAGCTTGCCCACTGCAAATACTCCGTTTAATATAGTTTGCAATTGCTTTCACAACCTGCTCCAAAAGCTGATCTAAAATGGCATGCAGCAGTAGCATGCCTGCCCACTGGGAAATGCTGACAGAAGTTCATATAAGAAGCCAACTCGAGTGACGCCAGCGGACCAAGACAGGAAGAGACGCCTTGAGAAGCCTGGGATACTGAGCAGACGAAAACAACAGAGGCCAGAAAAGAATTTGTACCAGCTATGAAACTACATAAAAGTTGCGGCACTGCTTGCGGCACGGATCCTGAGTGTTACCAGGGAAGAACAACGGGAAGAATCAAGATGCTCCAGAAAGGCGAACGAAGACAACGAGGAGGTTGGCTACGCGGATACCGCAGTGTACAGAGCAATGGAGGCGCATGCGGTGGGAATGATTGAGTAGAGGAGAGCAGCTTGTGACCATGTCGGTTGCCACCCGTGATATGGACTCAGCCAAAACGACAGCAGTCTCTCTCATGGCTACCACAGTGTGGGGAAAGGAGTAAGTGTTGGTGATAAGGGACTTGCAAGCAGTCTGTAAACACTACCAACCTGGATGGATAAGTCGTCTAGCTTTACATGTACTTGTAGCGCCCCTTGCCTCGGGCCCGGGCTGCAGGCCACAACTCGCTCCCCGTGCAGAGACCGCCAAGGAGGAGGAGGTTAGCTCCCGGAGGCGTATTTACAATTGCTAGTAGGTACAGCTGGGCGTGGTACTTGCGGAGAAGCCGGACATTTGCGCGCATGCGCGAGTAAGAGCGAGTGCGAGAGAGAAATGTGGGGACTTTTGCTCCTTGAATATATGACTCTGCCTGGCTACTACGGAGAAGTTTCTTAGCGCTTGTTGTATGCAATTGTCCCTAAACGTGCCGGCCTCCGCGGCCCCAACCCATCGGCCGCCCTGCTTCCAGCTTTGATCCCCCTGATGCGGAACTTCTTACTATGGTGCGTGATGTGTCGAGGCGTGCTCCGGAATGGGAGGGTGACCATTGCATGTCTGAGGGTGTGTACGTGCTCCGGTCATACTCACCTCGTAAAAGCGCTATTCCAGTTGTGTTTTCTTACCTCACCGACAATGGCCTTTGTCTTGCAGCAGCTGACAAAGAAGGTGGGTTTTTCGTCAGAACTAGAAACAGTTTCTTGGAAAAAGCGAGGCTTCCATTGATTCTGTCTTTGTCAAGCGAACTTGTGTTGATCTCAAGAGGGTAAAATCGCAGGCAAAACGCATATTATTGGAATTGAATTTAGGCACTCTTGCACAATCTGTAGACAGCAACGAAGGGTTGGCCCTTCGGATGTTTTTCTCGGCGACAACCCACAAGCCAGAAACGCCCTTCCGTGTCATTATTTCGGAAAAGGGCACGTGGCAGTATTCTCCTTCCTGTTGGCTTCAGTGTCACCTTAAGAAGCTGGATGCTAATGATCCGTTTCTGGTTAAAGGATCCTTCGAGGTTATACACTACCTCTCTCAACATTCTGACGTCCAATTTAAGGCTATGTCCATAGATATAAAAGACTTGTTTTATTCTATTCCGCATCAGGCGCTCCTGGGTGTTGTCGAAGAAGCCATTTGATCACCCCGCTACCCCTTGGGTGCCCTGGAGATCCCGCGCCGCCTGCTTTATTATAACCTCAGATGACCTCCTGAGCCCTCCGTTTACCGGCTACATGTGTCTTCCTCGAGCAATGCTTGTAAAGAGTGCAATCTATTGTCGCTACGAAAAAAGTGAACCGCGACTTATACAACACCAGACAGAACCTTGCCCCTTATGACAACGCGATCACTAAATGGGGTGCTGTGCCCACTGCCTCACCGCGTGGGCAGCTAGTGGCGGACCGTAAACAAACTCAGCCGCACTCCGCAATGCCAAGCATGTCAAGATGACAAACGCGCACAACACGCGCTAAGGAACCTCCTCCGTAGTGCCTAGACAGAGTCACATATTCAAGGAGCAAAGGCCCCCAGATTTTCTCTCTCGCACCCGCTCTTATCGCGCCTATACAGGTACGCCGAGTGCCGCGAGAAACGCCACGCCCCGCCGTACCTACTAGCAATTGTAAAAATGGCTCCCGGTCGCCCAGTGTGTACAGCGCAATATAAAAATAAAAATAACAGCACAAAACCCAACGCTGCCGGAGCTGGATCCTTCTCGCATTAGCTCCGACAGATGTCATTACCCGGTAAAGAACGCGCAGCTCCAACCCTTCGGCATGCATTCTGCCGGCTCTTCCGCTCTTCCTGCCGGTGACGACGCCCAGGAGGTCGCCCGACCTGCGGTGCTGTGGTGGCCGTTTTCCGACACATCAACCTGCCACCATTTTAGCCCAACAGCCCTATAGCACCTGGTTCCTGCAGGTCAGGCGCACTTCCGTCTCCGGCATATCGCCAGTCAACAGAGTAATTTCTTACATCTCGTGTCCACCTTATCTCCAGACGATGCCGAGGACTTAACGGATGTTGTCACCTTGCCTGTCCATTTGACACGTTGATGGCGGCTATCATTTTCCGCAAGTCAGATGTCTCGATGACCTCGCGCCCTTCTCAAGCCGATCTTCGTCGAAGTTCCGGTTCCGCGGTTGCTCCATGGTGCCCCCGTGCTCTCCGGAGCTTCAACCATCCGACGCGCGACACGACAGCTCATCTTCTGTTGTGTGTTGGTACCACCGTGTATTCGGCACTTCTGCTCACAAGTGCACCCGTCCGTCCTCCTGGTCGCGAAATGCTGCGACAGGTCACTGACAGCGGCAAGTGGTACTGGTCGGAGGACATGTCGCCTATTCTACATTTCTGACAAGATCAGTGGCGCTCGCTTTTTTGTCGACACAGGAGTCCAGGTTAGCGTGATACGTGCCTCTTGTACAAATTGCCGTCACAACGAACAGACGTGGCTGCTCCAAACGCGAAACAACGCCATCAACGCATACGGTCAACGGTCTCGTACACCTAACCTTGCATAGCGTCGTACGTTTGGCTCTATTTTTAATCTCACTGATGTCCCGCAAGCTGTTCTCGGCACTGACTTCCTCAGTTTCTTGAACCTTGTGATAGACACACGTGCTCATCACCTCATTGATCACAGTGCCCTCTCCATCAATGGGGTACTCTGCACCGCCTCGCTAACGTGGCTCGCTGCACGCAAAAATCCTTGCTGATTTTCCCAATCTTACAAAGCTGCATACCAGAGGACTCTCTGGATCTGGACCTGGATCATTCACCTCATCGTGAACACTAGACCTCCCGACTTTACTCGGCCCCGCACACTGTCTGGAGACCGCCTCGCCATCGCTCGCTGTAGGTTTGAGCACATGCTTTAACTCGGCGTTGTACGACCTTCCTCAAGCAACTGGGCATCGCCACTCCACATGGGCGCAAAAGAAGATTCTAGCGACTAGAGACCATGTGGAGATTACGGCGCTGTGAACGCTCGCACCTTACCAGAGTGCTATCCACTTCCTCACATACAAGACTTCACATGTAATTCGGTTGGGTGCACGATCTTACCTAAAATTCGCTTTGTGAAACTTATCAAATTCCTCCGGAAACCGCTGACGTTCCGAAGATGGCCATTGCGGCCCTTTCCGGGCTCTTCGAGTATTTGAGGATGTCTTTTGGATTGCGCAACGCTGCACAGACTTTTCAGTGCACTATCATCCAGGTCATGCGAGGTCTCGACTTCGTGTTCGCCTACCTTGATGATCTCCTTGTCTCAAGCTCATCCAGCCCCGAGCATGAAGCACGCCTGCGCGCCCTTTTCCCGCCGACTTGATGATTACGGTCTCGTCATTAATCCGAACAAGTGCGTCTTCGGCGTCGCTACCATGGAGTTTTTTAGCCCACCTTGTCACCCACAAGATATCCAGCTTTTCGCCAGCAAAGTGAAGGCAATTCAAGGCTTTCCACCCCCGACTTCATTTAAGAGAGAATTCCTGGGCCTACTGAACCTTCATTGCCGCTTTCTCCCGAAGTGCGCCAATTTCCTGGACCCTTTGACCGACCTACTCGCTATCAAAATAGATCCGGCTGCACCACTTGAGTGGACTGAGGACTCTGCATCTGCATTCGCTACTGCAAAGAAAACGCTGGCATATGCCACCATGCTCATACCTCCCGTTCATGATGCCCCAATTTATTTCGTTGCCAGTGCATCGAGCATGGCAGTCGGCGCCGTTCTCGAGCAACACATATCTAGTAGCACCCTCTTAGTATTTTCTCTCAAAAACTGAAGCTGTTCGAAGCTAAATACAGCACATTCAGTCGAGAACACCTTGTGGTGTATCTCGCGATCACGCATTTTCGTCACTTTATGGAGGGCCGGGACTTTCGCGTCGGCACAGACCATTAGCCCCTGACCTTTGTCTTCCATCGGAATCGCAGCAACTGCACTGCATGGGAGATCCGCCAAGTGTGCTTTATCTCCGAGTTCACAGTGGCTCTCTGTCAGGTGCATGGGCCGGAAAATTCCCCCATTGATGGTCCACCTGTAGACATGGAGGAGCTAGCAGCCACCCAGCGCAGCGACCCTGAGCTGCATCGATTTCGTTCCTCATCTACGTCCCTGTCCTTTACTAAGCGCCCGCTTCCATTTTCTTCCTCGTTTATGACGTGAGAGACATCCACTGATGTTACTCGACCCCTTGTGGCTTTCGCTCTTCATCGCGCAATTTTTTATTAACTGCACAACATGAGCCACCCTGGTATTCGTGCGACTCAGAACCTAGTCACCACTCGGTTTATTTGGCCTGGCATCAATGCAGGCGTCCGTCATTGGGCGCGAACCTGCTTTCAATTCCAGCATGTCAAAGTTCATCACCATACCATCATGTCTAATTACCCATTTCGGCCTCCAGACGCGAGGTTTTCCCATGTCCACCTCGACATTGTCGGCCCTCTCCCGTCATCGCGTAGGGCCTGTAACCTGCTCACATGTGTGGATCGCTTCACCCGATGGCCAGAGGTGTTTCCCATTACAGACACTATGGCAGAGACAGTTGCTGTGGCTTTCATGAGTGGCTGCATGTCGTGTTTAAGATGCCTTTCTGTCGTCACCGCCGACCGAGGCCGCACAGTTTCAGTTGGCCCTATTCACCGCGCTTGCCATCATCCTGGGCATTCGACAAATTAATATAACCGCCAATCGTCCTTCCGCGAATGGCATGGTAGAAAACTTAATTGACAACTGAAGGCTGTCCTCACCACCTATCAGCCAAGGGAACATTGGCTCGTCCACCTTCCCTTTGTACTTCTGGGCATCCGATCAGCACTAAAGGCTCACCTAGTTTGTTCTTTGGCTGAACTCATCTGTGGCGTTCACCTGGCTCTTGGAGAATCGTTCGTGCCGTTGTCGCGACCTTGCACCCGTGATGCTTTCACCTGCATCCGATAGCTTCTCACCACGTTTCGTGACCTTGTTCTTGTAATGCGTGCTAACCGACACGAGAGGACTATATTTGTCTGCCAGGATATTGATTCCTGCAGCCATGTCTTGGTTCCGTGTGACTATGTGCGTCCACCCCTCACCCCGGCGTACGATGGACAATTCCATGCAGCGTGTGCATTGCGATACAAACATATAAATAACAGTGCAAAGCCCCATGCTGCTGGAGGTGGATCTTCCTTGCATTAGCTCCGACATACTCGAAAGAACCAGACACATTCCGGACATACACACAGCCTGTACTCCGGGACACGAGCCCCTAGCGGGAAACATTGTGGCGTGTGAAACTCTCCAGGCTAACGTGCTGGAGGTCCATGCCACGGAGGATCAAGATGAAGCCGTATTCAGACGATACACCGAAATTATGGTGCATTATAAACTCGGAAGAAGAACGTATCTTCCACTGCACGACAAATTGATGATAGAGGAGGCCATTGCATGCAGAAGGCTATGGACAAACCTCTTTGCACACAGGACACTGTTTCATGCGACATTGTCGACATGCTACGACTACGCCTGCAACAAATGCTCGGCGCCGCGCTCGCTTTACTATATGGTATCACAATGCACACACGTGACACCGCCTCCCCTCCCCCAACCCACTGCCCCAGAGCAGTGTGAGGGCCTGCTTGTGCCCTGAAGACTAGCTTCGACTGGTGCACAGAGTGCGATGGACAGCGAGAAACCATGGCATCCTGGACTGAGGGCGCCACCCACCTGGGGATAACCGCTGTCACCTGCTCTTTGAATAAAATTTATTACACGTGACGATTCACGATTAGAGGTATTATAAAACCTATAAACTGAATGTCTGCGAGTCCTTGTTTTACTCGGCGCCGTAGCTGGAGGGGCATACTTCTCTCTTGTCTCATTGGTACTATATCGTGCAGTCATCTTGTGCAGCAAACGAAACTATCTGTCATTTTTTGTTCTGTTACCACATCATGCAGTAATTTCCTGCAGTAAACGAAACTATCTGCCATTCTTTTGCCTGGTTCCAATGCGCGATTGTACTCTTTCATTCGGTTGTGTCTTCTTCGTTGCTCGTGACTCAGGTGTTCTTGCACGAGCCTTCCAAAATTGTGTGCGCCTCAAAACAAGACGAACAGCTTGCTCTCAGCTGAGCCGCCGTGCGTTCCTTCGAGTTATGAACACCTCGCGGGCAAGCGTGCGCATTGAGAGGCTTGGTGCGTTAGCAGCTAGGCGAAAGCTTGCCTTCACAACGAACGTGCAGAGGAAAACATTTCACCAAAGGGAGCGTAATGTTTTCGCATTCACCCATTGAAAGGGACAATACAGGTCAATATTAAGTCAACTTGGACTGTTGAAATACCATCCCAGAAACCTTGAAACGCTTGTTCCATGCGAAGAAGAGACTTATGTTTAAAAAAAAATGCGTTCTGAAGCGTCGGCGTAGAGCCGTTCAAATCGCCCGCCCTCCTATCGAGGAGTGGTGACGTCATGGTCTCATAGTGACGTTGCGCCGTCGGTAAGTGAAACGGCACACGCAGACGACGCTACGGCTATTCTGGGCAAAACTCAAACGCGCGGCCAGGAACAGAGCCAAGACAGAGCCGACAGTAGCGCGAAAGCGGAACAATTGTGGCTATAGCTGAAGGGAAAGCACGCGACGATAAGCTGGTTCTTTATTTTATAATGCCAACTTCGACGCCCGTTGCAATGGACGACACTGACAACCACACATTGGCTCACGACGTTGGGCTTGACTGCATCGATTTAAGCGCTGATGAACGTGACCTGCTGCTGAGGGCTCGAGCTGCCGGCGTCGTTGCGTACTACTACGACGGCAACTGTATGTCATGGCTGTACATGTTCGCACATTTGTAGCTTTTCCTTCGTGAAAACCAAATGCCGCACTCAGCGCCCCGTCTTCGACCTGGAGTTTTTGCGCTTCGGAGAATGCCGGCAAGACCGACGGAACAGCGCTACGGAAAAGCATTGCTTTGAAAGGCACTCCGCACGACTTCAGTAAGTCGGCGTTTAATTCGTGATCCGCTGGACGAAAGTGTAGCGACCACACTGTGCGACTTTTTGGCTCTTTGCCAACACGCTGGGGCAGAGGTACGACACTTAACCACTTCGAACGGAGAGGCGCACTCTTTGGCACACACGCTGATAAGTAACGTTGGATTCGCCGCTGCAAATGCGCTTGGCCAAGTTCTGCGGACCGTTCGTGCATCCCACGACATAACACGGACGTGACATTCTCGCTGCTTGTTGCAAATGCAAGTTTCGCGAGCCAGCAGAACCAGCGCAGCACTACGCGATAACGAAACAACTGAAACTCCAAAGCGCGCGCGGCGCAGAGTCGAGCGCGTAGAGTCGAGCGAAAACGAAACCTTCCGACCACCCATACTACTGAGGGGTAGCGTCAAAGTGTTATTTTTTTCTTACAATCGAACAGAAGTAGACAAGTATCATTTTCTTCCGTCTTATCACCTAATGAAATGATCTTTCTCATTCGAGTAGTTGAGTACTAGTGACATAAAATATGATGAGGAGTGCCTTCGTCATCGGCCTAGTACCGGAATGTCGCTGGGGGGTCTCAAATCGTGTCATGCATTAACCTCAATTTCTCGGTTACTAAAGCTCTGTTCGCGATTATATTGACGCCTTACACGTTCTAGAGCATAGTTTATCAGTTTAACTTGACTTCATAGCAACCTTTAATGTCCCTTTAAGAAGTCTTAATTGCCGCTGCCGCATTGCTACTCCTATTTATTCAGCTTCAGCGTAATAAAACTGTGGTATACAGTAAAGCTTATGCATAGCGTTGCAGTGAAGCACATTAAAGTTGAAAGTGGGCACTTTCATGGAACATGGTATCTGTTCCTTAGTTGTACACACGTGCACACTCCATCCCCAGTCAAGGTACAAGCACGGAGATGTCTAATAACTGTACTGGCAGCAATTCAGAACTGTTTCTGACGTTGCTGTGGCAATCTGCAGCTTTCCTGACTCTTACAATTTGCCGGCTCTTCCTTTCTTTTTGTATCTGGAGAAACGTATCACTGGAGTTCTACTCTATTACAGCAAAGTTAAAGAACTAGCCATTTGGTTATATCTGATAGAGATAACAGAACTGGAACTAGGATCCTAAATGTGTGTGCAGTAACTTGTGTGGCATTCTGGTGTGTCAGGGATATAACTGCCAACCTTTGAACACTGAATTGCATAACATTTTGCTATTGTGACAAGGGGGGGGGGGGGGGGGGGTGTCGGCCAGAGGTGAAAGCAAGCATCTTATGAATATTTATGGTACCAACTTTTTTCTTTGTCGCAACGAAAAGCATGGATCACGATAAATTGGATCACGATAAGCCGCACTAAACGGCCCAGCTTCAGTCTCCGAAAGCAGTAAAGAAGATTCACTGCCTGAAGATACTGCATGGACAAAACATTTATCCCAAATGGATACTGTTCTTGTTAACATCTGAGGGTTGCATGCCGTTAATTCCATGGGTTGTGCGCGCACATTTTTTTTTCTTTTTGGGCTGTTTGAGGATGCGGGTTGTATGTGTTGGTGGTTTACATGGGGAAAACTACGGTGTTTTCTAGCCGGCTTCTTGTAATCTGAACCTATGAAAACGTTTCCAAAGTTCAGCGTGTGAACAAGAAACCCACTGATGAAGTCTTGTATGAGACAAATTTGTAGTGTCAGCGAATCATAAGTTTTTCAAGTGCCAAATATGGCCTCCGGGCCTCAAGTGCTAATTGAGGATAAGAGAGCAAGCTTGGTCAAAGCATTTTTAAAGTGTTCTCTGAGGCTCATATGAACTTGAGAGATTCGTCAAACACTCCACATTCTGCCACTTTACGATTTTTGTACTTTTCTGTAAAATACTTTTTATAAGTGGACTTCACAGGGTCAGGAAGATTTAAAGGCAGAAATATTGATTAAATTAAAAGGACCATTAGGAGTACTTGGTTTCATCAACTTGAAATCACCCTGAAGATCTCCCAAATATAGAAAAAAAAAGAAAGCTTGCCAGTAAATTTAGGATCTGTGTACTTTTTTGGCATTTCATAATAACTCTTACTTAATGTTGTTTTATTTGTGCAGCATCGAAGCCTTCTATTTCTCCGTCAACTGCCAAAGGTGACAACTCAAAGCAAGGACGCCTCCACCGATGTCACCTATGTGACTATGAGGCTGACGAACTGTTTCATCTGGAAGCACATTACGGCGTCCATACTGGCGAGAAGATATTTCACTGCCCTTCATGCCATAAGAACTTGTCAAACAGATACAACTTAAACGTTCACCTGCGCACCCACACAGGCGAGAAGCCATTTGAGTGCCCTTCATGCTTTCGGAGGTTTGCACAACAGGCCTACCTGAAATCCCACCTGCGCATCCACACAGGCGAGAAGCCATATCAATGCCCTTCATGCTCTCGAAGCTTCTCACACAAGGGTCACCTGAAAGCCCACCTGCTCACCCACACAGGTGAGAAACCATATCAGTGCCCTTCATGCTCTCGGGGCTTTCCAAACAGATATGACTTAAACGTGCACCTGCGTACCCACACAGGCGAGAAGCCATTTGAGTGCCCTTCATGCCCTCAGAGCTTCTCACGAAAGTGTCACCTCAAAGACCACCTTCGTACCCACACAGGCGAGAAGCTATTTGAGTGCCCTTCATGCTCTCAGAGCTTCTCACAACGGGCCCACTTGAAAGCCCACCGGCGCACCCACACAGGCGAGAAGCCATATCAATGCCTTTCATGCTCTCAGAGTTTCTCACACGAGTGTCACCTGAAAGTCCACCTGCGCACCAACACAGGCGAGGAGCCATATCAATGCCCTTCATGCTCTCAGAGTTTCTCACACAAGTGTCACCTGAAAGTCCACCTGCACACCCACACAGGTGAGAAGGGATATCAGTGTCCGTCATGCTCTCAGAGCTTCTTATACAAGGGTCACCTGAAAGTCCACCTGCGCACCCACACTGGTGAGAAGCCATATCAGTGCCCCTCATCCTCTCAGAGCTTCTCACAAAAGGGCAACCTGAGGAAACACATGAGGCGAGAAACCATTTCAATGCCCTTTATGCCTTCAGAGATTCTCGTTGAAGATTTGCCTGAAGACACACCAGCGCATTCATATAGGTGACCGGCCATATAGTTGCACCTTCTGCTCGAAGTCCTTTTCGTAGTCTCTTCACTTGAGCAGACAGATCACAGCACCATGATAATATAGTGTAGTTCAACAGCCATGTTTAACGAGAGTCTGAAATATAGATCTACAAACGTGTAGCTTGTTGCATAGTGTTCTACTGCATGAGGTAGCACATGTGTCTCCATGTGCCCCTAAGAAGAAGCTTTTGCTCAGGCCCAACTCCGATGCTGCCTATTCAAATAATGTAAAATGCAGGAACGCTTTTCTGAGATAACCAGTGGGCCAGTTATAACGAAATTTGTGGCATTTGGGAGAATAAGTGAAATTCTAGTGACTGCTGGAAAGAGAACTTTGATTTAAGGCCTGGATGTTATAGCAGGAATTTATAAAGATCTGAAGAAAAATTGAAACAAGAAGTTTCTAAATTCGTAGCTCTGCACCTACAATAGATACCATAGTTCTGTAAACTGCATACGGTATAGACCATAAAAAGCGGAGAAATTTGATGTATGAACCCATACTGCGGCGTATTCTATGATATTCTACGGCTCTTCTGCGGCCTATTTAGACTGCGGACTATTCTATGATCAAATCCCAATAAATTCTGTCACTTACTTTTAGTAAGGACACGTTCTAGACAGATTGAACAGATTCGGATGGCAATCTCATTAACTCTTAGAAATGCGCGTCGGCTCTTAACAACTACTTCACATCAGTTTTCTCCAACACTAATGACGTTCTTATTGAACCAATACCACCAATGTAAATAAAATTAATGCCAGACGTGAAGATCAACCCTGATGGCATATGTAGCCTCATGAACTCTTTTTTTACGGCTAGGAAATGGTCGTTTTTTATAGGTTTCAGAAAAAATTATTCTCCACTAGAAATAACATTGCAGTGTACATTGCAGCATATCATATTTTACCTAATGAAATGATCTTACCAAAAACATATGTCCGAAAAAATATTAGGTAAAACTTAAAAATTCTAGAAACTGCCATTTTTACTGTCAGTTCATAAAAGCAGCAATAAAAAACAAAATATTTACAAAAATATATAAAAGAAAATTCAGAAGATGCATTTCAAAGATAACCCAGGAATAGTGTCTGAAAAAATAAATGCTCAGTACACCGCCGTTCGTTGCATACGAAAAAGAAACTAAGACCAGTTCAACGCTGATGCCATGCGGTGAAGCAGTTCCTGGATATTGCGAAGCATAGGTGCAGTCTACAATTTTCCCACAGATCGTATGCTTTTTGTTCAACATTGTGGTAAGAAATTTTGCAGTTCCGTCTTTTCGGCATCTTCTGAGGATAGTCCGATGAGAAGTCCAAGGAACGTACCTCACCAGTTTGTCTAGAGCCATGCACCTCTTCCGGGACCGATCGCTTTTAATGTAGCTGGGCAACTACAAGATTATGCACCCAAGCACATCTGTTTGCATTTTTTTTCAGATTGTCTTTATCACCTCTGCAGAGAGGAAGAGTAGAAAGAAATCCCACGCGGTTGTAAATCGCCTTGCGCTGATCCATAGTGCTGGGCCGAGGTGTGCTACGGGAAGCCTTCTTGGAGTGAACGGAAGTTTCTTTTGGCAGCACATTATAACCAAGCGAAGTATGCACCCTGAAGATAATCCGTAGAGCTGTCAGGTCGTGAAAAAAGATCGGCAGATAAGCGCACACAGGGAAGGAGCCGGCTCAAGGCCGTAAAGGAAACTCGCCGGTGAACAGCTGCGGATGCCCCGTGCTGATTGAAAACGTTGTCGCCCTCAGAGCTTGAATCTGCTTTACTGTCGTCTTCGCAATCATAACTTCTCGGGCGTTCTCTCGAGCTCCGACTCCGCATGCGGCGGCTGCGCGCGTTCACGATGCTGTATCTTGAGAGTGACCTGCTTTGGGGGCAGAGCACGGGGGGGGGGGGGGGGAGGGGGGGGCAGAATCTAGTTGCGTCGGTGGCTCGTAGATTTGTGCGTACTATGTGTTCTCGGCGCTCAATTTGCGTTGAAGCGATAGACAGCATAAATGTCATTTCGCGTGCAGCTGTTGCCGCGTTTCCCCACGCTATCCTTTTGACAGCGAGTGTCCGTAGCCATGGGGTGTGATGTGTTCATGTTTTCTGTGCGCGCTGACACCATGCTTAGTATTTTAGTTAGCAAGCGAATGTTTACAAGTTGATACGGCCGATAAAAGTACTTTCCTTACTTCATACCGCTGTCTGCTAATTTCATATCGCAATCGATGCTTCGCCTTTCGGGCGAAACTGCGTCTTTTTTCTTTCTTTATTTGTTTAATGTCACATCTTGGAGGCTACGCTCTTTATCTACGAGGTGTACTGCCGAGAAGCGGCCCCCAAGTAATGTCTATAACATGGCGGCTGTGACGTTTATCGGCGCTCGCAGTGCCAAAAAGCATAGCCATTGAGATTCGCGGCTGTTAATCAAAGGAAAGCATTGCTGGTATATGAGTTTGGACGCCACGTATGCATATAGTGGAACTCAGCAGCATGCAGCCGGTGCATCTACGAAAGTGCAACGGAGGCTAACGTCGTACCAGGTTGTGATGCCTTTCGAGAGTGTATTTTAGAGCGCAGCTCTTGCTCCTGCGGCGCGCGTCGCGTGTGGCCAATCACGCTACCGCGCTTGCGCTGCGCCAGCCAAAGTGCGATCCTCTGAAGACTTCGACGCACACGCCGTCGGCTGTTCTGTTCAGAACATGCGCAGAACTATCTCCAACCCACGCACCGCCTCGATCCCCAACACACCGTCGGTGAAGCGTCGTGGGCACTTTTCTTTTATCGGCGCAGCCGGCGCGACGAATGTGTGGATGGAGCAAGAGCCATCTCGACGTCGGGCAAGTTAGGTCGTGTTGGGCGCGTGTGGTTACGTTGGCTGCGCCAGTGCTTCCAACTATGACGTTCTTCTCGGCAACGTAACGTAGCGTGTGCACGTACTCACGCTACGTTGGACTATAAATGCGCCTTAACTGAGCTATTTTTTTCTCTGACTTTCATTAGGTTGAATTTAGTATAATTCGAATTTTCTTAGCATCCCGGCGGAATTCGAATTAATGGGCTTTTACTCTATTCCCTATCAAAGGCTCGAACGACATCACCGCACTACTACAGGATATCGATTCCATCGCAGTATGGTGCGAGAAATGGTTCATGCTGCCTAACCTTAGTAAATGCAAAGCTCTGTCATTGACCTGCAACCGCAGCTTAACCAGCCAGACCTAGACAATACAGCTCCTATCAAGCATGCCCCGTCTTACAGATACCTCGGCGTTCACGTGACATCAACATCATCTGTTCTAATGATTCACGTACCCTTGGATGTTTAAAACGTAACCTGAAAACTGCATTACCAGAAATAAAAAAGTTAGCATATGCAACATTCGTACGTCCGTAGTTACAATATGTCTCATCTATTTGGCACCCTTCCCAATCGTAGCTTACCTATGGCATAGAAGCAAAACAAGATCGCGCTGCTTGGTTTGTAACTTCCTATTACTCTAGTGAAACCAGCATAACCGCACTAAAACGTACACTTGAACTACCATCACTTGCTTCCCGCCGGATCATCTCCCGTCTCTGCTCGCTTCACACCTTTTATTACCATCCACACTCCAGGCATTCCCTGTTAAATCCAACATTACGTATATCCTCTCGCTTAAGCCTCAGTCGTCCCATAGCACACATTATGACCCGACCATCTGCCATGAACCTTTCATACTTCGCTGACACAATAACCCATTGGAACAGTCACCCAGAAGATATCGCCGCATGCAGCGACCCTAAATCGTTCCACGAAATGTTAACCCTTTCAGGGTCAATGACGTAAATATACGGCGCCGCGAACAAGTCCAAAAATGGTCGATTTCGTATATTTACGGTGCCATCTGTACTGTACGTTTGAAAAGCGCGCCAATTTCTCAACTTTTTTTTTTCTTTCCTGGCTGTGCTGCCACTATTTGGGAATACAGGGATCTTCTGTTTTTTTTTTTTTTTTTTTTTTTTTTTTTGCGCGCTTCCCTCTCGGTTGTCTTGGGTGGTTTTAGCGCTAGTTTGCTCCCGCGCGTCTATATACTACCGCTCGCGCATTGGCGCACGGGTGGACGGGCGGGCGGCGGTTTGGGTTTTGTTCCGCAAACGGTTTCGGTTTCTTGCGCTTGCAAAACTGATGGCTATCTCGTTACTACTCGCTCAAAGGGCGACCGCTTGTTTCTCACTCATTTAGTGCTCACAGGGGTGCGCATAGGAAGGATGTCGCCGTGCATGCATTGCCGTTGCTTTTGTTTTTCTTTTGGACACTCGTGAAAACTAATTGCCTCTGGTGTGCGATAAGATGAAGATTCGCGGAAGTTTGTCCCACTTTTTGCTTTTTTGAAGGGCACACAACCACACAGTTTTCTTGAGTGCGCGCACCTACGCGGTTTGATTACGCTATGGATGTACATATTAGTGTAAGAGCAGGAATATTTGAGTCTTGCGAAATATTCTCGTGTGCGCATTTTCAAAGCCTTAAAGTGTGTGTATAACAATGCACGAAAATCACTACCAACAGTCACTAGATTCCAACTGTTTCTCTTAAATGCAACAGACCTCATCAAATTCGGGGCAGTAGTTGTTCAGAACGATTTCTCCTTTCTCATGTATTTAGATAGGAGCCCGCGAGCTAAAGCTTCCTCTTAAAGGGTCCCTGAAACATTTTTTGGGCGTCATCATCTTGCTCTAGATCTTTTCTCAACATGTTATATTACACAGAGCAAAGTGAATTATGAGAACATGTGAACTGACCCACACAAAGCCATTATAGCTCTGAAAAAAAATCAAAATACAGTTAAACCTTGATATAATAAAGCCGGTAAAATCAGCGATTTGCTTTATGTGTGATTTTTATTATTCGAAAAGTGTTCAACATTTGTTTTGATCTCAAATATTACTGTTTGCATGACCCTACGGAATGTATGTGTTCACTGTAATACTTAGTAATACACTACAGATGTTTGGATGGTCTGATTTCTGTAAGTACTGTGTGGTTCTTTTTTTCTTCTTTTTTTCAGTATTGCTTTTGGGACTACGAATTTGTTCTGTTAGACCTACTCATGTATTCTTGCTTCTAGGTTCTGATAGACTTGGTTCATCCTGCAGCTCTTAATCTTAGTCTATTTAGTCTATCTCATTTTTGTTTCGATTTATTTAGGTCATTTAAAACCTGTTGTGTCATTCTAGTAAAAAAAAGGACTTAAACATTAATAAAGTTGGCTACTGAAACCCTTTCCTCAGCTTCTTTGCAGAAATTTGATTGCGTTGAATTTCTATTGCTGTTGAAGTATATTGCGTTTAGACTACATTACTGGTACTTTAAATAAATTGACTGGCTTTGGGAATTGACAGCCGAGTTGGATAAATTGAACGGCACTTGGCATTGTTGTTTGCCGTAACAATTTGATTGGCACCTAAATTGACTGTCACACGGTTCAAAAGAAACAGGCAAACCTTAGTTTGCACGACCACCACTTCTGCCGCCCATGAAGTGGCGCTGTAAAACTGAAGTATGCCTAGGAAGGCTCAGTCACACTGAGCTTGCTTGCTGAAGGGTCATCTCCACAATGAAAGCATGCTCAAGTTCGCGCGCTTTACCCTAAACATTGCGCTTGAACTACGTTATATATAAAAAACTCCATACTTAGCCCGTATTCAAATCTTAGTTGCCAAAATACTTCCTTTGCACAACAGCGATGCATCTTTCCTATTGAATTGAATTGTATTCTGGGGTTTTACATGCCAGAACCACGATTTGATTATGAGGCACGCCGTAGCGGTGGACTCCGCAATAATTCGTAACACCAGGGGACCATTAACATGCCCCCAATGCTCGAGACAGCATTTCGCCCCTATCGAAATGCGGCCGCCGCGACCTATATGTTCTATTGAGAACTTAAATATGTGAAAAAGAAGCGGTGGAGAAAAATGTTCAGTTTTCATATAGAAAAGGGGTTTAAGGAGAGTAACTACAGCGAACATTTGTTTAGCTTTACATTAGAAAAAATACCTCAGTAAAATGGAAGTTCCTGCTATAGCAAATCGTATTTGAGTATGATAAGCACGTTACCAATCGGACCAAGTATTTCCAATTGCTGTAATGGCAGGAGAGGTCATCAAAACAGGCTGATATAATGGCAGAGCCTAGGCAGACTGGACTTTAGACTTCCCAGTGGAGAGTTTCCAGGAATACACTCATTAGGTGAATATGCGTGTTGCATGGTCGGTTGAAGACATTGTCTGGCTTCTGCAATAATCTTGGGACGCGTGTAAGCACTTTATACACATCACTGACGGCTACGTCGATATCGGCTCGCCCCCACCCCGTGGTTTACAAGAACTCGAACAAACTTGTCGTTGCTGCATTGATGGATCGGAGTGCTGTTCTACGGTGTCGAATTTCCGTTTGTTTTCACACGGAACGTCGAAGTATCATTTCCATTTGAAATTAGGGCCCTTCGCGTTACGTCCCGGACATTCATATCGCGCATGTAGAGAACGACCGCAGTATTGGCTCATATTCTTGCCGGAGCAAACATGCCACACTTCATTTAATTGTTTCTCAGCTGCTTTGCTGATGTATGCAGGTGCAGTTGCTGGTTATTGCCAAATTTGGATTCTAAAAGTGGAGCACTTCCTTATTGGCTACACTGATTAATCTACATAGGTTCGCTTGTTTTCGAGTTTTCTGTATCTTACGTAGAGTAACCGCGAAGCGTTATGTTTGAAGAGGGAAACGGATGAATGCTGATGGATTGCTGAATGAATGCTGAAACGGATTGCTGTCAGGTAGTCCACAGCCTTCAAATTTTCTGGTAACATTAACGAACAATTACTAACATGGATTAACACAACATTGACCTTTGTACCTAATTGTTTGTTTTATTTAATGTAGTAATATCACCAATGGGAACTTCTCGCGAAAATCATTGCTCGCAAGGCATGCAACAAATGTTACTAAGTGTATTAAGCTCTCGCTGAAAGCAATTTGCACAAAAACGCATCAAAACAAAATAAATACAAATGTTTTTGGCATTTATGATTTCTTCTGTTCATAGTACGCTATTTTTAAGTGAAAGAAAACAAAACACAAATAGTAGCGCACGTGGCTATGCTTGTTTCTCAGGAGGGGTGATATTTTTTTTTCTTATTGTGTAGCCGTTCTTAGCAATCCCAACTTGAGCACTCATGTGTCCATCCCAGACCTTGTTCTGAACAGAAGTGCGACATAGGCATGCACAGGGGCCAGGGGAAGCGGGTTTCAACTAAAGCAGTTGCACCGACAAACCATAACCGATGGACGTGTAGTCGCTTCGTTTCTTCATTTTGGTGCCGTGAAACCCGGGGAGGGGACTGCTGTCTGCACAACTGACCATGGACCGAGTACGCTGTCAGTGTGGCACCATTCAAAGCGCCGCTTCCCGTGTCATCGCTGCCGCAACCGAAGCGTATCGACTTTCAAGTGCTCCTAAATGAACTCGATGACAAGGACCGTGTCCTCGCTGAAATTTACCCCAAAATTGAAGAGCTCATTATCGACGATGACGAAAAGAAAGCCGAGTTCACCAAGGTGCCTGATTACCACGAAAAAATCTGTTGCGCTTTTAGACAGGTTATTAGTAGTCTTTATTACTGAGCCGGCATTGAATCACTACCTACTGCCGCCAGTCCTTTGCGAGCACGGCAGGCAGTACATCCAGTCTGTACACCCGGTAAGCAGCCGAATATCAGCGCAAACGCCAGACCGCCGACACCGTGCGTACAACCGAAACTCAATACCGATGTGAGGGTACAGCGTCAGTTCATCCTGAACAAAGAGAAGGTGATCACCAACACGAACCTCAAGAGAGCAAGCATAAGGTGCCAGTTGCCCAACCGCCTACATTATTTCCCAGTTTGCGAATCCAAATCAGTCGCCATGCAACGTGCAGCGAGCGATGTCAGCGACCAGTGGAATGGTACAGTCTAGGTTGGCCGACGATTCGTACACACCTGCTCACTCGCGCTGCATTTTGCGCATGGTGCCACAGATTTGGAGCCTATCCTGCGACCATCGGAAATACAAATGACATAATTGCTACTGCTCTTGCTCCTACCACCATTGTCACTGCACCGAGGAGAACGAACACCACCGGCGAAGCACTGTTCGGAACCGCAAGCATGAGTACAACATGTCGATTACAAGAGTCGAGGCTGCCTAAGACTTTGTACAACGACATATAAGACACAAGCGGCCACAACAACAGTCACATGAACGTCTACGTTACCATTTAAAAAGACCGCCACAAGCACCCGCTCTAGTTAGAACGGACCCATGCGAGCACTACTACTCCGTCGAAGACCTCACAACCCCGCCCCGGTCGTATGCGACTGTGCCGATTTCTGCGACCGAAAGGCTCACCTTCATCTGCCGGTAGAGCTATTTTCCGCCAGCTACACCACTGAGGCTGCTACTGCCACAGGTGTCCAACGATTCCACATTAGACGACTTAAGTCAAATTCGATTGAAAGTGCTGCAGCACTGTCATGATGTACTGCATATCGCTGCGCATGTATACCAACGTACGCCTTTCTGGTGCCTACTTCGAGAACAAGATCAACATGGATGACCTGCTGTTGATGAACTGGTCCAAAAAGGAAAGGCAACAAACCCCTCTGACGACTGCTGCGGTCGCTCGCGCAATGTTGGGTGATTCCTAAATGGTGGGACGCCTGTAGCAACTACAGTCGCCACCACAGCGAGCATGTCAGCCTGTTGCAGAATGGGAAAGTGACAAAGAGAGCAGGTATGACTTACACCAATTTGACTGCCGCCAGCTGAAGAACTTTGTAAGGACGATGTACTTAAAGAAGCCACCAAGAAAATCTGTATAATGCGAATGACTTTCTTATCCACAGCTAACTGAAGAACACCATGTAAAGAGCACTGTCTTCATCGACCAAATTGTCCGTTTCCGCGGACGTGGCGTTTCCAGGACGTGGCAGAAGCCGTAAAAAATGGTCGCAGCCTGAAATCAGTGAGAAGGAAACTTGGCTAGGACAAACCAAGATGTATGCACTGAAAGATAAGCAGGGTAATATCAGCAATCTCGAAAGTATAATAAAAGCTGCGGAAGTATTCTATACTGACCTGTACAGTACCCACAGGACTCAAGAGTATTCTATTCGAAACAATAATGAACATTATACAGAAACTCCCCCTATAACTAGAGATGAGATCAAGAGAGCCTTGCAAGGCATAAAACGGGGAAAAGCGGCAGGAAAGGATGGAATACCAGTCGATTTAATCAAAGATGGAGGAGACAATGCTCGGAAAACTGGCGGCTCTCTATACAAAGTGTATATCGATTGCAAGGGTCCCATAAAACTGGAAGAATGCAAACATTATACTAATCCACAAGAAGGGAGACGTTAAAGAACTGAAAAATTACAGGCCAATTAGCTTACTCCCAGTATTATAAAATATTTACCAAAATGATCTCCAATAGAATAAGGTCAATACTGGACTTTAGACAACCAAGGGAACAGGCTGGCTTCAGGAGGGGATACTCTACGATGGATCACATGCATGTCATTAATTAGGTTATCGAGAAATCCGCAGAGTACAATAAGCCTCGCTATATGGCTTTCATAGATTACGAAAAACCATTTGATTAAGTAGAGATAATAGCAGTCATAGAGGCATTGCGTAATCAAGGAGTGCAGACGGCTTACGTAAATACCCTGCAACGTTACAGAGATTCCACAGCCACCTTAATTCTACACAAGAAAAGTAGGAAGATACCTTTAAAGAAAGTGGTCAGACAAGGAGACGCAATCTGTACAATGCTATTCACTGCGTGCTTGGAAGTATTCAAGCTATGAAACTGGGAAGGTTTACGAGTAAGGATCGACGCCGAATACTTCAGCAACCTTCGGTTTGCCGATGACATTGTTCTATTCAGCAACACTGCGGACGACTTACAACAAAACAACAAATGATTGAGGACCTTAACAGGGAGAGTGTAAGAGTGGGTTTGAGGATTAATATGCAGAAGACAAAGATAATGATAAATAACCGGGCAAGGGAACAAGAGTTCAAGATCGCAAGTCAGCCTCTAGAGTATGTGAAGGAGTACGTTTACCTTGGTAAACTAATCACAGAGAATCCTGACCATCATCATCATCATCATCAGCCTGATTACGCCCACTGCAGGGCAAAGGCCTCTCCCATACTCCTCCAACTACCCCGGTCATGTACTAATTGTGGCCATGTTGATCCTCCAAACTTCCTAATCTCATCTGCCCACCTAACTTTCTGTCGCCCCCTGCTACGCTTCCCTTCCCTCGGAATCCAGTCGGTAACCCTTAATGACCATCGGTTATCTTCCCTCCTCATTACATGTCCTGCCCATGCCCATTTATTTTTCTTGATTTCAACTAAGATGTCATTAACGCGCGTTTGTTCCCTCACCCAATCTGCTCTTTTCTTATCCCTTAACGTTACACCTATCATTCTTCTTTCCATAGCTCGTTGCGTCGTCCTCAATTTAAGTAGAACCCTTTTCGTAAGCCTCCAGGTTTCTGCCCCGTACGTGAGTACTGGTAAGACACAGCTGTTATACACTTTTCTCTTGAGGGATAATGGCAACCTGCTGTTCATGATCTGCGAATGCCTGCCAAACGCACCCCAACCCATTCTTATTCTTCTGATTATTTCATTCTCATGATCTGGATCAGCAGTCACTAACTGTCCTAAGTAGATGTATTCTCTTACCACTTCCAGTGCCTCGCTACCTATCGTAAACTGCTGTTCCCTTCCAAGACTGTTAAACATTACTTTAGTTTTCTGCAGATTCATTTTTAGTCCCACCCTTCTGCTCTGCCTCTCCAGATCAGTGAGCATGCATTGCAGTTGGTCCCCTGAGTTACTAAGCAAAGCAATATCATCAGCGAAGCGCAAGTTACTAAGGTATTCTCCATTTACTCTTATCCCCAATTCTTCCCAATCCAGGTCTCTGAATACCTCCTGTAAACACGCTGTGAATAGCATTGGAGAGATCGTATCTCCCTGCCTGACGCCTTTCTTTATTGGGATTTTGTTGCTTTCTTTATGGAGGAGTACAGTGGCTGTGGAACCGCTCTAGATATCTTTCAGTATTTTTACATACGGCTCGTCTACACCCTGATTCCGCAATGCCTCCATGACTGCTGAGGTTTCGACTGAATCAAACGCTTTCTCGTAATCAATGAAAGCTATATATAATGGTTGGTTATATTCCGCACATTTCTCTATCACCTGATTGATAGTGTGAATATGATCTATTGTTGAGAAGCCTTTACGGAATCCTGCCTGGTCCTTTGGTTGACGGAAGTCTAAGGTGTTCCGGATTCTATTTGCAATTACCTTAGTAAATACTTTGTAGGCAACAGACAGTAAGCTGATCGGTCTATAATTTTTCAAGTCTTTGGCGTCGCCTTTCTTATGGATTAGGATTATGTTAGCGTTCTTCCAAGATTCCGGTACGCTCGAGGTCTTGAGGCATTGTGTATACAGGGTGGCCAGTTTTTCTAGGACAATCTGCCCACCATCCTTCAGCAAATCTGCTGTTACCTGATCCTCCCCAGCTGCCTTCCCCCTTTGCATAGCTCCCAAGGCTTTCTGAATCCTGACCATGAGAAGGAAATTCAGAGAATAAAAATGGGTTGGATCGCATACGACAGATACCGTGAGGTCCTGACTGGGAGCTTACCGTTATCATTGAGAAGGAAGGTGTACAATCAGTGCATTTTACCGGTGCTGACATATGGGGCAGAGACTTGGAGACTGACAAAGAAGCTTGAGAACAAGTTAAGCGCCGCGCAAAGAGCGATGGATCGAAAAATGCTCGGCATAACTTTAAGAGACAGAAAGAGAGTGGTTTGGGTCAGAGAACAAACGGGTATAAATCATATTCTAATAGACATTAAGAGAAAGAAATGGCGCTGGGCAGGTCATGTGATGCGCAAATTAGATAACCGCTGGACCATTAGGGTGACAGAATGGATACCAAGAGAAGGTAAGCGCAGTAGAGGGTGGCAGAAGACTAGGTGGTGCGACGATATTAGGAAATTTGTGGGTGCTAGTTGGAATTGGTTGGCGCCGGACAGGGGTAATTGGAGATCGTAGGCAGTGGTCCTGCAGTGGTCATAAAATAGGCTGATGTTGATGATGATGATGCGATTGAGGGGGTGCGTTATGCTGAATGTTTGGATTGATTGTGTTTATGAATGACTACTTACTGCTTTTACATAGCTTGCCCCCTGTAAAAACTCCGCTTAATATAGTTTGCAATTGCTTTCACAACTTGCTCCAAAAGCTGATCCAGAATGGCTTGCGCCAGTAGCATTATTGTCCACAACACATGGGAAATGCTGGCAGAAGGTCATAGAAGAAGCCAGCTCGAGAGGCTCAAGCGTACCAAAAAAGGGAAAGACACCTTGAGAAGCCTGGGATACTCAGCAGAAGAAAGCAACAGAGGCAAGAAAATAATATTGTACCAGCTATGAAACTACATAAAGGTTGCGGCGCTGCTTGCGGCACGGATCCTGAGTGTTACCAGGGAAGAACAACGGGAAGAATTTAGATGCTCCAGAAAGGCGAAAGAAGGCAACGAGGAGGTTGGCTACGCGGATGCCGGAGTGTGCAGAGGAATGGAGGCGCATGCGGTGGGAGTGATTGAGTAGAGGAGAGCAGCTTGTGACCATGTCGGTTGGCACCCGGGATATGGACTCAGCCAAAACGACAGTAGTCACCCTCATGGCTACCACAGTGAGGGGAAAGGAGTAAGTGTTGGTGATAAGGTACTTGCAAGCAGTGTGTAGACACTACCAACCTGGATGAATAAGTCGCCTTTACATGTACCTGTAGCGCCCCTTGCCTCGGGCCCGCGCTGCAGGCCACAACTCGCTCCCCGTTGTTAGATATGGAGCTGTTTCCTGCGCCTACTTCGAGTTCCCCCGGACCACATCGAATCGCAGCACATTCCAGAGGATCGCTCGAGCCAACAAGTTCACGTGCCAACAAGTTCGTACGCCGCCGGTAGCTATTCTCTGCTTGAGTTTTCCAGAAAACGAAGGGATCGCCCGGCATTCTTGCAAGGAAAGTGGGTCCCGAAACAAGACGGCTACGATGTACAGGGAAGGCCTGGCAGCGTCGCCCCACCTGGCTTTTGTGACGGCGAGTTGCTAGTCAGCAAGGCAAGGGGGATCAAGCGATCAAGCAAGGGGGACCACGGCGACTCTCTTCGCCGGTGTGACACCACTGCCCGGGCGCCTTCCATTGGCCGAAGGTGGCGTCATCGGAGCGGGCCCTCCCATTGGCCGAACATGACGCCACTTCCAGTCCTCGAAGGGTTTAAAAGAAGCATTCCAGAGAGACCTGAGCATTCCCTGATTCGCCTCTCTCGAACTTCTTGCCGCGGGCCGCAGCGTCCGAGTTGCTGCCGGCCCGTAATGACTGTATGACTGTTACTTGACTCTCACCTCTCTGTATATAATGTAAAATAAACCCTCCCAAGTTTGGTTTTCATCCCGACGTCCGTCCTACAACCCCTACACCGTGCAGAGACCGTCAAGGAGGAGAAAGTTAGCTCCTGGCCGCGTATTTACAATTGCTAGTAGGTGCAGCTGGGCGTGGCACTTGCGGAGACGCCGGACATTTGCGCGCTTGCGCGAGTAAGAGCGAGTGCGAGAGATAAATGTGGGAACTTTTGCTCCTTGAATATGTGACTCTGCCTAGCTACTACGTAGACGTTTTTAGCGCGTGTTGTATGCATTTGTCCCTAAACGTACCGGCATCCGCGGCCGCCCTGCTTCCAGCTTCACCTCATCGCCTCATTCATTCGCCGATCATTCACCTCATCGTGAACACTAGACCTCCCGACTTTACTCGGCCCCGCCGACTGTCTGGAGACCGCTTCGACATCTCTCGCTGCGAGTTTGAGCACACGCTTCAACTCGGTGTCGTACGACCTTCCTCAAGCAACTGGGCATCGCCACTCCACATGGTGGCAAAAGAAGATTCTGGCGACTAGAGACCATGTGGAGATTACCACGCTCTGAACGCTCACACCTTACCAGAGCGCTATCCACTTCCTCACATACAAGACTTCACATGCAATTCGGTTACATGCACGATCTTACCTTAAATTCGCTTAGTGAAAACTTATCGAATTCCTGTGGAACCCGCTGACGTTCCGAAGATGGCCATTGCAACCCTTTTCGGGCTCTTCGAGTATTTCAGGATGCCTTCTGGATTGCGCGACGCTGCACAGACTATTCAGCGCACTATCAACCAGGTCATGCGAGTTCTCGACTTCGTGTTCGCCTACCTTGATGATCTCCTCGTCGCAAGCTCATCCAGCCCGGAGCATGAAGCTCACCTGCGCGCCCTTTTCCCACCGACTTGATGATTACGGTCTCGTCATTAATCCGAACAAGTGCGTCTTCGGCGTCGCTACCATGAAGTTTTTAGCCCATTTTGTCACCCACAAAATATCCAGCTTGTCGCCAGCAAAGTGAAGGCAATTCAAGACTTTCCACCCCCGACTTCACTAGAGAGAGAGAAAGAAAATCAACTTTTGTACTGAGTCCTTAGTGACGGTTGGTGCGCGCTGGCACCAGATGTTGTGGAACCTTCTTCTCAGGTCCCATATGCGTCCAGCAGTTCCTGGCCCCTAGCCGCCAGTGCGAGCTGGGTCGGTAGGTCGGGGCTTGACAAAAAGGTCTCCCATCGCTCGGAGGGGTTGGGGTTGGGGCTGGGGAGGGTGGGGGGTAGGGATGGTGGCAGGGTTCTTGAGCTTAGTGCACTCTGCAAGGATGTGTGCTAGAGTGTCTTTTGACCGTCTGCAAAAAGGGCATGAAGTGTCATTCTCTATTGGGAACATCTTGTGCAAGAGCACGGGATGCGCTAGCGACCCCGCTTGCGTGCGTCGCACGATCGTTTGCTGCATTCGGCTGAGTTGCGGATGCGGACGGGGAAGCCTACATCTGCCGCTTCTGTACATTTGCGTGATTTCTTTGTAACTTGTCACGGGGTGCGGTGGCTCTGGCTCGTCCTCGGCCCGGATTGACAGTTCTCGGGCATAGTGGTCGGCGAGTGCGTTGCCTTCCACTTGCGAGTGAGCCGGGACCCACAAGAGCTCAACGGCCCGTCCCGGTGATTTGCATTTGGTGAGGATCGCTAGTGCCGCGGGAGAGATGTTCCCCTTGCGGTAGCTTGCGTAGGCGGTCTGGGAGTCTGTGACCACGGTCCTCACTCCCGGTTGTGCGAGTGTGAGGGCCACGGCCACTTCTGTTTCGGCTGTATTCGTCGTCCGTATCGACGCGCCTGTGACCAGTTTATCGATGGTGGTGACAACCGCCGTTGCTCTGGTTCCGTGCTTGGGAAGCGAGGCGTCCGCGTAGAGAACCTCGGGGTCCTCTTTCGGCTGTCGCGCCAGTGCCTTGGCCCGCGCAGAGCGTCTCTCGTCGTTCCTCCCCGGCTGCATGTTCCGGGGGAGGGGCTTGGTCTTAATAATGTCTCTCCACGTTGCGGGGAGCGGCTGCGTTGTCGGTTGCTGCTCAATTTGCCATCCTATCTTGCGCAGGACGGCCCGACCGTGCTCGGTCCGGCTCAGCCTTACTCTCTGGTGGGATAGGTGTGCTTCTACCAGCTCTTCCACCGTGTTGTGGGCAGCCATTTCCAGCAGCTTCTGCGTTGACAAGTAGACTGGGATGCCCATGGCGAGTTTGACTGCTTTCCTTATCGTCGTGTTCACCGTCTCGCGGTTCAACGTCTCCGGAGGTCTCGTTTTCTTCGTCCGTGTGTTTGCGCATTCTGTCTCAGTCGGTGATCTGGGCTTTGCCGAGGGCTGCCCGGAACCGTGGTCCCTTGATCGTTACACTTATGATGCTGTGGTCGGAGCCCAGGTCTACGTCTTCGTTCCGCCAGGCCACTTCTAGGGAGCCCGTTATCCACGACAGGTCCGGGGTGGTGTCCCTGTTGACGCTGTTTCCTTTTCGGGTGACGACGCCCGGTTCATTAAGGAGCGCCATTTCTTGGTCATCCATTGCCTTTGCTAGAGCCTTGCCTCGTTTAGATTGGTATTTGTAACCCCATGTAGTGTGAGGGGCGTTGAAGTCGCCTAGGGCCAGGAGCTGCCTGTTCCCCGCCAACCTCTTCGCCTGGCTCACTGTTGTTTCAAAGTCGTACTGCCTTTGTGACGGCCTGCAGTATGCGCTCATCACAAACATGTTTCCGACACTGGCAATCGTCCTTGTGTGAACCTCGACCAGCGTGTGCTCGCAGCCCTTTTGCGCCGTGAGGTGCTGGGTGGCTGCTATGTTGGTGCGCACCAGTAACGCCGTCCCGCCTTCCGTCGGATCCGCGTTCACTAAAGAGAGAATTCCTGGGCCTACTGAACCTTCATTGCCGCTTTTTCCCGACGTACGCCAATTTCCTGGATCGTTCGACCGACCTACTCGCTATCAAAACGGATCCGGCTGCACCACTTGAGTGATAAGAAACATTGGTTGCGCTTTCTAAACAATCACAGTCCACTCAGACCACTTGAGTGGACTGAGGACTCTGCATCTGCATTCGCTACTGCAAGGAAAGCGCTGGCAGATGCCACCATGCTCATACATCCCGTTCATGATGCCCCAATTTATTTCATCGCCAATGCATCGAGCACGGCAGTCGGCGCAGTTCTCGAGCAACACATATCCGGTAGTAGCCTCTCAGTATTTTCTCTCAAAAACTGAAGCTGTTTGAAGCTAAATACAGCACATTCAGTCCAGAACACCTTGTGGTGTATCTCGCCATCAGGCATTTTCGTCACTTTATGGAGGGCCGGGACTTTCGCGTCGGCACAGACCATTAGCCCCTGACCTTTGCCTTCCATCGGAATCGCAGCAACTGCACTGCATGGGAGATCCGCCAAGTGTGCTTTATCTCCGAGTTCACAGTGGATCTCCGTCAGGTGCACGGGTCGGAAAATGCTGCCATTGGTGCACTTTCCCGCGTCGATGCCTTGGTGCCCAACCACCAGTAGACATGAAGGAGCTAGCAGCCACCCAGCGCAGCGACCCTGAGCTGCATCGATTTCGTTCCTCATCTACGTCCCTATCCTTTACTGAGCGCCCGCTTGCATTTTATTGCTCGTTTATGACGTGCGAGACATCCACTGGTGTTACTCGACCCCTTGTGGCTTTCGCTCTTCATCGCGCAATTTTTGATTAACTGCACAACATGTGCCACCCTGGTATTCGTGCGACTCAGAAGCTAGTCACCGCTCGCTTTTTTTGGCCTGGCATCAATGCAGGCGTCCGTCATTGGGCACGAACTTGCTTTCAATTCCAGCATGTCAAAGTTCATCACCATACCATCATGTCTAATTACCCATTTCGGCCTCCAGACGCGAGGTTTTCCCATGTCCACCTCGACATTGTCGGCCCTCTCCCGTCATCGCGTGGGGCCTGTTACCTGCTCACATGTGTGGATCGCTTCACCCGATGGCCAGAGGTGTTTCCCATTACAGACATTACGGCAGAGACAGTTGCTCTGGCTTTCATTAGCGGCTGCGTGTCGTGTTTCTGATGCCTTTCTGTCGTCACCGCTGACCGAGGCCACACAGATTCAGTTGGGCCTATTCACCGCTCTTGCCAACATCCTGGCCATTCGACAAATTGATATAACCGCCAATCATCCTTCCGCGAATGGCATGGTAGAAAACTTAATTGACAACTGAAGGCTGTCCTCACCTCCTATCAGCCAAGGGAACATTGGCTTCTCCACCTTCCCTTTGTACTTCTGGGCGTCCGATCAGCACTAAAGGCTCGCCTAGGTTGTTCTTTGTCTAAACTCATGTGTGGCGTTCCCCTGCCTCTTCCTGGAGAATTGTTCTGCCGTCGTCGCCACCTTGCACCCATGATACTTTCACCTGCATCCGGGAGCTTCTCACCACATTTCGTGACCTTGTTCTTGTAATTCGTGCTGACCGACACGAGAGGTCTGTATTTGTCTGCCAGCATATGGATTCCTGCAGCCATGTCTTGGTTCGGTGTGACCACGTGCGTCCACCCCTCACCCCGGCGTACGATGGACAATTCCATGCAGCGTGTGCATTGCGATACAAACATATAAAGAACAGTGCAAAAACCCATGCTGCTGGAGGTGGATCTTCCTTGCATTAGCTCCGACATACTCGAAAGAACCAAACACATTCCGGACATACACACAGCCTGTACTCCGGGACACGAGCTCCTGGCGGGAAACGTTGTGGTGTGTGAAACTCTCCAGGCTAACGTGCTGGAGGTCCATGCAAGGAGGATCAAGGTGAAGCCGTGTCCAGACGATATGGTGCATTACAAACTCTGAAGAAGAACGTATCTTCCACTGCACCACAAATTGATGAGAGAGGAGGCCATTGCATACAGAAGGCTATGGACAAACCTGTTTGCACACAGGACACTGTTTCATGCGACATTGTCGACATGCTACGAGTGCGCCTGCAAAAAATGCTCGGCGCCGCGCTCGCTTTACTATATGGTATCACAATGCACACACGTGACACTGCCTCCCCTCCCCCAACCCACTGCCCCAGAGCAGTGTGAGGGCCGGCTGGCCTGCTTGTGCCCTGAAGACTAGCTTCGACTGGTGCACAGAGTGCGATGGACAGCGAGAAACCATGGCATCCTGGACTGAGGGCGCCACCCACCTGGGGATGACCGCTGTCGCCTGCTCTTTGAATAAAGTTTATTACACGTGACGATTCACGATTAGAGGAATTATAAAACCTATAAACTGAATGTCTTCGAGTCCTTGTTTTACGGTGTGCCGTAGCTGGAGGGACAACTTCTCTTTTGTCTCATTGTTACTATATCGTGCAGTCATCTTGTGCAGCAAACGAAACTACCTGCCATTTTTTGTTCTGTTACCACATCATGCAGTAATTTCCTGCAGTGAACGAAACTATCTGCCATTTTTTTTGCTTGGTTACAATGCGCGATTGTACTCTTTCATTCGATTGTGTCTTCTTCATTGCTTGTAACTCAGGTGTTCTTGCACGCGTCTTCCAAAATTGTGTGCACCTCAAAACAAGACGAACAGCTTGCTTTCAGCTGAGCCGCCGTGCGGTCCTTCGAGTTATGAACACCCCGCGGGCAAGTGAGCGCGATGAGACGCTTCGCGCGTTAGAACCCAGGCGAAAGCTTGCGCAGACAAGGAACGCGTGGAGAAAAGCATTTCACCAAAGGGAGCGTAATGCTTTCGCATTCACCCATTTAAGCAGTCTTAAGTGCCACTGGTGCATTGCCACTTCTATTTATACAGCTTCACCGCAGTAAAGCTGTGGTATGCGTTGAAGCATATGCATAGCATTGCAGTGAAGCATAATAAAATTGAAACTGGACACTTATGGAACATTGTATGTGTCCCTTAGTTATACACATGTGCACACTCCGTCCCCAGTCATGGTGCAAGCACCGAGATGTCTGATGACGGCACTGGCCGCAATTCAGAGCTGTTTATGACAGTGCTGAGGCAATTTGCGGCCTTTCTGACTGTTAAGTTTCCCGGCTGTTACTTTTTCTTTTGTCTCGAGAAACGTATCACTGAAGTTTTACTGTATTACAGCGAAGCAAAAAAGAAAACAAGCCATTTCCTTATATCTGATAGGGGTAACAGAACTGTAACTAGGATTCTAAATGTGTCTGCAGTAACTTTTGGGGCTTTCTGGGGCATCAGGGAAATAACTGCCAACCTGTGAACACTGAAATGCATAAAAATTTTGCTGTTGTAACAAGGAGCGGGCGGCCAGAGGTGAAAGCAAACATCTTATTAAAGGGACCGACAATGAATAGTTATGGTACTAACTTTTTTCTTTTTTTGCAACGAAAAGCTTGTTACTCAGATTGTTTAATACTGTAATGGTGACACAGAAAATGTCGTGGAGCATTTTTTATCAGAATTCTTCTATCTGAGAGAGAGAGAGAGAGATAAAAGGGAAGACAAGGATGTTAACCAGTCAAAAAATCGGTAGGGTACTCTGCGCTGGGCGAAGGGAGAAGGGGAATTCAAAGAAAGGCAAGAGGAAGCTCGGGGTAGAGAGTCGTTGACGAACAGCACTACAGAGTCAGAGGCGCTCGCTTCTATCTGAAGTTGTTATTGTGTTTTCGAATTCGTATGTTGGAAACAATACGAGGTAAGTGTGATAGCAATCGAACGGGGGCTTTAGGGATAAGTACCTATATGATGAATGTGGCCCTAGTCATACCAAATTCATCTTTTTTATTCATTTGATGTTCACGTGGGGGATACTTTCTTCACTGCTGCGTTATGCTGCATTATTTAAACAGTAACGACTACACCGTTATTGTGAAAATGTCGTTTGCTCTTCACCTGCTTTGGCCATATACAAGTCAAGCGAAGTTTCTTTTCTTGCCGTTCCAGCTGCCATGTACATGCGATGTTCCTTCATATGGTGTTGCTTTATTTGAAGATGCAACAATATTTCACGCACTCATTGGTCATCTAAGCCTTGCAAAAACCAAGGACGAGGGCGGACCCAAATGTAACCAGAAAAAAAGATTGTCTGTAATAGAATTTCCGCGCCAATCGCACTGTTAAGCAAATCCTGCTACATGCTGTGCCAAACTGTTTGTCGCAACCATAGCGCCAGACCTGAGCCAACACGGACCTGCTCCAAATTGGGAATATTTTGCTTGCGCGACAAGGCGCAGCACATCAAGCAACCGGCCTTCACTACTCATACTCGCATTGTTCCTTCACAGCTACAGCATTTAGGGTACCGAGGTGCCATCCTATCGCAGTTGAACATTATGCACAATTTCGTGGCGACGCCGAAAACGACCGTGGAATTTCTCCTCTAGTGACATATAATTGTTGTAGCAATTATAATTATGTGATGTAATTATGCTTACCTGCTATTGTGAGGACACAGCTTCTCAATGCAACTTTTTCGCGGTTGCTTAGTGGTATATCGACAAGTGCGTAAGGCGCATTATATCACGACTAGGCAGCTCCGACATGCAAACAAAATTTGAAAAAGGGACAAGCAAGTAGTCACGGGCGCACAAGTCACGCAACACAGACGCTGTTCAATCTATTACTACGAGGACAAATAAAATATGATTGTTGCTGTTACATCTGTATGTGCACTGTTTAGTCATGCGTCTGATGAACTACCAACTTGCACAGCTAGTAATTTCATTTGTAGGGATATATAGTGTCTTTAAAATACAGCCACCCTGTTATTTATTAACATCGCGTGAGTGCCAAACAGGGAGTGTGCCAGTGATTTGTTTGGAACACCCTAGAAGACCATACGCTTTGGCTAGCATGAGCTTTAAATGCATGAGCTTATCCTTACGCAGTATATTTAATCTGTGCGGATACAGTGCTCGCGCCATATTGGTAATGAATAGGGTGGCTATGCGCATTCAACTTAATTGTTTAGTGGATGAAATGCTATAATAGATAGAACATTTAGCAGATGAAATTAATAACGAAGTGAAGGACAACGTAAGTGCGGAGGGGTTAACTCTATATTTAAATGCGGAATTAAATGTGAATTACTATTAGGTTGGCGCTTATATTCATTCTCTTGTATAATAACAAAAAACTTGCACAGCAAGTTGGAGAAAGAATACTGGCATCTTAGCATAATACATATTGAATGCAATGTTTCAGAAAGTACTAACTTATACGGTGCTTCCGCTTTGCACCGGAACTGTAAATTACTGCTCAAAAGCGTTCCTTTCTTGCTCCAAACAGCATATTTTTCTGCTGCAGAAGCATATATTTCTGCTACAAGCTTCAATTTTTCCTGCTCCGAAAGCTGCTCCAAAAGACCAAGTGCGGCTTCCTTCACCGCGTACACGGGCTTCCCTTGTTTGTATCCAGCTGTTTAGATTATGTTTTATATCTGTTGTATATTATAGTGCGTACTTTGTTCTGTTGGATGGCCCCAGGGGGCACCCCGCTATATATATATATATATATATATATAAACACCCTTGCTGCAACTGAGGGGTCAATTGGGTGCGGTGTGGAACTAGTGTGTGTGTCGTTCCTTCAAAGCCACCGACGATGCTCAGTGCCTCCCTTCACAAACACTACAATACATTCACCTGTTCGTGTGTTAAAATGCATTACGCTTCGCCAAGGGGGTGGTTTGTTTGTGCTATTCCTTGTCAGTGCCCCCAATCATTCGCCACTATTTTGTGATGGCAGGGCACTAGGAGCAGAGTGCACTCAAAAAGAAATTACCGTATTTAGCACCAAAAGCCGCACCAAACGTAGTTAAATTTTACAGTAAAGTCAGGATTGGGGTGCAGATTACTGGAATATATATTTGAAGTGTGGTTCCATGGTAGCACAACTTGCGCTGCCACGAAGCCACAATTTAGGACAAGCTTCTCAGCTACTGACACTTTCGTTACTTCCTGGGGTAGCCCACTGTTTTTCCACCCCTGTGCGTTCAAAGTCCATTCTTCCCTGCTGCATTATCGGTCACTCTCCGCCTCTGCATGGGTCGCCATTTTGCGTACAGCAGTTTGCGAATAGTGCGCATGGCATTTGCAATGTAGAACTTGGATAACGATAAGCCGTGCTCAAGGGGCCAGCTCCCATCTCCGAAAACAGTAAAGCCGAGTCACTGGCTGAAGATATGACATGAACAAATCATTTATCCCAAATGGTTATAGTTTTTGTAAACAACTGAGGGTTTTACGCAGTTATTTCCGTTGGTTATATGCGCAATTTTTTTTTTATTTCCTAGCTGTTCTGGAAGAGGATGCGTGTTGTATGTGTTGGCGTAGTATATGGGAAAAACTACAGTATTTCCTAGCCGGTTTCTTGCAATATCAACTTATGAAAACGTTGCCAAAGTTCACCGTGTGATCAAGAAGAAACCCGCTGATGAAGTCTCGTATGAGACAAGTTTGTTGTGTCAGCGAATCATTAGTTTCGCAAATGACAAATATAGCCTCCGGTCCTCAAGTGCTGATTGAGGATAAGAAAGCAATTTTGGTCAAAGCATTTTTCAAAGTGTTCTCTGAGGCTCATATGAATGAGAGATTTGTGAAACACTTCACATTCTGTCACTTTATGATTTTTTGAACTTTTCTGTAAAATACTTTTTATAAGTCTACTTCACAAACAGGGTCATGAAACATTTAAATGCCGTAATATTGAGTAAATTAAAAGGACCTTTAAGAGTCCTTTGTTGCATCATACTTAAAATCAACCTGGTCTCCGAAATAAAGAGAGCTTGTCAATAAATTTAGCATCTGTGTTCTTTTTTGGAATTTCATAATAACTCTTACTTACTTTTGTTTTATTTGTGCAGCATCGAGGCCTTCTATTTCTCTGTCAACTGCCAAGTGTGACAACTCAAAGCAAGGATGCCTCTACAGATGTCACCTATGTGACTATGAAGCTGATGAACTGTTTCATCTGGAAGCACATGCCAGCGTCCATACTGGCGAGAAGCCATTTCAGTGCCCTTCATGCCATAGGAGCTTGTCAAACAGATACAACTTAAATGTTCACTTGCGCATCCACACAGGCGAGAAGCCATATCAATGCCATTCATGCTCTCGGAGCTTCTCACAGAAGAGTCACCTGAAAGCCCACCAGCATACCCACACAGGTGAGAAGCCATTTGAGTGCCCGTCATGCTCTCAGAGCTTCTCACAACAGGCCTACCTAAAAGCCCACCTGCGCACACACACAGGCAAGAAGCCATATCAGTGCCCTTCATGCTCTCGTAGCTTCTCACACAAAGGTCACTTGAACGCCCACCTGCTCACTCACACAGCTGAGAAACCATATCAGTGCCCTTCATGCTCTCGGGGCTTTCCAAACAGATATGATTTAAACGTTCACCAGCGTACCCACACAGGCGAGAAGCCATTTGAGTGCCCTTTATGCCCCCAGACCTTCTCACGAAAGTGCCACCTCAAAGACCACCTGCGCACCCACACAGGCGAGAAGCCATTTGAGTGTCCTTCATGCTCTCAGAGCTTCTCACAACAGGCCTACCTAAAAGCCCACCTGCGCACCCACACAGGCGAGAAGCCATATCAGTGCCCCTCATGCTCTCAGAGCTTCTCACAAAAGAGCAGCCTCAGGAAACACATGAGGCGAGAAGCCATTTCAGCGAACCTACAGAGCTGAGAAACTTCCGCACAGGCCCGTCATTCCGTGGCCGCAAGGTCTTTTTGTGCCCATAATTTCACCGGTGTAAAGATTTCACAGAGATGACCTATGTCGCTTGGGCTTCCCTGTACAACAACAATGTCCTCGACACGCGCTGTCTTACGCGCGTGTCGAGCGCATTCATACACCAGCTCATTCATACAGGTGACCGGCCATATAGTTGTACCTTCTGCTCAAAGTCCCTTACACAGCCTCATCACTTGAGTAGACATAAGAGATCGCAGCAATAGGATACTTTCGGGTAGGTCAACAACCATGTTAAACAAGAGTCTGAAATATAAATCTACAAACGTTTAGCATGCTGCACTGTCTTCTACTGCATCAGGTAGCACAAGTGTCTCCACGTGCTCCTAAGAGGAAGCTTTAGCCCAGGCCCAACTCTGATGTTGCCTATTCAAATACATGTTAAATGCAGGAACGCTTTTCTGAGATAACCACTGGACCAATTGCAACGAAATTTGTTGCATTTGAGAGAAGGAGTTAAATTCTAGTGACTGCTAGAAGCAGAATATTGATTTAAGGCTTGAGTGTTATAACAGGAATTTACAAAGATGTGAAAAAAAAATTAAGCAAGTTTATAAATATGTAGCTGTGTACCTAAAATAGATATCGTAGTTCTGTAAACTGCATACAGTACATCATCAAAGCGGAGAAATTTCACGTATCCATTTATATATTTCGTGAACTTGTTACATTGCTTACGAGGATTCTGCAAAATCCCTACTCACATATTAAAGGTATATTTGAAAGCCTTGTTTAATACACCAATATTGTCAGCTTTAGATGCCCTATTCGATGCATTTTACAGAATTGTGATATCCTTTTTTTATTGCTCAGTTACAGTTATAAACTTCATAGTTCCGTTTTCTGGACATTTGTGATTTTCAACAATTTTTATTAAACGATTGACGGCCTAAATAAGAAATTCACTACCAATTGTGCCTACATTCTAGCTATTTCTATTAAATACAACAAACCTCATGAAATTTGGTGGAGTAGTTGTCGAGAAAAACGATTTCTCCTTTCCCATGTATTTAGATAGGAGCCCCCGAGCTAAAGCTTTCGCTTAAATGGCCCCTGAAACACTTTTTTTGGGGTCATCATATTTGCTGTACAACTTTTCCCAACATGTTATAGAACACAGAGCAAAAGGAATTGTGAGAACATCAGAACTGACCCACACAAAGCTATTATGGGCGCCTTACGCTGGAGTTTGAGGTATAGTAGCGGCGCTTGGTGGCGGCGCGCGAAACGTTATCTGGGTAGTACCAGCTTGGGTAGTATTGAGCCCTGGCTGTGGCGAAGCACGTTTCTAGCCCGAGTTTTGCGTCGATTCGCACTTTTTTCTGCCCTGTTGCGAGTGCGAAAAGGCTCGTCACTTCTCGCAGACCACGCTGCGAGCTAGCCGCAGCCTATAGTTTAACGAAAACGGACTCTCCGTGAGACGTAATGCTGGAAGCAGAACGAATCGGTGACGCCGATCCGGAGAGACCTAGCTCAGCCTCGACAAAGCGTCACCGTCGTCACTTCTGCGTCGTGGGCTGCCATGAACAAGACGGCCTGAATCCCAACATCACATTCTACCGTTTTCCTTCAAGGCCTCACGAAGCGGAGCGTCGGGCGCGCTGGATAGCTGCAGTTCGTCGCGCTGGGTAAGCGAAACTTCGCGCCATGCTGACTGCTTCGCCTGTCTTGAAGCTTGCTTGATTATCTGCGTTCTTAAATTCGGTATTTTGCACCTAAAGTCCCGACGGCAGACCGACATAGCAGTAGGCATGACTAGTGATTCACGATTGGAGACCCGGCCACAGCGACAATTAACAATTCGACCGGTGCGAAGTGGTGAAGTGACCAGGTGTGTGCAAATGAGCACAGATGGTCGGGCTGATTCGGTGACAATTCACGACCCCACTACGAGAGACACAGGTTAGGGAATCAAATGTGCCATCCTTGCCCTCAAGCCAGCACGTTGAGGCAGCACAGCAAGGTAGTATTGATTGCAGCACATCTTTACAACGAAGGCGCCAAATAAAACAACGGACGTTGAAAGGACACACGAGACAATCGTTGTAATCATGCATAACCAACTCGCCCACCAGCACGTGCTCAGTGCAGCACATCGATGTTCGAGCGCTGTCATTAAAAGCTACATCAAGCGAGCAGCGCACGAGCTCGCGCTGCAGCGCGATTCGCACGTACGTTACTGCGAGCTCATATGCATTGCATCAGTTATTACTTGCTAAAGGGTTAGATGGCCGCTGCTATAGTGCATGCATAACTACTTGTCTAGCGGCATGCAGTCAACAAATATTGCTGGAGGCCCGCCGCTTCGCGGCATGTCGAAAGACCGCCGCCGTCACGGCGCGTACCGTCGTGCGCTCGAGCAGTTCCGTAAACATGATGTCTGCTTATCGCTGCTGTGAATTTATTTATAGCAAGCATTTCTTCGTGTTCGTGCGCCCAAATCTAGCTGCGTGCAAACCTTACCTGAAGTTCAACATCGTACGCGACTCGCTTAACTTGCGATTGACACCGCGCTAAAACTTCGCCGCTTATTTCTTGAACGGCGTACACGTATTCGGCGTTGCATAATTTATTGCCTTTACGCAGTGTGCCACCCGTGAAAAAATCTTCGGCGCCCGATATTCGCTGCAAGCCGTGGTACAACAAAACCGAAAGTGGCGGGTCGATATTGTAAACGTGCTTTCCAAAGCAGACGACCGAGCTTGGTACTACCCAGTTCAGGACAGAGGGCGCTTTTTAGCACCATTTTCGCAGTGCCCCCTGGGCAGTGCAAGAGCCCCATAGCTCAGAAAAAATCAAAATACAGTTAAACATCGATATAATGAAGTCGCTAAAATCGGCGATTTGCTTTGGTATGTGTGACTTTTTATTATTTAAGAGTATTCAACATTTGTTTTGATCTTAAAAATTACTGTTTGCATGCCCCTACAGAACATATACGTTCACTGTAATACTGATTAATACACTACAGATGTGTGAATGGTCTGATTTCTGTAAGTGCTGTCTTGTCTTTTTATATTTTTTTTTTGCAGTATTGCTTTTGGGACGTATGAATTTGTTCTGTTAGACCTACTGATGTATTGTTGCTTCTATGTTCTGGTATACATGGTTCGCCCTGGAGGCTCTTGATCTTGGTCTATTTGAACCTTTAGTTTTTTTACAGATGGGTTCTTTTTCAGAGCAATTTATTGTTCAGTAAGTTAGCTTTCCACTGTCTGTTTCATCAGAGCAACAAATAAATGTCATTGTTTAGCGAGTATTCATTGTCTGTTGTTGGTATTTTAGTACTTGAATGGCAGCATGCAATACACGGATGTTAGCATTTTATTGTATCTGGGACTGCAAGAGAAGTTAAGTGACGGCAGTTGGAGGTTGATTATTAACACAGAAAGAACTTGCTATAGCTAACACACAGGAGTAATTTGAGTCTTGAGTCAAATATAAGATCCACCATGCCTAATTCATTCCTACATTTTATTTCAACTATAGTATCAGCATTTCTATAAGCACTAGTGTGACATATATCTGTGGAAATATTTGTATAAAATTTACATCTTGAATCGAGCATACACCTTCGCTCTATAATACATTTGTGCGCAAAAGGCTAAAAATTGGGCCAATCATGTTTTTCAACATTTGAAAAGATTCTTTCTGAATTGCAGTTGTGCCACTCTCTCATGAGGAATTTCCTCACCAACGAAATTGTGCACAGGACATACTTTTTAAGATAATTCAAGAATTCGCTGTTTTGATTTAGGGTGTGTGAATATTTGATACATTAAAATAGGCACTTCGTAAATACAAATATCTTGTAATAGCCTTCGAACACATAAAACATTACCTGTGCAAAAATAAAGCTCAAATTTAAGCAAAAGTATGATAAAGGTCACTCCCGTGGGCGTAGTATGGGCATAAAATACTAGAAAGTGCGTATTAGAGGCTGTATACGTTTCTCAGGGAACTAGCCTTTCTTGACTTTTACGTTTTTAGCGCACGAAAAGGGACGAGAGACAGAGGTACGACGCGGGCACAGCGCTGACTTCAAACAATTGTTTTTTTATTCTACGAAGCGGTACACATATATATTTTGGAAACAGACAGCAGCGCAGGCATGCGCATATGTACTGGTTTTGAACAAAACGACAGGAACGAGACATGTGTAATGGCAAGTTAAGGTTATATCGAAGATACAAAATGCGACCATGCATAGCTCAAAAAATTTTTTAACTGCAAGATTAAAATGCTATCTCAATCAAGCCACCCTCTGTGTCACGTTTAAAAACTCACATTCCTTTTTTGAAAGATTGGTTGAAGGCGCGCTAACACAAGCGTTCCCCAAGCTAGCCATCTTCGCCGCTTCAATAATCTTACGTGTTGTTTGCGCATGCGTGCGCTGCTGTCAGTTCCCTATATATATGTGTACCGCTTCGTAGAATAAAAAACAATTGTTGGAAGCTAGCGCTGTATCCGCGTCGTACATCTGTCTCTCGTCCTTTTCGTGCGCTAAAAACGTAAAAGTCATGGAATACCAACATGCCCAAACTTATGCTCTTTCAAACCTTGCCTGGCTATGTAGGGGTCATTTGCGCTCCCTGAAGAGTCCTTTGTATGCGAGCAATTTCCTCGTTCGTTCCTTGTGCTCCATGTGTGCTTTTAGTAAACAGTGCCTTAGGATGCGAGATGGAAATGCAGGAACTTGCCAATGTTATGAACACCAGGACGTGCGCATTGTTTAGCACGTATGTTTATGATAGCTGTTCATTCTTCGATAACTGTTGGAAACATATTGTACATTTTTTTTTCACTTAATTTCTGGCACTATTCGATTCGTATTCCGTTCAATCTGAAAAAATTACCTCTATATTGAGCGACGATGTACATACATGTAACTAATAAACATCAGTTCTCTTTTTCTTTTGGTTTTGAAAGTTCCACTCCTAAGAGTTACCTCCACATCCATTCAGCCATTTTGGTGACACGTATGCCTTCAGACGGCGGCGCGTTACGTCCACGTCAAGAAGCACCTGCACCAACATGTGACTGTTTCAGTGCGGGTTCTTTCAAAGTTTCTTTCTAATTTGTGAACTTACATAGCAATTGTCTATTGACACAGTTCTGCCATGTAGGTGTCTATGTATTAATAGAAGTAAAGTATGAACTGGAAGAATGCATACGTCTGCAGTATGCTGCATGGCATCTTGTTACACAAGCCTTGCGTATTCTGGGATGTATTGATCTGCTAGGGTTATTCGTACCCTGTCCCAGCATAATGTGACAAGCTGTATCATTCTGTTTTGAAAATGCAATGAAACAATTTTGTGAACACTGATACGATATGAGACTGACAACAGCATGATACCACAGTCAAATATTGTATCAGTTATGTAGGCCCACACTGTAGAAATAAATGGTGGAGGTTTTCCTGCTGCCTGCCCCGTCTCCCGACCTGACGCCCGACCGGTGCCGACAGCTACGCCTCATAGCGATCTGCATTCACCTCCCAGATACTGCAACGCTACCGAGTGGAGAACTCCGGACGACAAGCCCATTTGCTTCCGTTGCCTCCGCATTGGTCACGTGGCTCGCTGCTGCCGCACCACCTGAACATTGCCGTATTCGAGCTCCTTTTCCTAGTCTCCTCGCCCATATGCCGACCCGCGTCGTTACTCGCCTCGCCGTATGCCTGCTACCTCTGACGTATCCGTCGATGACAGTCGTCGTACTCGCTCGCCGTCCCCTCAGCGCCGTCGATCCCCGTCGTCTCAGCCACGCCGCTATCCGTCGCCGACCAATATGAACCCTCCCGGACGGAAAACTACAGCGATAGCTCCTGGGGGTAGTGCCGAATTATCTTCGTCGTGTCGATATGCTCCATTGACGCTCCCAACGAAGCAGAACGATGTTCACGTCGATGGTGTCCCTTTGACGGCGTTAATAGATAGATACTGGAGCCCAGGTATCCATAATGAGTCGTAACCTCCGTCGTCGACTGAAGGTTTTCACGCCTGCTACTGCTCGAGCCGCACGCGTGGCCGATGGCAGCACTGTTGACGTCACTGGAATGTGCACTTACCGTATTAGTATCGCCGACCGCCATCTTCCTGTTCCTTTAAGAGTGCCGACCATTTGTCCCCATGACCTAGTCATCAGACTCGACTTTCTTACGGCGCATTCAGCTTTAATAGACTGTTCTGCCGGTACCCTTTATCTCGAACTTCCTATACTCACGCATATTCTTGCCGAACTTCCCAACAACTTTTGTACGACAGCCTTCGTCCGCCTGCCGCCTAAAGCCTTGACTTTCGTCGATTTGCTATCATCTTTTCATGTACCCGATGGTGATTACGTTGCCACACCTGTTCCTGATGTCCTTTTGATGCGCAGTATCACTGTGCCCCACTCCGTCGTCACCGTCGCCCATAACCGGACATGCCTCCCCGTCGTCAATTTTGGCCTGACAAAGGAGTTTCTACCCCAAGACATTTCGGTTGCAACGTTTCATGCTATAGGCAATGACCACGTCACAACGTTTTGAGTAGACGTCTGCTCAGATTCTTCACCATGTCCACAGGATGCCGTTTGCCCTGACGCCACATTTCGTCCCATGATTGCTGCGGACCTACTGCCTGAACTAGCAACAGCTCTGTGTAGTCTTTTGGTTTCCTACCACGACATCTTCGACCTCAACAATCGCCAATTGGGCCAGACTACAATTGCAAAGCATCACATAAATACTGGTGATGCCAGTTCTATTCATCGCCGGCCATATCGAGTTTCTGCTTCAAAGCGTAAGGTTATTCAAGTTGAAGTGAACAAGGTGCTTGCCAAAGGCATTGTTGAACCTTCGTCGAGGCCTTGGGCGTCGCCCGTGGTGCTTGTTAAAAGAAAGATAGCACATGGCGTTTCTGCGTAGATTATCGTCATCTAAACCGCATTACCAAGAAAGACGTCTACCCCTTGCCTCGCATTGACGATGCCCTCTATTGTCTCCACAGTGCCAACTACATTTCATTATTGGACCTTCGTTGTGGTTGTTGGCAAATTTCTGTGGATGAAAATGACCAACAGAAGACCGCGTTCGTCACCTCTGATGGTCTATGTTACAAGAAGGGGCGCGTGGCCAGCACGTGCGGTATGGTGGCGCCATCTCTTGAGCCTTGTAACATCCTTCCTTTTTTGGTGATAACCTTTCAACCGACGACAAAATCCTCGAACCTCTTGAGAAGTCTTGTGTTTCTTTGAAGTCTGATGGTGGTGCGGTTTGCCTGATTTGTCGCGCTGGTATCCTCTTCTGGTTGCGGTGTAGCGTCGGCCTGTTCTTGCTGGCATTTGTTGGGAAGGAACGCACGTGACATCGCATCAGCCAAAAGTAATTCTTTGCCTGGTCTGTGCTCGATGACAATGTTGTATCTTTGCGTCTGAAGAATCATGCCTTCTAGTCGTCTTGGAACTTAATCCAATCGTTTCTTCAGGATCGTTTGTAGTGGCTTGTGATCGCTGATGACCTTTGTTTCTCTTCCGAATGTGTACTGGTGGAACTTGTTTAGTACGAAGACGATAGCGAACGTTTCCTTTTCAATTTGTGCATGGCGGCTCTCTGTCGGTGTAAGTTCTCTGCTGGCGAACGACATTGGCTGTCCGTCTTGAAGAAGAGCTGCTCCGAGTCCAAGATTGCTTGCATCACACTGAATTTCTAACTGCTTTCGTGAGTCGAAGTAGGCCAGAATTGGAGCTCTTGTCACAGCGTCTTTTGCCTTTTGAAATGCTTCTTCTTGCGGTTTTCCCCAGTGCCATGTTATATCCTTGACAGTGAGCTTTCTCAATGGCTCTAATACACGCGAAATTTTCGGCAAGAATCTGGAGAGATAGTTGATCATTCCGCAGAAGCGTTGTTCCCTGGACGTCGACTGGCTTTGGCATTTGTTCAATTACCTTGACTTCATTTGGATCAACTTTTAGTCCTTCTTTTGTCAGCAGGTGTCCCACGAAGACAGTTGATGAGGCTCTGAGCTGAGTTTTTTCTTTGTTGAGATGAATTCCGATTTGTTGGCATCTCTGGAGTAGACTCTCTAATTTCTTGTCATGATCTTTGACAGCATCTTTTTGATTTTCGCCCACTCCATAGACAAGAATGTCGTCTGCAACGCAGAGAACTTCGCTAAGTCCTTCAAGTGCCACTTGAAGTCTTTTCTGAAAAATTTTGTTGCTTACCGCGAGTCCAAACGGCAGGTGGAGCCATCGATAACGACCTTTTGGTGTTTGAAATGTGGTCATAAAGCTTTACTCATTATCGAGAGAACATTGCCAGTAGCCTTCCCGCAGGTCTAGTTTTGAGAAGATTTTTGCTTTGGCAAGATCGGGTAGCACATCATCAAGGATGGGCAATGTGTGACGTTCTCGTTCGAGAGCCTCGTTCAGTGCTTGTGGGTCAACGCATATTTGCATTTCACCATTTTACTTGGTTGCCACAACCAATCTGCTCACCCACTGCGTTAGCTCTGCGATACTTTTAATGACACCTCTTTTTTCCAGGCTTGTCAATGTTTGTTCTAATTGCGGTTTAATGCTGACAGGGACTCTGCAGCTTGTTATCGCGTCTTGCAACGAAACGGTCTTTACCAATTCAAAGTTGTGCCATACGGTCTAATATGGAACGCCATAGCAGCGTTCGAGCGTAGTATGGACTCTGCTTCAAGGGTTCAAATGGCCAACATGCCTCTGCTACTTAGACGACGTTCTCGTATTTTCGCCTGCATTTGAGACACACCTTGAGCGCTTATCAGCTGTTCTTCAAGTCTGCGAGGCTATGGGCTCTAACTAAATTCATCGAAGTGTCACTTCAATCGTCGGCAGATTACAGTGCTCGGTCACCTCGTCGACGCTTCAGGTATTCAAACAGACCCGGAGAAATTTCGTACTGCCACGTCGTTTCCTGTACCTGAGTCTGTCAAAGACGTCCGAAGTTTTGTAGTACTCTGCTCCTACTTCCGACGCTTCGGTAAAGACTTCGCAGCGGTTGCCCGGCTACTTAATGATCTTCTGAAGCAGGACGTGCCGTTTACGTGGGGCCCCGCTAAAGCTGTCGTATTTGCGCACCTCTCCAACATTCTCACCACGCCACCTATACTGGCCCACTTTGACCTGTCCTCTCCTACAGAGGCACGTACCAATGCCAGTGGTCACGCTACCGGAGCCGTCTTAGCTCAGCGCGAACAGGGTCAAGATCGTGTTATCGCCTCCTCACTGCAGCGGAGCACAACTATTCGATTAGATGCTGAATGCCTGGCTCGAGCCTGGGGGGTTTCCAAATTCCGAACGTACTTGTATGGCACGCACTTCTCTGTAATCACGGACCACCACGCGCTCGGCTGACTTTCTTCACTCAAGGACCCTACCGGCCGGCTTGGTCACTGGGCTCTGCAGCTGCAAGAATATTCCTATGCGGGAGTGTAGAGGTCGGGCCGATTACTTCAAGACGCAGACTGTTTATCACGCTATCCAGTGGACAAACCACCCGCCGACCCTGACCCCGACGCCGACACTTGCGTTTTCTCTGTTTCCCAGTTGTTACACGTTGCCGACGAGCAACGCCGGGATGCCACCTTGCGCGCCATCATTGATGGCTTGGAATCTTCACCTTCTGATTCGTCCCTTCACCTGCTTGTTCTCCAGGATAGTGTATTATACCGCCACAATGTACGCCCAGGCGGTCCTGCCCTACTCGTCATTCCTAAGCACCTCCGGTCAGCTGTTCTCCAAGAACTTCACGATTTACCAACGGCAGGTCAACTTGGTGTCTCCCGCACCTGCGACCGGATTCGCCGACGCTTCTTTTGGCCAGGTCTTGGCCGCTCCGTCCGGAAATACGTTGCGGCGTGTGAGAAATGCCAGCGCTGAAAAGCACATGTAATCGACGCTCCCTGCCAAGTGCCTTCAACCAGTCGACATTCCTTTGAAGCCGTTCTTTCGCGTTGGCTTGGATTTACTGGCCCTTTCCCTCTATCCACGTCTGGCAACAAACGCGTAGCTGTGGCGACAGATTACACCACGCGCTACGCCATAACCAGAACACTTCCAACGAGCTGCGCCACAGATGTCGCCGATTTTCTTTTACGCGACGTGATTCTGCAGCATGGTGCTCCACGCCAACTGCTCACTGCTCATGGGCGGACATTTCTTCCTAAAGTCATCGCTGACGTCCTGCAGTCCTGCTCAGCCAAGCACAAGCTGACTACGTCTTACCATCCACAGACTAATGGTCTCATGGAGCGTCTGAATTGCATCCTAACAGACATGCTTGCAAAGTACAACAGACATGCCTGCAAAGTATGTCTCGTCTGACTATACTGGTTGGGACCTTGATCTGCCCTATGCCACTTTTGCATATAATTCTTCGCGTCACGACTCTGCCGGTTATTCCCCGTTCTTTCTGTTCAGCCGAGAACCCACATTGCCACTGAAGGCATCCCTTGTCTCCGCCGCAGCAGACACCAGCGAGTATGCACTTGACGCCATCACCAGGACAGCCCAAGCACGCGAAATTGCACGCACTCGCCTCCTGACCTCCCAAGAGAAGCAACGGCGTTTGTACGATCGCCGACACAGAGACATCCACTTTTCGCTTGGATCTCTGGTACTCTTGTTGTCCCCGACTGATCACGTTGGCCTGCCAGAAAAACTCCTGTCTCGGTACACAAGCCCATATCAAGTGCGGCGTGCCGGGACTCCAGTTACGTACCAAATTGCCCTAGTCAGTACCAGTGCCTCATCTGCCCCGAATTCGACTGACATTGTGCATGTCGCACGCCTCAAACCATATTACTCTCCTGTTATCACCGATATTTAGACGCACCGGGACGGTTCTTCTACCGCCGGCGATAATGATACACGCATATTGCGTGTTTCTTGCGGACGATGCACGCGAGGGCCCCGACGAAGACGACGAACGCTCCCTGCTGGCTCTCGAGCTGTCGGCTGAACTGGCCAGCGCTGCAGTTATCCTTTCTAAATATACTTTGTAAATAGTCTCCAGTTCTTAATCCTTCGTTCGCGTAAAAATATTATTACTTAACAAGTCCTTTAGTCATATTAAGATATAGCTGAGGCCAGCTGTGCTGATGGTTGCAGATACATTTTGGTAATCAGTTTAGAGCAGATATTTTAGTGGCCATGACCATCTGATATTCTTTTATGTAACGGCTAAACAACGAAGTACTTGTTTATCCACTCTGCCTACTGAAGACTCCTATTTTCAGTAAAATACTCATTGCAATTAATTGTGAATGTTGCACGGCTCACCAGGACACGTTGTTCTCCAAGTAAATCGCTGCCTAATTGAACATCCTTGTGCATGTAAAGAGGTTTACATGTGCACAACAAAAGCTTATTGCATATTGTTTTTCTTAGTTAATGCCCTAAATTGTTGGAAAATTCTGTTTCGTTAAGTATAACGAATATGCCGGTGCCTTGTTTAGTTTGGAGCTAAGCTACACATCCGAGACGTTTAGAAGATAAGCATTGTGAATGCACTCGTGAATGAAGCTTCTTAGTTGTTGGAATCTTCTGATTCTGCCATAAGTGATACTTTTGTCTACAAGTGTGTGGAAGCAAAATGACATTACGACATTACCAATTCTGTTCTATGTATATTCCATTTTTGTCATGTGCAGGCTGTGTTGACAATGAGTGACATAGATCACTTCAGATTCTGTTGGAATTTGCGCTAGCGTATAGGCCTTTCTTAGATAGAACAGTGCACAGTTACGCAAAGTAGGTGTTCTCAAACTTTTTTCCTTTGGTGATACCCCGCCAGCTTCTGCATAGTGCTACACAACCCTATCTTCGTTTTCCCACTGACCTGCTTACACACAGACTCAACATAAGGGCTCATCAATGCTTACGGAGAATGGAATGGGGATGAGAAAGGGTGTTGCTTAACGCTCAGTGCTGTGAGCGCAGAGAACTGGCATGTCTCGGGAGAAGGATCGAGGGTGGGGAGGTTGGCTGGAGCCTTTGGATCTGCTTTAGCACTGCTGCCGCGTCTGGGTTTGGCCTCCAGTGAACGCAGTTCGGTGTGTGATCTTTACTTCCGAGGGTAATTTTCGTTGATGAGGTAGGTACGATGATATATGGACAATTTCTTTTTCGCTCTCCGTAATGCGCTGTGCAGGCGGACCATATGGCTGCCACGCTAGGCAAAGTGTGCCATTAACGACATATTCGCTCAAACGGAAGTGTCAGAGGCACAAAAGCCTGTAGTATTTTTTTTTTTTTGCAAAGAAACGTTACCTGACTGGCACTTGCATTCCGGAACGGCCTTCGGTGTATCAATCGCAGTGCTAAGCATGCGATTGCCTGCATGCGAATGCCTGCATCGCCTGGAATGTAACAGTGCCCCTCGACTGCAACGAAACGCTTATCTTTTATTCTCTTAAGGTTGCCAACCGGCGTAACGACATTATGAAACTGTATACAGTAGCCAACCGATTTTCCGCACCTCGCGGGGACCGAAACATAGTCCGAAAATTGAACAGTCAGAAAAATGAAATTTATTAGGCTTAGAACGGCTTAAGAAAACCTCTAATAATGCCCTGCTTTTGAAGGCAGGGCATCGTTTGGAGGCGATCAGACTTGCTTAGATTTGCACAAGAGTGATGTCTCCGTGTACAGTCAACAAGAGCGTCACCGCGTTTGCGGAGATCGTCATGGAGATAGAAGAATCGAGCCATGGTTCTTCGCACCACTTGGCTCTCGCGAAGGCACAGGAGCTGGTGCTAGTTACACAAATTCGAAGCCACGCAAACATGTACAAAGGCACGAGATCTCCGAGACCAATCTACAATAATCCCTTACGTGACCTTAAATTAGGTTCCTAGGGGCAGGATCGTGTAGAGGTTCTTGAGAAGGCGCGATGGTGGCGCCAAGCGACGCCGGGGCGCGTTCGTTCTCGGCGTGATCGTCCTCTGACCCCCGCGGACCGCGCGTTGTTCAACGTTGCTTGTGTGTGATTGTGCTTGAATTGCTCGTGTGTTGGTTGTAGGTTCTGTGTTACTTGGCAGAAAGCCGTGAGTAGAGGTAGTGGGGCAGTGTGGCTTTGGCCTCGGTGAGCTCTAGCAGTACAGAATCTGTGTTCCCCGCAGGGGCGCCTGCGTAAGCACACGTTTGGTGCGTTACGACACCACGTACCCGAGCACATGAGGATTGAACCCTCCCGCGTCTAACCGTGCATGGCTTAGCCGTGTCTGCGGAAAAGGGGATCCTGCGGTTTGTGCGAATTCCGTGTGTTTGGACCTTTAGGGCCTCTCAGCGGCAGCAACACACCCGTCTGGCCTCGGCTTCACGTAAACAGCACCCCCTGGACTGACACACCCAGGGGAAATCGCTAGCTGCCTTTTCCTGTCTCTCTCTCCCTCCAATCTTCGTCTTTCTCTCAGTTTCAATATTTCCTGTCCTCTCTTTATTATCCTTTTACTTACGACATCGCGGGCAGCGAGAGTTAACTTTGTGCAGTATATCCAGCCTTGGTTATAAGTATTCGGTTATAGCGGGGACGTACCGCGCTGGCGTGCGCAGAACTGAATACTTCCCGTCCTGTGTCGTCCCCTGGTTGGGCTCCATGGTAGGCGGCGGCCATCCCTGCCGAAATCTTCACAATATTAATGGCAACCTCATTCCCCCCCCCCCCCCCGCTCCCTGATGCCCCTCAGAACGAGGGCGCACCGAAGATGTTCTTCAATTTCTTGACAACAAATCCCAAGATTTCCGCAGATTTCATGTCATCCATTCTGACCAGCCTGAAAAGACCATGAGAATGATTTCTCCTTTCCTCGTGTCTAAATGTCTTGGCGCAGGCTACAAAGCATCAGAAATGGCTAGTGATAATCTCCTTTTGGAACTTCGCGATACGAACCAGCTTGAAAACCTTCCTAAATTAGTGTCATTCGCGGCAATCCCAGTGACAATATCCCCACACCGAACTATGAACACCAGCCGTGGTGTTGTCTTCGACGATAACTTGATGGAGCTAGCAGAAGCTGAACTATCGGAAGGCTGGAGTGACCAAAACGTGATCAATGTTAAAAGAATTATGCTAAGGCGCGATGGCAAGGAGATAAAAACCAAGCATATAGTACTCACTTTTTGTTCAAGCATCCTGCGTGAGACACTCGAGGCCGACTATGTAAAGCTACGGGTCAAGCAGTATGTTTCAAATCCTCTTCCATGCTTCAAATACCAGCGTTTCGGCCACAGTTCTCAGAACTGGCGAGGCCGGCAGACATGTGCAAAATGTAGTTCCCGTGGCCATGCCTCTGAAACACGTGAAAACGCTCCACAGTGCGTGAACTGTGATGGCTAGCATGCCGCATACTCGCGGTCATGCCCGGCTTGGTAGAAAGGAAAAGAAATAGTCAGAATCAAAGTAATGGAAAATATCACGTTTGAAGAGGCTCGTAGGCGGATGGCATACCTGCCAAACAGCTTTGCGGAAGTGGTGCGTCAGGAGGCAGTGCCAAAATGGCTTCCGGCAGCTGTCCGGCCCACACGCAGTGAGCTGGCGATGATGCCATCTGACCCCGCGGCGGATGCAGCTAGCGCTGCTCCGCCACTGAAGCCGAAAGGGTCATTGACCTCCGGGCTGGTGGCCTCAAAGGTCTCTTCCAAAGCGTCGAGGCCTTCAGGTCAAGCACAGTGCTCAGAAGAGTGCGTGTCCAGCGCCTCGCAAGAGGCGCTGGACACACAGCACAAAACACTTTTATCATAATGGATACACAAATACTTCAACGGAATGTTAGAGGATTTATTCATAACCTTGATGACATTAGAGAACTACACAAACATAATCCAAGGTTGCTGTCTGTTCAAGAGACATCCGAAACCTACGAACACAAATTTTCTTCGAAATTACACCATCTTTCGAAAAGACTGTGACGAGGCTAATGCCTCCGGCGGTGTAGCAATAGTAGCCTACAGGTCTGCAGCTCGCCGAACTGACACTGCCCTTGTGCCCTTGATTCAGTGTCAGTTCGGGTCATTTTTGTTAATAGATTCGTCACTGTATGTACCATTTATATAATCCCGAATCATCATCTCGAAAAAACTGTCTTTTATAACCTCATTCATCAGCTTCCTGAGCCTTACATACTCGTGGGAGATTTTAACGCTCATAACACGATGTGGGGAGACTCACAATGCGACGCGAGAGGTCGACTAATTGAAAATTTCCTTTTAACCTCCGGTGCGTGCCTCTTCATCAAGAAGGAGCCCACCTGTTACAACGTGCAGCATGACTCATATACATCGATAGATCTAGTAATTGGATCTGCTTCTCTTCTGCCTGACCTGGAATGGAATGTCGTCAACAATCCTTTTGGAAGTGACCGCTTCCCTGTAACTTTAAACTTAATAACGCGGAATTACAACCCTCCCAATATTCCTCGATGGAAAGTAGCATCAGCTAACTGGCAGCATTGTAAATAATCAACTTATTTATCACCCGATTTTATAAATATTACTATAGATGATAATGTCGCACATTTTACAGCTTTTATTATTGTTGCTGCTGAAAAGCTTATCGCGCAAACGAATGGTGGTTCACTTAAAGACCTGTTCCCTGGTGGAATGAAGACTGTAGAGAGGCGCGAAAGAAGCGAAATACGGCATGGGGTGTGTTGCGTAGATCGCCAAGTGCAGACAATTTAAAGAAATCACAGGGAAGGCGGACATGGCGTCAGCCAAAGAGAGAAAGCTGGGTGAGATTCCTCTCGGGTATTAATTCATACACGCAGGAGGCAAATGTGTGTAACGGCGTAAGGAAGCTAAAAAGGCAACAAATCCGCATGTTTCCTCTAGTGAACGACCAAAGAAATACCTTGCAAAACCAGGCAGACTCTTTTGGGGAGCACTTTGAGCGGATATCGACGTAAATCCATTATACTCAATCTTTTCTTAAATACAAATAGAAGAACGTAAGCCAGTCCTACGTAAATACAGACAGAACGAACTGTATAACCGGCCTTTCAGTATTGCCGAGTTGAAAGCTGCCTTGATCGCATGCAAGAGCTCTGCACCGGGACCTGACAGTCATGTATGACGTGCTCAAAAACTTACACACTGACAGACAAGGTACACTAATCGCACTTTTCAACACTATTTGGGCTGCCGGATACTTTCCATCCGCATGGAAAGAAGCCATTGTAGTCCCTGTTTTGAAACAGGGAAAAGACCTTTCCTCTGTGGCAAGTTACCGCCCGATAGCTCTCACAAGTTGCTTTTGTAAGGTATTTGAAAAAAATGATTAATCGGCGGCTCATCCATTTCCTTGAACTGAACAAAATGCTTGACCGCTATCAGTGTGGCTTCAGAGAAGGCACAACCACTGAAGTTCACACAGCGCATGGAAGGAAATATCCATGACGCATTTGTACACAGTTTTTTTAACCCTATTCCTCGATATGGAAAAGGTGTACGGCACAACATGGCGCTACGGAATCTTGAGAGAGTTGTCTGGAATGGGCATGCGTGGCAATATGGTAAACCTAATAGAAAGCTACTTGTCTAATTGTACCTCCCGCGTAAAAATCGGGAATGCATTATCACGTCCATTTATGCATTAAACTGGTGTACCCCAGGAAGGCGTACTCAGCTGCGCACTCTCTATCGTTGAGGAGACTGCACATCCCGATAAAACAATTACCACCGGCCATATTTTTTTTACGTCTACGTGGGCGACATTCAAATAGGCTTCAAGTGCTGTAACCTCGCAGTGTGTGAGAGGCAGGTACAGCATGGCGTAAAAAAGGCGTCCAAGTGGGCAGACAAAAACAGATTTAGAAACAACCCCCACAAAAGCACTTGCATTCTTTTTACCGGAAACAGAGGCCTGGTTTCAGATCCTTGTGTGGAACTGTGTGGACAACAAATACCTGTCAACAAAGAGCATAAATTTCTAGGTATTATACTTGACTCCAGGCTTATTTTCATTCCACACATTAATTATATTAAATATGTCTAAGAACAATGAGCTTACTGAAAATTCTATCCCACACAACATGGGGTAGCGACGGAAAATGTCTGAGGAATTTTTATAAAAGTCCAATTTGATCACAATTGGAATGTGGTGCCGAGCGCGCTATAGATGCTAGATCCTGTCCACCATCCAGGTATCCGCTTGGCCACTGACGCTTTTAGAGTAAGCCCTGTTGAAAGCTTATACGTAAAGTAAAATGAATGGTCACTCCGTGTACAGAAAACATACATCAGCCTCAAAATTTTTTCAAAATACACTCTAATCATGAACATACATGTTTTAATGCCGTAAACGATATGACGTGTGCTACACTTTTCCGTAATTGCCCCTGAGTAAGACAGCCTCTCTCTCTGCGTGTGAGAGAGCTTAGCGATGAAATGCATGTCCCACTCCTCGGACATCGCTTAATGCATCCAACCAAGCTGTTACCTCCTTGGAAGGGGCACATGGTAGGATGTGACATATCCTTTCTAGAAGTTGCTAAGCATGCTCTAGTGGTCAAAATCCAAGTGTACGTTGCTGATCCAGCAGCTGGTGGTTCCCTGGACAGGAACGGCAAGTGGCTGATTGCCAGGTCTGGAGGTGCATCTTGGCGCGGCGCGCTGATGTCACTGCTGTCTCCGTGAAGATGCATCGCAATCGTGTGGCTTCAGCTCGGGTGAAATTCCCCGGCAGAGGCGTAAAATCGAGGTCTGTGGTGTCTGCTTCGTCAAGGTGGCATCCTCTTGGCCGTATGTCTTTGCATCCCCAGTGTGGGTGATGTGAATTGAGGTCACCTCGATTGAGTATTCTGTGCTGGGGGAAAGCGAATTTGTAGATGTCAAAGCCAAGTGAAGTTGCGTCAGGTGCGCGGTGTTTTGGGACAGAGGTAGACCAATGTCAAAGCGGATTCCTTTCACTGTCTTAGCCTAAGAAGTGTTCAAGCTATTAAACTGGAAAGGTTTAGGAGTAAGGATCGACGGCAAATACCTCAGCAACCTTCGGTTTGCCGATGACATTGTTCTATTCAGCAACACTGCGGACGAGTTACAACAAATGATTGAGGACTTTAACAGGGAGAGTATAAGAGTGGGATTGAAGATTAATATGCAGAAGACAAAGATAATGATAAATAACCGGGCAAGGGAACAAGAGTTCAAGATTGCAAGTCAGCCTCTAGAGTCTGTGAAGGAGTACGTTTACCTTGGTCAACTAATCACAAGGAACCCTGACCATCAGAATGAAATTCAGAGAGGAATAAAAACGTGTTTATCGCACACGGCCGACATTGTGAGCTCCTGACTGGGAGCTTAATTACCGTTATCATTGAAAAGGAAGTTATACAATCAGTGCATTTTACCGGTGCTGATCTATGGGGCAGAGTCTTGGAGACTGACAAAGAAGCTTGAGAACAAGCTAAGGACTGCGCAAAGAGCGATGGAACGAAGAATGCTAGGCATAACTTTAGGAGACAGAAAGAGCGGTTTGGATCAGAGAGCAAGCGGGTATAGACGATATTCTAATAGACATTAAGAGCAAAAAAATGGCGCGGGCAGGTCATGCAATGCGCGGATTAGATAACCGTTGGACCATTAGGGTGGCAGAATGGATACCAAGAGAAGAGAAGCGCACTAGAGGACGGGAGAAGACTAGGTGGTGCGACGAAATTAGAAATTTTACGGGTGCTAGTTTGAATTGGTCGGCGCAGTACAGGGGTAATTGGAGATGGCAGGGAGAGGCCTTGTCCTGCAGTAGACATAACATAGGCAGATGATGATGATGATTATGATGATGATGATATGATAAAATAATGTTCAATTATATGTTCGGAGCGTCCGTGGAAACAGAATAGACCCTTTGAGCCTGCCCAATTAGTGCTTTTCCTCACCATGTCCGTTGCTCTATAGCCGCTTAGTTAGCCTTTGTACCCTTGTATGTCTCGTGTTGTGCCTGTTTTCCTGGAGAAGCAGGACAATTGGTTGGCCCTCTTGCCGAAACAGCTAACCTAATTCAGTCGCACTAACACTCTCACAAAGTGTGAGCCCGCATCCATCTCGACATGGTCGCTATTGCCTCCGCAGCCGCAGGGCCGCTTACACGTTGGCAGGGAGGCAAGTTCCCTATTGTTCCTGAGCTCGCCGGTCCTGTTTGTCGCGTGGGTCGCAAGAGCATGACGAGAGACGAGGTGGCCTCGGCGAGCGGAGAGAGTGATTTGGGAGACGGAGCAGCGTGGTCGTACACCGAGAGACAGCTGAAGAATTGAACGGCAGGCTGAAGGCCCCAGGCCGAAGTCTTCGCCGGTAGATCGACAGACGGTGCAAATCCGTCAAGATCTTCGGCAGTGAGATACCAGCAGCCCGACGCTTCGTCAGATCGGGATCTCGGCGAGCACGCCACAGATAAGCCTCGTGCTCCAACCTGCTCTCAGAACTTCCGCCGGACTCGTTTTGCTTAATCACGTTTCATCTTTCATTTACTTATTCATCGCGTGTTCATTTTTGTATGCTCTGTTAGTGTAGTGTTTGCCGCGTTTATTGTCACGTGTATTTTTCATTTGTGTCCGGTATTTCTTTTTATTTCGCGAAGTGTCAGAAATTCCCACGTGGTGGACTTTGTGTTGCGCGTCACGTCAGAGTGTGTTGTGTGTGACCCGCACGCCTTCCGCGAAGCTTTGCACCATCTGCTTGCAGTTTGCTTATTCTTTTTTTTTCATCATGTCTCTGGCCTGATTTTATTTTATTAAACGGAGTGTTTGTTTTTTTCGCCGCCTCCCGTCTCATGTATCTGGTCCACGGTCGATCAGGCGTGGACCTTATCGCGGGTCAGCAGTCGAACCATCCGTAAATGCACGCGGTGTGGGTTTGTTGTCGTCCCATTTCGTTCGTTCCCCGGATAGTGCAAGTAATCATACCCCAATCTTTGACAACTGGCGTCCGCGACAGGACTTGCTGACTACGATCTTCCTTGACCACGGGGCATAGCAGGCAGAGCAGGCGCGTACCCCCGGAGAGCGGAAGAAAGCCGAGATATGGCCGATGGACTGCATCGTGGACGTCGGGAGGCAGATGGGCCTTGAGGGCCCAGCGCTCAGGGAGTTTTTGCACGATATACGCTCCGAAGGAGAGGCGAATCGTCGCGACCGCAGTGAAGCGCGAGAGCGGCGTCAGCGCGAAAAGGACGAGCGCCTCAAGCAGGAAGAGCAGCGGAGGCGCGAAGAAATTCGACAGCGCGAGACTGGTTAGGACGATTGGGCACGGTCTTGCCGCCGCGTCCTAGAGTTGGAGAGGGAGATTGCGCTGCTGCGCGCGAAGGAAGAACGTGTCGGGAACGACTCAGAGTGCCTGTCGGGCCCGACCGCCGACGCTGTGGAACCTCGTCTCTCTGGAGTGAGCCATTGGCTCATGTCCAGCACCAATCCTTGCTCGTGCCTCAGCCATTGGGTGTCGGGGCACTCGAAGTGAACGAGAGTCCGGAGCTAAAAAAATCAGGCGATGTCTTCGGTGACGATGGTGAGAGGCTGGCCACGAAAAAATGTCAGTCGCCGCGCAGGCAAGTTATGCCGGCATCGCAAGCCGAGAGCCCGCGACGCGTGTGGCGCGGCGGAGGCTGGCGAGTTACCGCACGCCGTGGGGGAACGAGGTACGGACCGCTGGCAGATTCCAGAGAGTGAGGAAGAGGCCGTCAATCAAAACGACAAAGAGGTCGCGACGGTGTAGGTGTCGACAGAGCTTGGCGATGCCAGGGCATGGCTCGTCGCCGTGAAGTAGGACGCGATCAGGTACTTAATGGGGTTGCCCATTTGGTATGCTGCGTTGGTTTTAGGACGCCTTGGCGCTGTAGACGATCAAGCTCGTGTTTCATAAGCTCTTGCGGCACCACTGAAATCGGAGGGGCCTTGCAAAACTTCGCCGTGGCACCGTCTTCGAGTTCCAGGTGATCTAAATGACCCGTATATCTACCAATGTCTTCCTTGAAGACATCTGGGTGTCATCCCAGTACCTCTGTAATCTCTGGTGCTTGCTCTCCAATGTGGTTGATCCCCTTCACCTGAATGCGAAGTGCCGAAAACTAATCTCTTCCTAGGAGGTTGCACCCGGTGCCCTTCATAACCAACAACGGCAACAGATGCTCCTTTGATCTCAACCTCACACGAACTTGTGCGGAGCCCAGGACGCGTAATTCTTCACCGGACCATATGCACGAATCGAGCGGCTCGCTTGAAAGCCACGGGGTGTCTTCTTCCGCGTTCTGTAGTCCGTGTCATCACTCATCAGGGAGCATGCCGCACCTGTGTCCACCTTAAGCTGGACTGGCTTTCCCTCCATTCTCAAGTCCACGAGGAACTTGGGGCAGTGTGTACATACTTTCACTGTGTGCAGCTTGCAGCAGGACTCTGACAGGTAGTGGGTTGGCACTGTGCGCCCGTTGCTGCTGTTGTCGGAGCGTGGTTCCGTGTTTTTCCTTCGAGATGCAGGCACGCTCGACGTGACTTTCTTGGAGCAGAAACGGCACTCGGCTGTCTTGAATTTCCACGTTTCAGGGTTATGCAAGCCGTGGCATCGATAGCAATGTCGTGCTGACGTATGCTTGCTTCCTGGCTTGATTTGCGGCGTCCTGTTAATTTCCCCCGAGTTTGCCACTCCCTTGATTCCTCGCCGAGGCCTTGACGCACTTTCCGCTGACAGGGCTAAGTCCAGAGTGCGTTGAAATGTCAGGACTTTTTCTGCGAGCAGTCTCTGCGGAAGATGTTCGTCCCAGACTCCGCGGACGAAGCTGTTCCGGAGCATCACATCTTGGGGCGGCATAGTTGGGTTCTCTGCTGAAGCGGTCGTTTGAGTGTCAGGTGACGTCGTCCATATTGTAGCTGAAGGCAGCGCTCCAAAGTTGCAGTCGGCTGTCAAGGTTCTGAGGGCCGCAGCGTAGCTGCTGATCGACTCGTCTGGCCGTTGGTCGTGCCCTTGAAACACGTACCGGCTGTAAAGCTTGGATGTCCTGGTGTCGAAGTGCCGTCTGAGAAGTGTCACTAAATCATTGAAGTTGACTTCTCCGGGGATCTTCGGCATTATCAGTGCGCACAGTGTTAGAAATTGTCGGCTCCACAAAACGTGTGGAGAAGTACCCGCTTCTTCGCTTCGTCGCTGACGTCCTTAGAAGCACGATAGAATTGCACCCTAAACGAGTGATAGCCACACTCCCTCCTACTCTGAGGCCTAAGATTTTAGACGCCTGGCGCCTTCCCAATGGTCCTCCCGAGAGCCGGCGCCTCATATTCCAGTCACTACTTCGATTTCTGAAAGACTCAAAAATGGCCGATAATATCTGAACTGACCTCCTCCTTCGTCCTTCCCACCGCCCTGATGGATCCACTTCCTGGGGGCGGAAACATTTCGCCGTTATTTTAATAAACATTTTAACAACAACAACAAATCACGCCAACTATCCTAACTGCCACGCCCTCCATTCAAACCAGAAGGAAAGTACACTTACCTAACATGGGCAACTGTAGCCTTCATCCAGTGTCAGTGCGACTCTGCCCCAAGAGGCAGCGACCATTATCCGATCTAGATAACACTTCTAGGGGTGAGAATGTGTCATATTAAAGAAGATCAGGGTTTCAGGCTAGGCGCATTTCCGTAACGCACTTGAGTCTGCAGAATGTGAAGATGTTGAAGACTCGCTAGCAACACGAACTCTTACCACAGTGCAAAGAGCGACGTGCGAACTAGAGCTTACTGGAGGCAACATCCAGCCCTGACAAGCACCTGCTGCAACTTTGGGGTGAGCAAACCGAGCTGCATACCGCATACTTAAATTGTGGCCGCACGCAACAAACCCTGATCAATGTTCTGCACAAGACTGAGCAGGCAATATGTCATGCTAAGAAACTTGCCAGAGACTAGTGGATGGACCGCTGCGCGTCATTTGAACGCACAGGTCTCAGTAAGCTGTGACACGTTCTAGGCTATAACAGGAGAAACCAATACTGTAATACTTTGCACACGCTGATCGATCTTTAGTGCACATCTGAGAAATTTGAGGAAGAAGCTGCAGATGCTTTTCCCGACCACCTCACAGCGACTGACCGTCACAAGACTTGTACGCACTTTAATAACCACCTGCCGAGTAAAGAATCGAAAGCCTCTATACACGGGCGGAACCTGTCGTTGCTCTCGAGCATGTCAACACGCACGTGGCAAAGATGGAGTAATTTTGCGGATGTAATATAATATACTACGTAAGTGCAAGATAATACTGCAGCGACTCGCCACACAGAGAACGCGTTTGTGTGCTGTATATACGGGGATTTTGTATATTTCCTTCTATGCTTGCAGGTTTGACACCGCAATGGTCCTGACTTACGGGGCTGTTTCTGGCACACATTCAGCGCGCACTTCATTGTGAGCGGAGGTGTTTAGTTAAGTGTGGCATGACGAACGCAAACGTGCCACCAAATAGAATAAGCGCGAGATGACGCGCATACCCAAGAGGACGAAGCAGATATAAACGGCTTGCTCATGCTAACGCGTTGCGCCTATCATTTACTTCCTTTTATTTTATGGGTTCGATTTGCTCTACAAGACCGCTTCCCGCGCTCTGCTGTTTCCTTCTTAACATGAAAGTAAATATAGCAATTTATTCTGCATGCTCGCCGGTTCGTACATAGCAACTATACTTGCTGATCAATTAATACGTAGTTGTAATTACATAATGAAAAGAGACAACTTATAAGGACGTAAACTTTTCACGTTTTACTACCATTGAAGGCCTTAGCAGTACTGACATTTAAATAGAAATAGTTGTAGTTCATCAAGGGTGGTAATTTAATGCAAACACGCATAACATCGTCACGCACAATAAATGCTTGCTAGTTTACGTAACAATCCTGCGTTAGGCAATAAATTACGCTTATCCCACTGGCGGGCCAGTTGCATATGATAGCATGAGAAAACTTGCATGTTGATGATTTATGGGAGGACTCACGGATTATGTAACAAGGCTGTTGTAGCAGTTCAACTTTCACATAATAAAGGCGTAAACCGCTGGGCCAGTAATAGTTGTATAATCATTTCAATCCAGAAAAAAGATAATTTATGTATAAATGGAAAATTTCCTAATACGAGGAGGGGCCGTACAAATGCAGATGACCCAGATGTAAGGTTCAATGCGTCTGGCGGGTTGACCGGATGTCTCCGCGTCATATCACCTCCGGACCTCGCTCCTTTCTATCTTCTCATTGACCTATCATACGCAAAGCCCCTGCACCTTTTTAGTCATACGGCGTAATCTTAATAATGTCGTCTCCGCATTACGTCATCAATTCCAGTCTCCTAACCTTTCTCGCTGCTCAGCTCATATTGAGCTATCATACAGCGTAATATGTCGTTCCCACATTGCATCACCGCTCCCAATGTTTCTTTACTTTCTTCTCTTCGCTCATTCCGCAGCTACGCACCTCCGCCGCATTGCCAGGCATTGCATCATTGCATCGATTCAGAGTCAATGATGATTTCAAGATGATGCAGGTGGTGCAAAGCCAGAAAACGTGGCTTGATCGAAAGGCCGATAGAAGAAGGCAACCAGTCCGGTGCAGAACCGGATCACACCGAACGCGTGTCTCAAAAAAGTGATGAAAGGCTCATTGTTTTTTTTTTTAACCTTTGCCGCTTTTCGAAAACAAAGTGTGAACGCTGTCGCGATATTCTACTAACCAAGAAAGAATATGGTAGCCAGGTGAGCGCAGCTGACTACACACGTCTAGCTGCGGCACAAGCAGGCTATATTCGTCTGGCCATCTCTTTAGATTTATCAGAGATTTTGATAACATTTTCACAGGGTTTTCAGTACTCTTGAGCTTCATCGCAAAATCGGGATGCATGGACGTTATTGAACTCATCAGGAAAAAGCGGGAAGTTGCGGTCGGGTGCCCCATTCGCGGCACTCACTTACCGCTGAAATTATTGCTTTCTACGTAACTACTCGTCTCCATTTTTTTGCAATGTTTTTGAAACGCGCGAACGCTAACCACCGTGAATCTTCAAAATATATGAAGTTAAGCTGTTGTACATGAGACTGGATTATTTTAACCTGTTCTCACCTATTGCACTTCTTATGGTGTAGCAGTCCCAGCACCTCGGATGAATATTTTTTATTGATGTACAGTGATCCCTGTAGAAAGACACAAAGCCGATGCATGACTGACCCCAGCATACACCGAAACGTCCAGTCTGTACCTGTTCATAATGAATGTTTGTTCTCCAATGTTATATTTTTGTCAGGCACGGAACATACGAGACCTCTATATTTGTTGATTATATTTATTATTTATATAGAGCAGGTTTGTATTCCTGATCAATTTTCTAAAGTATGTGAAATAACACTTTTACGTTTGTGCATTGCTTGCCGTATTTTTGATTCGGCAGTGATGTAATTTATACAGCAAAAATGCTGGTATCTATGGCCTTAATTTGTTTTTATCTGAATATCTCTTAACCTCCCTTTCTGTGGGACACCTTTTTGTGTAAAACCACGTGGAATAAAGTTTACCTGGCATTGCTTTTATTTCTAATGTCTGCACTTAATTCAAGCTTCGTCTAAGCACGGTGAATCTCGTTGCTGCACGCTCTCTGAAGCGAAATGATTGCGGCGCTACGGCCGTCTTTACTCTTTATCTCGTTTCCCTTAAGCTCTCTTTCGGTGCTCTTTGGATAATAAAGTACTAGTCGAGGCTAACAAATTGTCGAATGAAGACATTTGGATATGGCTGTAAATCACTGGCAAGCGTGACCGGAAAGCTCGTAGTGGTGATGGAAGCTGTAACATCACTTAAGTACTGCAGTTGACTGCGTGAGCAATTTAGATATTTTGTTACTCTTAATTATTGCATAAATCACCCTTTTTTCCCAATTCCCCATGCGAATAAATTTTTTTTCATTCCCTCTTTGTGCATGCAACTTCATTTTGCGCATTTCTACGAACGTACAGCTCCCATATTACTGTTTCTGAACTCTATAGCACCGGAACTAGGCCACGCTGATGCTGTTCGATACATGATTTTTCCATTGTCTTGCTACCCCAGCACTAAGACAACGCTAAAAGACGGGTCAGTTCCATGCCGTACCGCGCCACTGAAGTTAAATAGCCTCCAAGTGTCTTGCGTAGAAACTGAACGCAAGGAAACTGCAGCGAGTAGCAGACGCCTCTGGCTTTCCACTTGCTTCACGAGCGCAGAAAGCCCACGGGTCCGGCACAGCAGCGACGTGGCAGTTCTCCGCAAAAGCCTCACGGGGGAGCCGGCGCTTTGGACACTCTCTCAGTATTCTAGGCATGGAGGATTCTAGGTCACTCTAACCGTGCTCGTGTTCCAGACCGCCGTGTGAATCTCCGCATGGCGCCCATTGGTCGAGTTAATGCAGCCGCTCTTTTCGACGCTAGCGCCAAGGCGCCCTTCAGTTACGGCCCTTTCGGGCGGGCGATACTTCAGGAAAGTGGTGGCGCACATAGTTGCCTACGTCTTCATGGCAACAGGAACAGCAGCTGCGCGGCACCGCCTCTCCAAAGGAGCTTTTCTTTAAATTATTATAGCGACTTGTCCGGCTCGCTCCCGGCTTCCGCCCCCCCACGTCGGATGCGCAGTTTTCTTTTGTTGCTTTTGCCTGTGCCCGCGGCGCGTTCTTTATGCACGCGCGCTACACCACGCAGTAGTTTTATTTTTTATTTAAATACACACCGAATGGACGGGATGCAACGCGCGAGTACACAAATAAAGCCAATGCGGCCTTCAAAGCATGAACACGCATTGGAATTGTTTGTTCCAGATTCCAGTGCTGTGAAGATAGAACTCCGTAAGGGATATAAAGAAAGCGCGCTGCTCTGTACATAAGAACTCTGCTTCTAACTTTTGGAGTTGCTGGCATACACTACGGTGCTCTGTTGCTCGATGTTTGCTAGCCCGTAGCGATGTATTAAACAAGTCTGTTTTACGTCGTCTCGTCTACGTGCCGTTCTCTCCTCGATGATCAACGAGGGGCAAGCTCCGAGCGAACGCCGTTGAAGTTGGCGGCCGCTCGAAGCCGTCAAGTTATTTAAATATAAAGCGTTAGTAATGGAAGGACTAAGTTCAAACCTTTCCCTAATTGTTTTAAGGAAATATGAATATTTAAAGCAATGTGAGTTAAAGGTGTACTCATTAGGTGTGCGTGTTGTGGCGTGTTGACCTGGTACACTTCAAAGAACTTCGCATGCATGCGTCAATGGTTTTGTCACCATGAATAAATTGAAACAAATACGCTAGTCGTGCTAGTTTTGCCCTACTTTGCACTGTTAATAAAATGTCTCTTTTTAATAATTCTGTCGATGAATCCGTTAACTTGTATTTATTATAAGTGAAAATTATTGCCTTCATCTGCACCCCTTCTTATGAGTTCTTTTGTGTATGTAAATCAAACAATACAGGCGTACTCCAGCACTGGTCGAACAAGCATCTCGTAGGCCAGCAGATTTGTATCTGCTAGCGCAAGACGAAGGCGTCTTCTAAGAAAGGTGAGTCGCTTCGGTGCTTATCATGTACATTAATGTCCACATGATGTTATGTGGTTAATATGGATTTCCCATTGGAGAGCGCGTGTTAAAGTGACACCAAAATATTTACCCTGAAATACACAATTGAGAAGTGTGTCATTAATAATGTAAGTAAAATCAGATATCTATTTCTTTCTACTTACTGTTAGCATCACTTATCTTTGGGCAGCTAGGGTAATTTGCCAATCCTGACACCAAGAAAAGGTGGAATTTTGTATATGGTGATCACCATTCTTTATTTTATTTATACATTTACAATACTGCTAGTCTCTACTGAGACCATATCAGGTGGGCACTATGTATATTTACATATACAAAGAACGCTCATCACGTTAAAAATCAAGCAATACATGTATAACATCAGCTTTGCGCTTTACACATAGACAGATTACGCTACATAATGTATACACCAAATAAAAGTACACGCTAATGTTCAAGATAGAATAAATGGCAATTTACGCATTATACGCTACATACACCACTACTTACAGAGGGTACAAGTACACGGTGGTTTACATCATCTAATAATAGCACTAGCAATTTCAACCTGTTAGAAAAAAAATTTTCAATTTTGAATTCATACTGAGACATTGACTCGGCGTTAGTGGTGAGAGGCGTTAACATATTCCATTCACGGAGGCAACCGGAAAAAGAGGAATATTTAAACATTACGGCATTTATACCCTACTAAGGTATGTGTATGTTTATGCCTGGTAGGTCGTGTTTGCGAATAAGAAATGTAATTTGAGGTGTCAATTTTGAAATAATTATGCAGGTGTTGATGAAGAAATTTCAAACGTGCCTGTTTCGCTCGTGCTTCGAGCGTAAGGAGCCCAGAAATAACTAGAAGGTTAGAGGGAGAGTCTTCCCGTCTAAATTTGTTATGGATAAATCGAATGGCCTTCCTTTGTACTTTTTGTATTTTCTTTATGTTAGCCTGGGTATGAGGGAACCATACAGTGTTTCCGTATTCGAGGATCGGCCTAACGAATGTTTCGTATGCTAGGAGTTTTGTTGACAAGGGTGCCAGTTGGAGTGATCTGCGAAGAAAAAATAACTTTTGCATAGCAGATGAAGTAATGGGATGAATATGCTCGCCCCACCTTAGGAATGACGTTATTGTTAAGCCTAGGTATTTATATTTCTGTACTTTAGTCAGAGTTGTGCCATTTATGGTGTAGCAAAAGTCTGAAGGTTCTTTTTTCCTCGTTATAGTCATACATGCTGATTTTTTTACATTTATTATCATCTGACAGTCTGAGCACCATTCTGTAATAGTACTAAGTGATTTCTTAAGGGAGTAATGATCTGTATAACTTTTTAATTTCTCTGTAAATGATACAGTCATCCGCGAATAACTTTATTTTACAGTCTATGTTAGTAGTTATATCATTAATATACACGAGAAATAATAAGGGCCAGAGCACGGAACCCTGGGGCACTCCTGACGTAACTGGTACTATATCTGATGTGATATGTTCGAAAATAACAAACTGACACCTATTAAGCAAAAACCTACGAACCCAAGCAACGATTTCTCCGCCTACGATAATGTTTTCTAGTTTAGTTATTAACTTGGTGTGACAAACACAGCCGAACGCTTTAGAAAAATCAAGTAGGATTATATCCGTTTGGCTGTGATTGCCAATACCCAGCGCGAGATCATGTATGACTTCGGTTAATTGAGTTATGGTAGATAAACCACTGCGAAAACCATGCTGGTTTGGGGAAAGGATGCCTTCAATAAAAAAAAAGCTAACTGTTTTAGAATTATATGTTCGAGTAGTTTGCATGCCGTGCTCGTTAACGACATTGGTCTGAAATTTGGTTCAATGGATTTATCTCCCGATTTTGTAGATTGGAATAATTTTAGCTATTTTCCATCTTTGGGTAGTTTTGATGTTGAAAGGGATTTACGGAAAATAAGGCCGAGGTATTTGCTGCACCACTGTGCGTGCCTTTTAAGAAATTGGTTGTGCATATTGTCCGGACCACACGCTTTTTTAGTGTCTAGGGCAAGAAGGTTAAGAACACCAGCGTCTGTGATAAAGAGTGGGTCAATAGTGGAAACAGTTCGTGGAACTAAGTCCGGCATGACGCCATTATCTTTTGTGTAGATCGAACGAAAGAATTGGTTATATCTATTGACTTTATCGGCTTTTTCACTTAACGAGAGCTGGGTTGTGAGTGTGTTTTTTGGCGAATGTGGTTCCATAATCTATGTGGGATTTCTTTATAAAGCTGGGGAGTACAGTGTTGAAGTAGTGGTGTTTCTCTTCTTTGGATTTCAGTTTGAAATTTTTTGCTGCAAGCGCTAGCCTAGGTGTGTTAGATGGATTATTGCATGTTGCCTTGCTAACTTTGCGTAACCTTTTGAGTTGACGTTTTGCATGTATTACTTCCCGAGTAATCCATGGGTTATTTTTCAATGTCTTTTTTTTCGGTCTAACAGGAATAAAATTTGTTACACAGTGTGACACTATGTCTTTAAAACGCATCCAGACAACATTTACATCAGTCCAAGGATCTGAGGCCAATGCCGAAAACTCTTGGAATTTGTGAGCTAAATAGGTTCGTATGTGGGCGTCGTCTGCTTTGTCGAAATTGATTATAGTTTGGGCTGTGGTTTGCACTGATATTTTGTAATCTAGAGGTACGATGCACATCGGAATATTGTGATCGTATATTCCTTCTATTACTTCTACCTTCACTTGTCCTAAGAGAAAGTTGCTATTTAACAAGCTCAGGTGAGGTATACTCCGAGACTCGTTTTGCACCTTTGAGGGGCATTCCACAATTTTGCGAAAGCTAACATTTAACATCATATCGAGGAGGGCTTCTGAAGCCTTTGTTGTGTACTGCATGGTAGACCAGTTAAGGTCGGGAAGGTTAATATCACCCATAAGAATAATACGACAATTTCGATCATGTTGCTGCAGATATTCTTGTATGGCAATTATGCATTCGTGTCCACATACGGGGCTTCGATATATGCAGCCAGCAACTATACTTTTGCCTTTAGTGTTAATATTACAAAAGATTGCCTCAGCATCAGCTACTTCTGGAAGAATGACCAGTGGGATTGATTTCTTTATTGCTAACGCCACGCCTCCACTACGTGATTGCCTGTCTTTCCGAACCAGTACGTAGTTTGGGGGAGTAACTTCATGACTTGAGACAGACGATGACAACCATGTTTCGGTGAGTGCCACTTTATCTGGTTCACAATCGAGCAATAAGTTTTCAGATGGCTGTACTTTATTCAAGACACTTCGAGCGTTTACGTTTAACAACGTTATTTTTTCTTGCGCTGGTATTGCCGTGTTGCCGGGCGGTTTACTTCGTTTTTTCTTTTTTCTACGTCCGCGTTGTTTTTTTGCTCCATTTTGTCCTGCTTCTTTATTTCTACCCTGTCATTCTTTTCGTCATCCGAGATGAAAACACGGTTGTTAATGAATAGTTTGTTGTATGCTAACGACACCTTGTCTTTATTTTCGCGGTTTTGCTTAGCAATGTCCCAGAGTTTCTTTCGGGTCTCTCTAAGTTTTCGTGAAAAATCTTCCCCTATCGAGAGGTCTGAGTTCTTTAGTTTAAAGCCGCTTTTTTAGTGTGGCACTTTTATCTCTAGCGTCTAGCAATTTAAATATGACTGGCCTCGTCTTGTTTGGTCCTCGTCTTCCTAAGCTATGTATGCGCTCTATGGCCACAGGTTCCAGTTCAGGTATTTTTGCGATTATTTCCTCGTTTACGGCCTGTTCTAACCCTTCGCTTGTTTCTTGTTCGATTTCTGGTAGGCCATAAACAATTAGGTTTGACCTCCTGCTGCGGTTTTCTAGGTCGTCCATTCTTTCTTCAAGACTCTTAATTACCTTATTCATACAAGCCATTTCTGTATGGCATGCGGTGACTTCAGCTTCAAGTTTCCTTCAAGATAGCTTGCTATCTATATCCGCTAGTCGCTTTTCTTTTATATCTTTAATGTCGGAAACAATTTCGGTAAGTTGTTTGGCGATTCCCTCAAGGTCAGGCACCGGGTTGCTTTCGATATATCCGCCCATCAACAATAACTTCTTAAAATATGTCATGCACGATTCACACACAGCTCTATACTGCCAAGGGCACGGCACCACAAGCAAGAAACGGTCACTTAAGCCGATGCATTTTCCAAACCGCCTTCTCAGCTGCAAAATATAGACGAAGGGGCAATTTTTGAACCGCATGTCGACGGTGCCACCGTGCCCAGTGGCAGGGGGTCCCTTTTAGAACGCATATATAGCCGCGGATTGTGCAGACTCTGGGTGGCGCTCTACAGCAGATGGGTAGGCGCATGTGCCGGTAAGCTGATGCAGCTGATAGTCGAAGATCCGTGTTGACAGCGTCGGTGCGTAGTCATTCCTTGCATACCGGTCCATCGCAGTCACAGTGGTCCCGGTAGTTCCGAAGCGCACATCGCCTGCGTCGAGCAGCAGGCCGAAGACGAACTGCAAAATATAGACGAATGGGCAATTTGTGAACCGCATGCATGTCGACGGTGCCACCGTGCCCAGATTGCAATTAATTTCGCGGTGCGAAAAGCAACCTTCAGAGAATAGAAAGATGTTACCATGTAATCGGGAAGACAAATCGTTTATGTATATTAAAAATAAAACTGGGCCCAAAACACTGCCTTCTCCCACTCCATATGTAATAGATGCTAAATTGGAAGCTTCGGTATGAATATACACGAACTGTGAGCGGCAGAGGGCAGCACACTCACTCATGAGTGCACCCACTCGACATTCACTCGCACTCAATTAAAAGGCGTGAGTGCGAGTGAGTGTCAGTGAGTGTGAGCGGACGTGAGTGCGAGTGCGAGTGAGTGCCAGCAAGTGCGAGGGGAGGCGAATGCGAGTGAGTGCCAGTGAGCGTGAGCGGAGGTGAGTGCGAGTGAGTGGAGGTGAGTGCGAGTTCCAGTGAGTGCCATGTGTGTGAGTGAAGGCGAGTGCGAGTGCGAGTGAGTGCCAGTGAGCGTGAGCGGAGGTGAGTGCGAGTGAGTGGAGGTGAGTGCCAGTTCCAGTGAGTGCCATGTGTGTGAGTGAAGGCGAGTGCGAGTGCGAGTGAGTGCCAGTGAGCGTGAGCGGAGGTGAGTGCGAGTGAGTGGAGGTGAGTGCGAGTTCCAGTGAGTGCCATGTGTGTGAGTGAAGGCGAGTGCGAGTGTGAGTGAGTGCCAGTGAGTGAGTGGAGGTGAGTGCGAGTGCAAGTGAGTACCAGTGAGTGTGAGTGCAAGTGAGTGCCAGTGAGTACGAGTTTGAGTGAGTGTGAGTGCAAGTGTGAATGAATGCCAGTGAGTGTGAGTGAAGGTGAGTGCGAGTTCGAGTGAGTGCCATGTGTGTGAGTGAAGGCGAGTGCAAGTGTGAGTGAGTACCAGTGAGTGAGTGGAGGTGAGTGCGAGTGCAAGTGAGTACCAGTGAGTGTGAGTGCAAGTGAGTGCCAGTGAGTGCGAGTTTGAGTGAGTGTGAGTGCAAGTGTGAATGAGTGCCAATGAGTGTGAGTGGAGGTGAGTGCGAGTTCGAGTGAGTGCCATGTCTGTGAGTGAAGGCGAGTGTGAGTGAGTGCCAGTGAGTGAGTGGAGGTGAGTGCGAGTGCAAGTGAGTACCAGTGAGTGTGAGTGCAAGTGAGTGCCAGTGAGTGAGAGTTTGAGTGAGTGTGAGTGCAAGTGTGAATGAGCGCAAGTGTGAATGAGTGCCAGTGAGTGTGAGTGGAGGTGAGTGCGAGTTCGAGTGAGTGCCATGTGTGTGAGTGAAGGCGAGTGCGAGTGTGAGTGAGTGCCAGTGAATGAGTGGAGGTGAGTGCGAGTGAGTACCAGTGAGTGTGAGTGCAAGTGAGTGCCAGTGAGTGCGAGTTTGAGTGAGTGTGAGTGCAAGCGTGAATGAGTCCCAGTGAGTGTGAGTGGAGGTGAGTGCGAGTGCGAGTGAGTTCCAGTGAGTGTGAGTGGAGGTGAGTGGGCGCTTGTGAGTGTGAGTGGAGGTGAGCGTGAACGTGAGTGCCGGGCCTGGAAAAATTATGAGTGAGCGTGAGTTGGTATTCTCCCACACTGCGGACCTATGCACACACGGCTGCCTGTCTTTCCCTTACTCACTGTTCAATTGTGCTGACCGCTCCAGCTGAAGGGCCAGCACTGTCCATTTGTTGCTCTCAGACAGGGTTTTAAGATTGGGCTATTGATAGCAAAATTGGGCTACCTTTTATGCGGGTTGGCGTCGAAAATTCTGAGTTGGCTCCATGGCTATATTTGGGCTAGTTTTGTCTTAACGCCTGTTAACGCCAGTTTTGTCATCAACCTGGTTACGCCCTGCAGTGCGCGTAACCACGCTGATGATGATGATGATGTCTTAACGACTTCCGAGTCCCGAGAACTACGTCAGCCATGACTTCAACACTGACAAACTCGGGAACGCCGGTTTCATCATCATCATCATCAGCCTGTTTTATGTCCACTGCAGGACGACGGCCTCTCCCTGCGATCTTTAATTACCCGTGTCCTGTGTCAACAGATTCCAACTAGTGCCTGCGAATTTCTAATTTCATCGCTCCACCTAGTGTTCTGTCGTTCTCGATTGCGTTTCCTTTCTCTTGGTACCCATTCTATAACCGTAATGGTCCATCGGGGATCTAACCTGCGCATTACATGACCTGCCCAGGTCCATTTTTTTCTCTTGATGTCAATTCCATACCTGTTTGCTCTCTGATCCAAACCGCTTTCTTTCTGTCTCTTAACGTTATGCCTAGCAATCTTCGTTCCATCTCTCTTTGCGCGGTCCTCAACTTGTTCTCGAGCTTCTTTGTCAGTCTCCAAGTTTCTGCCCCATATGTCAGCACTGGTAAAATGCACAGATTGTACACCTTCGTTTTCAATGTTGATGGTAAGCTTCCAGTCAGGAGCTGGTAATGTCTGCCGCATGCGATCCAACCCATTTTTATTCTTCTGTGAATTTCCTTCTCGTGATCAGGGTTCCCTGTGATTAATTGACCTTCGTAAACGTACCCTCTCGCAGACTGTATAGGCCGACGGGCGATCCTGAACTCTTGTTCCTTTGCCCGGCTATTTATCATTATCTTTGTCTTCTGCATATTAAACTTCAACCCCACTCTTACACTCTCTCTGTTAAGGTCCTCAATCATTTGTTGTAACTCGTCGGCATTGTTGGTGAATAGAACAATGTAATCGGCAAACCGAAGGTTGCTGAGATATTCGCCATCGATCTTTACTCCTAAGCTTTCCTTGTTTAATAGCTTGAATACTTCTTCCAAACACGCAGTGAATAGTATTGGAGAGATTGTGTCTCCCTGTCTGACCCCTTTCTTTATAGGTATCTTTCTGCTTTTATTGTGTAGAATTAAGGTAGCTATAGAACCTCTGTAGATATTTTCAAAAGTATTTACGTAAGCGTTCTGTACTCCTTCATTACGTAATGCCGCTATGACTGTTGGTATCTTTAGTGAATCAAATGCCTTTTCGTAATCTATGAAAGTCATATAGAGAGGCTTATTATGCTCTGCGGATTTCTCGATAACCTGATTAATGGCATGGATGTGATCCATTGTAGATTATCCCTTCCTGAAGCCAGCCTGTTCCCTTGGTTGATTAAAGTCCAGTGTTGCCCTTATTGTATTGGAGATTATTTTGGTAAATATTTTATATAATGCTGGGAGTAAGCTAATGGGCCTATAATTTTTCAATTCTTTAACGTCTCCCTTTTTGTGGATTAGTATAATGTTTGCATTCTTCCAGTTTTCTGGGACCCTTGCAGTCGAAAGGACTCTTCGTGTAAAGAGCCGCCAGTTTTCCCAGCATTATATCTCCTCCGTTGTTACAAGAAGGCTCAAGAAATGGCGACACAATCCTGCACGTGCAGTGTTACACACTGGCCACGCGCCCCTTCTGAACCTCCGCTCCCACCGTCGCGGCAGCCCTCCTCCTCTATGAACTCTGAGCAGACGACATATCAAGTTGCGTCTGGCACTCCCGCTTCTCTCCTGCTAGTCAGCCGCCCCTACTCAAAACACTCTACTCTCTGGCGTAATAGTTCTGCGGAAACTCGCAAAGTCCACTGCAGGACGAAGGCCCCTCCACGCGATCTCAAATTATCCCTGTCCTGCGTGAGCCGATTCCAACTAGCACCCGCATATTTCCCGATTTCGTCGCACCACCTAGTCTTCTGTCGTCCTCTACTGCGCTTCCCTTCTCTTGGTACCCATTCTGTCACCCTAATGGTCCAACGGTTATCTAATCTGCGCATTACATGACCTGCCCAGCTCCAATTTTTTTCTCTTGATGTCAATTCTATACCTGTTTGCTCTCTGATCCAAACCGCTCTCTTTCTGTCTCTTAACGTTATGCCTATCATTCTTCGTTCCATCGCTCTTTGCGCAGTCCTCACTTTGTTCTCAAGTTTCTTTGTCAGTCTCCAAGTCTCTGCCCCATATGTCAGCACCGGTAGAATGCACTGATTGTATACCTTCCTTTTCAATGGTAACGGTAAGGTTCGATTCAGGAGCTCACGATCTCTGCCGTATGCGATCCAATCCATTTTTATTTTTCTGTTAATTTCCTTCTGACCATTACATCGGTAATATACAGGCTAGCAATGCAGGCAATCAAATTAAAGCTTCAAGTATGGGCAGAGAATAATGGCATTTTGGGAGCACTTCAGAATGGCTTCAGAATAGGCAGGCTTTTAGATGATAACTTATTTGTTCTTATTCAGTGTATTGAAATATCAAAAGTAGAAAGCAGACCGTTATATGTGGCCATTTTATTGACATTACAGGAGCCTATTATAACGTAGACCGCAACATTTTGTGGGATATTCTGGAAGGGGAAGGCTTAGGTAACGATTGCCTACAGCGTTTGAGAGAGATTTACCTACAAAATACCGTTTGATTTGAATGGGAAGGGATGACGAGCGAGGAGAAAGTTCACATCAACAAAGGACTGAGGCAGGGGTGCCCTTTATCCCCACTGCTGTTTATGATGTACATAGTGAGGATGGAGAGGGCGCTAGAAGGAAGTAATATCGGGTTCAATCTCTCATAGAAACAGGCGGGTAGAGTAGTAGAGCAGCAACTTCCAGGTTTATTTTATGTGGACGACATTGTGTTGCTAGCTAACGGGCAAAGTGATTTGCAACGTCTGGCTAATATATGTGGACAGGAAGGCAACAATTTAGGTTTGAAATTTAGTGTTAGAAAATCGGGTGTTATGGTATTCAGTGAAAACAGTGAACAGACAGTGGCGATACAGGGCCAGGAAATACCTCGGGTAACAGAATATAAATACCTTGGTATATGGATAAACGAAGGCAATATATATATATATATATATATATATTGTGAGACGAGGTTTAGGCAGCCAGTCTCCTCTTTATTCTCTTGAGAGAGAGCCCCACCACCAGGCCCCAAAACGGTGATGATGAGTATGTACAGGTGAGAATATGAAGCGTATGAATAATGCTCACACTAACTTCCCCGCACGCGCAAGCGGCCAGCCAGGCCGCGACTTAGCCAGGAGGGGAACGCCGGACGAATCGTTTTAGGCGCGAAACGTGAACGATCTCCGAACCACGACAACGATGGTCGGAAGAAACGTCTACGGGAGTAACGCGATAGTTCACTGGGGATGTTTGTTCGTTAATAATATAGGGTCCAAGGAAGCGGGATTCAAACTTCTCGCACAAACCGGGTGTACGAATAGGCGTCCAAAGGAGCACTTCCTCTCCAGGACGAAAGGAGACGTCGCGACGAGAGATGTCGCAACGTTGCTTGCGATCTAGCTGACTGACTTCTGTGTTGAAGCGAGCACGTTGACGGCATTCCTCAAGTCTCGAGACGAACTGTTCGGGTATACTGGCCGAGGTGTTAGTTGGGGCATTGAAGAAAGCGGCGTCGATGGTGAATGTCGGTGAACGGCCGTAAACTAGGTAGAAAGGTGAGTATCCCGTAGTTCGTTGGATAGCGGTGTTGTGAGCAAAAGTCACGAAAGGTAAAAGTTTGTCCCAATTGTCGTGGTTTGGCCCGATATACATTGATATCATTTCTATTAGTGTGCGATGAAATCGCTCGGTCAAGCCATTTGTTTGTGGGTGATATGCGGATGTCGTCTTATGAACTGTGCCACAAGCTCCGAGTACTTCTGTGAGCATTGTTGACATGAAAGTCTTGCCGCGGTCGCTTACAGTACACGAGGTGCACCATGGCGCAGCACAATGGCATCTAGAAAGAAGGTGGCAACGTCGGAGGCCGAACTAGAGCGTAGAGGAGCGGTCTCTGCGTAACGTGTGAGCTGGTCAACAGCTGTCACGACCCATCGATGACCCGCTGGCGTAATGGGCAGAGGGCCGACTAGGTCTATTCCAACGATGGCAAACGGTGTCTCGGGACATGGGATGGGCTGTAAAAGCCCAGCAGGAGGCGAAGTCGGTCGTTTCCGCCGTTGACACTGAACGCAAGAAGCGACGTACTTGGCCACAAAGGTAGACATGCCTGGCCAAAAGAAACGGCTCCTAACGCGGTGGTATGTTTTGTGGAATCCCAAATGGCCAGCAGATGGGTCGTCGTGCAAGGCTTCAAGGACTTGTGTGCGCATCGAACGTGGAAGAATAGGTACCCAGCAGTGTCCGTCGGAGGTGTATATGTAGGGGTACAGCACATTGTTGTCAAGCTTAAATAGTCGCGGTTGTCGACGTAATCTGGCATTTGGTGCAGATGTAGTTCCGCACAGGCGTTGGATAATGCTGTTGCAGTAGGGGTCAGAACGTTGACACGAGGCGAGGTGAGTGACGCGATTGGGAGATAACGTGTCAGTAACAGATAGAGGTAATAACGGTAATAATGGGAGTGACGACTTAGTCTCATCATCAAGTGGCGAGCAATGGATAGATGTACTCGAAGCTAATAGTGGCAGCGGGCAGCGAGAGAGAGCGTCGGCATCTTGATGCTTTTTCCCAGACTTGTAGACAACGTCAAAATCGTACTCTTGTAAGCGTACCACCCAGCGACCAAGTCGTCCGGACAAATTTTTGATTGACGACAACCAGCATAAGGCGTGGTGGTCGGTTATGACCGTGAAATGGCGTCCGTAAAGATATGGTCGAAATTTTTGGATCGCCCAAACTACTGCGAGACATTCCTGTTCTGTGATCGAGTAATTCGTTTCGGCAGCTGTTAGTGCGCGACTGGCATAGGCAACAACTCTCTCTCGTGAGGTGGTATCACGCTGTAATAGTACAGCGCCGATGCCGTGGCCACTAGCGTCGGTGTGCAAGCAAGTTGGTGCGTTCTCATCGAAGTGACAGAGGACAGGGTCGGAGGTTAATGCCTGCTTGAGGGCTTGAAAAGAAAGTTCGCAGTCATCTGTCCAAGGGAAAGCAGTGCCCGACGTGAGCAACTTGTGTAGCGGCGACGCCACGGCCGCAAAATGACTGATGAAGCGGCGGAAGTAGGATGCCAGGCCCAAGAAACTTCTTAATTGCTTTTGATTTTCAGGGCGAGGGAAGCGAAGCACGGCAGCAACCTTTTCGGGATCTGGTCGAACGCCATCTTTGCTGATAAGGTGGCCCAACACTTTGATGTTCTTTCTGGCAAAATGGCATTTCTTTGTGTTGAGTTGGAGTCCAGCGTTGGAAATGCACGTTAAAACTTCGTCCAAGCGCTCAAGGTGCTGACGAAAAGTTGTAGAAAAAATAACGATGTCATCTAAATAGCACAGACAGGTCTTCCACTTAAGGCCACGTAAAACTGTGTCGATCATGCGTTCAAATGTTGCAGGGGCATTACATAAACCGAATGGCATGACGTTGAACTCGTAAAGTCCGTCTGGTGTTGCAAACGCTGTCTTGTCCTTGTCCGCTTTGTGCATGGGGATTTGCCAGTATCCGGATCTGAGGTCTAGACTAGAGAAATATTCTGCACCCTGGAGGGAGTCAATGGCATCGTCAATTCTTGGCATCGGATATACGTCTTTGCGCGTGATCTTATTAAGGGCTCGATAATCGACGCAGAATCGTACAGAGCCGTCTTTCTTGCGAACCAGCACGACAGGAGACGACCAAGAACTAGAGGATGGCCGAATGATGTCTCTTTTGAGCATGTCATCAACGTTATCCGCAATGATTTTCCGTTCTGCGGAAGACACGCGATACGGGCGGCGGCGTACAACCGAACTGCCTTCGGTTTCGATGCGATGTACTGCGACGGAAGTGCGCCCCAGAAGCTTGGAGTGGACGTCAAATAAAGCTCTGTGTTTGTGCAGGAGTGCCAGAAGGTCTTCTTTCTGCGCAGTGGTCAAATCGGGATTTATCGCGGCCGTTAAAGCAGCGGCAGCAGTGTGATAATCAGTTGTGGTAGACAAAGGTGGTGATTCGGTGTGAAGCGGTACCAGCGAAAGAGGTTCGGTGTCAGTCAAGCATGTCACAGTAGAGCCCTGGGAGAGCACAACTGGCGAAGAAGTAGGGTTATGAACAGCGACTAACGCTCTACCGTCCTGAAACCGTACTAGGCTAGGAGTAAGGCTAAGCCCACCAGGAATGCAGTAACCGCTCGGTGCAAGGAACACATCACCATTAATAATAGTGTCGGAAGTCAGAGTCAGAATATGCTCATTGCCCGCGGGAATGAAACAGTCGGTAGACGTGACAAAACGCAGGCTATGAGCATTGACAGCGGACGAAGATTCAGTGTCCGTCATATGAATAGTTCGCTGACGGCAAGAGATGAAAGCTGAGGCGGAGGACAGGAAGTCCCATCCCAAAATCATCGCGTAAGTGCACGAAGACAGCACGACGAACTGAATGTGGTGCAGGATGCCATCAATGAAAACGCGCGCAGTGCAAACACCGGAGGGCTGAACAAGAACTGCATTAGCGCAACGAAGGGGAGGGCCATTGTACGGTGTCTTCACTTTTCGCAATCGAGAACACAAGTCAGCACTAATAACGGAAAGCGATGCACCTGTGTCAACCAAGGCTTCGATTCGGACACCTTCAACAGACACCAAAAGTACATTTGACGGGCGCTCCGGAGGAGTTTCACGTTGTCTAACAGATGCAGCTTTCCCTCCTGAAGCTGCACCATTTAGTTTTCCGGGCGGTGATCGGAGGACGAAGTAGCCGGTCGTAGAGGGGAAGAAGAGCGCCGCATCGGTGATGGAGAGCGACGACGCGGGAAACGCAATGAACCGGCAGTGTTGAAGTCCTGTGGAGATGGGGAACGTGGTGGATAATAATCGTAGTCAGAATGCCGACGTTGTGGTACAGGGCCAGAAAACTGATCCCTTTCAAAGCCGTCATAGCCACGTCTTTCATCTTGCTGACGGCGTCGGCAAAACCTGGAAATGTGGCCACGGATGCCGCAGTAGTAACAAACCGGTCGAGGTGGGCTCCATGCGTTATAAGACGGAACAGGCGATGGTCTTGTAGTGATAGGATTCAGGGACATGTGCGGTGCAGGTGCCTGTTGTGGTGGCTGCTGGGAGGGTGGCACTATAGAAGCAACCTGAGCGTACGTTGGCGTATGGATAGGGTGCGGGCTCGTGATTTGCGGGCAGGTCACGGCAGCTATCTCTTCCCTCACGATATGGCGTAGGCCGCCACCAGGAGGCGTCAGATGGACCTCAGGAGGGTTTGACGAAGCTTGGGCGTGCAGTTCCTCACGGATGATGGAGCGAATCAAAGCACGTAGCTCGCTGTCGTTGGACGCCTTGAAATCAGAAGTGTCAGGGTGTAAGCGGAGCATATGAAGCTCATCGAGACGCTGACACGTACTGATGATGTCGGCGACGGTAGTGGGATTCAGCACTACAAGAGCATTGAATGCCGCAGTCCCAATACCCTTGAGCAGGTGGCGTACACGGTCACTCTCTGCCATCGAAGTGTTCACGCGGCGGCAGAGGGCGAGGACGTCCTCTATGTAGGAAGTGTAGGACTCGCCTGAGTGCTGAACACGCTCTGCAAGCTTCTTCTTAGCGATATGGGAGCGGACAGAGGAGTTCGCGAAAATCTGGCGTAGATGGTGTTTAAAGATGCTCCAGTTGGCCAAATCGAGCTCATGATTGTAAAACCATGTTTTCGCAACTCCGGTTAGGTAGAAGGCGACGTGAGCAAGTTTTGCTGATTCGTTCCAGTGGTTAAAGTCACTCACGCGCTCGTATAGCTCCAACCAGTCTTCAACGTCGTCACCTGGAAGCCCAGCAAATACCGGTGGATCCTTCTGAGGGGTGGTGCCTGTCCAAGAAGGGGCTCCCGCAGGAGTAGGCAAGGTGGATGTTGTGGTACTGGTCTGCTGGTCTTGCGACATGGTTGAGTGCAGTTGGTAGAGGCGGCGACCCGAGCGGAGCTCCAGGAATGTAGCGTAGGTGAAGCTGGAGAGAGACCGGGAGCGAGAGGGCGAAGGAACCGGACAGCACACTCCACCACTTGTGAGACGAGGTTGATGATGATGATGATGATGATGGCCTCATGTTATGGCTCATGCCCACGCTGGGGGATTGGCCAAGAATTGCGTGCTGAAACGTTCACCTAATCTTTTGAAGTGCTACTTATTCGATGAGAAAAAATATAACGAAAGAGAGATTAAAAAAAAAATGTACAAGAACAAACAAAATACAAGACAAAAGTTAAAAAGTTATTCGTTTTGTTGACTGAATGTAACTGCAAACGGCATCAAATACGTCCCTGTGGCTGACCCCTATAACTGACGCACCGAAAGATAGTATGATTTCTGGTGATAATATTAACCCTAATTTTGCGAACGGAAGTTCTAGGTGTCTTTTTCTTAACAATTTGTATCGTCGACATACCAAAAAATAATGATCTAGTGATTCTGTTTCTTGGCAGTATGGGCACAGAGGCGATAGCGTCAGACCAGTCCTGTGTAAATATAGGTTTAATGGAGGGACACGGCAGCGTAATCTCGTGATCGCTACTTCTGATTGTCTTGATGGACACCACTGGATCTTCCACGGAAATCTGAGGTGCTGATATTCTGTCCATGTCGTTATTGATTCACTGACATCTCTATGAATAGAATATTTTCTATATCTGATTGCTGTTATGTGAGCCACCAAAGGAAGAACAGGCATTATAGGTCCACTCAGGGATGCTCGCGCTAATGCATCTGCCATTTCATTTGAATGTAAGCCACAATGTCCAGGTACCCATAATAGTTTTAGAGAAGTCAACTGTGGAGGAACTAATGTTAGAAACGTCTTTATTGGTGGCGAATTGGGTGAAGCCGTAAGAGAAGTACAGACCGAAAGGGAATCTGTTATAATAACTGCACTTATTGAGTTCGACGGGAGTTTCCGAAGCGCTAAAAGAATTGCTAAAAGCTCGGCTTCAAAAACAGGTGTGAAATCTGGCAGTCTCAAGGAGAATGACCAGCCAAGCGGAAGCGAGAAGATGCCTACGCCCGCCTTTTCGTTGCTCACTGAAGCGTCTGTAGCTATTATGTTATTTGTTTGCACGTGCGCTAGGTAATCTTGCAACAGGTTATTTAAAAAAGTGGCAGATTGATTTTTAGAGTTGGGGGGGAATATGTCATCAAAATCTATCTTAATATTCTGATGTGATTCGGTTGACGGAATTACCTCTCGAATGTTCACATTCAGGCTATCTAATTCTTTTTGAACAAATATGATCTGTGGAGTGTGAAATCGAGGCCAATGAGCAAGGAAGAAGGAATTTGGATCATCAATGAATGCGTATTCAGATCGTCTAAGCTGCAAGCTGTAAAATTTCAGAAAGGCTTGAACTGTTAAGATGCGAAATCTGCAGGGCAATGTTGGAAGGCGCGCTTCTTGGTAGATAACATTAATAGCCACAAACCTTGGGAGTCCCAGACATAGGCGTAGAGCCTCACGCTCCAAAAGAACCAGAGGCTTTATTTTATAAGCAGGGCCGCCTGAGAACAAGACACACCCAAATTCCAATATGGGACGCATATACATTTTATAAATCATCAACAGTGAATCCCTACGCAGTCCATATTTTCGGTTGCTCATTCTGCGCAGAATACCTAAAGCACGTTGTGCCTTACCCGCTACACTCTCTATGTGGGGACTCCAGTTGAGTTTTCCATTATATGTGATTCCCAAATATTTTAGAGACTCAACCTGTGGAATGGGTTCGTGTTTATAAGTAATAGAAATTGAAACCGGATCCATGACCGAGAACACTAAAATGGCACTTTTGCTTACATTTAATGACATACAAATTGTCTGAAGCCATACTTCTAGCATGCTCATGTAGCTTTGTAATTTTTGGTATAATGTGTTAATGTCAGTGTCGGCAGCAAAGAATGCAATGTCATCTGCATACACGTAAACGTGCACGTCCTGACAAGTGGGGATAGAGCTCATTAATATATTAAACAATATTGGGGATAGGACAGATCCTTGGGGAACTCCGCGAGTTTGTCTGAATTTAGACGAAGAACATCCGTCCTTAAAGCAATAAAATTCTCTTGATCGCAAAAATTCTGCCACCCATGCGGTTATATAATAGGGAAAATTACGACGCTGCAGAATATCTAGCAGAATTGAATGTTCGACGCTGTCATAAGCTTTAGCTATATCTAATTTCATCAAAGCAGAATATTCTCTCCTTTTCCGGGCAAGTTGGATGCGGCTCTCTAAATCAGCATGGGCACACCATATTGAGCAATTAGTTCTAAAGCCTATTTGATTTGGACTTAATATTAAATTATCCGTCATCCACATAGTAATGCGGCAGTGTAATACCCTCTCTATGAGTTTGACCATATTAGAAGTAAGAGAAATAGGTCTGATGTTTTCTATGTTATAACCTTGTCCTTGTTTTTTAGGTATCGGGATTACTTTAGCTACTTTCCAATCGTAAGGTATCCAGGCTTTCTGTAAGGAATAGTTTATAACGTTTAGAAGGTCTCCAGGAGATAGATCAAATAAAATTTTTATCATGTGAACGGTAATTCCATCAGGACCAGGGGCTGACAATGGTAAGGTTCGAATCACTTGAGATAATTCTGGCAATGAAACTTCAGTATACACTAAGGATGGGGCTAATTTTTGCAAATTAAACGACATCGATGACGTGAATCTACTCTCCAAGCCTTTAGCAAGGAGTTCGAGAGATTTTCTCATTTCATCGGGAGACAGATTGACACAATCAATATTAGCTGGCGATGGCAGAATTTTCCGAGATCTCATATACCTAAACAGCGGTTTTTTGTTTTTAGATTTAGAAAGGAAATCATAGTGTTTCCTATCATAATCCTCTTTAGCTTTAGCAACTGTACGTTTAAAGACAGCAGCATAAAACTTGTAATCAGACCAATTTTTGGGGCACTGGTTGTACAGGAGCTGCTTCCAAGCTGCCTGTCGGCGTCGGTGGTCTCGCGTGCAGTCTGCATTCCACCAAGGGTTATAAGATGTTTGCTTTGCAGATGTAACACTGAATTCAGCCTTTTTGTATGTTCTTTTAATTATCGCACAAAGTTTCATAGCCTTGGTGTCTTCCTGCTCTTCGGAATGAGAAGCCAAATGTACCTTAAGATCGGATTTAAATTTATTATAATCTACAAATACGCGTACCTGTTCATATACCTTCTTCCGCAAGCGGTATAGCCGAAAGTGGACATGGAGGAGCCCGAACGGCGAGACTAGAAATGAAATAGATTTCATACTCTGCGCTAACCCTGGCATCATACAAGATGTGGACGTGCTCGGTAAGGTGCGCTGCAGTGACCACAGGATGGTAAGAACTCGGATTAGCCTAGACCTGAGGAGGGAACGGAAGAAACTGGTACATAAGAAGCCGATCAATGAGTTAGCGCTAAGAGGGAAAATAGAGGAATTCCAGATCAAGCTACAGAACAGGTATTCGGCTTTAAGTCACGAAGAGGACCTTAGTGTTGAAGCAATGAACGACAATCTTGTGGGCATTATTAAGGAGTGTGCAATAGAAGTCGGTGGTAACTCCGTTAGACAGGATACCAGTAAGCTATCGCAGGAGACGAAAGATCTGATCAAGAAACGCCGATGTATGAAAGCCTCTAACCCTACAGCTAGAATAGAACTGGCAGAACTTTCGAAGTTAATCAACAAGCGTAAGACAGCTGACATAAGGAAGCATAACATGGATAGAATTGAACAAGCTCTCAGGAACGGAGGAAGCCTAAAAGCAGTGAAGAAGAAACTAGGAATTGGCAAGAATCAGATGTATGCGTTAAGAGACAAAGCCGGCAATATCATTACTAATATGGATGAGATAGTTCAAGTGGCTGAGGAGTTCTATAGAGATTTATACAGTACGAGTGGCACCCACGATGATAATGGAAGAGAGAATAATCTAGAGGAATTCGATATCCCAGAAGTAACGCCGGAAGAAGTAAAGAAAGCCTTGGGAGCTATGCAAAGGGGGAAGGCAGCTGGGGAGGATCAGGTAACAGCAGATTTGCTGAAGGATGGTGGGCAGATTGTCCTAGAAAAACTGGCCACCCTGTATACACAATGCCTCAAGACCTCGAGCGTACCGGAATCTTGGAAGAACGCTAACATAATCCTAATCCATAAGAAAGGGGACGCCAAAGACTTGAAAAATTATAGACCGATCAGCTTACTGTCTGTTGCCTACAAAGTATTTACTAAGGTAATTGCAAATAGAATCCGGAACACCTTAGACTTCCGTCAACCAAAGGACCAGGCAGGATTCCGTAAAGGCTTCTCAACAATAGATCATATTCACACTATCAATCAGGTGATAGAGAAATGTGCGGAATATAACCAACCATTATATATAGCTTTCATTGATTACGAGAAAGCGTTTGATTCAGTCGAAACCTCAGCAGTCATGGAGGCATTGTGGAATCAGGGTGTAGACGAGCCGTATGTAAACATACTGAAAGATATCTATAGCGGTTCCACAGCCACTGTACTCCTCCATAAAGAAAGCAACAAAATCCCAATAAAGAAAGGCGTCAGGCAGGGAGATACGATCTCTCCAATGCTATTCACAGCGTGTTTACAGGAGGTATTCAGAGACCTGGATTGGGAAGAATTGGGGATAAGAGTAAATGGAGAATACCTTAGTAACTTGCGCTTCGCTGATGATATTGCTTTGCTTAGTAACTCAGGGGACCAACTGCAATGCATGCTCACTGATCTGGAGAGGCAGAGCAGAAGGGTGGGACTAAAAATGAATCTGCAGAAAACTAAAGTAATGTTTAACAGTCTTGGAAGGGAACAGCAGTTTACGATAGGTAGCGAGGCACTGGAAGTGGTAAGAGAATACATCTACTTAGGACAGTTAGTGACTGCTGACCCACATCATGAGAGTGAAATAATCAGAAGAATAAGAATGGGCTGGGGTGCGTTTGGCAGGCATTCGCAGATCATGAACAGCAGGTTGCCATTATCCCTCAAGAGAAAAGTGTATAACAGCTGTGTCTTACCAGTACTCACGTACGGGGCAGAAACCTGGAGGCTTACGAAAAGGGTTCTACTTAAATTGAGGACGACGCAACGAGCTATGGAAAGAAGAATGATAGGTGTAACGTTAAGGGATAAGAAAAGAGCAGATTGGGTGAGGGAACAAACGCGCGTTAATGACATCTTAGTTGAAATCAAGAAAAAGAAATGGGCATGGGCAGGACATGTAATGAGGAGGGAAGATAACCGATGGTCATTAAGGGTTACCGACTGGATTCCGAGGGAAGGGAAGCGTAGCAGGGGGCGACAGAAAGTTAGGTGGGCAGATGAGATTAGGAAGTTTGGAGGGTCACCATGGCCACAATTAGTACATGACCGGGGTAGTTGGAGGAGTATGGGAGAGGCCTTTGCCCTGCAGTGGGCGTAATCAGGCTGATAATGATGATGATGAATGACGCGTACCTGGGAGCACGATGGCATAATCGGGCAAGCAATTTCAACCATTATTGGAAAGTGGTCTCTGTTGGTTGCACAGTCCAAGGCTGTCCAGGATAAGTTAGTGAAGGACGAACTTACAAAACTTAAATCCAATGCGGAGCGGGACTGTTTACAAATATATGTAGGAATTCTAGAGTTCAGGCAAGTCAGATTATTATCTATTATCCAATCCCACAAGCGTTTGCCACATTGGTCAGTTCGAAAACCCCAGCACGTGTGATGGGAGTTGAAATCTCCAACCAGAATTTTGTCCTTACACCATGAAGTCACTGCTGAATTCAAACATCGAGTGTTCTGTACACCCGCCGGAAAGTATACGTTTACTAAAGAGAAAGGTAGACACCCTGGTATAGTTATATCTAATGCGAAAATTTCGCTTTCGGGGGACATATGTTTATATGAAATCTTTGCTTTAAGGCTAATTCTGTTATTGATGAAGAAAGCTAAACCTCCGCCCTTCGATGGACGGTCCAGTCGGAAAGAGCGATAGTTAGCCAATTGAAAACATTGATGAGCTGAAAGCCATGTTTCTTGCAAAGCAATAATATCCGGGGAAAATTTCGATGATAGATACAATAAATCTGTTGCTGCGGAGTAAATTGATCGGCAATTCCAATGAAGAATTTTGAGGAGACCTATGGTTGCGTAAGTATGGACTCAGTAACTGCCTTACCTAAAATGTTTTCCTTTAATAAATCTTCCTTTGTAAGGCTGTCTTTCTGATACTTTTTTTTCTTTGCCTGAGTTAGAGTCGTAGCTTTTTTAGACAAAGGGGACCTACATCGTTTTAAAGATCGAGGATCCATGTCCATTTCCTCTGCGCCCTCTGTGTTATCGTTGGAGCCTGTGCATTGGGTCTCGTTAACAGCGACAGGTGGGATTACACTTTGGGCATCTTGCGACGTGAAATTGGCGGTTACTTCCTCGTTTGAAGGACGTTGACACTCAGTAGTTCGAGAAGTTATACCTACTGCTGTTGTTGTTCCAAATATGTGCGCCATCTGGCTAGTTAGAATTTGTGTCAGGGACTCACAAAGGTTTCCAGCTAGGCGTTCCATAGATTTTTCCATTGCCCTTTCAATGGCATTAGCAATAGAATGTGAAATAGACGTATCCGTTGCTGTCACCTGGCGGGCTGTGACGCCGGCGTAACCCTGTGTCCTAGAATGAATTTCCGCTACGGCTTCTCTACGTGAGCAACGTCTTCGTTCAACGATTTCCAGAATTTCAATTTCCCGTGCCTTGGCTGAGCAATTAGAATAATCAGCAGAGTGCGCGTCGTTGCAGAGGCAGCACCTTTCTTCCTTGCTCTTACACTCGCTAGCATTGTGCTCTTGTCCACAAATTCGGCACCTGGAAGCAGATCTACATCCTTTTACTGTGTGTCCGTAGCGCCAGCATTTCACACATTGGAGGGGACGAGGGGACAGAGGTTCCACTCTGTAGATTAGAGGCCATGCCTTTATCTCTGAGGGTCGATTTGTCCCTGCAAATGTGGCTATGATCGACTCAGTAGGGATCCTGTTTTTCTCGACCACACGTCCACACCGATAAACTGAAATTACACCCGCGGGTGAAAGCATCTCTAATACCTCTGTCGGTGTCATGTTCACGTCGACGCCGCGGACAAGCCCTTTCACACATGCCAAGTGGGGAGGAATAAATGCGCTCACCGGATTGGCGGCAAACAGCGAACAGTTTAACAGGTCTTGTACACAGGACTGGTCTGCCGAAAAGCAGAGGACTCCACCTCTTCCAAACTGGCGGACCTCAGTGATGTTCTGGAAATGGGCCGTCACCGATCGCAATTCCGCCTGAATCGCTTTCGGATTCTTCATCCGTATGACTCCGTTATTGGTTGGAACGAGAGCCACAGGAACTGATGTGATGCCGTTTCGTAGAAACAGATCCACAGGTAACTCCTGCGGAGGAAGAGAAGCGGACCAGGGGAATGCCCCTGGCCCTGGCGAAGAAAAGGACATCTGCGTGGTCTGATTAGCTAAATAATAATGAGACTAGCTGAACTGTTGACAAGCGATAGAAGAAAAAAAAAATAACAGCTACTCAATTCTTGGCCAAAACCCTACGAGGCAAAAACAGTCAGGCAAGAACAGGCCTTGGACCAGGACCAGGGCTCCCGGGTGACGCCAAACATCTGCCTCGAGTTCTTCTTCTTTTTTAGGTTTTTTAGGTTTTAGGTTTAGGCAGCCAGTCTCCTCTTTATTCTCTTGAGAGAGAGCCCCACCACCAGGCCCCAAAACGGTGATGATGAGTATGTACAGGTGAGAATATGAAGCGTATGAATAATGCTCACAATATATTGAAACACAAGAAAAAACAATAACAGTGAAGGGGAAGAGAAATGCAGCCATAATGAAGCACAGAGCGCTATGGGGATACAATAGGTACTAGGTCCTCCGAGGTATGTGGAAAGGTGTAATGGTTCCAGGACTTACTTTTCGAAATGCGGTTGTTTGCTTTAAATCAGCGGTACAATCAGGACTCGATGGGAACCAAAAGTCAGTGGGTCGCCTCGCATTGGGCGCTCACGGGAAGACTACAAATGAAGCTGTGCAGGGCGATATGGGCTGGACTAGTTTTGAAGTGAGGGAAGCTCGCAGTAAAATTGAGTATGAAGAACGGCTGAGGAATATGGAAGCAAGTGAATGGGCTGGGAGAATGTTCAGGTGTCTGTACAGAAAAAATATTGATTCACAGTGGAGGAAAAAAACGAAGAAGCTTACCAGCAAGTGTGCGGCCTGTAAGGTAGGCAACACAGCAACAAAGAACGTCAAGCGGAATGTCAGAGAGGCTGAAATAATCTCATGGGTGGCGGCAATGGAAAAGAAACCTGCCATGAGTAACAACTTAAGAGGAAAAAACGAAATCAGGAAAGAAACAATTTATGATAATATAAAGGGAAGCTCATTACTTTTCGAAGCGAGATCGGGACGCGCCTATAAAGCGAGATATAAGAATGAAGAAGAAGCATGCGCTTGTTGCAGTAGAGCTGGGGAAACTATGGATATGTATTATTAGAATGTGAAGACGTCTACCCAGCGTTCGATTTAGGCACCACTGGCCTCCTTGGAGACCTTGGGTTCAGCGAGAGCACTGGAAAAGTAAACATGTCCGCATTAGAGATTAGTAAGAGTCGATTGGAAGATTGGTGGAAGAAAAGTAGGGAAACGACAAAAAAACGGAGACGTACGAAAGCACAATTAGCAATAGGGGATCAGAAAATTTGGTTGTGGGAGTTCACAGTGTTTTTCTTTCTTCCTTTTTTATATTTTAACCTAGGTAGGACATTAGGCAGTATTATAGCAAGAGCTTGGTGGCGCAACCCACCGCCCCGTTCCAAAGGGGACGCTCATAACATCCATCCATCTAAGCTCACGTAATAGCTAAGGGATCAGCAATAGGGGATCAGAAAATTTGGTTGTGGGAGTTCATGGTGTTTTTTTTTTCTTGGTTAATCTAGGTATAGGACATTAGACAGTATAATAGCAGGAGCTTGGTGGCGCAACCCACCGGTCCGTTACAAACGGGACGCTCAAAACATCCATCCCATCCATAAGCTGTGCAGGGTGATCTGGGCTGGACTAGTTTTAAAGGGAGGGAAGCTCGCAGTAAAATTGATTATGAAGAACGACTGAGGAATATGGAAGAAAGTAAATCGGGTTGATGAAGAAATTGCGGTCACTGACCAAGTCAAGGTGAAAATAAGGTATGGACCAAGTAAATGAGCTGAGACAGTGTTGAGGCATCTGTACAGGAAGAACATTCATTCACACTGGAGGAAAGAACTAGGAAGCTACCAGCAAGTATGCGGCCTGTAGGGTGGGCAACACAGCAGCAAGGAAGGTCAAGCGGAAAGTCAGAGAGGCTGAATTAATCTCATGGGTGGCGGCAATGGAAAAGAAACCTGCCATGAGTAACTACTTAAGAGGAAAAAACGAAATCAGGAAAGAAATAATTTATGATAACTCAAAGGGAAGCTCATTACTTTTCGAAGCGAGATCGGGATGCCTTAGAACAAGCACATATAAAGCGAGATATAAGAAGGAAGAAGAAGCATGGGCTTGCTGCGGTAAAGCTAGGGAAATGACGGAGCATGTTTTATTACAATGTGAAGACGTCTACCCAGCGGTCGATTTAGGCACCACTGGCCTCCTTGACGCCCTTGGTTTCAGCGGGAGCAGTGGTAAAGCAAACATGTCCGCAATAGACATTAGTAAGAGGCAACTGGAGGATTGGTGGAAGAAAAGTATTGAAAAGGACAGAAAACGGAGACGTACAAAAGCAAAGTTCGCAATAGGGGATCACGAAATTTGGTTGTGGGAGTTCGTGTCTTTTTGTTTTTCTTTTTAAACTAGGTAGTACATTAGGCAGTATAATACCAAGAGCTTGGTGGCGCAGCCCACCGCCCACCGCCCCGTTCCAAAGGGGACGCTCATAACATCCATCCATCCATCCATCCATCCATCCATCCATCCATCCAATCATCCATACAGAGAGGAGAAGAATGAAAGGAAGGAGAAGAGGCAATTCCCTTACAAGAGACAGGGGGGAGGGGAGGTGACATGAGAAGGCAAGGAAACCCCACACAGCGGTTGCGGGGAAACAGCATTCAAGGTACAGTACAGTACGTTGCTGCTATTTCTGAAAAATAAACGCCATGAAAATATGTCAAGCAGGAAACTTACGCGGGGCGTGCAAAAGCAGAGCAGCATTAATTAAAGCGCACCGCAGGGTCCATGCGAGATACTACAGAAGCAGCCGACCATCAAATCAACACTTCTGTGCCCGCCGCCGCGTTAGCTTTGGGGCTATGGCATTGCTAGAGGTCGTGGAGTTGATCACAATCGCAGCAGCTGCATTTCGACGGGGGCGAAATAGAAAACGCACGTGCACTTAAATTTTGGGACACGTTAAAGAACGTCACGGTGCCAAAATTAATCTGGAGTCCGCCACTCCGGCTTGAAGGTTTTTGAAGGTTTTATTGAAAAATATTTGGATACAGGTAAGTATATGGTAAATATTAGTACCGAAGGAGGTCCCAGAGTTTAAGCTGCCGAGGGGACCTCCTGTGCTAAGTACAAAAAATAATCAAATACAGATAGGCAGTCGTGTTGCAGATCAGTGAAACAGTATTAGGAAATATAAATTAAACAACGAGAATACATAACTTCATTAGAACATTACTATACAGAGAAATATACATGAAATGAATTAAGTACTAGACGGTGATACATAACGTAAAGTGTAAAAAGCAAAACATGGTTCGTTGCCAAAAAAGGTCATTTATTACTAACAGGCTGTTGACCACAAGTGAATTTTCAAGGCTTTATTAAATGAGTGTTCTGAATAGACGCACTTGATGTTTATGGGCAATGAATTCCACAACATTATTCCCGAAAAGAGCGCTGTCTGCTTGCCGTAATTTGTGCGTACTTTAGGTAATAACATATTATTTTGTTCTGATAATCTTCTATTAATACGGTTGAGTACTTGAGGGGCAGAAATATAATTAATGACAGTACCTTGATTTCGGATGCGATAAATTAAAGACGAAATTTTAGCTGTAACAAGTAAGTGAGCGGAAGGATCAGGCACGTACCCAGGATTTTTTTTCGGGGGGGGGCCCACCACCTCCGCCATCATCATTATCGTCGTCATCATCAATCTGTTTTATGTCAACTGCAGGACGAAGGCCTCTCCCTGCGATCTCCAATTACCCCTGTCCTGCGCCAACCGATTCCAACTAGCGCCCGCGAATTTCCTAATTTCATTGCTCCACCTAGTGTTTTGTCGTCCTCGATTGCATTTCCCTTCTCTTGGTACCCATTCTGTAACCCTAATGGTCCAATCGTTATCTAACCGGCGCATTACATGACCTGCCCAGCTACATTTTTCCTCTTGATGTCAATTAGAATATCGTATATACCCGTTCGCTCTCTGATCCAAACCGCTCTCTTTCTCTCAACGTTATGCCTAGCAATCTTCGTTCGATCGCTCTTTGCGCGGTCCTTAACTTGCTCTCAAGTCTCTGCCCCATATGTCAGCACTGGCAAAATGCACTGATTGCACACCTTACTTTTCAATAAAAATGGTAAGCTTCCAGTCAGGAGCTGGCAATGTCTGCCGTATGCGATCCAACCTATTTTTATTCTTCTGTGAATTTCCTTCTCATGATCAGGGTTCCCTGTGATTAATTGACCTAGGTAAACATACTCCTTCACAGTCTCTAGTGGCCGACTGGCGATCCTGAGCTCTTGTTCCTTTGCCCGGCTATTTATCATTCTCTTCATCTTCTGCATAATAATATTCAACCCCACTCTTACACTCTCTCTGTTAAGGTATTCAATCATTTGTTGTAACTCGTCTGCATTGTTGTTGAATAGAACAATGTCATCGGCAAACCGAAGGTTGCTGAGATATTTGCCGTCGATCTTTACTCCTAAGCCTTCGCAGTTTAATAGCTTGAATTCTTCTAAGCAGGCAGTGAATAGCTTTGGAGAAATTGTGTCTCCCTGTCTGACCCCTTTCTCTATAGGTATCTCCCTGCTTTTCTTGTGTAGAATTAAGGTAGCTGTAGAACCTCTGTAGATATTCTTACGCGAAGGACGAGTCAGTAAGACGAGAAACTATTTACAGATTATATTTACAACAACGGTTGCAGCGCTGACCGGTTAGATTCACAGCGCGAGCCCAGTTCGTTCTTCTTCCTCTTTTCTGGAGTGATGGCGCCTACGCGCCTCGTTCAAACAAACAAATACCACACGCACGTAGCAATATTTTCCAAGCTTTTCACGTAAGCCTTCTGTACTCGTTGATTACGTAGTGCCTCTATGATTGTTGTTATCTCTGCTGAATCAAATGCCTTTTCGTAATCTATATAAGCCACATAGAGAGGCTTATTGTACTCTGCAGATTTCGCAATAACCTGATAGAGGACATGGATGTGATCCATTGTAAAGTATCTCTTCCTGAAGCCAGCCTGTTCCCTTGGTTGACAAAATCCAGTGTTGCCCTTATTCTATTGGAGATTATTTTGGTAAATATTTTATATAATACTGGGAGCAAGCTAATGTTCCCATAATTTTTCAATTCTTTAACGTCTCCTTTTTTGTGGATTCGTATAATGTCTGCATTCTTCCAGTTTTGTGGGACCCTTACAGTCGATAGACACTTCGTATAAAGAGCCGCCAATTTCCCAAGCATTATGTCTCCTCCAGCTTTGATTAAATCGACTGTTATTCCAGCTTCTCCTCCCGCTCTTCATCGTTTCATGTCTTGCAGGGCCCTTCTGACCTCATCGCTAGTTATAAAAGAGTTTCTGTATCCTGTTCATTACTGTTTCTAAGTGAGGTATCGTGACTCCTTTGGGTACTGTACACAGGTCAGCTTAGAATTTTTCCGCTGCTTTTACTATATCTTGGAGATTGCTGATGATATTATCCTTCTTATCTTTTAGTGCATACATGATGGTTTGTCCTATGCCAGGTTTCTTCTTTACTGATTTCAGGCTGCGTTCATTTTTTACGGCTTTTTCAGTTTTTCTCATGTTATAGTTTCGAATATCAGTTATTTTCGCCTTGTTGATCAGTTTTGAGAGTTCCGAGAATTGCGTAACGCTGTACGGCCACCAGTCCCATACAACCGCGTAGAGCGCAGGGCTCTGCGATTCTAGACGTACTGCGCTCACCGCGAAAGGTTAGAAAAAAACCCACATAAGCACAGCAGAGAAGTGGCTACGTGAGGCGGTTCGACCGATAACTGTAGAAGCGTCATTCAAAACAAGTAATTGTTCTCCACTTCCGGCGGCGTTTTCTCTACGTCCTTTTTAAATAAAAAGATGTTGATCCATGAATATTCTCATAAACAACGGTTAACTTTTTATTATTCGCTTTTGCTTGCAGTTTGGTTGTTGCCTTGGCTCTCTCCCTTAGTAGATCGCTTAATTACTCAACTCCTTGCGATTTTTCTTTCCGGTTGACAGTTTTGCACGAAAAGTGCTATACAATTAGGGAAAAACAGACGAGGTAACGGGCGACAGTCATCTTGCTTATGGGTTTAAGGGTTATTGCAGGGTTTCATGATGGACGCTCTTTCACATTATTTTATTTCCCACCTTATCTAACCCATATCACGTGTATATGGTTCCGGGCATCTGCCAGCGTCGCGGCGAGCCGTAACTCAAGGAAATAATGAAGCAAAGGGATAAGTTAAATGCAATTGGCGTTTTCTCCGGCCGCAACCCGTTCCATGAGAGTACAGACCAGCTGAGTAACAGCCGCATCCCTCTCCTGGTCCCAGGATCAGCCTAAACAAAGAAGGTTGAACTAACAAAAGCAACAGCTATGCGCGTGACGGTTGAATAGATGGTGACAACTGAACGCATCTCGAGTTAATCGCGCGGGTGCGGAATCTATGAGAAAACTGTCCTTCACATTACAAGAGATGCCGATAACTACCGCCATCTAAAAGGAGTGAAAAAGGCGGCATAATGCTGACCGATGAACAGCTGCCAAGTCTCAACATTGGTCTGGCGGCGCTTTAGGAATGTGTGAGGAGTGGTGGCGTGGGTGGGGGTGGGGGGGGGGGGGGTACGCCACTTGATTTCGGGGGGGGGCCCGGGCCCCCCCGGGCCCCCCCCCCCTGGGTACGTGCCTGGGAAGGATATTTATGGCGTTTTTCACTGGTCGATCTGGAGCGGCCGCCGAAATCCTCGAGCGAGCGCTCGGGTTTCACAAATCTGAATCGGCCAACGGAGCGCAAAAACGCTCCGCGGTGGATCACACAGGAAGTCTGCGTACACGTCGCACGCGTCGCACGAACCGGTTCCGAAAACCATGCCCGACTTCCGTTCTGTACGTTTCCACGGCAACCAAACTCGCCGTCCCCCGTGTGTAATTTGACCGTGGCAGTCGCATAGTCCGTCATTTCCATGTCGCGCCCGCAAGGATTGTGCATGGACAACGTGCATAGAAGGCTTCGTACAGCACCTGCGTCACTTCGTAATCGCTGTCGTCCGAGCTCTCATCGCTAAACGCGAGCGCTGCAGCAGCACCGAACGCAGCCATTTTGCGAAGCAACACAATGTTGTGCGTACCAACCGGGTACCTATTTCACTTGAAGACGGAAGTGACGCGAGCTATTTCCGCCCGAATTCGCGCCTCAGCGGCGGAGCAAGTGAGAGCGATCCGGCGCGGAGCGAGTTGATCCGAAACGACCAGTGGAACGCGCGAACCCGCTCCAGATCGACCAGTGAAATTCGGATTCGTTGCCGCGGAGCAAGAAATCCTGCCCCGAATCGACCAGTGAAAAACGCCATTAGTTTCTGGTAAAGTGGAAGGGCAGATGCCAGGTGAGGAGGCGTGCTGCTTAGTTTTGTAAGGGATGAAGGCATGACGTGTGTTGCATACGTGTTTCCCCATGAAGTGAGGCAATATATCAGGTGACTATGTATGAATGTATAATACAGTGACCGTATAAGACGTGCTGCTGAATGTAATGTCGAGATTTCATTAATACATGTTAGCCAAAACCAATTTTTTTAAAACAAGGGATGTGGTATGTTTGTTAAATTCCATATGCGAGTCAAGAACGACGCCATGAAATTTGGTCGTATCAGATGGTTAAATTATGTGGTTATCTAGATGAAGACTGGGAACTAAAAAGGTTTGCTTATGATGAGGATGAAAAATCATGAAGCATGTTTTTGAGGCGTTTATTTGCAGCGCATTCTCAAGACACCAAGACGCGATTTTTCTAAGGTGTTTGGTTAGTCGTGTTGTTAAGTTATTAAGGTCTCTATCTCCAGATAATAATACTCATAATCCTAGTGTGGTTTTGGCGCGTACAGCCCCATAATACAATTCAAGTTTAATACTTCTGCCACAGTGCGATGTACCATATGAGGAAATGACAACGCTCAATCCTCTCAGAGTATAAAATATGGTGTACAACAACGCCTCAAACAAACATCTCACCCTGTGTGTTCTGCGCACTGCCAACACCACCTAGACAAGAGAAGGCCTGAGCGCTGGGCGAGTGACGTCATGTAGAAGAGGCCGGCGGCGCGCTCGGGGATACTGGTTCAATTCAATTCAATTCAAAATCAGTTTGTTCAATCGACTAATAAGAAGTACATGCACATATACATGTATGTTGTACATGTAAGAAGTACATGTACATGTTAAGAAGTACATGTACATGTTGAATAGAGGGATCGCGCCCTTATGGGCAACGTTAACCAGAGCGCAGTTATTGCTTTTTTTTTAAGGCACAGTTGAGCAGATGGCCCGCAGAGAACAGAGGGTGTTCCAAAATGATTTCATTTATGCATAACTATGTACGCGCTGCATAATTAAAAAGCCCGACATTAAAAAATGAAAGTTTTTTCTTCTCAGCTCATGACGCCCACATACATTATTCGCAGACAGGTGAAAGCTTGAACTTAAAGAACATGGTGGTGTCACTTCTAGGTGCTTGACACATTAAGAGATAGCATGCCATAGTTAACAAGGGGAACAGTAGCATGACATATTATGAGCATGACATATTGAAAAGTCACAGTGCTGCCCTCTTCTTCAGAGTAGCTTCTTTGCCTTGATTTATCATCGGCGTCAAAGAGTTTGCCGTTCATGCGACCACAAAATTTCTTCAACAAAATGTTAGCACTGCACCATAACAAATATCTCATGACAACTTCGCTGGTGTGCCCTTCTTCACATTCGGGACACAGGTATTTATTCCAGTCTAGATTAGGCTCTAAACGAATAATTTCGCTTTCGAAGAATTATTACATGAAGTACCGCAGTCCACATATGTACAACACTTCAAATGAGTTTAGCAATGGAGATACAGAACATTCGTGCAAATATATATTACAAAGAAACCGCTGCCTTATTTAGCAGAAATCCAGCTTTTCTCTTCTTTGCCTTAGCATTGGCATCCAATATTCTGTCATTGGTCTTGCGGAAACAAGAACGCAAGATTTTTCGGCCCCGATTTTTAACTGAGTAGAACTCGTTGCTGGGCGAGTTGGTTGGGATCTAATTAATACATTGTTGCGCCAAAAAAAAAAGGAATTAATAAAGATTTGGGAAGGAAGAGCTAATTTTTCAGAATATTGAAACCTCCTATTCCCTTGGCCCAAAAATTCCTTTCACACCAGAAAAACTGAAGTCATCTTTACCCGATTACGTTGTCGAATACCAAAATTAAACTTCTATCGTCACAGGGCTGGTCTGGTGCCCTCCTCTCTGTGCCCAGTCTGTGGAGAAGATGAAACAATAGATCATTTTTTTTCATATTCTGCCGCCGTTTTACTTCTTTAAGAAAAAATATTCTAGAATCAAGATTTACGCAGCTTGGTCTTAGCTTTACAATTATAAATATCCTTTCTCTAGGAGCCTCCTCTCTTGGAAAGTGCCACAGGGATATTTGCTTAAGCGTGGAGGAATTTATAATTGCTACAAAGAGATTGTCTTGAATTCTTAAACATTTTATTTTGTTCGTTTCCTCCAGTTAGCTTGACCAATTTTAGTATTTAATAAAGATTGCCTAATTTCACCCAAATTTTGGCCAATCCCCCACAGTGGGTGTGCGCCTTCACATAAGGAATACCGTACCATACCATACCATACCATACCATACCAAGAGTACGAAACGACAGATTGAGCGCTGAACTTCAACTGAATATTCTTAGAGCAGGGCAGGGACAATGAACAAATGCGCATGCGTGCATCAGTGTTGCCTAGAGCGATTACAGTGACGTTTTCAGCATTTGCAACTCGTTTTCAAACAGAAAAACAGACGTGTCACTAATACAGCTCGTGCCTCTTACTTATATGTGATATGCCTCCAAAAGTTCTCTTGCTAAGGTATCACCACTCCTGCCAAGTATCTTTATCTCACGCAGTAGTGGCTGGCATGTTCCTTCCAGGCAAACCGTGCAATGCGCAGGTAAATGCGCGTTACCTTCGTTGATTACAGACAGTTCATGCTCCCGGGCCCGGTCATTAACACATCTCCCCGTTTGTCCAACGTAGGATTTCCCACATTTTAGCGCTATTTCGTATATAACGACCGTCACACATTTCACGTACTGTCTAGTGAGCTTTTTCTGGCATCCTGACTTTTTGTCAACGCGGCTTATGCGCGGACACAGTCCAGCCAACTTGCGCGGTGCCTAGAAAACAGCTGGCACACCAAACCTTGTGGCGACTTTCTTCAAGTTGTGGGAAAACTTGTGGACGTATGGCACCACTGCGGGTTTGCCTCGTTTTTGGTCGGGCCTAGGCGTATGCCTTTTTCCCTTCCCCTTCTGGAGCAATGTTTTTGACACCGCCCCAACGACCGAGCTCTGGTAGCCGGCTGTGTGTAGCCTCGCCAGTTGCTTATCAAAGCTAGTCTGCACCGATTAGCACCCGTGCGTTAATTCTCTCAGGAACTGGTGTGCCTCTGCGCAACAGCCACGATTCTCCAGCAGCACAATCATTCGGCCATAAGAGTCCTAACTCAATGCATCGGCTCCTCATCTTCGAGACTTCAAAAGTGCTGTTATGCGTTACATTTGAACGGAAACAGCTATAGTCGACTATTTTTAATAATGAATTCTGAAGTCGGATACGATCTGAATAGCAAATACCCATTTGATAATACAATATGTTTCTACTTCATTTCGCCTGCTGGCACGTTGAAGGAGATCGCGCAGACAAGCCACGGAGATTACTTTAGTAAAGACTTCCCGGTACGTCTCCCCGATTCAGTCTGAGTACATAGGGAATATCTTTTCCCTAACACTGTCGTTCATATTAACGTCCAATAACTGCCTTGATGCCTTTACTCGGAAGGTGGATTGATTCACATAGGGATATGGTGCAGCTTTTGAAAGAAACACGCTTATTCCGGTCAGGAGTTGTCACTTTTTCAATCAGTGTAGTTATAATATTTGATAATTGTTCACTTACATACATGTCATGGATATATATGTCTATATACCCTTGCATTTACCTAGAATGCATTACATGCGCGCATTGCTCATCTGCATCTTCGCGCCACGGAGTTAAAGCCGGCTTATTTCCCTATATGTTGCTTTCCTTGATCAGTGTCCCTGATCAATATTCCACCAACAAGAAACGGGCGTAAAATGACATGATATCAATAAAATTTTCTTACGTACCTTGTGTTGCAGATAGGCAGCTTCTGTGGCAAAAATAACGTGTTACTTAAAAGAAAACAGTGTTAAAAATAGGAGTTTACCTGGCTAAGATTATGGTACCGGCCGACCAGAGTCGCGGGCACACGAAAGCAAGTAAAATGATAAAAAATTTTACTGCACAGGCTGTTTGCCAGAAAAACTGGGCGTCCGCCAGCGTTCGCGCAACGAACGCGCGCTCGCTAACAGACGACGCACTTGACAACGACAGCAAAATTGAGGACGTCATGTTGCATAACCCATGTCTCAAATATTTATACGTAGCAAAAAGGTGTCATTATAAATTTGAAGTGGAAATAAAGTACTATTATAAGAGCGTACGCGCGCGATCGGTCTCAAGGCCCGCAGCGAAATTACGTTGAATATGCCGCGACACGCGTCTCCGCCTCAATACAGTTCGCTCGCAGCGCCCTCGCAAAATGTTTCCACATGCGGCGCCTCAGCGAAAAGCGCTGTTCGATCCACTCAACCATAGTCTAGTACAGTTCTATGGTTCTAGTTTCCCGTCTCTCCAAGTTGTTTTGGGTTTGGCGCCTTCTGCTGCTGGTTCACGCGTAAATAGCTGGGCTGACAGCTGTCGAGTACGTGTTCCGTGCCGGCTGCTATACAGCAAACCATTATGTGGGCTTGCAGAACAGCTCAAGTGTACGTACGCATGTGGTACGTGGCGCGTCATTTCCACCCGTGATGATTCCTTCAATGTTTATCAAAGATTCCTCAATGCCTATTGCTTGGTTTTCCCGCAAATCACCGCGTTATTCATTTACTTTATATCCGCAAGTCGCTTTAAACGAGAAACGCGACTGTTCGAGTATGTATGCGACAGTGCGCGTCACCCATGCGTAGAGCACGGGTACGGCGGCCGCCGGGACGCTCCAGAGGCAGTCAGCGATGTGTACAGGTAGCTCGGCTCGAAACGCGAGGTTTCTGGGCGCGCAGCGGCCGACGCATCTAATATCGGGCCCAGGCACTACCGTTCGACGTCGCTGGCTAGCTGCGGAACGCCCCGGCGGCTGCCATTCGCGCGCTTACACAAGAGTGAATACAGCGAAGCGAAGTAGTCTCGACTGTCGAAACCAAAACGAAATATTCTGCTCCAGTATCATCAAGCATCGCCAAGTTGTGGGCTAGCATCAGGAGCAATTAGGAGTGCAAAAAGCAGTGCCGGAAATGCAGTGTTCCCCATGCTGTCTGAGCTTGCTTGTCCCTCGTTGCGCTGCCTCTTTCGAACGCAACTGTCGAATGCATGTTGTTCATTGGAAAAGGACACAGCGCAAAAAAGACAAGGGCACGAGATAGCGACACGCACACAGTGCTCTCTCGTGTCCGTGTCTTTCTTGCGCTGTGTCATTTTCCATTGAATCGCCAACAAGCCCAAGCTTCCACGCGAAGTCGTGTTGTTCAGCCAGGTTTCGTTGACAAAGAGGGATGTGAGAAACCGCATGTCGAATGAGACACCGCATTACACGAACTGTTCATCTGGCTGAAAATCTTTGCAGCAGCCGCCACTCCCTGCCAGACCAAACTTTATGCGGTGTCTCATTCAACATGCGGTTTCTCACATCCCTCTTTGTAAACGAAACCTGGCTGAACAACACGACTTCGTTGACAAAGAGGGATGTGAGAAACCGCATGTCGAATGAGACACCGCATTACACGAACTGTTCATCTGGCTGAAAATCTTTGCAGCAGCCGCCACTCCCTGCCAGACCAAACTTTATGCGGTGTCTCATTCAACATGCGGTTTCTCACATCCCTCTTTGTAAACGAAACCTGGCTGAACAACACGACTTCGTTGACAAAGAGGGATGTGAGAAACCGCATGTCGAATGAGGCACCGCATTACACGAACTGTTCATCTGGCTGAAAATCTTTGCAGCAGCCGCCACTCCCTGCCAGACCAAACTTAATGCGGTGTCTCATTCAACATGCGGTTTCTCACATCCCTCTTTGTAAACGAAACCTGGCTGAACAACACGACTTCGTTGACAAAGAGGGATGTGAGAAACCGCATGTCGAATGAGACACCGCATTACACGAACTGTTCATCTGGCTGAAAATCTTTGCAGCAGCCGCCACTCCCTGCCAGACCAAACTTAATGCGGTGTCTCATTCAACATGCGGTTTCTCACATCCCTCTTTGTAAACGAAACCTGGCTGAACAACACGACTTCGTTGACAAAGAGGGATGTGAGAAACCGCATGTCAAATGAGACACCTCATTAAGTTTGGTCTGGCAGGGAGTGGCGGCTGCTGCAAAGATTTTCAGCCAGATGAACAGTTCGTGTCGCGTTTCAACTCTGCAGTTCTATGTGGTTTAAGTGGAAGCAGGAGTTAAGTGGGGATAGATTGTATGTTTAATCCATTTGCATAAATCCCCAGTGTGAGAATCAACTGGGACTCTACGCAATGTTTTCTGTTTGTTCTTTGTTTTAGTCAAGCAGCTTTGTATTACGTAAAAATTTTCATGATACATTTTAAACGTTGCATATTATTACAATGATAAGCTCTGTAAATATACGAAAAGGATGTTCATCCACAGTGAAAATGGCAAGGCATACTCACCAAAGGTCGGTGATGCCTTGCCAGCGTCAGGATGAGAACTCTTATATTTCCATACCGTACACCTGCGGCAATTTTTCCCTTTAATCTATGTATGTACGAGTAATTGCAATTTTGGCTTACTTTTTATATGCACAGTCTTATATGCACAATTACATGCTTTGTGACCATTGTAAATGGTCTTTGTTTGTCTTACCATTCATTATATTGTTCTTTGCTCCTCATATTTTCGAGCTGTCATGAAAAGAAAAAACTGCATTCGATAAACATAATAGCTGTTTGTGGTGCTGTTACGTCCATATTATTTTTGCCCACATCGCTGTGCTGGTTGGACAAAGAGTTCTTGCCAGTTTGCAAAGGTATATATAGTGTTCTACTGACTTCCTATTCTGATGTATAGTGCTGAATTTGTTAGACAAAGGGGTTTAGGCTGTACTTAACTTTGACAGATGTGCGAGACTCATAAAATAGATTTTGTGTGTTCCCTAGTGGAATTACGTTACCTTATTTTTTTTTAAATCGCACTCAAAATACGGTACACAGCTCCCCTTGGAAATTTGGCAACATATGCATTCGTGCCTGCATTCACAGAAACTTGTGTGCATGTTTTTCATATTGCGTGAATCTTACCAGAGAATCCCTGTTTAAATATTGCACAGTTCAACACTTTTCTACACTAATACCACCTGGATTATTGCCAGTGCCGTAATTGAGGTGGCAATTAAAACCGTGAACTTTAATTCACCTCTTCTGTTATGGGCCAGCAGGTCGTTCTGTTTGTTTCCACTCAAAGGTGAATTGCAGTCTCAACTGTCGCTTCTTCGCACGGGGACAATGCGAGAAGGTTTCAAGTTTTCTCGCAAGTTCAGTGTGTCTCCAAGCAGCAGTGTTTGCTAACTCGGCATCGAGCTGCTTCTGAGTAAATTGAGAGAGAAGGTGAGAGAGTGAGTGGGAGGGAAATAACGTTTATTTTATGAGTCAAACCATCCCTATTTTAATGCCTTGAGTTCGGGCTGCTTCTTGAGCACTCGATCGTGACCAGCTGAACCATGATCCTCGAGGTTGGAGCTGGCAATATTTCGCCCGACTCATACTGAAAAGGGTCTCAGGTAAAGCGAGACGCAAACTAAAGACAGCTCAGAACACAGCTCAGTAAATGATGTCATGAGTAAATCGGAAAAGAAATTATTCGGTTCATTGTAACACTGAGTGGTGTCTAAACCCATGTCTGAGTGGCAGCTCTCACTAGATTTCTTTTCGCGTATCTCGAGGCCAATGTTGCATTAGTTGCATGAGGTGAAGTAATTTTAGAGCTGTAAAAATACGCAGACAGATTTGGACACCATCTACATTATCTAAAAGACACCTGCGGAATATCGTCAAATGCTTTGGCTATGTTATTGGGTACTTTTTGCTCACGAAAAATTGTTTGACTATTCTTGGGCTGCATTTTGAGATCATTTGGCCATTTTTTGTTGGGACCATTTGGTAATCCTGCTTTCAGATAGTGACAATACATTTACTTGACTTAAAGCTTGTTAGCAGCACTTATGTGTGAGCTGTAGAGTTGTGTCATGCATTGTGTACGTGGTGAGTGAGCAGGTAAACAAACTCACTTCCCTGCTGCTGTCGCTTGGGAGCACCTTCAAAGGTAAACATGGATGAGTGCACGAATCGGCTCCTTATACCTATGTCCACGGCTTTCTTTGTTCATGTTATAATGGAACTTTTGTACACTGAAAAAAAGGAGCAGGGGAAGAGGAGGACTTTGCTTTTGGTCTGGTGGCCTCGCCCCATCCAGTGCTTCAGTGCCAAGTTTCTTAATTAGACTCCTTGTAACAATATGTTATGCTCGTAATCCGTGATCGCCATTGTAATAACACTAATATGGTAGATTACACAGGTAGTGTGTCTGCCTTAATTTTTGTCTGTGCTGCACTTAGAATATCGGTTATGATCTACCCAGACAAACTCTACACACTCCTGACATTTACAGCTAAAAACTTTTTTCCCAGTTGCGCGAGGAGCGTACGTTTCACTGTGTGGGAATTATGTAGTGAAGTGCTCTAGGCCCATGTACCTGGATGTGTATACCGTCATTTGTCTAATTTGTTTTACTGTGCTACTGCTGTCTTTACAGTTTGTGCTGATGTTAGTTGTGCCCATCAAGATCTATGCTATCTCTGCATTGTTGACAACAATTAGCTGCAAGTGCTGATTGCTGCTGGTTGCCTTAGTCAAGGATCTGGTATGTATATCCATTTGCTCAAGGCATGCATTTGATTCTAAAGCTTGAGATATTCCAGTATATGAAGATTGAATTAAAGGTCGCTTGAGGGATGCATGAGACCATATAGGTGTTGTGCTGTACAGGTGGCAAGGCACCTTCAGATTTAGGCGACTAAGGCTGGCCAATTATTGGTTGGAAGTTCCCACAATGCATTAAATGCCCATATAAATTTGTCTAGGCCAAAACACTTGTAGTATTGTGTTGCACTTGATGCCTGATGCCATCACAGAAGACATAGTAGAATAATCCAGGAAATTTGTTTCCAGGTGTCCCGAGAGAATAAATCATAAGGAATAATCATGTTGCGAACTACGACTGATCGTGCTCTGCTGTGAGCAATTTCCCTGTGGGACTACTGTTGCTTTCCAACATCTTTTGTGTCAGGTTCACTATCACTTGCCAGTTGCATCCTCAATGTCTGACTCATTGTCATAAATCTGTGTCTATATGTACAATCGCGGTCAAAAATACCCGGCTCCGGGCACAGGGGCGGCTGTGGGGCCACACCACGGTGCTGCTATCTCTATCGGGCACCTGGTTTGAGGGTGCGCCGAGTGATGCCAATCTTCGCCCTCACTCTCGTGGGGCCAAGTCACATACTTGACAAATTTCAAGTGCGGCGTTCGGCTGTTTCGCAGGTGACGGTCAATTAGAAAGAGCGTTCATCAGTGCATGCTTGCCTTCCTCCCCTCGCCAGCTCGCATCTTTTGCATACGCACATTGGCTCCGGCAGGCGCGAGTTCGGCCGTTCGGCTAAGCACACAGAACGTATGCCTGGTGGTGTTCGGATGATTTGGTTTCACACTTCATGTTCACGTGTGCCTTGCGTCCGTGTGTGCCACGGTGCACTTACATACAGGCTCTCAACGAAAAATGGCATTTCAAGGTATTAGTGCATAGCAGCAGCAAGCAAAGAGCTACCACTATGTTAGTGTCAATGCCCATCCTGACTAATGTTGTATTCTCGTTTAAGGCAAAAGAGTTATTAGGCTCACATTGCAGAAACCATCCGAACCTGCCAGCCGTTCCCGGAAGGCGTCTGCCACTGCCGTGCCAAGAACTACAGCAGCACAGCAAATGAAGCAAAATGGTAGGGCCCTCCTGTTCACCGACCATCAGCAGTGATACAGCTTAGTGCCCTGATTGAAATTTATCAAGTGGGTGACTCGGCTGTTTGAGTGTCAGGGCAAGAGTAAAAACATCTTTATTAATAATATTTGAATGGCGAGAGCAGTGTGGGAGGAACCCTCAGTCCAGGGTCCCTAAGAGGATTCCGGCGATGTTTCGAGCCCGTTGTATCACAGCTCGGAGGACCTCTGGAGGTCCGTCGCGAAGGGCATCGTCCCACAGCTCTTTGTTGCGTAGGGGGTAAAGGAGAGTTTGCAAGGTAGGAAAGAGGTTAGCAGTGCACTCAATCGTGACGTGAAAGATTGTGGGCGAGCTGCCACAGCCAGGGCAACGATCTGCATAACAGTGTGGGTAGAATTTATTGAGAGAGACAAGATTTGGAAAAGTTGCGGTTTGTAACTGGCGTAATGGCACTGCTTCCTCCCGCGAGAAGGACGGCGGTGGTGCGACGAATGCGTGTATAATGACGGAGTATGTCTTTGTAACAGAGCAAGGGATCCCCCCACTCTGAACTAGTCGCCTCACCACGCCGAGTCGCCCGGAGGGAAATTTCTCGGGCAACCGCATGTGCGCGTTCGTTACCCGGCAGCGAGGTATGACCAGGGGTCCAGAGTAAGTAGATGCGGGGAGGTGTGGTTGGTGTATTTTGCGGGATCTGTTTGAGAATTTGGTGCGCCGATCTCGGGATGCCATGTCCTGATAGGAACGCCCGGCATGCCTGTTGCGAGTCCGTCAATATATACACTTCCTCAGGAACACGGATGGTGTATCGAATTGCAAGAGCAACACCGAGAATTTCTCCGTAAGCGGCATTTGTTCCGCGCATTGCAGCAGAGTCTCTCAGGGATTCGGTGCCATCCAAAACTACCGAGGTGTAGCCCTCTTGAGTGCGTGATGTGTCCGTGTATAAAGTATGCGTTTCCGGGATGTTTGCAAGCATGCGGCCAATGTATTGTACATGGGCTTTGCGCCGCCCTTTGTCATGTTCGGGGTGCATATTACGTGGCAATGGATGAATACTTAGTACTTGGCGTATCGCTGACAACAAGATCGTTGGACGGGTTTCAGACTCAAGGGGTGGGACAGAGTATCCTAGCTGTGTGAGAAGATGGCGGCCAGTAGGAGTGAGTAGGAGGCGCTGGCGATGGCTGACCCAGTGTGCCTCTAGCAGCTCGCCTAGGGTGTTATGTGTCCCTAAGTTAAGGAGACGGCGTGTGGAAGTATAGTTCGGGAGGCCATGAGCCAGCTTCGTCGCTTTGCGAATCATTGAGTCTATGCGAAGTTGTTGCGCTTGGGTCAACCGCTGAAATGGGAGATGGTATGTGAGGCGGCTGATCACGCATGCCTCCACCAAGCGCAACAGGTCCTCTTCTCGAAGGCCCGAGCGCCTGTTGGAGACCCTCAGGATCATGGCCAGAATTTGCTCAATCTGTCTGGATAGAAGGGAAACAGTGTAGTTTGACCTGCCATCCGCTTGGACGTGTAGGCCGAGGATACGCGCAAGATTAACCTTTGGTATCGGCGTGCCATTTACGTGCACAGTGATAGGGGGAGTAGAGGAACGGCTCCGGGGCGAATGATTATGAGCTTCGACTTTTCTGGAGCACATCTTAAGCCGCATTTTCTCGCGTACTCGGAAACTGTATCGACTGCTTGCTACAGTCGGTCCTGCATGGCTCCGTCGGAACCCCGTGTCGACCAGATAGTAATGTCGTCCGCATAAGTAGCGTGGGCGACATCAGGGATCTGGTCAAGTAGCCAGGGGAGCCCTGCGAGCGCAATATTGAATAGAGTAGGGGAAAGAACTGAGCCCTGGGGTGTCCCACATCCTACAAGGCGAATCGTACCGGATCGATGCGGTCCCATTCCTACGGTGGCTGTGCGATCTCGAAGAAATGCGCGAATATAGCTGTACATACGAATTCCACAGTGTGAATGTGCAACATTGCGAAGGATGAGGTCATGTTCAACATTATCGAATGCCCCTTTTAGGTCTAAGGCGATGAGCGCTCTCGTTTAGGCGGACGACGGAGGTCCTATGACCTCCTACTGACATCTTTGCACATCTTTGGCAAACAGATGAGCCCGATATCCGAATTGAGAGTTAGAAAAGAGTGATTTTTCTTCGAGGAAGGGCTGCAGACGCCACAAGAGTACATGCACCATGAGCTTACCAATGCAGGACGTTAGTGAGATGGGTTGTAAGTTTTCAACCTTAACAGGCTTGCCCAATTTGGGGATCAGTGTGATGTCAGCGTGTCGCCATGCTTGGGGAAGCATGCCTTTGCGCCAGCAATCATTGAAGATATGGGTGAGATGGTTAATATCCGCGTCACTGAGGTCACGAAGGGTGGCGTATGGGATGTGGTCGGCTCCCGGTGCCGTGTTGCGGCGTAGGTCTTGTAGGACCACCCGCACCTCGTCAGATGTGATGTCCGCATCGAGCAATTCGTTCGCCTCGCCTACATAAGGATAGTCAGGGTACTGCTGCGGCGGGCCTGTGGGTATGAAATGCTTCTCTAGTTCTCTGAGGAGTGTCGAGACATCGTCCCTGTACTCGTGCGTTAGGATGTGCAGCTGTTGAAATGTTTTTCCCTTTGTTGTGGTGGGATCTGTGAGTGAGCGAAGAATCGACCACGTTTTTGCTGTGCTCAATGTGCCTGAGAGACGATTGCAAAATCCTTGCCAGTTATTCCTCGTAAGGATCTCTGCATACTCCTGAGATTCCCATGTAATTTGATCTATACATTTCCTAAGTTTGCGGTTGAGGCGTTGTCGTTTCCATCGTCGTGTCAACCCTCTGCGGGCGTTCCAAAGATGAAGTAAATGCGGGTCTATGTCTGGTGTCTCGGTTGTGGTGAGCAGTGTGCTCGTGGTGGCCTCTAGATCTTGTGCGAGAAAGTCAAGTCAGCGTTCGTACCCTTGGCGCTCAGGTGGGTCCTGGCGACGTTCCCTGAATTTCGTCCAATCCGTTATACGCACATTTCGCTCGGGCCTGCGCGCACCCCGTAATGACAAGGTAGTCGCCACAATGTAGTGGTCACTACCAAAGTGCTCCTCTAAAGGCCCGTGCGCAACGACTGGGCCAGTATTGCGCACGAAGGTAAGGTCAGGGCAGGTGTCACGAGATAAGCTGTTGCCCATCCGAGTTGGGTGCTCTGGGTCGGTAAGCAGTGTGTATCTCATGTTACAGATGGGATTCCATAAGCGGGTCCCTTTAGCCTGCGATTTAACGTAACCCCATGCAGTATGCGGAGTGTTAAAGTCGCCGGCCACCACACAAACCCGTCCAAACCTACCAAATTCTGTTAGTAGGTGCTGAAAACAGTGCGTTCGTGAACGGGGGGAACTGTATGCATTGAGTATAAACAGACTCGCTGCGTTTACCTTGCGTAATTATTTCCAATATTTGGTGAGGAATGTCAGTGTTAGTGGTATGCATGCGACATGTAACATGTTTCGAAACTAAGGCTCCCACAAGAGGAGAGACACCCGAGAGCGTGCTGTAGCCAGATAAAGAAGGGGTGCAATTGACTTCCTGTAAGAGGATGACATCGGGAGGGTTCGTGGATGTGGTGATATACTGCTGTAGGGAACCTCGTTTTCGGCGGAATCCCCTACAATTCCACTGCCACACCACTAGTTGCTCCGCGTTACGCGGTGCCATCATCATCGCGAGAGGAAGCAGGCAGTCGTGCATAGGGATGCGGGCGCCTGGTGCCCACATTTGAAGGTTGTGGCCAAGAGCCTTGGTTGGAAAGCGTGCTTTTGTTGTTACCGCTAAGCTCAGGAACTTGCATGCGTGCGAAAGTGCACTCTATACATGATTTCACTTGCTCTGTAATCCCTATTTGAAGGGCCTCCATTTGGCGTTCTATCCTGTCCAGAGCCGCCTGCCTACTAGTGCTCATGTCTGCCACCAGCGCGTCCATTTGTTTTTGCAGGCACTAACAGCACGTCTCCATGTCACGACGTAGGCGGGCTATTTCTATTAGAGGATCGCGATTTGATAACGAATTGGTAATAGGGGAAGGGGTAGGGAGAGATTTACGGGGCGGAGCGAGCTGTGGGGGACCCTCCACCCGACCTACCTCCTGAGGCGCCTCCATTGCTGTTTTCTTCTCCGGGGTCTGCTGCACCCCTGAAGGGACCAGGGTCACCTTGGCTGGGGTGTTGGTCTGCAGGGCCTTCTTGTAAGGTTGTTGGGAAGATGGGGAAGGAGGGCGCTTCTCTGGGAGGCACACCGATGCCTCGTGGGATCGGGACCGAGACTTGGAGCGGGTCCGGAACTTGCAACGGGATCTCGAACGGGTATCCGACCGGACTTTTCTGGACTCCCTCGTTGGGGCGCGCGACGTTCGGGTCTCCGCCGTATCTGTGGTAGTGGTCGGGTCGCTGCAGGGTTGGAGTTCACGCTGCTCTTTTTCGGGAGCTTTCCGCACACAAGCTTTGTTCAGTGTCTGCCTAGCACGCCGCGGGCAGTTTGGATCCGCTGTAGGGTGGGTCCCGTCACAGGATCTGCAGTGTGGGGTGCACGGATGTGACGGGGTGGGGTTGTCAGTCCCGCACGTCACGCAAATGACCATGTGCGGCGTAGGACAGTAATCAGCCCAATGGCCGAGCTTGTGACATATCTTGCAAACCAGTTGGTGGGGTTGATGGGGGTAGCAGCGGAGTTCTGCACCATAGAAACGCACGTAGCGAGGCACTTTAAGTCCTTCAAATGTTACCAACGCAACGTTGGTTGGACCCATCATTCGTGCTTGAAGTATTTGAGTTCCAGGAGCCACAAGCTCATCCACTAGCTTGGAAGACGGTGTACCGGGCAAAAGGCCAGGAAGAATTCTCTTGCATGAGTTGTCTGGGGCTGCAAAACATGTCGTGATGGGATAGACCCGCTGACCAAGGTTCAGCTCCCTCACCTTGTACAATGCGTTGTCCACGTGTGACTGGGGTGTGCTGATGATTTCCAAGTTCTGCTGAGGTCGCAGTCGGAATATGATGTCCTGACGATCCTCGGTGGTCAGGCCGGCTGCACTCCATAGAGAACTGGCGAGTTCTGGGCGCATCCACTTATCGGGACAAAGTCCTCCGTGAAGCCGCAGAATTATCTTTTCATCGTGCAAAGAAAGTTGAGGCAGGTTCTGATTCCGACTGCGCTTGCGTACGGTAGGCTGGGAGGCATCCGGAATGCCCAAGATGTTCTCGGAGGGTTGCGTCTTAGCGCGCGTTTGACGGATGCGTCGCTTATGTATGACTGTCTTCCAAAAGCCACCTGTGTCGTCGTCAGTTTTGTCGTCGTAAATGTTCGGGGCAGCATCTTCCTCCATCCTTTCCCAGTCGGAGTATCCACCTCTCGTTGTTGGGAGGGAAAATTGGCGACGATGGGATCGGCGGCCACTCCCGCAATATCCACCTCGGACGTCTTTTGTTGTTGTCGAGGAACGCGCGGCGGCGTTTCGCCGATTGCGTCTTCTGCTCGTTGGAAAATGACGTTGCGGTAGATAAATGCTCCATCGAAACAGAGCGGTGAATTGGCCGAAGGCCCTTTACACGCCTGTTTAGAACATGGGCCTCAGAAGAGCTGGTCGCTTGGCGCTCTTGGTTCATGGTGTAGAAAACACGCCAAGGCAGCTATGGCCCTGGCAGGGGAAGCCGCATTGGAACTGCTTCAGAGCTGTAGAGGCGCAGGGAGCGGCAACAAAGTCCCAGGAAGAAAAGGCGGTCGGTGGGAAACGGCGAGAAAGCCGCTTCCCATATGACTCCCGGCGAAAGTGGCCCGGGCAAGGGCGGTCAAGGGCGGTCGGTGAAGGTCGCATAGACTCCGTGGTTGCGGAGTGCGCCGACGACATGTCTGTTCACTTCAGCCGACCGATTGGAACTCCAGTGTGAGGGCGAAGTTTGTTGTCATTCGATGCATCCTCAAAGCAGGCATCCGATGGCGATAGCAGCTCCGCGGTGTGGCCCCGCAGCTGCTCCTGTGCCCGTAGCCATGGGCCACGTATCTTTGACCACGATTGTACAATGCATTTGCTGCGCCATGAGTGATGCCTGTGAACAGTGACGAAACTGTTAGTGTAGATTAGGTCTCAAATGCAGGAAATGCCAGTAGGCCAAAACAACCGCATAAATTTTTTCAACATCAGAAATAGCTCTGGAGGCCCGCAGGTATGCTTAAATGTCTCAGTGTTTGTCTGAGTTGTGATTGGAAACTGTTAGCCCTATTGTTCTTATGGTCATATATTATTGCTACTTTGACACTTGCTCTGAGCTTTATGTGTAACAGTGTGGTGTACGCTGCATTTCATTCTGGCATGGACGTGTGGCTGCGATGAAATCTTCTAAAGGGAATATCTTTCCGTGGCTCTTTTGACTGTTTTTGCTGTTAGTTGATGGTCTGTAATGGCTGGTGGTCAGACTTGGCAAACAAGACATTCGTTCACTCCTTTTCGTTCTTTCATTCGATTGTTCTTTTGCTCATTCACCCGCTCGTTCGTTTGGGCTATTCGCTTACATTGACAATCATCGTGTATGGTCTCCGCACATTTTTATTCACTCAAGTTCACACTCTAATTGGCTGAACAAGGTGCCAGCAATCTTACCAACAAGAGCTTAGGGCCTGCACTCTTGCTAACATTGCGCATCTTTGATAAAGTTTTGTCTCACCTCTGTTATTACAGCAACTCATTTCTTGAGGAGTTGTACACCATTGTTCATAACCTACAAGCAGGTTGAGCATTATCATTCCTTGCATCGCATATCACATTGTGGCAGATGTGTTGAACATAAATTAAATTATAGGGTTGTATGTGTAAAAAATACAATCAGATTATGAGGCATGCCGTAGTGGCAGACTATGGATTAGGTTTGACTCCCTGTTCTTTGAAGGGTCCCTGAAACAGTTTGGGACCCGCTGTGGTTGCTTATTGGCTGTGGTGTTGGGCTGCGAAGCACGAGGTCGCTGGATTGAATCCCAGTGACAGCAGCCGCATTTCGATGGGTTCTTTAACGTGCACCTAAATCTGATGAGACCACGAGTGTTTTCACATTTCGATGGGATTGAAATGTGAAAGCACCCATGTTCTTAGATTTAGGTGCACATTAAAGAACTGCAGGTGTTCCAAATTTCCAAAGTCCCCCACTACAGCGTGCCTCGCAATCATATTGTGGTTTTGGTACGTAAAGACACGTAGTTAAATGTTCTTTTTTGAAATGGTTCGAACAAGTTTTGTAGATGCCTAGGGTACAGCTACAGTAAAACAGTCGCACCACAATATGTGTGAAGCATCTCATATCAAGAAAGCTACAGAAAATTACAAGTTACCCTCCTCCATAGCCATACGTTTTCTTATGAACTCACAGAGTAATTGGGGTTAAGCTCCACTTTCACTGGCTCTGCGTCATGATGGGATGTCATGTCGTCTACTTCTGGTTGTCTTGGAATCAGTGCGTGAAGTTCCTGCAACTTCTCCGCAGTCGATCCTAAGCGCGAGCTATTGAAGCAGTGTGCGTTGTGAGCATTCTGTAGCAGCGCTGAGTGTGTCCGGCATTCTGGTAACCACAGGCGAGCTGTTCACTTTGACGGATGGTTGTAGGCATAAAGTAAAGCTCCTCCCCATATTTCTATTGCTGTGATGAAGGAGCTTCAGTGTAGACATACGTGAGCGGCCTTGTCAGTCTGCATGGTCCAGCCACCTCTTGGCGCAGAGCTTAACCAGCCAAACAAAGAGCTAATATTGCTGCAACCAAGTGTAAAAAAATTTAAACATTTAGAAGAACATGTTCACGATTACGTTCCTACCAAAAATTTACGCCTGCAGCAAAATACAATACACTTGGTTACTGCTACAGTGAAACCTCGTTAAACCGTAGTTGGCCGGAGCTCGGAAAAAGTACATACTAAACGGTAGTACTGTTTAACCGAATAGCATGAGATCGCCCACTTACCTGTCGAAAACGGAACTCAGAGAGAGTGTGATGAAATGGGAAAAAAGCATGCAGTATTTATCCACTTCGCACGACAAAAGTGTTATTTTCGTTTGATGCCGCGGCGGCCTAGCACGACGACGACAGCGGCCTCAAACTTACTGAAGCTGCGTGCCACATTTTCAGCAGCCCCCTCTTCTCGGCAAACACTCGCATGGCAGATTCCTTGTTGGCGTTACGTATTCTCCATGCACGTGCGCAGTAGTGCTGCAGAAGTCCCGGGGGCGCCTTTTTCATTGCCGGGTGCCGAAGTTTGGAATACTTTTCATTTGGAATAAAGTTACGTTATCGCGCCCCTGTTCTCGTCTCGACGATTGCATTCATGAGGCTGACGTAACGCGCAGCTTATGCCACTGTCGGGCCTGAATCGCCCGTGCTGTCGCTTTCCGTGTCGTCCTCATCACTGTCGCTAGTCGACACTTCGGCAACAACACAGGCAACGATGGCGAAAAGTTGAACCTCGTAGCCGACATGTCTTCGCGGTCGCAGCAGCGCTGCCGAGCAACTTCGCATTCCAAATGCCACACACTGTAGTCAACAGCAAACCCCTGTTGCGTGCCAGCGCCGACTTCGTGTCACGTTCGATAGCACGGACGATGTCTAATTTTTCTTCTATGCTGAGCACCCGGCGTCTTTTTTATCCGAGCTTCGGAACGACGTGAGTCCTCGCTTGCACGACGCCATAACGCTCTCTGGCACGGCGTCAAAATGATGTTTATGTTGATGTGGCTTCACGCGCAAACGCGCAGGGCGCTTGGAGGTCGTTGTTCCGATCTCTGAGGCTTGTTGTTCTGCCGGGCCGCCCGATGGAGACGGCGCACCGCCGTGTTTGCGCGACGAAAAGTTGAAACGCTACGTTTTAACCGATGCGTACGCAATAAGCTGGTACGGTTTATGCGGATACAAAACACATTATGTTCAATGGCTGCTGAGTCGTGGATTTGACTTTACTACTTTTAAAACGAAACTACTGTTTATGCGGGTACAGTTTAACGAGGTTTTACTGTATAGTAGTTCTGTGCTTGAGCGCTGTCCCACCAAGTGGCTGCATCGTGCAGACTGTTCACATTGGCCCCTCCACTCATCCCGTAAAATGTCCAAGCCTAGTTCACTTGCACTTGCGTTTACCCGAATACATCGCGCGAAACACTGTTGTGGTATATGGTAACCATTCGGCGGGAAGTGATGGCCGCAAACACGCAGGTGCTGGTGTCTATCGGATACTATCAACCAGCGTTGTAGCCGCTCTGCTCGCATGTTTGCTCCACAGAGGGACACAATTTCGCAGCTTGACATGTTGCCAATGGCTACATTTGCAGCCCACAACGCAAGGGCAAACCATATTGCTTGTAAAAAGGCAGATCGAGACCAGCGCCAAACGTGCAGCTCGCGTCATAACGGAGCATGTTCTAACACAAGCAGACATTTACTGTAGGCTGGAAGTGCTTGAGTGGGGTGATAAGTTGGTTCTTGTGCATTCTCTTTCAGCTGCTTGCTTTTTTATGGAAACAAATTAAAATTTCAACTATTACAAACAACATTTGTTCACCATGAAGTTTGAAAAATTATCAATGACGCGCCCGGGGCAGCCAATCAGATAACTCGCCCTACTGGCATCATATAGACACCTCACGTCATTTGGTCAAGGGTGGCTGAAAACTCAGGGCCAGACTGGTGTTCTGTGATCGGTAGCGATGTACATTTTTAAAACCTTATAATAAATTACATGCTTTTTGTCACTTAATGATCAGAAAGATCAATTCTAACGACCTAGCGTATTTCTAAAAAAGAATCAAAATCGTTTCAGTATCCCTTTAGAATGCACTTATATCTAAATGCACAAGTGTTCTTGCATTTCACTCCCATTGAAATATGGCTGCTGCAGTCGGGATTGAACCTGCAACCTTGAGCGATACTATAGCCACAAAGCCACCACTGCGAGCACAAAAGGGTTGATTTCACATGCTTCTGCTTCTATTGTGTCGCCTAGACCCTACGGTGATAACGCTTATAATGGTGATAACACTTATAAATAAAGCTAGGAACAAATTACATCAATGCAAACCATAAACCTACTGTCATGTCCTAATAACATGCAAAAATGAAAGTGTGTCATTTCTTTCACATTAGAATACTTCTAATTGCTTCAAAGAAAAGTTTTGGGATGAAGCAGGTGCCCACTTTACGTTGCGCCTCCAGTGCTTGTCATGAGCATGCAAACAACTGCCTGCTCAACGTGTAGCCAGATGCACCAATGCAATGACACAATATTGCCGACAGCGTCACTCCAGCTCCAGCGGTACAGTCGTGAGTGCCACCATGCGGTGCCCACTCGCAATGCATGGCGGCATACCCATAATGGCAAAGCAAGCTACATCCCAGTTTTTTTAGAAGAGGCATTGGTCAGTGCTATATGAACACTGAGGCAGACACAAGTGAATTGCGCGCTGGAACACGCTAGAAAATAACTTTGGGCAAGCAATGTAATGTGTAGGGCAGGTAACCGACGGCCTATCTGGGTGACGGAATCGGTACCAGTCGAACTGACATGCAATTGTAGACAGCAGACACGTAGTGCGAGAAAATAGAAAACTTGCAAGCACAGGATGGTATCAGCTGGCATGAGACATGGGGTGATTGGAGATCCTATAGTCTACATTAAATAGGCTGATGGTGGTGACCTCGGGATTCTACAACCACTTTTCGTTAGTTGTACTCCACCAGTACCTTTACAATGTATCAGATGAAGTGTCAATACGTTCTACTGTCGTAAGCCTACCATGAAAAAGAGGTTTCCCTGCTTTTGAGTATTCAATGTGGATTGTCCTTTGTAGTCCTTTAGGAATACCGAACCGAAGGGGTTATTTTGTGTTCCTTGGCTATGCGTTGTAAAGTGTCCCTTTAATTATTCTACTGCTGTATTTGTGTTGTGTTTTTGGTGCTGTAACAAGACTGCAATCACCCAAATTATTTTCTGCAGGCTTCACAAATGCGATGAGCCTAGCTGAAAGCATCGCGGCCAAAAAGGCATGCCACAGCCCTTCCAATGTTGCCGGTCAGGTCGAGGTTGGCATGCAGTGCAGCTTGCCTCTGGCTGACAAGTCTGTTGGGTGCTCGTTGAAAGCAGGGAGCGAGTCTAGGAGCGTGCAGACTACAGAGGCTGTGGATCAGTTAAGCTCCACCTCAGGTGGGCAGTGACCAGCACTTCTCTTAAATTCGCTTACGTGTGGGAGTATTGTAAATGGCTAAGTTGGCCTAGCTTGGTACGACTTGCTAAAGTGTGTACGACGTTGATGCCGAGGACAAATTAGAAGGTTTATGATTCTTGTCTGCATACAGATTGGGGCAAAATGCAAAAATAATGCTCTACTGAGCACATGAAGCACCTTAGATGGCAGAGCTTTATCCAGAGCTCTCTTGTCCTGGCTTTGTTGTGGCCCTTACATACCTCTACAATAACGTTACACCCAGTGAATCTCTTAGTTATAGCTAGATTGGTGTATTAGTGTAAGAACATTAATATAGATCAATGCAGAATGTAAGTTGACCCTTGGGTTTGAAGTGAATAAAATTGAAACAAAATTCTGTAATGCAGTCAACTATAGAACATACCTTGTTTTATAAATATGCTCATTCATTGAGGAAGGTGAAAACCATATGGGAACTGTGCTCACAAAAGAATTCCACCAGAATGTCTTCAAGTTCACTGTCAACAGGGTAGCGATTACACAATAAAACCTATTGTGAAAATCGAGAGTTGCTCTGTTCTACTTTCTATTCATAGAAACCAAGCAGCGCACTGCTACAATCTTGCTTTGCACTTCCACCCATCTTGTCACATTGTTTTCAAGTGCAGTTATAAAGTGAAGCCCTGACATGTTATTTTTGCACCCCTAGCAGTATTAAGACGCTGTTTGGACAAAGTTTGCAAAATTGGCGTGTTTGCTACAGTAATGAAAAGATGATGCTTTCTCCAGTTCATCAACTTGAAACAAGCAAACTTTCTTTTGTTTCACAGTATACTACATGGCAAACACAGGAAAGTTGTGTTAGTTATATTGTGACACCTCATCGAGGCCCAACCTCTCCTTGGTAATTCAGGCGCATGTGGTTGCAGCATAAGATTAGCAAAATGTTTTACAATATGTTTACTGGTACAAGATGAAATTTGAATATGTTCTTTTTCACAGCATAATAATGGTACAATCACCGACCAATATTTTTGGACACCCGATTTTAAGGGCCTGCCCTAATATTTTGGCTCTGCCATTGTACAGTCACATGCTTCATGTATTTATGTATAACCATGACCAAAGTTTTTCATGTTTCAAACAGTTCCCGTTCGATTTTTTAAACATTTTTCTCACAATCGCAAGTCAAAAGGTACCGCAAAGGAAAACAACATCGCCATCATTTTGTTTTTCTGCAGTCTCACACCAGCATTGCACACATCTCGCCTGCCAATTCAGAGCTTCCATTTCCAGTACAGTCTCAATAGCAGGCACTGCTTGCTGCACTCTTTCACGAGCCTTTGTGCTGTCATTGTGGTCAGCACACGTCAGTCGCATATGGTCAGCGGTACTGTTTGTACCGCCTCTCGTGTGCATTGTAGTTTTCTTCAGCTACATACCGCGGTGCTAGGCTTAGCAGTTTCAACAACCAATCTTCTGTGGTTTCATTGCCACCTGCTACCAGTGGTACCGACACCGCCTTCGTCGCCTGTCTCCAAGTCGACAAAGGCTTCGAAGCGAGGAAATCGTAGCAGATTGACAGTGCAAAAGAATGCCACCGTTATCAGAAAAGTGTAAAGTGACCTGTCACAATCGGCTGTCGGAAAAGAATTAGAAATCTCAAAGCAGACAATATCAGACTACATAAACAACTAGGTGAAGATTTTGGAAGCTGCCGAGAAATCTTCTGAATCCCGACAGAAGAATGTCAGCCAAAGTGCCCACCCAGAACTTGAAGCTATTGTGATGCGGCTGAAAGCTATGATCGCTTTGCATGTGCCGGTGTCTGGTGATGCTTTAAATTAAAAGGCAGAAACTGCGGTGCTTCAGATGTACATTAAGGGTTTTCAACTGAGTGATGGCTGGGTCCGAAATGTGAAAGGGCCCCTCACCAGGTGTGGCCATTTCGACCTGACAAGCGCCGTGCATACATTGCGCATTAAAGATCGTGTCTGCTAGGTATTACAATACTATGCACCACGGAAAGAACTAAATTTCAAATGGAACGCTGTTTGACCTTTTCTCGTGGGTGCCATGCTCCCAGCCGGAGAGTCTATGTATACAGTCAACGACTGAACTTTCGGACGCCCAAATTTTCGGACATGCCCGATATTTCGGACGCCTTCGCGGCATCGCCACGAGCCCCATAGAATCAATGTATAAGGACATCTGAAGTTTCGGACGTTCGAACCCCCCGCCGTCCAATTTTCCGGACTTTTTGACGGACGGGAGGTCTTTTCGCTCCTCGCGCTGCGCCCTTGCGAAGGAAATCCACTCGCAGCCGAAGCATATCACCGCTTTGAACCACAACTAGCCGTATCTAGCCATCACACACCGATTTGGTCTGGCCACGCTGGCTATGTTCATCGCCGCACTTCCGCCTCCGGCGGAGTTTCCGGAGCGGCGCCATTTTGTTTGTTTGTTTGCGCAGGCGACGTTTTGGCTAGCGTGGTGTGTGGTTGTGCTGTTGTGTCAAGTGTGCTCTGCGACGCTAGGCCTAGGTGCTTCGACGCTCGTCAGCGAACTCCACTGTTCGCAACTTGAGGATTTCGCTTGCCTTTGATGGCGCCCACTCCGTCTTCGTCGTCCTCGCCGATGGCATCGAAGCGCGGAAAGCAGTACCGTCGGACGACGTGATCAACGACAACGACCTCCGCTCTTCTGGGGTTTCCATACCCACGGTAATAACTTTTGAACAGTTTATTGACGCTGACAACGAGCTCGACTTCCGCGCAGAACTGACTGACGAGGAAATAGTCCGTCAGGTTGTGGGGGATTCAGAAGACTCCGATGTTGAAAATGAGGAGCCAATGCCTGCGCCGAGTTGACGCGAGCACTGTTGACTCTTTCATCGGTGTACAGTGCTGACATGACCCTTGCTCAGATCGAGGCGAATATGATCGCATGAACCAGAACGCCGTCAAAACAACAATCAACAAGTTCTTCAAGCCACTGCAGCAATAACACCGGCTGCCTGACGATGCACATGTACATAATAAACCGGCAGTCGGCTGCATACAGAGTTTTTGAACGCCTTTTTATAGCCACTTCACTGATGCTGTGGCAGGGTTTCGGAAGCCTGTTACTTCGCCCTTTACCTTTAGATCTGAGAAAAAAAGAAAAAGGGTGCGTTGTTTTGCATGCATTCATTTTTTCGGACTGCCTGAATTTTCGGACGTTTTTACGTTCCCTAGAGGGTCCGAAAAATCGGTCGACTGTATATCGCACAGGTGCGCCCATGTACATTTCACTGCTGTGACGTTGCTCGTAGTGACACGTGACTTCGAGAATTATTCAAGACAATATCTGACATTTGTGTAATTGTTGCTTCAGTAGACGAATGATAGTTTAGAGAAATAATGAAACGCACAAACCGAATGTCTGCATTTTTGTTTTACTCGCACAGCAGCAAGAGAGATGTACTTACATTTCGTCTGCTTGTTTCCACGTCGTGCAGTTGCACACACAGACAACGAAAGTATGTAATTTTATCCTGCATTCCAGCGTCCAAACTTCTGAGCCGCTTGTGCCTGCCTTAGTGTTTGCTTAGCGCCGACTTATACCGCTAGTCAGGTGTTCTCGTGCACAGCGCATAAAATTATGTGCTGCGTGAAACGAGACAAACGCAACAGCTCGCACGATGCCGTCAGTGGAAGTATGGTGCGCAGCAAAAAAGAGAGGGAAAAAAAAGTGAAGGCGGGGCCTGTGATGTATGCGTCACGCGATGCGCGAGCTCCAGTATGGGAGAACGCAGGGAAGGAATTTAGCTTGGGGAGGCTAGAAGGGGCAAGCAGAGAGAGTGTCTCTTGGCAGTGGCCCTCGCCTCCTGAAATCATGGGTTTGCGGCACTGAAATGCTTCGGCCTCAGTTATTAATGGACCAATTTGAAAAATTCTTGTGCCAGAACACTCCCTAGAGTGCAAGTAACAACTTCCAGCCTATAACCGAAATTTGCTCTGTGGCCTGGCGAGGGGCCTTTTAAGATGAGAAAAAACTTGGGCTTTAACAAGATGTGTGGTGAAAGTGCCACTGGTGGACGAGTCTGCTATTGAAAGTTATCGTTGTAGTAGGTTATTGTCATTGGTCTTGGAAGGCACATTTACTGTATTTACTCAATTCTAACATGCCCTCGAGCATGGCACGCAGCCATGTTTCATGACCTAAAAGAAAGAAAGGGAGAAAGAAAACTGCCCTCGATTGTAATGTGCACCCATTTGCCATGACCTAAAAAAAGGAAATTCTTGACAGTACCGCACACCTCACGGTTTCACGTAGAAATACAACTTTCTCTCATTTGGAAAAACAAAGGTTTACTCACAATGCACTAAGGTTACGATAAATAAAAAAAAATCACAGTTTTGCTCAAAGGGCGACATAGATTGTGATAGCAAATGATTAGACAGCTATACATAAAGTAAGGATAGTAGTTTTATCGGCCATTTGAACTTTTTACCATTCACTTACTAACTAAATTAACAAGCATGATGCCACATGCGCACAAGCAAATATGAACACGTCTCACACAGTGACTGTGGAAACTCTATCAAAACACTGGAGGGAGGAAGTGCAGTAGCAGGAGCAAGCGAATTGACCTCTGTGTGACCTCTTGCTTTAACACGAACTAAGCGGCGAGAACACAGTGTGGGGCACCTAGACGTGTAAGCTCTGCCTTCATCGCATATCGCTTTCAATATAGGGGCCGCATGACCATGCCATACGCAGCTGCCACCGGAGTAGAACGCCTCTCCTGTTTGTGCCTGTCCTGCATGCAAGTTTTCGTAACTCCAAGCACCCTTGATGCGGCCCGATTTCCATTCGTCTTCGCACACATGATCACTTTCCTTTTAACTGAGGCATCGTGTTGAACTTGGCGTGTCTTCGCAGTCTGCACTTCCATGCTGATAGAGCAAATGCAGCAAACGGCAAGACAGGTGGTGGACTAACCCAAGCACATGTACTACAGCACATGAAGGAAGCTACGGCAGCTAGGCTTGAAGGGCATACGAGGTGGCCACCTTGTAATGCCGATGGCAATATGGTAATGCAGGTTTAGAGTCTTACTCTATTCTAATGCGTACGCAATTTTCGGATCCATTTTATTGGAAGAAAGTGCATGTTAGATTCAAGTAAATACGATAACTGTGACAAAACCGGCCGTATTATAAGTTTACAAGCTGTTTTATAACAAACTCTTGCATTCACTGGGGACCCTTGCCACGGTGGCAAGCACTGCAAGGAACAGCTGACCATCCTTGTCGGTTGCAACATCCTGGGAACTGAAAAGCTTCCAATGCTTATAAGTAAATAGAAAAATCTGAGATGCTTGAGGGAGAGCGGATGTTCAAGTGCTGTACGAAGCCAACAAGAAGGTGTGGATAAGCAACTTCCTTTCAAAGAATGCACTCAGAAGCTCGGAAGGATGTTGGAGTGTCAAGGACCCAAAGTTCTAATGATAATGGGCAACTGCATTGCTCGGGGCCATGTTAAAGACGTCAGAAATATGCAAGTGGAATTCTAGCCGCCAAACACAACATCACTCCTACAGCTGATGGACCAAAGGATTGTCCGGACTTCAAGCAGCTCTATCGGCCACGCATGCCTAGTTGCATAGCGCTATGCATGGACAGTAGCAAGAGCTACAATGTTGACTTGATCTCAGCAGTCAGTATGCTTTCAGACGCATGGAGACCGTGGCCGAGAACACAATCCAGAGCCACATGGGTTTCACGATCCGACATGAAATGCTGGCATCATGCATTGATTGCAACTCTATAGAACCTGATTAGGCTCATTCACCTGCTGACCTCATCGTTCATTTGCGTACTGAAATGATGCTGGAGCGCTTCACCAACGTTGACGAATTATAGTTCTGTGCTTAAGTTATCCACAACAAAATAGTTGTCAGGTGCTATAAGATGAATCAGGCTTTGGCAGTGAGGAGCCGGTGTCCGTGCTGCCAACTCTTAGCTAACACAAACCTGCAAGGTGCTTTCAGCTGTTTACAGTGAGAATGTCAGCTTCGTTGATCTGCAAGCTGATCTATGGGTATGACAACGTAGCACCTCGCTGAAACATATTGACGAGCTTTTAAGCCACTCTGTAAATACAGTGAAATTTTTTTTTTTAACTCGTTTTTTCGGAATGCCCGACTTTTCGGTGGCAATCTCAAACTAGTCAGCGATTGTAAACGAATACAAAAATAAAATGTAACAAAGCTGCAATACATTTCAGCAGTGAAAATATTTACAGTAGAATCTCTATATGAACCTCTCAGGATGGTGCAAAAATTCATATCATCCGAAAAAAAAAAATTTGGGACAATCATCATGAAGGGATGTACAATAAATGGTTGACTTCTCGAAATTTCACATTTTCAAAATAATTTTTTTTCTACAGTAATAAAGAACTCTATGTCCTTGTCTTGATAGGATGGATGCTTTGTCCGTTGGTGGGCTGGCTTGATCCAATCAAAGGGAGCCTTGTGCAAGAATTTCGCCGCACAAATTGCATTGCAGCTTGCCTTGCTGCTGATTTTCATAGACCAGGACTTTGTACCCTCGAACGTTTGTACCCTTGTAACTAACTTACATCACACCAGACGCTAGTGTTACAAGATAGTCAACATGGACTATGTCAACTCTATCGAGAGAAAGGTTTTCTGGTATGTGTCAAGTGCCATATATGTAATAGCAGAGATGATATGGCTTCCTCTTTAATTAGCATGGGAGAAAGTACCACTTTGCTTAGCCCTGCGAAAAGTGTGAGCACCGCACTCTGTACTCTTAAATTTGATTTGCGTGCAAGGACTTTTTGGTCCCGAAAATGCTTTTGTTAACACCTATTTAACACTTTTCTGTCCGTGCCTATGCCTCTCGATAATGTATTGCCATTGGTTCAAACTTAGAATCCTGCCGCGCTTGGAGCGCTTCTGGATAGCTAGCACCATCCAGTGCCCAAAAGAGGAACTATTTTTGTAGTTTTGCTTTTGTTTCTTTTTTTTTTTCACCAGGGCAAGAAAGGATCATGACACCTGTTCATTTGGTGGCTGGCATGCAAATTTTATATGCTAGTCAAATCTCAATGAAACACAGAGAGATGATATGATCTGTTGTTTCTTCACTACAAGGTTGGAGTGATAAACTTTGTGTAATAGGAAAAGGCAAGCACATTTGAGGCGCTATGAAATCTGGAAGATTCAGTTTTTTTTTTCATGCATGTTACACTAGAATATCAGAAATAGTAAAATAAAATAAAGCCAAGTGCTCGATTTTGAATCTCTTAAGTGCAAGGGTCTGTGATGTTCAATTCTTATCCCAAATGACAAATACATATTCTACAGGCTTTCCCGCTCAATTTAATCCAAGCACTAGTCAATTTAATCCGAGTGCCAATTCAATACAAGCACCATTGCCAAACACTAGCCAATATAATCCACTTGCAAGTGAATTTAATCCAAACACAACATAATACAAGAACCTTTAGATTTGAAGGGAACTAAAGCTTTGTGAAAATATTTGGGGTTAATACCTTTAAAATAAAAGGGCCAGGTGAGAGACCAGTAGCTTTTCTGTCATGTGACTAATGACAGCTTTAGGAGTTTTTTTTCTCCTTTGTCTTGAGAGTGACATAGCAGTTGACAATTCTAGCAATCAATAGAGAGGAAAAGTCACTGTTGAACATTATTCACTTATTTTACTGTCACTGCGTCAGCTTTCGCTCGTGAATGAAGTCATTGGTATCAATCCAGTTGTAATAAAATAAGCACATTTTTGTTACCACTGCCAGCTGATAATAGCAAGTCATCAGTGATCACTAGTGATGCGCTCACTGTGATGTTTTACTTTCATGCAGAATAGCATCATAGATACCAAATGAAGCGTAATTCAAACGGCGATTCAATAACTATAATATAATAACTAGGAGATGCTAAGATTTAGTCACTAGTGATGACAAATCACTTTGTGTACTGTGGCAGTTGCAGCCATCATTCATGCACGTCGTCGATGGCTCAAATGAAAGTGTCAATTAATGATCTTGAATCAGTCAACATTCCTAATTTATATTACAGAGTCATTAATGGTCACTACTAATAAGCTCTGTTCGGTGTTCTTGTACTTTATGCGTTATAGCTTCATGGATGTCAAATGAAAACTTTTTTAAACAATGATTCAATTATGATAACTAGGAGATGCTAGAACCCCTTCAAATAGGCACAATGAATTTTCCGTTTTATGTATTACAGCTCCGCTTCCATGCTTTACCATGCTGCTGACAATGTACTAGGTAAAAGTAGGAAATCCCTCTATACTTTGGGTTCACAAGAAGCCAGGCTGATCTATACGCTAGGCTTCCGACCGTCAGAGCGCTTTGGTGTCACACAGCAAAAGTTCAAGGTTATTTTGATTCTTCAGCCTCATAATGTGTGTTGAAGCGTTAAGCTGGATCACCGAACATAAGAAGGAGAAGCGAAGCATAGCTGATATTTGTTTGCACAAATTGTGCCAAAGGTGCAAGATAGCGCAAGCAATTTCTTGCAAGGTGCGAGCAGATGATCAAGGAAGTTGCACTCTTCTGTTGGATGTTGTTGCAATCCTCTGGACATCGTAATTCAGACACTTCTATATATTCTATAAAAAAAGAAGATGATGAAAGCTTCCATCTTAAAAGTATCTCGGCGTTATTGTACAAAAGATAAATTCTTGAACTGGCATTCAAGAGGACAGAATACCATTCCAACTAATACAGACTCTAATACAACTAATACTGCTGTTGCATGGGTCAGGGGCACTGTTGCATGACACTGTTGGGACACTGTTGCATGACAGGCAGATGACCAGCGTTGGGCATTGTGTGATTGTTGTGAGTGGCGTACTGGAACTTTTATATAAAATGAATATTTTGAAAATTGGTGCTATGGTGAAGGCAACTTGTGAGCATCTGGGCGACCGAGAAAGATGCTTGATCAAGAGATGACCAAGTAAGCTCACTTTTCTGTTGTGGATCATTTCTGCATCATCGATGCCTACCAACGTGGTGGTGGGTTGAAGCAGCTGGCCCAAATCCTGGGAATATATATAGAGACGGTGCGCTCTATTGCTGTGACAGATTGAAAAACAGCCAAGAAACATGGTGGTTCGTCAAAAATGTTTGGCCGAGATGTGGTGGAGATGCTGCATGAAATTATACAAATGAATCCATCCATTAGGCTTATGCAAATTAGCATGTGCTTCACAGTGAAGTTTCCCGGCACCAAAATAAGCAAATTGGTGGCTATGGTTATACGGTTCAGTTAGTAACTCAGAGGCAGGTTCACCGTAACCATCCTGATTTCAAAGAAAAGCGCCGCAAGTTTGCTCAATGGCTTCAAAACAAGGGGTCTACAGTCAAGCGACACTACATTGACTCAACGAGCTTCAATGTGTGGTGTGCAAGAAGATTTGGCATAGCAAGGCGAGCTGCCCCAGCTATTCATCTTGCAACCAGCACGAAGGGCACAAGTATAAATGTTTTGGCTTGCCTGTCTGCAAATAGCCTTCTGCATTGGACTTTAGTGGAAAAGATCCACTGGACTGTATTCAGCGAATTTCTCGACAATGTGTCCAAGAAGGTTCGTCATCAAGAACCTGGCGCTGAGGCCCACTGCTGTGCTGAGGAAGTTGTCCTCGGCACTACTGAGCACTCAGTAAAGCGGCTGCTGCTGTACAGCCCATTCTTCAGTCCAATTGAAGAAGCTTTTTCGAAGTTCAAGGCTAGTGAAAGAAGTTCTAGTGAGATGTTGAAATGACCTTTTCACAACACCACCAGGCATCTCCCAAGAAACAGCATGACCGTGCACTGTTGGTAGAGGCTGCGGAAGAGTTAATGCTGCACATTTTGCGAGTAGAGTGCGCTGCCTATGCCAGGCAAAACTACACTTTTATGCAATCTGCCCTAAAGTGCCATGATACGTGAAAACTGCTCAGTGGTGCATGCAAAAGAAAGTGGATAGTCTTCTAACAAAGAGCTAACAGAGTGTTGATATTATAAAGGTTGGTCTCTCACAGATCAACTGATAGCTTTTATGGTAAGCATTTGTGTTCTAAGGCATAGCTGTTGCAGCGCGGATCATCAATTGCTTCATAAGAGTCTGAAAGCACTTTTAACGTACTAACCATAGTACTATATGAAGGCTGTAAGACCAAAAAGACGAATTAGCTCTTTTCCCACCAATCTGCTGCAAGCCGATTGATGAAGTGCTGCTTCTGCTAGGTTAACTTTTTTGTTTAGATTTATTTATTCCAGTCAATTGATGCCTCTTGTACTGCTCTTGGAAAAAAAGGCTTAGAAATTCATAAAGTTACCTACTAAAACCTTCTCCTCGGCTTCTTTTCAGAAATTTGATTGCATTGAATTTCGATTGCTTTGGAAGTATATCGCATTTGGAAAAATTACTGGCACTTTAAATAAGTTGACTGGCTTGAGGATTGACGGCTTGTTTGGATAAATTGAACGGCACTCAGTACTCTTGTTTGCTGCAATAATTTGTATGGCACCTAAATTGACTGGCACATGAATCAAAACAAATGGGCTAACCTTAGTCTGCATGGCCACTACTTCCACTGCCCATCAAGTGGCATTATAAAACGCAAGTATGCCTAAGAAGGCCGAGTCACACTGAGCATGCTTGCTGAAGCGTGCTACAAAGAAGCAATGCTCAGGCCCATGTGCTATACCCTAAACGTTGTGTTTGAACTGCGTTATAAAAACAAACTTTATGCTTACATATATTCAAATGTTAGTTGACAAAATACTTCCTGTGCAAAACAGCCAGGCATCTTTTCTATTGAATTGTATTCTGGAGTTTTGTGTGTCAGAGCCACGATTTGATTATGAGGCACATCGTAGTGGGGGACTTGAGAATAATTTTGGCCACCAGGGGATCCTTAACATGGCCCCAATGCACGAGAGACAGCATTTGTGCATTTTGCCCCCATCAAAATATCTATTGAGAACTTAACTATATGAGAAAGAAGCAGTAGAGAAAAATTTTCTGTTTTGATATACAAAAGGGGTTTAACGAGAGTAACTACAGTAAACGCTTGTTTAGCTTTGCATTTAAAAAAATAACTTAGCAAAATGGACGGTAGTGCTATAGCAAATAGTATTTGAGTATGATAAGCATGTTACAAATTGCACCAAGTATTTCCAAGCATTGTGATGGCAAGGAGGTGAACAAAACAGGCTGATATAATGGCAGAGCCTAGACAGACTAGACTTTAGACTTGTCTTCCCACTCGAGAGTTTCCTGGAATATGCCCATGAGCTGAATGTACGTGTTGCATTGTCAGTTGAAGACATTGTCTGGCTTCTGCAATCACTTTGGAACGCGTGGAAGCACTTTATGGACATCAGTGATGGCTACTCTGATGATGACTTCCTGCGATTTACAAGAAGTCGAACAAACTTTGTGCTTGCTGCATTGATGAATCAGAGTGCTGTTCTGCGGTATTGAATTTACATTTCTTTTGACACAGAATGTCGAAGCATCATTTCCATTTGAAATTATAGTCCCTCACGTGACGTCCTGGACATTCTTGTTGCTCATGTAGAGAACAACCACAGTATTGGCTATGTATTCTTGCTGGAGGATACACGCCACACTTCATTTAATTGCTTCTCAGCTGCTTTGCTGTTGTATGCGGGTAGGGATGCTGACGATTGCCACATTTTGCTTCTGACAGTGAAGCACTTCCTTATTGGCTACACGGGTCAATCTACGTAGGTTCCCTTGCTTTTGGGTTTTATGTATTTTATGTAGTGTAAATGTGAAGCGTTATGTTTGAAGAGGGAAACAGCAGAATGCGGAGTTCTTGCTGTCAGGTAGCCCGAAGCCTTGAAATTTCCTAGTAACATTAACGAACGATTAACGCAGTACTAATATGGATTAACACAAGATTGACCTTTGGACCATGCAACGAATGTTAGTAAATGTATTAAGCTCTCCCTGAAAGGAATTTACGCAAAAACATTTCAACACGAAAGAAATACAAATGTTCTTAGCATTTATGATTCACAGTACATTCATAGTGCGTTATTTTTATGTGACGGAAAACAAAAGACAGATAGTAGCACACACCGCTGTGCTTGTTTCTCAAGAGGGGTGATATTTTTTTCTTATTTTATAGCCGTTCCTAGTAATTCCATCTTGAGCACTCGTGTCCATCCCAGCCCTTCTTCTGAACTGAAGGAGAAGTGCGACATAACCACGCACACGAGCCAGGGGAAACGGGGTTCCATTAAAGCAGTCGCACCGACAAACCATAACCGACAGACGTGCAGTTACTTTGTTTCTTCATTATGGTGCCGTGAAACCCGGGAAAGAGACTGCTGTCTGCACAACTGACCATGGACCGACTGCGGCGTCAGTTTGACATAATTCGAAGCACCGCTACCTATGTCATCGCTGCCGCAGCCGCAGCCTTGCAAGAAACCAAAACGATGCCTACCATCTTGAAAGTAGTCCTTATTGAACTCGATGACTAGGACCGTTGCCTCACTGAAATTGACACCAAAATTGAAGAGCTCATGACCAACGATGACGAAAAGAAAGCAGAGTTCACCAAGGTGCTTGATTACCATGAAAAAAATCTTGTGCTGTCAGACAGGTTATTTTTGGTCTTTATTACCGAGCCGGCATTGAATCACTACCTACTGCCGCCAGTCCTTCGAGCACAGCATGCAGTGCATCCAGTCTGTACACTGGTAAGCAGCCGAATGTCAGCACAAATGCCAGACCGCTGACACCGTGCGTACCACCGAAGCTCAAGACCGAGGTGAGGATACAGCGTCAGTTCATCCTGAACAAAGAGAAGGTGATCACCAACTCAAACCCTAAGATCACAGCTAGAACAGAGAGCCAGCATAAGGTGCCAATTGCTTGACAGCCCACATTATTTAACAGTTAGTGAGGCCAAATCAGTTGGGCAGGGAACAGATGCTGGCGACTAGCCGAATGGTACAACTCAGGTTGGTCGACGATTTGTATACATCTGCTCACTCGCGCTGCATTGTGCACACGGTGCCACAGATTTGGAACCTATCCTGCGAGCATCGGAAATACAAATGACAAAATTGCTACCGCTCTTGCTCCTCCCACCATTGCCACTGCAGCGAGGAGAACGAACACCACCGGCGAAGCACTGTTCGTAACCACAAGCATGAATACAACATATCAATGACAAGAATCGAGGCTGCCTAAAACTCTGTACAAAGATGTATGACACAAGCGGCCGCAACAACAGTCACATGAATGTCTACGTTACCATTGGAAAAGACCGCTACAAGCACCCGCTCTAGTTTAGAACAGACCCATGCGAGCACTACTACTCTGTTGAGGACCTCACAACCGTGCCCCGGTTGTATGTGACTGCACCAATTTCTTTGACCAAAAGGTTCACTTTCATTTACCGGCAGAGCTATTTGCCACCAACTACACCACAAAGCCTGCCACTGCCACAGGTGCCCAACAACTCCATGTTAGACGACTGAAGTCGAATTCGATTGAAAGTGCTGTGGCACCATCACGATGTACAACAGATTGCTGCGCCCGTGTTCCTGCGGACGTCTTCCTGGTGCCTAGGTTGAGAACAAGAATGACATGGACTACCTGCTGTTGATGAACTGGTCCAAGAAGGAATGGAAACAAACCACTCTGACGACTGCGGCAGTAGTTCGCGCTCTGTTGGGTGGTTCCTGGGCTTCCGTTTCAGCCTGTTGCAGATTCGGAAAGTGACAAAGAGAGCAGGTATGACTTTCACCAATTAGACTGCCACCAGCTGAAGAACTTTGTAAGGACGGTGTGCCTAAAGAAGCTACCAAGAAAATCTGGACAATGCCAATGACTTCCTTATCCACAGTAAACTGAAGAACATCAAGTAAAAGGAGCACTGTCATCATCGACCAACTTGTCCCTTTCCTCATGTGTGGCAGTGTTTTGTGAACAGAAAAAGAAGTGCGACATAACTGTGCAAAGGCAGGGAAAACGGGGTTCCATTAAAGCAGTGGCACCGAGCAATCGTATCTGATGGACACATGGTTGCTTCATTCCTTACAGATCTGTTGGGCATTTTGTCCTTTGTTGTCAACTTTTTACTGCTTCACACCATACGCCCTTTCAAGAAATTTATAATACCAAATTGTCAAATCAACCACCGTTATCTGAATATACGAGACTTGAGAAATCGTCCTGTATGCATCAGAGCTGCCATCTGCATTGCAAAGCACCATCAACGCTGTGTTCGCTTGTGATCTCTAGGGACTCAAGCATATGAGATCCCACACAACCTAATTTAATAACCGTGTTAATGTCTGTTCATGTGAGATCCTTACGCTGAAGCATTGTAAATGCTGACAACACAGAACTGTGCGAAAGCAATACTTGTCGCTACTGGCTCACTGATATTCTTTATTTTCTTCGACTAACCGCTGGTATGTTGACACGTTATTCTGCTCAACAGCACCGTGTACAAGTAAATGCTATCATGGTAAGAAGGATATTAATATTTACTACTGGCTCAAACTACTCAGTTCATAATTGTCATAATTGAATCACCCTTTAAGAGGCCTTTCACTTTATGTCCATGAAGCTGTGATTCGTGAATAGTCGAGAAAGTTGAAGTGAACATAATCACTAGTGAGAACCCCTGTTTCGACCACATCTGCAATCTGAAACAGCAGAAAGTATTTAAAGGAACATACTCATACCTGTGGCAAAATGAATGGATGATGGCTACTGAGGTCGTACCAAACAAAGTGATTCGGGATAACTAGTGACCAATTGTTATCATCTCTTAATTATTAATCTTGAATCGCCATTCGAATTATCATTTGACATCCGTAACACTATGCTTTACAATAGTAAGAGTACACTGAACTGAGCTTATCTCCAGTGATCACTAATCACTCTTCATTATCAGGTAGCAATGGTAACAGAAGTAATGCTTATTCCATGACATTTTGATAGATCTTGTTATGGGGAGACAAGACGCTTGACAACATATTTACACAATCTATACAATGGGCACAAGAGAAGCATACAGGATGGAGCCCATGCGCATGATTATTGGTACACACGATCTCTAGTGCCCTGGCAGAGCATCACGAAAAGACTGGACACGGTATTAACTGGCATTCGGCTTTTATCATCGAAAGAGAGAAAGAATTATCATCCCGTTGCTCCTTGAATCATTCTGCATACAATCTACTACTAACACGATAAACCGGACACGGGGACCCCTCCCTGAGTTGTACGCAAGTGCATTACGTCTTCCGACGCGTATATAATGAAGACCACCATGCATTCGTTGATTGTGAACAAGGCACCTGTATTGGGTGCCGAAACGTCAATCTGTGTTTTGAATTTTTTCAGTTGGCGAGTGTACATTTATTCTGCCACGATTATTGGTGATCATTGTCTTCGTCAGTTCTCTCATCATCGTTTGCTACTGCAGCATCTCATAGCATGACCTCCGGTGGCGAAGGCACTGTCCCAGCACTTGGTGGGTTGGAGTGATATCATACCAGGCGAGCGACATGAACGAAATCAGAGGAGGATCACATTGGTGAGGTATCGAGAGGCTGCAACTCGTAGGTCATGTCTGTCACTTGACGCAAGACATGGTATGGGCCTGAGTAGGGTGAAATCAGCTTCTCACAAAGACCAACTCACTGTGCTGGTTTTCAAAGAAGCACATTGTCACCATTGTTAAAGTGGGCAGTGTGGTGGTGAGTGTCATATATGCGTCCTTGCTTTTCTTGGGAAGTAATCAGACGCAGGCACGCAATGTCACGTGCCTCGGTTGCTCTGGATATGGCATCTCGGGCATATTCTGACGTATCGAGAACGGCTGGGAGGATCGTGTCAAATGGCAGTATAAGGTCAGCAGAATCATGGTGGGACATATTGTAGGTGAATATGACAAACGGCAGAGCGGCATCCCAGTCACGGTGGCTGGAGGAAACGTACGTGGCGAGCATTTCAGTGATAGTTCTATTGAGCCGCTCTGTGAGGTCATTGGTCTGAGAGTGGTGCACCGTTGTAAACTTGTGCTTTGTAGCGCAGGTGTGCAAGATGTCCTGGTCAACTTGTGAGAGAAAGTAGCGGCCCCGGTCGGTAAAGAGTTGTCGGAGAGTGCAGTGGTGAAGTATCATGGCGTTGAGAAGGAAGTCAGCAATGTCAGTTGCACAACTGGTCGGGAGAGCCCGCATGATCATGTACCAGGTGGTGTAGGCCATAGCAACTGCTATGCTTCCAATTGCACTTGTTCCCACTAAGTGATAGAGCAAAAGGGTTAAAGAGATCAAGACCAACTTGAAAGAATGGTGAAGATGGTATTTGAATGGGATGAATACGGCCAGCTCATAGGGCTGCTGGTTTCTTGCGATGCTGACAAGATTTACAGGAGGCGACGTAACCGCAAATGGAACGGGAAACACCAAGCCAGAAGAAACAATGCCAAACAACACAATCATACGTCTTTGAGACTCTTGGATGACCAATGGTTGGAACATCATGCAACTGTGAATAAAGGGAAAATCAGACATCCACCCGTTCGTAGCAATCGCTACAAAGGAAACCCATACGGGTTCCTCGAAAGAAAAGCCTCATAGTTGAAGAAAAATTCGTCCTGGTCCAGGACTCGAACCCGGGACCACCGCCTTTTCGGGGCAGCCGCTCTACCATCTGAGCTAACCAGGCGGCTCGCAGATGGCAGGGCGAAGTCGAATTTGTCGACAACACGAAGCAAAGGCAAGAGTTTGATGTAGTAGTTCTGCGGGAACCCGCAAGGTGGAGAGAAGTAATGAATAAAGGGAAAATCAGACATCCACCCGTTCGTAGCAATCGCTACAAAGGAAACTTATACGGCCTCGAAAGAAAACCCTTATAGTTGAAGAAAAATTTGTCCTGGTTTGGGACTCAAACTCGGGACCACCGCCTTTCCGGGGCAGTCGCTCTACCATCTGAGCTAACCAGGCGGCTAGCAGATGTCAGGGCGAAGTCGAATTTGTCGACAACACAAAGCAAAGGCAAGAGTTTGACGTAGTAGCTCTGCGGAAACCCGCAAGGTGGAGAGAAGCAATGAATAAAGGGAAAATCACACATCCACCCGTTCGTAGCAATCGCTACAAAGGAAACCCATACGGGTTCTTCGAAAAAAAAGCCTCATAGTTGAAGAAAAATTCGTCCTGGTCCGGGACTCGAACCCGGGACCACCGCCTTTCCGGGGCAGCCGCTCTACCATCTGAGCTAACCAGGCTGCTAGCAGATGGCAGGGCGAAGTCGAATTTGTCGACAACTCAGATGGTAGAGCGGCTGCCCTGGAAAGGCGGTGGTCCCGGGTTCGAGTCCCGTACCAGGACGAATTTTTCTTCAACTATGAGGCTTTTCTTTCGAGGAAACCGTATTGGTTTCCTTTGTAGCGATTGCTACGAACGGGTGGATGTCTGATTTTCCCTTCATTCATTACTTCTCTCCACCTTGCGGGTTTCCGCAGAACTACTACGTCATCATGCAACTGTGCGAGCATTGTCTCATGCATACGCTTGGGATCGACCAGTAGCAGTTCAGGGCCGTGAGGGTGCATGTTGTAATGGTACAATATGCCATCTTGCAGCGCATACGCGAAGGGGGTTAAGTTGGCAGGTCCGTCGGGCTGAGAATATGTCTCTCAGGTAAGGGTCGCGGTCATTGCTCATTGGTGATGTCACCAAAATTTTGCATGAATCTGCGGAAGTAGGAGCATAGGCCTACAAAGCTTCGAATGTCAGTTGCGCAGGTGGGTACAGGGAAATCCTTGACCGCGCGAACTTTCTACGGATCGGGATGAACACAGGAAGAGTCGATGAGGTGTCTGAGCACAGTAAGTTGCCCGTGACTGAAGTGACATTTTGTCGAATTGAGCTGAAGTCTCACCTTGCGGAACACTGAAAGAACTGTCGAGAGACGCTCGAGGTGTGTGTCAAAAGTTGGCGAAAAGACAATGACTACATCGAGGTAGCACAAGCAGATTGACCACTTCAAGTCGTCAAGGAGGGCATCCATCATTCGTTCGAATGTGGGGGGGCATTGCATAGCCCAAATGACATCACGTTAAACTGAAAGAGCCCATCAGGTGTAATAAACGCTGTCTTTTCACTATCCATGTCGTCAACTGCAATCTGCCTATATCCGGAACGAAGGTCTATCAAAGAAAAATACTCGGAACCACTGAGACAGTCAAGGGCGTCATCTATGAGAGGTAAGCGGTACATGTCTTTTTTGGTTACAGTGCAGTCCACTTATAACCATACAACATATAACAATAATAATGATATATCAGCTATAATGATGAATCTACTTCAAAGTATCAACTTATGCTTAAGGCTATGAGAAAAAACCTGTACGTAATGATATGTTATTTACTGCATATCGGACATAACGATCTAAATTCTGCCTTTTGGGCGGCATTTTCTATGCAGAATAACCGTGAAATTTTCGTTGCTAAGTTCCTTTTAACCGAGACAGCGCAAAAAGTTTGCCTACGCGAGTTCTTATTTGCCGCCATTACAGCGCAGCACGTCCCGGCAGTGCATTGAGTGCGAAAGCCACGGAGAGCATCGCAAGTTGGCACAGTGTCCCACAAGATGGGGCCAGCTGCTTCGCATCATGCGTTGCCAGCAAGCGTCCAGACAAAAAAAAAAGGAGAAAAAGAAAAAGCGTTAAGCAAACCGCACCTGCGCTCCCTTTCTACAATCTCTCTCAGCAAGCGCAGAAATGTGCCGCGGAAGCAGCGGTCGGTGCACCGACAAAGTGCAAAGCTGCAAATTTTGCAAAACTGAATGTACAAGCTCGCACAGTCAACAATATCGACAATTCTGAAAACCGCAATCACCACCACCATCATGAAGGCTTGAAGCAGTGATCATGCTGATCAATGGAAATGGCAGACTTTGTGCACCAGGGTGAAATGCCCCATGTGTGAAACCAACACGGTGGCAGCCGCTGACATTAACGAACTTTGGGAGCATGTCACTACTGGCGATAAAATAGGCGGTGCTTCAATGGAGTAGTTTCCGAGTGTAGATAGTGCTGCCTCATTAGGCTAAGAATTCCTGACGAGGCGATTGTTGTTGCGACACAGACGGCGGCGTTGTGCGACAGAGGTGACGATAGCAGCGGCAGTGACAACGAGATTGACAGTGGCCTGCCTTTGACACCGACCCTGGCCTTCACGCAAAGTGCACTGTTGTTGACAGAGTCACTCACCGATTTCATTCACGCTAAATTATAGCCGCCAGTGTTCGCGCAGCCACTGGATGCTATGTACACCGCGGTTGTGAACCTGAAACATCCGTGAAATCAAGTGCAGAATTCTATTTCAGCGTGCCTAATGCTTGATACGCTGCTTAGAGGTATAAATTAATGTTTTGTTTTTCACAGCCTCATTAAATCTCTGATATCAGTTAGGAATGTTGACTAGTTAAAACTCATTTATTGACACTTTCATTTATACTATTGAAGATGTGTACGAATGAAGGCTGCAACACAAAATCGAACAACACAAATCAAGGTCGCACTGCACAAAATGATTCATCATCAGTAGTCACTCAGTCTTAATATATCCTAGTTATTGTATTATAGTTATTGAATCGTCATCTTAATGACGTTTCATTTGATATCCATGATACTATTCTGCATGAAAGTAGGACAACATCGCAGTAAGTGATACTAGTATACTTGCTTACTTACTTACTAGTGATACTTACGCATCACTAGTGATAACTAATGACTCGGTGTTATTAGGAGTGGTAACAAAAGTGTGATCATTTTATTACAGCGTGATTGGTACCAATGACGGCTTCTACAAGTGAAGGCTGCCACTATGACAGTAAAATAAATCAATAATAATGACTAGTGACCTAAGCATACGACTTCATAGTAAGCATGGTTGAGTCGCTCGTATTATCACATTTCATTTGATATAGATGATGTTATGGTGTGCAATATAGCGAGAACAATGAACTGCGCATTGTTATGATCGACCTCACCAGTGTGGGAAAGATTCAAGCGTGTGTTCCCATGACAAGACGATTTCCTTTGTCCCAGAAAAGGCTGTTGGGTTCAGCCTAAACTCCTACATCACCAGTGTAGGAAAGGTTCAAGCGGACATTCCCATGTCAAGATGATTTGCCTCGTCCCAGAGAAGGCTGTTAGCATAAGCTTGGACTTTGACCTCACCAGTGTGGGAAAGATTCATGCGTGTGTTCCCATGCCTGAAAAAGCATCAACCCTCTACGCCTTGAACAGACAAAACGGGAGAAACTGAAGGCGGAGACACAAAGGGGGAGATCTTGTCGACTTCACAACCTGATAAAGGCACTGACATTTCCACACGTTCCGCAAGTTTTCCAAGAAGACATCGACGACTACAATACTACGAGGGGTTATTTAAGGCCATCCTGGCCCCCTTATTAGGAAGAACTGTTTGAGACTCGCACAGAGTCACAACCATGTACCAGTGAAGTGAATACATTCTTTTCAACTTTTTTTTTCGTCATCACGATGCCGGCCTTCGTCATCATTTCCTGATGCTTGTGTTGAGACCTACCTTACCCGGTCGAGATTGTATCAGCATTGTATTTCACTTGTGCTCACTAGTTACTCAAGCCTATCAGTTAGGTGTATTATGCAATTAATTGTTATTTCATGTGTGTTTTAGTGGTATTAATGACGAAATTTTTGATTGGAGGCTACAGATATTGTAGTAAAATAGTGAATCGTATTCGCTATTGACCGATGCCTACCAGTGCCTAGTGATTATCATTGAATCACTCTTTATTCTGTTTGATAACCATGACCAAATCATATGTGTATCAATAATTCTCTTAACAATCTCATGTTGGCATTTTCTCTCAATTAATTGTGAGAATTGTCATCTGCTGTGTCACTCTTGTGACAAAGACGAGAAAAAAAAACCCAAAGGTTGTCGTTAGTCACATGGCAGGAAAGCTGCTGGTCTCTCATCTGTTCCTCTTATTTTGAAGGTATGTTGACCCTTAATATTTTCACAAAATTTCAGTTGCCTGAAAATTCAACCGTTCTTGAATTGCATTATGCTTGGATTATATTCACTGACATTTGGATTATTTCTGCTGGTGTTTAAATTCAGCGGTGCTTGGATTACATTGTGTGGCACTCAGATTAAAATGGCGCCTCGGATTAAATTGCCTGGTGCTTGCATTTCAAGAATGGCAAAGCCTGTAGTTCTGTAGTTTTGAGGGAACTAGGCTTTCGTAGAGCGTTAGTCTTTGCACAAGAGGAAAAATTGCGACCAAGATATTTCAATGTGCAATTAGCATTCGCACTGAAATAGTCAAGATGCATATTCCCTGACAGATCATTAGTTATGTCAAGGTCAAGATATTTCTGGGTGTTAACTGATGATAGCAAAGTGTCAATCAGTATGCAGTTAAACCTCGATATAACGAACTCCAGTATAGCGAAAGTCTCGATATAATGAACTATTTAACTTTTCATGACCTCTTATCCATAGAACACGAGGTATTTAGAACCTGAATGTAACGAAGTGTGTTTCCGTGGGATTACAATATAATGAAATGTCGCTGCCGCCGGAAAGCAATGCCGAAGCAATAAATGGAAACTTCTGCCAACGCAGATGGTCAGATAATCGTATCACAAGTGGCCGCTTGCCAACGCACCTCACAAATCATGCGCCACACAACAAGGGCGATGGCCGAAGTGGAGCCGCATCGTGTTCCCAAGTGCAAAAAGATCCTATTGCACCCCATGCACCTTGTGCGAGGGTGAGACAAGAAAGATGGTGGCTTCAAGGCTGCCACCTTTCCGTGCATTGTAAGGAGGTGGTGGAGTGAGCTCGTGGCAACGCGATAAAGCGCACGTGAGGGGGGGGTCTCGATTTCTGGCGTACATCTGGGCCGTAGCTGCGCATGGCTGTAAGTGCAGCTAAGCGAATACACAGCCACTCACGTTGCTTTAGAGGTAATCTGTTGCGTGTGCATAGAGTGGGCATGCTGAGACGGCGTGACACAATGTAAGCTGTCTTACCACACATTTAGTATTGGAGGTTGCGTAATCTTGAGCTTTGGTAACCAGTTGGAGCGAGAAGCAGACGAAGCGTGTGCTCCCCACTGCCGGCGCTTTTGCTGATAGTGTCCTCCCAGTGCTGGCAGCGCTATCAGCCGCGGGGGCAGAGTGCCTTTCGAAAGCATGGCTGGCTTCGCTTAATTCGTACCGCCGAGAAGATATCATCGACTAGTGGCATGAAACCGTATCATTCGTCGCCGACTCTTAAATTTATCGAATTGAATTGTTTTGTCATTGTAATTTGTTTGTTTTCTCGATTCCCCGATAATTCGGAAAATTTTTGGCCCCTTTCCATGTACGAAAAATAGATCAGTGACTAATTATTTGCAGAAAAAGTGGAATCGCAATAGAATGGAATTTCGCTATAACGAAGCAAATTGCCGATTTTACAGGCCACTATATCAAGGTTTAAATATATATCTGTACTGATTGCCATTGTTTACAGTACGTGATATGCACATATATCTATACTTCTCAGCATTAAGTTTCATTTTCTGTTTGTTACACCAGAGTGACACATTGTGGGGATCCCCTTGCCATTTATATGAATCACCAGGGCTAGTAATCATGTGGTATATTACTGGCTCATCTAATGCTTGCAACAAACGCTTCCTTTTTCTTGCCATATTATCTGATAATGGGTGTGCTTTGCTTTCTGTATGCGAGTTCAGTTCCGAACTTCTTAAAACAAGTGATTACAATCGCTGCTTGTAATCATGGTCTGATCAATGAAGAAATGGCAGATCAGCTTCGAAGCAGGCCTAGCAGGTGCTGGCCTAGCAATGCTACTCTCAGCATTGTTGCACGATTGCCATAGCAACAACCTATCATAAGGTCTCTCTCAACTTGCTGGTGTGATGAGCCCTTAGCAGCGCCGATTGCACTTAAAGCTTTGTGAGACTGGCCCCTGATGGTTTTTGTGTGTGTGTGTGTGTTCGCAGTCTTCCTATGTGGCCATTGTAAGCAAGGAATGAATAGACGGAACTTTTTCGAATGATACCAAAATGGTGCGCGCTCAGCAGCAGAAACGACTAAAGATGGCTCCTTGAACTGTGGTGTTTCTGTACGATTACAGACTCCTTTCATGTCGTCCACGCTGACATAACTTTTTTAAACACTTAGAGTGTGTTTTCAACTAAATCATTTTGATACGTCATAAATTGAGCATTGCAGATGCCGAAACAAATGGTTTTAAAAAAAAAACGGCAAAGCTGCTGGGTTTGGGTATTCATGCAGTGATGCTGCCGCTCCACCGTTTGCACTGAATTTTCCTACATCCTGCTTCATTTCAGCAAAAGATGAGAAATGTGAGCCCACCCTGCACTGAAAGTATTGCTTCGGTTTTTGAAAACTGAACTTGGTCCTCAAGCACCGTTTCTCCGTGCCATCAAAAGGAACATGGTGAACCTGCAGCTGTGATAACCTCGCGGTAGACTGAGTCAAGAGCGAGTCAGTTGAGCCTGGATCGTACCACTGTTTCATCCTTGGACTGTTGTATTTTGAATGCCCACTCCGTGTGGGCTGCTTAGGCAATGGGACAGCATCGTGTTTCAGGCTGTAGCAAGCGATCACATTGGCACCGAGCAAGACCCCGCGCTCCTCTCTTGTATGACCAATGAAGGGAATCACGGTCACTGACCAAGTCTGATGAATAATCTGACGTTTTGGAACCGCATACGGGTTCCTCGTTCACTGAGTTGGACAGAAAATCGTGGTCACTTATATAGTCAGCATGTGACGTAATAAACGTGCGTAAACGGCAGGCATAGTCCCCGGTGTCCGGTTCATAGTAGCTGGCGTCGATTGAATGATTAGAAATTCTAGCAGCCGTCAGGATGACAGGTTCTTTTCTTTGGCAACACAGTGGCATTGTCACAGTCAATCTTGTGATTATTTTCCTGCGCATGCTCGGCAATGGTGTTCGTCGTGTGACTATTATTTCTTACGTCGCGTTTATGTTTCTTGAGGCGTCTGGAGAACTTCGTCGAACCCTTGATTATGTATGACCGATGTAAAATGGCAATTAGTGTTTCGGACACTGTATGGTGTCTTGTTCGATATTTCCAACATAATGCGCACAAAGTCGCAGACATGGTGTCTGTGAACAATTTTTGCACTATTCAGTCTGTCCTCTATCCCTCCTTTTTGTTGGCAAAGTGACTGCATGGCTTTATAAATGACGCATGGCAGCTATGAAGATACTGGTCAAGTCTGCACCAAACAGCAACTCTCGACGTAGGATACTGACAAAAGTGTAGCTGATTAGGCCTATGTTTAAGCTGCTTGCATTGTATGGCCATAAACAAAAATTCACTGTTAACTGACGTGATGGTGGCCATGCAGCCAGTTGCAGCTAGGTGGCCTCAAGTTTGTTCAAACCAGTAAAGTGCCTCGGCGATTGGTTTTGATATCATGCACCAGTCTGTTGGCCGGAGGTCGAGATTGGGTCTGCGGATGACATGCTGGCAGCTACTATGAAGGCTTTCGCAAAACTGAGCTCGTGCACCAGAGCCTAATCGGACAGTGTTGCAGAGTCAAAGGTCGTGCACATATACCTACATCTTGTGATGGGGTGCGGCATGCATCAAGCTGCAAGACAAGCAAAACCAAACTACCTCCTCGGTATCCATCATTGTGGTATTTCAAGCATGTAGTATACAGTCAACGACCGATTTTTCAGACCCTCTAGGGAACGTAAAAACGTCCGAAAATTCAGGCAGTCCAAAAAAATGAATGCATGCAAAAAAACGCACCCCCCTTTTTTTTCCCAGGGCGAAGTAACAGGCTTCCGAAACCCTGCCACAGCATCAGTGAAGTGGCTATAAAAAGAGGCGTTCAAAAACTCTGTATGCAGCCGACTGCCGGTTTATTATGTACATGTGCATCGTCGGGCAGCCGGTGTTATTGCTGCAGTGGCTTGAGGAACTTGTTGATTGTTGTTTGGACGGCGTTCCGGTTGCATGTGATCATATTCTCCTCGATCTGAGCAAGGGTCATGTCAGCACTGTACTACACCGATGAAAGAGTCAACAGTGCTCGCGTCAACTTGGCAGGCATTGGCTCCTCATTTTCAACATCGGAGTCTTCTGAATCCACCACAACCTGACGGACTATTTCCTTGTCAGTCAGTTCTGCGCGGAAGTCGAGCTCGTTGTCAGCGTCAACAAACTGTTCAAAAGTTATTTCTGTGGGTATGGAAACCCCAGCAGAGCGGAGGTCGTTGATCACGTCGTCCGACTGTACTGCTTTCCGCGCTTCGATGCCATCGGCGAGGACGACGAAGACGGAGTGGGCGCCATCAAAGCCAAGCGAAATCCTCATGTTGCGAACAGTGGAGTTCGCTGACGAGCATCGAAGCACCTAGGCCTAGCGTCGCAGAGCACACTTGACACAATAGCACAACCACTCACCACGCTAACCAAAATGTGGTCTGCGCAAACAAACAAACAAAATGGCGCCGCTCCAGAAACTCTACCGGAGGCGGAAGTGCGGCGATGAACATAGCCAGCGTGGCCAGACCAAATCGGTGTGTGACGGCTATATTCGTCTAGTTGTGGTTCAAAGCGGTGATATGCTTCGGCTGCAAGTCGATTTACTTCGCAAGGGCGCTGTGCGAGGAGCCAAAAGACCTTCCGTCCGTCAAAAAGTCAGGAAAATTGGACGGCGGGGGGTTCGAGCGTCCGAAACTTCAGATGTCCTTATACATTGATTCTATGGGGCTCGTGGCAGTGCCGCGAAGACGTCGAAGGTATGTCCGAAAATTTGGCCGTCCGAAAATTCAGTCATTGACTGTATCAGTCAAGTGCAGGACAGGGCAAAATTAAGTAAATTTTTCATGCCACTCGTGCTATAAAAGCAGTTCCTTGTGCCCTGAAGACCAGCTCCGTCTGTTGCACAGAGTGTGACGGGCAGTGAGAAACCATGGCATCCTGTACTGAGGACACCACCCACCTGGGTTAGGACCACTATCGCCTTGTCTTTAAATAAAGTTTATTACACATGACGATTCACAATTAGAGAAATTATAAAACCTACAAACTGAATGTCTGTGAATCCATGCTTTACTCTGTGCCGTAGCTAGAGGTACATATTTCTGTATTGTCTGCTTGTTACCACATCGTGCAGTCATTTCATGGAGTAAACGAAACTCATTTATTGTTATTCTATTGTGGCTGTCATTTCGTGCAGTAAATGAAGCTATCTGCCCCATTTTTTTGCCCAGTTCTGATGTGCGATTGTGCTCTTTCATTCGCTTGCGTCTGCTTCATTGTTTGTGACTGTGGCACTTATACAATTAATCAGATGTCCTCGCGTGCACCTTGCAAAAGCGTGTGCTGCAGAAAACAAGACAAACAGCTTGCTCTCAGCTGAGCCGCCGAGTGGTCCTTCAAGTTGTGAACACCTCGCGGGCAAGCGAGCGTGTAGAGACGCTTGGCACATAAGAACCCAGGCGAAAGCTTGCGCACACAAGGAACATGCAGAGAAAAACATTTTGCCAAAGGAAGGGTAATGCTTTCGCATTCACCCATTCAAGCAGTCCTAAGTGCCACTGGCACCTTACCACTTCTATTTATTCAGCTTCACTGCAATATAGCTGTGGTATGCAGTGAAGCATGTGCATAGCATTGCAGTGAAGCACAATAAAGTTGAAAGTGGCCACTTTCATGGAACATTGTATAGGTCCCTTAGTTATGCACATGTGCGCACTCCATCCCCAGTCATAATGCAAGCACCGAGATGTCTGATAACGGTACTGGCAGCAATTCAGAGCTGTTTCTGACATTGCTGTGGCAATTTGCGGCATTTGTGACTGTTATGTTTTCCCGGCTGTTACTTTTTCTTTTGTCTCAAGAGACGTATCACTTGAAGTTTTACTGTACTACAGCAAAGTAAAAAAAAAAATAGCCATTTCCTTATATCTGATAGAGGTAACAGAACTGGAACTAGGATTCTAAATGTGTCTGCAGTAACTTGTGTGGCATTCTGGGGCGTCAGGGAAATAACTGTGAACCTGTGAACACTGAAATGCATAAAATTCTGCTGTTGTAACAAGGGGCAGTTAGCCAGAGGTGAAAGTAAATATCTTATCTAAGGAACCGACAATGAGTATTTATGGTACTAATTTTTTTCTTTTTTGCAATGAAAAGCTTGCTACTCAGAGTGTTTAATACTGTGACAGTGAGACAGAAAATGTTGTGGAGCATTTTTTATCAGAATTCTTCTATTTGAGAGAGATAGATAAAAAGAAGGCAGGGATGTTAACCAGTCAAAAAATCGATAGGTTACTCTGTGCTGGGGGAAGGGAGAAGGGGAATAGAAAGAAAGGCGAGAAAGAGAAAGCTCGGGGTAGAGAGTCATTGACGAACCGCACTGCAGAGTCAATGGCGCTCACTTCTATCTGAAGTTGTTATTGTGTTTTTGAATTCCTATGTTGGAAACAATAAGAGTTCAGTGTGATAGCAATTGAACGGAGGCTTTAGGGAAAAGTATATGATTAATGTAGCCCTAGTCATACCAAATTCATCTTTTTTATTGAGGTGATGTTCATGTGGGTGATACTTTCTTCACTGCTGCATTATGCAAACAATAATGACTACGCCGTTATTGTGAAAATGTTGTTTGCTCTTCACCTGCTTTAGCCATATACATGTCAAGCGAAGTTTTTTTCTTGCCGTTCCAGCTGCCATGTACACGCGGTGTTCCTTCATATGGTGTTGCTTCATGTGAAGATGCAACAAAATTTCATGCACTCATAGGTCATCTAAGCCTTGCAAAAACCAAGCATGAGGGCGGACCGAAATGTAACCAGAAAAAAAGTTTGTCAGTAATGGAAGTGCTGCGTGAATTGCGCTGTGAAGGAAATGCTGCTACATGCTATGCCAAATTGTTGTTTACCACAGCCATACCGCCGGGCCTGAGCCAACATGCACAGCTCCAAATTGGGAATATTCTGTGTGCGTGACAAGGCACCGTGCATCAAGCAACCAACCTTCGCTACTCGTCCACACACGGTTTCCATCACAGCTACAGCATCTAGGGTGCATGGGCACCATCTTATCGCACTTGGACATTATGCACAAAATGACGCTGACAATGACCATGGAATTTCTCCTCTAGTGACATATAATTGTTATAGCAATTGTAATTATGTGATGTATTTATGGTGCCACATTATTGCAAGGGCACAGCTTCTCAATGTACCTTTCTCGCGGTTACTTAGTGGTATATAGACAAGTGCATAAGCACATTATATTACGACATGGCTGCTCCGACATGGAAAAAGAAAATTGAAAACGGGACATGGAAATAGTCAAAGGCGCACAAGTCACACTGCGCAGATGCTATTCAATCTATTCCTGCGATGACAATTAAAATTGTATCATTGTTGCTGTTCCATCTGTATTTTCACTGCTTAGTCGTGCTTCTGATCAACTACCAACTTGCTCAGCTAGTAATTTCAATTGGAGGAATATGTATTGTGAATATAGTACAGCCACCCAGTTATTTATTAACATTGTGTCAGCGTCAAATAAGTGGTGTGCCAGTGCTTTGCTTGGAACATCCTGGAAGACCATACGCTTTGACTAGCATGAGCTTCAAGTGCATGAGGTTATCCTTACGCAGTATGTTTAATCTGCGAGGATACAGTGCTTGCACCATATTAATAAAGAATTGGGTGGCTATGTGCATTCAGCTTAGTTGTTTAGCAGATGAAATGCTATAATAGATCATTTAGCAGGTGAAATGAATAATGAAGCCAAGGACAGCTTGAGGGTGGCGGATTTAACTTTTTGTTGAAATGCAGAGTTAACTGTGAATTACTATTAAGTTGGTGCTTCTCTTAGTCCTCTTGTATAATAACACAAGAATGGAACAAGTTGGGGAAGAAATACTGGCAGCATTGCGTAATTCACATTGAAAGCATTAATTCAAAAAGTACTAACTTACACAGTGCTTCCTCTTTGCACCGGAGCAGTAAGTTAGAGCTCAATGGCATTCTTTTCTTGCTCCAAACGGCAGATTTTCTGCTCCAGAAGCATATATTTCTTCTCGAAATTGCAATTTTTGCTGCTCTAAAAGCTTCTCCAAAAGACGAAATGCAGCTTCCATCACTGCATACACTTGCCTCCCTTGTTTTTATCCAGCTGTGTTTAGGTTATGTTTTGTTATACCTGTTGAAAATTATAGTACTTTGTTCTGTTGGGTGTCCCCAGGGGACGCCCCACTATATATGTTTAAACACCCTTATTGCAACCGAGGGGTAATTGGGTGCGGTGTGGAACTAGTGTGTGTGTCGTTCCTTCAAAGCCACCGACGATGCTCAGTGCCTCCCTTCACAAACACCACAATACCTTCACCTCTTTGTGTGTTAAAATGCATTACGCTTCGTTAAGGGGGCGTTTTTTTTTTTTACTATTCCTTGTCAGTTCCAGCAATCATTTGCCACTATTTTGTGATGGCAGGGCACTAGGAGCAGAGTGCACTCATAAAGAAATTGTTGTATTTTAGCACCTATAAGCCGCATCAAACATAGTAAAAATTTTACAGTAAAGTCAGGATTGGGGTGCAGATTACTCGAATTTATATTTGAAGTGTGGCTCCATGGCAGCACAGCTTGTGTTGCCACAAAGCCACACTTCAAGGCAAGGTTCTCAGCTACTCACACTTTCGTTATCTCCTGGGGTAGCGCACTGTTTTTGCACCCCTCTGTGTTGAAGCTCCTTTCTCCCCTCCTACATTGTCGGTCATTCTCCTCCTCTTCATGGGTCGCCATTTTGCGTTTAGCAGTTTGCGAATTTAGCGCATGGCGCTGGCAAAGTATTACTTGGATCACGATAAGCCGCACTCAACGGCCCAGCTTCAGTCTCGGAAAACAGTAAAGCAGATTCACTGGCTGAAGATACAGCATGGACAAATCATTTATCCCCAATGGATACTGTTTTTGTAAACTTCTGAGGGTTGTATGCAGTTATTTCTGTGGGTTATACACGCACATTATTTCTTTCTTTCTTGGCTGTTCTGAAAGAGGATGCGGGTTGTACTTGTTGGCGGGTTATATGGGCAAAATTACGGTATTTCCCGGCCAGCTCCTCGCAATCTCAACTTATGAAAACGTTGCCGAAGTTCAGCATCTGATCAAGAAAAAAGCCACTGATGAAGTCTCGTATGAGACACATTTCTTGTGTCAGTGAATCATAACACATTTTGCAAGTGCCAAATATGGCCTCCAGACCTCAAGTGCTCATTGAGGATGAGAGAGCAAGCTTGGTCAAAGCATTTTTTAAAGTGTTCTCTGAGGTTCATACATATTTGAGATTCGTCATACACTCCATATTCTGCCACTTAATGATTTTTTACTTTTCTGTAAAATAATTATACATGTATAAGTATTTTATAAGTGTACTTCACAAACAGGGTCATGAAGCATTCAAATACAGCAATATTGATTAAATTAAAAAGGGCTATCAGGAGTTCTTTGTTTCATCATACTTGAAGTCACCATGAAGATCTCCCGAATAATAAAAAAAAGCTTGTCGGTAAATTTAGCATGTGCATTCTTCTTTGGCATTTCATAATAACTCTTGCCTACTTTCGTTTTATTTGTGCAGCATCAAGACATTCTATTTCTCCGTCAACTGCCAAATGTGACACCCCAAAGCAAGGTTGCCTCCACCAATGTCACCTATGGGACTATGAGGCTGATGAACTGTTTCATCTGGAAGCACATGCCAGCATCCATACTGGCGAGAGGCCATTTCAGTGTCCTTCATGCCATAGGAGCTTGCCAAACAGACACAAGTTAAGTGTTCACCTGCGCACCCACACAGGCGAGAAGCCATTTGAGTGCCCTTCATGCTCTCGGAGGTTTGCACGACAGGCCTACCTGAAATCCCACCTGCGCACCCACACAGGCGAGAAGCCATTTGAGTGCCCTTCATGCTCTCGGAGGTTCGCACAGCAGGGCTACCTGAAATCTCACCTGCGCACCCACACAGGCGAGAAGCCATATCAATGCCCTTCATGCTCTCGGAGCTTCTCACACAAGGGTCACCTGAAAGCCCACCTGCTCATCCACACTGGTGAGAAACCATATGAGTGCCCTTCATGCTCTCGGGGCTTTTCAAACAGATACGACTTAAGCGTTCACCTGCGTGCCCACACAGGCGAGAGACCGTTTGAGTGCCCTTCATGCCCTCAGAGCTTCTCACGAAAGGGCCACCTCAAAGACCACCTGCAAACCCACACAGGCGAGAAGCCATTTGAGTGCCCTTCATGCTCTCAGAGCTTCTCACACAAGCGTAACCTGAAAGTCCACCTGCGTACCCACACAGGCGAGAAGCCATATCAGTGCCCTTCATGCTCTCAGGCCTTCTCACACAAGTCTCACCTGAAAGTTCACCTGCGCACCCACACAGGTGAGAAGCCATATCAGTGCCCTTCATGCTCTCAGAGCTTCTCATACAAGGGTCACCTGAAAGTCCACCTGCGCACCCACACAGGTGAGAAACCGTATCAGTGCCCCTCATGCTCTCGGAGCTTTTCACAAAAGAGCCACCTTAGGCAACACATGAGGCGAGAAGCCATTTCAGTGCCCTTTATGCCTTCAGAGATTCTTGAAGAATGCCCTCAAGATACACCAGCCCATTCATACAGGTGACCGGCCATATAGTTGCACCATCTGCTCCAAGTCTTTATGCAGTCTCATCGCTATTGCAGACATAAGAGAACACAGCACCATGATACTGTAGGATAGGTCAACAACCATGTTGAACGAGAGTCTGAAGTATAAATCTACAAATGTGCAGCATGTTGCATTCTGCTCTGCTGCATCATGTAGCACAAGTATCTCCATGTGCTCTTAAGAGGAAGCTTTATCTTGGGCCCAATTTTGATGCTGCCAATTCAAATACATGTAAAATGCAGTAACGCTTTTCTGAGACAACCACTGATCCAATTATAATGAAATTTGTTGTATTTCAGAGAAAAAGTTATGTTCTAGTGACTGCTGGAAGCAGAATTTTGATTGAAGGCCTGAATGTAATAACAGGAGTTTACAAAAATTTGAAAAAGTTGGAACAAGAAGTTTATAAATTCGTAGCTCTGCACTTAGAATAATTGTCATAGTTTTGTAAACTACATACAGTAGGTCATCCAATGCCGAGAGATTTGATGTATCAGTTTACATTGCAGACTATTCTACGACTATTCTGCAGACTACTTAGACTGCAGACTATTCTACACTCAAATCCCAATAAATTCTGGCACTTACTTTCAGTAAAGACACGTTCTAGGCAGATTGAACTAGCAGATTCGGATGGAAACCTCATTAACTCTGAGAAATGCGTGTCGGCTCTTGACGACTACTTCACCTCAGTTTTCTCCAACACTAATGACGTTCCCGTTAAACTAATACCACCACTTTCAGTAAAATTGATGCTGGACATTAAAATCAACGTTGATGGGATACATAGCCTCATTAATTCACTAAAACTAATCACCTTAGCTTAATGTGGTAATATAAATGTCAAAATAGTTGTTAACACCAGTAACATTTCTAACCAGGTACTACACCTAACATTTACGCGATCCTTATGGACGGAAAACTTGCCAGACGACTGGAAAATGGCTCATGTCGTACCAATCTTTTAAGACTTGCGACCACTCCCGTGCTATAAATTATCACCCAATTTCTCTGACCAGCATTCCTTTCAAACTACTAGAACATATAATCTCATCCAACCTAATGGTTCACCTGAAGTCTATCAACTTCTTTTACCCTCACCAGCACGGCTTCAGAAAACTATTTTCATATGAGATCCAACTCGCCAAGTTCACCCATGACATTCTGCAATTCATGGACATTCTCTTGCAGATTGATGCAATTTTCTTGGATTACTTGAAAGCATTTGACCGCATTTCCCACAATCACATGCTTCAATGACTCGCATCGGAGTCCCAAATAGCTTGCTTTACTGGCTCGAACACTTAAAAGGGCGTGCACAGTTTACCTCTGCAAATAACCGTAATTCGTCCCTTAGCAGCGTAACATCGGGTCTGCCACAAGGCGCTGGCTTATTGCCTCTAGTTTTCCTCAACTACATTAATGACTAACCTGCTAATGTTAAGAATAAGTTGCGTCTTTTCGTGGACGATTGTGTCATATATTCCCCTATCAAATGCTCAAATGACATCACCACACTGCAACATGATCTCGATTCCATCGCAGTATGTTGTGAGAAATGGTTCATGCTGCTTAACCTTAATAAATGCAAAGCTTTGTCATTCACCCACAACCAGACTTAACCAGTCGCACCTACACAATAAATTCAGCTCCTATCAGTCATGCCCCATCTTGCAAATAGCTCGGCCTTCCCATGACATCGACACTGTCATGGTCAACTCATATTGACACCATCTGTTCGAATACTTCACGTACCTTTGGATATATAATATGTAACCTGGAAACCGCATCACCACAAATAAAAAAGCTAGCATATATAACTTTCATACGTCCGCAGTCAGAATATGCATCATCTAGCTGGCACCCTTCCCAATCATATCTTACCGATGGCATAGAAGCAATACAAAATCGCACCGCTCGGTTTGTAACTTCCAGTGACTAGTGAAACCAGCATAGCTGCATTAAAACGTACACTTGAACTACCTTCACTTGCTTCCCGCCGGATCACCTCTCGTCTCTGCTTGCTTCACAGGTTTTATTACCATCTGTACTACAGGCATTCCCTGTTAAATCCACCATTACGTACATCCACTTGCTTAAGCCTCAATTGTCCCATAGCTTACATTATCGCCCGATCATCTGCCATGAACACTTCATTCTTCGCTGACACAATAACCCATTAAAACAACCTCCCAGAAGATATTGCCTTATGCACTGACCGTAAATCATTCCGCGAAATGTTAAAAACCACATTGCCTATTTACCGATCCTACCCAGCCTTACTCCAACACAATGTACCTGTTTTTTCACAATTGTTCCTGCCTTGTTTTTGTTTATTGTTGTTTCTTTACTGTTCCCTACATTTGTTCCAACATTGTCGCAAGGATTAAAGCCCTCTCTGATGTAATGCCTCTGGGCCTTTAAGGTGAAAATAAATGAAATAAATTAAATGAAATATCTTTCGTTAACCTGTTACATTGTTTACGAGGGTTCTGCAAAAGTCTTACTCACATATTAGTGATATATTTGAATGCCCACTTAATACATCGATTTTGTCAGCTTTAGATGTCCTATTCGATGCATTTTGCAGATATGTGATTTTGTTTTTCATTCCTGTGTTATGGAGTTATAAACCTGATAGTTCTGTTTTCTGAAAAGTTGTGGTTTTCAGCAATTTTTATAAAAAGGTCTATGGCCTAAATAAAAAATTCACTACCAACAGCCACTAGATTCCAACTTATTCTTTTAAATGCAATAAATGTCATCAAATTTGGCGGAGTAGTTGTCCAGAAAAACGATTTCTCCTTTCCCATGTATTTAGATAGGAGCCCTCGAGCTAAAGCTTCCTCTTAAAGTGTCCCTGAAACACATTTTTTCAGGGTCATAACACAGAGCAAAAGGAATTATGAGAACTGACCCACCCAAAGCCGTTATAGCTGATAAAAAATTCAAAATGCATTTAAACCTTGATATAATGATGTCGGTAAAATCAGCGATTTGCTTTGTTATATGTGACTTTCTATTATTAGAAAAGTATTCAACATTTCTTTCGATCTCAAAAATTCTGTTTGCATGCCCCTACAGAATATATATATTCACTGTAATACTTATTAATACACTACATAAGCGTGAATGATCTGATTTCTGTAACGACTGTGTTGTTCTTTTTTTCAATTTTTTTTTCAGTAGTGCTTTTGGGAGATATGAACTTGTTCTGTTAGACCTACTGATGTATTGTTGCTTCTAGGTTCTGCTATACATGGTTCGCCCTGCAGGCTCTTGATCTTAGTCTATTTGCACTTTTTGTTTTTTTACAGATGGGTTCTTTTTCAGAGCAATTTATTGTTCAGTGTTAGCTTTCCACTGTCTGTTTCATCAGAGCACCAAATAAATGTCATTGTTTATTGAGTATTCCTTGTCTGTTCTTGGTATTTTAGTACTTCAATGGCAGCATGCAATACAGGGATGTTAGCATTTTATTGTGTCTGGGGCTGCAAGAGAATTTAAGTGATGGCAGTTGGAAGTTCATTATTAACACGGAAAGAACTTGCTATAGCTAACATACAGGAGTAATTTGAGTCCTGAGTGAAATGTCAAGTCCACCATGCCTAATTCATTCCTACATTTTATTTCAACGAATTTCTATAAGCACTAATGTGACGTATACCTGTAGAAATATTTGTATAAAATTTAGATTTTGAATCGTGCATACAGCTTCACTGTATAATACATTTGTGTGCAAAAGGCAAGAAATTCGGCCAATCCTGTTTATCAACATTTGAAAAGATTCTTTCTGAATTGCAGTTGTGCCAGTCTCTCATAAGGAAGTTCCTGACCAACAAAATTATGCGCACAACATGTTTTTCAAGATAATAAATCCAAGAATTCACTGTTTTGATTAAGGGTGTGTGAATGTTTGATGCTTTAAAGTAGGCACTTCGTAAGTACAAATATTTTCTAATTGCCTTTGAACGCTTAAAACATTACCTGTGCACAAGTAAAGCTCAAATGGAAACAAACATGATAAATGTCACCCCCTTGGGCATAGTATAGACTTCAAATATGAGAAAGTGCGTAGTAGAGGCTGTATATGTTTCTCAGGGAGCTAGCCTTTCCTGGCTATACAGGGATCATTTGTGCTCTCTGAAGAGCCCTTTGTATGCCAGCAATTTCATAATTCACTCCTTGTGCTCCATTTGTGCTTTTAGTAAACAATGCTGCATAATGTGCAATGGAACTACGGGAACTTGCCAATGTTATGAACACCAGGATGTGGGTGTTTTACACATATTTTGATAATAGCTGTTCATTTTTGAAAACTGTTTCAAACGTATTCTACATTTGTTTCACTTCTTGCACTATTTGATTCGTATTCCATTCAGTCCGAAAAATTACTTCTATATTGGGCAACAATGTACCTACATCTAATAAATAAACATGAGGCTTTTTTTTTTTGCCAGTTCCTCTCCTAAGGATCACCTCCACATCCACTCAGCCATTTTGGTGGTGCATACGCCTTCACACTTTGGCACGTTACATCCATGTGAAGAGGCACCTGCACCAACATGTGGCTATTTCAGTGCCGGTTCTTTCAAAGCTTCTTTGTAACTTGTGAACTCGGATAGTAATTGTCTATTGACACAGTTATGTCATGTAGGTGTCTATCTGTTAAAAAGTAATATATGAACGGGAAAATGCATATGTGCGCAATATGCTGCATGGCATTCTGTTACAGAAGCATTACTATTTGCTTGGATATGTGTAGCTGCTGCGGTAATTCATAGCATGTTCCAGCACAATGTGACAAGCCATTTCATTTTATTTTAAAAATGCAATGAAACAGTTGGTAAACACTGATACGACGTGACACATGACACTGACATCATCATACCATGTCAAGTGTTGTATCAAAATAAATATATTATTACATAACAAGTTCTTTAGTTATATAAAGATATAGCTAAGGCCAGTTGGGCTGAAGGTTGCAGAGACATTTTTGGTAATCAGTTTAGAGCACCAATTTCAGTGGCCATGGCCATGTGATATTCCTTGATGTAACGGCTCGACAGCGAAGTACTTGTGTATTCACTATGCCTACAGAAGACTCCTGTGTTCAGTAAAATACTCATTAGCAATAAATTGTGAATGTTGCACAGCTAACTAGGACATGTTCTCCATGTAAATGGCTGCCTAATTGAACATCCTTGTGAATAAAAGATTTACATGTGCACAACAAAAGCTAAGTGCATATTGTTTCTCTTAGTTAAGGCCCTGAATTGTTGGAAAATTCTGTTTGGTCGAGTAGAACCAATATGTGGATGCCTCGTTTAGTTTGAGCTAAGCTATACAACCGAGACGCTTAGGACATAAGCAGTGTGAATGCACTCGTGAATAAGCTTATTTGTTTTGTTGGAATCTTCTCATTGTGCCATGAGCGATCCTTTTGTCTACAAGTGTGTGGAAGCAAAATGACATTACCAATTGTATTCTATATATACATCTTTTTTGTCATATACAGGCTCTGCTCACAATAAGTGGCATAGATCACTTCAAATTCTGTTGGAATTTGCGCTAGCGTATAGGCCTTTCTTAGAAAATTGCACAGTTACTCAAAGCAGCTGTTCTCAAACTTTTTGACCTTAGTGATAACCCGTCAGCTTTTGGATAGTGCTGCACCCCCCCCCCCCCCCTTCATTTTTGTACTGACCTGCTTACACACAGACTTAACATAAGGGCTCATTAATGCTCATGGAGAATGGAATGGGGATAAGGGGATGTTGCTGCACACTCAATACTGTGAGCGCAAAGAAGGTGGCATGTTTCGGGAGAAGGATCGGGGGTTGGGGGGAGCCTTTGGATCTGCCTTAGCATTGCTGCCGCATCCTATTTTAGTCTCCAATATATGCAGATTAATGTGTTACCTTTACTCTCGAGGGCCTTTTCTGCTGATGAGTTAGGTGCCATGATATATGGACAATTATTTTTCCACTCTCCATAGTGTGCTGTGCAGGCAAACCATATGGCAGCCACCCTAGGTATAGCGTGCCAGTAACGGCATGTTCATGCAAGTGGAAGTGTCAGATGCATGAAAACCTATAGTATTTTTTGCAAAGAAATGTTACCTGGCACTTGCGTTCCGGAATGGTCTTTGATGTATCAGTCGTAGTGCTAATGTATAAATGCCCGCATTGCCTGGAATGTAACAGTGTGCCTCGGCCGAAACGAAACGCTTATTTTTTATTCTCTTTGGTTGCCAACTGGCCTAACGTCATTATGAAACTGTATATATGCATGCAGGCTCGTTTCACTGAAATACAGCAACAGACGTAAAGAATTTATTGTCCATAATCCATTGTTCATAGTCTTCTGCTTGATCACTGTTTAATTTCACACCTTTAAGCACACTTTTGTGAGTTGTCTTTGTCCTAGAGGCCCAGCAGGGCATGTCTGAAGTAGATGGCGGGCGTCAGCTGCAGATGCATAAGCGGAGCACTGCGGGACACCGGACAATGTGTACGTAGCGCTGACCCCAGGCGAAAGTAATGGCGGGTTGGCTTAAAGTGTCCGGACAGAGACTGCCTCCACCAGAGAAAGATTGTGGGCAATGAAGCAGACATGCAGGGGGTTAAGGGCACACGTGTCACACTGGATGATGGATTTTCTGCCACTGAAAACAGCAGGGCCAGAGGGAAAGGAAAGAGGAGTTATGGATGTCAAGAAAGAGTGAACAGTGTGGTCTGCAATGTCATTAAATGTTACAGTCATGGCCATATGTGCCTGCACCCAGTGGACAGTAATGTTCACGAGCATAGAATCGTGAATTTTCTTTACCTGCTTACAAATATGCATAATTTTTTTTGCTTAACTGTGGTGAGCTTGTGACTGTAGACGTGGGCTATGTTGATGCTAGGCATGTTGGCAAGGGTTTCTGTCGCATCATGTATAACCTGAAGCTCAAATAATAAGCTATCTGAAAACTTCATAACATAACTCCAAGTAGCTTGTATCTCAGGGTGTGTTGTGTTTGAGGAAGTTATTTGTCTACCTCTTGAGTTAACCCCCATGTCTGCATGTATCACAGAGCATCTTGTAGGTATATAGTTGTTTCAGTTGTTGCAATCTGTTGAATTCACCAACGGACCCTTGTTGTCTTGTGAGTGGTTAAAGATGTATAGTTCCAAAGTGAAAGATAGTGCAGGTTCATATAGTTCGGGCACAATTGCCAAATTTTGGAGTTCTGTGCAACGCGTGGAGCTTGCAAGTGGAGTGCAAGGTCACCTTTTTTCTCATGCTCTTTCTTTTAGACAGAAACATGCTCCTAACTCTTCTCGGGCTGCTTTATTTTGTAATGTAGGTGATTGCGGCACATGGCTGTTGGTGAATAGCTGGCATCAGTCAAGAAGGGTGTTTGGATGAGTGTGCTTCTTCTTATGTTTACTGTGTATATGTATCCATGGAGTTTAATAACCAGGTCGAAGTAAGGAAAAATTTGCTTCCAAATTTCGGTAATACATATGTACCTCTGGAGCCTCACCATTGGCCGCAGCCGCCCACATAGGAATCAAACTGGCCTCCTCCTTATCGGTGTCATAGTCGTTGGGTCTTGCTAGTTTTGAACACTCAACTAGTCTTGAACAATGCAAAACTTAAGGTCTGACCACACACACGCTGGGACACTTAGGTGAAACTCTGGAGTTGCTCATTTCCTTATGCCTTGCAGTGTGTTTATGGTTGGTACATTAGTCTTGGGCAGCTTTTATTCCTTTCTTCAAGTGCTGTTGCTCTTGTTTGTTGAATTTGCTGTTGTGAATAGGGCACATGTGTGCTCTCAGCTTAGCCTTTCTCTTATGGTACAAATGTTTAAATTGGTTCTTACGCTTGTTGCTGCTGTTGCCACTTACTTTTGTGCATCGATCGCAAAAAAACATTTTCCCCCTTCATGGGGCTTGCTGTTCTAGATAATGCGCGAGTAGGTGAGCTGTTGCCAATTTTAATGGCACTCTACGTAGCATTTACGTGTATTGTTTCTTGCCTTGCATGTTCATTCTGTTATCCTGTTTATCTCAGATTTTTGTGGATAGTGAATTGAAGACTTGCTTGAGTACCTGTATTCCACAATGCAAAAGGTACATGTTCAGTAACCCAGATGTAAACAATAAAGACAAATATTGAGGAATGTGGCCCAGCCCCTCATAGTTCTAGTCAGGCTCAATTTTGCTCTAAAGTTTGGCTGTCTTGAAGTGCAAAAATTTTTGTGAGATTTATTACAGCTTGATTGCCAAGCTGCTATTTACAGGGTGTCTACCAACCGGGAAAACAGGGAATTCTCAGCGATTTTGAGTAGTCTGGAAAAACTCAGGGAAAACTTGGGGAATTTCTACCTTTATCAGGGAAAATTAGCGGTAATTTTGTTGAAAGGGCCGAAAGTCGCGGTAATGCTGGCTCGAGTAACAGACAGGAATCGTAATGAATCGTCTTTTAGGCCCTGTCGAAGGCTGGAGGAGTTTTCCGTGTACAGTCAACGACCCACTTTCCGGATTCCCGATAATTTGGACGGCTTCGCGACACCACCACGTACCTCATAACCATATAGTCAATGTATCAGACCGTCTGAAATTTCAAACGTAAGAACTCTTAGTCGTCCGATTTTCAGGAGGTTTTGCCGTGACCGCAGGTCCGAAACGGCATTAATCAAAGCTACCACCGCTGCCATTTTGATTACCTTGCCGCCTCGAACCGGCGCTCTCGCTCGCAGATCCTCTGGCAGCCGTAGCCACCACGGCGGCAACGCTAGGCCTAGCTGCTTCGACGTTCGCTATGAAGCTTCTTGCCGTTAGATGCCGTGTTTTTTTGAAAGCATTCGCTGCTGTCAGCAATGGCACGGAATCCGCCTTTGTGGTCCTCGCGATTGGCTTAGAAGCTTGGAAAGCACGGTGCGTTGCATAATGCCGGTTCCCGAAAGTCAGCTTCGCCTCCGTACACAAGTGTTGCTTGGTGAAGTCGGGGTGTCTACCAACCGGGAAAACCGGTAATTCTCAGGGATTTTGAGTAGTCTGGAAAAACTCTGAGAATTTGTACCTTTATCAGGGAAAATTAGCGCTAATTTTGTTGAAAGGGTCGAAAGTCGCGGTAATGCTGGCTCGAGTTACAGACAGGAATCGTAATGAATCGTCTTTTAGGCCCTGTCGAAGGCTGGAGGAGTTTCCTGTGTACAGTCAACGACCGGCTTTCCGGATTCCCGATAATTTGGACGGCTTCGCTGCACCACCCACTTACCCCATAGAGTCAATGTATCAGAAAGTCTGAAATTTCGGACGCATGAACCCTTCGCCATGCATCCCATTTTCCGGACTTTTTGCCGTGACCGTAGGTCCGAAATGGCATTAATCAAAGCCACCACCGCTGCCGTTTTGATTACCTCGCTGCCTCGAACCGGCGCTCTCGCACGCAGATCGCTGGCAGCCGTAGCCACCAGTGCGGCAACGCTAGACCTAGCTGCTTCGACGCTCGCTATTAAGCTTCTTGCCGTTGGGTGCCGTGTTTTTCATTGAAAGAATTCACCGCTGTCAGCAATGGTACCGACCGCACCTCTGTGGTCCTCGCGATTGGCTTAGAAGCTTGGAAAGCACGGTGCGTTGCATAATGCCGGTTCCTGAAAGTCCTTTCACAGAAATGTTACTTCGTGAAGCATACGAAAAAGTATTGCAGTGAAGCATAACAAGAGTGGGAAGGGGCTATTGCCACGGGACAGTATGTATTCCTTAATTATACACGCGCGCGTCCGGTATCTCCTGTCACAGTACGAACACCGATATGCCTAATACGTGTACCGGCAGGCCTTCAGAGCGTTTTCGAATGTGCCTGTGGTGGTTTGAGCCCTTTAAGCGCAGTAAATGACATGCATTTATTTTTTCCAACTGGCTGAGTTTTCGGACGTGTTCGCGGCCCCTAGGGAGTTCGAAAAATCGGACTTGGACTGTGCAACGGACCAAGAAGATGCTTCAAATGGTCCGTCGGGCGAACGAGTGACGGAAGGAGGACAAAAACAAAAAGGACCTACATATTGAGGAGTGAACAGGAAAGGAAGCGTGCTGCCGCCGTTTTGAAGGAGCTTGAGCTCAAAAAAAAAAAAAAAAAAGAAATGTTGGCTGATGCCGAGATACAGGTGTCCCTCATCGAAACCAAAATAAACTCTTTAAAGCAGTGAAACAAAACACTGAGGCGTCGTATGCGGGCTGAGAGTATGTCAGGACAGTTGAGGTTGACTTACGAGCTGTTGAGAGCGAATCTCAATTGTGACAACGTTCGGCCCTCATACCACTGAGCTTGCTATCAGGTGATAGAAATAGCTCATATTCGAAAATACTTGCTTCTGTATGCATCTCCTTTTTATTCGTATTTGAAGATGTCCGACTCGATTTGCATTTTTTTTTTCGAAGACAGTTTATTTGCTGTGCATTTTACTAACCCCTCTTTTCTATTCTTATTTCTTATTTATATGCTTACTAGAGAGTGACAGCATCGGGCGACGTGGTTTCAGCCCATCTTGACATAAAAAATAGTGCTGCGTCATTCAGGGAATTTTGCAAAGGCACTCAGGGAAAACCTGTATAACTCAGGAAATTCGAAAATGTATACTTGGTAGACACCCTGTGAAGCATACGCAAAAGTATTGCAGTGAAGCATAACAAGCGTGGGGTGGGGCTATTGCCGTGGGACAGTATGTGTTCCTTAACCCTTTCGCTGTCACTGACGTACCGGTACGTCATCGCGCTTCCCCCCCACGGTGTCACTGACGTACCGGTACGTTCTCTATCGTGCGTTCAAAATTTCGCGCCTGAGCGCAAAAACAGGCGCTCCTGGTTTGGCCACGCCATCTGTTGACTCTTTCTACAAGTTCGTATATTCGCTCCAACCTGTGTTAACCCATGTATTGAAGAGTACGGTGCGACTGCCACTCCCCACTTTCTCTTTGCTGAGTGGCGCGGTGGCTCCGCGTTCGCTGGATCATGCGCCGCGCGCGTGTGGTTATGGGTTCAAGGGTTGTTCTGTAATCTCCGCTGGTTTGAAGGTTTTTATTTTTCTTCTGTTGGTGTGCCTGCTACGGCGCGTCAAGTTCAGGCGCACGTGCCGTTGCCTCTCCAAAAGGGGTGACTCGATTGCTACTTTCGCTCTCTCGCCGCACCCTCGCTTCCGACTTGCAGCAGTAAACGTAAAGCCCTTCGAACTTTGTTTAGCCTTTTTTATCTCCCTCTGTCTTCTTGATCACGCAACGTCCCATTTCTCTCCGTTGCGCGGGCGACTGAAAGCGCATCCTCCCTGCGCGCGGTTACTTTCGGATGGCTCGGCGCGCGGGACCTTCGTCTGCTCATGGGAGCGGTGGCTGAATTCCGATTCAGAATACGAGCCGAGCTCGGATTCGGACTCGGACAAAGTCGCTTGAGACGAAGAGGGTTCCGCATCGTCAGATTCGGATGTTGAACAGATTTTATAGTCAGGCTGATGATGATGATGATGTTTACTAACAGCTGCAGAACACTGAAATATGCATATTGCATTGACTATGTTATTTGTATACCAATCATAATCAAAAATAAATTGCTATGTTCATTCCCTGTTATGCTCGTTCCCTGAAAGCAAGCCGACACTGGGGGTGCGTCACGGCCAGAAACGTCCGACAGCGAAAGGGTTAATTATACACGCGTGCAACCGGTATTTCCTGTCACAGTACGAGCACCAATATGCCTAATACGTGTACCGGCAGGCCTTCAGAGCGTTTTCGAATGTGCCTGTGGCGGTTTGAGCCCTTAAGGGCAGTAAATGACATGTATTTAGTTTTTCCAACTGGATGATTATTCTGACGTTTTCACGGCCTCTAAGGAGCTCAAAAAATTAGACGTGGACTTTGCAACTGACCAAGAAGATGCTTCAAGTTGTCTGTGGGGCGAACGAGTGGCGGAAGGATAACAAGAACAAAGTACCTATGCATTGAGGAATGATCAGGAAAGGAAGCGTGCTGCCGCCGTTTTGAAGGAGCTTGAGCTCAAAAAACAGTGTTGGCTGATGCCGAGATGCAGGGGTCCCTCATCAAAACCAAAATAAACTCTTTAAAGCAGTGAAACACAACACTGAGGCGTCGTGCGCGCGCTGAGAGTATGTCAGGACAGTTGAGGTTGACTTCTGTTTAGAGCGAATCTCAATTGTGACAACGTTCGGGCCTCATACCACTGAGCTTGCTATCAGTTGATAGAAATAGCTCATATTAGAAAATATTTGCTTCTGTATGCATCTCCTTTTCATTCGTATTTGAGAATGTCTGACTCGATTTGCAATTCGAAGACATTTTATTTGCTGTGCATATTTCTAACCCCCTCCCTTCTATTCTCTGTGAATAACAAAACGCTACTCCTTAGTATTCAAATTGGACTAAGTAGTTTGTTTTTAAATTTTTCGTATGCTTACTAGAGAGTGACAGCATCGGGCGATATGGTTTCTGCCCGTCTTGACATAAAGCATAGTTCTGCATCTCTCAGGAAATTTTGCAGAGACACTTAGGGAAAACAGGGAAAACTCAGGGAATTTGGAAATGTCAACTTGGTAGACACCCTGTATTTAGTATTGCTTCTTTTGATGGTGCTATGCGAGGTACTATGTTTGCACATTGTTCCCTACATCTTGCATGTAAACACGGCGTAGGTTTATTGTAGGAGCCCACACTATGGTGTAGATGTAAGATGTATGAAAATATGACCGATGTAGTCTTGTAGGCCCATGCCACTTGTTATCACAGCATTGAAAGACATGCCCGACACGTTCGATCCCAAATAAACAAGTGCCCGCTTTATTCGAAGGCCAGTACATATTAGTCAACGAACGTCCAGAGGGAGCCATGAACGTTTGGCATTCTAACAGTCGCATCCTCTACATCTCCCCCCTTAAAGACTACAGAAGAGAGTTGAGGCCAGGAAACAAAAGTTCAGGCCATCTGCGGAAACAAGCATTGGCCACCACATGTCCACACTACTCGATCACCATCCATAGAGGACTGACTGTCTCTGGGTAATTCTTGACCCTGCTGTGGTGGCTCTTGTGTACCTGGTGAAGTTGTCTGCTGTTCTCTTGCAGGAATGAAAGTTATCAGGTGGCAACAAGGAGGTTAAAGAAATATTGCAAGAAAGAAAGAAGAAAGTTCTTCTTTAACCTCCTTGGGTGGCACCAATTAAGCTGCAGGACAATACCTTGCTGCATTTCAACCATGTAGCATCGCGGCCTTTGGGCCAAGCTCAACACTGTAGTGTGTACTTGGTCGGGTCGCACTCACACGCCCTGACCTGTTAGTAGGGGGGCAGATTTACGGCTCGGTGGTGCCTATTTGCGGTTGTGCGGTTTAACCGAGCTCAGATTGGTCCACCTTGAATGATCAAATAAGGCACCACTGTACGTTAAATGAGGCGTACAACTCCTGTGGGGGCGGTAGAGTATCCGCCTCGCTTGCAAGAGGACCGTGGTTCGAATTCCGGTGCCGCGCAATTCTCCACCGAAAAAAAAACCGTGTGTTGAGAAAATTGCACCAACAGGCCTGGAGTGCAGCCTGATCCCGGTGACCAGAACCGGTAACGCATTCTCTCACCAAAGCAGGATTGGCCACCCTGGTGCAGTATTTGGCCACAACCTCCTATATGAATACAACAATCAAACCCCGGCCTTCTGTCCCCAGCAGCCGCGAAGCAACTGACCACGGCGGCGGTCAGATCTGTGACGCAGCAGAGGGTGCTAAGAATGCCTGGCTCCGGACAGGCCGCCATTGGAATCTGAACCTGGCAACGTTTAACGTTAGAACGTTATCTAGTGAGGCGAGTCTAGCAGTGTTATTGACGGAATTAGAGGGTAGTAAATGGGATATAATAGGGTTCAGTGAGGTTAGGAGGACAAAAGAAGCATATACAGTGCTAAAAAGCGGGCACGTACTGTGCTACCGGGGCTTAGCAGAGAGACGAGAACTAGGAGTCGGATTCCTGATTAATAAGCACATAGCTGGTAACATTAAGGAATTCTATAGCATTAACGAGAGGGTGGCATGTCTTCTTGTGAAACTTAATAAGAGGTACAAAATGAAGGTTATACAGGTCTACGCCCCTACATCCAGTCATAATGACCAGGAAGTCGGAAGCTTTTGTGAAGACGTGGAATCGGCGATGAGTAAAGTCAAAAAATAAACTATTGGCGGCGAGGAGTTACGGAGTCGCCATCTATCGGAAGCGCCTAGCTGGCATAGCATGAGGGATCACGTGGCGCGCTCCTCATAGGTTTTGCTGTCAGCGCTCACTGAAAACGCCACGCGCGAGCTCTCCCGCACATTTCTGTAAGTACTTTCGAAACGAGAGAAGTTTTTTACTGTCCAAATAATAACCTTGGGCAAACTGAAAGCACAGAATCGTTTACAGACGCTATCTCTTTACCGAATACGTACAGTGAACGCCACTGCGCGCGGTTGCCGCGATGGAGTTTCCCGAACAGGCTTTTTGCGTGAAAGGTAGGTAAACGCTGAGAGCAAACTATGTGAAATATGTTCTTATAGTGTTTGTATAACTAAATGGAGCGTAATAGAATGAAGCCTCAATGCAGCGATCGCACAGATTCGCAGCGACCGACTGCGCGTCTGCATGCTTTTCCGCGCACTGTTTCGCTTTCGCTGCGTGCGCATTTTCGCACCGTTTCATGTGCTTTAGGCCGCAGAACATGAGCATTTGACAGGATACAAGCAACCATTGTTGCGTGGGCGCTATCACAGCAGTTCAAAAATAATTTCATTGTAGAGACTTCGACGCCTACGGGGACTGTGATGTGCCGTCGGGACGATTCAATCTTTTTTTTTTTCTTCTAAATCCTTGGACGTTTCAATATTATTTCTGGAGTTGCGTCGCACTGTATGTTTCTCGGTGTTCTCAGCGTGCGATTTCCCGCTGCTTCTTTTTTGTAATCCAGTGCATTAATGCATAACACAAACATAACCATGTGCCATGCTTTCTTTAATGTGCTTCTTACCGCTCCCTTTCCACTCCAGTGAACTTGCCAGTATCTATAGCACCGACAAGTTCATAGACCAAACCTTCAAGACATAAGTCGGGCAGCGGACTCGGGCGAGCGTCTTAGTGCGCGTTTTCCGAACATCGCAGACCCGGCGCCGTAGCAGAAACCTTCCTCACGTCTGGGCTCGCTGCATACCCGAGTTGTAGCCGATGACTGTTTGCCGATTTTATGTTTCCAAGCTTCACGCAGCTTCCTGTCCTGCGGCTACGTGTAAATAAGGCTGACACCAGGCTCCGTTGCGCACGTCCGATACTGCGGCACCGAGCAGTAGCCTACCATGCTGCGCGCCTTCAAAGGCAGCCACTACCTATTGTAGTGCTTTAAAGCGTTGTAAAGGAGACACTCGAAGCGGGAAAATCTCGCCACTAAATGAGGACCGCAGCGTACGAGGGAATTTAAACTCTCGTTTTCAGCTCGCTTCGGCGCTCCCGAAGCAGCCGACGCAGCCGCTATGTCCACGTGATCCCTAATAGCACATCACGCCGACGGTGGCGCCAGCTTTTCCGGTGGTGGAGCTCGAGGCCAATACTGATGGGGGACTTCAATGCCAGGGTAGGCAAGAAGGAGGCTGGAGACAAGTCAGTGGGGGAATATGGCATAGGTCCTAGAAATAGCAGGGGAGAGTTATTAGTAGAGTTTGCAGAATAGAATAATATGCGGATAATGAATACCTTTTTCCGCAAGCGGGTTAGCCGAAAGTGGACGTGGAGGAACCCAAATGGTGAGACTAGAAATGAAATCGACTTCATACTCTGCGCAAACCCTGGCATCATACAAGATGTAGACGTGCTCGGCAAGGTCCGCTGCAGTGACCATAGGATGGTAAGAACTCGAATTAAGCCTAGACTTGAGGAGGGAACGGAAGAAACTGGTACATAAGAAGCCAGTCAATGAGTTAGCGGTAAGAGGGAAATTAGAGGAATTCCGAATCAAGCTACAGAACAGGTATTCGGCTTTAACTCAGGAAGAGGAACTTAGTGTTGAAGCAATGAACGACAATCTTATGGGCATCATTAAGGAGTGCGCAATAGAAGTCGGTGGTAACGCCGCTAAACAGGAAACCAGTAAGCTATCGCAGGAGACGAAAGATCTGATCAAGAAACGCCAATGTATGAAAGCCTCTAACCCTACAGCTAGAATAGAACTGGCAGAACTTTCTAAGTTAATCAACAAGCGTAAGACAGCTGACATAAGGAACTATAATATGGATAGAATTGAACAGGCTCTCAGGAACGGAGGAAGCCTAAAAGCAGTGAAGAAGAAACTAGGAATAGGCAAGAATCAGATGTATGCGTTAAGAGACAAAGTCGGCAATATCGTTACTAATATGGATGAGATAGTTCAAGTGGCTGACAAGTTCTAAAGAGATTTATACAGTACCAGTAGCACCCACGAGGATAATGTGAGAGAGAAAGGCCTAGAGGAACTTGAAATCCCACAAGTAACGCCGGAAGAAGTAAAGAACGCCTTGGGAGCTATGCAAAGGGGGAAGGCAGCTGGGGAGGATGAGGTAACAGCAGATTTGTTGAAGGATGGTGGGAACATTGTCCTAGAAAGACTGGCCACCCTATGTACACAATGCCTCATGACCTCGAGCGTACGGAATCTTGGAAGAATGCTAACGTAATCCTAATCCATAAGAAAGGGGACGCCAAAGACTTGAAAAATTATAGACCGATCAGCTTACTGTCCGTTGGCTACAAAGTATTTACTAAGGTAATCACAAATAGAATCATGGAACACCTTAGACTTCTGTCAACCAAAGGACCAGGCAGGATTCCGTAAAGGCTACTCAACAATAGACCATATTAACACTATCAATCAGGTGATAGAGACATGTGCGGAATATAACCAACCCTTATATATAGCTTTCATTGATTAGGAAAAAGCGTTTGATTCAGTCGAAGCCTCAGCAGTCATGGAGGCATTACGGAATCAGGGTGTAGATGAGCCATATGTAAAATATGGCTTGGCTTAGCTAAGGTTAAGCCCAGGATGCGAAGCATACTAGCCTTCATTTTAGTTGTTGAACCACTGTTTAGCCTGGTGAACTGCTGTTGCTTGGCTATATTTGGTTCGGCTAGACGAAGAAACAACTCATGCGTTACTCTGCTTCGCCTTCAAGAGTGGAACGCGACAGCGTTCCCGTCGACCCGCCAAGGGGTGTAAGACAATGGGCTACGGCGCAGCGACTACGCGCCCCGCATTGGACGCGGTGAGCGTCGAGCAACGCAGCGTTCGGCTCGGCAACGAAATGTGCGCCTGAGCAAGCGACGCACGCCTGAGCCTTAGAAACAGCTCGTTTCTAAGGCAACACCGCATTCACTAGAGGCGCTTTTGTACCGCTTTGAAGCGTCGTACTCGTGGCTCAGTGGTAGCGTCTCCGTCTCACACTACGGAGACCCTGGTTCGATTCCCACCCAGCCCATCTTGCAAGAGTTGAGCCCGGCTTGCAGCTGTTGTGCCGTCAGTGCCCTAGCGGGAGGAGCGGGAGTTAGGCCGCAGTACCATCTGTGCGACCGCAGGCGAGCGCACGAGCTGAGACCCGGCTATGTAGATACGCGGCCGTAAGCGAGCGCACGAGTTGAGCCTCCGCTTTTGCAGCTGTTATGACGTCATATGGTAGCTACGCGGCCGCGCGCGGCGCAGCAAGGAAGAGCGTGGTTGTGCGGCTAGTATGCTTCGCATAAAATACTGAAAGATATCTATAGCGGCTCCACAGCCACCGTAGTCCTCCATAAAGAAAGCAACAAAATCCCAATAAAGAACGGCGTCAGACGGAGATACGATCTCTCCAATGCTATTCACAGCGTGTTTACAGGAGGTATTCAGAGACCTGGAGTGGGAAGAATTGGGGATAAAAGTTTATGGAGAATACCTTAGCAACTTGCGATTCGCTGATGATATTGCCTTGCTTAGTAACTCAGTAGACCAATTGCAATGCATGCTCACTGACCTGGAGAGGCAAAGCAGAAGGGTGGGTCTGAAAATTAATCTGCAGAAGACTACAGCAATGTTTAACAGTCTCGGAAGAGAACAGCAGTTTACGATAGGTAGCGAGGCACTGGAAGTGGTAAGGGAATACATCTACTTAGGGCAGGTAGTGGCCACGGATCCGGATCAGGAGACTGAAATAACCAGAAGAATAAGAATGGGCTGGGGTGCGTTTGGCAGGCATTCTCAAATCATGAACAGCAGGTCGCCACTATCCCTCAAGAGAAAAGTGTATAACTGTTGTGTCTTACCAGCACTCACGTATGGGGCAGAAACCTGGAGGCTTACGAAAAGGGTTCTGCTGAAATTGAGGACGACGCAACGAGCTATGGAAAGAAGAATGACGGGTGTAACGTTAAGGGATAAGAAAAGAACACATTGGGTGAGGGAACAAACGCGGGTAAATGACATCTTAGTTGAAATCAAGAAAAAGAAATGGGCATGGGCAGGACATGTAATGAGGAGGGAAGATAACCGATGTTCATTAAGGGTTACGGACTGTATTCCAAGGGGAGGGAAGCGTAGCAGGGGGCGGCAGAAAGTTAGGTGGGCGGATGACATTAAGACGTTTACAGGGACGACATGGCCACAATTAGTACATGACCGGGTAGTTGGAGAAGTATGGGAGAGGCCTTTACCCTGCAGTGGGCGTAACCAGGCTGATGATGATGATGATGATGCTGGTGCCTATTAAAGTCGCTGCTCTGCATTTGCTTGTACTTATTCCACCTTCCTATGACCGTGGTGAACAAACAGGTGCATGTTGTGGCCGCTGAGAAATAAATACGTTTTATAGGTGTGCTTTGATTGAAATTGATTAAGGAGGTAGGCGGCGCTCGCAACGGTGGTGATGCATATGACGCATATGACGATGCTGCTGGCCACATCACCCTTTCTTTAGTGAAAGAAAATGACTGTCTAGGAACTAAGGCTCAGTCACATTCCACGTAGCATTGTGGCTTTCGGCGCTGTCTCGAGCTTAGCCTAAGTGCCTGGGGTTGGGGTCCTGTAGGCTGTGGCATGGTCGCTGCTGTTGATGTGGGGCTGTGGGAGTGGAGATGCTATTTGTTGTGACGAGGCTCTTGACCGTCTTTTTTGCCACAATGTGGGACCTGGGTGTAGGGTCTTCTGTGTCCACGACCGCTGGGGACCACTCAGTTCGGCTGTAAAACACTGCAACCACAGACCCAGGGTGCAGACGCTGCAGGTTTCTTGCACTTCGGTTGTAGTATGTATGTTGGCGCTGGGGTATTTCCTTAAGTCTCTCAGTCACCTGCTGGCGTGGCACTGTCTCAGGCTCAAGAAGCTTGGTGTGCTAGGCAGCTACCTTTTCCTTCCCATTCGACGCTGGAGTGGAGACTGCAGGAGATTGTTATGTGGCATGTTTCTCCACTCCCGTAGTGTGCTGTAAAACTGTCTTGTGGTAGGGTGTCTTGCTCCAAAGCTTCGCCTCATGGACGGCTTGCTCTGCCATTCCGTTTAAACGGGGGTAGTGCTGGCTCAATGCAGTGTGGATGATGTCGCATAGTTCCATGTATTCAGCAAACCTGTGACTGTATATGGTGGCCCATTGTCACTGATAAGTTTGCAGGCAATGCTGTGCGTAGCGAAGACCTCTTGGCAGAACTTAATCACAGCTTCTACCGTTGTGTACTTAAAAGCACCGAACCTCAATATATAACAAGTAAAAGTCAATGATGATTCCATACTATCCCGCTTGGTGGAAAAAGTCGATGCCAACTGTCTGCCAGGGTAGTTCGGGGACGTCGTGGCTCATTGGCAGCCGTTGGTTTCTGGGCTTGTGTTGTCTGCAGAGCGCACACCTTTCCATTTTCTCTTGGATATCTGCTGACACACCCAGCCAGAACTTGGACGTCTCTGGCACGTTGCTTCGTCTTTTCTGTACCTCCATGTGCCGTGTGCAGGAGGTCTAGGACGTGGTTCCTCATGCTTCAGTGAATGGCAAGTTGGTTGGATCGGAAATGGACATCTTCTTCAACATTGATCTCGTCACAGTACGGCCAGTAGGCCCGGATTTGTTGGGACAACCTTTTTGTCTTCCAGCCATTTTGTACTTGCATATTGCTTCAGGGCACAGAGCTCCTCATCGTGGTTTGTTTCATGCTCTATCTGCTGAAGTCTTTCTGTGGAGATGTACTATTGGACGACGTTCACTTGAAAGTGCTCTTCTTCCGGCACCTTTTCTTTTTAAGGAAACAGAGACAAGGCATCTGCTGTGAACGTCTTGTTTCCTGGTCAGTACGTTATCCGAAGTGAGTATTTCTGGAGTGTCGGGCACATTTTTTTCAGACGTAGTGGACATTAGTGGAGCGGCTTCTTAGAGATCGCCTCGAGTGGGCGGTGGTTACATTCCACTAGGATGCATGGCTGTGCAAAGACGTCATGGAAGCGGGTGCAGCCATGCACAATGGCTAACATCTTTTCAATTTGTGCATACTTCTCTTGCACTTCTATCAGCAAGAAGAGTAGGTCAGAGCGTGTATGTTCTACAGGGTGACAGGTCCCAATCCATGCTGGCTAGCATCTACTTGCAGCACGAGGTGCTGCGTCTTGTAGCATGCCAGGATCGGTGCCTGTGATAGGGCTGTCTGAAGGCATTCAAAGCTTTACTGCTGGGAGTCTCTCCAGACTCATGTGTTACCTTTCTTCAGCAGGTTTCGCAACGGAGCGCTCATTTCCGACATGTTCGGGACAAATCTAGCAATAAAATTCACCATTCCCGCGAACGTGTTGAGTTCCTTAGTATTGTCTGGTACTTGGACTGCGAGGATGTCTTCTGCTCTTTTCGGGTCAATCGAGAGTCCTTTGTCAGCATGAACACAATGTCATCATCATCATCATCATCAACCTCGTTAAGCCCACTGCAGGGCAAAGGCCTCTCCCATATTTCACCAACTACCCCGGTCATGTACAAATTGTGGCCATGTCGTCCTTGCAAACTTAATCTCATCCGCCCACCTAACTTTCTGCCGCCCCCTGCTACGCTTCCCATCCCTTGGAATCCAGTCCGTAACCCTTAATGACCATCGGTTGTCTTCCCTCATTACACGTCCTGCCCATGCCCATTTCTTTTTCTTGATTTCAACTAAGATGTCATTAACTCGCGTTTGTTCCCTCACCCAATCTGCTCTTTTCTTATCCCTTAACGTTACACCCATCATTCTTCTTTCCATAGCTCGTTGCATCGTCCTTAACTTAAGCAGAACCCTTTTCGTAAGCCTCCAAGTTTCTGCCCCATACGTGAGTACTGGTAAGACACAGCTGTTATACACTTTTCTCTTGAGGGATAGTGGCAACCTGCTGTTCATGGTTTGAGAATGCCTGCCAAACGCACCCCAGCCCATTCTTATTCTTCTCATTATTTCCGTCTCATGATCCGGATCGGCCGTCACTAGCTGCCCTAAGTAGATGTATTCCCTTACCACTTCCAGTGCCTCGCTACCCATCGCAAACTGCTGTTCTCTTCCGAGACTGTTAAGCATTACTTTAGTTTTCTGCAGATTAATTTTTAGACCCACCGTTCTGCTTTGCCTCTCTAGGTCAGTGAGCATGTCTTGCAATTGGTCCCCTGAGTTACTAAGCAAGGCAATATCATCAGCGAATCTCAAGTTACTAAGGTATTCTCCATTAACTGATCCCCAATTCTTCCCAATACAGGTCTCTGAATACCTCCTGTAAACACGATGAGCAAAACGTGAATAAGGTGAATGCAGGAGCCAACGTTTCGACAAGTGGACTTGTCTTCTTCAAGGCGACGTACGCTTTCCTCGCCACAGTATATATAGGTGGGGTGGTACAGGTGGGGTGGCACAGGTGGGGTGTTATAGGTGGTATAAGTGAGGTGGGTATAGGTATGTAGGTATATAGGTGGTGTAAACACGCTGTGAATAGCATTGGAGAGACCGTATCTCCCTGCCTGACGCCTTTCTTTATTGGAATTTTGTTGCTCTCTTTATGGAGGACTACGGTGGCTGTGGAGCCGCTATAGATATATTTCAGTATTTTTACATACGGCTCGTCTGCACCCTGATTCCGTAATGCCTCCATGACTGCTGATGTTTCGACTGACTCGAACGCGAGTCCGTGATGTGGAAAACATGCAAAGGCGCTCCGGAGGCTCAGGTTTCAGGTGTAAATCCACTCTGCGGGTATATGGCGAACACAAGCCAACGGCAGCCAAGGTAAAAAAGTCTCAGCTTCGCCCGAGATGCAAAGCATCGATTGCGACAGCAAATTAGTGGACAACTGTACTAAAGGTGGTAGTTTTATAGTGCGTATAAAATTGTAAACATAGGCATGCTAGTTAAATTAACAAGCATGGTGTGAAGCGTGCACAAGCAAACATGAACACATCTCACTCGATGACCGCGGAAACTCGCTGTGAAAACGTTGGAGTGAGTAAGCGCGGCAGCAGTAGTAAGCGAATTGACCTTCGCACTGCCGCTCGCATCAGCGCGAACCACTGGCACGTGTCGGCAAGCTTCGGTACGCGCCAATTTGTCAACAGCGTCAAAAGCATTGGTCGGGAACAGAGTGACGCGTGGCGACGTGCAGCGATTGTGTCGACTACCAACGCTAGAAGTTCGGTGACGCTTCGCTGGCGTGCACCAATTAGAGGCTGCGATGCGTCACCGGCGTCAACGAATCGGAGGCTGTGAGGCCTCCCGCTGCTATGCCTATGATGGCCGCCGGTGCGAAGACGCCGACACCAATGATCGTCCGAGTTCTTTGGATGGACGACGCGCGCGATAGTGTTCTTGAAAGAGTGTTGTGATAGTAGGCCGACATGTCACAACCGACCTTCATGGTTGGGGCAGTGCGACGTGGATCTAAACCGACTTCGAACGACACCGACAAATCCATCCTACCCACTGTGTTCCGCCGGTCTCAGTGTGATTGTTTGCTAAAACACCCAACCTACTCACGATTGCGGCAATGTCTGTGCTTGGTGTATGCGTATTTTGTTGTTTTCGAAATGAATAGAAACATGCTTCCGAACTCCGAAGTCTGGATGTATCAGCACTCGCCTAGGACCCATGTTGTTTACGTTACGCCTAGGCCTAGCGCATCCATCAGGTTCGTAACTGGCGATTGAACGAGATCAGCTGAGAGATTCTGTCTAAGAAGATGAAATTTCAGTTCCGTTTGGCGATGCAGCGATTTAAAGTATGGCACCTCTAACTTCATGTGGTGTCTGATGTGGTGAATGAACCGTGTGGAACTTCGGTTGGTGAACCGCGGTTTATTTCGTGTGGTCTCAGGTGGCTCAAGCTTAACGGGAGAGCATTGCGTTGTTTCCAGTGGCAACGGTAACTTTAAAAAGCGAAAGACATTAGTAGCCAAAAATGGGATATGCGTAGATCATCAGCCATGCCGTCCGTTACAGCTGACAGTGCGCTATTCTATTCGGCATGTGAATCCAGTTCACTATGAGTTGACAGTACTCATTCATCACTTTCTTGAAGTGCATGCTTCTTGTGGGCTAGCTGGGGATAAATCGCTCGTGCAGCACTCAAGAACGCTGACGCACTGAAGGAAACATGACACAACGCAGTCATGTTTGAGTCAGTGTGTCCTTATACTTGAGCACTGCAAAAAATATGCAGATCCCACGCACTGTGGGAATCGATGTAAGCGAAGCTTTCCGTGCAGAATACTTTGATTGACGATAATTGGCGGTAATGTTGACGGCTAAAGCTTAATTTCTTCAACGTTTGCGCTAACACGAGAGCGGTTAGTTGATAATAAACGTTACCTTGCGTGCACCACTGCTGTTTGTCTGCGTAGTATACAGAATACAAATGGAGAGGTGTTTGCTTGAGGTGTTGTTGTGCGCCATATTTTAGAACCTCTGAGAGGGTTGAGCATTATCATGCCTCACATGGCACATCGCATTGTGGCAGAAGTATTGAACTTGAATTGGATTAGGGGGTTGTACGTACCAAAACCACACTAGGATTATGAGGCACGCCGTACTCGCAGACCCTGGAATAATTTTGACACCGTGATGTTCTTTAACGTGTCCCAAAATCTAAGTGCACGTGCGTTTTCTATTTCGCTTCCGTCGAAATGCGGCTGCCGCGATTGGGATCAAATCCACTTCTAGCAACGCCATAGCCGCACAGCTAACGCGGCGGGCACAGAACCCACGAAACACGGAACCTCTTTAAAACCTCTTCGAAGCCAAAGGGTTACAAACGGCTATAGACGTCTTGGTCTATGATAAGACTGAAAATAGAATTTCTTCTAAACATAACCTGCAGCACCTGGAACATGCTAGTATCTATTCTATCTGCGGTAAAACCCACTACTGGTGTTACTAGAGTCTATTTTGCTAAACACATTCAGAACGTCTAACTCAAGAACTTTTTTATATATTTTTGTTTAAAAGTGCATAAAATGCGAAACGATGTGTTAAAACTACGGGTACCGTCTGCCGTGGCGTTAACGAATAAAAGACACCGCAGAGAAATCGAACTTGTTGGAAGAACATAAGTTGTCTTTAATGTTAAATAATTTCACACCAGAACTTCAACGATCAAGGGCGTGTTGTTTTCCATACGGGGCGCGCACACGACTCCTGGAAACCTTTCTTCTATGGTCGCGCAGCAGGTATTGACAGCAGCAGGAGCGAAACGCTGGTGTTGCAGTGACCACAGTGGTGTCACAGAGCCACCACGCTGCGACCACTTCGGTGGCAGTGAAGTAGACACGCTTCAAATTTGTTAGGCATCTCATTCCATGCTGGAAACACTGGTAGGCAGGAAGTTTGAAAGAACGGCCACTGCCGCCCGCAGTGTCTCGGTCGTGAGTTCGTTATGCCAGCTGTGCATCATTATAAGCCGTTCTGTACATTTATACTGGACATTAACTGGAGTCATTTAGCTGTGCTGATACTGTATGCCGTGTGTTTTGCATCAGTGCTTCGTGACGTCGGCTCTATTGCGTGTTTTCGCCGACGGCTTGCTATCAGAATGGCGGGATCTGCGTTCGCCGCCTTCGTTGTTCTCGGTGCGTCTTTGTACGTCGCACGTTCGCATAACACTTTTTCCATTAAGTGAAATACTTTGCACTTCGTTTTTCGTCAACAATGTGAATATTTTTAGGTGTTACCTGTGACAATTCTTGATGGATGGGCTCTTCTGCCCTGTGGGTTTTCGTCATCTTTACTTTTATACGAGGGTTCTGCTTGTTAGTCTTTGTGGTTAACGCAGCATGAATAAAAAATTAACCGAAGGGAGTGCATTCGAAGAGGACGCGCTGGATGTAATCCTGAATCAGACTGAATTCTCCCTATTTTGTGTCATTTTGTTCTTGCATGGGTTACAGCGTTGCGTGCGCGCGCGCGTGTCAGTGACTATGCAGCTTGTAGCGTTCCCAAAACAAAAATATATCCGCAATGTTTACTTCGTCTGTACAATTCCAAATGCAATCGGCTACCGAGGTAAAAATTTCACTGGTGTTTTGTTCTAAATAAACAGCAAAACGTTGAGCCTAGTGGGTGCTTCATCTGGGAGTGCAATCATGACTGCTTGGCATTAATTAATTGATGACTGTGGGTCACCTCATTCACCTCATTTGTAATTGCAAATCTGTTTTTCAACTGACTTGATGCTCTTTTATTTTGTTCCTTTTCGCTCTATAGACTGCTGGGCATCCTACTTGTCCCTTGGCGCTAGCTGGATGACGGGACCTCATCATGATCAATGTAAGCCAATGTACTCTACACCCTCTGGTCCTCCCAGTGCTTTGGATATAGGTTAAGGCCAGGGAGCGCTTTGTGGTAATATAGCTAGTTGGTGTCTCACCAAAGGGAATATTTTTGCACTAGTCTCTTATAAGCTACCACTATTATAGCCAATTTCTCAGTGCCAGTGTACATACACAGTTCCACTATTAAATAGTTTCCCTAAGCCTTGCAAAATTTAATTGTAGGTAGTCAGGGCTATTCAAGAACTCACAAATTGACTCTGTTGTGTCATAACTTACCAGTATTCCATGCACGAGTAAAAATTTACTACAGCAGTGTACATTGCACCTTGCTTATGTAACCAATGTAACCAAGCCAGTATCTGATTAGTTCTGTATTCTAAATGTTTTCGGGGTGATTTCGTTTCTTTACAAGAATTTACTGTACAGCATCAGCAAGAAGTCTAATTTAAAATTTATGTGTGTGCTGTAAAATGTATGCTTTGCCGCTACAGTTGATAAAACATGGTCCAATGCTTCCGTACAAGAACAAACCTCAATTTGGCTCTACCACCATCAGCACTTGGCTGGCGCTTGCCAAATGAACCACATGAGGTAGCTTGTGTAGACTGTTTTTTAACCTTATTGTGAGGAGGGCGCACAATCGTGTGGAGGCGCCTGTGTCTGAGATAGAGATTGTGCTGCAATATATGTGCATGTAGAACAGGCATGATGCTGGAGGTTCTATGAGTTTGCAGAGGTGCTTTTAAAATTTTGTCATAACTATAACTTTACTAGTGCTGTTTCTTGTCATCTATTTCAATAATAGTATTGGAGGTGCTATGAGAATTTAGCAATTTATTTGCCCTGGCTCATTAGGCTTCCACATTTGACCTTTCACTAGGTGGGCAAATATTCAATGTGAACCATTAGTTTAATACATCTTTTTGTGTGGAGTGGCTTCTCAACCGCGAGTCAATGTAGATGCTCAGAATCACCTGAGGCTATAGAGGCACTTATGAATTTGCTACCTATACAAATCACTTTGCACTTTCTCGCGCAACAAGCATGTTAACACTTCCAAGACAGTGGACAATGTTATCGTTTGATCACATCATGAGATACTTTCAATTTTTATGACGTATCATGCAATGTGATGCGTCATTGGTGTGAGGTATTGCCCTAAGCCAATCAGGGTCACATGAAATATATCAACAAAAGTGATTGATCCAGCAAGGAGTGTTGCTTTGGAACACTACTTTATAACCAGTCCTCCTTTGCCTGCTACCTGCTTACTCTGTACTGTGTCATGTTTAAGTTTAAAAAGAAAGGCAACAGCTAGGCAGTGCAAAGTGCCAAACTTGCTTTTAATTGAACATTATAAAGCGCTATTTAACTTTTTATTTAAGTTAGTACATCATTCACCTGCAGAGTGGATTGCTGTTTTAAACTGATTATATTTTACAGGAAGCTTCTCAGGCTTGTTCGGCAACTTGATAAAAGCTTTCTAGCCACAAAACACCATATATTAATTATAAGGCTAACTTTGTCTAACTCTGCTCTGCAATTTAATAACTATGCCAGAAAATATACTAGTAATATTAAACATCATCGCATACATACCTTAAGATACCCGTAATATAAGAGAAAGGAGTGCTTAAATTTATTTTTAATGTGAGCCAAACTTCTTACTTTGCACATATTGCTAATTGAAGTTCCAATTTAAACATTCCCATTTGCTCCCTCACCTTGTTTCCCTCTTCTGTGCAGGTGTTGCTTGCCTATGTCTACAAGAACTGTTGTGTCGAGACATAAGAACACTCACGCGTGGCCTGTGACAGCAAGCTTTTGTGGGCAGCTTGTGCTCTCCTACGAAGGCTGGCCTGCTTTGGCAGCGGCGGCAATCATCTTCAAGATTCATGTATGATCACCTTTGCTGCTATTTGTCACTCTTGTTAATTACACTTTCTGCATCTTTTATAATTTATTAGGTAATAAAATATGACTATGTGACATGGTGTGAAGTAGATGTCTTGCTGCAATTTCGCTTGCAATCATGTTTAACGCATGAAAAACTCATCGTACAGTGTATGAATAAAAATAACAGCATGTTATGATTTATTTTTCAGTTCCGGTAACATGCAACGTGCAAGGAATTCAGTAATTGGTGGTATGCCGAAGAACTGGCCATTATTTCTGCGTCATGCTGTGCAAGCATGTGGCGTTACCTTACAACGGGCATCAACAAAGTTAGCTACAATTTACTGTTAAATGAGGTATGGACAGGACATCAGAAAAAATATATTGATATTGCTAGTTAGAGTGGTCCGCAGAGTTGTTTTCCAGACGTGAACTATCCTTTATTTATTAACAATTTATTGCAGTACAGCGTTCTGTTTCGTATACTTGTATCGGGCTTTCCTGCCTCCTATAGCTGAAACGGGGATGCAATTTTTGCCTGAACCGCAGCATCACTGACAAAATGTTTCCCTGCTAGAAACGATTTCAATTCGGTGGAGACCCACCAGGACGAAGTTTTGTCAATAATGACGTGTGTCATGCAGAGGTGTTCTTGTTTAGATCCATGGGCGAACATTGGCATGATAGCAGCATACAATACAGATCTTGTTTTATTTTCAAAATAATTCTTACAGGCGGCATTCAATTGATTGGTCTAAGTAGAAAGCACTAATCGACCAATGAGGCTGTACTACACTATTCCCATTGTTCATATTTGGAAAAAAAAACTACCTGTGCATGACTCTATTCGACAATATAAACTTTATTTCTGATGACCGTGCCTCGTTTGAAATAAATTGTAACTGTGGGCAAACCTCGTGTTACGGTAAGAACTGCCGCAAACATTTGAAGGAACGTCTAATAGAAGTCTTCAGTTGTTCTTTTCAAGCTGTCCATTAGCCAACTTTTAGCGCAACGTTAGCAGGGCTTACTGAAATACTTCTAGACGTCTATGGCTACAAATTGTCTTGATCAAAACAGCTACTAGACTTTTGAATTAGCCGTTGAAGACATCTTTTACGCATCAAATAGCTGCTTCCATGTTTCGCGGGAAGTGTTCATTTGACGGTCGACCGCTTCCGTAGTGTCTCCTGGACCCAGCAGTGCTCTTTAATTAATACGGCTCTGCCTTTGCACGGCCTGCGTAAGTTGCCCGTTGGTATATTTGTAGGACGTTTATTTTTCAGAAATAGCAGCAGCGTACTGTACCGTAGCTTGAACTTAAGCTTATCCTGTTTCCCCGCAACCGCTGTTGTATAGTATTGGGGTTTCCTTGCCTTCTCACGTCACCTCCCCCCCCCCCCTCTTGTATGGGAACTGCCTCTTCTCCCAACGCCACCTAGAGGAAATTCTTCCAGGCCAGGGTGCTCCTGTGGCCACGTGATCATACGTCATCGGCATGGGGCCTTGGTCCCCGGCGCGGCGGCGGCAGCAGTGGCATGCTTGAACGCGCGTCTGCGGTGCCGTCAAACGCACGTGGTCGCTGCAAAACGTGTTTGTTTGCTTGAATCTTTATTTCTGTGCTTGAATCGGCAACGGCGACTGACATCGGCGTTTATCGCGTCTTATGCGTGCCGAACAGGCTTGTGCTCAATTAGAAGAAACTGCGAAATGCCTGGGAAGTGTTGTGTGCCGCGTTGCAACGACAATTACAAGACAGGCCCCAAGGTGCACGTCTTCTCGTTCCCTAAAACCGACGAAGTAAGAAAAGCGTGGATACTGAAAACGTGGAAAAGCATGGTTCCACGTGAAAACGTGGTCGTGTCAGCTAACTCCAGGGTAAGAAATTTTGAATGCTTATTAGTTGCTTCTACCGTTGGTTTGCAAGCCTTGCTTACAACTCCTTTGTGGTACGTAAAGGCTAAATGCGTCACACATAGCCCGCGATGTCAAGTAACCGCACTTATGCTAGGTTATATTTATTTTGTTTAGGTGTGCGAGCGTCACTTCAAAGCCGAAGGCATCGTTCGAGAAAAAAGCTATATTGACGAAGCCACCGGCCGCACAGTGACAGCGTCGCTCTCACGTTTACGGCTTCGACCTGATGCCATACCGGCGGTATTTCCCGATTGCCCAAGCTACCTGTCCAGAGAAGGGACTGTCTGTAATACAGAGCTATGAGTGTGAAAACAAGTTGCGACTACAGAACACACTTCCACGAATGAGCGCGGTACCTGCAATCGACAACGAGAAAAATCAAAATTGGGAAGAACTGCAAACGCAAGCAGCCGTGCCAAGCGGAAAATTAAACATTGTTGTGACCGAACAGGCGCTGTCAAAACTGAAGGATGCCGTTCCAGCCATTGCTTATGTTGCTGGTTACTCGGTGCACATCGCTCTGAAGCGGTTGAAATGTGACCAATGCAAGGAGATCTCGACAATTGACAAGACTGTCGCAGTTTCGCCGGAAAATAACATGTACAGTCTTGTCAAAAGAAATTGACAGGGGAGGGCTGGTTTACCCAGCAATGCCACCTGTGAATGCTGTGGCTCACTAGTACGTTGTCGCGGAAAAGCTTTCCAAGCATGCGGAATTTCTAAAGGTCCAAAACCAGCGCCATGTGGCCACGGAACTGACACTCCAACTACACCGCGATGAGGAGCCTTCAGACTTTGACGCCTGTGAAAAGGGTCACACGAGTGAGGTGGTGCTGAAATATGTGTTGTGGCGCAGCACAAACATTCTCCTCAAAAATTTCTGCCGGTGGTTGAATGACAAGGTGTCTGGCCCGGACAACAAGGCTAAAGAGCGGAAGCTGCAAACTCTAGCGAATAAACGAATAGAATGCCGCTGCGTGTAGAAAACACATGTCTCTCTGTTTTCTATTTTTGCCTAATTTTATTCAGAGTTAGTAAAGGCAAGGCGCAGAAGACCAGGACTCAAGAACACAAACGACAGGACCGGCGACAGGCGCCGGTCGTGTCGTTTGTGTTCTTGAGTCCTGGTCTTCTGCGCCTTGCCTTTACTAGTTCAAGCATGAACCAACTAGCCCAAGCAAGAGTTTTACTTTAATCAGAGTACTACACACGCAGCCGAAAAAAAAAAAAGTCAGCCAAGCGCACAACTATTATGCGGACTTTTGCTGAGGCGTTCCTATGCTTCCGCCGGAGCAGGCCCCGTCCGGCTTACGTCACGGAGGCAGCTCCTCGACTTCGAGCCAGTCTAGGCGGCGTTGCTTCTCCCCCATCTCCTTCTGTCTACAGTTCTATCTGCGTCCGTTCTGCCTCGCAAGTTAGTAGAAAAGGAAGCGCTGCAGTTTCTGCAATGCTTCTGAGGGGAGTCGCGGATAGTTACAGCTGTCAAGCGGCTAATGTGGCGACGGTCAGGGAGCTACAGAGGGCATTGTGCAGATTCTACGCGGTGGGGTGAACACGCGTTTCTCCCGTCACCTTTCCTTACTCGCGCCTGTCATGTACATAAACGCTCGGAACCACCCCCCGACGCGGTGTGCGAGACGACGGCGGCGGCGGCGGCGGCGGCGGCGGCGGCGGCGGCGGCGGCAGCAGCAGCAGCAGCAGCAGCAGCAGCAAAGTCGAAGGAAGAGGCAAAGAAAGCTTTTACTTTAAAAGAAATTATCTGTGTGCAATATGTGCACCGTGTGCAATGCATAGGAGGACCTGTATCATGCAAGACCTATGCATGCAGCCGCGTATACCTGACTGCTTCGATGCCTGCTTGAGAAGCAGTACGTACTGAGGGAATGAAAGTGTCATTGGCTTTTCATCTCTTTTTCGTTTATGGAAAGAGCAGATGGTGTGAGTGCATTGCGGGGAAGATGAAAAGGTGTCATAGCGCTTTGTGCAGTCCGTATCCTTTACCTGTCTAAATCTCTTCAGCTTCCACTAAAATGTTTCTCCCAGCGATACTATAAACTGTAGTCAGGAAAAAGATTAACTCAAAACCAAGTTCCTAATGCTCTTTCGCAGAATGTGTTTGATTAACAAGTTAACACTTCCACTGCAACATTATGCGCTTGAAATACATACATTCCGTAAAGGTGAACGACTAGGCCTACAATAACAAACTTTGTAGTAGTACTGCAAAAAGTGCTACCATGCGTATCAGCCACAAAGAAAGCTGCCGCGTGTCCAACCTACTTCCCCGGAGGCACCGCTATGAAGACTGTTGGAGCCCACCCCATTCTGGGTGTAACATTCAGCCCTTCTCTCGACTTTTCCACATTGTCACCAGCACTTTATTTAAGGGTCGTCGCATTCTTGGGTTTGTGCCCCGTGTCCCCCTTCCCTATGGACCTGAGGTTTTCCGAGCACTCTGCACTCCTATCATTCTGCCACGGCTTAAGTACTGATCAATATAGACCGTTTCATCGGGCGAGGAGGATAGGGCGCGCGGAGAGCCTTTCCTCCTCTCTGGCTTGGGCGATCAGGCGCGGCGCCGCTTGAAAGTATTTATGTCGCGCGCTGCGGAACGATTTCGAGATGTTTTAGATCTTACTTTGTGAAATTTACACCATGTTCGTTCATATAAGGTCGTCAGGGAAGCCTTTCGGTGCATCGGTAACTGCTGTAGGCAGAAATATGTTTTGGGGGCGCAAAAATGTGACGCGCATAATCAGCCGCGGTGTACGCGCGTGTACGTGTTGTTTACTATTTTGCTTATATCGATTTTAATTCAACAAAGAAAACCGGCGTCTCTGTATTGCCAGCATTAAATGGTAAATCAGCTCACTGTCTGATCGATTGGCGTAGGGAGTAAAACATAAGAGCGCATGCTCGTGCGCGGCCAACCTAAGGCAACCACGAAACATCTGAGCGGCAGGCGCTATCAAATATTTGTGATACACTGGCATCGTTCTCACGCATTTTAAGTCTAGTGTGCTTGAAATTACCATATGCCTACGCTAGCCTTGCTGCATGAGGCCCATGGCGCTGCTCAACACAGCGATCACTGCGGTTGGTGAGGCAGCACGATGCATATATAAGCTGTGTGCTTCGGCATCGCCTGTTTGGCCTGTATACAGCCATAATATATGAGAGGGTTCGTATAAAAAAATGCGATGGCTATTTTTGAGCGCAATAGTTCCGTAATACGGTGTGAGGGCGTCGTAGAGAACTGAAGGAACACAACCGAACAGAACCGAAAAAAAAAATTCGGTTATCATTCTCTTTCTCTAAAAAGCAAGAGAAAACGGGCTAACGCCGCAGAACGTTTATAAATATATAACCGCTGATGCCGTATGCTTGGACCATGTGCTATATAGAACAAAGATGTCTGTAATCCAGCACCTACTAATGCGTAGGGCGCTCGCGCAGTTTGTAAACGGTCGCTTTGCTGGACAAGCTTAATTCAGACTGTAAGGTATGCTGCTATTACTAGCCAAAACTATATTATTCATGGGTGAAAACCTCATCCATCGAACAAAGCAGTCACGCAATGTAACCTGCAGCGAACTGTTTGAACGCTTGTCAAAGTATAACAGCACAGCTCCTATCGTAGCAGAACGGCACCCACGCTGTTACGATCGTCGCGTATGTTTCATGGCTCCTAAACCACAGCTTAGAAATAGAGGATAATACTGCAATAAGGTCACATTAGTGATTGGAACATTCATAAATACACAATTGATCTCCGAGGCTGATTGTGGGCTCAAATATGCGCGCACACATCGCGCTGCGTCTTCCGTCCACCTCAACGCCTGCATAAATTCCGGCCATGACGCCTTAAACCACTTCAGAACGTCTCACAGAACCGTTTACCACGTAGAAGACGGACATCATACTAAACAGACCGCACCAACGCGAAAACAAACGCCAGAACCTACCGCCGAGCGTATACCTGCCATGCAAAAGACCGCTTTCACCCAAGCCAGTATGGCGCTGCTCATAGGCGGCGCCACCGCGTTCACTATATGGCGGCGCCTACGAAAAAACGGTCTATAGCCCATGTACCAAACTCGCGTCGCTGACGAACTTGAGCTTGTTCAGAGGTGCTATAACGTAAAACTATTCCAAACTTTTCTATTCCAATTCGGCAATCAGCTCCCCGCGATTGGTCAAAAACTTTTTTGGACCATTCCTACTTCACCTGCCCGTCACGAAAACCGCAATAGCTCCCCATCTGATATGACATGTACACACTGATTATTCTTGATTTGACCGAACAAAAGAAAAATAGTTATTTCTGATTCGATCCCTTTTCGCCATTAGCCCTCAGCTATTGGTCAAAAGTTTTAGGGCTGCAACCACTTCACCTGCCTGTCACGCGACGCCACAAAACCGCAAAAACTCACCGCGTCAAAGTGACGTGTACACGGTAAAGATGTATTAATATGCCGAACAAAACTGAATTTTCTGCTGAATAGCTGCAGGCCGCCCCGTTGCGAAAGGAATAAAAAATTGCTGCCGCCGATCGCTCAGGCATTGGCGACTCGTACCTGCCGGAGAGCGTGGGTTTATTTGCGTATGATAAAACTTCTTGCGTGCCCGTGTAACATTTTCGAGTACATTCGGCAGGTTTATGACCTCGTTGTGCCAACTCTTTTTTGCTGAGCATCCATATCAGCTTCATTCTTAAGCTTCCGTTGCATGCCGCCACGATTTTCGACCAGCCACCGCAAGCTAAGTAAGGGAAAGCGGACCAATCACAGACGCCGGCACCACCCTCTTGATCCGGTTATTGATTTTCAGTGCAGTGGCTCGGCTCCATCGAATCCCTCTCCACTTGAGCATGCTCCTCGCCTCTTGTCAGCCAATTAGATAAGACAAGCCGCTCAGCTTGGGCAATGTTATTCGTTCTTCAAGCAAACAAAAGTGACCTACGAATGAGGAGAGTGTTTGATTGGTCTGTTCAGACAACTCTGCGGGTGACCGCCCGATGCTTGCGTCGGCGGTTACGCAAATTTGGCGTCAGGAGATTGGAATAAAGACATATTGGAATAGTTTTACTTTACAGGGCCCCAGCATCGGGCAACATGCACCCTCTATTCCCGTCTTCGAGGATTGCCTCAAAGCCCTCAGGTGGCACACCATGGAATACCAGCGCAACGCTCTACTAGTCTGTCTACTCTGCAAGGTGTTTGACGGCTCTCTGCACTGCACTTTTCTTCTTCAGTTTTAACAAGCGGTCAGCACAGCCTGAGCCCCATCACGCCTGTATGGCTTGACACCGCAACTCTATGCTTATATTTGGCATACAGAGCTTGCTCTCCAACCCCCTGACCATTCGGACTCCCTTGCGACTGGACTGAATTGGCACTCGTGCGTGTTGTGCACCCGTCGACTGTGCGCGTGTGTGCCGTACTCTGCGATTGAGCAAGTATGTGTGTGTGTGTGTGTGTGTGTGTGTGTGTGTGTGTGTTCACGTGGAGGAGGGGCTCTCTTATGCATCCTGCAAATTCCTGCTCTAGATGGCTGGCTATCAGACGCTCTAGCGTATATGCATCAGCCTTTCATTTTGAGTCTTGCGACCTGTCTGGAGTGCCATGTTGTTGTGTACTCAACCTAACAAGCTTTATTACGAGTTGATGATTACGTCGCGAAGGCGAGTGGCCTCGCGCACACACTTCAGTCAGGAAGTTCCAACGTCTGCTCCGGTGCTTCTATCTGCCGGAACGGGCACCACATGCAGCTTGGGGCAGTGGCGCCATCTGCAGGAGCACGCCACATAAGCATACATAGCACTCCTCCCTCCTCAAAGTTTTTGGTAACGTAGATGCTTGTGAACAGTTCGAGAAGGATGTCTCGAGGAAGGTATTGTTGAAGCCTCCAAAGTGTCTGGGGTGCTGGCTACGTGGTTTTCCTCGGTGTTTACCAGTGTACTCGCAGAACTTGTGGGGATGACCAAGTGTCTTTTCAGTTGGTTGTTGTGGCGGCAAACTTTCTCTTCAGGATTTGAAACGGTTACCATGGAAGTTCCGTTTGTTTGTTCAACTTTGCTCAACCACTACTTAGGGCCTCTACCAAAATTGCGAACTGCGACCTTGTCTCCCTTCTTGAGCTTTGACCCCTTTTGCTTCTACCTCCAGCGTGCCCCTTGGACTCTGTCCCAAACTGTTTCGGCATCCTCTCCTTCGTCTTTCTGGGAATGCAAAGGTACATCTTTGCCTTCATTGGGTATGCCAACATCCGCTCTGATGGCGACATTCCGTTTGGGCGAGGTGCTCTGCAGTAGATAAGGAGCCATCTTGCAAACCGTAGCTTGAGATCTCCGCCTGTGGTTTTCTAGAGACCCTCCTTCACAGTTCGAATAGCACGATTCGAACACACAGTTCGAACACAGTTCGAACAGCATTAGATGAAGGTTGAAAGGGAGCTGTCCGCATGGGCTTAATGCCATTTTCCAGCACAAATGCCTGAAAAGCTTGGCCCGTAAATGGTGTTACATTGTCCGTTACAATGCAGCTAGGTAGCCCAAACCTTGTGAAAATATTCCTCAAGTGCTATGCGGTCTGTTCAGCTGTGGCACTTGACACGATGACATCTTCAAGCCACTTTGACTTGGCATCAGCAAGTATAAGGAGCATTTTCTCTTCAAATGGTCCGGCATAATCTGAGTGCTCCCGTTCCCAGTACTCACGCGGCTCAGGCCATGACACTGGTTCACCCTTTGCTGGCAACGGTGAGTTCTGAAAACCACTTTGCGCACTCGCGAGCACATTTTTCTATTTCCGCATTATCTCTGGCCACAAAACTAACGACCATGCCGTACCTTTTATGTCGACCATCCACTGGTATATTTCATGTAGTAGTTGCAAGATATACTTCTGAGCGGTATGGGGCACGACAATTAGGTTCCCCCAGTACAAAAAATCGATGTACGTGCTGAGCTCGTCACGTCTTTGCCAGAATTGTTGGAAAGCTTTGTCTGGAGTGCTTTGCGGCCACCCATTTCCGACCCACTGCAGCACTTGGCTTACAGTTTGGTTACTGCTGGTGTACTATTGTAGTTGCCTCACTGACACTGTTGGCTTTTCCAGCTTTGAGATTGTATTGACCAGCTCCGCGGCTTCAGGTGGGTCTGTATAAAGCACTGTCAGTGGTAACAGGCTCATGGCATCAGCTTTTCCGTAGAGATGCCCGCCCCGGTCGGTGTTCAATGGTATAAGGGTAGGCTCCGAGTATCAGTGGCCAACGCTGGATTCGGGGAGCAGTCATGGCTGGAATTGCCTTGTCTTCACGAAAGATGCCGACCAATGGCTTATGATCAGTCATTAGGACAAAACTCCGACACAGCAAGTAGTCTTCAAAGCGTGTGACACCAATAATAATGGCCAGTGCCTCTTCTTCCAGATACGAATAGTTTTGCTTAGCTGGTGTGAAGGTTCAAGATGCGAATTATAATGGGTACTCCACCCCTTTTTTCACGATATGAAACACCGCACCAACTCCATATGGCGAAGCATCACATGCTAGCACCAGTTCCTTAAGTGAGTCATAGTGTGCCAACACTTTTGCCTCCATGATGACTTCCTTGCTTATGATGAAAGCTTTTCGTTCTTCATCTGTCTACCTCCAGGCACTGTACTTGTGAAGCAAAGCATACAAGGGCGCCAGCATTGTAGAGAAGTTTGGTAGGAACTTTCCGTAGTGTGACAGGAGCCCAGCGAAGGATCTTAGCTCAACAATGTCGTTGGGCTCGGGTGCTTCAATGATGGCGTTAATATTTTTCCTTGATGGTTAAAGACTAGTTGTACTGATTTCGTGGCCCAAGTAAATAAGAGATGGTTTGAAGAACTCGCACTTCTCCTGTTTTAGTCTCAACCCTGACTCTCTGATTCTCTGTGGGACTTTGCGCAGATTCTGGAGGTGCTCAGCGTCCGTTCTGCTGGTCACCAAGACATCGTCTGGTATACTGAGGTGCCTGAAATGTCACGAAGGGTTTCTTCCATTCTTTGGAAGAGGGCAGGGGCAGAGGAGACGCCATATGCCAGGCGTTTGTATGCAAAAAGACCTCTATGCATGCTGATAACCAGTAGCTTGTTGGTTTCTTCATGCATGGGCACCTAGTTGTAAGCCTCGCGAAAATCCAATTTGGAAAACTTCACTCCACCTTGCAAGGATGCATTACCACTTTGGATAATGGGTACTATGTTGTCATTATTGCTGGGTTCAGTACGTTCTTATAGTCCTCGCAGATCCTGACGCTCTGGCCGTCTGCTTTCAGAGCTGGCACTATTGGCGAAGTCCAATTGGAATGGTCTACTGGCGTGATGTTCTCGCGTTCCAGGCGCTGAAGTTCCTTGTCAACCTTGACCCCTAGGGCGTATGGTACTGCGCGAAACCTGTAGTAGCGTGGCTCTGCATTAGGTTAAACTTTGACATGCACAGGCGGTCCTTTCAATGTGCCGCAACCCGGCTTGAAGATCTCTTCAAACTCCAGAAGCATCTCGGGTACCTTCTCATCAGTGGCAGACTGCAACTGCGTTGCGCTTACTTGGCGTGGCTGTAAATCAAAAATGGTAAACCAATCCGTACCGCATAGACGGGCTCTTGCAGGCAGTGCTTGCTGACTTGCAGTCCTGCCCAGACGTACATCAACACCGAGCGTTCCCTGCACGAGTATTGTTCCGCGTACTGGCAGCACCTGCACTGGCACTGGCAAAGCACCTTGGTACTGCAGGTAGGTGTCGTTTGAGATTATCAAAACTGGAGAAACTGAATCCAACTCCATTTCCAATGGCATTCTGTTGACTATGAATGTTATTGTAATTGGCTTCAGGGGTGACTGCGTGCGCAGAGAATGCAAGTAATACTCTGGCAGCTTGTCACTCGACTGCACTTTGTTCACCTGCGATGCACGCTGCTGCTTTTCTTTGTCAGTAGCCAAACAGCAGCTCGCTAAATGACCTACTTTTCCGCACGTGTAACACCTCATGTTGATATGCTTGCAGTCCGGGGGTCTGTGATCACGGGATTCACAGCGCACACACGGCTTGAACTTTTGAAGTACAGCCTTGATTTCGCCTCTTAGATTGGGTTCACGTGCTTGCTGACTCTTGGACGCTTGTAAGTGCCGCTTCTTGAACTTGACATAATTTACCGAGCCTTCATGAACTGGGGAAGTGGGTATGTCCGAGTGGCCCCTATGCAGCTCGCTTGCATTGAGTTCTGCGGCCTCTGCCGTTCTTGCAATCTCGAAGGCTTTATTCAGAGTGAGGTTTTTTCGACTAACAACCGCTGTTACACGGCTCTGTCACGAATCCCATGCATAAGTCTGTTTCTGAGCATCTGTCCCCGCCCAAGGAGCGAGGCTGAAGTGACTGTTGAAAATTGACATTGAGTTCTTTAAACTCTTTCTCCTTTGGTTTTGCGGGCGCCAACAGGCTGTGAAGCTTGCCAAGGTTGAGGACTGGGCGTGTTCGAAGGTGTGCGAAGCGTCGCGTACGTACTTGTGCCGACTGTCGAGAGAAATCTCCATTTTTTATTTTCGTCGTCCTCGATGCCTTTGGCTTTGAAGAACGCGTCTAGCCGTTCCGTGTATGACGACCACGGCTCTTTGTTGTCATACTCCTCTACTCGGCCAAACGTCGCCATGTTTGCGCGGAAAAGAATGTGCTTCACTCCGCCGGCGTAAATTCACTTGCTTCTGTTTTTCACAGGCTGATGTTTTTGCTGCGCTTGCCTCCGGGTACCTAGAAATCCCATCCTCGTTGCCAGATGTTGTGTACTCAACATAACAAGGTTTATTACGAGTTGATAATTACGTCATGACGGCGAAGGGCCTCACGCACACGCTTCAGTCAGGAAGTTCCAACGTCTGCCTCGGTGCCCCCGGATGGATGGAGGGATGGATGTTATGAGCGTCCCCTTTGGAAGGGGGTGGTGGGTTGCGTCACCAAACTCTTGCTGTTATACTGCCTAATCTCCTACCTAGGTTAAAAAGAAGAAAAAGAGAACACGATGAACTCCCACAATAAAATTTCCTGACCCCCTGTTGTGAACTTTGTTTTTCTACGCTTCCGTTTTTTGTCGTTTCCCTACTTCCACCAATCTTCCAATCGCCTCTTACTAATCTCCTACTGCGGACATGTTTACTTTTACCCTGCTCTCGCTGAACCTAAGGGCTTCAAGGAGCCCAGGGGTGCCTAAATCGACCGCTGATTAGAGATCACACTCTAATAATACATGCTCCATCGTTTCCCTAGCTTTACCGCAGCAAGCACATGCTTCTTGTTCCTTCATTCACTTGCGGTCTGAGAAAACAGAGACCGGCAGGACGGCCGCTTGAGCCGGAGCAGTATAGATTAAGCGCTGCAATAGTGACGAAGTTGCGGAATAAAGGCGAAACGCCGTCCTGTGTGAAGGCTATATGTAGCACACTGAGGATATGCGATTTCTCAAAAAGAGCCACGAATGCGTGCACTGTGCTGCTGGTGTTTTCGTGCTTAATTTTGTTTTTGAAAGTAAACATCGGAGACACTGTTAATAGCTCGCTGCTATCAATGGTAAGACATGGTTGGGAGCCTGTAGATAAAACTGGTCGAGATAGCATCGCGTAGTGGCCCTCAGAGCGAACATATACAGTCGGCGTCACCCTTGTGTAGAGCGCGGGAACGGCGGCCACCAGGGCGCTCCGCAGCCAGCCAGCGCCGTCTAACGATAATGACTAGACCCGAGATTAGACGCGTCGGCCGGGCTTGCCCAGACACTACTTATCTCGAACGCAGCAGCTACCGTGAGAAATCGTTGGCTGGCTGCGGAGCGGCCCAGCAGCCGCCGTTCCCGCGCTCTACACAAAGGTGACGCGGACTGTACGTACAGGCTTGCGCAAGCGAACGGCCTCGTCCGGTGCTCCATCTCCTTATACGTATATTGCATCCATATCCCTGCCTTTGTTTTGAGGCGCGTGCTCCCCACCCTGATAGGACATAGCACGGCGGGCACTGCAGACAATCGGTCGAGAAGGAAGGTGATTGCTATAGAGACTATGCTTTTATTCAGACACGTGCCAAAGCTATCGCAATACATTATCAGGAAAGAAGGTGGCATCATAAAAAAATTCAACCTTTTTCTGATGCCATGTTTTTTTGCAGTGTTCTTTTTCTAGGTGCCTGTTTATGATGAAGCTTCTCTATAGTCACGTGAGCTCATCCACGCGAATGTAGCACGAATCTACAAAGCAATAAAGCTTTCTAGGTTCGTGCGACGCTCGGACGGATGGCAATGTCCCTTTCACGGAACTTCCTTTGTCTCCAGGATTTCCGCGGAACTGATTTGCACTATTCAGTGTTGCCGCGCTTGAGTGGTACATTAATTAGCCCTCGCTTTGCGACCCACTAGTCTATACAGCTTTTCTCATATGGTAGAGCGACCGCCTCCGGAAAGGCGTTGGTGACTGGTTCGAGATCCGGACTAAGGCAATGCATTCTTCAAGCGCTCAGCTTTCTTTACGAGAAAAGGCGTATGCAAGTTTCTTTTGTAGCTTCATGCTGCACTCGGGTGGATTAGATTCTTTTTTCAACACAAGCAACGAGCAGATCTCGTGTGGTTTACTGTGCGAGTTCCGAGGTAACAGTAAGGCGACGACAGACGAAGACAGTGGGGTGGCAATGACAAAAACCATGGCGCCCCCTACCACATTCATGAAATCTGCGATGTCTGAATGGCGACATTGTATTCTTAGTTACCGTGCCATGAGAAAGGAAGGAAGAGAAAGAAAGCAGGGAGAGAAAAGGCCGGGAGGTCAACCTAAGGAGCGTACAATCTGCTAGCCCACACTGGGGGGTAGGGAAAATTCGGAGAGGAACGCGGGTTTCTCATACTGCCCTGACAACTATCTAACGATCAAGTAAAATTTTATTACAGTCTAGTTTAGTACTTAACTCATTAGTGCATGTTGTTGGCAAGAATTGGAAGAAAAAAAAGTTTGTGCATGGCACAGGCAGGACAGTGAATCGTATCGTGTTTTTTATCTAATTTATCACGTGGTGTACACTAAAGTTTATTTCAGTGTGACACATTCTCGGACATACACGCGGAACAGTTTGCAGAGACCCGGGAGAGGACTTTTATGTCTGAAGTGACATTTTCAGTGGTGTCTCAAGTCTCAAGTTTCCGGGCCCAGAGAGAAAGAAAGAAAGCAAGGAGAGGAAAGGGAAGGAGGTCAACCTTACGAGGGTCTGGCTTGCTACCCTACACCGAGGGCAATAAAAAATTCAAGGAAGAGAAGAGTCTTTCACATTGCCTAAAAATTTAGCTTAGGAAGCACAACAATAAAGCGTATCATGTTAATACTAAATTACGCACGTATGCACACAGATTTATTCAACAGCGACGCATTATGTGACATAAAACCCCGGAGCAGTTGCCGAGGACTGACAGAGGACTTTTGTATCAGAAATGACGCTCCACGCGGCGACATTTTTTTTGTTCTTTGATGTACAATGAACACTTGCAACCCCTTCGCTTTGCCTTCGTCTTCTCCCTGCGCGACGGCGAATGATGCTTGGTTGGCTGGACCGCTTGAAAAGTCGCTGCATACTTGACCTGTCTTGTTATGATTCACGCATGAGCTTCTCAAGACGGATCCAGACTCCATCCACGGGGCATGCAATGATGGAGTATGTGTGTCGTTTCAGTTCACCCTGATGAAGAAAGAGAAAATCAAGTTAACGACTGAAGATATAGAATGCTTATTACAGTTCTACAAAATGTGGCCTGTGCGACACTCTCGTTCTGCATCACTTGGCCCGAACAAAAGAAGTTCAGTAGTCGTTGGCTCGTTGGTTAAGTTTGCCAACGAATGAGTACCTTCGGTTTACAGCGACAATTACTTATAATACTATTCACAGCTAACACTGTCTAAACTGGTATCAATTATTTCTCCAGGTCTCAAGTTCGCCGAGCCCATTTTCCTGACTTCACGATAGCAACGCTGCGCCTCTTCATTAAGAATGAGCGTTCCATGGGAAGATGTTGAGTTGAATTTCGGGGTTTTAGAAGCCGAAACGAAGATTTCATTATGAGGCACATTGCAGTGGGGGACTCCGCGTTAATTTTTGACCACCAGTACATCCATAACGTGTCCCCAGGGCACGGGACACAGGCTTTCATGCATATCGCCCCCGTCATGGGAAGATCCGTGTCTCACTACAGGCTGTGTCATTTAAAAGTACAGTAAAAGAAAGGTTAGCTATTATACCAATCTTTAGTCTTCCGGGACATTACGGCTGTTCCTCCGGACAAACATTCGCACCACGCAGCGAAAATCGACACCAACTGCTCCAAAGAACGAACACGTGTTGGACACTTGAAAACGATAAGTCCCGTGTTTCGAGCGCCGAAGACGTACGAGCGTGCCTGCACGCGTAGGTGCCAGGTGTTTGCGGTCGTGCCTCAGCGCGGAACCTTGTCCACTACTCTCTGGCGCGCGCTTCGCCTGGAGGCATTGAGCCTGAAGTTCCCGGGCAGGTCGACTGACCGTGGACTTGCACATGATTCGTTCTCCGTCCTGGGCGAGGGGCTTGCCTCGCCGGCAGAACAGCCTTCACCTTTCGTTCTCGAGCAGCTTGCTCACTTAAGTGCTCTTTAATTAACGCGTTATCTATGCCATTAGCATTCTTAGCCTACTTCACTCTCTCTATCTCTCTCTATCTCTGTCTATGTGTGTGTATGTATGTGTGTGTGTGTATGTGTGTGTGTGTATGTATGTATGTATGTGTGTGTATGTATGTATGTGTGTGTGTGTGTCTGTCTGTCTGTCTGTCTGTCTGTCTGTCTGTCTGTCTGTCTGTCTGTCTGTCTGTCTGTCTGTCTGTCTGTCTGTCCGTCCGTTTGTCCGTCTGTCCTCTTCACGCCCCTTCCTCTGTAATAAAAGAATTCTTTAAACTTGTGCTGGGCCGACTCTAAACCACGTCATACAGCTTTCTCAAGCACAGCAGGCCGAAGCTGTGGCACTGCATCACGAATTCCCAGGTTCAGCGAGGGACGAATTCTCAGAGTTAGCACGCACAGGCTTGCCACCGGTGCAGTCTAAGAGGCCGCAGAAAAAGAGGAGGACTTCGTGCGCCAACCGCTAAACGGCGCAGCATGTCCAGAGATAAGTATGGGAAAGGAGCACGGCTGTGGTACACGGCTCCTAAACATGACGCGTCTCGACGTCGGCAATACTGTGTGGCGCTATATTACTTCAATATTGTGGTGTCTGCCAGAATTTCCTTTTGTTCTACGTCACCTCGTTTCTGTTCGGCCCTCTCCACTTACGGACTTGGTCAAGCTGCAGACCATTAGGCCGACGTTACTGCTGGGACTGAGAAGCTATACCTTCGCAAACCTACGCTTTTGCAATGCTAGGCGTTGGCGTTCTCTGGGTGTTTTTCGAGAGTACTGTAGGGCTTCCCAAGCACTTGTCGGATTCTCTAATATGTGGAGATGTCTCAATTACAACTGGTCTTCAGCATTATACTTACGATAAGTAAGGAGTAACAGGAGTCTAGTGATTCGTTTTACATAGCTGTGCCGTGGATCTCGGTGGCCGTGCTCTGGTAGGCAACTACTGCGGGCGTCACGCCGAGAGAGCGCTGTTAAAAGCAAGCACCAGTGAGTTCTGTAACAAAACGGACTCTACTTGAGAAAACTGTCACTCATTCCGCGCTGCAATGCAACCTGGTGATTTTCGCTTTTGTTCTCAGTGGTTGACTGCATTAAACTGGACCCGCCGTGGTTGCTCAGTGGCTATGGTGTTGGGCTGCTGAGCACGAAGTCGCGGGATCGAATCCCGGCCACGGCGGCCGCATTTCGATGGGGGCGAAATGCGAAAACACCCGTGTACTTAGATTTAGGTGCACGTTAAAGAACCCCAGGTGGTCGAAATTTCCGGAGTCCTCCACTACGGCGTACCTCATAAGAAAGTGGTTTTGGCACGTAAAACCCCATAATTTTTTGCATTAAACTGATTTTAAACGGGACATTTCGAGTCATTAGAATGGGTACCGCGTATTTTCAACGGGGTGGCGTCAATAGATAGCTTGCGCCTGACGTCACGAACGCAGCTTAATTCTCCCTGTAAAACTCTTCAATGGGGCACCTGGAATGACGTCCGTGTATCAAATCCACTGCCCCGCGGGTTACCTGCTTCCATGGAGGAAGGAAAGCCTAGGAGAGGCCCCTATCGTGTCAGCTCAGCTGGAGACCGTTGGAGCCGCGCGAGGTGCCAGCGGAATCAGCTGCTCACCGTGCGGCATTTCCAAGATGTCGGCTAGGATTACATCAGTGCAAGCCGTCTGTGGCTAATCCAAGATGTCGGCTAGGATTACATCAGTGCAAGCCGTCTGTGGCTAATAAAAGCGATTCGGCAAGTGTCCTTCCCCGACGCATCTCGTCTGACCAACACAAGATGGAGGACGCCGCCAAGAAGTGGAAATAAAGCAGGAGCGCCCGGGCTGTTCCCGATTTCCTAGAGGCCCTCTCTTCCTTACTACATCGCCGCTGTTTTCGAGAGCATACCCCCGGCTCAAAAGCTGGCGTGAGTGAACTTGCTCGGCATGATGTCTTTTTAAATCGAGAAAAGTCGAACCAGCTCTCGAGATTCGAGGATCGACTCTCTGAGAGTTGAAATCAATGGCATGCCTAGAAGCACACCAAGGAATGAACTATCCTTTTTATGTACACGCAGGGTAGAAAGCTATTGTAAGTTTGGGGAACATGCGTATATGTAGCTTTTTTTTAGAGTTAACAAACTTCTGAAAAATAGCCTGTGTAACGCAGCAAAGCTTTGCACGTTGAGCTGGAGTATTGCAAGAGGCAGACATTATTTGCACGAGGAATAAAAATCTGGGATTGAATACGTGTCAAATTTTCTCTCATTAAAATCTAAACTGACTGCTTCACGGTACATGCCGCAATTTACGAATTGCAATTGGTGTGTTAGCAAGACATACTGATGTCAAAAATATTGCAGTGATGACACCAGTTTCAAATCACGCGCTCCCAAATTGTGCTTGGACATTTTGGTTAATTCTGCTCTAAGCATAAAAGGGCGTACTGTTAAAGAAATAAGTGGAACCACGAATTTTTACGGCAACTTTGACAGTGCCTAATTCAACACGTGCCGGTGAGAGAAAAACAGTTCCAAGTGGATGCGTCGTCCCTGGCTGAATTCGCATATTGCAATATGTGCCCAAAGGTTATGAGTTAAATCCTGATTAGTGAAGTATTGATGGTTCTTTAACTATGTCTACGTACTGTGACTCCTTGTGGGATTTATGTCCGCCTCACTGAGTAATGCAGCTGAATGAGTAGAGATGTGTGGTATTTGTAAGGCGATTTAATATATATATATATATGTTAGCTCCAAAACGAACATCTGATATAGAGAAGGAGGGCCTCTTATGGCAAGTTTAAAGAGTGCGAAAAGACAAGGATAAGTACCCACATACATACACGCACTGTTTGAACTTGGAGTACATCGCGCGAACTTCCTGAAACAGAAATAGTCAAACGGTCCTTACGTTCACGTGTTTCGAGCCCAGATGCAGCCGAAATCGGTGCACGAGCTTGGCAACAACGAGCGTCATTTCCAGCTGCGCCAGCTTCATGCCGACACAGTTTCGAGGTCCCATGCCGTACGCTTGGAAGGCAAGCGGGTCTCTAGACGCTCTCTGTTCGGGAGAGAACCTGCGGAAACCGATAGAGAAGGCACGGCGTTGGCAGTGCAATGTGGATGCAAAGACACCCGTCTATTGTGCACTGGGGGCACGTTAAAGCACGCCAGGTGGTCAAAATTAATCCGCAGCCTCCCACTACGGCATGCCTCATAATGATATCGTGGTTCTGGCAACGTAAACCCCAATAATTCTTTTTTTTATTATTGCAGTGCTCATTTAGTACATGACCGGGGTAGTTGGAGAAGTATGGGAGAGGCCTTTTCCCTGCAGTGGGCGTAACCAGGCTGATGATGATGACGATGAATGCTCATTTGCAAGAAGCGCGACATCGTGCTTATATATGTCCCAGAAGAATCAGGGGAGTGGAGGCGCTTGTTTGTTTAGCAACACATTTAGCTGCCCGGAAAAAGTGAAGTCAGCAAATTCACCGGAAAGAAGCGAACTTCCTTTGTTTAAATCAATTGCAAATGTTAAAAAGCTGGAATCATCTGAATTTCTCCAACAATTGCTTATGCGCAACGGACCGCCGCAGACAAAAATACAGCCTCTTTCCTGTCTCAGTCGACGTGAAACAAGAACAAACAATACTGGGACATCGGTGAATAGACGTTACTTTTCTATATGAACACCTATTCATTCTTTAGAATAGTAAGCTGCTGGGCTTGTTGGTTTGACATGATTTTTGCAAAGGGGAGCGTAGAAGAGTTGTGGAAAAAGGCAGACCTGGACAGAATAGACGCTCACTTGCAACCAAGTACATTTTCAGAAACAGACCGTTGTGTTAGTGCCCCGTCAGTGCATCTGATGGAATAGGAAAATTACCTTCCTCGCCTTTGGCTGCAGTTTCTACGGCCCCCTCCTCTGCCTCGCTCTCCCTGAAGGTTTATTACGGAACGAGTTCTGTCAAGCCACTTGTACGTGGCGTTGTTGCTATTACCAACATAAGCTATCATTACTGATGTAGTGATGTATGCCCCTTTGTCGGGCGATTATTTATATAAAAAAATTTAATATTTTCTTTTTCAGAATTCTCGATGGCCGCGCATGCACATAACGATCCTGGTGGTTTGTTTCTGAAAATATATATAGTTGCAATTGAGCGTTTATCCTGTCCAAGTCTCCTTGTTTCCGCAACGCTTCTGCGCTCCCCTTTGCAAAAAAATCACTTATCCATTCTCTTATGGGAATGCCGGATACTACCAACGGTAACTCATCTGGTAGAGCAGGAACCTTTGAGTTCTAGTCGATGGTCAGGTACAGTTCCTGGTGTGCCTGTGTGCCCCAGGACACAGTGTAAGTTAATATCGCGCCGTTGGTCGCAGAGGCGACATACGTGGAGTCGGAGTTGTTTAGCCACCGTGGTGGTCGTATGAGTGACATTTCAGGCAAATCTTTAAGAGAATACGTGATCACTGTTGCGGGTTTCGCAAAACATCGGGGTTTACTCTCAGTCGTCCCATTGCTTTGAGGTATTTAGATGAGAGGCCCATTCACAAATGAGGATTTCGTGACCGTAGCAGCTTCGTACCTCGTTGACGCGTCGAGCCGGAAAGTCGCTCTCAACGCACTCTTGATGGCCCTCGTGTCTGCAGTGTGCTCACCTTTCTGGGTCGAATTCATCTGGTCGCTCCCACAAGTTGGGGTCTTTGTGAACCTGGTGACTGCAGGCCAAAACGCTCACACCTTCCCGCAGAAGCACGTTTTCGTAGCGGTAATCACAGGACGCACGTCTGCTTGTAAACCTGCGGTCAGTGAGAATATAGAGAACCGGTCACGGTATTCACAATTCGTATGTTTTTTGGTCGTATACCACGCAGCTTGTCGCTTCGTCTGATAAATCTTCTGATTTCGTTGATTGAATGACAGGGATCAATGCCTGAAGCCAATACCTTGGATATGTGAGACGTTGTAGCGGATGACTAGATTAAACACGATAACTTGCAGTTATCTACTTAACTGGACAAAACCTAGCGTATAACTTCTGCTAAGCCTGTAGTTGATTCCTCAACATTTTCATTGAATGGCGTGAAGTTTAAAGCAAAGAATAGAGTAGCGTTATTGATACGCTTGAGGGAAGTTTCGGTTGTCGATGGCTCAAGAAGCAATAACTTATGACTACTAAACTAATATTTTAACTCGATTACAAGTTCGTTGCTTTTGCACGAATTTATGCTCTCCTAGGCTAGAAATATAGGTGAACAAGAAGTTTCAGTTGTTATACACATTAATTGGATGTCATTTGAGCTTTGTGGGGGATAAAGGTCAGTAGCCACTTGGTGACTGGCCCGGAACCGCCGGCACGTGTTCAGCTATCCGAACAGCGTAGGTGCGGTCACTTCGGTGCGTCGAAAGGTTTACGGCACGCTGTTGATATTCGACACCTGACAGAGTAGGCAAAGTAACTACTTTTGCCTGGAATTAGTGGAGGAGGTAATCGTTTGGCATTCGGGTGCCGATAACGTAATTAACGATACGATACAGAGCCGTCTTTCGTTGAAACGTCGTGCGAAAGGCACCAGCACTTACGAGACCACTGGAGTGTACATTCTCAGGGTTTCCAGTAATGTCTGTGCAGTGTACTGTAGGTCGGAAATGGCGTCATAGGAGAACTCCCCCTAGGAGGCAATAAAGAGAAATGGCATATTCACTAAACATGATGAACGTAGATGTTTCTTGCACAGAATAGTTAGCTATATTAAAGCTAAAGTGTAAGAAGTAATGCCTATAGGAATGACATATTTTTCACGTACGAAAAACAAAAGAAAATTTGCTGCCTCTAACGTCTTGGAGTGACACATCTGTATCTGTAAAAGATTATATATATATATACATATATATATATATATATATATATATATATATATATATATATATATATATATATATACATATATATATATATATATATATATATATATATATATATATATATATATATATATATATATGTATATATATATACACATCTGCTCTGCGCAACGTCATTCAAGGAGAAGTCGCTTGCGCACTACCGGTTGCTCCCCAGCAGCCGCTTGCGGCCGCTGCACTAAGTTATGCTGCGGTAGTTGCCAGGCCACGCCAAGAGCCGACACGACCCTTTTAGCAGCCCGTGCGCCGCCCTTCTCTTCCCATCTCCTGGCCCGGCCCTCCTGTTGCTAACCCGTGGCGCACGCACGATAATCGGCCTATATGCTTTGCATGTAGGTATCCTGGACACGTCGCAAGGTTCTGCCGCCGGGTGCAAACAATCGACAATGATCTCCGGGCGCCTCGTTATCCGGTCGACTCCAATGCAAACTACACTCCCCACAAAGAAACATCGCTAAACAAACAATCGCCAAAAATCAAAACACGATGCTCGCAAATCGACTCCAACTTTTCTACGGGGGCCCCCGTTTGGTTGTCCGTACCGACCCGGACACCAGGACTCGGTTCAAAACTTCTTCCTAAAGACGATGGACCATACCGCGTTCTGCAGCGAATTTCTCCCGTCAACTCCCTCATAGAGCCACTCACCCCACCGTCTGACATGCGTAGTCTTAACCGCGAAGTCGTCCACGTCCAGCGGCCCTATCATGATTCTGCGACCCGATCTTCAGTCTAAGTCGCCAGGATGGCTCCTTTTTCCGATGGGGCCATTGTAATGAAGAAGGACGCCTGGACCAACGTTTTTGCCTGGACGCAGGCAGCAGGATTGCCAACAGATGCTCGAGCTTAGAGGATGCGCTCGGTGAAGCGCTCAACCAGTCGTCGGCCCGTCGTGTAATAAACCTCCTTTATCATATATACTTTATTGAGAGAATATTCAGTTTTTGCAGGTGGCCTTCGAATGGGTGTAAAGCAGTGATTTGGGCTTGTTGGTAAGACATCGTTAGGCTTATAGCGCGTGAAAAAGAGAAGCACGAAAGGAAGACGTGAACCACACAGGCGCTACTGCCTGTGTGTGTCACGTCTCCCTTTTGTCCTTGTCTTTTTCACGCGCTATAAGCCTCACTCCGAATGGGGGCACCGTTGATGGTCGGAGTCCCTAGTCCAGGGCTCCGCTGGGTCTTGCTATCTTCTCCGCTCTGTGGATCAATCAGCTTCAGCTGGTCGTTGATTCCGCTGTACATATCTCCGGATTATTTGGCCAGAAGACTTTCTTTGAAATGCTCGCCCAACTCTCGGCACAGGGACGGTTATGAATTTCGTCAGCATCGCAATGATGCCCTAGGAAAGTGGGATCGAAACCTTGTGGGGTGCAGGAGGACGCCCGTAGCCAGTCAGTTGTCATGGCATGATGGCACCGCACGGCATGGCATGGCATGAAGACAAAAAGAAAGTATCAGAAAGTATCACCTGTTTAACGAACCACAGCCACCGCCTAGAAGTGGTAAGCTGTTAGCGCCTCTGTTGGCCTCTGCTGATTGCGAGCTTCCTGTTCCGCGTGACCATTGCAGCCAATGTAACGACCCGGCCGTTGCCGTGTTAAGCAATGAGCGCAGTTAGTTCGATCAAAGAACTTTTAGGCCCACTAGTGTCATGGCTCACGGACACTTAATCAATGCGGCGTTGTTAGTATCTAGTGCTCCAAGGTTAACGCGGGTAAAATAAAATAATTATGCACGGCACAGTGCGCTGGAAATGTGCGAAATTCGATCTTTTAAGACGCAGCTAGTATCCGCAGCCACATTAAGGCGGGAACCACTCCTGCTACATAACGACAGCAAAAAAAAAAAAAAACAGCTCTTTCAGAGGAATTTCAGACGAATATTTTTTCATATTATCTAGGCAATTAGAAAACAATGATCATCCTGGTGGTGGAGGTGCCGGACGACTGAACACAGAGTCATATAATTGCATATTTTAGTGTTACATTCTACCAGTTTTCTTGACCAGCCCTGCAGATTCTAATTGAGTCACTGCGTGTATGTTGTGTTGGCATGACTGGTTTCGCAAATCTACCAAACAACCAGCCCGTCAAACAGCGTTAGGTGCAGCTACAACGTAAACACACCAGTTCGTCACGGGCGATTTGTACTACACGAGGAGTGTGAGATCCCGTAGCCACACCAAGTCAACGCTTGCCATGAAACAAATATTGCGACGTTCACAGAAAGGATTCTCAAGGGTCTAGATTCATTGGCGACCCACCGCAGTGTCTTAGTGGCTACGGCCCTGCACCGTTACTGGACCTCGCGGGTACGATGCTTGCCGCGGTGACCTCGGAATGAAAAAGAAAAAAAAGAAAACGCTGATCGTACTTTGATTTACGTGCACGTAAAGAATCACGAGCTATGGCAAGAAGAATGATAGGTGTAACGTTAAGGAATAAGAAAAGAGCAGATTGGGTGAGGGAAAGACCGCGAGTTAATGACATCTTAGTTGAAATCAAGAAAGAGAAATGGGCATGGGCAGGACATGTAATGAGGAGGGAAGATAACCGATGGTCCTTAAGGGTTACGGACTGGATTCCAAGGGAAGGGAGGCGTAGTAGGGGGTGGCAGAAAGTTAGGTGGGCGGATGAGATTAAGAAGTTTGCAGGGACAACATGGCCACAATTAGTACATGACCGGGGTAGTTGGAGAAATATGGGAGAGGCCTTTGCCCTGCAGTGGGCGTAACCAGGCTGATGATGAAAGAATCACAGGGGGTAAGAAATTAATCCGGAGTCAGCCACAACAGCGCCCCTCATAATCATATCGCGGCTTAATGCCTCACAACACACACACACACACACACACACACACACACACACACACACACACACACACACACACACACACACATATATATATATATATATATATATATATATATATATATATATATATATATATATATATATATATATATATATATTCATTTGAAGTGTCTCCTCTCGCGGCTGTTTTCGATTTAGCATATTTACAAAGTGGATTGACTCACGTGTTTCGTGAGGACAGCGTCAGTTTCAGCCCTGATCCTGTCCTGGACAGCTTGGAACTTGGCGATGCAGAATAGGCAGTGCGACAGCGTGACTCCCACGGTGTCGACCCTGTTTTTTAAAGCAGCTTTGTCAACCTCCTGTTTAATCTTGGATTAGAAAACTCACCCAGCTTGAAGCATGTTGGCAGCATTCGCAGCAATGTCTTTAATGGGCATTACAAATTTCTCCTTTCCTGAAAATTGAGGAAGAAAATGAACGTTTTTCAAGAGGTATCTAACGCGGCAGTTGCACTAACTAATACAACGGCATCACTGCAACAGTGTAATTTGGGGCGAGAACGTTTTATGGGACCTGTATACGCTATTGCTTTATCATAATAGCACGTGCACTTGCTCATCGGGTGAGTGCGTTTCATCGTCTAGCAATTGCTATCGCTCAGCGGAGGACGCGCCTGCATGTATCGCACGTTTCTGGAACGTTATCCATGGTTCTATTCGCTGTCTATTGTCACCGAACCTTGTGTAATCTGATTGCTTGCATGCGTGACGAGAATGGTGTAGAACTTCCTGGAAGACATGCGGGACCCAGCGATTGCTCTGTAACCTTCGATGACTGATGTATAAAAGTCGACGCGCTTGACCCGCTGATAAGATTTTCCAAGATCGCCGGCCGTGTTCGCCGCCATTGCTGTTCTTTGAGTGTAACTTGCTTTTGTGGGCACAAATTCGCTCAATAATGAGTCAGTTTCATCATTCAGTTTTACCGCTGCATTATTCACCGTCATGAACACGTGACAACATACATACATACATACATACATACATACATACATACATACATACATACATACATACATACATACATACATACATACATACATACATACATACATACATATCAATGCCGTGAGGGCCAGCGCTACCATTGCATGAAGTTGCAATAAAGTGGACACATAAATGCCATTTCAAACATAAATATCGGACTACAGGAAACCAGATAAAGAACAAGGTTTGACTAAGAAATAAAACAACGGTGTCCAGAATATATTAGTTTCGTGTACGCGCAATACACAGTCCCGCATGCAATGTCCAATGTACAATTTGACTTGGAATACCTCCTAATCCAAATGACAGATAACATTCTCAACCGGACTGACAGAACCCTCCTCCCCATCTACACGCGCTGCTTGCGTCATATATTTTAAATCAATATAAACATTGTATCGCACGTCCTTGGTTTCATTGTGAACAAGGCTCCCACGTCTTTTCTTGTATTCTTTCAGTGGTCGGTGTCCTTTTTACCCTTCTTCACAACGTCCACCGCGAGTAAATAAGAAAAATGGACGCTACCAAGTAGTGATGAAGGCTACAAGCAAAACTGTCCAATAATTGTAGACAATAAAATAGTTGGGAACTGCGGTGATATAGGCATTTCAAAAACAACTGAAACATTCAGCATACAAGAACAGTGAACAAAAAAGAGAACATATAGCTTTGCTAAGATAGGTTAAAAATGTACGCAGTGATCATTTTTGAATTTTACGGATTTTTTAAAATATCACTCGCGGCTGACAGCATGGTTCAATTTCTTGAGATGGAATATTAACAGAGATGGACATTACTGATAAAAAGAATCTATACACATTTTCAGCTATTTGACGAAGATTCAGTAATTAACTTGTTAATTACTCTACGGCACATACCGCAATTCGAGAATTATGGCCGGTTAGATTGCAAGGCACATCCCATAGGAATAAATATTGAGTATGGCAGGGGAGTTATAGATGTACGCCATCAAACAAGCGGTAGAAAGGCACTGTGGTTTCACTTACGTATCTTGACAAAACGCTTTTGCTTATGCATTCCCATGCAAAAGTAGCTGGAACGCTCTATGTACTGCGTTCAACACTTTGGAAAATAACATGTCGAAGTTGGTGTCGTCCTGGAGATTTTCAAATGGATACGTCTAGCAAGCTCACCGGCTACAATTCGTAAATTGCAGTATGTGCCGTAAAGTAATTATCAGGCAGTTAATTTGTGAATTTCTGTTTATTATTTAAATATATGTTATGATTTCGTCTGCATATATATATATGTATATATGACAACAGAAAGATAGAATACAAAATAAAGCTTTACTATTATAGGAGCTCCACCAACGGGCGTCTGAGGCGTCGCCTTCCTATGCTTCACGAGTTCAGGACGAAGGAGGACCATCGGGGTTCGACAGAGCTCAATGAAAGGACGAATTGACGCTACCTTAACGTTTACCGAGTCTTCCGCTCTGATTGGTGTATGCGTCGCGGTGCAGCTTGCACGCAGCAGCCCGGATGGAAGGTTGGCGTGTGTGCTCATAGGGCTCGTGCCAGGAGCGAAAGATGGAACGTTGCCGTGGCTCTGGCAAAGTCCATCGAGCAAAGCAGGACGGTGCGACACTTGGCTTCTTCACTTCTTTTTTTTTTTTCTTGCAGCCAAACGCGCGGTGCCGCTCTGGAGACCCTCTAACTCTCCGCACCTGAGTAGCTTATTGGGATTCGACACTGGGGCAGCACAACGACGCCGAAGACGAGGGCGCAATTGCGACACAAGTGTATTTAATCACTACCGCGTCAAAAGCAGTTATGGGAACGTAGAGCGTCTGACACGTGTGACCGCGAAAGGTTCAGATATGTGACGGGAATAAGGCGCACCTTTGTGTTGTTCCCGCTCCTCCTGGGTCCATTGGAATCCGCTCTCGTCCATCTGGCTTTTCTCGAATTCCATTTCCAGCAGGCACTGGAGAAGGTCTGGCCGTGACAGCTTGAGTAGATTAACGAGAATTTCACTATTTAGAACAACAGAAAACTGAGCTAGTTGGTAAGGATTCATAATTCACAACGCTTTATCCCTTCTTTGCATTATTAATTTCACTATGTTACGCCAAGCGGGTTAACGAGGAGGGCTAAAACAACATACTCTCTACACTGGCAACATTTTTCCTTTGGCAACGTTCTTTGCATCCCAACTGCAACATAAAAACTAAGAGCTCGCTGTTTTATTTCGTACAAAGCTATCGTTAAGAGAAAAGTTGAGCTTCTAAGTACTGACTGAAATGATGTCGACCTTCCTAATTGCTTGCTAAGACAACTGCTAAGGCAATTCGACATTATTAGTAAAACATATTGGTAAATGCAAAGTACTGCTTGTCTTCCCCATGTTTTTTCTACTCTCAAGCACCAGAAAAATTTTATAATTTAAAGTAAACTACTCTTTCACTCAGTCACTCCCCACACTATGGATACCACAATGGTTTTAAGAGACAGTTTAAGACGTGTATAAACTAGTTCGCCTTTATAAATTTTCGGCCAGCGCATATTATTTACGTGATTTAGCTGCTTGCACATATTAGTTCCTTAACTTATTCGTTTTAGATGAAATGTCGTATAAATACATTTAATCGCATTTCTGATATTTACTCGGGAGCTACACATCTGACCCTTGGTGCTTCAATCCATTTCATTTTATTTATCATTCCTTAATGGCGGCGAGGTGATTACAAGAGCGGGTCGTACGTGTCCGTGGCATACCGACATTTCATAAACAAAATAAAGAAGGCAAAAAGCAAGATAGTAACAGAGATATTCAATGAACACAGCATAGTGTGTCGCAAAATAATCTGAGCTTCACAGATGCGATAAATAAAGGGATAAAATGAAAAGTATTACATATAAAAAGAGTACCATACTTTAGGTAAGCAAACGCAAAAAGAAAAAAATGAGAAGCTTTAAGTAGTGAACTGCAAAAAGCAAGACAATAGATAAAGTAAGATGACTAAGTAAATGTAAGTAAAACAACAGGCGACTGTTCAATCTAGATGATTTAGCGTTTTGGTTTATCACAAGATGTTGTCTCGTCTCAATGCATAGCTATATGATCTGGTTATTATTTTTTTGAATATCATCCAGAGTCCCGACATTTTTTTGCTTTTTGCAAACAATGTAAAGAACGACACTAAGAAAGTATCTAGCGCCAGCTGCTGTACTACCACAACTTGAATGTTTCTGTTAAACACACAGTATTTAATTCCATTTGAATCAACTTTGGCCTAAGCAAGCTATTTCAACTTCTCCTACGGGTGGATAATGCAACCAAGCCGTGGCGATATCACCTAATGTACCCCTACTTGTGTAGGTTTTGACGGGATGCCTCGTTTGTCGTCCGGCTCTTCGGCGTTTTGCAAGGACCAGTTTGAACACCTACTTCACACCGTTGCTACATCGCTCAAGCTCGGCACGGGCATCGACGGTGGCAATATCTTCAATAAGCCGGTATCACAGTTCCTGCATGACGAGCACCACCGCTGCTGCGCACAACTACGTGGCATGACGACATCATCAGTCCACCCCGCCAGCGCCACGCCAGTGCCTATAAAAGGGACGCCTATTGCTTCGAGCGGCAGTGGACACGGCAACCAAGCCGTGACGATGTCACCTGATGTACCCCTACTTGTGCAGGTTAATGGCTGGAAATTTCGTTGTCGTAGTGACGATCCTTGCTTAATTGTGTTGTCGTGTCCACAGACTATTATAAACTGCATAAGTGACTGTTTTGCGCTAGCAGGTCTGTTGCTTTCATTGTCAGGGGATGTCGAGGTAAACCCTGGACCTATTACGGATTCAATGTTTCAGGACCTATTAGAAACGCAAAAGACAGTTCTGTCTAAAATTTCGCAAATGCAAGAGAAATAGGCCTAATCCGAGTCCACTATGATTCAAGTACAGAACAGATTACTAACCATTGAGAAGAAATTAGAGTGCCTAGAGAAAGTGGATGGCAGGCTGCAACAACTTGAGAATGAAATTGATAGGAGCGATATTGAAGTGAGCGCTCTGTGTAGACAGGTTGACGACGTAGAAAACCGCTGGAGACGAAATAGCATTATTATTAGAAGAGTAAAAGAAGAAGGCCCCGAGAATGAAGACGTCCTACTGAGGAACATAAATGACGACATATTTGGGTCCATTCTTAATCAGAAACTGAATTCTATGGAAAAGATACATAGACTGGGAAATAAATTTCCTGGCAAGGATCGTCCTGTAATCATTCGAGTTTCAGATTACCGGGACAAAGTAAATATATTGAATTGTTTCAAGCTAAAGGGCACTCGCATTAACATTAGTGAGGACTACTCTAAACGAGTCACTGAAATACGGAGAAACTTGTGGATCTCAACTCTAGAAGAAAGAAAGAAAGAAAGAAAGGAACAAAGAAAGAAAGGAGTAAAAGTAAGACTGGTTTATGACAAAGTGCTGATGAACAATGCTCTATACGCCTGGAATGAAAATTCCAAGGAAAAGGTCAGATGCAAAGCATCTGCTAAGCCCAACCACCCATGACCTGTAAGACCCAAACCAGTTGACCTTAAAATCGTAAACCTAAATGCTCGAAGCGTGCTGAATAAAAGCCATTTAATAGAAAGTTTAACCCTAGAACATAATCCTGACATATTGGCAATCACCGATACATGGTTGCACAGTGAAGTACATGATGTGGAAGTTACACCACCAGGTTACGTCTTAATAAGGAAAGATCGAGACGAGAGAGGAGGCGGGGTAGCACTTATGATTTAGAGAGACAGAGGGTTTCAAATTTTACCGGGTCCTAATGCCATTGAGGTGGTATGGGTTAGGATTCGATTAAATTATCTCTCTGTGCACATTGGAGTTATGTACAGACCCCCCTGTTCCCCTGTTACGACTCTGACCGACTTAATATGTTTTATGGATTCTAATATGCCCCATAACGACAAAATAATTTTGCTGATTTCAACTTATCAGGTATTCAATGGGATTCACATGAAATTACAGGAGCCGAAGTAGCACATTGCGAACATCTTTTAGACCTTGCCTTTTGTTTTAACCTATGCCAAATTGTGTAAGATTACACACGTGTTTTCAAGGCTGCTTCCTCTATACTCTACCTCGTATTTGTATCATCGCCCCTGGAAGCAAACGTTAAATCTTGTGATGTAATTGAGGGTATCTCTGATCATAAGATGGCTATGTTTTCCTTAGATATGGCACCTGCCAAGTTGCATAATGATTACAAAAATACAGTTTTGAATTTTGAGGCTGCCGATGACTTCTCTGTTTTAGAAATGTTTGAAAATTGCTTCGCTACATTTGTTCTCCTGCGAAAATCGAATTCAGGTGCGGATAGACTATGGGAATATTTCTCGCAGGTGGTCACTGAATCAATTCAAATGTTTATTCCAACACGCTAAAAAAAAGACAGCAAAGAAAAATCCTTGGGTAAAACGTGAAGTGATCCGTGCCAAAAGGAAACGTAAAGCACACTCAAACAAACCTTGCCCTGAGAGGAAGAGAACCATTCAAATTATGAGCACGGAATGAAGGCATCTTGTTAAGAAATCCAAAGGTAATTTTTATAATGCGAAGTTAAAAAAATTCTTACATGAAGTGCCAGAAAAATTCTGGAGATACGTGAACCCAAAAACACAAACTATTCCTAATGCCGATAAAGAAGACCTACGAGCTCGTGCTGAATGTTTTAATGCTTTTTTTTTCGTCAGTGTTCACCCACGATGATGGACAAGTACCGACTTTAATGAGGCTTCTGACACACCTGCCATAGAAGAAATAGCGACTAGTGACGAAGGGGTATTGAACCTGCTCCTTAAAACCGATAAAAAGAAAAGCGCAGGAGCTAATGGAATACCAAATTAATTTCTATATAGGTACGCAGTTTGGTTTTCGAAGTATTTAACAATTATTTTCCAGTCCTCAATAACCAGTGGTTGCTTTCCCAATGCTTAGAAGGACATGGATCATACCCACACACAAAGGTGGTAGTGCTAACGACTGCAAAAGTTTCAGTCCCATTTCACTTACAAATACCAGTTCCAAGCTTCTCGAGCATATTGTCTCCAAACATCTTTTGGCATATCTAGATGTTCACAACATAATATACCCTCAGCAACTTGGATTTCGAAAAGGCCTATCCACGACCACTCAGTTCGTTGAGCTTGTTCACGACCTCGCCTCTGAAATAAACTACCGGGGTCAGGTTGACATAATATTTGTGGATTTCACGAAAACGTTCGATAAGGTGTCCCATGCTAAATTGTTGTTAAAATAGATGCCATCTTTAAAAACCCAAACATAACGCAATGGTTTTTTTCTTCTCCAATCGCAAGCCCCAATACGTTCAAGTCAATACTAAAAATCTACATTTACTAGCGTTATTTCTGGAGTTCCCCAAGGTAGGGTCTTGGGCCCACTGCTGTTTTTGATATTTATCAACGATTTACCTAAATATATTACTGTCCCTATAAGGTTTTTTGCAGATGATTGCGTAATTTATAATCCAGTTAAGTCTGCTTCTGACCAATCAGAACTATATCTAAACCTCCGGAAAATAAATAACTGGCGCATTACTTGGCAGATGCATCTAAACATGGCAAAATCCGTTGCAATGATCGTTTCCAGGAAGAAAAGCATCCTAGAATGGCCGTACTCCATAGGTGATCACGAGCTTGCCAGAGTCGAACAACACAAATACTTGGGTTTATGGATAACTTCAGATCTGCGATGGAGTTTACATATCGACTCCGTTTGTGCTAAGGCCAACAAAGCGCTGTGGACGCTGTGGAGAAATCTGCCCAATGCCAGCCCAGAAATTAAATGTTTGGCTTACAAGGCACTCGTACGGCCAATCATGGAGTACGCAAAGGTGGTGTTGGATCCGTATGCAAAAAGTAATTGCAGTAAGCTAGATATAATACAAGGACTGGCTTCACGGCTCATATTTAACAAATACCAGCTTTTGCACTCTCCAACTCAACTTTGTAAACTAGCACACCTTCAACCACTAGAATAAAGGACTGAATATGAAAGGCTTAAATTACTCTTTCTAATAACTAAAGATCAAGTAAAAATTGACAGATCAAAGTACATAGAAATAAAAACTGGGGAAACGTCAAGACACCGGAATAACATGTACATTCCTCCTCCGAGACACCACAACGATTGCTTTAAGTACAGTTTTTTTCCACGGGCGATCAATGAGTGGAACAGGCTGCCAAATTCCACTGTTTCATGTGAATGTGTACCTTCTTTCGTTAAAAAAACTAAATGACTTAGTGTTTAAAGATGTAAAGTGTATTTTATGCATTGTTTGCTGTGCTTCAGAGTAAGGAGCTTTGGCTATCCCTTGTCAATCATTGTGATATGGTTATAGTTGTTTATATAAGGAGTGCTTATTTTTTTGAGTATTTATGCTCCTGTCCACCCCTGTTATAGCCCAAATGAGGCAGACCGTATAATAAAATGAAAAATGAAAAAAAATGTGTTCCAATATTGCTGTTAGCGTTAAAGATGCCAAGAACTCTAGACCCCTGACATCGTCCGTAGTAATTATCAACGCCCCAAATAATGAACAGCATTCATGATTACGTCTGGCACATATCAATTGTCGAAATTATGGAAGCGTAGTTTAGCAGTCAGAAGAAGATTGCGTTCATTTTGCTTACCGTCGGGTCCTCTTTCCGCATTTTGATGGCGGGTACGGAGCAATCGGCCAGTGACTGGAACGCATCGTATCCGAACCATCGATCCAGGGTCAACATGACAGGCAAGCAGCCCTTCACGTCCGAGAACAACTCTGTTCGTAATTGTATACAGGAGGAAAAGAAGAAAAAAATGTGGGCAGCTCGCAATAGTGGTGCAAGGCTGGGTCACAGTGGAGCTATAGTTACGGCTTTTGCTTATTGCTAGGATTTGCTAAGTTTTGTGAATTTATGCATGGCTTGGCTAGGCTCATACCAAACGCTGCTAGGTTTTGCAATGTCTTACGAGGATCATCATCAACATCTTCATCCTGTTTTATGTCCACTGCAGGACGAATGCTTCTCTCTGCGATTGTCCGTAGCAATTATCAACGCCCCAAATAATGAACAGCACTCATGATTACATCTGGCACATATCAATTGTCAAAATTATGGAAGCGTAGTTTAGCGGTCAGAAGAAGCCATGCATAACCTCGTAAGAGGTTATGCATGGCTTAACTATGCTCGTACTAAATGTCGCCACGATAGTAATTACTAAGTTTCGCCAAGTTATTGCGAGATCATACACGGCCAGGCCGTTAATCCACACAAGCCCCAGCAAGTCATATGCATACACGCCGCAGTACGTGCAGGACAATTTATTATTTACAGTGCTTCAGTGCCAGTCGTCAACATTGTCGATCCGGTCCTCATCCTCGACGTCCGACCGTCGTCGTGGTTGGTGGCGTCGGGGAAGGCTTCGCGGAGCACTTGCAAGGCAGAGCTGTTCTGTTCAAAGTTCCGCACCGAGCTCAGCGTGGAGAGATTCACGTCGAACCAGACCCGGTCACAGACGCAGCAGCTGTGCCCGAACTCTATGCCGAGGAATTCGCGCTGGAAGCGGCCGTTCGCACCTCCCATGGATTTGCGGGCTTGGCGTTGGAAGTTCTCGGTGACGCGCAGACCCGGAACCGATTCCCGGCGGCGCCGAGCATTCTGTCGGCAGCGTTCGTTGTCTCTGGCCCGAAATTCGGGATCCTCGGCTCGGCGGCGGCCTCGGGACGATGGGCAGGATCGGCTCTCCTTCGTCGATCGTAGTCCCGCTGAGCCACGCGCCGAGCTTCCTTGTCGGTCACAGACGCCACAGCCGTGCCCAAACTCTATGCTCAGAAATTCGCGCTGCAATCAGCCGTTCGCCCCCCATGTGTCTCGGTGGGCTTAACGCTGGAAGCTTTAGAGCAGTCGCAGGCGGGTATCGCTTTCTCGGCGACATCGAGCGTTCAGGCGCCGACTCTCGCGTTCCCTGGACTGAAACTCGGGATCCTCGACTTGGTGTCACCTCTTCTCAGCCGCAGCTTCGGCGCGGTGGTCCGGATCAGCTCGGTGGCGAGGCATCGCTTCTCGCTTGGCAGTACGGCGCTCTTCCTGGTAAGCCGCTTCTTCGGGCGTCCGGTCTTCGGTCTTTCCATGGGAGCGGCACGTACGCACGGAGCAGAGGAGGCGAGAGGTGTGTCGCCGGGCCGGCCGTTCCGAGCTTCTGCTCGCCTTCTTCTTCTTCTTCTTCGTGATTTGGGAGAGGGAAAATACGCTCAATTCTGCAGCCCATATGGGAGCACGGCGCAGCGTAATGGGGATGGGGGCGGGGAATGAAAGATGAGAGTATAGAGGGGGAAAGGGAGAGTAGGTTTCAGGCAGCCGACGTCAGCATCATCCAGGGGCGATGGCCGGCGCTTGAGGCAGAGGCCGTGCGAGGCCGAAGTCTATTGGCGATCTAGGAGCCCGTTTGAGTACACATATTCAAGCAGGCTTGCCAGTGCTGGGAGGTGGTAGCGGGCCGGGAAGAGCAGATGTGTCTCTGAGGTAGCCGGGAGTCCATACCGTCGGTAGGTGGCAGTGACTGGAGCGCGCTCCTGGGCTAATGCAGGACAGGTGCAGAGTAGGTGCTCGAGGGTCTCGGCGTCACCGCACCTTCCGCAGGCCGGCGAGGCGATGCGTCCCTTGGCATGAAGCCTAGCTGCCGTCCACACGGAGCCCGTGGGCAGACGAAGGAGTGTGGAACGGTCCCGTCGCGAGAGACCGTTCTCAGTGAGGAGTTTTGGGGTGGGTTGGTAGCTACCCTGCCATCCGGATGGCTGGAAGTGAGCAGCTGTTTGAGTCTCTGCCTGGAGGAGTCCGATGCTGCGGCCTGTGACTTCACGATTCCGCCCTACGCGCGTGGGGTGTGAGGAGGTTACGTGGCTGGGTGCTCTCGCAGGCGGTTGCTAGGCAACGCGAGGCGGCGCACAGCTGGGCTAGGTTTTCTGGTAACGCTCTACGGCGGAACGAAAGCTTAAACGGCTCCGCCGTTTAAGCTTACATTACAGTGACGTTTCGCTTGGTGAACGCGGGTTACGCGCAAACGTAGCGACGCCGGGCACATGCACAGCTATCACCGCGGCGTCGAAGCACAAACGGAAAAGGCATGAACGCGGCGATCCTTTTAAAAGCGATAGCTCTGCTACTCGGGTCAGGCACGTAGCCAGGATTTCTTTTAGGGGGGCAGGGGAGCGCAAGGCCTAATTGTTCGAAAGAAACTCTTCCCATGGCAAAATAAAAAAGAGGAAAAATGCCCGGGAATATAGAAGGCGCTTAATTATTAGAAGAGAACAAGAAAAGAGTAGAAACCAGCACAAGAGGCGAGTTAATCCGAGCTGGAAAGCAATTTTATGACACTGCAATAAATCTAGTGCGTGTGAGCAGACAGAATACTTTCCAACCAAATAATCTCCACCAAGAAGGGCCATACAGAGTCAGTGACGAAAAGAGGAGTGACACAAAAAAAAAGGGAATGCGAAGGAATCAGGCACCCACTCACGAAGATGTGTGGTAAATAAAAACGAAAATTATCGGATGCTTTCTCTACCCAATTTTTCACTCTCTGTCTGAAGAACTGGCCTGCGAGAAGAATGAGAGCCATTTTATGGCAGCAATTCTTAATCAAGAAACAGACATATTTGGAAAAACATTTTTATTGAACAACAAAGAACCAAATCACGCATGTTTTCAGGACACAAAAGATGCAGAACGTGAACATTCCTTTCTACAGCAAGTAATTTTAAAGAATGGCATTATGAATGGTTTTACAATATAGAAGAAGTCAGTGCAAAAAATAAAAGGAACGAAACATGTAGCTTGTCCGAAAAGAGGGATTCAAGCTGCAATTTTCATACGTCGCGGTATCTCCATAAACACAGTCCTAACTTCGTCGATACTTACTTGCATCCGGAGAATGGACATAAGAACCAGGCCATTAAGCCGCTCTTCAGCCGTCCGGTTCCTCAAATATGTTTTTACTCTTTTCAGTGTCGAGAAGCTGCGTTCTGTAGCAGCTGTACTCACTGAGAGCGTTGCCAATATCTTGAGGAGTGTGTGAGCGTTCGGGAAGAGGGCTTTGTCGCATTCAGCTAAAGCGTCCGTCGCAAAGCGTGGAAGTTCTTCCTCTTGCATGGCTCGCCACTTAGTTTTCCAGATTTCCCATTCACCTTTTAGTGTAAGGATATGCGCTGTTGTCGTATATCTCAGGTAAAAATCGGAGGCCGGCTGCATAGATTCAGATTTACCCTTGGAGGCGTGATTTGGCAACATAAATTGCAAACTTTGCAGTGTTTTCTGATGGTTTGCGAAGCGCCATTTGAGTGAAGCTTTCAGGTCATCTATGTATGGAATGAACGTGGCTCGCCTGTTGTACTCTTTCGCAGAACTACAAGGGTAGTTTGTCCGGTATCTCTGTTACTACCACCCTTGGAATCTCGCACTTTACTTCGAACTCCGCCGCACTATTTGACATAGAGAAAATATTTTGTGGAACTCAGCCTCTGCATTAGTGCCCATCTCTCTGAGTTTAGTCAGCACCAGGTCAACCTGCTCCAAGGAGACGCTCATATCAATAGATGGGCTTTGCAGATACACGGACAAGTGGCGTGTGAGGCCTAGGAATGTCTCGCTAACAGCGAGGCATGAAAGAAAGCTGAGAACAGATTCGCTGATGGAGGCAATGAGCGGTGGACGCTCTTGCTTTGTCAGGGAAGGTGTCCATGAACTCTTCAAGTGAGCGAACTATCCCAGAATGTGCTTCTCCAAACAATGCGACTGAATCATGCCGCTCCACCCACCTTGTTTCATAATACCGGCGCAGCCGGCGGAAAGACTTTGTAGACGCTTCTAGATGTTTTCTAGACGTTTCTAGAAGTTTTCTATACGCTGCTGAGGGCTGGGCACCTTCTTTCCCCATGGCTGCGTGCTGTTGTAGCAGAGCGCCCCCGACGCAAATTCGCTTGGCCTGACGGAGCGCCAAACAACGGTGCTGAATCACGCCTATGTGTATGTGTGTTATCTCGTGGCGCATTTGTAGATGCGGTATTTGATCACTGCGCTGAGTAGCGTCTGTGTCCTTTCCCAAAGTGAGCAAAACTGTTCTATCGCTCGACAAACTTGGTTTAAGCGCGTTCAAGGACGTTAATTGTTCTCCACCTTCAGGCGCCTTCCTCCTCCGGCGCCGCCTTCGCTTGCGGCGACAACGATAATATTGCCAGTCTGACACGCGTGGCATCTACGATTGCGCGCAAAAAAGCTACACAATGAAAAGCCTTTATAACAAAGAGACGGAGATCTCGAAAGTTCTTCGTTACGCAGGTCACTTCGGTGTAGAGATCGCGCACCGTAGCGCGCGCTACGCAGAAAGCTAAACGTGCTGCGCAAAAGAAATACTTTGGTTAGCCTGATTTCAGGAGATACTCGTGAAATAAGTCTGATATTTCTTCTGCACAATTAATTTGGCAGAATGTGCGACTGCAGACAATGCTATGGCAGCGAGTTTCGTAGCATACACAGCGGCAAAATCCGGAAGTGACGCAAGGTACAGCTGCGTAGCCTCGATTGCCTGGCTCGTCAAAATTATTTGTTAGTCTACAAGATCGTCACCACTCCTGCCTTCGTCGACCTCCGTCTAGTCTTCGATGGCCTCGGCGATGTCGCCCGTCGTAAGTTTCCAGTAGCTTCACTCCGTCGGTTGAAAAGCCGAAGAGGAAGATGTATGCCACAACTACGGTGGTATACGGACCCTCCCGCACTGAGGAGCTTCCTATGTGTGCCGCCGCTACGCGGCCTTCGTTGTACAGCAACAAATTAGCCTTCGGGGCCATCTGTATTCCTTTGTTGTGCAGTCATATTCGTTGTAGCAGTCTTCGCTGAAGACGACGTTCGCAATACACGTGGTAGATAGGAATCTGGCAGGGCGATGCACAACACTTCTTTTTAATGTCATTTCGTCGTAGAACCGTTACAGTGTATTCCGTGATCATTGATGAAAGACCGCGCCACGTCGCACATGCCGTTAGCGCCTTCACCAAAGTGGTGCTGCGTGCCAATAATAAAGCGAAACGGAGCCACATTGCACAAGCAGAAGGTTCGCTTGGCCCACAACCTCAGGCGCCGATTTTAAGCACGAGCGTGTTTTATGCCGGGCTCCACAAAAATTGGTGCGCTGGACGTGCGTCTCGCAAGGATCATCACTGCAGTTTCCTGGCATCCCTACGAGACGGCGCCACTTTGCTGTTTTGTAAATCGCTGGCTCGGTACGTAAGCGTGACGAAGTCCTTCGGCTCCGGAATGGGAGTAAGCCGCGAAGAAGCGTCGCTTGAGGACGCTAGTCGACAGAGTGGAAGCACAGGGAGAGTGCCCACGTTGAAAGGGACGCTTGCCTCCCAGTAACATGGCAACCGACATTTCAATTTCGCATAGCGTTTTAATAAGGAAGCGCTTTGAAAAAAATATTGCGGTGAAACGCTTACTAGAGGGTGCCGCGCAACTTCCATTGTACAAGCAAAATTTGTCGTCGGCCTTGGTGGGGTGGCTTTTACTATAAAAGCTTTACCTCGAGGCCAGTTGCGATTTGCCTACTGAGATGTATGTAAAATGCAGAAATGCTTTTATGAGACAGCCGCTGGACCGATTTGAATGAAGTTTGTTGCACTTGAGAAAGAAGGTAAATTGTAGTGAATCGAAAGCAGCGTTTTGAATTCAGTAATGAAATGTTTCTGAAATGTTCTTAAAAAGTGATGTTTGAGAAAGTATACGTGCCAAGTCAACAAATCAGTAACTCTGCAGCAAGGACAGGCCTGAAGATTCTGCCAGCTGCCACTTTAAAGCTTCTAAAGCGAGTGCACTCAATATATGAATTTACTGGTTAATTGACATTGTTAGCATGCTCACGAGGGTTTCGCACAAGTCCTACTCTTAATTTATTGGTGTATTTCTGAGTGTTGTATACTACATCGTTTTATTTAGCTTTACAGAATTGTACTACAGAGGTAAAAACTTAATACGTAAGGTTTCTGGTTTTGCTTTGCAATTTTGAACAATTTTTATCAAACATGAATACCGGTATAAAAGAAATTGCTCGCTACAGCTACTAGGTTTGAACTTTTTAAAATAAAAGCAACAAATATAATCCAAACGGGGGCCGACGCAGCGCCGGTGCCGAGGCCCTGCTGCGCTCCTTTGGTGGGAAGAGGACTGCGCGCTTACCTACGCGCAGAATACACACGAGAACACCGGTTCACGGCGGTAGTCATAGGCGTGAACTCCCGGCTTACGCACGCGTGTAGTGTCTGCACGGAATACCCAGAAACAGGGGAAGAGGTTGCGCTTACCGACCCTCTCTGCGAGGTAGTTCCTTGCGACTCACAATCCGCAGTTCGTGACTACGCGCAGGGGCGCATTTTCTCCGGAGCTCTTCAGATCCTAAGGAAAGCTGGTCGACAGCACTTCGATACCACGGCGATCATGTGGTTCCCAGCGCACGTAGCCACCCCCACCGACGAGGGCCACCCTAACCTGAATGAGGTAGCACACCGCTCTGTGCGAGAACTGACCCGCCGTGCAGAATCGGAGACCCCTTCCTCGAGTTCGGAACTCCTGGTTCGAAACACGTGAGAACGATTAGCCAGATACAACGACGTCACCAAGCACTACGAGCTAGGCAGGCGGATATTGCCCCCACCTCATCCCAACCTGAAACGTCGCCAAGGAGTCGTCTGGAGACAACTGCAGACACATATTGACACCTATACTTGTCTTTATCGGGCGACACGTTTGGCCGCCTAACAAATATTACCGCACTGCGTGGGACGCGCCTGCATGCATCCGAAGTTTCTGGAAAGTTATCGATGCTTCTACCCGGCTGTCTGTTGTCGCCTAACCTTGTGTTATCAGATTTCATCGCGTGACGCGAATCGTGTAGAACTTTGTGGAAGGCACGCGGGTCCCAATGATTAGTCTGGAACATTCGACGACTGCTGTATAAAAGCCGACGCGCTTGACCCGCTGATAGATTTTCCGACGATCGCCGACTGTGTTCGCCGCTTTCGTTGTGCTATAAGTGTAGCCTGTTTTGTGGGCACCTAACTGCTAGACCGTGAAATTTGCGTCGCAAGAGGGATCGCTCGAATGCATCGAGGGAAAACTGAAGTGTTGCTGACAAACTTCAGCCAGGAGTTCAAGCACATCAACAAGGGCACGACGATCGCGTACATCGAGGAAATTCTGGAAACCAGTAATGCGTTTGTCCTCTCGGATTCCGCCGCATCTACCCCGATGACCATAATTCCCGAACCAGACTACGACATTAATCCAAGTCTCCCCGTGATTAAGCAACAGCAGCTCAGAAGTCTGCTCCGACGATACAAAGGCTGCTTTTCGACGTCATCGAGGATTCGACAAACAACAGTCGCCAAGCATCGCATAATCACCGAGGAGTACGCTCGACCACTCCGCCAGAGCCCTTACCGAGTTTCGCCGCGAGAACGCGAAGCTATAAGAGAACAAGTCGACGAAATGCTGCGCGACGACATCATCTAGCCGTCGAAAAGCCCGTGGGCATCCCCTGTTGTCCTGGTGAAGAAAGAGGACGGAACCCTACGTTTCTGCGTCGATTATCGTCGTCTGAACAAGATCACGAAGAAGGACGTATACCCCCTCCCACGGATAGACGACGCATTGGATCGGCTCTGCAACGCTAAATACTTCTCCTCGATGGACCTCAAGTCTGGCTATTGGCAAATAGAAGTCGACGAAAGAGATCGCGAAAAGACCGCCTTCATCACCCCAGACGGCCTCTACGAGTTCAAGGTTATGCCATTTGGACTGTGCTCGGCGCCTGCAACGTTCCAGCGCGTGATGGACACGGTTTTAGCAGGATTGAAGTGGCAGACCTGTCTCGTTTACTTGGATGACGTCGTTGTATTCGCCGGCAATTTCAACGATCACCTTAGGCGGCTTGCCACAGTACTAGAGGCCATCAAGTCATCAGGGCTCACTCTGAAACCAGAAAAGTGCCGCTTCGTTTACGATGAGCTTCTGTTCCTAGGTCACGTCATCAGCAAGTCTGGAGTCCGCCCTGACCCGCAGAAGACAGCTGCCATCGCGAAGTTCCCGCAGCCCACCGACAAGAAGGCAGTGCGTAGATTTCTTGGCATGTGTGCCTACTACAGGCGATTTTTCAAGGACTTTTCACGCATCGCTGAGCCTCTGACACAGCTAACTAAATGTGACGTCGAGTTCAAATGGGAAACGCCGCAGGCCGACGCATTTCAAGAACTAAAACGACGCATGCAGTCGCCGCCCGTACTTGCGCACTTCGACGAGCACGCCGATACCGAAATCCACACTGACGCCAGTAGCCTAGGCCTCGGTGCCGTCCTAGTCCAGAGAAAAGATGGACATGAACACGTGATAGCTTACGCTAGCCGGTCGTTGTCAAAAGCGGAAGGCAATTATTCTACAACTGAAAAGGAATGCCTCGCCATCGTTTGGGCTACAGCGAAATTTCGCCCTTACCTATATGGCAGGCCATTCAAAGTGGTCAGCGACCATCACGCGTTGTGTTGACTAGCTAACTTAAAGGACCCTTCAGGACGGCTGGCACGGTGGAGCCTCAGACTACAAGAATACGACATCACTGTAACATACAAGTCTGGACGAAAACACTCAGATGCTGATTGCCTATCACGCGCCCCCATTGACCCGCCGCCGCAAGATGACGAGGATGACGACGCCTTCCTTGGAATAATAAGCGCGGAAGACTTCGCCGAACAACAACGAGGAGACGCGGAGCTAAAAGCCCTATCGAGTATTTGGAAGGGCACGCCGACGTTGTCCCTAGGGCATTTAAGCGTGGAATGTCTTCGTTCACGCTACAAAACAACCTGCTCGTGAAGAAGAACTTCTCACCAGTCCGCGCCAGCTACCTTCTTGTTGTACCGTCAGCGCTGCGTCCAGAAATACTGCACGCCCTACACGACGATCCAACCGCTGGGCACCTGGGATTCTCCCGGACGCTGTCGAGGATACAGGAAAGGTATTACTGGCCGCGTCTGACCGCCGACGTCGCTCGTTACGTCAAGGCATGCCGAGACTGTCAGCGACGCAAGACACCACCGACAAGGCCAGCAGGATTACTACAGCCGATCGAACCTCCTCGCCGACCATTCCAGCAGATTGGGATGAATTTGTTGGGACCGTTTCCGATGTCAACATCCGGGAATAAGTGGATCGTCGTGGCGACGGACTATCTCACCCGCTTCGCTGAAACTAAAGCTCTACCAAAAGGCAGCGCAGCCGAGTGGCGACATTTTTCGTCGAGAACGTCCTGCTGCGACATGGTGCCCCAGAAGTCCTCATCACCGACAGAGGAACGGCTTTTACAGCAGAGCTCGTCCAAGCCATTCTGCAGTACAGCAAGACAAGCCACAGGAGGACAACTGCCTACCATCCGCAGACCAATGGTCTCACGGAACGCCTGAATAAGACCCTCGCCGACATGCTAGCGATGTACGTCGACGTCGAGCACAAGGCGTGGGACGCGGTCCTGCCGTATGTAACCTTCGCTTACAACACGGCAGTGCAAGAAACAACACAGATCACGCCGTTTAAGCTGGTTTACGGCAGGAACCCGATGACGACGCTTGACGCCATGCTGCCCCACGTCACTGACGAAGAGAATGTTGACGTCGGTAGCTATCTCCAGCGCGCCGAAGAAGCCCGACAGCTCGCCCGCCTACGGATCAAGAACCAACAGAGGACCGACAGCCGACACTACAACCTGCGACGACGCTTCGTCGAGTACCAGCCCGGCGACCGTGTTTGGGTATGGACCCCGATACGCCGACGAGGACTGAGTGAGAAACTATTGCGCCGCTATTTCGGACTCTACAAGGTCATTCGACGTATTGGCGCACTGGACTATGAGGTCGTGCCAGACGGAATTTCGCATTCACAGCGGCGCCGCGCACGATCTGAAGTGGTCCACGTGGTGCGTCTGAAACCCTTTTACGCACGCTGACGAACTTCCTTATTTTGTTTTCTTTGCTACGGGTGTTTTCTTTATACTTTCGTTTGTATGCAGCATCGGGTCGATGCTTTTTAAGAGGGGGGTATTGACACGTATACTTGTCTTTATCGGGCGACACGTCTGGAAAGTTATCGATGCTTCTACCCGGCTGTCTGTTGTCGCTTAACCTTGTGTTATCAGATTTCATCGCGTGACGCGAATCGTGTAGAACTTTGTGGAAGGCACGCGGGTCCCAATGATTAGTCTGGAACATTCGACGACTGCTGTATAAAAGCCGACGCGCTTGACCCGCTGATAGATTTTCCGACGATCGCCGACTGTGTTCGCCGCTTTCGTTGTGCTATAAGTGTAGCCTGTTTTGTGGGCACAGGTTCGCCCAATAAAATCTAGTTTTGCCTTTCACAGTATTGCTACTGTGTTCTTAACGTCACCCCCCACGTGACAATATATACCATCCCCAGTCCGGTGCGATTGCGGCACAATTTCCCCGCGCAATATCCGAGTGCTCTTTGAAAGTTATGTCAGGGAACTAGAGCGACGCTCTCACACGTGTTGTGGGAGTGTTGTTATATCAGCTAGAATGGCAGTAGCTCCGGAGGCTCTTGCGTCGACGTGGGCTGTCGCTCTGCGCAGCTCCAACCTCAAGACACAAGAGTGGGCAGTCCTGCAGGCCCGAGAAGCGCCGACGAGGTAAGGCCTCGAAGTCCCCTCATGGGAGACCTGAGCCCGGGTCGTTAAACTTTGCCGATTTGAAATAAAGTTGTTTCCACCCATCAATTCAAAAGAATAAGTTAAAATGTAGTGATTGTAGGCAGTGGATCTTTTGTTTAGGCCGGCTATTTTTAAATAAAATTTGCTAAAGATAAGAAAATTTCAAAAAACAAATTCATCTCGTTAAAACTCTAACTGAGCAGTGAACAATAAGTTTGTAGCTTTATAAGGTGCGAGATGTATATAATACATTCAAAGCTGACAAAAGGGGTGTAATGCAGACCGCCTAGGACATACCAATAATATGCGAGCAGGTGCCTTGCAAAACTTGCGTAAGCCGTAAATTCTTCCATCCGATGTACCTGCCTTCGATGCTCTAAAGGATTTAGTTTACAGAACTGCAATGTCTGTTTTTAGCGCAGAGTTGCGGTTTTGTAAACTTCGCACTTTCTTTAAGGCTTTTCAATTTTTTTGCTGTTTGTCAAAAATCCGAGGCCCTAAATCAAAGTTATGCTCCCTACAGTCAGTAGAACTTCACGTGCTTCCTCAAATGCAAAAAGATTACTTCGAGTGGATCTCCCGCTTGTCTAACAAAAAAGATTTCTGCGTTTTAAATGCATTGAAACAGGCGGCATTGGAGTTCCGCGCGATCAGAGGATTCGTCTTTATGCTTAGATCTACGCTAAACTAATTTTGAACGGCCTCAACTTATTTAGCAGGTGTCAGCAGAAAGCATGGACCGTCATGTCGATGGAGCCAAGGAAATGCCCAAACTTCTAATATAGTCACTCTGAATAGCCACCTCACATGCCCTGGCTGCCTTGCCAAACTAGCCCTCAATGTATTTATTCCTGCAGTAGGTTGCTCTAGCAAGAGATGCAGCGGCACGTTCGTCGTATCTCCTTTCTATCCTTTATGTGATCGACAAGAAATGCTAGGTAAATCTACAGCGGAAGCTATGGCATTGAAGCTCTTGATGAGTACTAAAAGAAGGTGAGAATTCAAATACGAGACCGACTTAAATGGCCATCCCTCCCCTATAGGAAAATAAGGGTGCGCGAGGGTTGTCCTGCGTGCACTTGATCTATGTCGCGGTTAAGTAACACACAGGTAACGGTGCCGGATCGCTTCTGCCTCCTGATCCGCCAGCTCGGAATCTTCTCGTTGCTGTCGGATTGCCTGGACTCGGGCGGCTCTAAAGGAGCGTTTATAGTGCGGCCACCGAGAACGAAATTCGACAATAGCGGACACTCCCATAGGGCACAGCGGCTGAATCGACTGTAGTGCTCCAAGCCGCCGACATTAATGCCTGAACCACAATTCTGGCCTCAGTTCTGGGCGCGCGCGTTTCGAGCGCTAGCTGGAACGCATTACGCAGGCTGCACTGATCGCTTTGGCGTTCCTTTCCTCTATTGCTCAACCGCGGGTGGCTTTGGTGCGGAATCATTTTATTCAGCAAAAAAAAAAAAAAATTATTGCAAGCCTCCATTGAATGTGTGCCACGTGCAATTTCATAAAAACGCTAGACGCCTTGTGAAATGAGAAAATGTTTATTTTGCTATATTACGCCCTGCAATGCGAATATCAGTGGCAGTGAAGGTATTTAAATACTGTAGGCTGTTTCTCTGGAAAATACCACAGAGAACGTAGTCGATCACCGGCATGTTGTTTAGGATAGCACAGTGGAATCGGTACTCGTGTGCCGCATCCAGGCTCCGAACGGTAGCAATCAGAGACCAATAAATAATGCATTATTCAACGATTGAGTAGTCGCAAATAAGGTAAAGCTTACAAGATTGTCTAAAAAGTAACACCTTGTGTTTTAGTTAAGTGACATTCTGATAGAGGAGTGGATTGTTCCCGGTATCCACCACGGTACGTCGAAGCGGCAGCTCCAGTCAAGGAGCGAGTATGAGTGCGAGTGAAGGAGCATCGTCTTCGCCGCACGCTGCACCATCGTGCCTGACCATAGGGATTCTGTACGAAAACTAGCACGTTCCCTTGCACAGCTGTATATGGCATTATGTCTCACGTATAGGTCTTCCTTCGAAGGGCAAATCGATTTTGTGGTTGTCTGATGAGAGCAAGTTGACTATTTAAGTGCAGTTGAGTAGGGGAATTGACCTGCAAGAACCACATGTGGAAACGCTCCCTACCGAAACCATCTTAATGCCTGCCACAAATATGGTGCGAACAAAGTCACGATGTCTAAAAAGGAGATGCAAGAATGCGTTTTTCAATCTAACCTAATTCTTTTCTGTTTATTGCTTCATTTTATATTTTAAGCGACTTAGTTATCGTTACGTGTTTGTCAATTGTTATGTAACATTTTTGTACTAATTGGACTAACAGCGCCACCTACGGCTAGATGCTATATACTGACTCCTACGGCAGCAACAGCGTTGTGTACTGGTTATACTTATAGGAAATACTCTTCTGCGTCATTTCTGAATATTCAATGTGCTGTGTACTAAGCACTGTATGCCAAATAAAAAAAAAATGCAGAAGTAAGTTTTGGCTCAGCGACGTCAAATATTGAGCTAGTTGATTCTGTACGGTTAACGCTGTTAATATTTAATTACGCTGCATTGCACTTGTATTATTATTGTGCTTATATTTTAATGTTTCACACTGCGATTTCTGACAGATAATGTCATGCTCCACATTTATACACATTCATGTTGTGCAGCTTACGTGCCCGCTCCCCCACTAATTCTGAATGGATACGAGGGTAAAATAAATGCAACGATTCAAGACGTAACAGCGCGAATTTGGACATGGCGGAGCTGCAGAACAGACTAATACAAGAGGTTGCCGTCGTCTATTCTTCATCTTGCCCTAGTCCAAAGTCGCGCTGTTGCATGTTTATTTGTTTTTTTTTCTTTTTCTCCGGATGAGTATTGATAGCGAACTAGTTTCAAGCTTTTCCTCAATCATTACCTCGTTCTTATCTGCATACTAAAGAATTAAAATAATAGAACCCATATCCAATAAACCCACACAAAAAGAAAGCGTGCTCACATGAAGATATATGCTATACAAGAACCCGTGTGCTTCCACATATAAGTCCCATATAAGTATACGTTCGAACAGAATCACATAAAAGAACGGCATATCCCGCATACGATACGTTACAAGTCCCATATGATTATACGAACGCATGGGGATAACAAATAGAAACCTGTGTATTCCTATACATTATATGGGGAACAACCCTCACATGACGTATTGGAACATACAGGTTTCTTTATGTAATGCCTTCCCCCATGTGGTGTATGGGAACATAAGGACTTTGCTCTGGGACCCTCTATATGCTTGCACTGAATCATTGGATATGGGTCTTACGGGCATTTTCGAAATGGTGCTAATTCATCGTCAGGTGCTAGTTACATCTACATCTTAAAACTTGCAGGCTAATGTTGGAATCAGCTAGCGCAAAACAGGTGTAATAGGAGATCTCTGGGAGGGTGGTGGTAACAACTTTATTGAGACTCTGCTCAGTTATGATCTGGCAGGCCCGAGTCCTTGAAGCTTTCATTCTGCCAACTGGCAGAATAATAGGCTAGTGATGATGATGTTTACTCAAGCTGACCGATGGTCCACGTGAACTAACTTACGCATCGCCGTGCTAGTGCAAGACAGGGGTAACTGGAGATCGCTGGGAGAAGCCTTCGTCATGCCAATGCGCATAAGAATAGGATGTTGATAATGATGGTGATGATGATGATGAAGAGAAGGAGGAGTGGAAGGACTTGAAATGACCGATGGGCCATGTGAAATAACTTACGTATCGCCGTGCGGTAGAGGGTGGCCAGTGTTCCCGGAAGGGCTGACGTGGCGTGCACGAACAGCGGGTTTCTGGGGTTTTTCTGGACGTCAAGACGCATACTGAATGCGGTCTTGGAGAACATGTCGAACGCCAGGGTGCTTAGGTAAGGTCGTACGTCCATCTGCCCACCAGACTCGCGAAGGCTTCGCTCTTCGAGGATCTCCAAGAAGCTGTCCACGGCTTCCACCATGCCTGAAACAAACTGGTCAAGTCCAATAGTTTACGGCACGCTTCTCGAAATCACTGGATAAATAACTGAGTTTAATTTTAATGTTAGCAGTACGATGCAGAACACGTACATTTATAGATACCATTCTGTACCCAACTGTATTGTTAGAGGGTCCAAATTTTCGACACTAACAGTATGTAAATTATTTTGACTGGGAGTTGTAGCACAAAAAACTAGAAACAACTAAAATTTGGGGGAACACATAATAAACAATGTATACTGAGAAAAAAAAGACATTTGTACACGAAATAGTTTATTATTACCTATTTTGGATTAGGCAGTCGTACTGGGCCAGAACAGAAAAAGCGAGACCAGCCCTCATGTTTCAACGGAGACGTGGGATAGAAGTTTGACATCTTACTATACAATCTTTAGATCTAGTGACATTGGCAAGAGTTCTTCTCTAATCACGGGCGAGTTATACCGACATTATATATTTAGCAGTTATCTATGAGTCAACAACGTCACCTATTATCATACCTTCCTATATCGGACATACCTCCCTATAGCGACATGAGCGAAGTTTTGATCTGCACATTATGGCAGGGTCAGCGTCTTTTGCACGAAGCTAAATCCGTCACCTAGCTACTAGACGCCATATTTCTCACATATACTTGTTCCAGAAAGTTTACTAAACGAGAAAGTTGCAGTTTCGCACGCAAGGCATCGATCGCCAGAGCAAATTATCAGACAGTTAGAAGCAATAAGGTTAGTACATTCATCAGCTGCTGTAAATATTCACTTATTGATAAATTAGGAAGCAAGGTGTCAGGCGCCCACAGGCAAACATGAACACATCACACTCCATGACCACGGATACGCGCTGTCAGAACGCTGACGTGATGAAGAGCGGCAGTAGCGGTGAGCGAATTTCCGTTCGTGCTGCACAAGCTTCTACGCGAACTAGGTGCACTAGAACACAGCGCACACGAAGCCATCAGCAGTGCGGTGGGTTCCATCGCATATTACCTCGAGGACACGAGGCGCGCGGCTGTGCTCAGCGGCGCCATGCGTAGCCGCGGCGGTGAACGCGGTAAAAGCGGAGACGCGCATTACCCTGTCCTTCCCCAGTTCCCATTTTTCGCACACGCAAAATGTCGGCGTGACCTCTCCCCCATGCCATCCCCTATCGATCACGTGAAAAGACATGACTGTTCCAAGCCACCATGCTCCTCTGCTCACCCTCGCATGCTTTCCATCACACCTACGGCGTGGTGTGATGGCGCGCTTCCGCGAACTTACACAGTTCCGCTTTTTAGGGAACATCACGGCGACACCGAAGGCGATGATGATGGCAAAAATTTGCCTGGAGTGTCTGTATATTTGCCATTGCAATAATAGTGATTTGAGGATGCCTCTTTTTAAGCCTCCCAGGCACTTGACATCCCGCAGTGACCGGCGCATGAAAGTTGTCGTAATGCAAGAGAAGCCTCTCCTCTGGATATTTTATTCAAAAAACAAGCCGAAACTGGTATCGCCTTCCCGCTTCCATCGCCATCATCACTCGTGTTGGAATGATGGGGCGCTATAACGTAAAGCTATTCCCAACTTTTCTATTCCAATTCTGCAATCAGCCCTCCGCGATTGGTCAAAGACTTTTTAGAATCACCCCCACTTCGCCTGTCTGTCACGCGACGTCACGAAAACCGCGATGGCTCCATATCTGATATGACGCGTACACACTGATTATGCTTCATTGGACCGAACAAAAAAAATAGTTGGCGTAGTAGTTCTGCAGAAACCCGCAAGGTGAAGAGAAGTAATTAATTAATTGCTTCGAACGGGTGGATGTCTGATTTTTCCCTTTATTAATTAAAAAAATAGTTATTTCTTATTCGACACCTTTTCGCCACTAGCCCTCAGCTATTGGTCAAAAGTTTTTGGGCTGCACCCACTTCACCTGCCTATCAGGCGACCTCACGAAATCGCGAAAGCTCACCGCGTCAAAGTGACATGTACGCATTAAAGATGAACTAACATGCCGAACAAAACAGAATTTTTCTCTGGTGTTACGTTTCGCCTACAACGCGCGGTAATGCCGGCGCGGATGCAACGGACGCCGGGGCTTTGTTCAAAACGGCGGACATTTTGGCCTGTTCGACGCCGCCGCAACGCCTACCCGCCAAGCGTGTCCAGGCGTGTTTCAGTGCCACGTGTCTTCGTGTGTGCGTGTGTGTGTGTGTGCCCTCGCTTGTCAAAGCGCGGCAGCCGGGGAGCGGAGTTCCCCAAATGAGGAGCCTGGACGTCTCTCTCGGCTCAACTGTTCGCGCCGTCGTGTGGGTGAGGGTTGGCGATGCGTCACTACACTCGGTTCAGCAGGTCTCTCGGCCCGACAGTTCGCGCCGTCGTGGGCTCCTGCTGCGCCGTCCCGTGACCTTCATCCCGTGACCTTCCCTCCTTCCCTTTTGGACCGCGACGCCGGGAGTATAAGAGCAGCTGCCCCCGGACGCCAAGAGAGAGGCTCCGATTTGTACTGTTGAGTTACGTGCTCTCCCGTCTCTCCACTTCGGTCGACCTGACCGGCCGCTCTTTTGCCATGTTAGAATAAACAAGTTGTTCTGTTACCTGTCTTCTCATGCTTTGCCGGGACCTTCGGATGCTTCCAGTGCCGCAGGCCGCCAGGCCAACGCTACCCTTGGGGCTTGCGACCCATTGGCAATAACGGGCGTCAGCACCGAGACCCCAACAACTCGGGCCAGCGGTGCGATTCCAACATCTGGTTGCCAGCGGTGAGATCGCGACAACGGAGGCCAGCAGCGAAGAGATGCGGTTGACTGTATGCTGAGCAGCACAACGACCATCCGGGAGCAGCGCAACGAGCCCTGTGTGATGACTGGTTGCCTGCAGCGGAACGACTGCGCTGAAGTCTTGGCTGCGAGGTTTGGTGAGTGCGGGACTTTCTTCTTCTGAGTTTTGCCAGGCTTTTGTTAGTGTTAGAAACAGAGCTGGTAATTGTGGTTGTCGTTGCTACCGGGTTAGTTTGCGGCAAGACAATAGTAGGCAGTAGAGAAAGCAGCATTCAGAGCAGCCATGGATTTGAAGTCGTTGCGCAAACCGAAATTGCTGGAGCTTGCAAGAGAGTTGGGTCTGGATGTCTCAGACAAACTCAGAAAACCAGAACTGCTAAGGGCTATTCTTGAGTTAGAAGCTGAGGATGACGAGCTGTCGGAATGCCTTGAGACAATTGAGGAGAGGGAGCTTGAACTTAAAGAACAGAAAGAGAAAGATGAGCGTGAACTTAAAGAACAGAAAGAGAGACAGGAGCGTGAACTTAAAGAACAAAAAGAGAAAGAAAAAGAAGAGCGCGACCGTCAACACGCTTTGGAAATGAAGCGTCTCGAGTTAGTGATGGAACGCGCTCGTAATGGAAGTCAGGCACACGGTGCAGGAGAACGAGTATTGTTCAAAATGACTGACCTGATGCGGCCGTTTAAGCTTGGAGAGGACATTGGTTTGTTCCTGGTTAACTTTGAGCGAACGTGCGAGAAGCAGGGGTTCTCTCGGGAAACGTGGCCACAGCGCTTGCTCACTTTGCTACCCGGCGAGGCGGCCGACGTAGTCGCTCGCTTGGAGAGAGAGGAGGCAGAGGATTTCGACAAAGTGAAATCGAGTCTGCTAAAAAAGTACCGGCTGTCAGCGGAGGCGTTCCGTCGGAAGTTTCGGGAAAATGAGAAAGGCAGAAGTGAGTCATATACAGAGTTTGCGTACAGGCTTATGTCAAACATGCAGGAGTGGCTCAAAGAAGAGAAAGCGTTTGGTGACCACGAGAAAGTTCTGCAGTGTTTCGGGCTAGAACAGTTTTATAGTCGGTTACCTGAGAACGTGCGGTACTGGGTCTTGGATAGGCCAGACGTTAGTACGGTGGCTAGAGCCGCTGAGCTAGCCGAGGAGTTTGTGACGCGTCGGGCTCGCGGAGCTAAGGACGGTCAAAAGGGTGAATTTGGCTCCAAGTTGGAGAGGCCGAAGTTCACACCCATGAGAGCAAAGGGGGATACACGTAGTGCGGATGCGAGTGAAAGCAGTCCGACCGAACGTAAGGAGACGGCGGCAACCGAAGCCGAACGCAGAAAGCGGTTCGAGACGAGGCAAGCGCGCGTTTGTTATACGTGCCAGAAGCCGGGTCACTTTTCGGCGCAGTGTCCAGAAACAAAAACACAAGTCGTGTTTTTGTCTATATGCAGCACTGACGAGAACATGAAGCTTCTCGAGCCTTACATGCGAGACCTCCTCGTGAACGGGAAAGAGTGCCGAGTGCTTCGCGATTCCGCAGCTACAATGGATGTAGTTCACCCCTCTTACGTAGAACCCGATATGTTCACAGGCGAGTGCGCATGGATCAAGCAAGCAGTGGAAGCTCATAGCGTGTGTCTGCCGGTAGCAAAAGTGCTTATTGAAGGACCTTTCGGAGCACTTGAGACGGAGGCCGCAGTGTCATCTATGCTGCCCCCCCAGTACCCGTACTTATTTTCGAACAGGTCCGATCACCTCCTGCGCGAGAAGGGGCTTTTGTTTGGTGAGGCTAGCGTTCAGGCCTTAACCAGATCGAAGGTTCGGGAGCTCGCTGCAAAGGCGGTAGTTGCGGGGCCGACGTTGTTGAACGATGAGAAAGGGTCAGAGGCGCAGCAAGCTAGTATTCAGAGCACGCCCGAACGGGATAAAATTGAGCCTGTAGCGTTAAAGGCACCAGATACTGGAGAGGAAATTCCCGATGCGGGAAAGTTAGAAGAGCTTCCGGTCGAGCTTCCGGGACTAGGCTCAGTGACGAACAGGAAAGACACCGATCAAGTCATTAGTGACTTAATAAGTAAAGCATCGCTGTCGCCTGAGCAGAAAACCGAACTACACCAGCTCTTACAAGAGTTTCAAGGTCTGTTCTCTGAGAGGCCTGGTAGGACTTCTGTCCTTACTCATGACATAGAACTTACCTCCCCAGAGCCAGTACGATCCAAGGCGTACCGGGTGTCACCCCGCCAGAGCGATATTATGGAGGCTGAGGTAAAGAAAATGCTACAGCTCGGTGTTATTGAAGCGGGTGAGAGTGATTATACCTCCCCTTTGATTTTAGTTGAGGTACCGGGCAAGGAACCTCGTCCTTGCGTCGACTACCGCAGGCTTAATTCCATCACTAAGGATCAAATTTATCCGATCCCTAACATCGAGGAGCGCCTTGAGAGAGTGAGTAGCGCTCAGTTTATTTCCACCCTAGATCTTGTCAGGGGTTATTGGCAGGTTCCACTTACAGAAGAGGCTAGTAGGTATGCGGCGTTCATTTCACCCATGGGGACATTCCGTCCTAAAGTTTTGAGTTTTGGTTTGAAGAACGCGCCATACTGCTTTTCAAGCCTCATGGATAAAGTGTTGCGGGGACAGCAAGAATTCGCTTTACCGTATCTAGACGACGTAGCGATATTCTCCGCATCCTGGCCGGAACATATGGCGCACTTGCGGGCAGTGCTAACCCGCCTGCGCGATGCGGGCTTGACAGTCAAGGCTCCCAAGTGCCAGTTAGCACAGGCCGAGGTTGTCTACCTCGGACACGTGATTGGTCGGGGTCGTCGCCGCCCCTCTGAAATAAAGGTGGCCGCTGTGCGAGACTTCCCGCAACCGCGCACGAAGACCGATATTCGGTCGTTCTTAGGTGTCGCCGGCTACTATCAGAGGTACATCCCCAGGTACTCGGATATCGCGGCTCCCTTGACGGATGCTCTAAGAAAGACAGAGCCGCAAACAGTCGTCTGGGATGAGACAAAGGAAAGAGCTTTTAGCGCCCTAAAGAGCGCCCTAACAAGCCAGCCTGTCCTACGATCGCCCGACTACACAAAAGGGTTCGTTGTTCAGTGTGATGCTAGTGAGCGAGGCATGGGCGTTGTACTGTGCCAACGGGAAAATGGAGAAGTAGAACACCCCGTCCTGTATGCTAGTCGTAAGCTGACGAGTCGTGAGCAGGCGTATAGCGCCACCGAGAAAGAGTGTGCGTGTATCGTGTGGGCCGTTCAGAAATTGTCATGTTACCTAGCTGGCTCGAGGTTTATCATTGAAACGGATCACTGCCCTCTCCAATGGCTGCAGACCATCTCTCCCAAAAATGGCCGCCTCCTGCGCTGGAGCCTCGCTTTGCAACAATATTCCTTTGAGGTGCGTTACAAAAAGGGGAGTCTCAACGGTAACGCCGATGGCTTAAGTCGAAGCCCCTAACGTGGGAATCAGCCTCAAAATTGCTTGTTACTGATGTTTTTCTTCCTGAGGCAGGATTTTTAACCTATTGCTTTTGTGTAGTGTTTCAAAGTGATGATGTGCTTTTTAGTGCAATTTTTCCGATTTGTGGACGCGTTCTGAGTGCTGCTAAACTACTGTAAGGAACTAGGCAGCAGTATAAAAGGGGAAAGAGCCTGGCAGGGCTTAGTGAGGGTTGTGCCGTGCTTGCTAACTGAGCGGTTGACTTTTGGCGTGGTTCTAACGCTTGCCGGAAACGAGAACAAAAATGTCAACTCTCCCGAAGTCACTTTGCAGTGTCCTGTGTGCACCTGAACGTGAGAACGAGGCCTTCTCTGTGCGCTGCGCTCAAGAAACGCCAAAGGACGCCCGACTTCGGTTATGAGCATCATCGAGCGACATCCCTCCGGACAGCGGATGCAGTCCCCTGACCATCGGGATCTCCTTCCCCCGGCGGGGCGGTCTGTTACGTTTCGCCTACAACGCGCGGTAATGCCGGCGCGGATGCAACGGACGCCGGGGCTTTGTTCAAAACGGCGGACATTTTGGCCTGTTCGACGCCGCCGCAACGCCTACCCGCCAAGCGTGTCCAGGCGTGTTTCAGTGCCACGTGTCTTCGTGTGTGCGTGTGTGTGTGTGTGCCCTCGCTTGTCAAAGCGCGGCAGCCGGGGAGCGGAGTTCCCCGAATGAGGAGCCTGGACGTCTCTCTCGGCTCAACTGTTCGCGCCGTCGTGTGGGTGAGGGTTGGCGATGCGTCACTACACTCGGTTCAGCAGGTCTCTCGGCCCGACAGTTCGCGCCGTCGTGGGCTCCTGCTGCGCCGTCCCGTGACCTTCATCCCGTGACCTTCCCTCCTTCCCTTTTGGACCGCGACGCCGGGAGTATAAGAGCAGCTGCCCCCGGACGCCAAGAGAGAGGCTCCGATTTGTACTGTTGAGTTACGTGCTCTCCCGTCTCTCCACTTCGGTCGACCTGACCGGCCGCTCTTTTGCCATGTTAGAATAAACAAGTTGTTCTGTTACCTGTCTTCTCATGCTTTGCCGGGACCTTCGGATGCTTCCAGTGCCCCAGGCCGCCAGGCCAACGCTACCCTTGGGGCTTGCGACCCATTGGCAATAACGGGCGTCAGCACCGAGACCCCAACAACTCGGGCCAGCGGTGCGATTCCAACACTGGCTATCCACAGGCTGCCCCGTTCCGAAAGGAATAAAAGATGACTGCCACCGATCGCTCAGGCACTGGATACTCGCACATGCCGCAGAGCAGGGGTTTATTTGCGGACAATAAAACTTCTTGCGTGGCCATGTGACGTTTTCGAGCACTTTCGGCACGTTTACGACCCCGCTCTGCCAGCTCTTCTTTGGTCAGGGTCCGTTTTAGCAGCATTTTTAACCTTCCTTTGCATGCCGCCGCGATTTTTGACCAGCCACCTCAAGCTAAGTAAGGGAAAGCGGACCAGTCGCAGACGCCGGCACCACCCTCTTCATGCAGTTATCGATTTTCAGTGCAGTGGCTCGGCCCCATCTAATCCCTCTCCACTTGAGCGTGCTCCTCTCCTCTTGTCGACCAATTAGATAAGACAAGCAGCTCGCTGTAGGCAACGTTATTCGTTTTTAAAGCAAACAAAAGTGCCCGCCTATAAACGAAGAGAGCGTTTGGTTTGTCTTTTCAGACAACCCTGCAGGTCAACGCCCGATGCTTGCGTCGCTCGTTACGCAAATTTGACGTCAGGACATTGAAATAAAGACACATTGGAATAGTTTGACGTTATATGGACCATGAGCACGGCTGTCTGCGACCATGCGCTGTTTCATAAGATTTTTTTTATTTGTCTTGTAAGCACTCCTCGCTGTAATGCCTTTAGGGCTTTTAGAGCAAATAAATGAAAAAGCGAAATGAATGAAATGAGGCGAACGATCGCCGCTCCGCTTATTACGATATAGGCTCGGTCTGAAGTTGAATTAGCATCAAAAGAAAAGGGTCTTTATGTCTTTTTTGTGATCCTAATGGCTTTAATGTGAACTACTAAACTGTTTGGTGTACTGCAAGAGTAAAGTTATTACAAACCTTTTTTTTTCGTTTTTAGGCAATGCAATACGGCAGGAGAGTGGTGGTACCGAAATTCCCAAAGCAATGGGCCTATTGTTTCGTTGTAGCCTTAAAACACTGCTTCTTTCGGACACAACGAATGTTAAAATTATTTCTTATTTCACATTGGCTAATCGCCGAGGTATAGTGCAGAGGCTAGATATATCTCTAAAGTGTGCGTTGAGGATAGTAATATTCACAAATATAGTAAGGGAGGGGCGACTCATACTCAAATAAATGCAATTGCATTAAAAAAATCAAATACAAGGCGCTTGCGATTCAGCAGCCCGTATAAAGAGAACACAAACGAGAAGCACTAAGTTTAAACTGATAAAGTGTTCTTGGAAAATGCTAAAAGATAAAGGAAGGTGCAAGTTATGGTTCTTGTTTTTAAATTTCGTATCGAAACCCAAACGCCGACACGCCACTGTGACGTCATGGATTTGTAAGTTTATTTTCCCTATATTTGGGCCGCATTCGCTCAGTCAAGGTCCCTGAATCTAGGCATGCTCGATATTTGACTTCTTTAGAACACAATGAAGTAATTTTTTTGCGGAATATACCTAACTAGGCAGTAGTATGCGCTGTCAAAATCGATGACGTCACGGCAAGCAGGTGCGGGAACTTCAATATGGCGTCGCCAACCGTCTTTTCTTTTTGCGCCCTTTTTCGCTTACCAACCCTCCTCTCCTGTTGAGAGTGGCGTCTTTTATAATGTGAAAGGGTAATGTACTAATGCAGATGAAATTAATTTTCTCGTAAGCGTGCCTTTAACGTCGCCCATCGCAATCGCGAAGTCTCAATGGTGAGAAATTTAGAAGGTGCGTTAAAACCGCCGCTAGCGGACGACAATGCGCGCTGATAGAAAAGAAATTGTGCCTACCCCTCGCAGCTTGTTTCCTGTGAATGCCGGCGAGATGCACCGCCGTAGGGGTTTCCACCTGTCCGCATGTGCAAAGCTAATCGAGTTGCGGAACGCCGGGTTTTCGTTCATGGATCTCCACACAGTCTGCGAGGAATACACATGTCAAAAACGGTAAGTCAAGGAGCGTATCGAGAGGTGCGCCTAGCATCGCCTCTTAGAATGCGCACATAGTTTTCGCATCCTTGTTTCGCCAGAGGGCGGTGTACGTCGCAACGTACTCTTCGCACTTCTAATTTCGTACACAGTCATCGATACTTCAAAACTTGACAGAATCGACACTTTTGCGTTGAAGAGAGCCGTTCCGCGTTCTAGGACTGCTTGTGAACTGCGCAGTTGTGAATTATCGCCATGTACACGTTCCAATTAGATAAATTAAGCAGCTAAACACCTTCAGTCAGCTATAGCATTTTTCTACTACTTTTTCTCGAGATTTGGGGGTTCGGCGATTACCGTAACCCCTATGCATTTTTTATTTCATGTACAGGTAGAGAGCTTCCCAACATTGGCTACGAAATGACTATCATGCATACAAGAAATATATTGGAGCAAAATGTTAAGCGCTGCGAAATGTGACGCGTACATAGCTGCAGTTCGCAGGCAAGGTGCAGAAGTGGAAATGGCAGCAACCATCACGGGATAAAAAGCCACGCGTACAAATCTCGAGCCCTTTTGTAGGCGTGTAGTTTAACGCGCACGAGCGCTTGACATGAAGAGAAGGTGAACGACCTAAGCGATAACGCCGTCGCGTCTGATTCCTGGCAGCTACCTTGCAACAGTGACACATCGAGGCTTTTGTGATAACGCAACCTGCAGTGACAATGCTTTCGTGGAGTGCGGGAGACAGAACTGTCACGAGTGTTGTCGACAGTGGCATAGCAATACAATACCCGACTCTGGCGCCATTCGCAACTGTGCAGGCACAAAGGCCAGTGGACTTCACAATAAACATGACAGAATGAAATTCAGATAGCTTATTTCATGAGGCAACCAGCAGGAAATTCTTAGTTGAAACGCTTAAAAAAAAGAATTGTGGGGTTTTACGTGCCAAAACCACTTTCTGATTATGAGGCACGCCGTAGTGGGGGACTCCGGAAATTTCGACCACCAGGGGTTCTTTAACGTGCACCTAAATCTAAGTACACGGGTGTTTTCGCATTTCGCCCCCATCGAAATGCGGCCGCCGTGGCCGGGATTCGATCCCGCGACCTCGTGCTCAGCAGCCTAACACCATAGCCACTGAGCAACCACGGCGGGTAAACGCTTAGCCTATGCGATTCTTTTTCTGCAGGAAAGCCGAATGTTTCTTACTTTCTGTCTATGAAGGTGAATACGTGCTGACTGAATAGAGCCCAATGAGTAGTCGATGTAAGTTGACCAGGTTTTGTTTTCGGCCAATCCCGCCACATCGGTTATAAGTTCTCATCCTGCTGCGAGAAAAGTAAGCTTTAGGTGAACTTCTGCAGAAGGCTTTCTCTGCTTAGAGCCGGTGTTGTGTTATTTGATGAAAGTGAAACAAGACAGTGGGACCACAAGACGATGGAGACCAATTGATCAGAACAAGGGAAGCCTCAACCTGGAGTCATCGTTTTTGATAAGATCGCTAGTCTTAATCACTTGAACTGCTCATCCCATTTCTTGCGTTTCCACAAAGGGTCTTGCCTTGGTGAGGCCCTTAATGAAAATACATTACTTTGCTGAGCTGAATGCGTTCCGCTGTGGAATTATTGACTCAATTCACGGTTCCCTTCTTCCACCATGGTTCATCACACGAGAAAAGCGATGGTTTCAATCGTGCGTTCTCGTAATTATTGCACAACCTTGCTAGCTTTACAATGGTTACGAATCGTGAAAGCAGTCTTAAGAGAAGTGCACTCACCCCCCTCTCCACGAACTGACTGAAATCGCTGACGAAAACACGCCTCAAAAGTTCAATGTCCTTCACCACGACGAAAGGGGCGTCGCCATTGAACATCCTGCGATGACATCAAACAGCACAGGCAAGTTTTGAAAGACCCGAAATAAAAAATAAACGAATGTGAGCTGTGAAGTACAGCCTCCTCAGCAAAAGCTCTGGAAAGCGTTTGAGTTCAAGTGACATCAAGATAAATACCTTTACGAATGCTTAAGAGAAAGCTTTAGCACGGGTCATCATCATCATCATCATCAGCCTAGCTACGCCCACTGCAGGGCAAAGGCCTCTCCCATACTTCTCCAACTACCCCGGTCATGTACTAATTGTGGCCATGTTGTCCCTGCAAACGTCTTAATGCCATCCGCCCACCTAACTTTCTGCCGCCCCCTACTACGCTTCCCTTCCCTTGGAATCCAGTCCGTAACCCTTAATGACCATCGGTTATCTTCCCTGCTCATTACATGTCCGGCCCATGCCCATTTCTTTTTCTTGATTTCAACTAAGATGTCATTTACCCGCGTTTGTTCCCTCACCCAATCTGCTCTTTTCTTATCCCTTAACGTTACACCTATCATTCTTCTTTCCATAGCTCGCTGCGTCGTCCTCAATTTCAGCAGAACCCTTTTCGTAAGGCTCCAGGTTTCTGCCCCGTAGGTAAGTACTGGTAAGACACAGCTGTTATACACTTTCCTCTTGAGGGATAGTGGCAACCTGCTGTTCATGATTTGAGAATGCCTGCCAAACGCACCCCAGCCCATTCTTATTCTTCTGGTTATTTCAGTCTCATGATCCGGATCCGTGGTCACTACCTGCCCTAAGTAGATGTATTCCCTTACCACTTCCAGTGTCTCGCTACCTATCGTAAACTGCTGTTCTCTCCCGAGACTGTTAAACATTACTTTAGTTTTCTGTAGATTAATTTTCAGACCCACCCTTCTGCTTTGCCTCTCCAGGTCAGTGAGCATGCATTGCAATTGGTCTCCTGAGTTACTAAGCAAGGCAATATCATCAACGAATCGCAAGTTGCTTAGGTATTCTCCATCAACTTTTATCCCCAATTCTTCCCACTCCAGGTCTCTGAATACTTCCTGTAAACATGCTGTGAATAGCATTGGAGATATCGTATCTCCCTGTGTGACGCCTTTCTTTATTGGGATTTTGTTGCTTTCTTTGTGGAGGATTACGGTGGCTGTGGAACCGCTATAGATATCTTCCAGTATCTTTACATATGGCTCATCTACACCCTAATTCCGTAGTGCCTTCATGACTACTGAGGTTTCGACTGAATCAAATGCTTTTTCGTAATCAATGAAGGCTATATATAAGGGTTGGTTATATTCCGCACATTTCTCTATCACCTGATTGATAGTGTGAATATGGTCTATTGTTGAGTAGCCTTTACGGAATCCTGCCTGGTCGTTTGGTTGACAGAAATCTAAGGTATTCCTGATTGTATTTGCGATTACCTTAGTAAATACTTTGTAGGCAACGGACAGTAAGCTGATCGGTCTATAATTTTTCAAGTCTTTGGCGTCCCCTTTCTTATGGATTAGGATTATGTTAGCGTTCTTCCAAGATTCCGGTACGTTCGAGGTCATGAGGCATTGTGTATATAGGGCGGCCAATCTTTCTAGGACAGTGTTCCCACCATCCTTCAACAAATCTGCTGTTACCTGATCCTCCCCAGCTGCCTTCCCCGTTTGCATAGCTCCCAAGGCGTTTTTTACCTCTTCCGGTGTTACTTGTGGGATTTCAAGTTCCTCTAGCCTATTCTCTCTCACCTTATCGTCGTGGGTGTTACTGGTACTGTATAAATCTCTATAAAAATCTTCAGCCACTTGAACTATCTCATCCATATTAGTAACGATATTGCCCGCTTTGTCTCTTAACGCACATATCTGATTCTTGCCTATTCCTAGTTTCTTCCTCACTGCTTTTAGGCTTCCTCCGTTCCTGAGAGCCTGTTCAATTCTATCCATATTATAGTTCCTTATGTCCGCTGTCTTACGCTTGCTGATTAACTTAGAAAGTTCTGCCAGTTCTATTCTAGCTGTAGGGTTAGAGGCCTTCATACATTGGCGTTTCTTGATCAGATCTTTCGTCTCCTGCGATAGCTTACTGGTTTCCTGTTTAGCGGCGTTACCACCGACTTCTATTGCGCACTCCTTAATGATGCCCATAAGATTGTCGTTCATTGCTTCAACACTATGGTCCTCTTCCTGGGTTAAAGCCGAATACCTGTTCTGTAGCTTGATCCGGAATTCTTCTAGTTTCCCTCTTACCGCTAACTCATTGATTGGCTTCTTATGTACCAGTTTCTTCCGTTCCCTCAACAAGTCAAGGCTAATTCGAGTTCTTACCATCATATGGTCACTGCAGCGCACCTTGCCGAGCACGTCTACATCCTGTATGATTCCAGGGTTCGCGCAGAGTATGAAGTCGATTTCATTTCTTGTCTCACCATGCGGGCTCCTCCACGTCCACTTTCGGCCAACCCGCTTGCGGAAAAAGGTATTCATTATCCGCATATTATTCTGTTCTGCAAACTCTACTAATAACTCTCCTCTGCTATTCCTAGAGCCTATGCCATATTCCCCCACTGACTTGTCTCCGGCCTGCTTCTTGCCTACCCTGGCATTAAAATCGCCCATCAGTATACTGTATTTTGTTTTGACTTTACCCATCGCCGATTCCACGTCTTCATAGAAGCTTTCGACTTCCTGGTCATCATGACTAGATGTAGGGGCGCAGACCTGTACAACCTTCATTTTGTACCTCTTATTAAGTTTCACAAGAAGACATGCCACCCTCTCGTTAATGCTATAGAATTGCTGTATGTTACCAGCTATGTTCTTATTAATCAGGAATCCGACTCCTAGTTCTCGTCTCTCTGCTAAGCCCCGGTAGCACAGGACGTGCCCGATTTTTAGCACTGTATATGCTTCTTTTGGCCTCCTAACTTCACTGAGCCCTATTATATCCCATTTACTGCCCTCTAATTCCTCCAATAGCACTGCTAGACTCGCCTCACTAGATAACGTTCTAACGTTAAACGTTGCCAGGTTCATATTCCGATGGCGGCCTGTCCGGAGCCAGGGATTCTTAGCACCCTCTGCAGCGTCGCAGGTCTGACCGCCGCCGTGGTGAGTTGCTTCGCAGCTGCTGGGGACTGAGGGCCGGGGTTTGATTGCTGTGTTCATATAGGAGGTTGTGGCCAAGTACTGCACCAGGGTGGCCAATCCTGCTCTGGTGAGAGAGTGCGTTACCGGTTCTGGTCACCGGGATCAGGCCGCAGTCCAGGCTTGTTTGTGCAATTTTCTCAACGCACGGTTTTTTTGTATTTTCCGTTGGAGAATTGTGCGGCACCGGGATTTGAATCACGGTCCTCTTGCACAGGAGGCGGATACTCTACCGACCCCGCAGGAGTTAAATTAAAAATTAAATTATGGGGTTTTACGTGACAAAACCACTTTCTGATTATGAGGCACGCCGTAGTGGAGGACTCTGGAAATTTCGACCACCTGGGGTTCTTTAACGTGCACCTAAATCTAAGTACATGGGTGTTTTCGCATTTCGCCCCCATTGAAATGCGGCCGCCGTGGCCGGGATCCGATCCCGCGACCTCGTGCTCAGCAGTCTAACACCATAGCCACTGAGTAACCACGGCGGGTCCCGCAGTAGTTGTAAGCCTCATTTAACCTACAGTGGTGCCCTATTTGATCAGTCAAGGTGGACCAATCTGAGCTCGGTTATACCGCACGGATGGCACTCGGCTAGAGAACCTGGTATTTATGACCTGCACATGTGTGGCCATACATAATTGAAGATATATATCTTTCTTTTTCTTTATTTTAGAAGGGTTCCCGTACAGTGATAAAATAAAGGAAAAGACATTAAAAGAAAGAAAAAAAAAGAAGGAAAAAGAAAAAAAAAGGAACATAACAGGTGATTTGAACTCGTGACCGGTGGATGTTGCCCGGAAAGATAGCTCAGTCGGTTGGTTTGTCAGGCCCCAGGTTACTTTCAAGCGCCATAGCTCCTGCTCCGAGCCTCATACTTACATGGAAAGGGACTAATGTTGTCCGCGATAGTCGGTTTTTAGCTCTCGTAGTATAGCCCTCTGGGCCGTTTCCTTTTTTTTTCTTTCGAAAGTAGTCCTAATAAAGTTATTATAATTACACGAAGGTATTTCGCCCTCGTCAGCAGCAGTCCTTGTGATAGTTATTCTGGCGGCTAGCTTCCCACGCTATGCGTGGCGCCCCCGCACCTGGTTAAGCTGTTCCTAGACGCTAGAGTTATACTATGTCCGCGCAACCTTGAGCGATAGGAAAGCGCGTTTTCCCCTCTTGGCCAGCACGGGTGCTCCTATCTAAATACATGTAAAAGGGGAATTCGCTTTTTCTCGGCAACCACTCCACCAAACTTGACGATGTTTGTTGCGTTTAAAAGAAAAAATTAAAATCAAGTAATGCTCTGTTTCTAATTTTCGATGAGGTCACCAATTATTTTACTTGAAATACGCAAAAATCGGAAATTTTCAGAGAACGAAACTGTCAAGTTAGCAACTCTGTAACTCAGCAATGAAAAATTATACCACAGTCGTGTGTATTGCATCGAATAGTACATCTAAAGCTGAAAAAATGATAAGTTACACATGAATTTCAAAAATTTTGCAAATTGGAAATACAGCTTTTGCGGAACCCTTGTGCATAATGTAAAAACTTCACGTTATATATAAATTGACATGCTGAATTTGTCCGCTTTGAATGATCTAATGGACGCTGTTTAAAGAATCGCGATATCTGTTCTTGATGGAGAGCTGTTAATATGTAAACTTCGTGCTTCTGTTTTCTTTCTAGCTTTCGAATTTTCGAAAATTATTTCACCAAAATTCTGGCCCTAAATAAAAAATCCGCTTCCAGCAGTAACTAGAATTTAACTTCCTCAAATGCAACAAATTTCATTAAAATCGGTCCAAGGGTTATCCCAGAAGAGCGTTCTTGCGTTTTACATGTATCTGAATAGGCTGCGTTGGAGTTGGGCCCGTGCTGAAACTTCCTCTTAAATCTGCTTCCCGTGCTATCATTCTCAGCGCTTGAAAGTATATATAAAACAGATATAAGAAATATTCTCAGAAATGGGAAATTTACATTGCTCAAATCAGTTTATTCGCACGGAGATATAGGTTTCCAGTTCTTGTGCAGCAGCTGTGATCTTTCAATGATCGAATCAATTCAAATGAATCTAATAATGCATCATTCAATCAATCATTTTCGCTACAACAAAACCATTGACGCAATCACTCTCATTTTCAGAGAAAGAAAGGTACTTTTATATAGGTGAACCCAAGAACTGATTGAAGAGTTAGAGGTTCTGATAAGACTGATGGAGCAGTATAAAAAAAGTGAGTAGTAGTTTGAGTCTCAGTGTTGTTATCGCAATATCTCTCACACGAGTGCATCCGCTTTTTTTGCAAATTGAGTGTAAGACTTAAAAGAATACTGATGTAATATGATGAGAAAGTGTTAGTTAAATTGGGTCAATGGTGTAAAAACGGCTAAGGCCATGCTGTGCCAGACACAAGGTGATAATATTTCTTTAGTAAATGCAGCAAGTTGGATAAAATTATTGCTACTATAATTTTGGTGCAGGCATGCGAGGGAAGATGAATGTTGCTAGTTGTTAGTTTGAATAACGCAAGCAAATCATTCTTAAAATTCTTAGCTTTAAGAAGGAAGGCGGTAAACATTATGGTTATGATTTAGAACTTTTGATCATCCCATAGCAGAGTCCACATTGATGGTTCTTTCGGTGTCCTCGTCTGATCTCTGCAATGCTAAACTACTCAGATCACACTACGCAGATCATATGGACTATTTTTGTAGGACTGATGTACATTCTAAACGCAGCACGCAAAAGGTTTAACGTGTTTTACCACCCAGGAGGTCAACGGCGCGTCCAGAAAGCATTGATTACGGAACCATTTCACATTGATTGCCTTTGACATGACTGTGTATGAGCCAAACTTGTTCGCATAAACAAGTCAAGAAATCGAGTATTCTTCGCACAATATTAGTGGATATTTGTATGGGCCATTGTTGACGTGGATAAAAGAGAATAACTTAAATTGATACGTTCACTTACCCGTAGATGTCACCGTATTTCTTGAACCACTCATCCATAACTTCCTCGGTACGCTTAAATGAAAGAAGTGGATGATATTTAAAACAAAAGACTTTTTCAATGCTTCGAAAAACACGAGGAAGTCAATAAATTTACAAATTATTCCCCTCAATTTCGAATTGGGATAAGCGTGTCAAATTTACGTCACAGTTACATCGTCAAGTCACAGTTGCAGCCAAGTCATTCAAGACTCCACTGAAAGAAAATCAAGGTAATAGGAGGACCCTTCGCGCAGTTTACAGTTAGGTGTTGAAGAGAGCCTAAAGAAAAATAAGTAGAGCTAGATTGAAATATCAGGCTTCTGTAATAACGAATTCGCTATTCGCAGCAATGACAGCGCACTTGTAAGCGAGCAAATGTGGAAAATGGAAACTCGTAGTGGCGCTACCTGTTGTTGACTATGGTACATCTCTTGGGCGCAAGCACGAGCTGATTTACAGAGCGTGGCCTAGAGGGAGGTCACACGGAGATCCCATCGGTTCATATCGAGAAGGAGCAGCGGGACCTTCGGCGGCAGTGCTCTCAACAAAGTGATATATTGGCACAAAGAAAATTATGATAGATTTTTACACTATTAATCCATTGATCTAGCTTGACTTAATTATTTCGTTTAGCATCCCTTCAAACATCTAGTTTAGACGTGAATTTATCCGTTTATACATTGGTCTAGTGCAAGGTTAATAACATTGAAGTCTAAAAAAAAATTCTGCCGCATGGTCAGAGCATATGCACAATTTGATTGTTACCTACAGGCGCTAGGAGGAAAAAAAGAACTACACGTGAAACGCCTTTATAACAAAGCGCTTGAAATCTCGAGTACAGGTCACTTAGGTGTAAAAATCGCGCACCGTACCGCTTCGCTACACAGAAGGCCTAGCATGCTCGGCAAGAAGAAAATCTTTATTTAGCATGAATACAAAAGATACTCCGGAAATGAGTCGGTAATATTTCTTCTGTCCAATTAGTTCACCAGAATGTGCGACTGCAGGCGAAAGTCTATGGCAGAGGTTCGTAGCATGTAAAGCGCCAAAAATACGAAAGCGACGCAGTCACATCTGCGTAGCCTCGAGTGCCTGCCTCGTAAAAAAAATGCTTGGCTAGCCTGCAGGCTCGTCACCACTGCTGCATTGGTCGACCTCAGTCTAGCCCTTGATGACCTCGGCAATGCCGTGACTCGTCAGTTCAGAGTCGCTCACCCCGTCGGTTGAAAGTAGGAGAGAGGCAGGTGTACCACAACTACGGTGGTATCCGGACTCTCCCGCATGGAGACGTTTCCTATGCGTGCCACCGCTTCATGGTGGCGCCGCTACGTGGCGCTCGTTGTAAAGCAACAAATTAGCATTCAGGGTCTTCTGTATTCCTTTGTTAAACGAGCATATTCGTAGTAGCGGTCTTCCCTGTGGGGGCGGACACGTGGTAGATAGGAATTTGGCAGGGAGATGCGCAATCCTTCGTTATCGTGTCATTTCGTTGTATAGGCGTTCCAGTGTATTTCTTAATCAGTCCGTGGCGCGTCCAACATGCCGTCAGAGATAGCCGCGCCTCCATCAAAGTGGTCCTGTGTACCAAAACTAAATTGAGACGGAGCCGCATGCGTAAGCACAAGTTGAATTGACCCACAACAACCTCGTGCATGGATTTGAGCATGAATGCATTTTAGGTCGGGCTCCACAAAACATTGGTGAGCTGTACGTGCGCCACGCAAGGATCATCACGCAAGTTTCCTGGCATGCCTACGAGACGGCGCCACTTTACTGTTTTGTAAGGCACTGGCTCGGGAACAGTACACTATACGCGGGACGTAAACGTGACGCGGTCCTTCAGCTCCGGTGGGGGAGTAAGCCGCGAAGACGTGTCGCTTGAGGGTGCTAGTTGATGCAGAGGAGCGTAGAGTTAGTCTGTTATCTCTGGAGGAAGACCTGGGCGGAAAAAAATGGCAACGCTAAAGATATTGAAAAAGTGATGCGAAAATAAGCATTTATAGGTTGCACGTACGAAGAACGTGTGCAGATCATTCTGTACATTTTTGAGAAAGGTCCAATGGCCATTTATAGATCTTTGACGTAAATTTACGGTGCGTAAAAGGATCCGTTTGTTGGCGCCTTAACTGGATGGCGCGATCATGCTGTGGGAGCCGTGGGTTCGCGTGGACTGCGCGCCTCGTCCGGATCGCATCTCGTCACCTGCGATGGCACGCCGCCTCCACGGAGTCGCTGCATGGCGGCGCCCTTGCGGTCCTATGCACAGGAAGACTGTCTAATGTGACAGTGATGCTTTCCTCCTTGTAACATGGCAGCCGACATTTCAATTTCACCTGACGTATTAATAATGAAGTACTGAAAAATTCTGGCGGTAAAACGCACGCTAGGGGGCACCACATTCATTCAAATGTATAAGTGAAATTGTCCAAGAGGCATGGTGAGGGCCTATTACTTAAGATTTTTAGCTCGGGGCCATTTCCGATTTACCTATTGAAATACGTGCAAAACGCAGAAATTATTTGACAATGCAGAAATGAATGCAGAAATGCATAAAGGGAATGCAGATTTTACAATGCAGAAATGCAAAACGCAGTAATGAGATAGCTGCTGGGCCGACTTGAATGAAGCTTGTTGCATTTGTGAGAGAAAGGTATATTGTAGTGAATCTATAGGGCATAATTTTGATTTAAGTAACAAAACATTTTGAAATATTGCTTAAAACTGATGCTTCGAAAAGCTCACACACCAAGTTAACTCTAACTCTGCAGCAAGAACAAATGGGACCATTCTGCAAACTGCCACTTTTAGAGCATCTAAAGCGAGTGCACTGGATGTATGAGTTTACAGCTTAAGTAACATTGCTAGGATATTCACGAGGGTTTCGCACGAATCCTACTCACAAATTTTTGGTGAATTTCACAGTTGTGAAATTCACCAAATTCACCGCTTTAGAGGGGCCCTGAACCACCCCTCAGTCTTGGTGAAATAACATACTCCGCGGGTAGCATACGCAAAAGGATAGACAGTTGGGCGAGTTGGCACGGTAACATGATTTTGGCTTCTAGCGCGAAGTGAAACACGGACACAGAAAGGAGCAGACAGGACGAGCGCTAACTCTCAACTAAATGTTTATTAAAACGAAGAACACTTGCGTCAGTCATGCTTCGTTGTCTCTGTTAGATTGCGAATTTCAGTACCTTCACAATACGTGTACTAATCTGAAGTAATTTTTGTTCCTTGACTTCGATACCCCCTGATATGTTAAACTGATGCTTTTACCTTGTCATCTTCTTTTGCTACGGTTTTTGCAATCACCCATATATATATGTTCTTCGTTTTAATAAAAATTTAGTTGAGAGTTAGCGCTCGTCCTGTCTGCTCCTTTCTGTGTCCGTGTTGCACTTCGCGCTAGAAGCCAAAATCATGTTAGCATACGCAACTGTGAACACCTCAGCCAAGTTTGACTGTCGTATGCAGTGCGTGGAGCTCGCAAGCGGTTCGCGAACTCCCCTTCTCTCAAACGCTCTCTTTTCAACACGAAGCCCTGTCCTCACTCTCTTCTAGACGCACCATTTTCTCACTCCGTTCGACGGCTGCTATTGGTCGGTCGCTGACATGAAGCTGCCGTCGGCAAGATGGCGTAGATACCGCGGCCGCCGCGGGGTGCCGCCACGGGTCCACTGGCTAAGCGCACTGCAGCTCGATGAGGGTACTACCAGGGGTAGCACACTCTCAAGTTCAACAAATGGCCACAGAGGGCGAAAAAATCGACCGCGCGCCGCTGCTAACAAAGCCGACGTAGTAGCATCACTTCGGGATTCGTTCGTTAGTTCCAACATTTCCCGGTAGAGGCGTCGTAACAAGCGCAATTTTATCTTACAAACTTTCTCTTACAATTACTGAAGCATTTTCTTTTGCATAAAAACAGGGCAAAATTATCATTGCTAATTAGATATTGTACTCTTTGTTAGTAACTTTATTGTTTCTTCGCCATTATAAACGCAAATAGCGTTCAGCATCATCGATCTTTCACGTGACCTCTGGCCTGGATTTAAAATTTTTACCGGTATTTCCGAGTGGACGGCGGCACGGATTCATTCGTTCGTACACTCAAGACTGCTTTGTTTCTAAAACTAGTTTCTTGCGCTTCGATGTCTCGCGTTATTTAACTTGGGGTGAAGTTACGTGTTTGCAAGCGGACATGTAAGCCCGGCAGTTGGGTTTCGGTCGTGAGCCATTCGGAACAGGTCTGCATCGAAACGGGAGCTGGATTTTGCTGCGGCTGACAACGGCAATAACGGTGAGTCGTTTAACACCGCTGCTTGAATCGTTATATAATATCCGTGTCATTACCTTCCAGGCGGGCACAAGTTAACGAACTAGATCCTGCATTACATATGGGCAGTGAGGATCTCAGTTGCTGTTTCATAAACCTTTACTTGCGAGTCTGTCGTTTGGTTTACACACACAACCAGGAAAGAAAGAGCGATATCGGAACGCGCGTCTCATTTTTCATGTTATTGTAGCCGTGGTTGTAGGTGACTGAGTAGCCTTATCAATATACATATTAAACATTTTTTTCGAGTCGGCCGGCAACGTCTTTCGTCCACAAAACCGAATAATCCTTTGGTAAAATGAAGTGAAAGTACAGAATTTAATGTATTAAACAGTTGCAAGCATGATAATTCACCCATATTTCGTACTTGTTGGTTCCAAATGTTCTTGCTGTTCAGATTGGTTTACCGTAGGGCATTTATTTTCGCAGTAGTGAAGCGGTGCATCACGTTTGTGCAGAAAAATAATGCATCAGTTCTAATAGCTTCATGACTTTCATGCATTTGCTTGTGGAACTAGCAGTGTGATCACTTCTAGTGTATAAATGAACCCACAAATGTTCTCATTTGTGATCTTAATAGTACTTGCGCTGTTGACATGCATTGTAGTTAGGCAGACATCAATTTTATGGACAATAGCAATATTTATTTAACATGCTGCTTAAGCACCCTTGAACAGACAGTGTACATTTGCATGTGTTCTGTAGTCGCAAATCATTACAACATATATGTCACACCTTTTTGCATTTTAAAACTTTGCTTTTTCAATTTCTGATTCAGTCAAAATTTCTGTTCCAGACATGCAGTAATGAAGACGGCACCAGTATAAAGCAACACACTCCACGCACTAAACAGAAGCTGCTGCCTGCTACAACAAGGTCATTGTGTGGACATTGGCTACTACTACAAGGTAAACAACACATGGTTCAGAAATAAATATGTTTGATATATGCTGTATTGGCTTGCTGTTTGCAGCAGATATGAATGTTTGTTCATATTTATGGTTCAGTATAATTGGTTCGAACATATAAAACACACATAAATTTGGCTAATCTGTGCTGTATCTCATGTGTCACCGTTTTGCCTCAACAGAGTCTATGCCAAGCAAATCTTGGTCATCACAGGAGCTCCTATCTGCGCCAACAGGAAGGGGCGGGAGCCGAATTTGCAAGGCTTTTACACCAAGAACAAAGAAGCACATGCAGAAGAATATGAATGAGATATCAAGTCTACAGAGGACTGTGTCAAGACTGAAAAGAGCTTCAGCCACCATTCCACCAGCACGGACATTTGGTTGAGTCATCCAGGTAACTCAAAAAGGACTTTCTAGAAATTCTTCGTCTTCAGGTGCACCTGCAACATCTGACCAAGCACGGACGACGCTGGCCAAAAGATTGAGTTCCATCAGTTTGCCCTTAATCAGCTTCCTAGCCATGTTAATTCCGTTTGTGCCAAGTGTAATTTTTCTTCTATAAATGCAAGCTTTCTCATTGCCCATTTTTGTTAGAGGTCATTCATCCTCATCCAAATATAAAGGTCAACCGATTCTTCGCTGATACTTAATACCAGTCACTGTCTAGCAGCCTAACATATCTGTAGCAGTATCTTCTAGTGTATGTTGTCATGCGCAATTCCTCTCCTGAAATAGCTGATGCAGCATCGGCATGCGTCTTGCATTAACCTATGCACATGTGCTATGCACCATTTTACTTTTCTTGATGTTTTTAGCCTTCAATGCTTGCAGAGCAGAGTGGCTTCTCTCTTGAATGCAAGCTTTCTCATTTTCCATATTCCTAGTCTCGTTGATGATTGCTCCTCTTCCTTGATAGTCTGGGTCTTTGTGCAAGCTACAGTGAAGTAATTGATTGCAGAATCTGGTTTTGCTGCCACACTTGGCTGTGGTAACTGTGTTACGTTTCTCAGATGTGGGGGCCTGGTCAGTTGCATTGGTGAGCAGTCCCTCGAGGTAAGCATTTGCTCCTGCAGTCCGCAAAGCGACATAGACTCCCAGTATACACACACCGTAACTGGTGCGCCCCGTTCGTTCTGGCCTGCTGCAGTAATGGGCAAATTGTGCTTGTGGCTTACCTCGGCCATGATTTGCTCAAAATGGAGACCAGCATATGTGCTCACATGGTTCGAAGTGTATGAAGTTGATAGCCATATGGGTGGAAAGGCCCGCAAGAATGGCTGCCGAAGGTGATGCCCACAAAAGCGACTTGTCCACATTGCGACAAAGTGTGAGCCACACATAGCAGCCCCCGAAAGAAAATAAATGTGCACGTTGGAAAGGAGTTAACGCTAAAATGCCGGGTAGTCCATGTCGCTGTGTTGGTTGCGGCAGCAGATGCCTGCGTCACCTGATTGCTTCGCAATGGAAGTTGCTCATCTTCAACGGCAACTGTTGGTTCAAACAGGTGCGAGACTCTGTCCAATCTGTTTGTACCGCAGGTTGTCGCTCGTTACCAGACCACCACATGTGACAAAGGCAAGCATTATGCCGTAAGATGGTTCGTAGCCAATGTATAATGTATTGTCTGAACCTCATGCGGTGACTGATTGCTGTTTAATCTTGCTGTTATGCCACTTGGTTACGGTCGCAGTTCTATGTTTTTCGAATATTGCGGCCTGGTCGGTTGCACTGGGAAGCAGCCTCTCGTAGTAAGCATTTGATCCTGCAGTCTGCACAGCGACATAGACTCCCAATTTACGCACACCGTGATTCGTGCTCCCCGTTCACCCTTTCCTGCTGCAGCCATGGGCAAATTGTGCCTCTGGCCTTTCTCGGCCGCGATTAGGCATGAACGGAGACCAGCATAAGTGCTTACATGGTCGGACGTGTATGAAGTTGGGTGGAAAGGCCCGTAAAAGTGGCTGATGAAGGTGATGCCCACGAAAGCGACTTGTCCATATTGAGACAATGTGGGACACCAAGTGTGAGCCACACATTAGCGGCCTCCAAAAGAAAGGAAACATGCAGGCTGGAAAGGAGTCAATGCTAAAATGATGGGTAGTCCATGTCGCTGTGTAGGCTGCGGCAGCAGATGCCTGCGTCACTTGATTGCTTTGCACTGCAAGTTGCTCATCTTTAACAGCGACTGTCGCCACAAACAGGTGGGACACTCTGTCCAATCTGTTTCTGCTGCTGGTTGTTGCTCGTTAGTAGACCACCACATGCGACGAAGGCAGGCACTACGCCTGTAGGTAGGCAGCTCAATGTACCCTAAGAGACCCGTGTATGTGAATGCTCACTGTTGCCATATGGTTCGTCGCCAATGTATAATGTATTGTCTGAACCTCATGCGGTGACTGATTGCTGTTTAATTTTGCTGTTATGTCACTTGGTTATGGTCGCAGTGTTATGTTTTTAGAATATTGCGGCCTGGTCGGTTGCACTGGGAAGCAGTCTCTCGAAGTAAGCATTCGCTCCTGCAGCCTGCACAGCGACATAGACTCCCAATTTTCATGCACCGTGATTCGTGCTCCCCATTCGCGCTTTCCTGCTGCAGCAATGGGCATATTGTGCCTCTGGCCTTTCTCGGCCGCGATTAGGCATGAACGGAGACCGGCATACGTGCTTACATAGTCCGATGCGTATGAAGTTGATAGCCAGATGGTTGGAAAGGCCCGCAAAAGTAGCTGATGGAGGCGATGCCCACGAAAGCGACTTGTCCATAGTGAGACAATCTGAGACACCAAGTGTGAGCCACACATTAGCGGCCCCCGAAAGAAAAGAAACGTGCAGGTTGGAAAGGAGTGAACGGCTAAAATCTGGGGTAGCCCATGTCGCTGTGTAGGCTGCGGCAGCAGATGCCTGCGTCTCCCGATTGCTTCGCAATGCAATTTGGGCATTTTTAACGGCGACTGTCGCTGCAAACAAGTGGCACACTCTGTCCAATATGTTTCCGCTGCTGGTTGTTGCTCGTTAACCTGACCACCATGTGCGACGACGACGGTGAGCCGTTTACGAGCTCGCGTCAATGATTCCAGCGTATCTCGACATGCAAACTTTATTTCTGCTATTGCACGAGAATGTACACTGCTTGTCTTCTGCCAATAAAGTCGCGCGTTCTGTTCACTCACTTGTGGCTTGTTTGTATGGGCGTCAGTAGAGGCTCTTGGCAATTAGAACGCACCACCTACGCGGCAGCGAAGGCATTGAGGCATGCCGCATAGCCTGCAGGGCAAGCACGGCGCGTACCAGCGTACGCGACCGGCAAAAAACGGCCATATTGAATTTTGCTCTAAAAAAAAAAAAATGTGCACTTCCGCTTCCGGTTTGAGCAACGTCATCTGGCGTCCCCCAAAGTAAGTTCCATGCGCTGCCGCTGCTTATTTTCGAACCACGGCGGAAGGTACAGTTTCCCTTCTCTAAGTTTGTTCTTTATTCTATGGTACTACCGCGTTTGCCCTATGCTAAGCGCGTCGTAGGCACCGAAGGCGGAATTCGTGGCGTTTACATTAAGATCCAAAATGAGATTTTGAACTGCGCGCCACAGTGACATTTAAAAGGCGCAGCTAGTGCCCACAAAAGGAGGAGCTTTGTGGGCACGTCATAGTCTTCGCAGTGCAAAGCATTCAAGAAGGAACGGGAGCAGAGTGGAGTCCTTGTTTGATCGCGCGTAACTGCGCTTCTGCTGAACGAATTGAAGTACTTTCCGCGGCGGAATATTTCAGAAATGGCCTATTCCTACCTCAAATGCCTTTCTCCACTTCGATAAAAAGTGCTTCAGGGCGCCTTTAATGAATAATAGGCGCAGCTCACAGAATTGTAATATTAGGTTTTATGATTGAATTACACAGTTCGCAACTTACTACGCGAGGCCTTTATTATTTTGCTATTTCGAACAATCTTTTTTTTAGATATGAAGAACTAAATTTTTTTTAAAAATCACACAGGAACTTCTCTGGGAGCTACCTAAGTATGGGTAAGCATTCTGCCACTTGCTCTACTCCGCGCAGCCCGTTGTAAATGTCGGTGTTATGACACTTGATCCGGCCGGTACTAACGACAACGCGGAGGCGACATGAACTGGTGCGGACGGCGGCGCAAGTTACACTTGTGACGCAAGCGAACTAATGCATGTGGCGGCGATAGGTGCGCTGATAATGTTCCCATCATTATAAGCCGTTAAGAGCTTTTTACCGCATTGTACATCCGTGTCGGACCATTATGAACCGTGATCAAACGGCTGCGGCACGGGCCGATGAAACGTACCCTGGCATCGCCGCGCGCACTGTATATTGAAAACGATCTGCGGAACGGGCAGTGTGTGCCGACTGCTGACAGCTCCGCGTGCTGTGTTCTCACCGCTTCGTTCACGTTGAAGCGACACGCAGTACAAATATAAAGTCGCTGGCTGTTCCGGGCTCTATATTGAAAGCGATCTCACAGGTCAGACGAATGTACGGACGGATGGCTTTCTCATTGGGTAGGCATAGAAATGCTCATGCATTTAAATGTTGCTTGCTGCAGCTAATAGATTTGAACTTTATAAATGTAACAAAAATATTTCAAAAGAATAAGTTAGGATCCAGTGATTGTAGGGAGTGGATAATTTTTCAGGTCGGTAATTTTTTACTAAAAATTATTAAATAAAAGTATCTCGAAAACTAAATTATCTTGTTCTAAACTCTGTAATTCAACAACGAAAACATTCAGTGACGATTATGTTACTTCCTAATGCGAAATTTGAATGCAGCTGCATACGCGATGTCAGTTTCCGGTATATTGGCTGGCGCAGAAAATCTGTCTCACGCGGCACGTTACAAACGGAGCGAAGTGTGGCGCGACTGCCTCGCTTGTCGGAAAATCGCGAGCGACAGCGCGTGGGTGATGGGTGCGTGCGATTCACAGCAGCCGCCGCCGCAAACAGACCTCCGCTAACGCAGTGCTTTGTTTTCATATATCGCATCGTTGGATGCACTCGCCGCGTGCCATCCGTGCACAAACTACGCGCACTAGCCTGGCGCCATGTAGTAGCCATCGTCTCCCCAGAGCGGCACTACGCTTTTCTTCTCACGCAGATACAGCGCAGCATGGGCTTGATGTTTTGACAGTCGGCGAGGAACCGAGGGGGCCGCGCCGCTCCTACCAAGACACGAGCCTCAAATGGCAGCTGGAAAAGGATATCGCGTTAAAAGGGGTTTGTGTTTGAGTTTCCGCGTAACAGAATTACGTTTTCTCGTATGTTCAAATTACAAACCGACGCTATCATGTCTGTAGCTTGTGTGTAAGTCGTACTTTACGATTTTTCTGGCGCATTTTACTCTGAGAACTTCGATTAGTTCAATAACTTCTTTGCGCTACACGGAGGGCCTGCGTGGTTGGGTATGCGTGGTTCGGAGTGGTTATTCCCGAAACGACAGTCGACGTTAGACGCGAAACGCCCGCGATAGCCAATGTGTGCACTGTACATATTGGATATCATCTTATATAGTGTGACAATTAGTTTGTGTGTAACTGTTCCTTTCCGTGGGCTTATGTGGCTATACTTTGGTGAGTGAGGACTCGGACACATCTTTGAAAACGCGCCGTGTATGCAATGGTTCGCACTATCGTCCTGGTGGAACTGTGCCTTGATTGTGACTCAGTGTTCGTATCATCTCTTGTTGAAATAAACTTTTCCTAAATACGCCGACGCACGATCTTCCGCAACACGGTCCCCCAAACGCTATCGCGTTAAAACCCAGAAATGTTTTTATTAGACAACCGCTGGACCAACTTCAAAACGTTTTCACAACGAAGCTTTGTATTCCCAGGCGATTTGTCTCTTGGTTTGCAGAAATCCCTAGTACCTTCTAGGGAGCAGCGGAAGAACTAATGTGTATTGAAGCCTTTGGAATCATTAAAGTGGAACCTGTGCGCCCTCAACGAAGTATGACGACCATGGGGAGAGTCGGGTGCCTCCACCTCGAAGCGCGCAGTTGGCCACGTGTGCGTGACGTAGGCATACGGTCGCAGCGAATCTCGCGCACTGCCCCGAAACCACGTGTATGTGCGGGAGGAGGTCATTTTCGCTCCGATGTCCCCATGGCACGGCCCGCGAGTCGTGCGCACACCCGAGGAGCAGCGGCGGAAGTGCAACCGTCGCCGTCGGGCCGCCTACCCGGTAGCGTTGGAAGAAGAGCGCGCCCGTGCAGCAAAGTGAAATGTATCGCAAAGTGAAAACGCCTATACAGCTGCATTCAAATCTCGCATTAGCGAGTATCATAATCGTCACTGAATGTTTTCATTGTCGGTTGGCACGCCGGCGATGGTTACACTTGGCGGTGAACAGTGAACCGTAGTTCGCAGGTTCACCTTCACACGCTTTTACTTGCACATACAGCATGCAGCGCGCGACGATGGTTTTAACGCGATAGCGTTATATAACGTTAAGGAGCCCGAGTTGCAGAAAGTCCGGCGTCGGACGTCGTTTCGGCAAAAAGGTTTTCGAGCGACCCATACCAAGGCCATCCATGTGGCGCAAGGGATTTACTGAACCAATTGAATTTCCCAAGCCAAAATACGCGGAGCAATCGTAAACTACGACATACACACAACCAACAAAAATGATAGTTTCGGATTGTAATTTGACTATACGAGAAAACGTAATTCTGTAATGCGAAACCCAAAGAAGGCCCTTTTCCAGCGGTTCTACAATTCACAGACCGGTGGCCGCGTCCGCCGTTCGCGTACGCAGGCGCGTGGGTGTCTCATGGGCCACGGAGCGGCGCGTCCGGTTCCTTTCAATATGTCCAGCTGGCGCTCGCCTCCGCCGCATCGCGGCTCACGGAAAGGCCACGTTTCTACTGCAAAGCCCGCCTTCGTGCATGGCGCTCGCGCCCAGCGTTTCCTGATAAACATTACGGTTACACACGCTCCAGTTGCCGGGAAGCGCGAGAAGCAGTCAGGGATCTTTGAATGCTATCACCTTCCACTTATAAAGGCGAAGCTCAAGCGTGCTTTAAATTTTTATTGACCTCGGACTTTATACGGAACCTCACGACAAAGCCGATGGCAGAAATGCGCTTGGAGTGTCCCTACAATTGCTATCGCAATAAAAAGAACCACAACGCTCGCCTTCGCGCATAGCGTACGCCGCCAGCGTTTCTTCGTAAACATTAGGGTCACATAAGCTGCAGTTGCCGGGAAGCGTGAGAAGCACGTAGAGATCTTTGAATGGTATCGCTTTCCATTCTTAAAGGGGAAGCTTAAGCGTCCTCCAAATTTTCATTTGTATTTAGGCAGGTGGCATCGAAGTTGGGCGTGGGCTATTCCTCTTAATGCTTATATCTCTGTAAGCATGACCGCGTTACTTAACAGACGATGTGAATCACACACGTAATTTTGGACGGTTCGAACTTCATTAACAGGCGAAATTAAAAAAAAAAATGTCGTTTAGAAGAACTTTATTTCAACAAGAGACGATACGAACGCTGAGTCACAACCGCTGCACAATTCCGCCAGGACGATAACGACTAAAAAGCACGTCGAAGATACAGCAAACGGTCCACTGTCGATGGAGCTAAATGAACGCACGCGCTCCTAACGTAAGTTATCATGAATAGCCACCAGGCATGCTCTGGATATCCTGCCAAATTAGGCGTCCATATATTTATTACCCCAATAAACTGCTGTAGCAAAGATGATCACGTATTTCGTATACTTCCTTTGTATCCTTTAGGCGAACGTCAACAAATATAGCGTAAATATACAGCAATAACTATGGCATTGAAGCTCTGGACGAGTAGCGAAACCAGACGAGAATCGCACTACGAGAATGACGCAAAAAAATTAAGTCAGTTTCGTTCAAATGCGAAGTATTGAAAGAAGAAAACATTTGTGCCAATGCTAAAATATGTGGAAAAATGGCAAGCTTTTCGACTACGAATAGTAAATACGAAATAGCGGATATCAAAAATTCCGAGGACACGTAAGCACTTCCCATGAGTAGCGAATGCGAAACCATTGATGTCCAATTTTACGGCACTGAGTTGTCCCTGGAGTGTTTCGCTGCGAGTAATGTACCATAGCGGTACATGCTGGCCGAGTCAGCAGCAGCAGCAGCAGCCTACGGTACCAGCACAGCGTGTCACGGACGCCGGGAACGAACCAGCAGCACTTGTTTCCTTTTGCCCGGTCTGCTCCGCCGAGGCGCAGCTTGTGACGCGGCGTCGCAGCCAATGGCAACCTGAGTTTAGGTGCAGTCTTTACAGCGAAGCTGTTTATGCGGACCCTGTGCCGTCGTTGCCCGCTTTCGCTAAAAAGGGGCCAGGTGACCTAGCGGGAGAGGAAAAGAAGAGCTCAACATGGTGAAAGGGGTTAGAGTGACCTCTTCCCTCACTGTGAGAATGCTATCCTACACGCGAATCTCATACGGTTGTCACAAGGTGCAATTTCGGCCATCGAATGAGTACGGACTCGAATTTATCGACGATTGATTGCACCCCGCCGCGAAAGAAACAAATGTTATGCTGGCGGTTTGCGGCCAACGAACAACGCCGAGCGATTGAAACGCGATACTAGGAGCATAGCGAAACGATTCAGCAAGAGCCGACACTCCCTTAGAGCCCAGCGGCTGAATGGACTGCAGCGCACCAAGCCGCCGACATTGAGACCAGAACCAAACTTTCGGTTTCGGGCGCGCGCTTATTGAACGCTACCTGGAACGCGTTACGCCGGTTGCGCTGATCGCGGCGGTATTTTTTCCCTTCTCCTGCACACCCGGGCGCGGGCGCGGTCTGGAATCGTTTTATTATTAAGTAAAAATGCTTGCGAACAATCTTTACAAGCCTCCATCGTATTTGTGCCACGTGCACCTTCATAAAGAAGACGCAAGTGCTTCTTGCGCCAGCAAGAAGTGCCAGCAGCCACGTCAATCGTCAAACCAATCCAACCAAACGTCAAAACGACAGCAGCGTCGGCATCTCCAGTGGTGGGCCTTGGGCCCAAAATACAGGAGTTTTGTATTAGTGGTTCCATGCATTATATTCCAGCTATATCTATAGGAAGACCACAAGTAGTGCGTACTCCTGAGGAAGAAGCTGCCTGCCCCGAGCGTCAGCGAGTTCTGGCTCGTGAACGGGCCCGTCGTCGTAGGGCCGACCCCCGCTGCGTGCCAGAGATGCCGAGTTTAAGCGGCAGCGCCGGGAGGCCGATACCGAAGTGCGCGGCCAAGACGCGAAAACACGTCAGCAGCTCCGGGAGTACACTCGGTGTAACTAACACAGCTTCGCCATCTTCACCGACTGGAAGGGGTGGTGATTTTTATATTTTGCTACAGAAGACAGACACCGGTTCTTTCTCTCAATGGGCCATTTGGCGCTTTCGAATCAATAGTAAAATGCAGAAACATATATTAACAGCAAAAATATCTCTTTCCGTCCGCATAACTAGGTACAGCGCTTGTACTGGCAAGCCAAAAAACGCATATTACTCATTGAACCATACAATGGCATGCTAACACTCTGCCTCCCTATATTCGATAACGTGTGTCGCAGAATCAGCAATGTAAGCGTGACATTCACGTTTCACAAATGACCGGGCGCCCTCGAGACGTCAAATGAGGCCTGTAATTCGATCAGTGTTGCTTTTATGCAGATAGTAGAGCCCGCACATATAATAAGGCAGGTCGAACTGGAAGCAATACGAGTCATGGGTGCTTCTTGCCGGCTTGAAGAATGAATGAATGTAGGATGTTTATTGGCGCAAGGGCCAAGTATGGCTAAACAGCGCCAGGTCCGTGGTGATGAGTTTGCACTGTAGGTATGAGTTCTATGAAGTTGATGTGATGTGGCTTTAAAGGGGCCTCACAATAGTCACTCTCGAGTGCGTAAAATCTATCTGTAATAAGATTATGTCGATAACAAATAACATTCTATGAGTATTAAAATCTATCGTGAAAGAATGATGCAATATAGAAAATATGCGAGGTGGTAAAATTACCTGGAGCACTACTGCCTCGCCAGAGCCCTTGAAACACAAGGGCCTAGAGGCATGCACTATACGAAGCAGCTATCACAGCGGCATCCTCTGAAGGGAGGAGACGCTACGAATGGGGTGTGGAGCTAATAACATGTAACACAACATCTTTCAGGAAACCTAGGACTGCGTTGGTGTCAAAGAGTGGTTCTGGGCCGAGTAATATTACAGGATGAAGGGAGATGTGCTGTCGGCATGCTAGGGTAAAATATTTCTTTCTCTCAAATTCGGCTTCCCGACACTCCAGGAGGACGTGGAGGACGGTCAGCCTCTCCCCGCATCTACCACAGGTTGGAGGATCTTTTCCATGGAGTAAAAAGTTATGCGTGCCAAATGTGTGTCCTATTCTGAGACGACAGAATAGCACATCTGTTCGCTGTGATTTTCTTCTGGAGGGCCAAGAACCTAACTGTGACTTTATCACATGCAGTTTATTATTTATTTCTGCGTCCCACATGCGTTACCAGTGGTTCAGTAGTTTCCTTCGTAAGAGGGGCTTCAGGTCTGCGATGAAATTGATGCATGCGATGAAATTGATGTGGCCATCTGGTCCGCCAGAATGTTACCCTCGATGCCCTTATGGCCAGGTACCCAGCATATAATTACACGCTGGTTAGATATATATGCTTTATAAAGCACGGAATAGAGTTAATTAATTACTGGATTTTGGTGCTTACAGAATGACATTAAGGCCTTCACCACACTTAGGGAGTCTGTATATATAACGGCTTTTTGGAGTTTTGATTTCCTTATATGCTTTACAGCCGACAATAATGCGTAGGCCTCTGCCGTAAAGATACTCGTTTATGGATGTAGTACATCGAATTCCGAAAAGGATGGACCGACGGCTGCATAGGAAACTCTGGCATATGACTTGGAAGCGTCTGTGTAGAACTCTGCACGAGTGCTTGTACTGAAGTTCTATAAAATGCATTCGGATTTCGACCTCTGGAGCGTGCTTTGTAACTTTTAGAAAGGTTATGTCACATTCTATCACCTGCCACTCCCAATGAGGTAAGAGCTCGGTTAGGTGCATTGTGGTTAGGTTAGGTGCGATGCTCGATGAGTGGGACATGCATTTCATCGCCAAGCTCCTTCACATGCAGCGAGAAAGGCTGTCTTATAGAGGGATGATTGCGGAAAAGTGTGGCACACGTCACATCGGTAATGTTATTAGAACATGGATGTTCAAGATTAGAGTGCACATTAAGGAAATATGTAAAGCTGATGTATGATCTCTGCAGGTGGAGTGACCACTCCTTCGATTCGGCATATAAGCTTTCAATCGGGCTTATTCTGAAAGCGACAGTGGCCAAGCGGATACCCAGATGCTGAACAGGATCCAGCATCTTTAGCGCGCTAGGGGTGGCAGAATTATATACCACGGCACCATAATCCAATCGAGACTGAATTAGGCTCTTGCAGAGATTCATTAGACACGTCCTGTCACTACCCTATGTAGTCTGCGATAGAAGTTTCATTAAGTTCATTGTCTTTAGGCATTGTTCTTTAATATATTTAATGTGTGGATGAAAGTGAGTCTATAGGCAGTATAATACCTAGAACTTTTTGCTGTTTGTTGACAGGTATTTGTTGTCCACACAGTTCTAGGCCTCTCTTTCTTGTAAAAAGAACACAAGAACTTGTGTGAGGATTGATTTTAAATCCATTTTTCAGTGCCCACTGTGACACTTTGTTCAAGCCATGTTGCACCTGTCTCTCGCACACTGCAAGGTTACAGAATTTGAAACCTATTTGAATGTCATCCACGTAGACGGAATAAAAATGGCCGGTGGTAATGAAGCACGAAGTGTTGTCATCTTAACAATAAAGAGTGTGCAACTGAGCACACCTCCCTGAGGTACACCACTTTCTTGTGTAAAAGGACGTGGCAGTACAATGCCGACTTTACCCGGATGGTACAATTGGACTTGTAGCTTTCTATTAGGTTTAGCATATTACCATGAACGCCCATGTCTGACAAATCTCTCATGATTCCGTAGCGCCATGTTGTGTCGTACGTCTTCTCCATATCGAGGAATATCGATAAGAAAGACTGTTTGTGTACAAATACGTCACGGATATTCCCTTCAATACGTACCAGATCGGTTGTGGAGCGCTCTTCTCGGAAGCCGCACGGATATGGATCAAGCATTTTGCTCATTTCAAGGAAATGAATGAGTCGCCGATTACTCATTTTTTTCAAATACCTTACAAAGGCAACTTGTGAGGGCTATTGGGCGGTAACTTGCCACTGAGGAAGGGTCTTTGCCTTGTTACAAAACAGGAACCACAATGACTTCTTTCCATGCGGTTCGAAGGTATCCTACAGCCCAAATAGTGTTGAAAAGTGCGAGTAGTGTAACTTGCGTGTCATTGTGTCGGTTTTTGATCATCTCATACATGATTCTGTCAGATCTCGGTGAAGAGCTCTTGCATGCGCTCAAGGCAGCTCTCAACTCGGAAATACTAAAAGGACAGTTGTACGGTTCATTCTGTCGACATTTTCTTATGAGTGGCTTAGATTCTTCTATTTGTTTATATTTGAGAAAGGATTGCGGATAATGGTTTGAACTTGACACGCTCTCCAAGTGCTCCCCAAGTGAGTCTGCCTGATCTTGCAGTGCATCGCCCTGTGTATCTACCAAAGGAAGTGAATATGTTTGTCGCCCTCTTATCCTATTAACCCTGTTCAAGACTTTGGCCTCATCTGTAAACGAGTTGATACTCGATAAAAACTTCTGCAAACTTTCTCTTCTGGCCTGTCGGCGGGTTCTTCTGCCTTGGGACTTTACTTTCTTAAAGTTGATAAGATTCTCTGCAGTGGGAGAAGCGCGTAGCAACCCCCACGCTTTGTTCTGTTTCTTACGAGCTATCCTACATTCGTCGTTCCACCACGGGAAAAGCCATCTGCATGCCAAGCCACTTAGTTCAAATATGCATTTAGATGCGGCATCTATAATAAAGTATGTAAAATACTGCACAGCACCATCAATTCCTAAAGAAGACATGTCATCCCATGAGGTACTAGTGAGAGTTCGGAATTTCTCCCGGTCGGCTGTATCAACTTTCCACCTAGGAGCCTCTCTTTAGATGTTCTTAGCAGTATGGGGAAGTGGTCGCTCCCGTAAGGATTGTTGGTAACTTCCCATTCAAGTTCGGGCAGTATAGACGGGGAGACTATGCTGAGATCAATTGAAGAAAAGGTTCTGTTTACAAGACAGTAATATGTGGGTTCCTTTTTATTCAGAAGACACGCACCGGATGAAAGAAGGAACTGTTCAACAAGACGACCTTGCGCATCTATACGAGAGTCGCCCCACAGGCAGCTGTGTGCATTGAACTCGCCAAGAACAACATAAAGTTCTGGCAATTCATCTATAAAAGTTCATGTTTATTTAATTTGTAATGTGGGGGTATGTAAAGCGAGCAAATGGTGATGTTCAGGAGAACGTTCAGTGAACGTTCAGGTGACGTTCAGGAGAACAGCGCGAACCACCACTGCTTGATGACGATTTTGTAGCTGTAAAAGTTCACACGCAATGCTTTTATGAATAACAATGGCAACACCGCCCGATGATACGACAGCTTCATCGCGATCTTTGCGAAACGTAACATACTGTCGGAGAAAGTTTGTGTTTTGATTTTAGGTTTGTTCCTGTAAACACAGCACTTTTGGATTGTGTTCGTGGATGTGCTCTTGCACGTCATCAACGTTTCTAAGAAGACCTTTGACTGATTAGGTGTTTGGTCACAATTTCTTTACCATCTCGCCTCATTTTTATTCTTTTCAAATTAACGACATTCTGCTCATTGAAGCCCTCCAGGAGCTCTGCCTCTGTCAGCTGATGTCAATCATCGTCTGAGACAACGCCGCGGGTAGTGTTCATAGTGCGGTGCGGAATCACTGTCACTTGAACATCCCGAAATGACACTAGACTGGGCAACTTTTCGAATTGTTTCAGGTCATGGAGCTCCAAGAGGAGATCTCCACTTGCCATCCTTGATGCCTTGTAACCTGGACCAAGAGCCTCAGTTGAAGACTTTGAAACTAGAAATGGGGACATTGTGCGTGCTTGTGTATCTGATTTTTCCCAGTGAATGACGTGAAATCGTGGGAAGTTGGGTCTTTGACTTCCAAAGAACTCAAATACATGTTCGGTGCGCCCTCTTTTCTGAGGGCGATCAGGGAGGGGAGGGAAGGAGCTTGCCATAGAAGAACCTAATTTTCGGCAATAACGCCAGCCACCCACTGTGGAGTCCTACAAGGGGACGCTACAGGGACTGTAAAAACAGGTCTTGCAAACGCCAGCTGTACGTAATCACTATAACCAAATATGAGATAACCTACGTTGGCTATTCGAACAAGGTTAACCCTTGCTGCCTGGAAAAATCGGAAGGAAGCGGAAGCTAGGAGGCAACAGAAAAGATGAAAAGGGATTGAAAGACGAAAGCTGGACAAAGAGAGAGACAGGAAAAGGCAACTACCGATTGCCCCGGGTGGGTCAGTCCGGGGGTGCCGTCTACGTGAAGCAGAGGCCGAAGAGGTGTGTTGCCACCGACGGGGACCTTAACGGTCCGAACACCCGGAATCGGCTCAACCCCCAGGATCTCCCTTTCCCCGGACACGGCTAAGCCGCGCACGGCTACACGCGGCAGGGTCCAACTCTCGTGTGCTCGGGTACGTGGTGTCTTAGCACACCAAACGCCTGCTGACGCAGACGCCCCTGCGGGCCGGCTTGAAGGGTGAGTACTGCAGTCTGTTCTAAGACAAACGTAATCATGCTGCTTGCCTGCTGAGCGCTCCTTTTGGCAGTTCTCTTGCAAAAACCATCCATAGCATTCAATTGCATTTCAACATAAAGTCCACGGAATGTGTTAATAGAATGCAACGCAATTTCTGTAAGAGCTTTGGTAAGGGGTGTCACACACGAATACATTCGCTTGCTGATGGTATGGACAAGAAACGACCTTACCGAGGCAGCATCGTCGAATCATCATGGTTATCATTCATGCGATGTTTTATTTATTATATGTGCTTATCGATTGAAGCCATTACAACGTCGGCTGATTCACCGCGAGGAAAGAACTGGGAGAGCAGAAACGAGATAGGCGTTCGAAGAGAGGCCTAAACAAAATCAAATTAAGCTAACCAATGTCAACAAGCATTACTTTACTCTTCATTTTACCTTCACGTGAAAGAAACTATCATGAAGACAAATTTCTCCCACTTACAAAATTCGCTGCATAAATTTTGTTGCCTTCGTGCAAACTTTGTGATGACTTGAGTAGACTCTCCATGGAGAATCAACTCAATAGCATGTCTTATTATTGCAAGGCCTGGCCAAGCTCTTAATTGTTGCAGCTTCGTTTATATTCTTCGGGCCATTTTAAAACGTTACTGGCCTTACTTAAACGAGTTCTATACCCAGCGAGTGCTGGAGTGGTCCCAGCGAAACGTCATAGAATAAGGGCGCTGTCCACCTGACGACAAACAAGATTTTTGTTTTTATCAACATCATCACCGTAAGGAACCTTGAGCAACGTACCTCGTTCCAGAATTGGTAGAAATGGCCCGAGAATATACTCGGGGGTGGACCGGAGATGCCAGTCTCTCGGAAGAAATCAAAAGTTTTCTGTCGCCATCTGAAAATAGATGGCAAAGTAAGTCGATATTTGAAAGCAGTGGACAGAGTAGCACTGGGGACTCTGTACTGGTGATATTCCTGCATTCAGTGCAAAAAAGTAAAACAATAGCAACACTCACTCATGAATACAGGTAACCCAGTCACCCATTGTTCACTTTGTTAAGCGAACGTATACCTACGGAAAGGTGATCAACTTGACAAAGCCCTGTACATGGTGACATGGCTATTAGTAGCATGCCACACATAAACAAAAACATAACCAAAAAATAAAAATAAATTGATAATGCATTAAAGAGGTGGGCTTCAAATAAATACACAATTAAAGAAACAATTGCTCATAAACAATACAAACCGAGCACATAGTTAAGAAACCTAGGCAAGAAAATTATCAAATAAGAATTTTCTTGAATTCAGCAATCAAGTAATTGAAAATGGTTTTGCTTACTTTATTCAAGAACTGTCCTAGATATGAAGAGAATAAATTGTATGAGCACCAATTCGAATGTACATATGAGGCGCACTAAGTATTCTCAAGAGAAGAAGAAATTGGGCAACTAGAAAGTCTCACAAATGCTTAGCTTGGTAATGTACATCAGCCCGTTATTTAATATCGTATGAACGTTGTAGCGAAATATTTGCAGCGTGTAATTTGTCCTAAAATGCAATATATGTGGGTCTATTCAGGTACCCGAGAAGAGTAACGAGACGTGCTTTTATTTCGTTCTATTTCATAAGGGCTTAATATATTGCTGATAATGTTGATGATAACTGATATTTATAAAAATCTGCAAGCTCGATTACACCCACATTTTATAAAGAACGGCAGTGAGTGAAAGTCATATGGCATAATAGAGAAACAGCGGACCATTCATTTTCGGAGTTAGAACTGTCCATTTATATTTGTGGTGGAACTTGTACGGCAGATGACGGAACAGTAGTTAACTTGGGTAGTTAACGTTCGTGGGTAAGTATTTTACTGCGCAATGCTGACCAACTACCTGCAGAGTTTCCCTACTAGGAAGCTGATCTGACCGTACATGGAAAATGGAAAAAATGCTTAGCATTCTTACCGATGTGAGAGGTATACTTTCGAAGACTTTAGTTAAACTTTAACTGAATGATTTCCTGGCATTTTTGTGAACAGATTTGTGAGAAACAAAATACGCTCACAAAACGATGCCATACAATGGATTTCCGAGTAAACTGCTGTTCGAGTAAGATAATCCTTAAATAACAAATAAACTCTATTTTATTTCAAATCAACAGCTACGGATGTCTGCGGCGCTGGTTGAAAGCTCGGCGATACGGCTTGGCGGGGATGATCTGGTAGGTGAAAATACCTTTTTAACAATTATGCAATGCAACTGCAAAATTAATGTGATCTTGTACAGTGTTGCGAGTGTTTCAAATATCGTTAAAGAAGGCCTACGGAAACATAAACCTTTAATAAAGTCCAGCTCCGGCTTGAGGGACCAGTTCAACCTGGTCAACTGAGTGAAAAGTGCAGCTAAAGCCGTTAGAGTGAGGGGACCAGCCACTGCAGAGCGGATGAGCATTCTACACTCGTGTGCTCTTTTGTATAATGTTTATCCTGTATCTCTCTGGGCATCAAGCTGCGATAGCATTTAGCTAGAAATATAAAGCTACGCAGCTCATATATAGCACTTTGCCTTGACAAGTGACTTTATGCTCATATTGTCAAAGCAAAATCAATTTTCATTTAATGTACCAAATAAAGAAGTATTCGCACTGCTGTCCCACCTCTATATTACAGCAACTTGTCATCTAAAGAATAAATATCAACTAATTGTTCACCAAACTAAATGTGTGCTCTGCAGCATGAAACTCCAGCATGAAGGTACCAGCATGGTCCCAAGAAGGCCAGACCAGGATACAGAAAACACCAGGCGAGCACACCAAACACACGTCGAACGTACCAAGAGCACCAGGTCAGGTACACCAGACACACCAGACCGCACTTACCATATGCACCAGCACGTGCACACCAGACACACCAAACCCGTGTCTGAAAACCGGCTCTGGCAACCGCGTTGCCTTTTCTGTCTCTCTCTCTTTGCGCAAACCAGACGCTCGTCTGGTTGACGTCCCTGCCTTTCCTCTCCTTTCTTTTTCATATCGTGTCTCGTTCGCAACGGGCTGTAGCAAGTGGAGACACGGCAATCATTCGTATGGGGATATGTGATGCTTGTCGAAAGAAGAAAGCTATAGACAACAGCCCAGCTTGATCTCGGAAGAAAACTTTCTCACCTTACTAGAAACAGGAAGGCGACGGCGGCAGCGCTCAATAGCAGAGCAGCCGCCGTTGCAAGGGTAGCCGGGCTTGCTGTATCCATTTGTGGCCCGACAGAAACAGAGCTCGGCAGCAACAGCTAAACGGGCCTGCGTACTCGTAACTGCTCTTTCACGCACTTGCTGCAGTTGCCGGCCGGATGAGCGCAATACTTCCTTGTGCAGAAAGCTGTGCACGCCGAGCGCGCTCGGTCGGTCGAAAAACAACTTTTATGCTGGCGCTGCTTTGTCGGCTGTGTTGGCTTTTCTTTTTTTGATAACGAAAGCGCAGATAAGAGACGGAGTAAGCCGTTCGCGGGGTGTGCGTGTAGACGACGGCTGTGATTAGGGATTGTTATGGGCGCCTGCTATATGTCACTTGAAAATACACTAACCACGTTGCGCACTTACAAAGAAAACTAGCTGACGATATTAGATTATTGATCAGAGCACGTCAGAATTTTAACAGTGCGTCATTATTACGCTGCATAGCGCCTTCATTCAGTCACATTACCTATTGTATCGCGACAAGGGGTAACGCTTACCTTAATTATTGTCGATATACCGCACATTTTTCTGCTTTATCCATTTCGAACGCTCCAGTTACCTATCTCAACCACTCGGTATTTATAAAGAATTGTTTTCTAGCATACTTAATTATTAGGTTTATGCTCATCTCTTATATAGTTGCTTGTTTAATTTTCGCTGGGTATTTTTTATATTTATCTGCGTTTAATTTCCTGTTTTAATTCAACTACGTTTACTACTGATCTAATACTGTTTTACTTTAGCCACTACACTTCTTTATAACCTTGCACAGGAGGTCCCCCTACAGCCTAGTGCTCTCGGGCCTCCTTCTGTATACTTATTTGTACGTTGTTCTTGCTGTGAACTCAAAAAACTTCATTCTGAAACTATGAGATGCGTGGACGTCCTTCCGCCGTCAAGGTCTGTGAGTGGCGGCGCTGGCTAACACTCCCAGGGTTCTACTAGGACACATAAATACCCAAGAAAGTGGATTGGAAAACAGCGCCGCGGTAGCTCAATTGGTAGAGCATCGCACGCGAAATGCAAAAGTTGTGGGTTCGGTTCCCACCTGCGGCAAGTTGTTTTTTCATCCACTTTAATTTCCATTAATTTGTCGTTTCATCATTTCATTTATTAAACACAAGTAATTTCCCCTATGTTGTCCTTGGTGTCAGTGTTTGTTGGCTTCTTATGATATGACTAATAAAAATCGGGCTCCTTGGTTAACCCCTTTCTTCTCGTTGATTATATATATATATATATATATATATATATATATATATATATATATATATATATATGAACGAAGGACGGATTTTTATTAGGCAAATAAAGATTTCGCATGAACGCGAATAACATGTTAACGCCGCTTGCTGGACGCAAACTTAGTGACACGTGGTCCAATTTACACCATCATACAGACTCGTAGTTAGACACATTATGATTTGACATCCGCGGGCATGGGGCATTGCTTGTTCTACAGACTTGTAATAAGTCACATTATGATTGCACATCCACAGGAATGGTGCATTGAAATTGCTTGTTGGAATCCAGCTCAATGTCGCGGCCTACTGCACACCACCATACATACTTGCGACACATTCTACGGTTATCATGGTGCATTTTACGAAGCGTTTTTGTGAAAATTTCGAGGTTGTGGCTATGCAAAACACACTTTTGGAGGCTTTTGATCGAAGCGCTTGCCTTGTATCTTATATTCTTTTGGTGTTGCGCGATTAAACGTAACAAATTCGTTTTTCATTCTAAAAAGAAATAATAAAGGAAACAGAGGGGCCCGAGTAATAATTCGAAAGCATTATATGTCCAAGAGGCAGAAAAGCCGGCGTTGTCTGCAACGAATGGCATAAAAAATCATCAAAGGCGTGTTGTAGGTTTATGCGTGAATATTAATTTTATAAAAACTTAGAGTAAGATGAGTTAAGGTGGAGTGAAGTAGATTAAGGTAAAGTAAAGGAAATCAAGGTGAAATAATGTGGATCAAGGTGAGTTAGAGTCTGCTAAGGTAATATGATGTGTATTAAGGTAGATTAACGTGGATTAATATGGTGTAATGTGGATTAAGGTTAATTAAGGTAGAATAAAATGAACAGACGTCGAATAATGTCCCTTTCGCATTCTAATCTGATAAGAGTCCTTAAGCGACTGTCAACTTGCGTTAGTCAAATCATGGTATCAGAAAATAGGAGAAAACTGCTTATCAAGCGATGTGTGTGTGTGTGTGTGTGTGTGCGTGTGCATGCGTGCGCGTGTGTGTGTGTTATTGAGGGGAGAAAATATATGTATTTACAATATATACAGTTACAAGGGTGCAGCTCGTCAACAGGGTAACACCATCAACCGATCTGCGAGACGCTTCAATCTCCTCTTCACCTGCCATCGTCATTTTGTCCACAGCGGCACAAACTCGTACGTGAGATTAACCCCCGGCGGCAGAAGCATCGTCTCGATGCTTCTTCAGGGCGGTCAATCGGCGTGTGAGTTATAAGGCTTTAGTCGCGAAACGTGCACGATATCAGTTCTCGGTGGGGCAGAAGACGTTGAAGTCACAGGTGATATCTCATATGTGAGGCTGGTGACTTGGCGAAGAACTCGGTTTGACCCGACGTATCGTGACAGCAGTTTTTCGCAGAGGCCGACTCGACGGGAGGGTAACCAAAGCAGGACAAGTGACCCAGGACTGAAATGAACGTTCCGACGACGACTGTCGTAAATGCTTTTGGGTAGTTTGAGACGCCAGAAGACGATCACGGGCAATCTGTGGCCGCGCGAACAATGGCCTCGTGAGCGTAGAACTTGGTAGCGTTGGCATCGGAAGCAGGCACGTACCCAAGGGGGGGCCCGGGGGGGCCCGGGCCCCCCCCGAAATCAAGTGGCATACCCCCTCCCCCCCTCCCCACCCACGCCACCACTCCTCACACATTCCTAAAGCGCCGCCAGATCAATGTTGAGACTTGGCAGCTGTTCATCGGTCAGCATTGTGCTGCCTTTTTCACTCTTTTTCGATGGCGGTAGTTATCGGCATCTCTTGTAATGTGAAGGACAGTTTTCTCATAGATTCCGCACCTGCGCGATTAACTCGAGATGCGTTCAGTTGTCACCATCTATTCAACCGTCACGCGCATAGCTGTTGCTTTTGTTAGTTCAACCTGCTTTGTTTAGGCTGATCCTGGGACCAGGAGAGGGATGCGGCTGTTACTCAGCTGGTCTGTACTCTCATGGAACAAGTTGCGGCGGGAGAAAACGCCAATTGCGTTTAACTTATCCCTTTGCTTCATTATTTCCTTGAGTTACGGCTCGCCGCGACGCTGGCAGATGCCCGGAACCATATACACGTGATATGGGTTAGGTAAGGTGGGAAATAAAATAATGTGAAAGAGCGTCCATCATGAAACCCTGCAATAACCCTTAAACCCATAAGCAAGATGACTGTCGCCCGTTACCTCGTCTGTTTTTCCCTAATTGTATAGCACTTTTCGTGCAAAATTGGCAACTGGAAACAAAAATCGCAAGGAGTTGAGAAATTAAACGATCTATAAAGGGAGAGAGCCAAGGCAACAACCAAACTGCAAGCAAAAGCGAATAATAAAAAAGTTAACCGTTGTTTATGAGCATATTTATGGATCAACATCTGTTTACTTAAAAAGGAAGTAGAGAAAACGCCGCCGGAAGTGGAGAACAATTACTTGTTTTGAATGACGCTTCTACAGTTATCGGTCGAACCGCCTCACGTAGCCACTTCTCTGCTGTGATTATGTCGGTGTTTTTCTAATCTTTCGCGGTGAGCGCAGTACGTCTAGAATCGCAGAGTCCTGCGCTCTACGCGTTTGTATGGGACTGGCGGCCGCACAGCGTTACGCAATTCGCGGAACTGTAAAAACTGATCAACAAGGCGAAAGTAACTGATATTCGAAACTATAACATGAGAAAGACTGAAGAAGCCGTAAAATATGAACGCTGCCTGAAATCAGTAAAAAAGAAACCTGGCATAGGACAAACCATGATGTATGCACTAAAAGATACGAAGGATAATATCATCAGCAATCTCGAAGATATAGTAAATGCATCGGAAAAAATTCCAAGCTGATCTGTATACAGTACCCAGAGGAGTCACGATATCTCACTTAGAAACAGTAATGAACAGGATACAGAAACTCTCCTATAACTAGCCATGAGGTCAGAAGGGCCCTGCAAGACATGAAACGACGAAGAGCGGGAGGAGAAGGTGGAATAACAGTCGATTTAATCAAAGGTGGAGGAGACATAACGCTTGGAAAACTGGCGGCTCTTTATACGAAGTGTCTATCGACTGCAAGGGTCCCAGAAAACTGGAAGAATGCAGACATTATACTAATCCACAAAAAAGGAGACGTTAAAGAATTGAAAAATTATGGGACGATTAGCTTACTCCCTGTATTATATAAAATATTTACCAAAATAATCTCCAAACACTGGACTTCAGTCAACCAAGGGAACAGGCTGGCTTCAGGAAGGGATACTCTACAATGGATCACATCCATGTCATCAATCAGCTTATCGCGAAACCTGCAGAGTACAATAAGCCTCTCTATGTGGCTTATATAGATTACGAAAAAGCATATGATTCAGTAGAGATACCAGCAATCGTAGAGGCACTACGTAATCAAGGAGTACAGAACGCTTACGTAAAAAGCTTGGAAAATGTTGCTACATGCGTGTGGTACTTGTTTGTTTGAACGAGGCGCGTAGGCGCCATCACTCCAGAAAAGAGGAGGAAGAACGAACTGGGCTCGTGCTGTGAATCTAACCGGTCAACGCTGCAACCGTTGTAAATATAATCTGTAAATAGTTTCTCGTCTTACTGACTCGTCCTTCGCGTAAGAATATCTACAGAGGTTCTACAGCAACCTTAATTCTACACAAGAAAAGCAGGCTGATACCTATAGAGAAAGGGGTCAGACAGGGAGACACAATTTCTCCAAAGTGTGCTTAGAAGAATTCAAGCTATTAAACTGGGAAGGCTTAGGAGTAAAGATCGACGACAAATATCTCAGCAACCTTCGGTTTGCCGATTACATTGTTCTATTCAACAACAATGCAGACGAGTTACAACAAATGATTGGAGACCATAACAGAGAGAGTGTAAGAGTAGGGTAGAATATTAATATGCAGAAGATGAAGACAATGATAAATAGCCGGGCAAGGAAACAAGAGATCAGGATCGCCAGTCGGCCACTAGAGACTGTGAAGGAGTACGTTTACCTAGGTCAATTAATCACAGGGAACCCTGATCATGACACGGAAATTCACAGAAGATAAAAATAGGTTGGATCGCATACGGCAGACATTGCCAGCTCCTGACTGGAAGCTTACCATTATTATTGAAAAGTAAGGTGTGCAATCAGTGCATTTTGCCAGTGCTGACATATGGGGCAGAGACTTGAGAGCAAGTTAAGGACCGCGCAAAAAGCGATCGAACGAAGATTCCTAGGCATAACGTTAGGAGAGAAAGAGAGCGGTTTGGATCAGAGAGCGAACGGGTATAGACGATATTCTAATTGACATCAAGAGGAAAAAAAAATGTAGCTGGGCAGGTCATGTAATGCGCCGGTTAGATAACCGTTGGACCATTAGGGTTACAGAATGGTTACCAAGAGAAGGGAAACGCAATCGAGGACGACAAAACACTAGGTGGAGCGATGAAATTAGGAAATTCGCGGGCGCTAGTTGGAATCGGTTGGGGCAGGACAGGGGTAATTGGAGATCGCAGGGAGAGGCCTTCGTCCTGCAGTGGACATAAAACAGGATGATGATGATGATGATGATGATGATGATGATGATGATGATGATGATGGAGGTGGTGGGCCCCCCCCCCCCCCGAAAAAATATCCTGGGTACGTGCCTGATCGGAAGGGAGCAGCGAGTCAAGAGGCAGGAGTGGGTCACGGCCATATAATAGATAGAATAGAGAATAGGAAAGAAGAAAATCAACATTATTCAAGGTCCTGCAGACCACGAGAGCTTTCGGGCTCTCATGGAGTGGGCGTCCCTCACGACGGGACCGGGAGGTTCAGTTTCCTGCTGACGTTGTGGACCTGCTGGACAATAACCAGTGATATCGTGACGCGATAATTTGTCTGCAAACGTCACGAAAGGTAAGGAGCAGTCCCTAACCCTGGTGATCATCGGACACGTGCATGAAGACCATGTCCGTGAGTTTACGGTGGAGACGCTCGGTAGGTCCTTTTGTCTGTGGGTGGTAAGCCGTCGTAAACTTGTGGGACGTTGATCAAGAGCGGAGAAGGTCGTCGACTACCATAGAAAGAAAATAGCGGCCTTTATCAGTCAGTAGCTGACGTGGGGTACCATGATGTAGGATCACTTCATGGAGGAGAAAATCAGGTACATCAGTTGCGCAGCTCATAGGGAGAACCCGCGTTATTGCATAACGCGTGGTATAGTCCGTCGCAACGGCCGCCCACTTGTTGCTCGAGGATGAAGTTGGAAATGTGCCAAGGAGGTTCAGGCCGACATGGAAGAATGGCTCACTGGGGATATCTCTAGGCTGAAGGTGCCCAACGGGAGAGACAATGAAGGTTTCTAGCGGCGTTGGCAAAGCTCGCAGGCAGCGACGTAGCTTCGAACAGAGCGATATAGTCCAGGCCAGAAAAATCGCCTGCGCACACGGTCGTACGTACGGGAGACACCCAAACGACCAGCGGTGGGCACATCGTGTAACTGCGAGAGAACTGTTGAGCGCAGATGCTGGGGAACGACGAGAAGCAGTTCAGCACCATGTGGATGCATATTGCGTCGGTATAAAGTCCCGTCCTGGTTAAGTACCTTATGGAGGGAAGCGTCCTGTTGTTCCATGGTAAGGCGTTCGATGATGAATCGCGAATATGGATCACGACGTTGCTCGTTGGCGATGCGTGAGAAGTCGGAGATCGACAAAACGCAGGTATCTGTATCGGTTTCGGTGCCTTGGGGTGGGTAGACAGGATAGCGGGAGAGGTGAGGCTGCATTGTTTAGTTTCCCGAGATGCGACCCGCGTAAGACGAGGGTGAGGGACGTCGAGGTGTAGGCGAAGGGGATTAACGGCGTTGCGGCGAGAGAGAGCGGCTAGTGGTTTTTCCCAGAGAGGGAAGGCCGACATGATGTGGTTCAGAGAGGGGCGATAGCGGCCGAGGGTCTCGGTCGAAGCGGCGATCAGCATATGGTCAAGGCGAGGAGTACCAGCGGCTAATACGGTGGTGGAGCAACTACGGCTACTACGGAGCGAGCAAAGCGAATTGGCCTGTCATCCGGTGCTCGCCACTCAGAGAGGTTCCGGTATCGATTCGGGAACGACTGTCGAGGGGCAGCAGAGGCAATGACAGGAGCGGTAGGGGTGGGACGTGGGCGAACGCCAGACTGGATGTCCATGGTATCAATTTCTTGGTGGACGACAGCTTCAATAAACGAGATGGTCATGTTTTCATGCGCATGGGGGCAGTGAGAACTTGGAGGCATAGACTCAATCAAGTTCGCGACGGGGGACCTGTGTCAAGCTTGGCGTTGTAGGCGGATGTGACACCGGAGGGTCGTTGTGTGACGCTGGAGGCTCGTTGCAGGAGGAAGTGGCAGCCGTATTCGGAAGTCGGTCGAAGCGTTGTGCGATGCGTATGATCTTCACTTGCTCGAAATTGCGACATTCCTTAATGACGGACTCGACGGTTGAGCAGTTCTTGCAAAGCCGGAGGTTGAACGCATCATCCGCGATGCCCTTCAAGATGTGTCCGACTTTATCGGCCTCCAGCATGTCCGCGTCGTCTTTACGGCAGAGGGCCAGAACGTCTTGAGTATACGCGACGTAAGAGTCGGCTGATGTCTTGTCTGGAGACGCTAGCTCTGGCTTGGCCTCCATTTGGCGTGCCACATGTATTCCAAAAAGATCGCGAAGCTTTTCGTTACAGGAGTCCCAGCTTCCAATGTCGGCTTCATGCGTCTCGAACCATATCTTCGCGGTTCTTCCCAAGTAAAATATCACGTTGGCCAGCAAAAGTGTGGAATCCCACTTGTGCTTACTGACGCGCTCATACGACGTCAGCCAGCCTTCGACGTCGATGTTGCCAGTGTCGATGAAGATTCCCGGGTGACGTAGCTGGGTTAACACTACTTCCGCTGGTGTCTGAGCAGCGGAGGCAGCGTCAGTAGCCATAACAGTGGAACCGATGTGACGCCCACTGCGAAGATTCAGGGCCGGCTTGTGGCGAGATTACCCTGCGCTCCACGAAAATGTTATGGGGAGAAAATATATGTATTTTGTATTCATGATATATACAGTTACAAGGGCGCAGCTCGTGACGAGGCTAACACCATCAAGCGATCTTCGAGACACTTCAATCTCCTCTTCACCTGCCAACGTCATTTTGTCCTCAGTGGCGCGAACTCGTACGTGACAATATATATATATATATATATATATGCTTACGAATCGTCAACAGTTCATAGGAGTTAACAGTATTGCTTTGTCTCCTTCTTACTTTGCTTCTTGTGTGCCTCTGCGCAGAGTTCTGGGCCCTCTTCCTAATTTACATAAATGTTCTGCTACTTACTGTTAATTCTCGCTTACGTATTTTTCCTGACGACTGCATTATTTACGGATCAATTAACGGTACTGACGACCACATGGCCCTTCAAGATGATCTTAGCCTAATTCATAATTGGTGTAACACCCGTTTAATGGCTCTAAATGTATCAAAATATCAGGTAATTTCTTTTAGTCGCTAGCGTGACAACTCACATTTTTCGTACAACGTCACTAGTAAAGAAGTGTTGCATACAGTGTCATAAATATTTGGGTGTTCACCTAACCGAAACCTTCTCGTGGACAGACCACATTGCAGCCATCTGCGCAAAAGCTTCAAGGACATTAGGTTACCTACCTCGTAATCTGGATAATTCGCCTTCCAACATTCGCAAATTGACCTATCAGACATTTGTTCGCCCACAGCTCGAGTGTGCATCATCAATTTGGTCGCCACATCCTACCTACTTAATCGACATTCTTGAATCAGTCCAGATGCGAGATGCCCGATTCATCTCACGTAATTTAGCAACCTCTCCAGCGTAAGGCAAATCAAACTCGGTCATTCCCTCCAGCCTCTGGGTCTTGGCCGTAATATCGCCCTGTTATTCTTGTTTCACGAATATGTTTAATGCCACACAATCCACACTGCATATCCAGATCGCCTCAAACTTGCCTCAACGATTAAATAACCACTTTTTTGCTCGCATGTACGGTATGACACAGGCTTTTAACTTTACCGCACTAATTACGGTCATTCGCTTGTGGAACAATCTTCCTGATAACATTTATTCCAAGTCGGATAAAAAAAAATTTCGTCATCTCCACGAGCATTTTTCATAACAGCACTTACAAGTCACTTCATCTTTTTTCTTGTACTTGGCAATGTGCTGCGAACTTCTTGCTATCTTTTTACTTCTATTGATACATTGCTATCTCGCTGTTATCAGCCGGTATTTTATGCTGGGCCATGTGTTCACTTGTATGCCCTGCATATATTATTGCTTTCTTGCGTCTTTTTCCAGTAATGTTCTTTTAAGCAATGTATTCCTTGATCTGTTAATTTTTCCTGTATTGTACTTCCTTGTATTAGTGCCTTATGCTAATTTTACTGGTGCTTTTTTCCTTGAAGTGTGCCTATGTGGAATTCTATTACTTCAGGTTTTCCTTTTCCATGTTTTGATCTTTCCAGTAATGTTGAAGAGCCCTGCATTGGGACGTATCTTGTGTACCAGACTTCAGAAGGCTGCTTACTCTTTTTTTATGCCTTTATTTGTAACCCCCTTACACAATCAGAGTAACACTCCTTACACCCCTGAGTGGCGAAGTGGATGGTGCACTCCTACTTTTGCATAGCCGCCCTTGCCGCCAGAGCTTCTGCGATGGCAACCCCGCGAAGCGCGGGAGCAGCACGATCTTGCCGCTGCACGCGAACCCGAGAAGGTTTTGGCAGATGGGCTCGCGGCCTGCCCTGCTGTAGACCGCGGTTGCCAGGTACTTTTTTCGCCACAGGTCTCGGACTCTGCTTCGACAACCTACACTGCACCGTCCCTGTCAGAGCCCGAGATGACACCCCATTCACCACGCACGGCGACGCACTTGCAAAGCTCGCTTTTGCTCGGACGCTTTGCTTTTGCGCCGGATCACCGGAGGACGATATCAGCCCCACACCAGGGGGTAGATATCGCTCGGTGTACCACCGCCCCATTTGCGGCACACTGCAGTGAAGCCTCCGGGCGCATGCTCGAGGCTGAGCTCGAAACGACGGCCGCTGACAACAAGGTTCGAATTGAAGAGCTCCGGCCAGCTTCCTCGCTGGGTGTCGCAGTCACGTCATTATCTTACAGTGTCGTGGGTAAGGATAAAGCATCATCTAGTGCTTCGTCAAGCTCCGATGATAGATCGCTACCACTCCAACAACCCGTCAATCTGTCGACAGAACCTGGACATAAAACACTTGTGACCCTGTCGGAACCGCACCTCTTGAGTTCGCTACAGTCGTCAGCCGAATGCGGAGACATTCATTTGCTGATAGGATACTGCAATAAACGCACAAAAGAGGAGGCGCGCAAGAGACGATAGGTTGCGGCGAAGGTACAGCTGTCCCCTGCTCCGAACTTGGAAAATGTCGCAACACCACCTTTCACAATCCACATCGTGGGCCACTCATCTCCTGTCGATTGTGCAAGTTCTACAGGGGACAGTTCGGTTGCCAGCGACGCGTTTTCAAGAGTAGCCGGTTCGAGCACCTGTGTTCACCTTCGGACTGCGGCCCACCGTAACCAGTGCGATCGACTTCGCTTTGTGACACAGACGGTGGTTCAGTGTGCGAGATTGCGTTCAACTGCGGCAAGATAATCGTCGACAAAAGCAGCGACCAAATCGTAACAATGAGGGCCGATCCCCAGAGAAGTGATCGTTCATTGGACGATCATAAGGACGACTAGTTGGATTCCCACGTATTGCATGCAATGGTTTTCCACCACCAGTGTGCCCTCACAACCGTCAGAGCTATATTCGGCTGTGTGGCCGAGTCTAATGAGGAGAAAGCGATGTACTCAGGCTAGGGTGCTCGCACGGCGGGTTCTAGAGAACATGAGGAGACAGAAGTAAACAGGCGTTCTGGCAGACGGCCGAATGTCTTCTTGATTTTTCTTTAGAAACAATATATATATATATATATATATATATATATATATATATATATATATATATATATATATATATATACCTACCTACCTACCTACCTACCTACCTACATACATACATACATACATACACACACACACACATACATACATACATACATACATACATACATACATACATATGAACGAGGTGAAAGATACCACGGGGCCCGGTTATTATTGATCACTTGGTCATTGCATATTAACCGGACGAGCAGGCCAATACTGCTTTATAACAGTATTGTGGGGGCTTTCATTTTCTTTCTTTTTTTGCAGGCATGCCGGTAACAGTGACATTGGTGAGTGATATCCTCTAAGAAGATCGATGACTTCGTTGTAAAAAGTAAGGAGCATCACAGTTGATTTCCCGTGTCTAGTAAAGAAGATGCAATGTCTCCTTGGCAAGGCAGATACTGTACCAGGTGATCCGCCCTTTCTTTGTTTCGATCTGCTGAGGTAACGGAGCACGCGGGTGTCGAGGCGTGCACCAGCGTGCGTTCCTACGCATTCAGCTTAGTAACGCACGGAAATCTGGATTCTACGAGTGCGTCGTTGCATACGCAAGCCGCACCCTCACCAAATAAGAGAAGAATTATTCCATTACGGAGATGGAATGTTTGGCCATAATGTGAGCACTTGGCATATTCAGACCCTACCTCTATGGCCGCCGCTTCGACGTAATTACAGACGATCATGCGCTTTGTTGAGTGTTCCGTGTACACAGATCTACACAGATCTACACAGGCTACACAGATCGCTGGGCTGTGGGGTTGCAAGATTTGGA